>NW_028262391.1:30430421-31687087 GCF_047370975.1 Nipponia nippon
AATCCTTGAACCTTTGGAATTCCAGATCCTGGCTTTGGCTGTAGTCAGCGTCCCAGGCAGATAGTATTGGACTTTGGGTGTCTCTGGAAAGAGACAGCGGCAGCGTTTGTGGGGCTGTGAATGGGGTTGCGTGGCTACTTGAAGAGCAGCAAGAGCTTTTGTTCTTGGCACCTTTGGGGTGGGAGGAATCCTTGGACGTTTGGAATTCCAGAGCCTGGTTTTGGCTGTAGTCAGCATCCCAGGCAGGTAGTATTGGACTTTGGGTGTCTCTGGAAAGAGACAGCGGCAGCGTTTGTGGGGCTGTGAATGGGGTTGCGTGGCTACTCGAAGAGCAGCAAGAGATTGTGGTCCGGGCACCTTTGAGGTGGGGGGAATCCTTGGACGTTTGCAACTGGTGAGCGTCGCTCAGGCTCGGCGGCCCAGACAGATCGTATTGGAATTTGGGAGGCTCTAGGAAGAGACAGCGGCAGCGTTTGTGGGGCTGTGAATGGGGTTCCCTGACTACTTGAAGAGCAGCAAGAGCTTTTGTTCCTGGCACCTTTGGGGAGGGAGGAATCCTTGGACGTTTGGAATTGCTGTGCCTTGTTGTGGCTGTAGTCAGCGTCCCATGCAGGTGGTATTGGACTTTGGGTGTCTCTGGAAAGAGACAGCGGCAGCGTTTGTGGGGCTGTGAATGGGGTTGCGTGGCTACTTGAAGAGCAGCAAGAGATTGTGGTCCGGGCACCTTTGGAGTGGGGGGAATCCGTGGACGTTTGCAACTGCTGAGCGTGGCTCAGGCTCGGCGTCCCAGGCAGATAGTATTGGACTTTGGGTGTCTCTGGAAAGAGACAGTGGCAGCGTTTCTGGGGCTGTGAATGGGGTTGCGTGGCTACTTGAAGAGCAGCAAGAGCTTTTGTTCCTGGCACCTTTGGGATGGGAGGAATACTTGGACGTTTGGAATTCCAGAGCCTGGCTTTGGCTGTGGTCAGCGTCCCAGGCAGATCGTATTGGACTTTGGGAGGCTCTAGAAAGAGAGAGCGGCAGCGTTTGTGGGGCTGTGAATGGGGTTGCGTGGCTACTTGAAGAGCAGCAAGAGCTTTTGTTCCTGGTAACTTTGGCGTGGGAGGAATCCTTGGACGTTTGGAATTGCTGTGCCTTGTTTTGGCTGTAGTCAGCGTCCCAGGAAGATAGTATCGGACTTTGGGTGTCTCTGGAAAGAGACAGCGGCAGCGTTTGTGGGGCTTTGAAAGGGGTTGCGTGGCTACTTGAAGAGCAGCAAGAGCTTTTGTTCCTGGCACCTTTGGGGTGGGAGGAATCCTTGGACTTTCGCAACTGGTGACCCTGGCTTTGGCTGCACTCAGCGTCCCAGGCAGATAGTACTGGACTTTGGGTGTCTCTGGAAAGAGACAGCGGCAGCGTTTGTGGGGCTGTGAATGGGGTTGCGTGGCTACTTGAAGAGCAGCAAGAGCTTTTGTTCCTGGCACCTTTGGGGTGGGAGGAATCCTTGGACTTTCGCAACTGGTGACCCTGGCTTTGGCTGTAGTCAGCGTCCCAGGCAGATAGTACTGGACTTTGGGTGTCTCTGGAAAGAGACAGCGGCAGCGTTTGTGGGGCTGTGAATGGGGTTGCCTGGCTACTTGAAGAGCAGCAAGAGCTTTTCTTCCTGGTGCCTTTGGGGTGGGAGGAATCCTTGGACGTTTGGAATTTCTGAAACTCGTTTTGGCTGTAGTCAGCATCCCAGGCAGATAGTATTGGACTTTGGGTGTCTCTGGAAGAGACAGCGGCAGCGTTTGTGGGGCTGTGAATGGGGTTGCGTGGCTACTCGAAGAGCAGCAAGAGATTGTGGTCCGGGCACCTTTGAGGTGGGGGGAATCCGTGTACGTTTGCAACTGGTGAGCGTCGCTCAGGCTCGGCGGCCCAGACAGATCGTATTGGAATTTGGGAGGCTCTAGGAAGAGACAGCGGCAGCGTTTGTGGGGCTGTGAATGGGGTTCCCTGACTACTTGAAGAGCAGCAAGAGCTTTTGTTCCTGGCACCTTTGGGTGGGAGGAATCCTTGGACGTTTGGAATTCCAGAGCCTGGCTTTGGCTGTAGTCAGCGTCCCAGGCAGATAGTATTGGACTTTGGGTGTCTCTGGAAAGAGACAGCGGCAGCGTTTGTGGGGCTGTGAATGGGGTTGCGTGGCTACTTGAAGAGCAGCAAGAGCTTTTGTTCTTGGCACCTTTGGGGTGGGAGGAATCCTTGGACGTTTGGAATTCCAGAGCCTGGCTTTGGCTGTAGTCAGCATCCCAGGCAGGTAGTATTGGACTTTGGGTGTCTCTGGAAAGAGACAGCGGCAGCGTTTGTGGGGCTGTGAATGGGGTTGCGTGGCTACTTGAAGAGCAGCAAGAGCTTTTGTTCCTGGCACCTTTGGGGTGGGAGGAATCCTTGGACGTTTGCAACTGGTGACCCTGGCTTTGGCTGTAGTCAGCGTCCCAGGCAGATAGTATTGGACTTTGGGTGTCTCTGGAAAGAGACAGCGGCAGCGTTTGTGGGGCTGTGAATGGGGTTGCGTGGCTACTTGAAGAGCAGCAAGAGCTTTTGTTCCTGGCACCTTTGGGGTGGGAGGAATCCTTGGACGTTTGGAATTCCAGAGCCTGGCTTTGGCTGTAGTCAGCGTCCCAGGCAGATAGTATTGGACTTTGGGTGTCTCTGGAAAGAGACAGCGGCAGCGTTTGTGGGGCTGTGAATGGGGTTGCGTGGCTACTTGAAGAGCAGCAAGAGATTGTGGTCCTGGCACCATTGGGGTGGGGGGAATCCTTGGACGTTTGCAACTACTGAGCGTGGCTCAGTCTCGGCGGCCCAGGCAGATAGTATTGGACTTTGGGAGGCTCTGGAAAGAGACAGCGGCAGCGTTTGTGGGGCTGTGAATGGGGTTGCGTGGCTACTTGAAGAGCAGCAAGAGCTTTTGTTCCTGGCACCTTTGGGGAGGGAGGAATCCTTGGACGTTTGGAATTGCTGTGCCTTGTTGTGGCTGTAGTCAGCGTCCCATGCAGGTGGTATTGGACTTTGGGTGTCTCTGGAAAGAGACAGCGGCAGCGTTTGTGGGGCTGTGAATGGGGTTGCGTGGCTACTTGAAGAGCAGCAAGAGATTGTGGTCCGGGCACCTTTGGAGTGGGGGGAATCCGTGGACGTTTGCAACTGCTGAGCGTGGCTCAGGCTCGGCGTCCCAGGCAGATAGTATTGGACTTTGGGTGTCTCTGGAAAGAGACAGCGGCAGCGTTTGTGGGGCTGTGAATGGGGTTGCGTGGCTACTTGAAGAGCAGCAAGAGCTTTTGTTCCTGGCACCTTTGGGGTGGGAGGAATCCTTGGACGTTTGGAATTCCAGAGCCTGGCTTTGGCTGTGGTCAGCGTCCCAGGCAGATCGTATTGGACTTTGGGAGGCTCTAGAAAGAGAGAGCGGCAGCGTTTGTGGGGCTGTGAATGGGGTTGCGTGGCTACTTGAAGAGCAGCAAGAGCTTTTGTTCCTGGCACCTTTGGGGTGGGAGGAATCCTTGGACGTTTGGAATTGCTGTGCCTGGTTTTGGCTGTAGTCAGCGTCCCAGGCAGATAGTATTGGACTTTGGGTGTCTCTGGAAAGAGACAGCGGCAGCGTTTGTGGGGCTGTGAATGGGGTTGCGTGGCTACTTGAAGAGCAGCAAGAGCTTTTGTTCCTGGCACCTTTGGGGTGGGAGGAATCCTTGGACGTTTGCAACTGGTGACCCTGGCTTTGGCTGTAGTCAGCGTCCCAGGCAGATAGTATTGGACTTTGGGTGTCTCTGGAAAGAGACAGCGGCAGCGTTTGTGGGGCTGTGAATGGGGTTGCGTGGCTACTTGAAGAGCAGCAAGAGCTTTTGTTCCTGGCACCTTTGGGGTGGGAGGAATCCTTGGACGTTTCGAATTCCAGATCCTGACTTTGGCTGTAGTCAGCGTCCCAGGCAGATAGTATTGGACTTTGGGTGTCTCTGGAAAGAGACAGCGGCAGCGTTTGTGGGGCTGTGAATGGGGTTGCGTGGCTACTTGAAGAGCAGCAAGAGCTTTTGTTCCTGGCACCTTTGGGGTGGGAGGAATCCTTGGACGTTTGGAATTCCAGAGCCTGGCTTTGGCTGTAGTCAGCGTCCCAGGCAGATAGTACTGGACTTTGGGTGTCTCTGGAAAGAGACAGCGGCAGCGTTTGTGGGGCTGTGAATGGGGTTGCGTGGCTACTTGAAGAGCAGCAAGAGCTTTTGTTCCTGGCACCTTTGGGGTGGGAGGAATCCTTGGACTTTCGCAACTGGTGACCCTGGCTTTGGCTGTAGTCAGCGTCCCAGGCAGATAGTATTGGACTTTGGGTGTCTCTGGAAAGAGACAGCGGCAGCGTTTGTGGGGCTGTGAATGGGGTTGCGTGGCTACTTGAAGAGCAGCAAGAGCTTTTGTTCCTGGCACCTTTGGGGTGGGAGGAATCCTTGGACGTTTGGAATTCCAGATCCTGGCTTTGGCTGTAGTCAGCGTCCCAGGCAGATAGTATTGGACTTTGGGTGTCTCTGGAAAGAGACAGCGGCAGCGTTTGTGGGGCTGTGAATGGGGTTGCGTGGCTACTTGAAGAGCAGCAAGAGATTGTGGTCCGGGCACCTTTGAGGTGGGGGGAATCCGTGGACGTTTGCAACTGGTGAGCGTCGCTCAGGCTCGGCGGCCCAGACAGATCGTATTGGAATTTGGGAGGCTCTAGGAAGAGACAGCGGCAGCGTTTGTGGGGCTGTGAATGGGGTTCCCTGACTACTTGAAGAGCAGCAAGAGCTTTTGTTCCTGGCACCTTTGGGGTGGGAGGAATCCTTGGACGTTTGGAATTCCAGAGCCTGGCTTTGGCTGTAGTCAGCGTCCCAGGCAGATAGTATTGGACTTTGGGTGTCTCTGGAAAGAGACAGCGGCAGCGTTTGTGGGGCTGTGAATGGGGTTGCGTGGCTACTTGAAGAGCAGCAAGAGATTGTGGTCCTGGCACCTTTGGGGTGGGAGGAATCCTTGGATGTTTGCAACTGCTGAGCCTGGCTTTGGCTGTAGTCAGCGTCCCAGGCAGATAGTATTGGACTTTGGGTGTCTCTGGAAAGAGACAGCGGCAGCGTTTGTGGGGCTGTGAATGGGGTTGCGTGGCTACTTGAAGAGCAGCAAGAGCTTTTGTTCCTGGCACCTTTGGGGTGGGAGGAATCCTTGGACGTTTGGAATTCCAGAGCCTGGCTTTGGCTGTAGTCAGCGTCCCAGGCAGATAGTATTGGACTTTGGGAGGCTCTGGAAAGAGACAGCGGCAGCGTTTGTGGGGCTGTGAATGGGGTTGCGTGGCTACTTGAAGAGCAGCAAGAGCTTTTGTTCCTGGCACCTTTGGGGTGGGAGGAATCCTTGGACGTTTGGAATTCCTGAGCCTGGCTTTGGCTGTAGTCAGCGTCCCAGGCAGATAGTATTGGACTTTGGGTGTCTCTGGAAAGAGACAGCGGCAGCGTTTGTGGGGCTGTGAATGGGGTTGCGTGGCTACTTGAAGAGCAGCAAGAGCTTTTGTTCCTGGCACCTTTGGGGTGGGAGGAATCATTGGACGTTCGCAACTGGTGAGCCTGGCTTTGGCTCTAGTCAGCGTCCATGGCAGATAGTATTGGACTTTGGGTGTCTCTGGAAAGAGACAGCGGCAGCGTTTGTGGGGCTGTGAATGGGGTTGCGTGGCTACTTGAAGAGCAGCAAGAGCTTTTGTTCCTGGCACCTTTGGGGTGGGAGGAATCCTTGGACGTTTCGAATTCTGAGCCTGGCTTTGGCTGTAGTCAGCGTCCCAGGCAGATAGTATTGGACTTTGGGAGTCTCTGGAAAGAGACAGCGGCAGCGTTTGTGGGGCTGTGAATGGGGTTGCGTGGCTACTTGAAGAGCAGCAAGAGCTTGTAGTCCTGGCACCTTTGGGGTGGGAGGAATCCTTGGACGTTCGCAACTGGTGACCCTGGCTTTGGCTGTAGTCAGCGTCCCAGGCAGATAGTATTGGACTTTGGGAGGCTCTGGAAAGAGACAGCGGCAGCGTTTGTGGGGCTGTGAATGGGGTTGCGTGGCTACTTGAAGAGCAGCAAGAGCTTTTGTTCCTGGCACCTTTGAGTTGGGAGGAATCCTTGGACGTTTCGAATTCTGAGCCTGGCTTTGGCTGTAGTCAGCGTCCCAGGCAGATAATATTGGACTTTGGGAGGCTCTGGAAAGAGACAGCGGCAGCGTTTGTGGGGCTGTGAATGGGGTTGCGTGGCTACTTGAAGAGCAGCAAGAGCTTTTGTTCCTGGCACCTTTGGGGTGGGAGGAATCCTTGGACGTTTGGAATTGCTGAGCCTGGCTTTGGTTGTAGTCAGCGTCCCAGGCAGATAGTACTGGACTTTGGGTGTCTCTGGAAAGAGACAGCGGCAGCGTTTGTGGGGCTGTGAATGGGGTTGCGTGGCTACTTGAAGAGCAGCAAGAGCTTTTGTTCCTGGCACCTTTGGGGTGGGAGGAATCCTTGGACGTTTGGAATTCCAGAGCCTGGCTTTGGCTGTAGTCAGCGTCCCAGGCAGATAGTATTGGACTTTGGGAGTCTCTGGAAAGAGACAGCGGCAGCGTTTGTGGGGCTGTGAATGGGGTTGCGTGGCTACTTGAAGAGCAGCAAGAGCTTTTGTTCCTGGCACCTTTGGGGTGGGAGGAATCGTTGGACGTTTGGAATTGCTGAGCCTGGCTTTGGTTGTAGTCAGCGTCCCAGGCAGATAGTACTGGACTTTGGGTGTCTCTGGAAAGAGACAGCGGCAGCGTT
The DNA here is from genome assembly GCF_047370975.1 of Nipponia nippon. Taxonomy (NCBI): domain Eukaryota; kingdom Metazoa; phylum Chordata; class Aves; order Pelecaniformes; family Threskiornithidae; genus Nipponia; species Nipponia nippon. The sequence goes on from NW_028262391.1 coordinate 30,437,191, forward strand.
TGTGGGGCTGTGAATGGGGTTGCGTGGCTACTTGAAGAGCAGCAAGAGCTTTTGTTCCTGGCACCTTTGGGGTGGGAGGAATCCTTGGACGTTTGGAATTCCAGAGCCTGGCTTTGGCTGTAGTCAGCGTCCCAGGCAGATAGTATTGGACTTTGGGTGTCTCTGGAAAGAGACAGCGGCAGCGTTTGTGGGGCTGTGAATGGGGTTGCGTGGCTACTTGAAGAGCAGCAAGAGCTTTTGTTCCTGGCACCTTTGGGGTGGGAGGAATCCTTGGACGTTCGCAACTGGTGACCCTGGCTTTGGCTGTAGTCAGCGTCCCAGGCAGATAGTATTGGACTTTGGGTGTCTCTGGAAAGAGACAGCGGCAGCGTTTGTGGGGCTGTGAATGGGGTTGCGTGGCTACTTGAAGAGCAGCAAGAGCTTTTGTTCCTGGCACCTTTGGGGTCGGAGGAATCCTTGGACGTTTCGAATTCTGAGCCTGGCTTTGGTTGTAGTCAGCGTCCCAGGCAGATAGTATTGGACTTTGGGAGTCTCTGGAAAGAGACAGCGGCAGCGTTTGTGGGGCTGTGAATGGGGTTGCGTGGCTACTTGAAGAGCAGCAAGAGCTTGTAGTCCTGGCACCTTTGGGGTGGGAGGAATCCTTGGACGTTCGCAACTGGTGACCCTGGCTTTGGCTGTAGTCAGCGTCCCAGGCAGATAGTATTGGACTTTGGGAGGCTCTGGAAAGAGACAGCGGCAGCGTTTGTGGGGCTGTGAATGGGGTTGCGTGGCTACTTGAAGAGCAGCAAGAGCTTTTGTTCCTGGCACCTTTGGGGTGGGAGGAATCCTTGGACGTTTGGAATTCCAGAGCCTGGCTTTGGCTGTAGTCAGCGTCCCAGGCAGATAGTATTGGACTTTGGGAGTCTCAGGAAAGAGACAGCGGCAGCGTTTGTGGGGCTGTGAATGGGGTTGCGTGGCTACTTGAAGAGCAGCAAGAGCTTTTGTTCCTGGCACCTTTGGGGTGGGAGGAATCCTTGGACGTTTGGAATTGCTGAGCCTGGCTTTGGCTGTAGTCAGCGTCCCAGGCAGATAGTATCGGACTTTGGGTGTCTCTGGAAAGAGACAGCGGCAGCGTTTGTGGGGCTGTGAATGGGGTTGCGTGGCTACTTGAAGAGCAGCAAGAGCTTTTGTTCCTGGCACCTTTGGGGTGGGAGGAATCCTTGGACGTTTGCAACTGCTGAGCGTGGCTTTGGCTGTAGTCAGCGTCCCAGGCAGATAGTATTGGACTTTGGGAGTCTCTGGAAAGAGACAGCGGCAGCGTTTGTGGGGCTGTGAATGGGGTTGCGTGGCTACTTGAAGAGCAGCAAGAGCTTTTGTTCCTGGCACCTTTGGGGTGGGAGGAATCCTTGGACGTTTGGAATTCCAGAGCCTGGCTTTGGCTGTAGTCAGCGTCCCAGGCAGATAGTATTGGACTTTGGGTGTCTCTGGAAAGAGACAGCGGCAGCGTTTGTGGGGCTGTGAATGGGGTTGCGTGGCTACTTGAAGAGCAGCAAGAGCTTTTGTTCCTGGCACCTTTGGGGTGGGAGGAATCCTTGGACGTTTGCAACTGCTGAGCGTGGCTTCGGCCGTAGTCAGCGTCCCAGGCAGATAGTACTGGACTTTGGGAGTCTCTGGAAAGAGACAGCGGCAGCGTTTGTGGGGCTGTGAATGGGGTTGCGTGGCTACTTGAAGAGCAGCAAGAGCTTTTGTTCCTGGCACCTTTGGGGTGGGAGGAATCCTTGGACGTTTCGAATTCTGAGCCTGGCTTTGGCTGTAGTCAGCGTCCCAGGCAGATAGTATTGGACTTTGGGTGTCTCTGGAAAGAGACAGCGGCAGCGTTTGTGGGGCTGTGAATGGGGTTGCGTGGCTACTTGAAGAGCAGCAAGAGCTTTTGTTCCTGGCACCTTTGGGGTGGGAGGAATCCTTGGACGTTTGCAACTGGTGACCCTGGCTTTGGCTGTAGTCAGCGTCCCAGGCAGATAGTATTGGACTTTGGGAGGCTCTGGAAAGAGACAGCGGCAGCGTTTGTGGGGCTGTGAATGGGGTTGCGTGGCTACTTGAAGAGCAGCAAGAGCTTTTGTTCCTGGCACCTTTGAGTTGGGGTGAATCCTTGGACGTTTCGAATTCTGAGCCTGGCTTTGGCTGTAGTCAGCGTCCCAGGCAGATAATATTGGACTTTGGGAGGCTCTGGAAAGAGACAGCGGCAGCGTTTGTGGGGCTGTGAATGGGGTTGCGTGGCTACTTGAAGAGCAGCAAGAGCTTTTGTTCCTGGCACCTTTGGGGTGGGAGGAATCCTTGGACGTTTGGAATTCCAGAGCCTGGCTTTGGCTGTAGTCAGCGTCCCAGGCAGATAGTACTGGACTTTGGGTGTCTCTGGAAAGAGACAGCGGCAGCGTTTGTGGGGCTGTGAATGGGGTTGCGTGGCTACTTGAAGAGCAGCAAGAGCTTTTGTTCCTGGCACCTTTGGCGTGGGAGGAATCGTTGGACGTTTGGAATTGCTGAGCCTGGCTTTGGTTGTAGTCAGCGTCCCAGGCAGATTGTACTGGACTTTGGGAGTCTCTGGAAAGAGACAGCGGCAGCGTTTGTGGGGCTGTGAATGGGGTTGCGTGGCTACTTGAAGAGCAGCAAGAGCTTTTGTTCCTGGCACCTTTGGGGTGGGAGGAATCCTTGGACATTTGAAATTGCTGAGCCTGGCTTTGGCTGTAGTCAGCGTCCCAGGCAGATAGCATTGGACTTTGGGAGGCTCTGGAAAGAGACAGCGGCAGCGTTTGTGGGGCTGTGAATGGGGTTGCGTGGCTACTTGAAGAGCAGCAAGAGCTTTTGTTCCTGGCACCTTTGGGGTGGGAGGAATCCTTGGACGTTTGGAATTCCAGAGCCTGGCTTTGGCTGTAGTCAGCGTCCCAGGCAGATAGTATTGGACTTTGGGAGTCTCTGGAAAGAGACAGCGGCAGCGTTTGTGGGGCTGTGAATGGGGTTGCGTGGCTACTTGAAGAGCAGCAAGAGCTTTTGTTCCTGGCACCTTTGGGGTGGGAGGAATCGTTTGACTTTTTGCAACTGGTGACCCTGGCTTTGGCCGTAGACAGCGTGCCAGGCAGATAGTATTGGACTTTGGGAGTCTCTGGAAAGAGACAGCGGCAGCGTTTGTGGGGCTGTGAATGGGGTTGCGTGGCTACTTGAAGAGCAGCAAGAGCTTTTGTTCCTGGCACCTTTGGGGTGGGAGGAATCCTTGGACGTTTCGAATTCTGAGCATGGCTTTGGCTGTAGTCAGCGTCCCAGGCAGATAATATTGGACTTTGGGAGTCTCTGGAAAGAGACAGCGGCAGCGTTTGTGGGGCTGTGAATGGGGTTGCGTGGCTACTTGAAGAGCAGCAAGAGCTTTTGTTCCTGGCACCTTTGGGGTGGGAGGAATCCTTGGACGTTCGCAACTGGTGACCCTGGCTTTGGCTGTAGTCAGCGTCCCAGGCAGATAGTATTGGACTTTGGGAGGCTCTGGAAAGAGACAGCGGCAGCGTTTGTGGGGCTGTGAATGGGGTTGCGTGGCTACTTGAAGAGCAGCAAGAGCTTTTGTTCCTGGCACCTTTGGGGTGGGAGGAATCCTTGGACGTTTGGAATTGCTGAGCCTGGCTTTGGTTGTAGTCAGCGTCCCAGGCAGATAGTATTGGACTTTGGGAGGCTCTGGAAAGAGACAGCGGCAGCGTTTGTGGGGCTGTGAATGGGGTTGCGTGGCTACTTGAAGAGCAGCAAGAGCTTGTAGTCCTGGCACCTTTTAGGTGGGTGAATCCTTGGACTTTTGCAACTGCTGAGCGTGGCTCAGTCTCGGCGGCCCAGGCAGATAGTATTGGACTTTGGGAGGCTCTGGAAAGAGACAGCGGCAGCGTTTGTGGGGCTGTGAATGGGGTTGCGTGGCTACTTGAAGAGCAGCAAGAGCTTTTGTTCCTGGCACCTTTGGGGTGGGAGGAATCCTTGGACGTTTCGAATTCCAGAGCCTGGTTTTGGCTGTAGTCAGCGTCCCAGGCAGATAGTATTGGACTTTGGGAGGCTCTGGAAAGAGACAGCGGCAGCGTTTGTGGGGCTGTGAATGGGGTTGCGTGGCTACTTGAAGAGCAGCAAGAGCTTTTGTTCCTGGCACCTTTGGGGTGGGAGGAATCCTTGGACGTTTCGAATTCTGAGCCTGGCTTTGGTTGTAGTCAGCGTCCCAGGCAGATAGTATTGGACTTTGGGAGTCTCTGGAAAGAGACAGCGGCAGCGTTTGTGGGGCTGTGAATGGGGTTGCGTGGCTACTTGAAGAGCAGCAAGAGCTTTTGTTCCTGGCACCTTTGGGGTGGGAGCAATCGTTGGACTTTTGCAACTGGTGACCCTGGCTTTGGCTGTAGTCAGCGTCCCAGGCAGATAGTATTGGACTTTGGGAGGCTCTGGAAAGAGACAGCGGCAGCGTTTGTGGGGCTGTGAATGGGGTTGCGTGGCTACTTGAAGAGCAGCAAGAGCTTTTGTTCCTGGCACCTTTGGGGTGGGAGGAATCCTTGGACGTTCGCAACTGGTGACCCTGGCTTTGGCTGTAGTCAGCGTCCCAGGCAGATAGTATTGGACTTTGGGTGTCTCAGGAAAGAGACAGCGGCAGCGTTTGTGGGGCTGTGAATGGGGTTGCGTGGCTACTTGAAGAGCAGCAAGAGCTTTTGTTCCTGGCACCTTTGGGGTGGGAGGAATCCTTGGACGTTTGGAATTGCTGAGCCTGGCTTTGGCTGTAGTCAGCGTCCCAGGCAGATAGTATTGGACTTTGGGAGGCTCTGGAAAGAGACAGCGGCAGCGTTTGTGGGGCTGTGAATGGGGTTGCGTGGCTACTTGAAGAGCAGCAAGAGCTTTTGTTCCTGGCACCTTTGGGGTGGGAGGAATCCTTGGACGTTTGGAATTCCAGAGCCTGGCTTTGGCTGTAGTCAGCGTCCCAGGCAGATAGTATTGGACTTTGGGAGGCTCTGGAAAGAGACAGCGGCAGCGTTTGTGGGGCTGTGAATGGGGTTGCGTGGCTACTTGAAGAGCAGCAAGAGCTTTTGTTCCTGGCACCTTTGGGGTGGGAGGAATCCTTGGACGTTTGGAATTGCTGAGCCTGGCTTTGGCTGTAGTCAGCGTCCCAGGCAGATAGTATTGGACTTTGGGAGGCTCTGGAAAGAGACAGCGGCAGCGTTTGTGGGGCTGTGAATGGGGTTGCGTGGCTACTTGAAGAGCAGCAAGAGCTTTTGTTCCTGGCACCTTTGCGGTGGGAAGAATCCCGGGACGTTTGCAGCTGCTGAGCGTGGCTCAGAGTGGCAGATAGTATTGGACTTTGGGAGGCTCTGGAAAGAGACAGCGGCAGCGTTTGTGGGGCTGTGAATGGGGTTGCGTGGCTACTTGAAGAGCAGCAAGAGCTTTTGTTCCTGGCACCTTTGGGGTGGGAGGAATCCTTGGACGTTTCGAATTCCAGAGCCTGGCTTTGGCTGTAGTCAGCGTCCCAGGCAGATAGTATTGGACTTTGGGTGTCTCTGGAAAGAGACAGCGGCAGCGTTTGTGGGGCTGTGAATGGGGTTGCGTGGCTACTTGAAGAGCAGCAAGAGCTTTTGTTCCTGGCACCTTTGGGGTGGGAGGAATCCTTGGACGTTTGCAACTGGTGACCCTGGCTTTGGCTGTAGTCAGCGTCCCAGGCAGATAGTATTGGACTTTGGGAGTCTCTGGAAAGAGACAGCGGCAGCGTTTGTGGGGCTGTGAATGGGGTTGCGTGGCTACTTGAAGAGCAGCAAGAGCTTTTGTTCCTGGCACCTTTGGGGTGGGAGGAATCCTTGGACGTTTGGAATTGCTGAGCCTGGCTTTGGCTGTAGTCAGCGTCCCAGGCAGATAGTATTGGACTTTGGGAGGCTCTGGAAAGAGACAGCGGCAGCGTTTGTGGGGCTGTGAATGGGGTTGCGTGGCTACTTGAAGAGCAGCAAGAGCTTTTGTTCCTGGCACCTTTGGGGTGGGAGGAATCCTTGGACGTTTGGAATTCCAGAGCCTGGCTTTGGCTGTAGTCAGCGTCCCAGGCAGATAGTATTGGACTTTGGGAGGCTCTGGAAAGAGACAGCGGCAGCGTTTGTGGGGCTGTGAATGGGGTTGCGTGGCTACTTGAAGAGCAGCAAGAGCTTTTGTTCCTGGCACCTTTGGGGTGGGAGGAATCCTTGGACGTTTCGAATTCTGAGCCTGGCTTTGGCTGTAGTCAGCGTCCCAGGCAGATAGTATTGGACTTTGGGAGTCTCTGGAAAGAGACAGCGGCAGCGTTTGTGGGGCTGTGAATGGGGTTGCGTGGCTACTTGAAGAGCAGCAAGAGCTTTTGTTCCTGGCACCTTTGGGGTGGGAGGAATCCTTGGACGTTTGCAACTGCTGAGCCTGGCTTTGGCTGTAGTCAGCGTCCCAGGCAGATAGTATTGGACTTTGGGAGGCTCTGGAAAGAGACAGCGGCAGCGTTTGTGGGGCTGTGAATGGGGTTGCGTGGCTACTTGAAGAGCAGCAAGAGCTTTTGTTCCTGGCACCTTTGGGGTGGGAGGAATCCTTGGACGTTTGCAATTCCAGAGCCTGGCTTTGGCTGTAGTCAGCGTCCCAGGCAGATAGTATTGGACTTTGGGAGGCTCTGGAAAGAGACAGCGGCAGCGTTTGTGGGGCTGTGAATGGGGTTGCGTGGCTACTTGAAGAGCAGCAAGAGCTTTTGTTCCTGGCACCTTTGGGGTGGGAGGAATCCTTGGACGTTCGCAACTGGTGACCCTGGCTTTGGCTGTAGTCAGCGTCCCAGGCAGATAGCATTGGACTTTGGGAGGCTCTGGAAAGAGACAGCGGCAGCGTTTGTGGGGCTGTGAATGGGGTTGCGTGGCTACTTGAAGAGCAGCAAGAGCTTTTGTTCCTGGCACCTTTGGGGTGGGAGGAATCGTTGGACGTTTGGAACTGCTGAGCCTGGCTTTGGCTGTAGTCAGCGTCCCAGGCAGATAGTATTGGACTTTGGGAGGCTCTGGAAAGAGACAGCGGCAGCGTTTGTGGGGCTGTGAATGGGGTTGCGTGGCTACTTGAAGAGCAGCAAGAGCTTTTGTTCCTGGCACCTTTGGGGTGGGAGCAATCATTGGACTTTTGCAACTGGTGACCCTGGCTTTGGCTGTAGTCAGCGTCCCAGGCAGATAGTATTGGACTTTGGGAGGCTCTGGAAAGAGACAGCGGCAGCGTTTGTGGGGCTGTGAATGGGGTTGCGTGGCTACTTGAAGAGCAGCAAGAGCTTTTGTTCCTGGCACCTTTGGGGTGGGGGGAATCCTTGGACGTTCGCAACTGGTGAGCCTGGCTTTGGCTGTAGTCAGCGTCCCAGGCAGATAGCATTGGACTTTGGGAGGCTCTGGAAAGAGACAGCGGCAGCGTTTGTGGGGCTGTGAATGGGGTTGCGTGGCTACTTGAAGAGCAGCAAGAGCTTTTGTTCCTGGCACCTTTGGGGTGGGAGGAATCCTTGGACGTTTGCAATTACTGAGCCTGGCTTTGGCTGTAGTCAGCGTCCCAGGCAGATAGTATTGGACTTTGGGAGGCTCTGGAAAGAGACAGCGGCAGCGTTTGTGGGGCTGTGAATGGGGTTGCGTGGCTACTTGAAGAGCAGCAAGAGCTTTTGTTCCTGGCACCTTTGGGGTGGGAGGAATCCTTGGACGTTTGGAATTCCAGAGCCTGGCTTTGGCTGTAGTCAGCGTCCCAGGCAGATAGTATTGGACTTTGGGTGTCTCTGGAAAGAGACAGCGGCAGCGTTTGTGGGGCTGTGAATGGGGTTGCGTGGCTACTTGAAGAGCAGCAAGAGCTTTTGTTCCTGGCACCTTTGCGGCGGGAAGTATTCCAGGACGTTTGCAACTGCTGAGCGTGGCTGAGATTCGGCGTCCCAGGCAGATAGTATTGGACTTTGGGAGGCTCTGGAAAGAGACAGCGGCAGCGTTTGTGGGGCTGTGAATGGGGTTGCGTGGCTACTTGAAGAGCAGCAAGAGCTTTTGTTCCTGGCACCTTTGGGGTGGGAGGAATCCTTGGACGTTTGGAATTCCAGAGCCTGATTTTGGCTGTAGTCAGCGTCCCAGGCAGATAGTATTGGACTTTGGGAGGCTCTGGAAAGAGACAGCGGCAGCGTTTGTGGGGCTGTGAATGGGGTTGCGTGGCTACTTGAAGAGCAGCAAGAGCTTTTGTTCCTGGCACCTTTGGGGTGGGAGGAATCCTTGGACGTTTGGAATTCCAGAGCCTGGCTTTGGCTGTAGTCAGCGTCCCAGGCAGATAGTATTGGACTTTGGGTGTCTCTGGAAAGAGACAGCGGCAGCGTTTGTGGGGCTGTGAATGGGGTTGCGTGGCTACTTGAAGAGCAGCAAGAGCTTTTGTTCCTGGCACCTTTGGGGTGGGAGGAATCCTTGGACGTTTTCAACTGGTGACCCTGGCTTTGGCTGTAGTCAGCGTCCCAGGCAGATAGTACTGGACTTTGGGAGGCTCTGGAAAGAGACAGCGGCAGCGTTTGTGGGGCTGTGAATGGGGTTGCGTGGCTACTTGAAGAGCAGCAAGAGCTTTTGTTCCTGGCACCTTTGGGGTGGGAGGAATCCTTGGACGTTTGGAATTCCAGAGCCTGGCTTTGGCTGTAGTCAGCGTCCCAGGCAGATAGTATTGGACTTTGGGAGGCTCTGGAAAGAGACAGCGGCAGCGTTTGTGGGGCTGTGAATGGGGTTGCGTGGCTACTTGAAGAGCAGCAAGAGCTTTTGTTCCTGGCACCTTTGGGGTGGGAGGAATCCTTGGACGTTTCGAATTCTGAGCCTGGCTTTGGCTGTAGTCAGCGTCCCAGGCAGATAGTACTGGACTTTGGGAGTCTCTGGAAAGAGACAGCGGCAGCGTTTGTGGGGCTGTGAATGGGGTTGCGTGGCTACTTGAAGAGCAGCAAGAGCTTTTGTTCCTGGCACCTTTGGGGTGGGAGGAATCCTTGGACGTTCGCAACTGGTGACCCTGGCTTTGGCTGTAGTCAGCGTCCCAGGCAGATAGTATTGGACTTTGGGAGGCTCTGGAAAGAGACAGCGGCAGCGTTTGTGGGGCTGTGAATGGGGTTGCGTGGCTACTTGAAGAGCAGCAAGAGCTTTTGTTCCTGGCACTTTTGGGGTGGGAGGAATCCTTGGACGTTTCGAATTCCAGAGCCTGGCTTTGGCTGTAGTCAGCGTCCCAGGCAGATAGTATTGGACTTTGGGAGGCTCTGGAAAGAGACAGCGGCAGCGTTTGTGGGGCTGTGAATGGGGTTGCGTGGCTACTTGAAGAGCAGCAAGAGCTTTTGTTCCTGGCACCTTTGGGGTGGGAGGAATCCTTGCACGTTTGCAACTGGTGACCCTGGCTTTGGCTGTAGTCAGCGTCCCAGGCAGATAGTATTGGACTTTGGGAGGCTCTGGAAAGAGACAGCGGCAGCGTTTGTGGGGCTGTGAATGGGGTTGCGTGGCTACTTGAAGAGCAGCAAGAGCTTTTGTTCCTGGCGCCTTTGGGGTGGGAGCAATCGTTGGACATTTGCAACTGGTGACCCGGCTTTGGATGTAGTCAGCGTCCCAGGCAGATAGTATTGGACTTTGGGTGTCTCTGGAAAGAGACAGCGGCAGCGTTTGTGGGGCTGTGAATGGGGTTGCGTGGCTACTTGAAGAGCAGCAAGAGCTTTTGTTCCTGGCACCTTTGGGGTGGGAGGAATCGTTGGACGTTTGGAATTGGTGAGCCTGGCTTTGGCTGTAGTCAGCGTCCCAGGCAGATAGTACTGGACTTTGGGAGGCTCTGGAAAGAGACAGCGGCAGCGTTTGTGGGGCTGTGAATGGGGTTGCGTGGCTACTTGAAGAGCAGCAAGAGCTTTTGTTCCTGGCACCTTTGGGGTGGGAGGAATCCTTGGACGTTTGGAATTCCAGAGCCTGGCTTTGGCTGTAGTCAGCGTCCCAGGCAGATAGTATTGGACTTTGGGTGTCTCTGGAAAGAGACAGCGGCAGCGTTTGTGGGGCTGTGAATGGGGTTGCGTGGCTACTTGAAGAGCAGCAAGAGCTTGTGGTCCTGGCACCTTTGGGGTGGGAGGAATCCTTGGACTTTCGCAACTGGTGAGCGTGGCTTTGGCTGTAGTCAGCGTCCCAGGCAGATAGTATTGGACTTTGGGAGGCTCTGGAAAGAGACAGCGGCAGCGTTTGTGGGGCTGTGAATGGGGTTGCGTGGCTACTTGAAGAGCAGCAAGAGCTTTTGTTCCTGGCACCTTTGGGGTGGGAGGAATCCTTGGACGTTTGGAATTCCAGATCCTGGCTTTGGCTGTAGTCAGCGTCCCAGGCAGATAGTATTGGACTTTGGGAGGCTCTGGAAAGAGACAGCGGCAGCGTTTGTGGGGCTGTGAATGGGGTTGCGTGGCTACTTGAAGAGCAGCAAGAGCTTTTGTTCCTGGCACCTTTGGGGTGGGAGGAATCCTTGGACGTTTGGAATTCCAGAGCCTGGCTTTGGCTGTAGTCAGCGTCCCAGGCAGATAGTATTGGACTTTGGGTGTCTCTGGAAAGAGACAGCGGCAGCGTTTGTGGGGCTGTGAATGGGGTTGCGTGGCTACTTGAAGAGCAGCAAGAGCTTTTGTTCCTGGCACCTTTGCGGCGGGAAGTATTCCAGGACGTTTGCAACTGCTGAGCGTGGCTCAGACTCGGCCGCCCAGGGAGATAGTATTGGACTTTGGGAGGCTCTGGAAAGAGACAGCGGCAGCGTTTGTGGGGCTGTGAATGGGGTTGCGTGGCTACTTGAAGAGCAGCAAGAGCTTTTGTTCCTGGCACCTTTGGGGTGGGAGGAATCCTTGGACGTTTGGAATTCCAGAGCCTGATTTTGGCTGTAGTCAGCGTCCCAGGCAGATAGTATTGGACTTTGGGAGGCTCTGGAAAGAGACAGCGGCAGCGTTTGTGGGGCTGTGAATGGGGTTGCGTGGCTACTTGAAGAGCAGCAAGAGCTTTTGTTCCTGGCACCTTTGGGGTGGGAGGAATCCTAGGACGTTTGGAATTGCTGAGCCTGGCTTTGGTTGTAGTCAGCGTCCCAGGCAGATAGTATTGGACTTTGGGAGTCTCTGGAAAGAGACAGCGGCAGCGTTTGTGGGGCTGTGAATGGGGTTGCGTGGCTACTTGAAGAGCAGCAAGAGCTTTTGTTCCTGGCACCTTTGGGGTGGGAGGAATCCTTGGACGTTTGGAATTCCAGAGCCTGGCTTTGGCTGTAGTCAGCGTCCCAGGCAGATAGTATTGGACTTTGGGAGGCTCTGGAAAGAGACAGCGGCAGCGTTTGTGGGGCTGTGAATGGGGTTGCGTGGCTACTTGAAGAGCAGCAAGAGCTTTTGTTCCTGGCACCTTTGGGGTGGGAGGAATCCTTGGACGTTTCGAATTCCAGAGCCTGGCTTTGGCTGTAGTCAGCGTCCCAGGCAGATAGTATTGGACTTTGGGAGGCTCTGGAAAGAGACAGCGGCAGCGTTTGTGGGGCTGTGAATGGGGTTGCGTGGCTACTTGAAGAGCAGCAAGAGCTTTTGTTCCTGGCACCTTTGGGGTGGGAGGAATCCTTGGACGTTCGCAACTGGTGACCCTGGCTTTGGCTGTAGTCAGCGTCCCAGGCAGATAGTATTGGACTTTGGGAGGCTCTGGAAAGAGACAGCGGCAGCGTTTGTGGGGCTGTGAATGGGGTTGCGTGGCTACTTGAAGAGCAGCAAGAGCTTTTGTTCCTGGCACCTTTGGGGTGGGAGGAATCCTTGGACGTTTCGAATTCCAGAGCCTGGCTTTGGCTGTAGTCAGCGTCCCAGGCACATAGTACTGGACTTTGGGAGGCTCTGGAAAGAGACAGCGGCAGCGTTTGTGGGGCTGTGAATGGGGTTGCGTGGCTACTTGAAGAGCAGCAAGAGCTTTTGTTCCTGGCACCTTTGGGGTGGGAGGAATCCTTGCACGTTTGCAACTGGTGACCCTGGCTTTGGCTGTAGTCAGCGTCCCAGGCAGATAGTATTGGACTTTGGGAGTCTCTGGAAAGAGACAGCGGCAGCGTTTGTGGGGCTGTGAATGGGGTTGCGTGGCTACTTGAAGAGCAGCAAGAGCTTTTGTTCCTGGCACCTTTGGGGTGGGAGGAATCCTTGGACTTTCGCAACTGGTGACCCTGGCTTTGGCTGTAGTCAGCGTCCCAGGCAGATAGTATTGGACTTTGGGTGTCTCTGGAAAGAGACAGCGGCAGCGTTTGTGGGGCTGTGAATGGGGTTGCCTGGCTACTTGAAGAGCAGCAAGAGCTTTTGTTCCTGGCACCTTTGGGGTGGGAGGAATCCTTGGACGTTTGGAATTCCAGAGCCTGGCTTTGGCTGTAGTCAGCGTCCCAGGCAGATAGTATTGGACTTTGGGATTCTCTGGAAAGAGACAGCGGCAGCGTTTGTGGGGCTGTGAATGGGGTTGCGTGGCTACTTGAAGAGCAGCAAGAGCTTTTGTTCCTGGCACCTTTGGGGTGGGAGGAATCCTTGGACGTTTGGAATTCCAGAGCCTGGTTTTGGCTGTAGTCAGCGTCCCAGGCAGATAGTATTGGACTTTGGGTGTCTCTGGAAAGAGACAGCGGCAGCGTTTGTGGGGCTGTGAATGGGGTTGCGTGGCTACTTGAAGAGCAGCAAGAGATTGTGGTCCTGGCACCTTTGGGGTGGGGGGAATCCTTGGACGTTTGCAACTGCTGAGCGTGGCTCTGGCTAGCGTCCCAGGCAGATAGTATTGGACTTTGGGAGGCTCTGGAAAGAGACAGCGGCAGCGTTTGTGGGGCTGTGAATGGGGTTGCGTGGCTACTTGAAGAGCAGCAAGAGCATGTGGTCCTGGCACCTTTGGGGTGGGAGGAATCCTTGGACGTTTGGAATTCCAGATCCTGGCTTTGGCTGTAGTCAGCGTCCCAGGCAGATAGTATTGGACTTTGGGAGTCTCTGGAAAGAGACAGCGGCAGCGTTTGTGGGGCTGTGAATGGGGTTGCGTGGCTACTTGAAGAGCAGCAAGAGCTTTTGTTCCTGGCACCTTTGGGGTGGGAGGAATCCTTGGACATTCGCAACAGGTGAGCCTGGCTTTGGCTGTAGTCAGCGTCCCAGGCAGATAGTATTGGACTTTGGGTGTCTCTGGAAAGAGACAGCGGCAGCGTTTGTGGGGCTGTGAATGGGGTTGCGTGGCTACTTGAAGAGCAGCAAGAGCTTTTGTTCCTGGCACCTTTGGGGTGGGAGGAATCCTTGGACATTTGCTATTGCAGAGCCTGGTTTTGGCTCTAGTCAGCGTCCCAGGCAGATAGTATTGGACTTTGGGTGTCTCTGGAAAGAGACAGTGGCAGCGTTTGTGGGGCTGTGAATGGGGTTGCGTGGCTACTTGAAGAGCAGCAAGAGATTGTGGTCCGGGCACCTTTGGGGTGGGAGGAATCCTTGGACGTTTGCAACTGCTGAGTGTGGCTCATGTTCAGCGTCCCAGGCAGATAGTATTGGACTTTGGGTGTTTCTGGAAAGAGACAGCGGCAGCGTTTGTGGGGCTGTGAATGGGGTTGCGTGGCTACTTGAAGAGCAGCAAGAGCTTTTGTTCCTGGCACCTTTGGGGTGGGAGGAATCCTTAGACTTTCGCAACTGGTGACCCTGGCTTTGGCTGTAGTCAGCGTCCCAGGCAGATAGTATTGGACTTTGGGAGGCTCTGGAAAGAGACAGCGGCAGCGTTTGTGGGGCTGTGAATGGGGTTGCCTGGCTACTTGAAGAGCAGCAAGAGCTTTTGTTCCTGGCACCTTTGGGGTGGGAGGAATCCTTGGACGTTTGGAATTCCAGAGCCTGGCTTTGGCTGTAGTCAGCGTCCCAGGCAGATAGTATTGGACTTTGGGAGGCTCTGGAAAGAGACAGCGGCAGCGTTTGTGGGGCTGTGAATGGGGTTGCGTGGCTACTTGAAGAGCAGCAAGAGCTTTTGTTCCTGGCACCTTTGGGGTGGGAGGAATCCTTGGACGTTCGCAACTGGTGACCCTGGCTTTGGCTGTAGTCAGCGTCCCAGGCAGATAGTATTGGACTTTGGGAGGCTCTGGAAAGAGACAGCGGCAGCGTTTGTGGGGCTGTGAATGGGGTTGCGTGGCTACTTGAAGAGCAGCAAGAGCTTTTGTTCCTGGCACCTTTGGGGTGGGAGGAATCCTTGGACGTTTGGAATTTCAGAGCCTGGCTTTGGCTGTAGTCAGCGTCCCAGGCAGATAGTATTGGACTTTGGGTGTCTCTGGAAAGAGACAGCGGCAGCGTTTGTGGGGCTGTGAATGGGGTTGCGTGGCTACTTGAAGAGCAGCAAGAGATTGTGGTCCTGGCACCTTTGGGGTGGGGGGAATCCGTGGACGTTTGCAACTGCTGAGCGTGGCTCAGGCTCGGCGTCCCAGGCAGATAGTATTGGACTTTGGGAGTCTCTGGATAGAGACAGTGGCAGCGTTTGTGGGGCTGTGAATGGGGTTGCGTGGCTACTTGAAGAGCAGCAAGAGCTTTTGTTCCTGGCACCTTTGGGGTGGGAGGAATCCTTGGACGTTTGGAATTCCAGAGCCTGGTTTTGGCTGTAGTCAGCGTCCCAGGCAGATCGTATTGGACTTTGGGAGGCTCTGGAAAGAGACAGCGGCAGCGTTTGTGGGGCTGTGAATGGGGTTGCGTGGCTACTTGAAGAGCAGCAAGAGCTTTTGTTCCTGGCACCTTTGGGGTGGGAGGAATCCTTGGACGTTTGGAATTCCAGAGCCTGGTTTTGGCTGTAGTCAGCGTCCCAGGCAGATAGTATTGGACTTTGGGTGTCTCTGGAAAGAGACAGCGGCAGCGTTTGTGGGGCTGTGAATGGGGTTGCGTGGCTACTTGAAGAGCAGCAAGAGCTTTTGTTCCTGGCACCTTTGGGGTGGGAGGAATCCTTGGACGTTTGCAACTGCTGAGCCTGGCTTTGGCTGTAGTCAGCGTCCCAGGCAGATAGTATTGGACTTTGGGAGGCTCTGGAAAGAGACAGCGGCAGCGTTTGTGGGGCTGTGAATGGGGTTGCGTGGCTACTTGAAGAGCAGCAAGAGCTTTTGTTCCTGGCACCTTTGGGGTGGGAGGAATCCTTGGACGTTTGCAACTGGTGACCCTGGCTTTGGCTGTAGTCAGCGTCCCAGGCAGATAGTATTGGACTTTGGGAGGCTCTGGAAAGAGACAGCGGCAGCGTTTGTGGGGCTGTGAATGGGGTTGCCTGGCTACTTGAAGAGCAGCAAGAGCTTTTGTTCCTGGCACCTTTGGGGTGGGAGGAATCCTTGGACGTTTGGAATTCCAGAGCCTGGCTTTGGCTGTAGTCAGCGTCCCAGGCAGATAGTATTGGACTTTGGGTGTCTCTGGAAAGAGACAGCGGCAGCGTTTGTGGGGCTGTGAATGGGGTTGCGTGGCTACTTGAAGAGCAGCAAGAGCTTTTGTTCCTGGCACCTTTGGGGAGGGAGGAATCCTTGGACGTTTGGAATTCCAGAGCCTGGTTTTGGCTGTAGTCAGCGTCCCAGGCAGATAGTATTGGACTTTGGGTGTCTCTGGAAAGAGACAGCGGCAGCGTTTGTGGGGCTGTGAATGGGGTTGCGTGGCTACTTGAAGAGCAGCAAGAGATTGTGGTCCTGGCACCTTTGGGGTGGGGGGAATCCTTGGACGTTTGCAACTGCTGAGCGTGGCTCAGGCTCGGCGGCCCAGGCAGATAGTATTGGACTTTGGGAGTCTCAGGAAAGAGACAGTGGCAGCGTTTGTGGGGCTGTGAATGGGGTTGCGTGGCTACTTGAAGAGCAGCAAGAGCATGTGGTCCTGGCACCTTTGGGGTGGGAGGAATCCTTGGACGTTTGGAATTCCAGATCCTGGTTTTGGCTGTAGTCAGCGTCCCAGGCAGATAGTATTGGACTTTGGGTGTCTCTGGAAAGAGACAGCGGCAGCGTTTGTGGGGCTGTGAATGGGGTTGCGTGGCTACTTGAAGAGCAGCAAGAGCTTTTGTTCCTGGCACCTTTGGGATGGGAGGAATCCTTGGACGTTTGGAATTCCAGAGCCTGGCTTTGGCTGTAGTCAGCGTCCCAGGCAGATCGTATTGGACTTTGGGTGTCTCTGGAAAGAGACAGCGGCAGCGTTTGTGGGGCTGTGAATGGGGTTGCCTGGCTACTTGAAGAGCAGCAAGAGCTTTTGTTCCTGGCACCTTTGGGGTGGGAGGAATCCTTGGACGTTTCGAATTCCAGAGCCTGGTTTGGCTGTAGTCAGCGTCCCAGGCAGATAGTATTGGAATTTGGGAGGCTCTGGAAAGAGACAGTGGCAGCGTTTGTGGGGCTGTGAATGGGGTTGCGTGGCTACTTGAAGAGCAGCAAGAGATTGTGGTCCTGGCACCTTTGGGGTGGGGGGAATCCGTGGACGTTTGCAATTGCTGAGCGTGGCTCAGGCTCGGCATCCCAGGCAGATAGTATTGGACTTTGGGAGTCTCTGGAAAGAGACAGTGGCAGCGTTTGTGGGGCTGTGAATGGGGTTGCGTGGCTACTTGAAGAGCAGCAAGAGCTTTTGTTCCTGGCACCTTTGGGGTGGGAGGAATCCTTGGACTTTCGCAACTGGTGACCCTGGCTTTGGCTGTAGTCAGCGTCCCAGGCAGATAGTATTGGACTTTGGGAGGCTCTGGAAAGAGACAGTGGCAGAGTTTCTGGGGCTGTGAATGGGGTTGCCTGGCTACTTGAAGAGCAGCAAGAGCTTTTGTTCCTGGCACCTTTGGGGTGGGAGGAATCCTTGAACGTTTGGAATTCCAGATCCTGGCTTTGGCTGTAGTCAGCGTCCCAGGCAGATAGTATTGGACTTTGGGAGGCTCTAGAAAGAGACAGCAGCAGCGTTTGTGGGGCTGTGAATGGGGTTGCGTGGCTACTTGAAGAGCAGCTAGAGATTGTGGTCCTGGCACCTTTGGGGTGGGGGGAATCCTTGGACGTTTGCAACTGCTGAGCGTGGCTTTGGCTGTAGTCAGCGGCCCAGGCAGATAGTATTGGACTTTGGGAGGCTCTGGAAAGAGACAGCGGCAGCGTTTGTGGGGCTGTGAATGGGGTTGCGTGGCTACTTGAAGAGCAGCAAGAGCTTTTGTTCCTGGCACCTTTGGGGTGGGAGGAATCCTTGGACGTTTGGAATTCCAGAGCCTGGCTTTGGCTGTAGTCAGCATCCCAGGCAGATAGTATTGGACTTTGGGTGTCTCTGGAAAGAGACAGCGGCAGCGTTTGTGGGGCTGTGAATGGGGTTGCGTGGCTACTTGAAGAGCAGCAAGAGCTTTTGTTCTTGGCACCTTTGGGGAGGGAGGAATCCTTGGACGTTTGGAATTCCAGAGCCTGGTTTTGGCTGTAGTCAGCGTCCCATGCAGATAGTATTGGACTTTGGGTGTCTCTGGAAAGAGACAGTGGCAGCGTTTGTGGGGCTGTGAATGGGGTTGCGTGGCTACTTGAAGAGCAGCAAGAGATTGTGGTCCGGGCACCTTTGGGGTGGGGGGAATCCGTGGACGTTTGCAACTGCTGAGCGTGGCTCAGGCTCGGCGTCCCAGGCAGATAGTATTGGACTTTGGGTGTCTCTGGATACAGACAGTGGCAGCGTTTCTGGGGCTGTGAATGGGGTTGCGTGGCTACTTGAAGAGCAGCAAGAGCTTTTGTTCCTGGCACCTTTGGGGTGGGAGGAATCCTTGGACGTTTGGAATTCCAGAGCCTGGCTTTGGCTGTAGTCAGCGTCCCAGGCAGATCGTATTGGACTTTGGGAGGCTCTAGAAAGAGAGAGCGGCAGCGTTTGTGGGGCTGTGAATGGGGTTGCGTGGCTACTTGAAGAGCAGCAAGAGATTGTGGTCCGGGCACCTTTGGAGTGGGGGGAATCCGTGGACGTTTGGAATTCCATTTCCTGGTTTTGGCTGTAGTCAGCGTCTCAGGCAGATAGTATTGGACTTTGGGTGTCTCTGGAAAGAGACAGCGGCAGCGTTTGTGGGGCTGTGAATGGGGTTGCGTGGCTACTTGAAGAGCAGCAAGAGCTTTTGTTCCTGGCACCTTTGGGGTGGGGGGAATCCGTGGACGTTTGCAACTGCTGAGCGTGGCTCAGGCTCGGCGGCCCAGGCAGATAGTATTGGACTTTGGGAGGCTCTGGATAGAGACAGTGGCAGCGTTTGTGGGGCTGTGAATGGGGTTGCGTGGCTACTTGAAGAGCAGCAAGAGCTTTTGTTCCTGGCACCTTTGGGGTGGGAGGAATCCTTGGACGTTTGGAATTCCAGAGCCTGGCTTTGGCTGTAGTCAGCATCCCAGGCAGATAGTATTGGACTTTGGGTGTCTCTGGAAAGAGACAGCGGCAGCGTTTGTGGGGCTGTGAATGGGGTTGCGTGGCTACTTGAAGAGCAGCAAGAGCTTTTGTTCCTGGAAACTTTGGCGTGGGAGGAATCCTTGGACGTTTGGAATTCCATTTCCTGGTTTTGGCTGTAGTCAGCATCTCAGGCAGATAGTATTGGACTTTGGGTGTCTCTGGAAAGAGACAGCGGCAGCGTTTGTGGGGCTGTGAATGGGGTTGCGTGGCTACTTGAAGAGCAGCAAGAGCTTTTGTTCCTGGCACCTTTGGGGTGGGAGGAATCCTTGGACGTTTGCAACTGCTGAGCGTGGCTCAGGCTCGGCGTCCCAGGCAGATAGTATTGGACTTTGGGAGGCTCTGGATAGAGACAGTGGCAGCGTTTGTGGGGCTGTGAATGGGGTTGCGTGGCTACTTGAAGAGCAGCAAGAGCTTTTGTTCCTGGCACCTTTGGGGTGGGGGGAATCCGTGGATGTTTGCAACTGCTGAGCGTGGCTCAGGCTTGTCGTCCCAGGCAGATAGTATTAGACTTTGGGTGTCTCTGGATAGAGACAGTGGCAGCGTTTGTGGGGCTGTGAATGGGGTTGCGTGGCTACTTGAAGAGCAGCAAGAGCTTTTGTTCCTGGCACCTTTGGGGTGGGAGGAATCCTTGGACTTTCGCAACTGGTGACCCTGGCTTTGGCTGTAGTCAGCGTCCCAGGCAGATAGTATTGGACTTTGGGAGGCTGTGGATAGAGACAGTGGCAGCGTTTCTGGGGCTGTGAATGGGGTTGCCTGGCTACTTGAAGAGCAGCAAGAGCTTTTGTTCCTGGCACCTTTGGGGTGGGAGGAATCCTTGGACGTTTTCAATTCCAGATCCTGGCTTTGGCTGTAGTCAGCGTCCCAGGCAGATAGTATTGGACTTTGGGAGGCTCTAGAAAGAGACAGCAGCAGCGTTTGTGGGGCTGTGAATGGGGTTGCGTGGCTACTTGAAGAGCAGCTAGAGCTTTTGTTCCTGGCACCTTTGGGGTGGGGGGAATCCTTGGACGTTTGCAACTGCTGAGCGTGGCTCAGGCTCGGCGGCCCAGGCAGATAGTATTGGACTTTGGGAGGCTCTGGATCGAGATAGTGGCAGCGTTTGTGGGGCTGTGAATGGGGTTGCGTGGCTACTTGAAGAGCAGCAAGAGCTTTTGTTCCTGGCACCTTTGGGGTGGGAGGAATCCTTGGACGTTTGGAATTCCAGAGCCTGGCTTTGGCTGTAGTCAGCATCCCAGGCAGATAGTATTGGACTTTGGGTGTCTCTGGAAAGAGACAGCGGCAGCGTTTGTGGGGCTGTGAATGGGGTTGCGTGGCTACTTGAAGAGCAGCAAGAGCTTTTGTTCCTGGCACCTTTGGGGTGGGAGGAATCCTTGGACGTTTGGAATTCCAGAGCCTGGTTTTGGCTGTAGTCAGCGTCCCAGGCAGATAGTATTGGACTTTGGGTGTCTCTGGAAAGAGACAGCGGCAGCGTTTGTGGGGCTGTGAATGGGGTTGCGTGGCTACTTGAAGAGCAGCAAGAGATTGTGGTCCTGGCACCTTTGGGGTGGGGGGAATCCGTGGACGTTTGCAACTGCTGAGCGTGGCTCAGGCTCGGCGTCCCAGGCAGATAGTATTGGACTTTGGGTGTCTCTGGAAAGAGACAGCGGCAGCGTTTGTGGGGCTGTGAATGGGGTTCCCTGACTACTTGAAGAGCAGCAAGAGCTTTTGTTCCTGGCACCTTTGGGGTGGGAGGAATCCTTGGACGTTTGGAATTGCTGTGCCTTGTTGTGGCTGTAGTCAGCGTCCCATGCAGGTGGTATTGGACTTTGGGTGTCTCTGGAAAGAGACAGCGGCAGCGTTTGTGGGGCTGTGAATGGGGTTGCGTGGCTACTTGAAGAGCAGCAAGAGATTGTGGTCCGGGCACCTTTGGAGTGGGGGGAATCCGTGGACGTTTGGAATTCCATTTCCTGGTTTTGGCTGTAGTCAGCGTCTCAGGCAGATAGTATTGGACTTTGGGTGTCTCTGGAAAGAGACAGCGGCAGCGTTTGTGGGGCTGTGAATGGGGTTGCCTGGCTACTTGAAGAGCAGCAAGAGCATGTGGTCCTGGCACCTTTGGGGTGGGGGCAATCCTTGGACGTTTGCAACTGCTGAGCGTGGCTTTGGCTGTAGTCAGCGTCCCATGCAGATAGTATTGGACTTTGGGAGGCTCTAGAAAGAGACAGCGGCAGCGTTTGTGGGGCTGTGAAAGGGGTTGCGTGGCTACTTGAAGAGCAGCAAGAGCTTTTGTTCCTGGCAACTTTGGCGTGGGAGGAATCCTTGGACATTTGCAACTGGTGACCCGGCTTTGGCTGTAGTCAGCGTCCCAGGCAGATAGTATTGGACTTTGGGTGTCTCTGGAAAGAGACAGCGGCAGCGTTTGTGGGGCTGTGAATGGGGTTGCGTGGCTACTTGAAGAGCAGCAAGAGCTTTTGTTCCTGGCACCTTTGGGGTGGGAGGAATCCTTGGACGTTTGGAATTCCAGTTCCTGGTTTTGGCTGTAGTCAGCGTCTCAGGCAGATAGTATTGGACTTTGGATGTCTCTGGAAAGAGACAGCGGCAGCGTTTGTGGGGCTTTGAAAGGGGCTGCGTGGCTACTTGAAGAGCAGCAAGAGCTTTTGTTCCTGGCACCTTTGGGGTGGGAGGAATCCTTGGACATTTGGAATTGCTGTGCCTTGTTTTGGCTGTAGTCAGCGTCCCAGGTAGATAGTATTGGACTTTGGGTGTCTCTGGAAAGAGACAGCGGCAGCGTTTGTGGGGCTGTGAATGGGGTTGCGTGGCTACTTGAAGAGCAGCAAGAGCTTTTGTTCCTGGCACCTTTGGGGTGGGAGGAATCCTTGGACTTTCGCAACTGGTGACCCTGGCTTTGGCTGTAGTCAGCGTCCCAGGCAGATAGTATTGGACTTTGGGATTCTCTGGAAAGAGACAGCGGCAGCGTTTGTGGGGCTGTGAATGGGGTTGCGTGGCTACTTGAAGAGCAGCAAGAGCTTTTGTTCCTGGCACCTTTGGGGTGGGAGGAATCCTTGGATGTTTGCAATTGCTGAGCGTGGCTTTGGCTGTAGTCAGCGTCCCAGGCAGATAGTACTGGACTTTGGGTGTCTCTGGAAAGAGACAGCGGCAGCGTTTGTGGGGCTGTGAATGGGGTTGCGTGGCTACTTGAAGAGCAGCAAGAGCTTTTGTTCCTGGCACCTTTGGGGTGGGAGGAATCCTTGGACGTTTGGAATTCCAGAGCCTGGCTTTGGCTGTAGTCAGCGTCCCAGGCAGATATTATTGGACTTTGGGAGTCTCTGGAAAGAGACAGCGGCAGCGTTTGTGGGGCTGTGAATGGGGTTGCGTGGCTACTTGAAGAGCAGCAAGAGCTTTTGTTCCTGGCACCTTTGGGGTGGGAGCAATCGTTGGACTTTTGCAACTGGTGACCCTGGCTTTGGCTGTAGTCAGCGTCCCAGGCAGATAGTATTGGACTTTGGGAGTCTCTGGAAAGAGACAGCGGCAGCGTTTGTGGGGCTGTGAATGGGGTTGCGTGGCTACTTGAAGAGCAGCAAGAGCTTTTGTTCCTGGCACCTTTGGGGTGGGAGGAATCCTTGAACGTTTGGAATTTCTGAAACTCGTTTTGGCTGTAGTCAGCGTCCCAGGCAGATAGTATTGGAATTTGGGTGGCTCTGGAAAGAGACAGCGGCAGCGTTTGTGGGGCTGTGAATGGGGTTGCGTGGCTACTTGAAGAGCAGCAAGAGCTTTTGTTCCTGGCACCTTTGCGGTGGGAAGAATCCTTGGACTTTTGCAGCTGCTGAGCGTGGCTCAGACTCGGCGGCCCAGGCAGATAGTATTGGACTTTGGGAGGCTCTGGAAAGAGACAGCGGCAGCGTTTGTGGGGCTGTGAATGGGGTTGCGTGGCTACTTGAAGAGCAGCAAGAGCTTTTGTTCCTGGCACCTTTGGGGTGGCAGGAATCCTTGGACGTTTGGAATTCCAGAGCCTCGTTTTGGCTGTATTCAGCATCCCAGGCAGATAGTATTGGACTTTGGGAGTCTCTGGAAAGAGACAGCGGCAGCGTTTGTGGGGCTGTGAATGGGGTTGCGTGGCTACTTGAAGAGCAGCAAGAGCTTTTGTTCTTGGCACCTTTGGGGTGGGAGGAATCCTTGGACGTTTCGAATTCCAGAGCCTGGCTTTGGCTGTAGTCAGCGTCCCAGGCAGATAGTACTGGACTTTGGGAGTCTCTGGAAAGAGACAGCGGCAGCGTTTGTGGGGCTGTGAATGGGGTTGCGTGGCTACTTGAAGAGCAGCAAGAGCTTTTGTTCCTGGCACCTTTGGGGTGGGAGCAATCGTTGGACTTCTGCAACTGGTGACCCTGGCTTTGGCTGTAGTCAGCGTCCCAGGCAGATAGCATTGGACTTTGGGAGGCTCTGGAAAGAGACAGCGGCAGCGTTTGTGGGGCTGTGAATGGGGCTGCCTGGCTACTTGAAGAGCAGCAAGAGCTTTTGTTCCTGGCACCTTTGGGGTGGGAGGAATCCTTGGACGTTTTCAATACCAGATCCTGGGTTTGGCTGTAGTCAGCGTCCCAGGCAGATAGTATTGGACTTTGGGAGGCTCTAGAAAGAGACAGCGGCAGCGTTTGTGGGGCTGTGAATGGGGTTGCGTGGCTACTTGAAGAGCAGCAAGAGCTTGTGGTCCTGGCACTTTGGGGTGGGGGGAATCCTTGGACGTTTCGAATTCTGAGCCTGGCTTTGGCTGTAGTCAGCGTCCCAGGCAGATAGTATTGGACTTTGGGAGTCTCTGGAAAGAGACAGCGGCAGCGTTTGTGGGGCTGTGAATGGGGTTGCGTGGCTACTTGAAGAGCAGCAAGAGCTTTTGTTCCTGGCACCTTTGGGGTGGGAGGAATCCTTGGACGTTTGGAATTCCAGAGCCTGGCTTTGGCTGTAGTCAGCGTCCCAGGCAGATAGTATTGGACTTTGGGAGGCTCTGGAAAGAGACAGCGGCAGCGTTTGTGGGGCTGTGAATGGGGTTGCGTGGCTACTTGAAGAGCAGCAAGAGCTTTTGTTCTTGGCACCTTTGGGGTGGGAGGAATCCTTGGACGTTTGGAATTCCAGAGCCTGGCTTTGGCTGTAGTCAGCGTCCCAGGCAGATAGTATTGGACTTTGGGTGTCTCTGGAAAGAGACAGCGGCAGCGTTTGTGGGGCTGTGAATGGGGTTGCGTGGCTACTTGAAGAGCAGCAAGAGCTTTTGTTCCTGGCACCTTTGGGGTGGGAGGAATCCTTGGACTTTCGCAACTGGTGACCCTGGCTTTGGCCGTAGTCAGCGTCCCAGGCAGATAGTACTGGACTTTGGGAGGCTCTGGAAAGAGACAGCGGCAGCGTTTGTGGGGCTGTGAATGGGGTTGCGTGGCTACTTGAAGAGCAGCAACAGCTTATAGTCCTGGCACCTTTGGGGTGGGAGGAATCGTTTGACTTTTGCAACTGGTGACCCTGGCTTTGGCCGTAGTCAGCGTCCCAGGCAAATAGTACTGGACTTTGGGAGGCTCTGGAAAGAGACAGCGGCAGCGTTTGTGGGGCTGTGAATGGGGTTGCGTGGCTACTTGAAGAGCAGCAAGAGCTTTTGTTCCTGGCACCTTTGGGGTGGGAGGAATCCTTGGACGTTTGGAATTCCAGAGCCTGGTTTTGGCTGTAGTCAGCGTCCCAGGCAGATAGTATTGGACTTTGGGAGGCTCTGGAAAGAGACAGCGGCAGCGTTTGTGGGGCTGTGAATGGGGTTGCGTGGCTACTTGAAGAGCAGCAAGAGCTTTTGTTCCTGGCACCTTTGGGGTGGGAGGAATCCTTGGACGTTTGCAATTCCAGAGCCTGGCTTTGGCTGTAGTCAGCGTCCCAGGCAGATAGTATTGGACTTTGGGAGGCTCTGGAAAGAGACAGCGGCAGCGTTTGTGGGGCTGTGAATGGGGTTGCGTGGCTACTTGAAGAGCAGCAAGAGCTTTTGTTCCTGGCACCTTTGGGGTGGGAGGAATCCTTGGACGTTCGCAACTGGTGACCCTGGCTTTGGCTGTAGTCAGCGTCCCAGGCAGATAGTATTGGACTTTGGGAGGCTCTGGAAAGAGACAGCGGCAGCGTTTGTGGGGCTGTGAATGGGGTTGCGTGGCTACTTGAAGAGCAGCAAGAGCTTTTGTTCCTGGCACCTTTGGGGTGGGAGGAATCCTTGGACGTTTGGAATTCCAGAGCCTGGCTTTGGCTGTAGTCAGCGTCCCAGGCAGATAGTATTGGACTTTGGGAGGCTCTGGAAAGAGACAGCGGCAGCGTTTGTGGGGCTGTGAATGGGGTTGCGTGGCTACTTGAAGAGCAGCAAGAGCTTTTGTTCCTGGCACCTTTGGGGTGGGAGGAATCCTTGGACGTTTGGAATTCCAGAGCCTGGCTTTGGCTGTAGTCAGCGTCCCAGGCAGATAGTATTGGACTTTGGGAGGCTCTGGAAAGAGACAGCGGCAGCGTTTGTGGGGCTGTGAATGGGGTTGCGTGGCTACTTGAAGAGCAGCAAGAGCTTTTGTTCCTGGCACCTTTGGGGTGGGAGGAATCCTTGGACGTTTCGAATTCCAGAGCCTGGCTTTGGCTGTAGTCAGCGTCCCAGGCAGATAGTACTGGACTTTGGGAGGCTCTGGAAAGAGACAGCGGCAGCGTTTGTGGGGCTGTGAATGGGGTTGCGTGGCTACTTGAAGAGCAGCAAGAGCTTTTGTTCCTGGCACCTTTGGGGTGGGAGGAATCCTTGGACGTTCGCAACTGGTGACCCTGGCTTTGGCTGTAGTCAGCGTCCCAGGCAGATAGCATTGGACTTTGGGAGGCTCTGGAAAGAGACAGCGGCAGCGTTTGTGGGGCTGTGAATGGGGTTGCGTGGCTACTTGAAGAGCAGCAAGAGCTTTTGTTCCTGGCACCTTTGGGGTGGGAGGAATCCTTGGACTTTCGCAACTGGTGACCCTGGCTTTGGCTGTAGTCAGCGTCCCAGGCAGATAGTATTGGACTTTGGGAGGCTCTGGAAAGAGACAGCGGCAGCGTTTGTGGGGCTGTGAATGGGGTTGCGTGGCTACTTGAAGAGCAGCAAGAGCTTTTGTTCCTGGCACCTTTGGGGTGGGAGGAATCCTTGGACGTTTGGAATTCCAGAGCCTGGCTTTGGCTGTAGTCAGCGTCCCAGGCAGATAGTATTGGACTTTGGGAGGCTCTGGAAAGAGACAGCGGCAGCGTTTGTGGGGCTGTGAATGGGGTTGCCTGGCTACTTGAAGAGCAGCAAGAGCTTTTCTTCCTGGCACCTTTGGGGTGGGAGGAATCCTTGGACGTTTGGAATTTCTGAAACTCGTTTTGGCTGTAGTCAGCGTCCCAGGCAGATAGTATTTGAATATGGGAGGCTCTGGAAAGAGACAGCGGCAGCGTTTGTGGGGCTGTGAATGGGGTTGCGTGGCTACTTGAAGAGCAGCAAGAGCTTGTGGTCCTGGCACCTTTGGGGTGGGGGGAATCCGTGGACGTTCGCAACTGGTGAGCGTGGCTTTGGCTGTAGTCAGCGGCCCAGGCAGATAGTATTGGACTTTGGGAGGCTCTGGAAAGAGACAGCGGCAGCGTTTGTGGGGCTGTGAATGGGGTTGCGTGGCTACTTGAAGAGCAGCAAGAGCTTTTGTTCCTGGCACCTTTGGGGTGGGAGGAATCCTTGGACGTTTCGAATTCCATAGCCTGGCTTTGGTTGTATTCAGCGTCCCAGGCAGATAGTATTGGACTTTGGGAGGCTCTGGAAAGAGACAGCGGCAGCGTTTATGGGGCTGTGAATGGGGTTGCCTGGCTACTTGAAGAGCAGCAAGAGCTTTTGTTCCTGGCACCTTTGGGGTGGGAGGAATCCTTGGACGTTTGCAATTCCAGATCCTGGTTTTGGCTGTAGTCAGCATCCCAGGCAGATAGTATTGGACTTTGGGAGGCTCTAGAAAGAGACAGCGGCAGCGTTTGTGGGGCTGTGAATGGGGTTGCGTGGCTACTTGAAGAGCAGCAAGAGCTTTTGTTCTTGGCACCTTTGGGGTCGGAGGAATCCTTGGACGTTCGCAACTGGTGACCCTGGCTTTGGCTGTAGTCAGCGTCCCAGGCAGATAGCATTGGACTTTGGGAGGCTCTGGAAAGAGACAGCGGCAGCGTTTGTGGGGCTGTGAATGGGGTTGCGTGGCTACTTGAAGAGCAGCAAGAGCTTTTGTTCCTGGCACCTTTGGGGTGGGAGCAATCGTTGGACATTTGCAACTGGTGACCCTGGCTTTGGCTGTAGTCAGCGTCCCAGGCAGATAGTATTGGACTTTGGGAGGCTCTGGAAAGAGACAGCGGCAGCGTTTGTGGGGCTGTGAATGGGGTTGCGTGGCTACTTGAAGAGCAGCAAGAGCTTTTGTTCCTGGCACCTTTGGGGTGGGAGGAATCCTTGGACGTTTGGAATTCCATAGCCTGGCTTTGGCTGTAGTCAGCGTCCCAGGCAGATAGTATTGGACTTTGGGAGGCTCTGGAAAGAGACAGCGGCAGCGTTTGTGGGGCTGTGAATGGGGTTGCGTGGCTACTTGAAGAGCAGCAAGAGCTTTTGTTCCTGGCACCTTTGGGGTGGGAGGAATCCTTGGACGTTTGTAATTCCAGATCCTGGCTTTGGCTGTAGTCAGCGTCCCAGGCAGATAGTATTGGACTTTGGGAGGCTCTGGAAAGAGACAGCGGCAGCGTTTGTGGGGCTGTGAATGGGGTTGCGTGGCTACTTGAAGAGCAGCAAGAGCTTTTGTTCCTGGCACCTTTGGGGTGGGAGGAATCCTTGGACGTTTGGAACTGGTGACCCTGGCTTTGGCTGTAGTCAGCGTCCCAGGCAGATCGTATTGGACTTTGGGAGGCTCTGGAAAGAGACAGCGGCAGCGTTTGTGGGGCTGTGAATGGGGTTGCGTGGCTACTTGAAGAGCAGCAAGAGCTTTTGTTCCTGGCACCTTTGGGGTGGGAGGAATCCTTGGACGTTTGGAATTCCAGAGCCTGGCTTTGGCTGTAGTCAGCGTCCCAGGCAGATAGTATTGGACTTTGGGAGGCTCTGGAAAGAGACAGCGGCAGCGTTTGTGGGGCTGTGAATGGGGTTGCGTGGCTACTTGAAGAGCAGCAAGAGCTTTTGTTCCTGGCACCTTTGGGGTGGGAGGAATCCTTGGACGTTTGGAATTCCAGAGCCTGGCTTTGGCTGTAGTCAGCGTCCCAGGCAGATAGTATTGGACTTTGGGAGGCTCTGGAAAGAGACAGCGGCAGCGTTTGTGGGGCTGTGAATGGGGTTGCGTGGCTACTTGAAGAGCAGCAAGAGCTTTTGTTCCTGGCACCTTTGGGGTGGGAGGAATCCTTGGACGTTTGCAACTGCTGAACCTGGCTTTGGCTGTAGTCAGCGTCCCAGGCAGATAGTATTGGACTTTGGGAGTCTCTGGAAAGAGACAGCGGCAGCGTTTGTGGGGCTGTGAATGGGGTTGCGTGGCTACTTGAAGAGCAGCAAGAGCTTGTGGTCCTGGCACCTTTGGGATGGGAGGAATCCTTGGACGTTTGGAATTCCAGAGCCTGGTTTTGGCTGTAGTCAGCGTCTCAGGCAGATAGTATTGGACTTTGGGAGGCTCTGGAAAGAGACAGCGGCAGCGTTTGTGGGGCTGTGAATGGGGTTGCGTGGCTACTTGAAGAGCAGCAAGAGCTTTTGTTCCTGGCACCTTTGGGGTGGGAGGAATCCTTGGACTTTCGCAACTGGTGACCCTGGCTTTGGCTGTAGTCAGCGTCTCAGGCAGATAGTATTGGACTTTGGGAGGCTCTGGAAAGAGACAGCGGCAGCGTTTGTGGGGCTGTGAATGGGGTTGCCTGGCTACTTGAAGAGCAGCAAGAGCATGTGGTCCTGGCACCTTTGGGGTGGGAGGAATCCTTGGACGTTTGCAATTCCAGAGCCTGGTTTTGGCTGTAGTCAGCGTCCCAGGCAGATAGTATTGGACTTTGGGAGGCTCTGGAAAGAGACAGCGGCAGCGTTTGTGGGGCTGTGAATGGGGTTGCGTGGCTACTTGAAGAGCAGCAAGAGCTTGTAGTCCTGGCACCTTTGGGGTGGGGGGAATCCTTGGACGTTTGCAACTGGTGAGCGTGGCTCAGGCTGTAGTCAGCGGCCCAGGCAGATAGTATTGGACTTTGGGAGGCTCTGGAAAGAGACAGCGGCAGCGTTTGTGGGGCTGTGAATGGGGTTGCGTGGCTACTTGAAGAGCAGCAAGAGCTTTTGTTCCTGGCACCTTTGGGGTGGGAGGAATCCTTGGACGTTTGGAATTCCAGAGCCTGGCTTTGGCTGTAGTCAGCGTCCCAGGCAGATAGTATTGGACTTTGGGAGGCTCTGGAAAGAGACAGCGGCAGCGTTTGTGGGGCTGTGAATGGGGTTGCGTGGCTACTTGAAGAGCAGCAAGAGCTTTTGTTCCTGGCACCTTTGGGGTGGGAGGAATCCTTGGACGTTTGGAACTCCAGAGCCTGGCTTTGGCTGTAGTCAGCGTCCCAGGCAGATAGTATTGGACTTTGGGAGGCTCTGGAAAGAGACAGCGGCAGCGTTTGTGGGGCTGTGAATGGGGTTGCGTGGCTACTTGAAGAGCAGCAAGAGCTTTTGTTCCTGGCACCTTTGGGGTGGGAGGAATCCTTAGACTTTCGCAACTGGTGACCCTGGCTTTGGCTGTAGTCAGCGTCCCAGGCAGATAGTATTGGACTTTGGGAGTCTCTGGAAAGAGACAGCGGCAGCGTTTGTGGGGCTGTGAATGGGGTTGCGTGGCTACTTGAAGAGCAGCAAGAGCTTTTGTTCCTGGCACCTTTGGGGTGGGAGGAATCCTTGGACGTTTGCAATTCCAGAGCCTGGCTTTGGCTGTAGTCAGCGTCCCAGGCAGATAGTATTGGACTTTGGGAGTCTCTGGAAAGAGACAGCGGCAGCGTTTGTGGGGCTGTGAATGGGGTTGCGTGGCTACTTGAAGAGCAGCAAGAGCTTTTGTTCCTGGCACCTTTGAGGTGGGAGGAATCCTTGGACGTTTCGAATTATGATCATGGCTTTGGCTGTAGTCAGCGTCCCAGGCAGAGAGTACTGGACTTTGGGAGGCTCTGGAAAGAGACAGCGGCAGCGTTTGTGGGGCTGTGAATGGGGTTGCGTGGCTACTTGAAGAGCAGCAAGAGCTTTTGTTCCTGGCACCTTTGGGGTGGGAGGAATCCTTGGACGTTTTCAATACCAGATCCTGGGTTTGGCTGTAGTCAGCGTCCCAGGCAGATAGTATTGGACTTTGGGAGGCTCTGGAAAGAGACAGCGGCAGCGTTTGTGGGGCTGTGAATGGGGTTGCGTGGCTACTTGAAGAGCAGCAAGAGCTTTTGTTCCTGGCACCTTTGGGGTGGGAGGAATCCTTAGACTTTCGCAACTGGTGAGCCTGGCTTTGGCTGTAGTCAGCGTGCCAGGCAGATAGTATTGGACTTTGGGAGTCTCTGGAAAGAGACAGCGGCAGCGTTTGTGGGGCTGTGAATGGGGTTGCGTGGCTACTTGAAGAGCAGCAAGAGCTTTTGTTCCTGGCACCTTTGGGGTGGGAGGAATCCTTGGACGTTTGGAATTCCAGAGCCTGGCTTTGGCTGTAGTCAGCGTCCCAGGCAGATAGTATTGGACTTTGGGAGTCTCTGGAAAGAGACAGCGGCAGCGTTTGTGGGGCTGTGAATGGGGTTGCGTGGCTACTTGAAGAGCAGCAAGAGCTTTTGTTCCTGGCACCTTTGGGGTGGGAGGAATCCTTGGACGTTTCGAATTCCAGAGCCTGGCTTTGGCTGTAGTCAGCGTCCCAGGCAGATAGTATTGGACTTTGGGAGGCTCTGGAAAGAGACAGCGGCAGCGTTTGTGGGGCTGTGAATGGGGTTGCGTGGCTACTTGAAGAGCAGCAAGAGCTTTTATTCCTGGTAACTTTGGCGTGGGAGGAATCCTTGGACGTTTGGAATTCCATTTCCTGGTTTTGGCTGTAGTCAGCGTCCCAGGCAGATAGTACTGGACTTTGGGAGGCTCTGGAAAGAGACAGCGGCAGCGTTTGTGGGGCTGTGAATGGGGTTGCGTGGCTACTTGAAGAGCAGCAAGAGCTTTTGTTCCTGGCACCTTTGGGGTGGGAGGAATCCTTAGACTTTCGCAACTGGTGACCCTGGCTTTGGCTGTAGTCAGCGTCCCAGGCAGATAGTATTGGACTTTGGGAGGCTCTGGAAAGAGACAGCGGCAGCGTTTGTGGGGCTGTGAATGGGGTTGCGTGGCTACTTGAAGAGCAGCAAGAGCTTTTGTTCCTGGCACCTTTGGGGTGGGAGGAATCCTTGGACGTTTGGAATTCCAGAGCCTGGCTTTGGCTGTAGTCAGCGTCCCAGGCAGATAGTATTGGACTTTGGGAGGCTCTGGAAAGAGACAGCGGCAGCGTTTGTGGGGCTGTGAATGGGGTTGCGTGGCTACTTGAAGAGCAGCAAGAGCTTTTGTTCCTGGCACCTTTGGGGTGGGAGGAATCCTTGGACGTTTGCAATTGCTGACCCTGGCTTTGGCTGTAGTCAGCGTCCCAGGCAGATAGTATTGGACTTTGGGAGGCTCTGGAAAGAGACAGCGGCAGCGTTTGTGGGGCTGTGAATGGGGTTGCGTGGCTACTTGAAGAGCAGCAAGAGCTTTTGTTCCTGGCACCTTTGGGGTGGGAGGAATCCTTGGACGTTCGCAACTGGTGACCCTGGCTTTGGCTGTAGTCAGCGTCCCAGGCAGATAGCATTGGACTTTGGGAGGCTCTGGAAAGAGACAGCGGCAGCGTTTGTGGGGCTGTGAATGGGGTTGCGTGGCTACTTGAAGAGCAGCAAGAGCTTTTGTTCCTGGCACCTTTGGGGTGGGAGCAATCATTGGACTTTTGCAACTGGTGACCCTGGCTTTGGCCGTAGTCAGCGTCCCAGGCAGATAGTATTGGACTTTGGGAGGCTCTGGAAAGAGACAGCGGCAGCGTTTGTGGGGCTGTGAATGGGGTTGCGTGGCTACTTGAAGAGCAGCAAGAGCTTTTGTTCCTGGCACCTTTGGGGTGGGAGGAATCCTTGGACGTTTGGAATTCCAGAGCCTGGCTTTGGCTGTAGTCAGCGTCCCAGGCAGATAGTATTGGACTTTGGGAGGCTCTGGAAAGAGACAGCGGCAGCGTTTGTGGGGCTGTGAATGGGGTTGCGTGGCTACTTGAAGAGCAGCAAGAGCTTTTGTTCCTGGCACCTTTGGGGTGGGAGGAATCCTTGGACGTTTGCAATTCCAGACCCTGGCTTTGGCTGTAGTCAGCGTCCCAGGCAGATAGCATTGGACTTTGGGAGGCTCTGGAAAGAGACAGCGGCAGCGTTTGTGGGGCTGTGAATGGGGTTGCGTGGCTACTTGAAGAGCAGCAAGAGCTTTTGTTCCTGGCACCTTTGGGGTGGGAGGAATCCTTGGACGTTTGGAATTGGTGAGCCTGGCTTTGGCTGTAGTCAGCGTCCCAGGCAGATAGTATTGGACTTTGGGAGTCTCTGGAAAGAGACAGCGGCAGCGTTTGTGGGGCTGTGAATGGGGTTGCGTGGCTACTTGAAGAGCAGCAAGAGCTTTTGTTCCTGGCACCTTTGGGGTGGGAGGAATCCTTGGACGTTCGCAACTGGTGAGCCTGGCTTTGGCTGTAGTCAGCGTCCCAGGCAGATAGTATTGGACTTTGGGAGTCTCTGGAAAGAGACAGCGGCAGCGTTTGTGGGGCTGTGAATGGGGTTGCGTGGCTACTTGAAGAGCAGCAAGAGCTTTTGTTCCTGGCACCTTTGGGGTGGGAGGAATCCTTGGACGTTTCGAATTCCAGAGCCTGGCTTTGGCTGTAGTCAGCGTCCCAGGCAGATAGTATTGGACTTTGGGAGGCTCTGGAAAGAGACAGCGGCAGCGTTTGTGGGGCTGTGAATGGGGTTGCGTGGCTACTTGAAGAGCAGCAAGAGCTTTTGTTCCTGGCACCTTTGGGGTGGGAGGAATCATTGGACTTTTGCAACTGGTGAGCCTGGCTTTGGCTGTAGTCAGCGTCCCAGGCAGATAGTATTGGACTTTGGGAGGCTCTGGAAAGAGACAGCGGCAGCGTTTGTGGGGCTGTGAATGGGGTTGCGTGGCTACTTGAAGAGCAGCAAGAGCTTTTGTTCCTGGCACCTTTGGGGTGGGAGGAATCCTTGGACGTTCGCAACTGGTGAGCCTGGCTTTGGCTGTAGTCAGCGTCCCAGGCAGATAGCATTGGACTTTGGGAGGCTCTGGAAAGAGACAGCGGCAGCGTTTGTGGGGCTGTGAATGGGGTTGTGTGGCTACTTGAAGAGCAGCAAGAGCTTTTGTTCCTGGCACCTTTGGGGTGGGAGGAATCCTTAGACTTTCGCAACTGGTGACCCTGGCTTTGGCTGTAGTCAGCGTGCCAGGCAGATAGTATTGGACTTTGGGAGGCTCTGGAAAGAGACAGCGGCAGCGTTTGTGGGGCTGTGAATGGGGTTGCGTGGCTACTTGAAGAGCAGCAAGAGCTTTTGTTCCTGGCACCTTTGGGGTGGGAGCAATCGTTGGACTTTTGCAACTGGTGACCCTGGCTTTGGCTGTAGTCAGCGTCCCAGGCAGATAGTATTGGACTTTGGGAGGCTCTGGAAAGAGACAGCGGCAGCGTTTGTGGGGCTGTGAATGGGGTTGCGTGGCTACTTGAAGAGCAGCAAGAGCTTTTGTTCCTGGCACCTTTGGGGTGGGAGGAATCCTTGGACGTTCGCAACTGGTGACCCTGGCTTTGGCTGTAGTCAGCGTCCCAGGCAGATAGTATTGGACTTTGGGAGGCTCTGGAAAGAGACAGCGGCAGCGTTTGTGGGGCTGTGAATGGGGTTGCGTGGCTACTTGAAGAGCAGCAAGAGCTTTTGTTCCTGGCACCTTTGGGGTGGGAGGAATCCTTGGACGTTCGCAACTGGTGACCCTGGCTTTGGCTGTAGTCAGCGTCCCAGGCAGATAGTATTGGACTTTGGGAGGCTCTGGAAAGAGACAGCGGCAGCGTTTGTGGGGCTGTGAATGGGGTTGCGTGGCTACTTGAAGAGCAGCAAGAGCTTTTGTTCCTGGCACTTTTGGGGTGGGAGGAATCCTTGGACGTTTCGAATTCCAGAGCCTGGCTTTGGCTGTAGTCAGCGTCCCAGGCAGATAGTATTGGACTTTGGGAGGCTCTGGAAAGAGACAGCGGCAGCGTTTGTGGGGCTGTGAATGGGGTTGCGTGGCTACTTGAAGAGCAGCAAGAGCTTTTGTTCCTGGCACCTTTGGGGTGGGAGGAATCCTTGGACGTTTGCAATTGCTGACCCTGGCTTTGGCTGTAGTCAGCGTCCCAGGCAGATAGTATTGGACTTTGGGAGGCTCTGGAAAGAGACAGCGGCAGCGTTTGTGGGGCTGTGAATGGGGTTGCGTGGCTACTTGAAGAGCAGCAAGAGCTTTTGTTCCTGGCACCTTTGGGGTGGGAGGAATCCTTGGACGTTTGGAATTCCAGAGCCTGGCTTTGGCTGTAGTCAGCGTCCCAGGCAGATAGTATTGGACTTTGGGAGGCTCTGGAAAGAGACAGCGGCAGCGTTTGTGGGGCTGTGAATGGGGTTGCGTGGCTACTTGAAGAGCAGCAAGAGCTTTTGTTCCTGGCACCTTTGGGGTGGGAGGAATCCTTGGACGTTTGGAATTCCAGAGCCTGGCTTTGGCTGTAGTCAGCGTCCCAGGCAGATAGTATTGGACTTTGGGAGGCTCTGGAAAGAGACAGCGGCAGCGTTTGTGGGGCTGTGAATGGGGTTGCGTGGCTACTTGAAGAGCAGCAAGAGCTTTTGTTCCTGGCACCTTTGGGGTGGGAGGAATCCTTGGACGTTTGCAATTCCAGAGCCTGGCTTTGGCTGTAGTCAGCGTCCCAGGCAGATAGTATTGGACTTTGGGAGGCTCTGGAAAGAGACAGCGGCAGCGTTTGTGGGGCTGTGAATGGGGTTGCGTGGCTACTTGAAGAGCAGCAAGAGCTTTTGTTCCTGGCACCTTTGGGGTGGGAGGAATCCTTGCACGTTTGCAACTGGTGAGCCTGGCTTTGGCTGTAGTCAGCGTCCCAGGCAGATAGTATTGGACTTTGGGAGGCTCTGGAAAGAGACAGCGGCAGCGTTTGTGGGGCTGTGAATGGGGTTGCGTGGCTACTTGAAGAGCAGCAAGAGCTTTTGTTCCTGGCACTTTTGGGGTGGGAGGAATCCTTGGACGTTTCGAATTCCAGAGCCTGGCTTTGGCTGTAGTCAGCGTCCCAGGCAGATAGTATTGGACTTTGGGAGGCTCTGGAAAGAGACAGCGGCAGCGTTTGTGGGGCTGTGAATGGGGTTGCGTGGCTACTTGAAGAGCAGCAAGAGCTTTTGTTCCTGGCACCTTTGGGGTGGGAGGAATCCTTGGACGTTCGCAACTGGTGACCCTGGCTTTGGCTGTAGTCAGCGTCCCAGGCAGATAGCATTGGACTTTGGGAGGCTCTGGAAAGAGACAGCGGCAGCGTTTGTGGGGCTGTGAATGGGGTTGCGTGGCTACTTGAAGAGCAGCAAGAGCTTTTGTTCTTGGCACCTTTGGGGTGGGAGCAATCGTTGGACTTTTGGAACTGGTGACCCTGGCTTTGGCTGTAGTCAGCGTCCCAGGCAGATAGTATTGGACTTTGGGAGGCTCTGGAAAGAGACAGCGGCAGCGTTTGTGGGGCTGTGAATGGGGTTGCGTGGCTACTTGAAGAGCAGCAAGAGCTTTTGTTCCTGGCACCTTTGGGGTGGGAGGAATCCTTGGACGTTTGCAATTGCTGACCCTGGCTTTGGCTGTAGTCAGCGTCCCAGGCAGATAGTATTGGACTTTGGGAGGCTCTGGAAAGAGACAGCGGCAGCGTTTGTGGGGCTGTGAATGGGGTTGCGTGGCTACTTGAAGAGCAGCAAGAGCTTTTGTTCCTGGCACCTTTGGGGTGGGAGGAATCCTTGGACGTTTGCAACTGGTGAGCCTGGCTTTGGCTGTAGTCAGCGTCCCAGGCAGATAGTATTGGACTTTGGGAGGCTCTGGAAAGAGACAGCGGCAGCGTTTGTGGGGCTGTGAATGGGGTTGCGTGGCTACTTGAAGAGCAGCAAGAGCTTTTGTTCCTGGCACCTTTGGGGTGGGAGGAATCCTTGGACTTTCGCAACTGGTGACCCTGGCTTTGGCTGTAGTCAGCGTCCCAGGCAGATAGTACTGGACTTTGGGAGGCTCTGGAAAGAGACAGCGGCAGCGTTTGTGGGGCTGTGAATGGGGTTGCGTGGCTACTTGAAGAGCAGCAAGAGCTTTTGTTCCTGGCACCTTTGGGGTGGGAGGAATCCTTAGACTTTCGCAACTGGTGACCCTGGCTTTGGCTGTAGTCAGCGTGCCAGGCAGATAGTATTGGACTTTGGGAGGCTCTGGAAAGAGACAGCGGCAGCGTTTGTGGGGCTGTGAATGGGGTTGCGTGGCTACTTGAAGAGCAGCAAGAGCTTTTGTTCCTGGCACCTTTGGGGTGGGAGGAATCCTTGGACGTTTGCAATTGCTGACCCTGGCTTTGGCTGTAGTCAGCGTCCCAGGCAGATAGCATTGGACTTTGGGAGGCTCTGGAAAGAGACAGCGGCAGCGTTTGTGGGGCTGTGAATGGGGTTGCGTGGCTACTTGAAGAGCAGCAAGAGCTTTTGTTCCTGGCACCTTTGGGGTGGGAGGAATCCTTGGACGTTCGCAACTGGTGACCCTGGCTTTGGCTGTAGTCAGCGTCCCAGGCAGATAGTATTGGACTTTGGGAGGCTCTGGAAAGAGACAGCGGCAGCGTTTGTGGGGCTGTGAATGGGGTTGCGTGGCTACTTGAAGAGCAGCAAGAGCTTTTGTTCCTGGCACCTTTGGGGTGGGAGGAATCCTTGGACGTTTGGAATTCCAGAGCCTGGCTTTGGCTGTAGTCAGCGTCCCAGGCAGATAGTATTGGACTTTGGGAGGCTCTGGAAAGAGACAGCGGCAGCGTTTGTGGGGCTGTGAATGGGGTTGCGTGGCTACTTGAAGAGCAGCAAGAGCTTTTGTTCCTGGCACCTTTGGGGTGGGAGGAATCCTTGGACGTTTGGAATTCCAGAGCCTGGCTTTGGCTGTAGTCAGCGTCCCAGGCAGATAGTATTGGACTTTGGGAGGCTCTGGAAAGAGACAGCGGCAGCGTTTGTGGGGCTGTGAATGGGGTTGCGTGGCTACTTGAAGAGCAGCAAGAGCTTTTGTTCCTGGCACCTTTGGGGTGGGAGCAATCATTGGACTTTTGCAACTGGTGACCCTGGCTTTGGCCGTAGTCAGCGTCCCAGGCAAATAGTACTGGACTTTGGGAGGCTCTGGAAAGAGACAGCGGCAGCGTTTGTGGGGCTGTGAATGGGGTTGCGTGGCTACTTGAAGAGCAGCAAGAGCTTTTGTTCCTGGCACCTTTGGGGTGGGAGGAATCCTTGGACGTTTGCAATTCCAGAGCCTGGCTTTGGCTGTAGTCAGCGTCCCAGGCAGATAGTATTGGACTTTGGGAGGCTCTGGAAAGAGACAGCGGCAGCGTTTGTGGGGCTGTGAATGGGGTTGCGTGGCTACTTGAAGAGCAGCAAGAGCTTTTGTTCCTGGCACCTTTGGGGTGGGAGGAATCCTTGGACGTTCGCAACTGGTGACCCTGGCTTTGGCTGTAGTCAGCGTCCCAGGCAGATAGCATTGGACTTTGGGAGGCTCTGGAAAGAGACAGCGGCAGCGTTTGTGGGGCTGTGAATGGGGTTGCGTGGCTACTTGAAGAGCAGCAAGAGCTTTTGTTCCTGGCACCTTTGGGGTGGGAGGAATCCTTGGACGTTTTCAATTCCAGAGCCTGGCTTTGGCTGTAGTCAGCGTCCCAGGCAGATAGTATTGGACTTTGGGAGGCTCTGGAAAGAGACAGCGGCAGCGTTTGTGGGGCTGTGAATGGGGTTGCGTGGCTACTTGAAGAGCAGCAAGAGCTTTTGTTCCTGGCACCTTTGGGGTGGGAGGAATCGTTTGACTTTTTGCAACTGGTGACCCTGGCTTTGGCCGTAGTCAGCGTCCCAGGCAGATAGTATTGGACTTTGGGAGGCTCTGGAAAGAGACAGCGGCAGCGTTTGTGGGGCTGTGAATGGCGTTGCGAGGCTACTTGAAGAGCAGCAAGAGCTTTTGTTCCTGGCACCTTTGGGGTGGGAGGAATCCTTGGATGTTTGCAATTCCAGAGCCTCGTTTTGGCTGTAGTCAGCGTCCCAGGCAGATAGTATTGGACTTTGGGAGGCTCTGGAAAGAGACAGCGGCAGCGTTTGTGGGGCTGTGAATGGGGTTGCGTGGCTACTTGAAGAGCAGCAAGAGCTTTTGTTCCTGGCACCTTTGAGGTGGGAGGAATCCTTGGACGTTTCGAATTATGAGCATGGCTTTGGCTGTAGTCAGCGTCCCAGGCAGATAATATTGGACTTTGGGAGGCTCTGGAAAGAGACAGCGGCAGCGTTTGTGGGGCTGTGAATGGGGTTGCGTGGCTACTTGAAGAGCAGCAAGAGCTTTTGTTCCTGGCACCTTTGGGGTGGGAGGAATCCTTGGACGTTTGCAATTGCTGAGCCTGGCTTTGGCTGTAGTCAGCGTCCCAGGCAGATAGTATTGGACTTTGGGAGGCTCTGGAAAGAGACAGCGGCAGCGTTTGTGGGGCTGTGAATGGGGTTGCGTGGCTACTTGAAGAGCAGCAAGAGCTTTTGTTCCTGGCACCTTTGGGGTGGGAGGAATCCTTGGACGTTCGCAACTGGTGACCCTGGCTTTGGCTGTAGTCAGCGTCCCAGGCAGATAGTATTGGACTTTGGGAGGCTCTGGAAAGAGACAGCGGCAGCGTTTGTGGGGCTGTGAATGGGGTTGCGTGGCTACTTGAAGAGCAGCAAGAGCTTTTGTTCCTGGCACCTTTGGGGTGGGAGGAATCCTTGGACGTTTGGAATTCCAGACCCTGGTTTTGGCTGTAGTCAGCGTCCCAGGCAGATAGTATTGGACTTTGGGAGGCTCTGGAAAGAGACAGCGGCAGCGTTTGTGGGGCTGTGAATGGGGTTGCGTGGCTACTTGAAGAGCAGCAAGAGCTTTTGTTCCTGGCACCTTTGGGGTGGGAGGAATCGTTTGACTTTTTGCAACTGGTGACCCTGGCTTTGGCCGTAGACAGCGTGCCAGGCAGATAGTATTGGACTTTGGGAGGCTCTGGAAAGAGACAGCGGCAGCGTTTGTGGGGCTGTGAATGGGGTTGCGTGGCTACTTGAAGAGCAGCAAGAGCTTTTGTTCTTGGCACCTTTGGGGTGGGAGGAATCCTTGGACGTTTCGAATTCCAGAGCCTGGCTTTGGCTGTAGTCAGCGTCCCAGGCAGATAGTACTGGACTTTGGGAGGCTCTGGAAAGAGACAGCGGCAGCGTTTGTGGGGCTGTGAATGGGGTTGCGTGGCTACTTGAAGAGCAGCAAGAGCTTTTGTTCCTGGCACCTTTGGGGTGGGAGGAATCCTTAGACTTTCGCAACTGGTGACCCTGGCTTTGGCTGTAGTCAGCGTCCCAGGCAGATAGCATTGGACTTTGGGAGGCTCTGGAAAGAGACAGCGGCAGCGTTTGTGGGGCTGTGAATGGGGTTGCGTGGCTACTTGAAGAGCAGCAAGAGCTTTTGTTCCTGGCCCCTTTGGGGTGGGAGGAATCCTTGGACGTTTTCAACTGGTGACCCTGGCTTTGCCTGTATTCAGCGTCCCAGGCAGATAGTATTGGACTTTGGGAGGCTCTGGAAAGACACAGCGGTAGTGTTTGTGGGGCTGTGAATGGGGTTGCGTGGCTACTTGAAGAGCAGCAAGAGCTTTTGTTCCTGGCACCTTTGCGGTGGGAAGAATCCGGGGACGTTTGCAACTGCTGAGCGTGGCTTCGGCTGTAGTCAGCGTGCCAGGCAGATAGTATTGGACTTTGGGAGGCTCTGGAAAGAGACAGCGGCAGCGTTTGTGGGGCTGTGAATGGGGTTGCGTGGCTACTTGAAGAGCAGCAAGAGCTTTTGTTCCTGGCACCTTTGGGGTGGGAGGAATCCTTGGACGTTTGCAATTCCAGAGCCTGGCTTTGGCTGTAGTCAGCGTCCCAGGCAGATAGTATTGGACTTTGGGAGGCTCTGGAAAGAGACAGCGGCAGCGTTTGTGGGGCTGTGAATGGGGTTGCGTGGCTACTTGAAGAGCAGCAAGAGCTTTTGTTCCTGGCACCTTTGGGGTGGGAGGAATCCTTGGACGTTTGGAATTCCAGAGCCTGGCTTTGGCTGTAGTCAGCGTCCCAGGCAGATAGTATTGGACTTTGGGAGGCTCTGGAAAGAGACAGCGGTAGTGTTTGTGGGGCTGTGAATGGGGCTGCCTGGCTACTTGAAGAGCAGCAAGAGCTTTTGTTCCTGGCACCTTTGGGGTGGGAGGAATCCTTGGACGTTCGAAACTGGTGACCCTGGCTTTGGCTGTAGTCAGCATCCCAGGCAGATAGTACTGGACTTTGGGAGGCTCTGGAAAGAGACAGCGGCAGCGTTTGTGGGGCTGTGAATGGGGTTGCGTGGCTACTTGAAGAGCAGCAAGAGCTTTTGTTCCTGGCACCTTTGGGGTGGGGTGAATCCTTGGACGTTTCGAATTCTGAGCCTGGCTTTGGTTGTAGTCAGCGTCCCAGGCAGATAGTATTGGACTTTGGGAGGCTCTGGAAAGAGACAGCGGCAGCGTTTGTGGGGCTGTGAATGGGGTTGCGTGGCTACTTGAAGAGCAGCAAGAGCTTTTGTTCCTGGCACCTTTGGGGTGGGAGGAATCCTTGGACGTTTGCAACTGGTGACCCTGGCTTTGGCTGTAGTCAGCGTCCCAGGCAGATAGTATTGGACTTTGGGAGGCTCTGGAAAGAGACAGCGGCAGCGTTTGTGGGGCTGTGAATGGGGTTGCGTGGCTACTTGAAGAGCAGCAAGAGCTTTTGTTCCTGGCACCTTTGGGGTGGGAGGAATCCTTGGACGTTTCGAATTCCAGAGCCTGGCTTTGGCTGTAGTCAGCGTCCCAGGCACATAGTACTGGACTTTGGGAGGCTCTGGAAAGAGACAGCGGCAGCGTTTGTGGGGCTGTGAATGGGGTTGCGTGGCTACTTGAAGAGCAGCAAGAGCTTTTGTTCCTGGCACCTTTGGGGTGGGAGGAATCCTTGGACGTTCGCAACTGGTGAGCCTGGCTTTGGCTGTAGTCAGCGTCCCAGGCAGATAGCATTGGACTTTGGGAGGCTCTGGAAAGAGACAGCGGCAGCGTTTGTGGGGCTGTGAATGGGGTTGCGTGGCTACTTGAAGAGCAGCAAGAGCTTTTGTTCCTGGCACCTTTGGGGTGGGAGGAATCCTTGGACGTTCGCAACTGGTGACCCTGGCTTTGGCTGTAGTCAGCGTCCCAGGCAGATAGCATTGGACTTTGGGAGGCTCTGGAAAGAGACAGCGGCAGCGTTTGTGGGGCTGTGAATGGGGTTGCGTGGCTACTTGAAGAGCAGCAAGAGCTTTTGTTCCTGGCACCTTTGGGGTGGGAGGAATCCTTGGACGTTCGCAACTGGTGAGCCTGGCTTTGGCTGTAGTCAGCGTCCCAGGCAGATAGTATTGGACTTTGGGAGGCTCTGGAAAGAGACAGCGGCAGCGTTTGTGGGGCTGTGAATGGGGTTGCGTGGCTACTTGAAGAGCAGCAAGAGCTTTTGTTCCTGGCACCTTTGCGGTGGGAGGAATCCTTGGACTTTTGAAACTGCTGAGCGTGGCTCAGACAGGCAGATAGTATTGGACTTTGGGAGGCTCTGGAAAGAGACAGCGGCAGCGTTTGTGGGGCTGTGAATGGGGTTGCGTGGCTACTTGAAGAGCAGCAAGAGCTTTTGTTCCTGGCACCTTTGGGGTGGGAGGAATCCTTGGACGTTTGGAATTCCAGAGCCTGGCTTTGGCTGTAGTCAGCGTCCCAGGCAGATAGTATTGGACTTTGGGAGGCTCTGGAAAGAGACAGCGGCAGCGTTTGTGGGGCTGTGAATGGGGTTGCGTGGCTACTTGAAGAGCAGCAAGAGCTTTTGTTCCTGGCACCTTTGGGGTGGGAGGAATCCTTGGACGTTTCGAATTCCAGAGCCTGGCTTTGGCTGTAGTCAGCGTCCCAGGCAGATAGTATTGGACTTTGGGAGGCTCTGGAAAGAGACAGCGGCAGCGTTTGTGGGGCTGTGAATGGGGTTGCGTGGCTACTTGAAGAGCAGCAAGAGCTTTTGTTCCTGGCACCTTTGGGGTGGGAGGAATCCTTGGACGTTCGCAACTGGTGACCCTGGCTTTGGCTGTAGTCAGCGTCCCAGGCAGATAGCATTGGACTTTGGGAGGCTCTGGAAAGAGACAGCGGCAGCGTTTGTGGGGCTGTGAATGGGGTTGCGTGGCTACTTGAAGAGCAGCAAGAGCTTTTGTTCCTGGCACCTTTGGGGTGGGAGGAATCCTTGGACGTTTGCAATTCCAGAGCCTGGCTTCGGCTGTAGTCAGCGTCCCAGGCAGATAGTATTGGACTTTGGGAGGCTCTGGAAAGAGACAGCGGCAGCGTTTGTGGGGCTGTGAATGGGGTTGCGTGGCTACTTGAAGAGCAGCAAGAGCTTTTGTTCCTGGCACCTTTGGGGTGGGAGGAATCCTTGGACGTTTCGAATTCCAGAGCCTGGCTTTGGCTGTAGTCAGCGTCCCAGGCAGATAGCATTGGACTTTGGGAGGCTCTGGAAAGAGACAGCGGCAGCGTTTGTGGGGCTGTGAATGGGGTTGTGTGGCTACTTGAAGAGCAGCAAGAGCTTTTGTTCCTGGCACCTTTGGGGTGGGAGGAATCCTTAGACTTTCGCAACTGGTGACCCTGGCTTTGGCTGTAGTCAGCGTCCCAGGCAGATAGTATTGGACTTTGGGAGGCTCTGGAAAGAGACAGCGGCAGCGTTTGTGGGGCTGTGAATGGGGTTGCCTGGCTACTTGAAGAGCAGCAAGAGCTTTTGTTCCTGGCACCTTTGGGGTGGGAGGAATCCTTGGACGTTTGCAATTCCAGAGCCTGGCTTTGGCTGTAGTCAGCGTCCCAGGCAGATAGTATTGGACTTTGGGAGGCTCTGGAAAGAGACAGCGGCAGCGTTTGTGGGGCTGTGAATGGGGTTGCGTGGCTACTTGAAGAGCAGCAAGAGCTTTTGTTCCTGGCACCTTTGGGGTGGGAGGAATCCTTGGACGTTTGCAATTGCTGAGCCTGGCTTTGGCTGTAGTCAGCGTCCCAGGCAGATAGTATTGGACTTTGGGAGGCTCTGGAAAGAGACAGCGGTAGTGTTTGTGGGGCTGTGAATGGGGTTGCGTGGCTACTTGAAGAGCAGCAAGAGCTTTTGTTCCTGGCACCTTTGGGGTGGGAGGAATCGTTGGACGTTTGCAATTCCAGAGCCTCGTTTTGGCTGTAGTCAGCGTCCCAGGCAGATAGTATTGGACTTTGGGAGGCTCTGGAAAGAGACAGCGGCAGCGTTTGTGGGGCTGTGAATGGGGTTGCGTGGCTACTTGAAGAGCAGCAAGAGCTTTTGTTCCTGGCACCTTTGGGGTGGGAGGAATCCTTGGACGTTTGCAATTGCTGAGCCTGGCTTTGGCTGTAGTCAGCGTCCCAGGCAGATAGTATTGGACTTTGGGAGGCTCTGGAAAGAGACAGCGGCAGCGTTTGTGGGGCTGTGAATGGGGTTGTGTGGCTACTTGAAGAGCAGCAAGAGCTTTTGTTCCTGGCACCTTTGGGGTGGGAGGAATCCTTAGACTTTCGCAACTGGTGACCCTGGCTTTGGCTGTAGTCAGCGTGCCAGGCAGATAGTATTGGACTTTGGGAGGCTCTGGAAAGAGACAGCGGCAGCGTTTGTGGGGCTGTGAATGGGGTTGCGTGGCTACTTGAAGAGCAGCAAGAGCTTTTGTTCCTGGCACCTTTGGGGTGGGAGGAATCCTTGGACGTTTGCAATTCCAGAGCCTGGCTTTGGCTGTAGTCAGCGTCCCAGGCAGATAGTATTGGACTTTGGGAGTCTCAGGAAAGAGACAGCGGCAGCGTTTGTGGGGCTGTGAATGGGGTTGCGTGGCTACTTGAAGAGCAGCAAGAGCTTTTGTTCCTGGCACCTTTGGGGTGGGAGGAATCCTTAGACTTTTGCAACTGGTGAGCCTGGCTTTGGCTGTAGTCAGCGTCCCAGGCAGATAGTATTGGACTTTGGGAGGCTCTGGAAAGAGACAGCGGCAGCGTTTGTGGGGCTGTGAATGGGGTTGCCTGGCTACTTGAAGAGCAGCAAGAGCTTTTGTTCTTGGCACCTTTGGGGTGGGAGGAATCCTTGGACGTTTCAATTCCAGAGCCTGGCTTTGGCTATAGTCATCGTCCCAGGCACATAGTAGTGGACTTTGGGAGGCTCTGGAAAGAGACAGCGGCAGCGTTTGTGGGGCTGTGAATGGGGTTGCGTGGCTACTTGAAGAGCAGCAAGAGCTTGTAGTCCTGGCACCTTTGGGGTGGGGGGAATCCTTGGACGTTCGCAACTGGTGAGCCTGGCTTCGGCTGTAGTCAGCGTCCCAGGCAGATAGTATTGGACTTTGGGAGGCTCTGGAAAGAGACAGCGGCAGCGTTTGTGGGGCTGTGAATGGGGTTGCGTGGCTACTTGAAGAGCAGCAAGAGCTTTTGTTCCTGGCACCTTTGGGGTGGGAGGAATCCTTGGACGTTTGGAATTCCAGATCCTGGTTTTGGCTGTAGTCAGCGTCCCAGGCAGATAGTATTGGACTTTGGGAGGCTCTGGAAAGAGACAGCGGCAGCGTTTGTGGGGCTGTGAATGGGGTTGCGTGGCTACTTGAAGAGCAGCAAGAGCTTTTGTTCCTGGCACCTTTGGGGTGGGAGGAATCCTTGGACTTTCGCAACTGGTGACCCTGGCTTTGGCCGTAGTCAGCGTCCCAGGCAGATAGTACTGGACTTTGGGAGGCTCTGGAAAGAGACAGCGGCAGCGTTTGTGGGGCTGTGAATGGGGTTGCGTGGCTACTTGAAGAGCAGCAAGAGCTTTTGTTCCTGGCACCTTTGGGGTGGGAGGAATCCTTGGACGTTTCAATTCCAGAGCCTGGCTTTGGCTGTAGTCAGCGTCCCAGGCAGATAGTATTGGACTTTGGGAGGCTCTGGAAAGAGACAGCGGCAGCGTTTGTGGGGCTGTGAATGGGGTTGCGTGGCTACTTGAAGAGCAGCAAGAGCTTTTGTTCCTGGCACCTTTGGGGTGGGAGGAAT
This sequence comes from Nipponia nippon, assembly GCF_047370975.1. Lineage (NCBI taxonomy): Eukaryota > Metazoa > Chordata > Aves > Pelecaniformes > Threskiornithidae > Nipponia > Nipponia nippon. The sequence continues at coordinate 30,481,792 of NW_028262391.1, forward strand.
CCTTGGACGTTTGAAATTGCTGAGCCTGGCTTTGGCTGTAGTCAGCGTCCCAGGCAGATAGTATTGGACTTTGGGAGGCTCTGGAAAGAGACAGCGGCAGCGTTTGTGGGGCTGTGAATGGGGTTGCGTGGCTACTTGAAGAGCAGCAAGAGCTTTTGTTCCTGGCACCTTTGGGGTGGGAGGAATCCTTGGACGTTTCGAATTCCAGAGCCTGGCTTTGGCTGTAGTCAGCGTCCCAGGCAGATAGTACTGGACTTTGGGAGGCTCTGGAAAGAGACAGCGGCAGCGTTTGTGGGGCTGTGAATGGGGTTGCCTGGCTACTTGAAGAGCAGCAAGAGCTTTTGTTCCTGGCACCTTTGGGGTGGGAGGAATCCTTGGACGTTTGGAATTCCAGAGCCTGGCTTTGGCTGTAGTCAGCGTCCCAGGCAGATAGTATTGGACTTTGGGAGGCTCTGGAAAGAGACAGCGGCAGCGTTTGTGGGGCTGTGAATGGGGTTGCGTGGCTACTTGAAGAGCAGCAAGAGCTTTTGTTCCTGGCACCTTTGGGGTGGGAGGAATCCTTAGACTTTCGCAACTGGTGACCCTGGCTTTGGCTGTAGTCAGCGTGCCAGGCAGATAGTATTGGACTTTGGGAGGCTCTGGAAAGAGACAGCGGCAGCGTTTGTGGGGCTGTGAATGGGGTTGCGTGGCTACTTGAAGAGCAGCAAGAGCTTTTGTTCCTGGCACCTTTGGGGTGGGAGGAATCCTTGGACGTTTGCAATTCCAGAGCCTGGCTTTGGCTGTAGTCAGCGTCCCAGGCAGATAGTATTGGACTTTGGGAGGCTCTGGAAAGAGACAGCGGCAGCGTTTGTGGGGCTGTGAATGGGGTTGCGTGGCTACTTGAAGAGCAGCAAGAGCTTTTGTTCCTGGCACCTTTGGGGTGGGAGGAATCCTTGGACGTTTGGAATTCCAGAGCCTGGCTTTGGCTGTAGTCAGCATCCCAGGCAGATAGTATTGGACTTTGGGAGGCTCTGGAAAGAGACAGCGGCAGCGTTTGTGGGGCTGTGAATGGGGTTGCGTGGCTACTTGAAGAGCAGCAAGAGCTTTTGTTCCTGGCACCTTTGGGGTGGGAGGAATCCTTGGACTTTCGCAACTGGTGACCCTGGCTTTGGCCGTAGTCAGCGTCCCAGGCAAATAGTACCTGACTTTGGGAGGCTCTGGAAAGAGAAAGCAGCAGAGTTTGTGGGGCTGTGAATGGGGTTGCCTGGCTACTTGAAGAGCAGCAAGAGCTTTTGTTCCTGGCACCTTTGGGGTGGGAGGAATCCTTGGACGTTTGCAATTCCAGATCCTGGCTTTGGCTGTAGTCAGCGTCCCAGGCAGATAGTATTGGACTTTGGGAGTCTCTGGAAAGAGACAGCGGCAGCGTTTGTGGGGCTGTGAATGGGGTTGCGTGGCTACTTGAAGAGCAGCAAGAGCTTTTGTTCCTGGCACCTTTGGGGTGGGAGGAATCCTTGGACGTTTGGAATTCCAGAGCCTGGCTTTGGCTGTAGTCAGCGTCCCAGGCAGATAGTATTGGACTTTGGGAGGCTCTGGAAAGAGACAGCGGCAGCGTTTGTGGGGCTGTGAATGGGGTTGCGTGGCTACTTGAAGAGCAGCAAGAGCTTTTGTTCCTGGCACCTTTGGGGTGGGAGGAATCCTTGGACTTTCGCAACTGGTGACCCTGGCTTTGGCCGTAGTCAGCGTCCCAGGCAGATAGTACTGGACTTTGGGAGGCTCTGGAAAGAGACAGCGGCAGCGTTTGTGGGGCTGTGAATGGGGTTGCCTGGCTACTTGAAGAGCAGCAAGAGCATGTGGTCCTGGCACCTTTGGGGTGGGAGGAATCCTTGGACGTTTTCAATTCCAGATCCTGGCTTTGGCTGTAGTCAGCGTCCCAGGCAGATAGTATTGGACTTTGGGAGGCTCTAGAAAGAGACAGCGGCAGCGTTTGTGGGGCTGTGAATGGGGTTGCGTGGCTACTTGAAGAGCAGCAAGAGATTGTGGTCCTGGCACCTTTGGGGTGGGGGGAATCCGTGGACGTTTGCAACTGCTGAGCGTGGCTTTGGCTGTAGTCAGCGGCCCAGGCAGATAGTATTGGACTTTGGGAGGCTCTGGAAAGAGACAGTGGCAGCGTTTGTGGGGCTGTGAATGGGGTTGCGTGGCTACTTGAAGAGCAGCAAGAGCTTTTGTTCCTGGCACCTTTGGGGTGGGAGGAATCCTTGGATGTTTGGAATTCCAGAGCCTGGTTTTGGCTGTAGTCAGCGTCCCAGGCAGATAGTATTGGACTTTGGGAGGCTCTGGAAAGAGACAGCGGCAGCGTTTGTGGGGCTGTGAATGGGGTTGCGTGGCTACTTGAAGAGCAGCAAGAGCTTTTGTTCTTGGCACCTTTGGGGTGGGAGGAATCCTTGGACGTTTGGAATTCCAGAGCCTGGCTTTGGCTGTAGTCAGCATCCCAGGCAGATAGTATTGGACTTTGGGAGGCTCTGGAAAGAGACAGCGGCAGCGTTTGTGGGGCTGTGAATGGGGTTGCATGGCTACTTGAAGAGCAGCAAGAGCTTTTGTTCCTGGCACCTTTGGGGTGGGAGGAATCCTTGGACTTTCGCAACTGGTGACCCTGGCTTTGGCTGTAGTCAGCGTCCCAGGCAGATAGTACTGGACTTTGGGAGTCTCTGGAAAGAGACAGCGGCAGCGTTTGTGGGGCTGTGAATGGGGTTGCCTGGCTACTTGAAGAGCAGCAAGAGCTTTTGTTCCTGGCACCTTTGGGGTGGGAGGAATCCTTGGACGTTTGCAATTCCAGATCCTGGCTTTGGCTGTAGTCAGCGTCCCAGGCAGATAGTATTGGACTTTGGGTGTCTCTGGATAGAGACAGTGGCAGCGTTTGTGGGGCTGTGAATGGGGTTGCGTGGCTACTTGAAGAGCAGCAAGAGCTTTTGTTCCTGGCACCTTTGGGGTGGGAGGAATCCTTGGACGTTTGGAATTCCAGAGCCTGGCTTTGGCTGTAGTCAGCATCCCAGGCAGATAGTATTGGACTTTGGGTGTCTCTGGAAAGAGACAGCGGCAGCGTTTGTGGGGCTGTGAATGGGGTTGCGTGGCTACTTGAAGAGCAGCAAGAGCTTTTGTTCCTGGCACCTTTGGGGTGGGAGGAATCCTTGGACTTTCGCAACTGGTGACCCTGGCTTTGGCTGCAGTCAGCGTCCCAGGCAGATAGTACTGGACTTTGGGTGTCTCTGGAAAGAGACAGCGGCAGCGTTTGTGGGGCTGTGAATGGGGTTGCGTGGCTACTTGAAGAGCAGCAAGAGCATGTGGTCCTGGCACCTTTGGGGTGGGAGGAATCCTTGGACGTTTTCAATTCCAGATCCTGGCTTTGGCTGTAGTCAGCGTCCCAGGCAGATAGTATTGGACTTTGGGAGGCTCTAGAAAGAGACAGCGGCAGCGTTTGTGGGGCTGTGAATGGGGTTGCGTGGCTACTTGAAGAGCAGCAAGAGCTTTTGTTCCTGGCACCTTTGGGGTGGGAGGAATCCTTGGATGTTTGGAATTCCAGATCCTGGTTTTGGCTGTAGTCAGCGTCCCAGGCAGATAGTATTGGACTTTGGGAGGCTCTGGAAAGAGACAGCGGCAGCGTTTGTGGGGCTGTGAATGGGGTTGCCTGGCTACTTGAAGAGCAGCAAGAGCTTTTGTTCCTGGCACCTTTGGGGTGGGAGGAATCCTTGGACATTTGGAATTCCAGAGCCTGGCTTTGGCTGTAGTCAGCATCCCAGGCAGATAGTATTGGACTTTGGGTGTCTCTGGAAAGAGACAGCGGCAGCGTTTGTGGGGCTGTGAATGGGGTTGCGTGGCTACTTGAAGAGCAGCAAGAGCTTTTGTTCCTGGCACCTTTGGGGTGGGAGGAATCCTTGGACTTTCGCAACTGGTGACCCTGGCTTTGGCTGCAGTCAGCGTCCCAGGCAGATAGTACTGGACTTTGGGTGTCTCTGGAAAGAGACAGCGGCAGCGTTTGTGGGGCTGTGAATGGGGTTGCGTGGCTACTTGAAGAGCAGCAAGAGCTTTTGTTCCTGGCACCTTTGGGGTGGGAGGAATCCTTGGACGTTTGGAATTCCAGATCCTGGCTTTGGCTGTAGTCAGCGTCCCAGGCAGATAGTATTGGACTTTGGGTGTCTCTGGATAGAGACAGTGGCAGCGTTTGTGGGGCTGTGAATGGGGTTGCGTGGCTACTTGAAGAGCAGCAAGAGCTTTTGTTCCTGGCACCTTTGGGGTGGGAGGAATCCTTGGACGTTTGGAATTCCAGAGCCTGGTTTTGGCTGTAGTCAGCGTCCCAGGCAGATAGTATTGGACTTTGGGAGGCTCTGGAAAGAGACAGCGGCAGCGTTTGTGGGGCTGTGAATGGGGTTGCCTGGCTACTTGAAGAGCAGCAAGAGCATGTGGTCCTGGCACCTTTGGGGTGGGAGGAATCCTTGGACGTTTGGAATTGCTGTGCCTTGTTTTGGCTGTAGTCAGCGTCCCAGGCAGATAGTATTGGACTTTGGGTGTCTCTGGAAAGAGACAGCGGCAGCGTTTGTGGGGCTGTGAATGGGGTTGCGTGGCTACTTGAAGAGCAGCAAGAGCTTTTGTTCCTGGTGCCTTTGGGGTGGGAGGAATCCTTGGACATTTGGAATTGCTGTGCCTGGATTTGGCTGTAGTCAGCATCCCAGGCAGATAGTATCGGACTTTGGGTGTCTCTGGAAAGAGACAGCGGCAGCGTTTGTGGGGCTGTGAATGGGGTTGCGTGGCTACTTGAAGAGCAGCAAGAGCTTTTGTTCCTGGCACCTTTGGGGTGGGAGGAATCCTTGGACTTTCGCAACTGGTGACCCTGGCTTTGGCTGTAGTCAGCATCCCAGGCAGATAGTATTGGACTTTGGGTGTCTCTGGAAAGAGACAGCGGCAGCGTTTGTGGGGCTGTGAATGGGGTTGCCTGGCTACTTGAAGAGCAGCAAGAGCTTTTGTTCCTGGCACCTTTGGGGTGGGAGGAATCCTTGGACGTTTGGAATTCCAGATCCTGACTTTGGCTGTAGTCAGCGTCCCAGGCAGATAGTACTGGACTTTGGGTGTCTCTGGAAGAGACAGCGGCAGCGTTTGTGGGGCTGTGAATGGGGTTGCGTGGCTACTTGAAGAGCAGCAAGAGCTTGTGGTCCTGGCACCTTTGGGGTGGGAGGAATCCTTGGACTTTCGCAACTGGTGACCCTGGCTTTGGCTGTAGTCAGCGTCCCAGGCAGATAGTATTGGACTTTGGGTGTCTCTGGAAAGAGACAGCGGCAGCGTTTGTGGGGCTGTGAATGGGGTTGCCTGGCTACTTGAAGAGCAGCAAGAGCTTTTCTTCCTGGTGCCTTTGGGGTGGGAGGAATCCTTGGACGTTTGGAATTTCTGAAACTCGTTTTGGCTGTAGTCAGCGTCCCAGGCAGATAGTATTGGACTTTGGGAGGCTCTGGAAAGAGACAGCGGCAGCGTTTGTGGGGCTGTGAATGGGGTTGCGTGGCTACTTGAAGAGCAGCAAGAGATTGTGGTCCTGGCACCTTTGAGGTGGGGGGAATCCGTGTACGTTTGCAACTGGTGAGCGTCGCTCAGGCTCGGCGGCCCAGACAGATCGTATTGGAATTTGGGAGGCTCTAGGAAGAGACAGCGGCAGCGTTTGTGGGGCTGTGAATGGGGTTCCCTGACTACTTGAAGAGCAGCAAGAGCTTTTGTTCCTGGCACCTTTGGGTGGGAGGAATCCTTGGACGTTTGGAATTCCAGAGCCTCGTTTTCCTGTATTCAGCGTCTCACGCAGATATTATTGGACTTTGGGTATCTCTGGAAAGAGACAGCGGCAGCGTTTATGGAGCTGTGAATGGGGTTGCCTGGCTACTTGAAGAGCAGCAAGAGCATGTGGTCCTGGCACCTTTGGGGTGGGAGGAATCCTTGGACGTTTGGAATTCCAGAGCCTCGTTTTGGCTGTATTCAGCGTCCCACGCAGATAGTATTGGACTTTGGGTATCTCTGGAAAGAGACAGCGGCAGCGTTTATGGGGCTGTGAATGGGGTTGCGTAGCTACTTGAAGAGCAGCAAGAGCATGTGGTCCTGGCACCTTTGGGGTGGGAGGAATCCTTGGACGTTTGTAATTCCAGATCCTGGCTTTGGCTGTAGTCAGCGTCCCAGGCAGATAGTATTGGACTTTGGGTGTTTCTGGAAAGAGACAGCGGCAGCGTTTGTGGGGCTGTGAATGGGGTTGCATGGCTACTTGAAGAGCAGCAAGAGCTTTTGTTCCTGGCACCTTTGGGGTGGGAGGAATCCTTGGACTTTCGCAACTGGTGACCCTGGCTTTGGCTGCAGTCAGCGTCCCAGGCAGATAGTACTGGACTTTGGGTGTCTCTGGAAAGAGACAGCGGCAGCGTTTGTGGGGCTGTGAATGGGGTTGCGTGGCTACTTGAAGAGCAGCAAGAGCTTTTGTTCCTGGCACCTTTGGGGTGGGAGGAATCCTTGGACGTTTGGAATTCCAGAGCCTGGTTTTGGCTGTAGTCAGCGTCCCATGCAGATATTATTGGACTTTGCGTGTCTCTGGAAAGAGACAGTGGCAGCGTTTGTGGGGCTGTGAATGGGGTTGCGTGGCTACTTGAAGAGCAGCAAGAGATTGTGGTCCTGGCACCTTTGGGGTGGGGGGAATCCGTGGACGTTTGCAACTGGTGAGCTTCGCTCAGGCTCGGCGACCCATACAGATCGTATTGGAATTTGGTAGGCTCTGGATAGAGACAGTGGCAGCGTTTGTGGGGCTGTGAATGGGGTTGCGTGGCTACTTGAAGAGCAGCAAGAGCTTTTGTTCCTGGCAACTTTGGGTGGGAGGAATCCTTGGACTTTTGGAATTCCAGAGCCTGGTTTTTACTGTAGTCAGCGTCTCAGGCATATAGTATTGGACTTTGGATGTCTCTGGAAAGAGACAGCGGCAGCGTTTGTGGGGCTGTGAATGGGGTTGCGTGGCTACTTGAAGAGCAGCAAGAGCTTTTGTTCCTGGCACCTTTGGGGTGGGAGGAATCCTTGGACTTTCGCAACTGGTGACCCTGGCTTTGGCTGTAGTCAGCGTCCCAGGCAGATAGTATTGGACTTTGGGTGTCTCTGGAAAGAGACAGCGGCAGCGTTTGTGGGGCTGTGAATGGGGTTGCGTGGCTACTTGAAGAGCAGCAAGAGCTTTTGTTCCTGGCACCTTTGGGGTGGGAGGAATCCTTGGACATTTGGAATTGCTGTGCCTTGTTTTGGCTGTAGTCAGCGTCCCAGGTAGATAGTATCGGGCTTTGGGTGTCTCTGGAAAGAGACAGTGGCAGCGTTTGTGGGGCTGTGAATGGGGTTGCCTGGCTACTTGAAGAGCAGCAAGAGCTTTTCTTCCTGGTGCCTTTGGGGTGGGAGGAATCCTTGGACGTTTGGAATTTCTGAAACTCGTTTTGGCTGTAGTCAGCGTCCCAGGCAGATAGTATTGGACTTTGGGATTCTCTGGAAAGAGACAGCGGCAGCGTTTGTGGGGCTGTGAATGGGGTTGCGTGGCTACTTGAAGAGCAGCAAGAGCTTTTGTTCCTGGCACCTTTGGGTGGGAGGAATCCTTGGACGTTTGGAATTCCAGAGCCTCGTTTTGGCTGTATTCAGCGTCCCACGCAGATAGTATTGGACTTTGGGTATCTCTGGAAAGAGACAGCGGCAGCGTTTATGGGGCTGTGAATGGGGTTGCGTAGCTACTTGAAGAGCAGCAAGAGCATGTGGTCCTGGCACCTTTGGGGTGGGAGGAATCCTTGGACGTTTGTAATTCCAGATCCTGACTTTGGCGCTAGTCAGCGTCCCAGGCAGATAGTATTGGACTTTGGGTGTTTCTGGAAAGAGACAGCGGCAGCGTTTGTGGGGCTGTGAATGGGGTTGCCTGGCTACTTGAAGAGCAGCAAGAGCTTGTGGTCCTGGCACCTTTGGGGTGGGAGGAATCCTTGGACATTTGGAATTGCTGTGCCTTGTTTTGGCTGTAGTCAGAGTCCCAGGAAGATAGTATCGGACTTTGGGTATCTCTGGAAAGAGACAGCGGCAGCGTTTATGGGGCTGTGAATGGGGTTGCGTAGCTACTTGAAGAGCAGCAAGAGCATGTGGTCCTGGCACCTTTGGGGTGGGAGGAATCCTTCGACGTTTGGAATTCCAGATCCTGGCTTTGGCGCTAGTTAGCGTCCCAGGCAGATAGTATTGGACTTTGGGTGTTTCTGGAAAGAGACAGCGGCAGCGTTTGTGGGGCTGTGAATGGGGTTGCGTGGCTACTTGAAGAGCAGCAAGAGCTTTTGTTCCTGGCACCTTTGGGGTGGGAGGAATCCTTGGACTTTCGCAACTGGTGACCCTGGCTTTGGCTGCACTCAGCGTCCCAGGCAGATAGTATTGGACTTTGGGTGTCTCTGGAAAGAGACAGTGGCAGCGTTTGTGGGGCTGTGAATGGGGTTGCGTGGCTACTTGAAGAGCAGCAAGAGATTGTGGTTCTGGCACCTTTGGGGTGGGGGGAATCCGTGGACTTTTGCAACTGCTGAGCGTGGCTCAGGCTCGGCGTCCCAGGCAGATAGTATTGGACTTTGGGAGTCTCTGGATAGAGACAGTGGCAGCGTTTGTGGGGCTGTGAATGGGGTTGCGTGGCTACTTGAAGAGCAGCAAGAGCTTTTGTTCCTGGCACCTTTGGGGTGGGAGGAATCCTTGGACATTTGGAATTGCTGTGCACCAAAAGTGCTTCCTGCTCTTCAAGTAGACAGGCAACCCCATTCACAGCCACACACACGCTGACGCTCTCTCTTTCTGGGGCCTCCCAAACTCCAATGCTCTCTCTCTCAGTGGCCCGCTCAGTACAGCCGCAGCTCAGCTCAGCCATTGCGAATGTCCAGCTGATTCCTCCCACACCAAAGGGACCAGGACCAAAAGCTCTTGCTGCTCTTGAAGTAGCCTGGCAACCCCATTCACAGCCCCACAAACGCTGACGCTCTCTCTTTCTGGGGCCTCTCAAACTCCAATGCTATCTCTCTCACTGGCCCGCTCAGTACAGCCGCAGCCCAGCTCAGCAGTTGCGAATGTCCAGGGATTCCTCCCACACCAAAGGGACCAGGACCAAAAGCTCTTGCTGCTCTTCAAGTAGCCAGGCAACCCCATTCACAGCCCCACATACGCTGACGGTCTCTCTTTCTGCGGCCTCCCAAACTCCAATGCTATCTCTCTCAGTGTCCCGCTCAGTACAGCCACAGCCCAGCTCAGCCATTGCGAACGTCCAGGGATTCCTCCCACACCAAAGGGACCAGGACCAAAAGCTCTTGCTGCTCTTCAAGTAGACAGGCAACGCCATTCACAGCCCCACAAACGCTGATGCTCTCTCTTTCTGGGGCCTCCCAAACTCCAATGCTATCTCTCTCAGTGGCCCGCTCAGTACAGCCACAGCCCAGCTCAGCCATTGCGAACGTCCAGGGATTCCTCCCACACCAAAGGGGCCAGGACCAAAAGCTCTTGCTGCTCTTCAAGTAGCCAGGCAACCCCATTCACAGCCACAAAAACGCTGACGCTCTCTCTTTTTGGGGCCTCCCAAACTCCTATATACTCTCTCTCACTCGCCCGCTCAGTACAGCAGAAGCCCAGCTAAGCCATTGCTAATGTCCAGCTGATTCCTCCCACACCAAAGGGGCCAGGACCAAAAGTTCTAGCTGCTCGTCAAGTAGTCAGGCAAACCCATTCACAGCCCCAAAAATGCTGACTCTCTCTCTTTCTGCGGCCTCCCAAACTCCAATGCTATCTCTCTCAGTGGCCCGCTCAGTACAGCCGCAGCCCAGCTCAGCCATTGCGAACGTCCAGGGATTCCTCCCACACCAAACGGACCAGGACCTAAAGCTCTTGCCGCTCTTCAAGTAGCCAGGCAACCCCATTCACAGCCCCACAAACTTTAAGGCACTCTCTTTCTGGGGCCTCCCAAACTCCAATGCTATCGCTCTCAGTGGCCCGCTCAGTACAGCCGCAGCCCAGCTCAGCCATTGCGAACGTCCAGGGATTCCTCCCACACCAAAGGGGCCAGGACCAAAAGTTCTTGCTGCTCTTCAAGTAGCCTGGCAACCCCATTCACAGCCCCACACACGATGACACTCTCACTTTCTGGGGCCTCCCAAACTCCAAAGCTATCTCTCTCAATGACCCACTAAGTACAGCCGCAGCTCAGCTCAGCCATTGAGAACATCCAGGGATTCCTCCCACACCAAAGGGGCCAGGACCAAAAGTTCTTCCTGCTCCTCAAGTAGACAGGCAACCCCATTCACAGCCCCACACACGCTGAAGCTCTCTCTTTCTGCAGCCTCCCAAACTCCAATGCTCTCTCTCTCAGTGGCCCGCTCAGTACAGCCGCAGCCCAGCTCAGCCATTGCGAATGTCCAGGGATTCCTCCCACACCAAAGGGGCCAGGACCAAAAGCTCTTGCTGCTCTTCAAGTAGCCAGGCAACCCCATTCACAGCCCCACACACGCTGACGCTCTCTCTTTCTGGGGCCTCCCAAACTCCAATGCTATCTCTCTCAGTGGCCCGCTCAGTACAGCCGCAGCTCAGCTCAGCCATTGCGAACGTCCAGGGATTCCTCCCACTCCAAAGGGGCCAGGACCAAAAGCTCTTGCTGCTCTTCAAGTAGACAGGCAACCCCATTCACAGCCACACAAACGCTGACACTCTCTCTTTCTGCGGCCTCCCAAACTCCAATGCTCTCTCTCTCAGTGGCCCGCTCAGTACAGCCGCAGCCCGGCTCAGCCATTGCGAACGTCCAGGGATTCCTCCCACACCAAAGGGGCCAGGATCAAAAGCTCTTGCTGCTCTTCCAGTAGACAGGCAACCCCATTCACAGCCCCACAAATGCTGACGCTCTCAATTTCTGTGGCCTCCCAAACTCCAATGCTATCTCTCTCAGTGGCCCGCTCAGTACAGCCGCAGCCCAGCTCAGCGATTGCAAATGTCCAGGGATTCCTCCCACACCAAAGGGACCAGGACCAAAAGCTCTTGCTGCTCTTCAGGTAGCCAGGCAACCCCATTCACAGCCCCACACACGATGACGCTCTCTCTTTCTGGGGCCTCTCAAACTCCAATGCTCTCTCTCTCACTGGCCCACTCAGTACAGCCGCAGCCCAGCTCAGCCATTGCGAATGTCCAGCTGATTCCTCCCACACCAAAGGGGCCAGGACCAAAAGCTCTTGCTGCTCTTCAAGTAGACAGGCAACCCCATTCTCAGCCCCACAAATGCTGACGCTCTCTCTTTCTGGGGCCTCCCAAACTCCAATGCTATCTCTCTCAGTGGCCCGCTCAGTACAGCCGCAGCCCAGCTCAGACATGGAGAACGTCAAAGGATTCCTCCCACACCAAAGGGGCCAGGACCAAAAGCTCTTGCTGCTCTTCAAGTAGACAGGCAACCCCATTCACAGCAAAACAAACGCTGACGCTCTCTCTTTCTGGGGCCTCCCAAACTCCAATGCTATCTCTCTCAGTGGCCCGCTCAGTACAGCCGCAGCCCAGCTCAGCCATTGCGAACGTCCAGGGATTCCTCCCACACCAAAGGGACCAGGACCTAAAGCTCTTGCTGCACTTCAACTACCCAGGCAACCCCATTCACAGCCCCACACACGCTGACGCTCTCTCTTTCTGGGGCCTCCCAAACTCCAATGCTATCTCTCTCAGTGCCCCGCTCAGTACAGCCGCAGCTCAGCTCAGCCATTGCGAATGTCCAGCTGATTCCTCCCACACCAAAGGGGCCAGGACCAAAAGCTCTTGCTGCTCTTCAAGTAGACAGGCAACGCCATTCACAGCAAAACAAACGCTGACGCTCTCTCTTTCTGTGGCCTCCCAAACTCCAATGCTATCTCTCTCAGTGGCCCGCTCAGTACAGCCTCAGCCCAGCTCAGCCATTGCGAATGTCCAGGGATTCCTCCCACACCAAAGGGGCCAGGAGCAAAAGCTCTTGCTGCTCTTCAAGTAGACAGGCAACCCCATTCACAGCCCCACACACGCTGACGCTCTCTCTTTCTGGGGCCTCCCAAACTCCAATGCTATCTCTCTCAGTGCCCCGCTCAGTACAGCCGCAGCTCAGCTCAGCCATTGCGAACGTCCAGGGATTCCTCCCACACCAGAGGAGCCAGGACCAAAAGTGCTTCCTGCTCTTCAAGTAGACAGGCAACCCCATTCACAGCCCCACACGCGCTGACGCTCTCTCTTTCTGGGGCCTCCCAAACTCCAATGCTCTCTCTCTCAGTGGCCCGCTCAGTACAGCCGCAGCCCAGCTCAGCCATTGCGAACGCCCACGGATTCCTCCCACACCAAAGGGGCCAGGACCAAAAGCTCTTGCTGCTCTTCAAGTAGACAGGCAACCCCATTCACAGCCCCACAAACACTGACGCTCTCTCTTTCTGGGGCCTCCCAAACTCCAATGCTATCTCTCTCACTGGCCCACTCAGTACAACCGAAGCCCAGCTCAGCCATTGCGAACGTCCAGCTGATTACTCCCACACCAAAGGGGCCAGGACCAAAAGCTCTTGCTGCTCTTCAAGTAGACAGGCAACCCCATTCACAGCCACAAAAACGCTGACGCTCTCTCTTTTTGGGGCCTTCCAAACTCCTATATACTCTCTCTCACTGGCCCGCTCAGTACAGCAGAAGCCCAGCTAAGCCATTGCTAATGTCCAGCTGATTCCTCCCACACCAAAGGGGCCAGGACCAAAAGTTCTAGCTGCTCTTCAAGTAGTCAGGCAAACCCATTCACAGCCCCACAAACGCTGACTCTCTCTCTTTCTGGGGCCTCCCAAACTCCAATGCTCTCTCTCTCAGTGGCCCGCTCAGTACAGCCGCAGCCCAGCTCAGCCATTGTGAACGTCGAGGTATTCCTCCCACACCAAAGGGGCCAGGACCAAAAGTTCTTGCTGCTCTTCAAGTAGACAGGCAACCCCATTCACAGCCCCACACACGCTGACGCTCTCTCTTTCTGGGGCCTCCCAAACTCCAATGCTATCTCTCTCAGTGTCCCGCTCAGTACAGCCGCAGCCCAGCTCAGCCATTGCGAACATCCAGGGATTCCTCCCACACCAAAGGAGCCAGGACCAAAAGCTCTTGCTGCTCTTCAAGTAGCCAGGCAACCCCATTCACAGCAAAACAAACGCTGACGCTCTCTCTTTCTGGGGCCTCCCAAACTCCTATATACTCTCTCTCACTGGCCCGCTCAGTACAGCAGAAGCCCAGCTAAGCCATTGCTAATGTCCAGCTGATTCCTTCCACACCAAAGGGGCCAGGACCAAAAGTTCTAGCTGCTCTTCAAGTAGTCAGGCAAACCCATTCACAGCCCCACAAACGCTGACTCTCTCTCTTTCTGGGGCCTCCCAAACTCCAATGCTCTCTCTCTCAGTGGCCCGCTCAGTACAGCCGCAGCCCAGCTCAGCCATTGTGAACGTCGAGGTATTCCTCCCACACCAAAGGGGCCAGGACCAAAAGTTCTTGCTGCTCTTCAAGTAGACAGGCAACCCCATTCACAGCCCCACACACGCTGACGCTCTCTCTTTCTGGGGCCTCCCAAACTCCAATGCTATCTCTCTCAGTGTCCCGCTCAGTACAGCCGCAGCCCAGCTCAGCCATTGCGAACATCCAGGGATTCCTCCCACACCAAAGGGGCCAGGACCAAAAGCTCTTGCTGCTCTTCAAGTAGCCAGGCAACCCCATTCACAGCAAAACAAACGCTGACGCTCTCTCTTTCTGGGGCCTCCCAAACTCCAATGCTATCTCTCTCAGTGGCCCGCTCAGTACAGCCGCAGCCCAGCTCAGCCATTGAGAACGTCCAGAGATTCCTCCCACACCAAAGGGACCAGGAACAAAAGTTCTTGCTGCTCTTCAAGTAGCCTGGCAACCCCATTCACAGCCCCACACACGATGACACTCTCACTTTCTGGGGCCTCCCAAACTCCAATGCTATCTCTGTCAATGACCCGCTCAGTACAGCCGCAGCTCAGCTCAGCCATTGAGAACATCCAGGGATTCCTCCCACACCAAAGGGGCCAGGACCAAAAGTTCTTGCTGCTCTTCAAGTAGACAGGCAACCCCATTCACAGCCCCACACACGCTGAAGCTGTCTCTTTCTGCGGCCTCCCAAACTCCAATGCTATCTCTCTCAATGACCCGCTCAGTACAGCCGCAGCTCAGCTCAGCCATTGCGAACGTCCAGGGATTCCTCCCACACCAGAGGAGCCAGGACCAAAAGTGCTTCCTGCTCTTCAAGTAGACAGGCAACCACATTCACAGCCCCACACACGCTGACGCTCTCTCTTTCTGGGGCCTCCCAAACTCCAATGCTATCTCTCTCACTGGCCCGCTCAGTACAGCCGCAGCCCAGCTCAGCCATTGCGAACGTCCAGGGATTCCTCCCACTCCAAAGGGGCCAGGACCAAAAGCTCTTGCTGCTCTTCAAGTAGCCAGGCAACCCCATTCACAGCCCCACACACGCTGACGCTCTCTCTTTCTGCGGCCTCCCAAACTCCAATGCTATCTCTCTCAGTGGCCCGCTCAGTACAGCCGCAGCCCAGCTCAGCCATTGCGAATGTCCAGGGATTCCTCCCACACCAAAGGGGCCAGGACCAAAAGCTCTTGCTGCTCTTCAAGTAGCCAGGCAACCCCATTCACAGCCCCACAAACACTGACGCTCTCTCTTTCTGCGGCCTCCCAAACTCCAATGCTCTCTCTCTCAGTGGCCCGCTCAGTACAGCCGCAGCCCGGATCAGCCATTGCGAACGTCCAGGGATTCCTCCCACACCAAAGGGGCCAGGACCAAAAGCTCTTGCTGCTCTTCAAGTAGCCAGGCAAACCCATTCACAGCCCCACAAACGCTGACGCTCTCTCTTTCTGGGGCCTCCCAAACTCCAATGCTATCTCTCTCAGTGGCCCGCTCAGTACAGCCACAGCTCAGCTCAGCCATTGCGAACGGCCAGGGATTCCTCCCAGACCAAACGAGCCAGGACCAAAAGCTCTTGCTGCTCTTCAAGTAGCCAGGCAACCCCATTCACAGCCCCACACACGCTGACGCTCTCTCTTTCTGGGGCCTCCCAAACTCCAATGCTATCTCTCTCAGTGCCCCGCTCAGTACAGCCGCAGCCCAGCTCAGCCATTGAGAACGTCCAGAGATTCCTCCCACACCAAAGGGGCCAGGACCAAAAGCTCTTGCTGCTCTTCAAGTAGACAGGCAACCCCATTCACAGCAAAACAAACGCTGACACTCTCACTTTCTGGGGCCTCCCAAACTCCAATGCTATCTCTCTCAGTGGCCCGCTCAGTACAGCCACAGCCCAGCTCAGCCATTGCGAACGTCCAGGGATTCCTCCCACACCAAAGGGGCCAGGACCAAAAGTTCTTGCTGCTCTTCAAGTAGCCTGGCAACCCCATTCACAGCCCCACACACGATGACACTCTCACTTTCTGGGGCCTCCCAAACTCCAAAGCTATCTCTCTCAATGACCCACTAAGTACAGCCGCAGCTCAGCTCAGCCATTGAGAACATCCAGGGATTCCTCCCACACCAAAGGGGCCAGGACCAAAAGTTCTTCCTGCTCCTCAAGTAGACAGGCAACCCCATTCACAGCCCCACACACGCTGACGCTCTCTCTTTCTGGGGCCTCCCAAACTCCAATGCTCTCTCTCTCAGTGGCCCGCTCAGTACAGCCGCAGCCCAGCTCAGCCATTGCGAATGTCCAGGGATTCCTCCCACACCAAAGGGGCCAGGACCAAAAGCTCTTGCTGCTCTTCAAGTAGCCAGGCAACCCCATTCACAGCCCCACACACGCTGACGCTCTCTCTTTCTGGGGCCTCCCAAACTCCAATGCTATCTCTCTCAGTGGCCCGCTCAGTACAGCCGCAGCTCAGCTCAGCCATTGCGAACGTCCAGGGATTCCTCCCACTCCAAAGGGGCCAGGACCAAAAGATCTTCCTGCTCTTCAAGTAGACAGGCAACCCCATTCACAGCCACACAAACGCTGACACTCTCTCTTTCTGCGGCCTCCCAAACTCCAATGCTCTCTCTCTCAGTGGCCCGCTCAGTACAGCCGCAGCCCGGCTCAGCCATTGCGAACGTCCAGGGATTCCTCCCACACCAAAGGGGCCAGGATCAAAAGCTCTTGCTGCTCTTCCAGTAGACAGGCAACCCCATTCACAGCCCCACAAATGCTGACGCTCTCAATTTCTGTGGCCTCCCAAACTCCAATGCTATCTCTCTCAGTGGCCCGCTCAGTACAGCCGCAGCCCAGCTCAGCGATTGCAAATGTCCAGGGATTCCTCCCACACCAAAGGGACCAGGACCAAAAGCTCTTGCTGCTCTTCCAGTATCCAGGCAACTGCATTCACAGCCCCACACAAATGCTGCGCCTCTCTCTTTCTACAGCCTCCCAAAGTCCTATGCTATCTCTCTGGGCCACTGAGTACAGCCGCAGCCCAGGCTCAGCCATTGCGAACGTCCAGGGATTCCTCCCACCCCAAAGGTGCCAGGACCAAAAGCTCTTGCTGCTCTTCAAGTAGTCAGGCAGCCACATGCACAGCCCCAAATATGCTGGCGCTGTCTCTTTCGACAGCCTCACAAAGTCCAATACTATCTGTCTGCGCCACTGAGTAGAGCCAGGCTCAGCAATTGGGAACGTCCAGGGATTCCTCCCACCCCAAAGGTGCCAGGACCAAAAGCTCTTGCTGCTCTTCAAGTAGCCAGGCAACCCCATGCACAGCCCCACAAATGCTGACGCTCTCTCTTTCTGGGGCCTCCCAAACTCCAATGCTATCTCTCTCAGTGGCCCGCTCAGTACAGCCGCAGCCCAGCTCAGACATGGAGAACGTCAAAGGATTCCTCCCACACCAAAGGGGCCAGGACCAAAAGCTCTTGCTGCTCTTCAAGTAGACAGGCAACCCCATTCACAGCAAAACAAACGCTGACGCTCTCTCTTTCTGGGGCCTCCCAAACTCCAATGCTATCTCTCTCAGTGGCCCGCTCAGTACAGCCGCAGCCCAGCTCAGCCATTGCGAACGTCCAGGGATTCCTCCCACACCAAAGGGACCAGGACCTAAAGCTCTTGCTGCACTTCAACTACCCAGGCAACCCCATTCACAGCCCCACACACGCTGACGCTCTCTCTTTCTGGGGCCTCCCAAACTCCAATGCTATCTCTCTCAGTGCCCCGCTCAGTACAGCCGCAGCTCAGCTCAGCCATTGCGAATGTCCAGCTGATTCCTCCCACACCAAAGGGGCCAGGACCAAAAGCTCTTGCTGCTCTTCAAGTAGACAGGCAACGCCATTCACAGCCCCACACACGCTGAAGCTCTCTCTTTCTGTGGCCTCCCAAACTCCAATGCTATCTCTCTCAGTGGCCCGCTCAGTACAGCCTCAGCCCAGCTCAGCCATTGCGAATGTCCAGGGATTCCTCCCACACCAAAGGGGCCAGGAGCAAAAGTGCTTCCTGCTCTTCAAGTAGACAGGCAACCCCATTCACAGCCCCACACACGCTGACGCTCTCTCTTTCTGGGGCCTCCCAAACTCCAATGCTATCTCTCTCAGTGCCCCGCTCAGTACAGCCGCAGCTCAGCTCAGCCATTGCGAACGTCCAGGGATTCCTCCCACACCAGAGGAGCCAGGACCAAAAGTGCTTCCTGCTCTTCAAGTAGACAGGCAACCCCATTCACAGCCCCACACGCGCTGACGCTCTCTCTTTCTGGGGCCTCCCAAACTCCAATGCTCTCTCTCTCAGTGGCCCGCTCAGTACAGCCGCAGCCCAGCTCAGCCATTGCGAACGCCCACGGATTCCTCCCACACCAAAGGGGCCAGGACCAAAAGCTCTTGCTGCTCTTCAAGTAGACAGGCAACCCCATTCACAGCCCCACAAACACTGACGCTCTCTCTTTCTGGGGCCTCCCAAACTCCAATGCTATCTCTCTCACTGGCCCACTCAGTACAACCGAAGCCCAGCTCAGCCATTGCGAACGTCCAGCTGATTACTCCCACACCAAAGGGGCCAGGACCAAAAGCTCTTGCTGCTCTTCAAGTAGACAGGCAACCCCATTCACAACCCTACAAATGCTGACGCTCTCTCTTTCTGGGGCCTCCCAAACTCCAATGCTATCTCTCTCAGTGGCCCGCTCAGTACAGCCGCAGCCCAGCGCAGCCATTGAGAACGTCCAGGGATTCCTCCCACTCCAAAGGGGCCAGGACCAAAAGCTCTTGCTGCTCTTCAAGTAGACAGGCAACCCCATTCACAGCCACAAAAACGCTGACGCTCTCTCTTTTTGGGGCCTTCCAAACTCCTATATACTCTCTCTCACTGGCCCGCTCAGTACAGCAGAAGCCCAGCTAAGCCATTGCTAATGTCCAGCTGATTCCTTCCACACCAAAGGGGCCAGGACCAAAAGTTCTAGCTGCTCTTCAAGTAGTCAGGCAAACCCATTCACAGCCCCACAAACGCTGACTCTCTCTCTTTCTGGGGCCTCCCAAACTCCAATGCTCTCTCTCTCAGTGGCCCGCTCAGTACAGCCGCAGCCCAGCTCAGCCATTGTGAACGTCGAGGTATTCCTCCCACACCAAACGGGCCAGGACCAAAAGTTCTTGCTGCTCTTCAAGTAGACAGGCAACCCCATTCACAGCCCCACACACGCTGACGCTCTCTCTTTCTGGGGCCTCCCAAACTCCAATGCTATCTCTCTCAGTGGCCCGCTCAGTACAGCCGCAGCCCAGCTCAGCCATTGCGAACATCCAGGGATTCCTCCCACACCAAAGGGGCCAGGACCAAAAGCTCTTGCTGCTCTTCAAGTAGCCAGGCAACCCCATTCACAGCAAAACAAACGCTGACGCTCTCTCTTTCTGGGGCCTCCCAAACTCCAATGCTATCTCTCTCAGTGGCCCGCTCAGTACAGCCGCAGCCCAGCTCAGCCATTGCGAACGTCCAGAGATTCCTCCCACACCAAAGGGGCCAGGACCAAAAGTTCTTGCTGCTCTTCAAGTAGCCAAGCAACCCCATTCACAGCCCCACAAACTTTAAGGCACTCTCTTTCTGCGGCCTCCCAAACTCCAATGCTCTCTCTCTCAGTGGCCCGCTCAGTACAGCCGCAGCCCAGCTCAGCCATTGAGAACGTCCAGAGATTCCTCCCACACCAAAGGGGCCAGGACCAAAAGTTCTTGCTGCTCTTCAAGTAGACAGGCAACCCCATTCACAGCCCCACACACGCTGAAGCTCTCTCTTTCTGCGGCCTCCCAAACTCCAATGCTATCTCTCTCAATGACCCGCTCAGTACAGCCGCAGCTCAGCTCAGCCATTGCGAACGTCCAGGGATTCCTCCCACTCCAAAGGGGCCAGGACCAAAAGCTCTTGCTGCTCTTCAAGTAGCCAGGCAACCCCATTCACAGCCCCACACACGCTGACGCTCTCTCTTTCTGCGGCCTCCCAAACTCCAATGCTATCTCTCTCACTGGCCCGCTCAGTACAGCCGCAGCCCAGCTCAGCCATTGCGAATGTCCAGGGATTCCTCCCACACCAAAGGGGCCAGGACCAAAAGCTCTTGCTGCTCTTCAAGTAGCCAGGCAACCCCATTCACAGCCCCACAAACACTGACGCTCTCTCTTTCTGCGGCCTCCCAAACTCCAATGCTCTCTCTCTCAGTGGCCCGCTCAGTACAGCCGCAGCCCGGCTCAGCCATTGCGAACGTCCAGGGATTCCTCCCACACCAAAGGGGCCAGGACCAAAAGCTCTTGCTGCTCTTCAAGTAGCCAGGCAAACCCATTCACAGCCCCACAAACGCTGACGCTCTCTCTTTCTGGGGCCTCCCAAACTCCAATGCTATCTCTCTCAGTGGCCCGCTCAGTACAGCCACAGCTCAGCTCAGCCATTGCGAACGGCCAGGGATTCCTCCCAGACCAAACGAGCCAGGACCAAAAGCTCTTGCTGCTCTTCAAGTAGCCAGGCAACCCCATTCACAGCCCCACACACGCTGACGCTCTCTCTTTCTGGGGCCTCCCAAACTCCAATGCTATCTCTCTCAGTGCCCCGCTCAGTACAGCCGCAGCCCAGCTCAGCCATTGAGAACGTCCAGAGATTCCTCCCACACCAAAGGGGCCAGGACCAAAAGCTCTTGCTGCTCTTCAAGTAGACAGGCAACCCCATTCACAGCCCCACAAAGGCTGACACTCTCACTTTCTGGGGCCTCCCAAACTCCAATGCTATCTCTCTCAGTGGCCCGCTCAGTACAGCCACAGCCCAGCTCAGCCATTGCGAACGTCCAGGGATTCCTCCCACACCAAAGGGGCCAGGACCAAAAGTGCTTCCTGCTCTTCAAGTAGACAGGCAACCCCATTCACAGCCCCACACACGCTGACGCTCTCGCTTTCTGGGGTCTCCCAAACTCCAATGCTATCTCTCTCAGTGGCCCGCTCAGTACAGCCGCAGCCCAGCTCAGCCATTGCGAACGTCCAGGGATTCCTCCCACTCCAAAGGGACCAGGACCAAAAGCTCTTGCTGCTCTTCAAGTAGCCAGGCAACCCCATTCACAGCCCCACACACGCTGATGCTCTCTCTTTCTGGGGCCTCCCAAACTCCAATGCTATCTCTCTCAGTGGCCCGCTCAGTACAGCCGCAGCCCAGCTCAGCCATTGAGAACGTCCAGAGATTCCTCCCACACCAAAGGGACCAGGAACAAAAGTTCTTGCTGCTCTTCAAGTAGCCTGGCAACCCCATTCACAGCCCCACACACGATGACACTCTCACTTTCTGGGGCCTCCCAAACTCCAATGCTATCTCTGTCAATGACCCGCTCAGTACAGCCGCAGCTCAGCTCAGCCATTGAGAACATCCAGGGATTCCTCCCACACCAAAGGGGCCAGGACCAAAAGTTCTTGCTGCTCTTCAAGTAGACAGGCAACCCCATTCACAGCCCCACACACGCTGAAGCTCTCTCTTTCTGCGGCCTCCCAAACTCCAATGCTATCTCTCTCAATGACCCGCTCAGTACAGCCGCAGCTCAGCTCAGCCATTGCGAACGTCCAGGGATTCCTCCCACACCAAACGGGCCAGGACCAAAAGTGCTTCCTGCTCTTCAAGTAGACAGGCAACCACATTCACAGCCCCACACACGCTGACGCTCTCTCTTTCTGGGGCCTCCCAAACTCCAATGCTATCTCTCTCACTGGCCCGCTCAGTACAGCCGCAGCCCAGCTCAGCCATTGCGAACGTCCAGGGATTCCTCCCACTCCAAAGGGGCCAGGACCAAAAGCTCTTGCTGCTCTTCAAGTAGCCAGGCAACCCCATTCACAGCCCCACACACGCTGACGCTCTCTCTTTCTGCGGCCTCCCAAACTCCAATGCTATCTCTCTCAGTGGCCCGCTCAGTACAGCCGCAGCCCAGCTCAGCCATTGCGAATGTCCAGGGATTCCTCCCACACCAAAGGGGCCAGGACCAAAAGCTCTTGCTGCTCTTCAAGTAGCCAGGCAACCCCATTCACAGCCCCACAAACACTGACGCTCTCTCTTTCTGCGGCCTCCCAAACTCCAATGTTCTCTCTCTCAGTGGCCCGCTCTGTACAGCCGCAGCCCGGCTCAGCCATTGCGAACGTCCAGGGATTCCTCCCACACCAAAGGGGCCAGGACCAAAAGCTCTTGCTGCTCTTCAAGTAGCCAGGCAAACCCATTCACAGCCCCACAAACGCTGACGCTCTCTCTTTCTGGGGCCTCCCAAACTCCAATGCTATCTCTCTCAGTGGCCCGCTCAGTACAGCCACAGCTCAGCTCAGCCATTGCAAACGGCCAGGGATTCCTCCCAGACCAAACGAGCCAGGACCAAAAGCTCTTGCTGCTCTTCAAGTAGCCAGGCAACCCCATTCACAGCCCCACACACGCTGACGCTCTCTCTTTCTGGGGCCTCCCAAACTCCAATGCTATCTCTCTCAGTGGCCCGCTCAGTACAGCCGCAGCCCAGCTCAGCCATTGAGAACGTCCAGAGATTCCTCCCACACCAAAGGGGCCAGGACCAAAAGCTCTTGCTGCTCTTCCAGTAGACAGGCAACCCCATTCACAGCCCCACAAAGGCTGACACTCTCACTTTCTGGGGCCTCCCAAACTCCAATGCTATCTCTCTCAGTGGCCCGCTCAGTACAGCCACAGCCCAGCTCAGCCATTGCGAACGTCCAGGGATTCCTCCCACACCAAAGGGGCCAGGACCAAAAGTGCTTCCTGCTCTTCAAGTAGACAGGCAACCCCATTCACAGCCCCACACACGCTGACGCTCTCGCTTTCTGGGGTCTCCCAAACTCCAATGCTATCTCTCTCAGTGGCCCGCTCAGTACAGCCGCAGCCCAGCTCAGCCATTGCGAACGTCCAGGGATTCCTCCCACTCCAAAGGGACCAGGACCAAAAGCTCTTGCTGCTCTTCAAGTAGCCAGGCAACCCCATTCACAGCCCCACACACGCTGATGCTCTCTCTTTCTGGGGCCTCCCAAACTCCAATGCTCTCTCTCTCAGTGGCCCGCTCAGTACAGCCGCAGCCCAGCTCAGCCATTGTGAATTCGAGGTATTCCTCCCACACCAAACGGGCCAGGACCAAAAGTTCTTGCTGCTCTTCAAGTAGACAGGCAACCCCATTCACAGCCACACACACGCTGACGCTCTCTCTTTCTGGGGCCTCCCAAACTCCAATGCTATCTCTCTCAGTGGCCCGCTCAGTACAGCCGCAGCCCAGCTCAGCCATTGCGAACGTCCAGAGATTCCTCCCACACCAAAGGGGCCAGGACCAAAAGCTCTTGCTGCTCTTCAAGTAGACAGGCAACCCCATTCACAGCCCCACACACGCTGACGCTCTCTCTTTTTGGGGCCTTCCAAACTCCTATATACTCTCTCTCACTGGCCCGCTCAGTACAGCCGCAGCCCAGCTCAGCCATTGCGAACGTCCAGGGATTCCTCCCACTCCAAAGGGGCCAGGACCAAAAGCTCTTGCTGCTCTTCAAGTAGACAGGCAACCCCATTCACAGCAAAACAAACGCTGACACTCTCACTTTCTGGGGCCTCCCAAACTCCAATGCTATCTCTCTCAGTGGCCCGCTCAGTACAGCCGCAGCCCAGCTCAGCCATTGCGAACGTCCAGGGATTCCTCCCACACCAGAGGAGCCAGGACCAAAAGTGCTTCCTGCTCTTCAAGTAGACAGGCAACCCCATTCACAGCCCCACACGCGCTGACGCTCTCTCTTTCTGGGGCCTCTCAAACTCCAATGCTCTCTCTCTCAGTGGCCCGCTCAGTACAGCCGCAGCCCAGCTCAGCCATTGCGAACGTCCAGGGATTCCTCCCATTCCATAGGGACCAGGACCAAAAGCTCTTGCTGCTCTTCAAGTAGCCAGGCAACCCCATTCACAGCCCCACAAACGCTGACGCTCTCTCTTTCTGCGGCCTCCCAAACTCCAATGCTATCTCTCTCACTGGCCCGCTCAGTACAGCCGCAGCCCAGCTCAGCCATTGCGAACGTCCAGGGATTCCTCCCACACCAAAGGGGCCAGGACCAAAAGCTCTTGCTGCTCTTCAAGTAGCCAGGCAACCCCATTCACAGCCCCACAAACACTGACGCTCTCTCTTTCTGGGGCCTCCCAAACTCCAATGCTATCTCTCTCAGTGGCCCGCTCAGTACAGCCGCAGCCCGGCTCAGCCATTGCGAACGTCCAGGGATTCCTCCCACACCAAAGGGGCCAGGACCAAAAGCTCTTGCTGCTCTTCAAGTAGCCAGGCAAACCCATTCACAGCCCCACAAACGCTGACGCTCTCTCTTTCTGGGGCCTCCCAAACTCCAATGCTATCTCTCTCAGTGGCCCGCTCAGTACAGCCACAGCCCAGCTCAGCCATTGCGAACGTCCAGGGATTCCTCCCACACCAGAGGAGCCAGGACCAAAAGTGCTTCCTGCTCTTCAAGTAGACAGGCAACCCCATTCACAGCCCCACACGCGCTGACGCTCTCGCTTTCTGGGGTCTCCCAAACTCCAATGCTCTCTCTCTCAGTGGCCCGCTCAGTACAGCCGCAGCCCAGCTCAGCCATTGCGAACGTCCAGGGATTCCTCCCACTCCAAAGGGACCAGGACCAAAAGCTCTTGCTGCTCTTCAAGTAGCCAGGCAACCACATTCACAGCCCCACACACGCTGATGCTCTCTCTTTCTGGGGCCTCCCAAACTCCAATGCTATCTCTCTCAGTGGCCCGCTCAGTACAGCCGCAGCCCAGCTCAGCCATTGTGAACGTCGAGGAATTCCTCCCACACCAAACGGGCCAGGACCAAAAGTTCTTGCTGCTCTTCAAGTAGACAGGCAACCCCATTCACAGCCCCACACACGCTGACGCTCTCTCTTTCTGCGGCCTCCCAAACTCCAATGCTATCTCTCTCAGTGGCCCGCTCAGTACAGCCGCAGCCCAGCTCAGCCATTGTGAATTCGAGGAATTCCTCCCACACCAAACGGGCCAGGACCAAAAGTTCTTGCTGCTCTTCAAGTAGACAGGCAACCCCATTCACAGCCACACACACGCTGACGCTCTCTCTTTCTGGGGCCTCCCAAACTCCAATGCTATCTCTCTCAGTGGCCCGCTCAGTACAGCCGCAGCCCAGCTCAGCCATTGCGAACGTCCAGAGATTCCTCCCACACCAAAGGGGCCAGGACCAAAAGCTCTTGCTGCTCTTCAAGTAGACAGGCAACCCCATTCACAGCCCCACACACGCTGACGCTCTCTCTTTCTGGGGCCTCCCAAACTCCAATGCTATCTCTCTCAGTGGCCCGCTCAGTACAGCCGCAGCCCAGCTCAGCCATTGCGAACATCCAGGGATTCCTCCCACACCAAAGGGGCCAGGACCAAAAGCTCTTGCTGCTCTTCAAGTAGACAGGCAACCCCATTCACAGCCCCACAAACG
Source organism: Nipponia nippon (assembly GCF_047370975.1). Classification (NCBI taxonomy): domain Eukaryota; kingdom Metazoa; phylum Chordata; class Aves; order Pelecaniformes; family Threskiornithidae; genus Nipponia; species Nipponia nippon. The sequence goes on from NW_028262391.1 coordinate 30,506,746, forward strand.
CTGACACTCTCACTTTCTGGGGCCTCCCAAACTCCAATGCTATCTCTCTCAGTGGCCCGCTCAGTACAGCCACAGCCCAGCTCAGCCATTGCGAACGTCCAGGGATTCCTCCCACACCAGAGGAGCCAGGACCAAAAGTGCTTCCTGCTCTTCAAGTAGAGAGGCAACCCCATTCACAGCCCCACACGCGCTGACGCTCTCTCTTTCTGGGGCCTCTCAAACTCCAATGCTCTCTCTCTCAGTGGCCCGCTCAGTACAGCCGCAGCCCGGATCAGCCATTGAGAACGTCCAGGGATTCCTCCCACACCAAAGGGGCCAGGACCAAACGTTCTTCCTGCTCTTCAAGTAGCCAGGCAACCCCATTCACAGCCCCACAAACTTTAAAGGCACTCTCTTTCTGCGGCCTCCCAAACTCCAATGCTCTCTCTCTCAGTGGCCCGCTCAGTACAGCCGCAGCCCAGCTCAGCCATTGAGAACGTCCAGAGATTCCTCCCACACCAAAGGGGCCAGGACCAAAAGTTCTTGCTGCTCTTCAAGTAGCCTGGCTACCCCATTCACAGCCCCACACACGATGACAATCTCACTTTCTGGGGCCTCCCAAACTCCAATGCTATCTCTGTCAATGACCCGCTCAGTACAGCCGCAGCTCAGCTCAGCCATTGAGAACGTCCAGGGATTCCTCCCACACCAAAGGGGCCAGGACCAAAAGATCTTCCTGCTCTTCAAGTAGACAGGCAACCCCATTCACAGCCCCACACACGCTGAAGCTCTCTCTTTCTGCGGCCTCCCAAACTCCAATGCTATCTCTCTCAGTGGCCCGCTCAGTACAGCCGCAGCCCAGCTCAGCCATTGTGAACGTCGAGGAATTCCTCCCACACCAAACGGGCCAGGACCAAAAGTTCTTGCTGCTCTTCAAGTAGACAGGCAACCCCACTCTCAGCCACACACACGCTGACGCTCTCTCTTTCTGGGGCCTCCCAAACTCCAATGCTATCTCTCTCAGTGGCCCGCTCAGTACAGCCGCAGCGCTGCTCAGCCATTGTGAATTCGAGGTATTCCTCCCACACCAAACGGGCCAGGACCAAAAGTTCTTGCTGCTCTTCAAGTAGACAGGCAACCCCACTCTCAGCCACACACACGCTGACGCTCTCTCTTTCTGGGGCCTCCCAAACTCCAATGCTATCTCTCTCACTGGCCCGCTCAGTACAGCCGCAGCCCAGCTCAGCCATTGCGAACGTCCAGAGATTCCTCCCACACCAAAGGGGCCAGGACCAAAAGCTCTTGCTGCTCTTCAAGTAGACAGGCAACCCCATTCACAGCCCCACACACGCTGACACTCTTACTTTCTGGGGCCTCCCAAACTCCAATGCTATCTCTCTCAGTGGCCCGCTCAGTACAGCCGCAGCCCAGCTCAGCCATTGTGAACGTCGAGGTATTCCTCCCACACCAAACGGGCCAGGACCAAAAGTTCTTGCTGCTCTTCAAGTAGCCAGGCAACCCCATTCACAGCCCCACAAACACTGACGCTCTCTCTTTCTGGGGCCTCCCAAACTCCAATGCTATCTCTCTCACTGGCCCGCTCAGTACAGCCGCAGCCCAGCTCAGCCATTGCGAACGTCCAGAGATTCCTCCCACACCAAAGGGACCAGGACCTAAAGCTCTTGCTGCTCTTCAGGTAGCCAGGCAACCCCATTCACAGCCCCACAAACGCTGACGCTCTCTCTTTCTGGGGCCTCTCAAACTCCAATGCTATCTCTCTCACTGGCCCACTCAGTACAGCCGCAGCCCAGCTCAGCCATTGCGAATGTCCAGCTGATTCCTCCCACACCAAAGGGGCCAGGACCAAAAGCTCTTGCTGCTCTTCAAGTAGACAGGCAACCCCATTCTCAGCCCCACAAATGCTGACGCTCTCTCTTTCTGCGGCCTCCCAAACTCCAATGCTATCTCTCTCAGTGTCCCGCTCAGTACAGCCGCAGCCCAGCTCAGCCATTGAGAACGTCAAAGGATTCCTCCCACACCAAAGGGGCCAGGACCAAAAGCTCTTGCTGCTCTTCAAGTAGACAGGCAACCCCATTCACAGCAAAACAAACGCTGACGCTCTCTCTTTCTGGGGCCTCCCAAACTCCAATGCTATCTCTCTCAGTGGCCCGCTCAGTACAGCCGCAGCCCAGCTCAGCCATTGCGAACGTCCAGGGATTCCTCCCACACCAAAGGGACCAGGACCTAAAGCTCTTGCTGCACTTCAACTACCCAGGCAACCCCATTCACAGCCCCACACACGCTGACACTCTCACTTTCTGGGGCCTCCCAAACTCCAATGCTATCTCTCTCAATGACCCGCTCAGTACAGCCGCAGCTCAGCTCAGCCATTGCGAATGTCCAGCTGATTCCTCCCACACCAAACGGGCCAGGACCAAAAGTTCTTCCTGCTCTTCAAGTAGACAGGCAACGCCATTCACAGCCCCACACACGCTGAAGCTCTCTCTTTCTGTGGCCTCCCAAACTCCAATGCTATCTCTCTCAGTGGCCCGCTCAGTACAGCCTCAGCCCAGCTCAGCCATTGCGAATGTCCAGGGATTCCTCCCACACCAAAGGGGCCAGGATCAAAAGCTCTTGCTGCTCTTCAACTAGCCAGGCAACCCCATTCACAGCCCCACACACGCTGACGCTCTCTCTTTCTGGGGCCTCCCAAACTCCAATGCTATCTCTCTCAGTGCCCCGCTCAGTACAGCCGCAGCTCAGCTCAGCCATTGCGAACGTCCAGGGATTCCTCCCACACCAGAGGAGCCAGGACCAAAAGTGCTTCCTGCTCTTCAAGTAGACAGGCAACCCCATTCACAGCCCCACACGCGCTGACGCTCTCTCTTTCTGGGGCCTCCCAAACTCCAATGCTCTCTCTCTCAGTGGCCCGCTCAGTACAGCCGCAGCCCAGCTCAGCCATTGCGAACGCCCACGGATTCCTCCCACACCAAAGGGGCCAGGACCAAAAGCTCTTGCTGCTCTTCAAGTAGACAGGCAACCCCATTCACAGCCCCACAAATGCTGACGCTCTCAATTTCTGCGGCCTCCCAAACTCCAATGCTATCTCTCTCAGTGGCCCGCTCAGTACAGCCGCAGCCCAGCTCAGCGATTGCAAATGTCCAGGGATTCCTCCCACACCAAAGGGGCCAGGACCTAAAGCTCTTGCCGCTCTTCAGGTAGCCAGGCAACCCCATTCACAGCCCCACAAACGCTGACGCTCTCTCTTTCTGGGGCCTCCCAAACTCCTATATACTCTCTCTCACTGGCCCGCTCAGTACAGCAGAAGCCCAGCTAAGCCATTGCTAATGTCCAGCTGATTCCTCCCACACCAAAGGGGCCAGGACCAAAAGTTCTAGCTGCTCTTCAAGTAGCCCGGCAACCCCATTCACAGCCCCACACACACTGATGCTCTCTCTTTCTGGGGCCTCTCAAACTCCAATGCTATCTCTCTCACTGGCCCACTCAGTACAACCGAAGCCCAGCTCAGCCATTGCGAACGTCCAGCTGATTACTCCCACACCAAAGGGGCCAGGACCAAAAGCTCTTGCTGCTCTTCAAGTAGCCTGGCAACCCCATTCACAACCCCACAAATGCTGACGCTCTCTCTTTCTGGGGCCTCCCAAACTCCAATGCTATCTCTCTCAGTGGCCCGCTCAGTACAGCCGCAGCCCAGCGCAGCCATTGAGAACGTCCAGGGATTCCTCCCACACCAAAGGGGCCAGGACCAAACTTTCTTCCTGCTCTTCAAGTAGCCAGGCAACCCCATTCACAGCCCCACAAACTTTAAAGGCACTCTCTTTCTGCGGCCTCCCAAACTCCAATGCTCTCTCTCTCAGTGGCCCGCTCAGTACAGCCGCAGCCCAGCTCAGCCATTGAGAACGTCCAGAGATTCCTCCCACACCAAAGGGGCCAGGACCAAAAGTTCTTGCTACTCTTCAAGTAGCCTGGCTACCCCATTCACAGCCCCACACACGATGACACTCTCACTTTCTGGGGCCTCCCAAACTCCAATGCTATCTCTCTCAATGACCCGCTCAGTACAGCCGCAGCTCAGCTCAGCCATTGAGAACGTCGAGGAATTCCTCCCACACCAAACGGGCCAGGACCAAAAGTTCTTGCTGCTCTTCAAGTAGACAGGCAACCCCATTCACAGCCACACACACGCTGACGCTCTCTCTTTCTGGGGCCTCCCAAACTCCAATGCTATCTCTCTCAGTGGCCCGCTCAGTACAGCCGCAGCGCTGCTCAGCCATTGTGAATTCGAGGTATTCCTCCCACACCAAACGGGCCAGGACCAAAAGTTCTTGCTGCTCTTCAAGTAGACAGGCAACCCCACTCTCAGCCACACACACGCTGACGCTCTCTCTTTCTGGGGCCTCCCAAACTCCAATGCTATCTCTCTCAGTGGCCCGCTCAGTACAGCCGCAGCCCAGCTCAGCCATTGCGAACGTCCAGAGATTCCTCCCACACCAAAGGGGCCAGGACCAAAAGCTCTTGCTGCTCTTCAAGTAGACAGGCAACCCCATTCACAGCCCCACACACGCTGACACTCTCACTTTCTGGGGCCTCCCAAACTCCAATGCTATCTCTCTCAGTGGCCCGCTCAGTACAGCCGCAGCCCAGCTCAGCCATTGTGAACGTCGAGGTATTCCTCCCACACCAAACGGGCCAGGACCAAAAGTTCTTGCTGCTCTTCAAGTAGCCAGGCAACCCCATTCACAGCCCCACAAACACTGACGCTCTCTCTTTCTGGGGCCTCCCAAACTCCAATGCTATCTCTCTCACTGGCCCGCTCAGTACAGCCGCAGCCCAGCTCAGCCATTGCGAACGTCCAGAGATTCCTCCCACACCAAAGGGACCAGGACCTAAAGCTCTTGCTGCTCTTCAGGTAGCCAGGCAACCCCATTCACAGCCCCACAAACGCTGACGCTCTCTCTTTCTGGGGCCTCTCAAACTCCAATGCTATCTCTCTCACTGGCCCACTCAGTACAGCCGCAGCCCAGCTCAGCCATTGCGAATGTCCAGCTGATTCCTCCCACACCAAAGGGGCCAGGACCAAAAGCTCTTGCTGCTCTTCAAGTAGACAGGCAACCCCATTCTCAGCCCCACAAATGCTGACGCTCTCTCTTTCTGCGGCCTCCCAAACTCCAATGCTATCTCTCTCAGTGTCCCGCTCAGTACAGCCGCAGCCCAGCTCAGCCATTGAGAACGTCAAAGGATTCCTCCCACACCAAAGGGGCCAGGACCAAAAGCTCTTGCTGCTCTTCAAGTAGACAGGCAACCCCATTCACAGCAAAACAAACGCTGACGCTCTCTCTTTCTGGGGCCTCCCAAACTCCAATGCTATCTCTCTCAGTGGCCCGCTCAGTACAGCCGCAGCCCAGCTCAGCCATTGCGAACGTCCAGGGATTCCTCCCACACCAAAGGGACCAGGACCTAAAGCTCTTGCTGCACTTCAACTACCCAGGCAACCCCATTCACAGCCCCACACACGCTGACACTCTCACTTTCTGGGGCCTCCCAAACTCCAATGCTATCTCTCTCAATGACCCGCTCAGTACAGCCGCAGCTCAGCTCAGCCATTGCGAATGTCCAGCTGATTCCTCCCACACCAAACGGGCCAGGACCAAAAGTTCTTCCTGCTCTTCAAGTAGACAGGCAACGCCATTCACAGCCCCACACACGCTGAAGCTCTCTCTTTCTGTGGCCTCCCAAACTCCAATGCTATCTCTCTCAGTGGCCCGCTCAGTACAGCCTCAGCCCAGCTCAGCCATTGCGAATGTCCAGGGATTCCTCCCACACCAAAGGGGCCAGGATCAAAAGCTCTTGCTGCTCTTCAAGTAGACAGGCAACCCCATTCACAGCCCCACACACGCTGACGCTCTCTCTTTCTGGGGCCTCCCAAACTCCAATGCTATCTCTCTCAGTGCCCCGCTCAGTACAGCCGCAGCTCAGCTCAGCCATTGCGAACGTCCAGGGATTCCTCCCACACCAGAGGAGCCAGGACCAAAAGTGCTTCCTGCTCTTCAAGTAGACAGGCAACCCCATTCACAGCCCCACACGTGCTGACGCTCTCTCTTTCTGGGGCCTCCCAAACTCCAATGCTCTCTACCTCAGTGGCCCGCTCAGTACAGCCGCAGCTCAGCTCAGCCATTGCGAACGCCCACGGATTCCTCCCACACCAAAGGGGCCAGGACCAAAAGCTCTTGCTGCTCTTCAAGTAGACAGGCAACCCCATTCACAGCCCCACAAATGCTGACGCTCTCAATTTCTGCGGCCTCCCAAACTCCAATGCTATCTCTCTCAGTGGCCCGCTCAGTACAGCCGCAGCCCAGCTCAGCGATTGCAAATGTCCAGGGATTCCTCCCACACCAAAGGGGCCAGGACCTAAAGCTCTTGCCACTCTTCAGGTAGCCAGGCAACCCCATTCACAGCCCCACAAACGCTGACGCTCTCTCTTTCTGGGGCCTCCCAAACTCCTATATACTCTCTCTCACTGGCCCGCTCAGTACAGCAGAAGCCCAGCTAAGCCATTGCTAATGTCCAGCTGATTCCTCCCACACCAAAGGGGCCAGGACCAAAAGTTCTAGCTGCTCTTCAAGTAGCCCGGCAACCCCATTCACAGCCCCACACACACTGATGCTCTCTCTTTCTGGGGCCTCTCAAACTCCAATGCTATCTCTCTCACTGGCCCACTCAGTACAACCGAAGCCCAGCTCAGCCATTGCGAACGTCCAGCTGATTACTCCCACACCAAAGGGGCCAGGACCAAAAGCTCTTGCTGCTCTTCAAGTAGCCTGGCAACCCCATTCACAACCCCACAAATGCTGACGCTCTCTCTTTCTGGGGCCTCCCAAACTCCAATGCTATCTCTCTCAGTGGCCCGCTCAGTACAGCCGCAGCCCAGCGCAGCCATTGAGAACGTCCAGGGATTCCTCCCACACCAAAGGGGCCAGGACCAAAAGCTCTTGCTGCTCTTCAAGTAGCCAGGCAACCCCATTCACAGCCACAAAAACGCTGACGCTCTCTCTTTTTGGGGCCTTCCAAACTCCTATATACTCTCTCTCACTGGCCCGCTCAGTACAGCAGAAGCCCAGCTAAGCCATTGCTAATGTCCAGCTGATTCCTCCCACACCAAAGGGGCCAGGACCAAAAGTTCTAGCTGCTCTTCAAGTAGTCAGGCAAACCCATTCACAGCCCCACAAACGCTGACTCTCTCTCTTTCTGGGGCCTCCCAAACTCCAATGCTCTCTCTCTCAGTGGCCCGCTCAGTACAGCCGCCGCCCAGCTCAGCCATTGAGAACGTCCAGGGCTTCCTCCCACACCAAAGGGGCCAGGACCAAAAGTTCTTGCTGCTCTTCAAGTAGACAGGCAAGCCATTCTTAGCCCCACAAAAGCTGACTCTCTCTCTTTCTGGGGCCTCCCAAACTCCAATGCTATCTCTCTCACTGGCCCGCTCAGTACAGCCGCAGCCCAGCTCAGCCATTACGAATGTCCAGCTGATTACTCCCACACCAAAGGGGCCAGGACCAAAAGCTCTTGCTGCTCTTCAAGTAGACAGGCAACCCCATTCACAGCCCCACACACGCTGACGCTCTCTCTTTCTGGGGCCTCCCAAACTCCAATGCTCTCTCTCTCAGTGGCCCGCTCAGTACAGCCGCAGCCCAGCTCAGCCATTGCGAACGTCCAGGGATTCCTCCCATTCCAAAGGGACCAGGACCAAAAGCTCTTGCTGCTCTTCAAGTAGCCAGGCAACCCCATTCACAGCCCCACACACACTGACGCTCTCTCTTTCTGCGGCCTCCCAAACTCCAATGCTATCTCTCTCACTGGCCCGCTCAGTACAGCCGCAGCCCAGCTCAGCCATTGCGAATGTCCAGGGATTCCTCCCACACCAAAGGGGCCAGGACCAAAAGCTCTTGCTGCTCTTCAAGTAGCCAGGCAACCCCATTCACAGCCCCACAAACACTGACGCTCTCTCTTTCTGCGGCCTCCCAAACTCCAATGCTCTCTCTCTCAGTGGCCCGCTCAGTACAGCCGCAGCCCAGCTCAGCCATTGAGAACGTCCAGGGATTCCTCCCACACCAAAGGGACCAGGACCTAAAGCTCTTGCTGCTCTTCAAGTAGCCAGGCAACCACATTCACAGCCCCACACACGCTGATGCTCTCTCTTTCTGGGGCCTCCCAAACTCCAATGCTATCTCTCTCAGAGGCCCGCTCAGTACAGCCGCAGCCCAGCTCAGCCATTGTGAACGTCGAGGAATTCCTCCCACACCAAACGGGCCAGGACCAAAAGTTCTTGCTGCTCTTCAAGTAGACAGTCAACCCCACTCTCAGCCACACACACGCTGACGCTCTCTCTTTCTGGGGCCTCCCAAACTCCAATGCTATCTCTCTCAGTGGCCCGCTCAGTACAGCCGCAGCCCTGCTCAGCCATTGTGAATTCGAGGTATTCCTCCCACACCAAACGGGCCAGGACCAAAAGCTCTTGCTGCTCTTCAAGTAGACAGGCAACCCCATTCACAGCCCCACAAACGCTGACGCTCTCTCTTTCTGGGGCCTCCCAAACTCCAATGCTATCTCTCTCAGTGGCCCGCTCAGTACAGCCGCAGCCCAGCTAAGCCATTGCGAACGTCCAGAGATTCCTCCCACACCAAAGGGGCCAGGACCAAACGTTCTTCCTGCTCTTCAAGTAGCCAGGCAACCCCATTCACAGCCCCACAAACTTTAAGGCACTCTCTTTCTGCGGCCTCCCAAACTCCAATGCTCTCTCTCTCAGTGGCCCGCTCAGTACAGCCGCAGCCCAGCTCAGCCATTGAGAACGTCCAGAGATTCCTCCCACACCAAAGGGGCCAGGACCAAAAGTTCTTGCTGCTCTTCAAGTAGCCTGGCAACCCCATTCACAGCCCCACACACGATGACACTCTCACTTTCTGGGGCCTCCCAAACTCCAATGCTATCTCTGTCAATGACCCGCTCAGTACAGCCGCAGCTCAGCTCAGCCATTGAGAACGTCCAGGGATTCCTCCCACACCAAAGGGGCCAGGACCAAAAGTTGTTGCTGCTCTTCAAGTAGCCAGGCAACCCCATTCACAGCCCCACACACGCTGAAGCTCTCTCTTTCTGCGGCCTCCCAAACTCCAATGCTCTCTCTCTCAGTGGCCCGCTCAGTACAGCCGCAGCCCAGCTCAGCCATTGTGAACGTCGAGGAATTCCTCCCACACCAAACGGGCCAGGACCAAAAGTTCTTGCTGCTCTTCAAGTAGACAGGCAACCCCACTCTCAGCCACACACACGCTGACGCTCTCTCTTTCTGGGGCCTCCCAAACTCCAATGCTATCTCTCTCACTGGCCCGCTCAGTACAGCCGCAGCCCTGCTCAGCCATTGTGAATTCGAGGTATTCCTCCCACACCAAACGGGCCAGGACCAAAAGTTCTTGCTGCTCTTCAAGTAGACAGGCAACCCCACTCTCAGCCACAGACACGCTGACGCTCTCTCTTTCTGGGGCCTCCCAAACTCCAATGCTATCTCTCTCACTGGCCCGCTCAGTACAGCCGCAGCCCAGCTCAGCCATTGCGAACGTCCAGGGATTCCTCCCACACCAGAGGAGCCAGGACCAAAAGTGCTTCCTGCTCTTCAAGTAGACAGGCAACCCCATTCACAGCCCCACACGCGCTGACGCTCTCTCTTTCTGGGGCCTCTCAAACTCCAATGCTCTCTCTCTCAGTGGCCCGCTCAGTACAGCCGCAGCCCAGCTCAGCCATTGAGAACGTCCAGGGATTCCTCCCACACCAAAGGGACCAGGACCTAAAGCTCTTGCTGCTCTTCAAGTAGCCAGGCAACCACATTCACAGCCCCACACACGCTGATGCTCTCTCTTTCTGGGGCCTCCCAAACTCCAATGCTATCTCTCTCAGAGGCCCGCTCAGTACAGCCGCAGCCCAGCTCAGCCATTGTGAACGTCGAGGAATTCCTCCCACACCAAACGGGCCAGGACCAAAAGTTCTTGCTGCTCTTCAAGTAGACAGTCAACCCCACTCTCAGCCACACACACGCTGACGCTCTCTCTTTCTGGGGCCTCCCAAACTCCAATGCTATCTCTCTCAGTGGCCCGCTCAGTACAGCCGCAGCCCTGCTCAGCCATTGTGAATTCGAGGTATTCCTCCCACACCAAACGGGCCAGGACCAAAAGCTCTTGCTGCTCTTCAAGTAGACAGGCAACCCCATTCACAGCCCCACAAACGCTGACGCTCTCTCTTTCTGGGGCCTCCCAAACTCCAATGCTATCTCTCTCAGTGGCCCGCTCAGTACAGCCGCAGCCCAGCTCAGCCATTGCGAACGTCCAGGGATTCCTCCCACACCAAAGGGGCCAGGACCAAAAGTTCTTGCTGCTCTTCAAGTAGACAGGCAACGCCATTCTCAGCCCCACACACGCTGAAGCTCTCTCTTTCTGCGGCCTCCCAAACTCCAATGCTCTCTCTCTCAGTGGCCCGCTCAGTACAGCCGCAGCCCAGCTCAGCCATTGCGAATGTCCAGGGATTCCTCCCACACCAAAGGGGCCAGGACCAAAAGCTCTTGCTGCTCTTCAACTAGCCAGGCAACCCCATTCACAGCCCCAAACACGCTGACGCTCTCTCTTTCTGGGGCCTCCCAAACTCCAATGCTATCGCTCTCAGTGGCCCGCTGAGTACAGCCGCAGCTCAGCTCAGCCATTGCGAACGTCCAGGGATTCCTCCCACTCCAAAGGGGCCAGGACCAAAAGCTCTTGCTGCTCTTCAAGTAGACAGGCAACCCCATTCACAGCCCCACACACGCTGACGCTCTCTCTTTCTGCGGCCTCCCAAACTCCAATGCTATCTCTCTCAGTGGCCCGCTCAGTACAGCCGCAGCCCGGATCAGCCATTGCGAACGTCCAGGGATTCCTCCCACACCAAAGGGGCCAGGAGCAAAAGCTCTTGCTGCTCTTCAAGTAGCCAGGCAACCCCATTCACAGCCCCACAAACGCTGACGCTCTCTCTTTCTGGGGCCTCCCAAACTCCAATGCTGTCTCTCTCAGAGGCCCGCTCAGTACAGCCACATCTCAGCTCAGCCATTGAGAACGTCCAGGGATTCCTCCCACACCAAAGGGGCCAGGACCAAAAGCTCTTGCTGCTCTTCCAGTAGACAGGCAACCCCATTCACAGCCCCACAAACGCTGACACTCTCTCTTTCTGGGGCCTCCCAAACTCCAATGCTATCTCTCTCAGTGGCCCGCTCAGTACAGCCGCAGCCCAGCTCAGCCATTGAGAACGTCCAGGGATTCCTCCCACACCAGAGGAGCCAGGACCAAAAGTGCTTCCTGCTCTTCAAGTAGACAGGCAACCCCATTCACAGCCCCACACGCGCTGACGCTCCCTCTTTCTGGGGCCTCCCAAACTCCAGTGCTATCTCTCTCAGTGGCCCGCTCAGTACAGCCGCAGCCCAGCTCAGCCATTGAGAACGTCCAGAGATTCCTCCCACACCAAAGGGGCCAGGACAAACGTTCTTCCTGCTCTTCAAGTAGCCAGGCAACCCCATTCACAGCCCCACAAACTTTAAGGCTCTCTCTTTCTGGGGCCTCCCAAACTCCAATGCTGTCTCTCTCACTGGCCCGCTCAGTACAGCCGCAGCCCAGCTCAGCCATTGCGAACGTCCAGGGATTCCTCCCACAGCAAAGGGACCAGGACCTAAAGCTCTTGCTGCTCTTCAAATAGCCAGGCAACCCCATTCACAGCCCCACACACGCTGACACTCTCACTTTCTGGGGCCTCCCAAACTCCAATGCTATCTCTCTCAATGACCCGCTCAGTACAGCCGCAGCTCAGCTCAGCCATTGAGAACATCCAGGGATTCCTCCCACACCAAAGGGGCCAGGACCAAAAGTTCTTGCTGCTCTTCAAGTAGACAGGCAACGCCATTCTCAGCCCCACACACGCTGAAGCTCTCTCTTTCTGCGGCCTCCCAAACTCCAATGCTCTCTCTCTCAGTGGCCCGCTCAGTACAGCCGCAGCCCAGCTCAGCCATTGCGAATGTCCAGGGATTCCTCCCACACCAAAGGGGCCAGGACCAAAAGCTCTTGCTGCTCTTCGACTAGCCAGGCAACCCCATTCACAGCCCCAAACACGCTGACGCTCTCTCTTTCTGGGGCCTCCCAAACTCCAATGCTATCGCTCTCAGTGGCCCGCTGAGTACAGCCGCAGCTCAGCTCAGCCATTGCGAACGTCCAGGGATTCCTCCCACACCAAAGGGGCCAGGACCAAAAGTGCTTCCTGCTCTTCAAGTAGCCAGGCAACCCCATTCACAGCCCCACAAACTTTAAGGCTCTCTCTTTCTGCGGCCTCCCAAACTCCAATGCTATCTCTCTCAGTGGCCCGCTCAGTACAGCCGCAGCCCGGATCAGCCATTGCGAACGTCCAGGGATTCCTCCCACACCAAAGGGGCCAGGAGCAAAAGCTCTTGCTGCTCTTCAAGTAGCCAGGCAAACTCATTCACAGCCCCACAAACGCTGACGCTCTCTCTTTCTGGGGCCTCCCAAACTCCAATGCTCTCTCTCTCAGTGGCCCGCTCAGTACAGCCACAGCTCAGTTCAGCCATTGCGAACGGACAGGGATTCCTCCCACACCAAAGGAGCCAGGACCAAAAGCTCTTGCTGCTCTTCAACTAGCCAGGCAACCCCATTCACAGCCCCAAACACGCTGACGCTCTCTCTTTCTGGGGCCTCCCAAACTCCAATGCTATCGCTCTCAGTGGCCCGCTGAGTACAGCCGCAGCCCAGCTCAGCCATTGCGAACGTCCAGGGATTCCTCCCACACCAAAGGGGCCAGGACCAAAAGCTCTTGCTGCTCTTCAAGTAGACAGGCAACCCCATTCACAGCCCCACACACGCTGACGCTCTCTCTTTCTGGGGCCTCCCAAACTCCAATGCTATCTCTCTCAGTGGCCCGCTCAGTACAGACGCAGCCCGGCTCAGCCATTGCGAACGTCCAGGGATTCCTCCCACACCAAAGGGGCCAGGACCAAAAGCTCTTGCTGCTCTTCAAGTAGCCAGGCAAACCCATTCACAGCCCCACACACGCTGACGCTCTCTCTTTCTGGGGCCTCCCAAACTCCAATGCTATCGCTCTCAGTGGCCCGCTCAGTACAGCCACATCTCAGCTCAGCCATTGAGAACGTCCAGGGATTCCTCCCACACCAAAGGGGCCAGGACCTAAAGCTCTTGCTGCTCTTCCAGTAGACAGGCAACCCCATTCACAGCCCCACAAACGCTGACACTCTCTCTTTCTGGGGCCTCCCAAACTCCAATGCTATCTCTCTCAGTGGCCCGCTCAGTACAGCCGCAGCCCAGCTCAGCCATTGAGAACGTCCAGGGATTCCTCCCACACCAGAGGAGCCAGGACCAAAAGTGCTTCCTGCTCTTCAAGTAGACAGGCAACCCCATTCACAGCCCCACACGCGCTGACGCTCCCTCTTTCTGGGGCCTCCCAAACTCCAGTGCTATCTCTCTCAGTGGCCCGCTCAGTACAGCCGCAGCCCAGCTCAGCCATTGAGAACGTCCAGAGATTCCTCCCACACCAAAGGGGCCAGGACAAACGTTCTTCCTGCTCTTCAAGTAGCCAGGCAACCCCATTCACAGCCCCACAAACTTTAAGGCTCTCTCTTTCTGGGGCCTCCCAAACTCCAATGCTATCTCTCTCACTGGCCCGCTCAGTACAGCCGCAGCCCAGCTCAGCCATTGCGAACGTCCAGGGATTCCTCCCACACCAAAGGGACCAGGACCTAAAGCTCTTGCTGCTCTTCAAGTAGCCAGGCAACCCCATTCACAGCCCCACACACGCTGACACTCTCACTTTCTGGGGCCTCCCAAACTCCAATGCTATCTCTCTCAATGACCCGCTCAGTACAGCCGCAGCTCAGCTCAGCCATTGAGAACATCCAGGGATTCCTCCCACACCAAAGGGGCCAGGACCAAAAGTTCTTGCTGCTCTTCAAGTAGACAGGCAACGCCATTCTCAGCCCCACACACGCTGAAGCTCTCTCTTTCTGCGGCCTCCCAAACTCCAATGCTCTCTCTCTCAGTGGCCCGCTCAGTACAGCCGCAGCCCAGCTCAGCCATTGCGAATGTCCAGGGATTCCTCCCACACCAAAGGGGCCAGGACCAAAAGCTCTTGCTGCTCTTCAACTAGCCAGGCAACCCCATTCACAGCCCCAAACACGCTGACGCTCTCTCTTTCTGGGGCCTCCCAAACTCCAATGCTATCGCTCTCAGTGGCCCGCTGAGTACAGCCGCAGCTCAGCTCAGCCATTGCGAACGTCCAGGGATTCCTCCCACACCAAAGGGGCCAGGACCAAAAGTGCTTCCTGCTCTTCAAGTAGACAGGCAACCCCATTCACAGCCCCACACACGCTGACGCTCTCTCTTTCTGCGGCCTCCCAAACTCCAATGCTATCTCTCTCAGTGGCCCGCTCAGTACAGCCGCAGCCCGGCTCAGCCATTGCGAACGTCCAGGGATTCCTCCCACACCAAAGGGGCCAGGACCAAAAGCTCTTGCTGCTCTTCAAGTAGCCAGGCAAACCCATTCACAGCCCCACACACGCTGACGCTCTCTCTTTCTGGGGCCTCCCAAACTCCAATGCTGTCTCTCTCAGAGGCCCGCTCAGTACAGCCACATCTCAGCTCAGCCATTGAGAACGTCCAGGGATTCCTCCCACACCAAAGGGGCCAGGACCAAAAGCTCTTGCTGCTCTTCAAGTAGCCAGGCAACCCCATTCACAGCCCCACACACGCTGACGCTCTCTCTTTCTGGGGCCTCCCAAACTCCAATGCTATCTCTCTCAGTGGCCCGCTCAGTACAGCCGCAGCCCAGCTCAGCCATTGAGAACGTCCAGGGATTCCTCCCACACCAGAGCAGCCAGGACCAAAAGTGCTTCCTGCTCTTCAAGTAGACAGGCAACCCCATTCACAGCCCCACACGCGCTGACGCTCCCTCTTTCTGGGGCCTCCCAAACTCCAGTGCTATCTCTCTCACTGGCCCGCTCAGTACAGCCGCAGCCCAGCTCAGCCATTGAGAACGTCCAGAGATTCCTCCCACACCAAAGGAGCCAGGACCAAAAGCTCGTGCTGCTCTTCAAGTAGCCAGGCAACCCCATTCACAGCCCCACACACACTGACGCTCTCTCTTTCTGGGGCCTCCCAAACTCCAATGCTCTCTCTCTCAGTGGCCCGCTCAGTACAGCCGCAGCCCAGCTCAGCCATTGAGAACGTCCAGAGATTCCTCCCACACCAAAGGGGCCAGGACCAAAAGCTCTTGCTGCTCTTCAAGTAGACAGGCAACCCCATTCACAGCCCCACAAAGGCTGACACTCTCACTTTCTGGGGCCTCCCAAACTCCAATGCTCTCTCTCTCAGTGGCCCGCTCAGTACAGCCGCAGCCCAGCTCAGCCATTGCGAATGTCCAGGGATTCCTCCCACACCAGAGGAGCCAGGACCAAAAGTGCTTCCTGCTCTTCAAGTAGACAGGCAACCCCATTCACAGCCCCACACACGCTGACGCTCTCTCTTTCTGCGGCCTCCCAAACTCCAATGCTATCTCTCTCACTGGCCCGCTCAGTACAGCCGCAGTCCAGCTCAGCCATTGCGAACGTCCAGGGATTCCTCCCACACCAAAGGGGCCAGGACCAAAAGCTCTTGCTGCTCTTCAAGTAGCCAGGCAACCCCATTCACAGCCCCACAAACGCTGACACTCTCTCTTTCTGGGGCCTCCCAAACTCCAATGCTATCTCTCTCAGTGGCCCGCTCAGTACAGCCGCAGCCCAGCTCAGCCATTGAGAACGTCCAGGGATTCCTCCCACACCAGAGGAGCCAGGACCAAAAGTGCTTCCTGCTCTTCAAGTAGACAGGCAACCCCATTCACAGCCCCACACGCGCTGACGCTCCCTCTTTCTGGGGCCTCCCAAACTCCAGTGCTATCTCTCTCAGTGGCCCGCTCAGTACAGCCGCAGCCCAGCTCAGCCATTGAGAACGTCCAGAGATTCCTCCCACACCAAAGGGGCCAGGACAAACGTTCTTCCTGCTCTTCAAGTAGCCAGGCAACCCCATTCACAGCCCCACAAACTTTAAGGCTCTCTCTTTCTGGGGCCTCCCAAACTCCAATGCTATCTCTCTCACTGGCCCGCTCAGTACAGCCGCAGCCCAGCTCAGCCATTGTGAACGTCCAGGGATTCCTCCCACAGCAAAGGGACCAGGACCTAAAGCTCTTGCTGCTCTTCAAGTAGCCAGGCAACCCCATTCACAGCCCCACACACGCTGACACTCTCACTTTCTGGGGCCTCCCAAACTCCAATGCTATCTCTCTCAATGACCCGCTCAGTACAGCCGCAGCTCAGCTCAGCCATTGAGAACATCCAGGGATTCCTCCCACACCAAAGGGGCCAGGACCAAAAGTTCTTGCTGCTCTTCAAGTAGACAGGCAACGCCATTCTCAGCCCCACACACGCTGAAGCTCTCTCTTTCTGCGGCCTCCCAAACTCCAATGCTCTCTCTCTCACTGGCCCGCTCAGTACAGCCGCAGCCCAGCTCAGCCATTGCGAACGTCCAGGGATTCCTCCCACACCAAAGGGACCAGGACCTAAAGCTCTTGCTGCTCTTCAAGTAGCCAGGCAACCCCATTCACAGCCCCAAACACGCTGACGCTCTCTCTTTCTGGGGCCTCCCAAACTCCAATGCTATCGCTCTCAGTGGCCCGCTGAGTACAGCCGCAGCTCAGCTCAGCCATTGCGAACGTCCAGGGATTCCTCCCACACCAAAGGGGCCAGGACCAAAAGTGCTTCCTGCTCTTCAAGTAGACAGGCAACCCCATTCACAGCCCCACACACGCTGACGCTCTCTCTTTCTGCGGCCTCCCAAACTCCAATGCTATCTCTCTCAGTGGCCCGCTCAGTACAGCCGCAGCCCGGATCAGCCATTGCGAACGTCTAGGGATTCCTCCCACACCAAAGGGGCCAGGAGCAAAAGCTCTTGCTGCTCTTCAAGTAGCCAGGCAAACCCATTCACAGCCCCACAAACGCTGACGCTCTCTCTTTCTGGGGCCTCCCAAACTCCAATGCTCTCTCTCTCAGTGGCCCGCTCAGTACAGCCACAGCTCAGCTCAGCCATTGCGAACGGCCAGGGATTCCTCCCACACCAAAGGAGCCAGGACCAAAAGCTCTTGCTGCTCTTCAAGTAGCCAGGCAACCCCATTCACAGCCCCACACACACTGACGCTCTCTCTTTCTGGGGCCTCCCAAACTCCAATGCTATCTCTCTCAGTGGCCCGCTCAGTACAGACGCAGCCCGGCTCAGCCATTGCGAACGTCCAGGGATTCCTCCCACACCAAAGGGGCCAGGACCAAAAGCTCTTGCTGCTCTTCAAGTAGCCAGGCAAACCCATTCACAGCCCCACACACGCTGACGCTCTCTCTTTCTGGGGCCTCCCAAACTCCAATGCTGTCTCTCTCAGAGGCCCGCTCAGTACAGCCACATCTCAGCTCAGCCATTGAGAACGTCCAGGGATTCCTCCCACACCAAAGGGGCCAGGACCAAAAGCTCTTGCTGCTCTTCAAGTAGCCAGGCAACCCCATTCACAGCCCCACACACGCTGACGCTCTCTCTTTCTGCGGCCTCCCAAACTCCAATGCTATCTCTCTCAGTGGCCCGCTCAGTACAGCCGCAGCCCAGCTCAGCCATTGAGAACGTCCAGGGATTCCTCCCACACCAGAGGAGCCAGGACCAAAAGTGCTTCCTGCTCTTCAAGTAGACAGGCAACCCCATTCACAGCCCCACACGCGCTGACGCTCCCTCTTTCTGGGGCCTCCCAAACTCCAGTGCTATCTCTCTCACTGGCCCGCTCAGTACAGCCGCAGCCCAGCTCAGCCATTGAGAACGTCCAGAGATTCCTCCCACACCAAAGGGGCCAGGACAAACGTTCTTCCTGCTCTTCAAGTAGCCAGGCAACCCCATTCACAGCCCCACAAACTTTAAGGCTCTCTCTTTCTGGGGCCTCCCAAACTCCAATGCTATCTCTCTCACTGGCCCGCTCAGTACAGCCGCAGCCCAGCTCAGCCATTGCGAACGTCCAGGGATTCCTCCCACAGCAAAGGGACCAGGACCTAAAGCTCTTGCTGCTCTTCAAGTAGCCAGGCAACCCCATTCACAGCCCCACACACGCTGACACTCTCACTTTCTGGGGCCTCCCAAACTCCAATGCTATCTCTCTCAATGACCCGCTCAGTACAGCCGCAGCCCAGCTCAGCCATTGCGAATGTCCAGGGATTCCTCCCACACCAAAGGGGCCAGGACCAAAAGCTCTTGCTGCTCTTCAACTAGCCAGGCAACCCCATTCACAGCCCCAAACACGCTGACGCTCTCTCTTTCTGGGGCCTCCCAAACTCCAATGCTATCGCTCTCAGCGGCCCGCTGAGTACAGCCGCAGCTCAGCTCAGCCATTGCGAACGTCCAGGGATTCCTCCCACACCAGAGGAGCCAGGACCAAAAGTGCTTCCTGCTCTTCAAGTAGACAGGCAACCCCATTCACAGCCCCACACGCGCTGACGCTCTCTCTTTCTGCGGCCTCCCAAACTCCAATGCTATCTCTCTCAGTGGCCCGCTCAGTACAGCCGCAGCCCGGATCAGCCATTGCGAACGTCCAGGGATTCCTCCCGCTCCAAAGGGACCAGGAGCAAAAGCTCTTGCTGCTCTTCAAGTAGCCAGGCAAACCCATTCACAGCCCCACAAACGCTGACGCTCTCTCTTTCTGGGGCCTCCCAAACTCCAATGCTCTCTCTCTCAGTGGCCCGCTCAGTACAGCCACAGCTCAGCTCAGCCATTGCGAACGGCCAGGGATTCCTCCCACACCAAAGGGGCCAGGACCAAAAGCTCTTGCTGCTCTTCAAGTAGCCAGGCAACCCCATTCACAGCCCCACACACACTGACGCTCTCTCTTTCTGGGGCCTCCCAAACTCCAATGCTATCTCTCTCAGTGGCCCGCTCAGTACAGCCGCAGCCCAGCTCAGCCATTGCGAACGTCCAGGGATTCCTCCCGCTCCAAAGGGACCAGGACCAAAAGCTCTTGCTGCTCTTCAACTAGCCAGGCAACCCCATTCACAGCCCCACACACGCTGACGCTCTCTCTTTCTGGGGACTCCCAAACTCCAATGCTATCTCTCTCAGTGGCCCGCTCAGTACAGCCGCAGCCCAGCTCAGCCATTGTAAACGTCGAGGAATTCCTCCCACACCAAACGGGCCAGGACCAAAAGTTCTTGCTGCTCTTCAAGTAGACAGGCAACCCCATTCACAGCCCCACACACGCTGACGCTGTCTCTTTCTGCGGCCTCCCAAACTCCAATGCTCTCTCTCTCAGTGGCCCGCTCAGTACAGCCGCAGCCCAGCTCAGGCATTGCGAACGTCCAGGGATTCCTCCCACTCCAAAGGGGCCAGGACCAAAAGCTCTTGCTGCTCTTCAAGTAGCCAGGCAACCCCATTCACAGCCCCACACACGCTGACGCTCTCTCTTTCTGGGGCCTCCCAAACTCCAATGCTATCTCTCTCAGTGGCCCGCTCAGTACAGACGCAGCCCGGCTCAGCCATTGCGAACGTCCAGGAATTCCTCCCACACCAAAGGGGCCAGGACCAAAAGCTCTTGCTGCTCTTCAAGTAGCCAGGCAAACCCATTCACAGCCCCACACACGCTGACGCTCTCTCTTTCTGGGGCCTTCCAAACTCCAATGCTGTCTCTCTCAGAGGCCCGCTCAGTACAGCCACATCTCAGCTCAGCCATTGAGAACGTCCAGGGATTCCTCCCACACCAAAGGGGCCAGGACCAAAAGCTCTTGCTGCTCTTCAAGTAGCCAGGCAACCCCATTCACAGCCCCACACACGCTGACGCTCTCTCTTTCTGGGGCCTCCCAAACTCCAATGCTATCTCTCTCAGTGGCCCGCTCAGTACAGCCGCAGCCCAGCTCAGCCATTGAGAACGTCCAGAGATTCCTCCCACACCAAAGGGGCCAGGACCAAAAGCTCTTGCTGCTCTTCAAGTAGCCAGGCAACCCCATTCACAGCCCCACAAACGCTGACACTCTCTCTTTCTGGGGCCTCCCAAACTCCAATGCTCTCTCTCTCAGTGGCCCGCTCAGTACAGCCGCAGCCCAGCTCAGCCATTGCGAACGTCCAGGGATTCCTCCCACACCAGAGGAGCCAGGACCAAAAGTGCTTCCTGCTCTTCAAGTAGACAGGCAACCCCATTCACAGCCCCACACGCGCTGACGCTCCCTCTTTCTGGGGCCTCCCAAACTCCAGTGCTATCTCTCTCACTGGCCCGCTCAGTACAGCCGCAGCCCAGCTCAGCCATTGAGAACGTCCAGAGATTCCTCCCACACCAAAGGGGCCAGGACAAACGTTCTTCCTGCTCTTCAAGTAGACAGGCAACCCCATTCACAGCCCCACAAACTTTAAGGCTCTCTCTTTCTGGGGCCTCCCAAACTCCAATGCTATCTCTCTCACTGGCCCGCTCAGTACAGCCGCAGTCCAGCTCAGCCATTGCGAACGTCCAGGGATTCCTCCCACACCAAAGGGGCCAGGACCAAAAGCTCTTGCTGCTCTTCAAGTAGACAGGCAACCCCATTCACAGCCCCACACACGCTGACACTCTCACTTTCTGGGGCCTCCCAAATTCCAATGCTATCTCTCTCAATGACCCGCACAGTACAGCCGCAGCTCAGCTCAGCCATTGCGAACGTCCAGGGATTCCTCCCACACCAAAGGGGCCAGGACCAAAAGTTCTTGCTGCTCTTCAAGTAGACGGGCAACGCCTTTCTCAGCCCCACACACGCTGAAGCTCTCTCTTTCTGCGGCCCCCCAAACTCCAATGCTCTCTCTCTCAGTGGCCCGCTCAGTACAGCCGCAGCCCAGCTCAGCCATTGCGAATGTCCAGGGATTCCTCCCACACCAAAGGGGCCAGGACCAAAAGCTCTTGCTGCTCTTCAACTAGCCAGGCAACCCCATTCACAGCCCCAAACACGCTGACGCTCTCTCTTTCTGGGGCCTCCCAAACTCCAATGCTATCGCTCTCAGTGGCCCGCTGAGTACAGCCGCAGCTCAGCTCAGCCATTGCGAACGTCCAGGGATTCCTCCCACTCCAAAGGGGCCAGGACCAAAAGTGCTTCCTGCTCTTCAAGTAGACAGGCAACCCCATTCACAGCCCCACACACGCTGACGCTCTCTCTTTCTGCGGCCTCCCAAAATCCAATGCTATCTCTCTCAGTGGCCCGCTCAGTACAGCCGCAGCCCGGATCAGCCATTGCGAACGTCCAGGGATTCCTCCCACACCAAAGGGGCCAGGAGCAAAAGCTCTTGCTGCTCTTCAAGTAGCCAGGCAACCCCATTCACAGCCCCACAAACGCTGACGCTCTCTCTTTCTGGGGCCTCCCAAACTCCAATGCTCTCTCTCTCAGTGGCCCGCTCAGTACAGCCACAGCTCAGCTCAGCCATTGCGAACGGCCAGGGATTCCTCCCACACCAAAGGAGCCAGGACCAAAAGCTCTTGCTGCTCTTCAAGTAGCCAGGCAACCCCATTCACAGCCCCACACACACTGACGCTCTCTCTTTCTGGGGCCTCCCAAACTCCAATGCTATCTCTCTCAGTGGCCCGCTCAGTACAGCCGCAGCCCAGCTCAGCCATTGAGAACGTCCAGAGATTCCTCCCACACCAAAGGGGCCAGGACCAAAAGCTCTTGCTGCTCTTCAAGTAGACAGGCAACCCCATTCACAGCCCCACAAAGGCTGACACTCTCACTTTCTGGGGCCTCCCAAACTCCAATGCTCTCTCTCTCAGTGGCCCGCTCAGTACAGCCGCAGCCCAGCTCAGCCATTGCGAATGTCCAGGGATTCCTCCCACACCAAAGGGGCCAGGACCAAAAGCTCTTGCTGCTCTTCAAGTAGCCAGGCAACCCCATTCACAGCCCCAAACACGCTGACGCTCTCTCTTTCTGGGGCCTCCCAAACTCCAATGCTATCTCTCTCAGTGGCCCGCTCAGTACAGCCGCAGCCCAGCTCAGCCATTGAGAACGTCCAGGGATTCCTCCCACACCAGAGCAGCCAGGACCAAAAGTGCTTCCTGCTCTTCAAGTAGACAGGCAACCCCATTCACAGCCCCACACGCGCTGACGCTCCCTCTTTCTGGGGCCTCCCAAACTCCAGTGCTATCTCTCTCACTGGCCCGCTCAGTACAGCCGCAGCCCAGCTCAGCCATTGAGAACGTCCAGAGATTCCTCCCACACCAAAGGAGCCAGGACCAAAAGCTCTTGCTGCTCTTCAAGTAGCCAGGCAACCCCATTCACAGCCCCACACACACTGACGCTCTCTCTTTCTGGGGCCTCCCAAACTCCAATGCTCTCTCTCTCAGTGGCCCGCTCAGTACAGCCGCAGCCCAGCTCAGCCATTGAGAACGTCCAGAGATTCCTCCCACACCAAAGGGGCCAGGACCAAAAGCTCTTGCTGCTCTTCAAGTAGACAGGCAACCCCATTCACAGCCCCACAAAGGCTGACACTCTCACTTTCTGGGGCCTCCCAAACTCCAATGCTCTCTCTCTCAGTGGCCCGCTCAGTACAGCCGCAGCCCAGCTCAGCCATTGCGAATGTCCAGGGATTCCTCCCACACCAGAGGAGCCAGGACCAAAAGTGCTTCCTGCTCTTCAAGTAGACAGGCAACCCCATTCACAGCCCCACACACGCTGACGCTCTCTCTTTCTGCGGCCTCCCAAACTCCAATGCTATCTCTCTCACTGGCCCGCTCAGTACAGCCGCAGTCCAGCTCAGCCATTGCGAACGTCCAGGGATTCCTCCCACACCAAAGGGGCCAGGACCAAAAGCTCTTGCTGCTCTTCAAGTAGCCAGGCAACCCCATTCACAGCCCCACAAACGCTGACACTCTCTCTTTCTGGGGCCTCCCAAACTCCAATGCTATCTCTCTCACTGGCCCGCTCAGTACAGCCGCAGCCCAGCTCAGCCATTGAGAACGTCCAGGGATTCCTCCCACACCAGAGGAGCCAGGACCAAAAGTGCTTCCTGCTCTTCAAGTAGACAGGCAACCCCATTCACAGCAAAACAAACGCTGACGCTCTCTCTTTCTGGGGCCTCCCAAACTCCAATGCTATCTCTCTCAGTGGCCCGCTCAGTACAGCCGCAGCCCAGCTCAGCCATTGCGAACGTCCAGGGATTCCTCCCACACCAAAGGGACCAGGACCTAAAGCTCTTGCTGCACTTCAACTACCCAGGCAACCCCATTCACAGCCCCACAAACTTTAAGGCTCTCTCTTTCTGGGGCCTCCCAAACTCCAATGCTATCTCTCTCACTGGCCCGCTCAGTACAGCCGCAGCCCAGCTCAGCCATTGTGAACGTCCAGGGATTCCTCCCACAGCAAAGGGACCAGGACCTAAAGCTCTTGCTGCTCTTCAAGTAGCCAGGCAACCCCATTCACAGCCCCACACACGCTGACACTCTCACTTTCTGGGGCCTCCCAAACTCCAATGCTATCTCTCTCAATGACCCGCTCAGTACAGCCGCAGCTCAGCTCAGCCATTGAGAACATCCAGGGATTCCTCCCACACCAAAGGGGCCAGGACCAAAAGTTCTTGCTGCTCTTCAAGTAGACAGGCAACGCCATTCTCAGCCCCACACACGCTGAAGCTCTCTCTTTCTGCGGCCTCCCAAACTCCAATGCTCTCTCTCTCACTGGCCCGCTCAGTACAGCCGCAGCCCAGCTCAGCCATTGCGAACGTCCAGGGATTCCTCCCACACCAAAGGGACCAGGACCTAAAGCTCTTGCTGCTCTTCAAGTAGCCAGGCAACCCCATTCACAGCCCCAAACACGCTGACGCTCTCTCTTTCTGGGGCCTCCCAAACTCCAATGCTATCGCTCTCAGTGGCCCGCTGAGTACAGCCACAGCTCAGCTCAGCCATTGCGAACGGCCAGGGATTCCTCCCACACCAAAGGAGCCAGGACCAAAAGCTCTTGCTGCTCTTCAAGTAGCCAGGCAACCCCATTCACAGCCCCACACACACTGACGCTCTCTCTTTCTGGGGCCTCCCAAACTCCAATGCTATCTCTCTCAGTGGCCCGCTCAGTACAGACGCAGCCCGGCTCAGCCATTGCGAACGTCCAGGGATTCCTCCCACACCAAAGGGGCCAGGACCAAAAGTGCTTCCTGCTCTTCAAGTAGACAGGCAACCCCATTCACAGCCCCACACACGCTGACGCTCTCTCTTTCTGCGGCCTCCCAAACTCCAATGCTGTCTCTCTCAGAGGCCCGCTCAGTACAGCCACATCTCAGCTCAGCCATTGCGAACGTCCAGGGATTCCTCCCACACCAAAGGGGCCAGGACCAAAAGCTCTTGCTGCTCTTCAAGTAGCCAGGCAACCCCATTCACAGCCCCACACACGCTGACGCTCTCTCTTTCTGCGGCCTCCCAAACTCCAATGCTATCTCTCTCAGTGGCCCGCTCAGTACAGCCGCAGCCCAGCTCAGCCATTGCGAACGTCCAGGGATTCCTCCCACACCAGAGGAGCCAGGACCAAAAGTGCTTCCTGCTCTTCAAGTAGACAGGCAACCCCATTCACAGCCCCACACGCGCTGACGCTCCCTCTTTCTGGGGCCTCCCAAACTCCAGTGCTATCTCTCTCACTGGCCCGCTCAGTACAGCCGCAGCCCAGCTCAGCCATTGAGAACGTCCAGAGATTCCTCCCACACCAAAGGGGCCAGGACAAACGTTCTTCCTGCTCTTCAAGTAGCCAGGCAACCCCATTCACAGCCCCACAAACTTTAAGGCTCTCTCTTTCTGGGGCCTCCCAAACTCCAATGCTATCTCTCTCACTGGCCCGCTCAGTACAGCCGCAGCCCAGCTCAGCCATTGCGAACGTCCAGGGATTCCTCCCACAGCAAAGGGACCAGGACCTAAAGCTCTTGCTGCTCTTCAAGTAGCCAGGCAACCCCATTCACAGCCCCACACACGCTGACACTCTCACTTTCTGGGGCCTCCCAAACTCCAATGCTATCTCTCTCAATGACCCGCTCAGTACAGCCGCAGCCCAGCTCAGCCATTGCGAATGTCCAGGGATTCCTCCCACACCAAAGGGGCCAGGACCAAAAGCTCTTGCTGCTCTTCAACTAGCCAGGCAACCCCATTCACAGCCCCAAACACGCTGACGCTCTCTCTTTCTGGGGCCTCCCAAACTCCAATGCTATCGCTCTCAGTGGCCCGCTGAGTACAGCCGCAGCTCAGCTCAGCCATTGCGAACGTCCAGGGATTCCTCCCACACCAGAGGAGCCAGGACCAAAAGTGCTTCCTGCTCTTCAAGTAGACAGGCAACCCCATTCACAGCCCCACACGCGCTGACGCTCTCTCTTTCTGCGGCCTCCCAAACTCCAATGCTATCTCTCTCAGTGGCCCGCTCAGTACAGCCGCAGCCCGGATCAGCCATTGCGAACGTCCAGGGATTCCTCCCGCTCCAAAGGGGCCAGGAGCAAAAGCTCTTGCTGCTCTTCAAGTAGCCAGGCAAACCCATTCACAGCCCCACAAACGCTGACGCTCTCTCTTTCTGGGGCCTCCCAAACTCCAATGCTCTCTCTCTCAGTGGCCCGCTCAGTACAGCCACAGCTCAGCTCAGCCATTGCGAACGGCCAGGGATTCCTCCCACACCAAAGGGGCCAGGACCAAAAGCTCTTGCTGCTCTTCAAGTAGCCAGGCAACCCCATTCACAGCCCCACACACACTGACGCTCTCTCTTTCTGGGGCCTCCCAAACTCCAATGCTATCTCTCTCAGTGGCCCGCTCAGTACAGCCGCAGCCCAGCTCAGCCATTGCGAACGTCCAGGGATTCCTCCCACTCCAAAGGGACCAGGACCAAAAGCTCTTGCTGCTCTTCAACTAGCCAGGCAACCCCATTCACAGCCCCACACACGCTGACGCTCTCTCTTTCTGGGGACTCCCAAACTCCAATGCTATCTCTCTCAGTGGCCCGCTCAGTACAGCCGCAGCCCAGCTCAGCCATTGTGAACGTCGAGGAATTCCTCCCACACCAAACGGGCCAGGACCAAAAGTTCTTGCTGCTCTTCAAGTAGACAGGCAACCCCATTCACAGCCCCACACACGCTGACGCTCTCTCTTTCTGCGGCCTCCCAAACTCCAATGCTCTCTCTCTCAGTGGCCCGCTCAGTACAGCAGCAGCCCAGCTCAGCCATTGCGAACGTCCAGGGATTCCTCCCACTCCAAAGGGGCCAGGACCAAAAGCTCTTGCTGCTCTTCAAGTAGACAGGCAACCCCATTCACAGCCCCACACACGCTGACGCTCTCTCTTTCTGGGGCCTCCCAAACTCCAATGCTATCTCTCTCAGTGGCCCGCTCAGTACAGACGCAGCCCGGCTCAGCCATTGCGAACGTCCAGGGATTCCTCCCACACCAAAGGGGCCAGGACCAAAAGCTCTTGCTGCTCTTCAAGTAGCCAGGCAAACCCATTCACAGCCCCACACACGCTGACGCTCTCTCTTTCTGGGGCCTTCCAAACTCCAATGCTGTCTCTCTCAGAGGCCCGCTCAGTACAGCCACATCTCAGCTCAGCCATTGAGAACGTCCAGGGATTCCTCCCACACCAAAGGGGCCAGGACCAAAAGCTCTTGCTGCTCTTCAAGTAGCCAGGCAACCCCATTCACAGCCCCACACACGCTGACGCTCTCTCTTTCTGGGGCCTCCCAAACTCCAATGCTATCTCTCTCAGTGGCCCGCTCAGTACAGCCGCAGCCCAGCTCAGCCATTGAGAACGTCCAGAGATTCCTCCCACACCAAAGGGGCCAGGACCAAAAGCTCTTGCTGCTCTTCCAGTAGACAGGCAACCCCATTCACAGCCCCACAAACACTGACACTCTCTCTTTCTGGGGCCTCCCAAACTCCAATGCTCTCTCTCTCAGTGGCCCGCTCAGTACAGCCGCAGCCCAGCTCAGCCATTGCGAACGTCCAGGGATTCCTCCCACACCAGAGGAGCCAGGACCAAAAGTGCTTCCTGCTCTTCAAGTAGACAGGCAACCCCATTCACAGCCCCACACGCGCTGACGCTCCCTCTTTCTGGGGCCTCCCAAACTCCAGTGCTATCTCTCTCACTGGCCCGCTCAGTACAGCCGCAGCCCAGCTCAGCCATTGAGAACGTCCAGAGATTCCTCCCACACCAAAGGGGCCAGGACAAACGTTCTTCCTGCTCTTCAAGTAGACAGGCAACCCCATTCACAGCCCCACAAACTTTAAGGCTCTCTCTTTCTGGGGCCTCCCAAACTCCAATGCTATCTCTCTCACTGGCCCGCTCAGTACAGCCGCAGTCCAGCTCAGCCATTGCGAACGTCCAGGGATTCCTCCCACACCAAAGGGGCCAGGACCAAAAGCTCTTGCTGCTCTTCAAGTAGACAGGCAACCCCATTCACAGCCCCACACAGGCTGACACTCTCACTTTCTGGGGCCTCCCAAATTCCAATGCTATCTCTCTCAATGACCCGCACAGTACAGCCGCAGCTCAGCTCAGCCATTGCGAACGTCCAGGGATTCCTCCCACACCAAAGGGGCCAGGACCAAAAGTTCTTGCTGCTCTTCAAGTAGACAGGCAACGCCATTCTCAGCCCCACACACGCTGAAGCTCTCTCTTTCTGCGGCCTCCCAAACTCCAATGCTCTCTCTCTCAGTGGCCCGCTCAGTACAGCCGCAGCCCAGCTCAGCCATTGCGAATGTCCAGGGATTCCTCCCACACCAAAGGGGCCAGGACCAAAAGCTCTTGCTGCTCTTCAACTAGCCAGGCAACCCCATTCACAGCCCCAAACACGCTGACGCTCTCTCTTTCTGGGGCCTCCCAAACTCCAATGCTATCGCTCTCAGTGGCCCGCTGAGTACAGCCGCAGCTCAGCTCAGCCATTGCGAACGTCCAGGGATTCCTCCCACTCCAAAGGGGCCAGGACCAAAAGTGCTTCCTGCTCTTCAAGTAGACAGGCAACCCCATTCACAGCCCCACACACGCTGACGCTCTCTCTTTCTGCGGCCTCCCAAAATCCAATGCTATCTCTCTCAGTGGCCCGCTCAGTACAGCCGCAGCCCGGATCAGCCATTGCGAACGTCCAGGGATTCCTCCCACACCAAAGGGGCCAGGAGCAAAAGCTCTTGCTGCTCTTCAAGTAGCCAGGCAACCCCATTCACAGCCCCACACACACTGACGCTCTCTCTTTCTGGGGCCTCCCAAACTCCAATGCTCTCTCTCTCAGTGGCCCGCTCAGTACAGCCACAGCTCAGCTCAGCCATTGCGAACGGCCAGGGATTCCTCCCACACCAAAGGAGCCAGGACCAAAAGCTCTTGCTGCTCTTCAAGTAGCCAGGCAACCCCATTCACAGCCCCACACACACTGACGCTCTCTCTTTCTGGGGCCTCCCAAACTCCAATGCTATCTCTCTCAGTGGCCCGCTCAGTACAGCCGCAGCCCAGCTCAGCCATTGAGAACGTCCAGAGATTCCTCCCACACCAAAGGGGCCAGGACCAAAAGCTCTTGCTGCTCTTCAAGTAGACAGGCAACCCCATTCACAGCCCCACAAAGGCTGACACTCTCACTTTCTGGGGCCTCCCAAACTCCAATGCTCTCTCTCTCAGTGGCCCGCTCAGTACAGCCGCAGCCCAGCTCAGCCATTGC
Organism: Nipponia nippon; assembly: GCF_047370975.1. Lineage (NCBI taxonomy): Eukaryota > Metazoa > Chordata > Aves > Pelecaniformes > Threskiornithidae > Nipponia > Nipponia nippon. The sequence continues at coordinate 30,535,527 of NW_028262391.1, forward strand.
GAATGTCCAGGGATTCCTCCCACACCAAAGGGGCCAGGACCAAAAGCTCTTGCTGCTCTTCAACTAGCCAGGCAACCCCATTCACAGCCCCAAACACGCTGACGCTCTCTCTTTCTGGGGCCTCCCAAACTCCAATGCTATCGCTCTCAGTGGCCCGCTGAGTACAGCCGCAGCTCAGCTCAGCCATTGCGAACGTCCAGGGATTCCTCCCACACCAGAGGAGCCAGGACCAAAAGTGCTTCCTGCTCTTCAAGTAGACAGGCAACCCCATTCACAGCCCCACACACGCTGACGCTCTCTCTTTCTGCGGCCTCCCAAACTCCAATGCTATCTCTCTCACTGGCCCGCTCAGTACAGCCGCAGTCCAGCTCAGCCATTGCGAACGTCCAGGGATTCCTCCCACACCAAAGGGGCCAGGACCTAAAGCTCTTGCTGCTCTTCAAGTAGCCAGGCAACCCCATTCACAGCCCCACACACGCTGACACTCTCACTTTCTGGGGCCTCCCAAACTCCAATGCTATCTCTCTCAATGACCCGCTCAGTACAGCCGCAGCTCAGCTCAGCCATTGAGAACATCCAGGGATTCCTCCCACACCAAAGGGGCCAGGACCAAAAGTTCTTGCTGCTCTTCAAGTAGACAGGCAACGCCATTCTCAGCCCCACACACGCTGAAGCTCTCTCTTTCTGCGGCCTCCCAAACTCCAATGCTCTCTCTCTCAGTGGCCCGCTCAGTACAGCCGCAGCCCAGCTCAGCCATTGCGAATGTCCAGGGATTCCTCCCACACCAAAGGGGCCAGGACCAAAAGCTCTTGCTGCTCTTCAACTAGCCAGGCAACCCCATTCACAGCCCCAAACACGCTGACGCTCTCTCTTTCTGGGGCCTCCCAAACTCCAATGCTATCGCTCTCAGTGGCCCGCTGAGTACAGCCGCAGCTCAGCTCAGCCATTGCGAACGTCCAGGGATTCCTCCCACACCAAAGGGGCCAGGACAAACGTTCTTCCTGCTCTTCAAGTAGCCAGGCAACCCCATTCACAGCCCCACAAACTTTAAGGCTCTCTCTTTCTGGGGCCTCCCAAACTCCAATGCTATCTCTCTCACTGGCCCGCTCAGTACAGCCGCAGCCCAGCTCAGCCATTGTGAACGTCCAGGGATTCCTCCCACAGCAAAGGGACCAGGACCTAAAGCTCTTGCTGCTCTTCAAGTAGCCAGGCAACCCCATTCACAGCCCCACACACGCTGACACTCTCACTTTCTGGGGCCTCCCAAACTCCAATGCTATCTCTCTCAATGACCCGCTCAGTACAGCCGCAGCTCAGCTCAGCCATTGAGAACATCCAGGGATTCCTCCCACACCAAAGGGGCCAGGACCAAAAGTTCTTGCTGCTCTTCAAGTAGACAGGCAACGCCATTCTCAGCCCCACACACGCTGAAGCTCTCTCTTTCTGCGGCCTCCCAAACTCCAATGCTCTCTCTCTCACTGGCCCGCTCAGTACAGCCGCAGCCCAGCTCAGCCATTGCGAACGTCCAGGGATTCCTCCCACACCAAAGGGACCAGGACCTAAAGCTCTTGCTGCTCTTCAAGTAGCCAGGCAACCCCATTCACAGCCCCAAACACGCTGACGCTCTCTCTTTCTGGGGCCTCCCAAACTCCAATGCTATCGCTCTCAGTGGCCCGCTGAGTACAGCCGCAGCTCAGCTCAGCCATTGCGAACGTCCAGGGATTCCTCCCACACCAAAGGAGCCAGGACCAAAAGTGCTTCCTGCTCTTCAAGTAGACAGGCAACCCCATTCACAGCCCCACACACGCTGACGCTCTCTCTTTCTGCGGCCTCCCAAACTCCAATGCTATCTCTCTCAGTGGCCCGCTCAGTACAGCCGCAGCCCGGATCAGCCATTGCGAACGTCCAGGGATTCCTCCCACACCAAAGGGGCCAGGAGCAAAAGCTCTTGCTGCTCTTCAAGTAGCCAGGCAAACCCATTCACAGCCCCACAAACGCTGACGCTCTCTCTTTCTGGGGCCTCCCAAACTCCAATGCTCTCTCTCTCAGTGGCCCGCTCAGTACAGCCACAGCTCAGCTCAGCCATTGCGAACGGCCAGGGATTCCTCCCACACCAAAGGAGCCAGGACCAAAAGCTCTTGCTGCTCTTCAAGTAGCCAGGCAACCCCATTCACAGCCCCACACACACTGACGCTCTCTCTTTCTGGGGCCTCCCAAACTCCAATGCTATCTCTCTCAGTGGCCCGCTCAGTACAGACGCAGCCCGGCTCAGCCATTGCGAACGTCCAGGGATTCCTCCCACACCAAAGGGGCCAGGACCAAAAGCTCTTGCTGCTCTTCAAGTAGCCAGGCAAACCCATTCACAGCCCCACACACGCTGACGCTCTCTCTTTCTGGGGCCTCCCAAACTCCAATGCTGTCTCTCTCAGAGGCCCGCTCAGTACAGCCACATCTCAGCTCAGCCATTGAGAACGTCCAGGGATTCCTCCCACACCAAAGGGGCCAGGACCAAAAGCTCTTGCTGCTCTTCAAGTAGCCAGGCAACCCCATTCACAGCCCCACACACGCTGACGCTCTCTCTTTCTGCGGCCTCCCAAACTCCAATGCTATCTCTCTCAGTGGCCCGCTCAGTACAGCCGCAGCCCAGCTCAGCCATTGAGAACGTCCAGGGATTCCTCCCACACCAGAGGAGCCAGGACCAAAAGTGCTTCCTGCTCTTCAAGTAGACAGGCAACCCCATTCACAGCCCCACACGCGCTGACGCTCCCTCTTTCTGGGGCCTCCCAAACTCCAGTGCTATCTCTCTCACTGGCCCGCTCAGTACAGCCGCAGCCCAGCTCAGCCATTGAGAACGTCCAGAGATTCCTCCCACACCAAAGGGGCCAGGACAAACGTTCTTCCTGCTCTTCAAGTAGCCAGGCAACCCCATTCACAGCCCCACAAACTTTAAGGCTCTCTCTTTCTGGGGCCTCCCAAACTCCAATGCTATCTCTCTCACTGGCCCGCTCAGTACAGCCGCAGCCCAGCTCAGCCATTGCGAACGTCCAGGGATTCCTCCCACAGCAAAGGGACCAGGACCAAAAGTTCTTGCTGCTCTTCAAGTAGACAGGCAACGCCATTCTCAGCCCCACACACGCTGAAGCTCTCTCTTTCTGCGGCCCCCCAAACTCCAATGCTCTCTCTCTCAGTGGCCCGCTCAGTACAGCCGCAGCCCAGCTCAGCCATTGCGAATGTCCAGGGATTCCTCCCACACCAAAGGGGCCAGGACCAAAAGCTCTTGCTGCTCTTCAACTAGCCAGGCAACCCCATTCACAGCCCCAAACACGCTGACGCTCTCTCTTTCTGGGGCCTCCCAAACTCCAATGCTATCGCTCTCAGTGGCCCGCTGAGTACAGCCGCAGCTCAGCTCAGCCATTGCGAACGTCCAGGGATTCCTCCCACTCCAAAGGGGCCAGGACCAAAAGTGCTTCCTGCTCTTCAAGTAGACAGGCAACCCCATTCACAGCCCCACACACGCTGACGCTCTCTCTTTCTGCGGCCTCCCAAAATCCAATGCTATCTCTCTCAGTGGCCCGCTCAGTACAGCCGCAGCCCGGATCAGCCATTGCGAACGTCCAGGGATTCCTCCCACACCAAAGGGGCCAGGAGCAAAAGCTCTTGCTGCTCTTCAAGTAGCCAGGCAACCCCATTCACAGCCCCACACACGCTGACGCTCTCTCTTTCTGGGGCCTCCCAAACTCCAATGCTCTCTCTCTCAGTGGCCCGCTCAGTACAGCCACAGCTCAGCTCAGCCATTGCGAACGGCCAGGGATTCCTCCCACACCAAAGGAGCCAGGACCAAAAGCTCTTGCTGCTCTTCAAGTAGCCAGGCAACCCCATTCACAGCCCCACACACACTGACGCTCTCTCTTTCTGGGGCCTCCCAAACTCCAATGCTATCTCTCTCAGTGGCCCGCTCAGTACAGCCGCAGCCCAGCTCAGCCATTGAGAACGTCCAGAGATTCCTCCCACACCAAAGGGGCCAGGACCAAAAGCTCTTGCTGCTCTTCAAGTAGACAGGCAACCCCATTCACAGCCCCACAAAGGCTGACACTCTCACTTTCTGGGGCCTCCCAAACTCCAATGCTCTCTCTCTCAGTGGCCCGCTCAGTACAGCCGCAGCCCAGCTCAGCCATTGCGAATGTCCAGGGATTCCTCCCACACCAAAGGGGCCAGGACCAAAAGCTCTTGCTGCTCTTCAACTAGCCAGGCAACCCCATTCACAGCCCCAAACACGCTGACGCTCTCTCTTTCTGGGGCCTCCCAAACTCCAATGCTATCGCTCTCAGTGGCCCGCTGAGTACAGCCGCAGCTCAGCTCAGCCATTGCGAACGTCCAGGGATTCCTCCCACACCAGAGGAGCCAGGACCAAAAGTGCTTCCTGCTCTTCAAGTAGACAGGCAACCCCATTCACAGCCCCACACACGCTGACGCTCTCTCTTTCTGCGGCCTCCCAAACTCCAATGCTATCTCTCTCACTGGCCCGCTCAGTACAGCCGCAGTCCAGCTCAGCCATTGCGAACGTCCAGGGATTCCTCCCACACCAAAGGGACCAGGACCTAAAGCTCTTGCTGCTCTTCAAGTAGCCAGGCAACCCCATTCACAGCCCCACACACGCTGACACTCTCACTTTCTGGGGCCTCCCAAACTCCAATGCTATCTCTCTCAATGACCCGCTCAGTACAGCCGCAGCTCAGCTCAGCCATTGAGAACATCCAGGGATTCCTCCCACACCAAAGGGGCCAGGACCAAAAGTTCTTGCTGCTCTTCAAGTAGACAGGCAACGCCATTCTCAGCCCCACACACGCTGAAGCTCTCTCTTTCTGCGGCCTCCCAAACTCCAATGCTCTCTCTCTCAGTGGCCCGCTCAGTACAGCCGCAGCCCAGCTCAGCCATTGCGAATGTCCAGGGATTCCTCCCACACCAAAGGGGCCAGGACCAAAAGCTCTTGCTGCTCTTCAACTAGCCAGGCAACCCCATTCACAGCCCCAAACACGCTGACGCTCTCTCTTTCTGGGGCCTCCCAAACTCCAATGCTATCGCTCTCAGTGGCCCGCTGAGTACAGCCGCAGCTCAGCTCAGCCATTGCGAACGTCCAGGGATTCCTCCCACACCAGAGGAGCCAGGACCAAAAGTGCTTCCTGCTCTTCAAGTAGACAGGCAACCCCATTCACAGCCCCACACACGCTGACGCTCTCTCTTTCTGCGGCCTCCCAAACTCCAATGCTATCTCTCTCAGTGGCCCGCTCAGTACAGCCGCAGCCCGGATCAGCCATTGCGAACGTCCAGGGATTCCTCCCACACCAAAGGGGCCAGGAGCAAAAGCTCTTGCTGCTCTTCAAGTAGCCAGGCAAACCCATTCACAGCCCCACAAACGCTGACGCTCTCTCTTTCTGGGGCCTCCCAAACTCCAATGCTCTCTCTCTCAGTGGCCCGCTCAGTACAGCCACAGCTCAGCTCAGCCATTGCGAACGGCCAGGGATTCCTCCCACACCAAAGGGGCCAGGACCAAAAGCTCTTGCTGCTCTTCAAGTAGCCAGGCAACCCCATTCACAGCCCCACACACGCTGACGCTCTCTCTTTCTGGGGCCTCCCAAACTCCAATGCTATCTCTCTCAGTGGCCCGCTCAGTACAGCCGCAGCCCAGCTCAGCCATTGAGAACGTCCAGAGATTCCTCCCACACCAAAGGGGCCAGGACCAAAAGCTCTTGCTGCTCTTCCAGTAGACAGGCAACCCCATTCACAGCCCCACAAAGGCTGACACTCTCACTTTCTGGGGCCTCCCAAACTCCAATGCTATCTCTCTCAGTGGCCCGCTCAGTACAGCCGCAGCCCAGCTCAGCCATTGCGAACGGCCAGGGATTCCTCCCACTCCAAAGGGGCCAGGACCAAAAGTTCTTGCTGCTCTTCAAGTAGACAGGCAACGCCATTCTCAGCCCCACACACGCTGAAGCTCTCTCTTTCTGCGGCCCCCCAAACTCCAATGCTCTCTCTCTCAGTGGCCCGCTCAGTACAGCCGCAGCCCAGCTCAGCCATTGCGAATGTCCAGGGATTCCTCCCACACCAAAGGGGCCAGGACCAAAAGCTCTTGCTGCTCTTCAACTAGCCAGGCAACCCCATTCACAGCCCCAAACACGCTGACGCTCTCTCTTTCTGGGGCCTCCCAAACTCCAATGCTCTCTCTCTCAGTGGCCCGCTGAGTACAGCCGCAGCTCAGCTCAGCCATTGCGAACGTCCAGGGATTCCTCCCACTCCAAAGGGGCCAGGACCAAAAGTGCTTCCTGCTCTTCAAGTAGACAGGCAACCCCATTCACAGCCCCACACACGCTGACGCTCTCTCTTTCTGCGGCCTCCCAAAATCCAATGCTATCTCTCTCAGTGGCCCGCTCAGTACAGCCGCAGCCCGGATCAGCCATTGCGAACGTCCAGGGATTCCTCCCACACCAAAGGGGCCAGGAGCAAAAGCTCTTGCTGCTCTTCAAGTAGCCAGGCAAACCCATTCACAGCCCCACAAACGCTGACGCTCTCTCTTTCTGGGGCCTCCCAAACTCCAATGCTCTCTCTCTCAGTGGCCCGCTCAGTACAGCCACAGCTCAGCTCAGCCATTGCGAACGGCCAGGGATTCCTCCCACACCAAAGGGACCAGGACCTAAAGCTCTTGCTGCTCTTCAAGTAGCCAGGCAACCACATTCACAGCCCCACACACGCTGACGCTCTCTCTTTCTGCGGCCTCCCAAACTCCAATGCTATCTCTCTCAGTGGCCCGCTCAGTACAGCCGCAGTCCAGCTCAGCCATTGCGAACGTCCAGGGATTCCTCCCACACCAAAGGGGCCAGGACCAAAAGCTCTTGCTGCTCTTCAAGTAGCCAGGCAACCCCATTCACAGCCCCACACACGCTGACACTCTCACTTTCTGGGGCCTCCCAAACTCCAATGCTATCTCTCTCAGTGGCCCGCTCAGTACAGCCGCAGCTCAGCTCAGCCATTGAGAACATCCAGGGATTCCTCCCACACCAAAGGGGCCAGGACCAAAAGTTCTTGCTGCTCTTCAAGTAGACAGGCAACCCCATTCACAGCCCCACACACGCTGAAGCTCTCTCTTTCTGCGGCCTCCCAAACTCCAATGCTCGCTCTCTCAGTGGCCCGCTCAGTACAGCCGCAGCCCAGCTCAGCCATTGCGAATGTCCAGGGATTCCTCCCACACCAAAGGGGCCAGGACCAAAAGCTCTTGCTGCTCTTCAACTAGCCAGGCAACCCCATTCACAGCCCCAAACACGCTGACGCTCTCTCTTTCTGGGGCCTCCCAAACTCCAATGCTATCGCTCTCAGTGGCCCGCTGAGTACAGCCGCAGCTCAGCTCAGCCATTGCGAACGTCCAGGGATTCCTCCCACACCAGAGGAGCCAGGACCAAAAGTGCTTCCTGCTCTTCAAGTAGACAGGCAACCCCATTCACAGCCCCACACACGCTGACGCTCTCTCTTTCTGGGGCCTCCCAAACTCCAATGCTATCTCTCTCAGTGGCCCGCTCAGTACAGCCGCAGCCCGGATCAGCCATTGCGAACGTCCAGGGATTCCTCCCACACCAAAGGGGCCAGGAGCAAAAGCTCTTGCTGCTCTTCAAGTAGCCAGGCAAACCCATTCACAGCCCCACAAACGCTGACGCTCTCTCTTTCTGGGGCCTCCCAAACTCCAATGCTCTCTCTCTCAGTGGCCCGCTCAGTACAGCCACAGCTCAGCTCAGCCATTGCGAACGGCCAGGGATTCCTCCCACACCAAAGGGGCCAGGACCAAAAGCTCTTGCTGCTCTTCAAGTAGCCAGGCAACCCCATTCACAGCCCCACACACACTGACGCTCTCTCTTTCTGGGGCCTCCCAAACTCCAATGCTATCTCTCTCAGTGGCCCGCTCAGTACAGCCGCAGCCCAGCTCAGCCATTGAGAACGTCCAGAGATTCCTCCCACACCAAAGGGGCCAGGACCAAAAGCTCTTGCTGCTCTTCCAGTAGACAGGCAACCCCATTCACAGCCCCACAAAGGCTGACACTCTCACTTTCTGGGGCCTCCCAAACTCCAATGCTATCTCTCTCAGTGGCCCGCTCAGTACAGCCGCAGCCCAGCTCAGCCATTGCGAACGGCCAGGGATTCCTCCCACTCCAAAGGGGCCAGGACCAAAAGTTCTTGCTGCTCTTCAAGTAGACAGGCAACGCCATTCTCAGCCCCACACACGCTGAAGCTCTCTCTTTCTGCGGCCTCCCAAACTCCAATGCTCTCTCTCTCAGTGGCCCGCTCAGTACAGCCGCAGCCCAGCTCAGCCATTGCGAATGTCCAGGGATTCCTCCCACACCAAAGGGGCCAGGACCAAAAGCTCTTGCTGCTCTTCAACTAGCCAGGCAACCCCATTCACAGCCCCAAACACGCTGACGCTCTCTCTTTCTGGGGCCTCCCAAACTCCAATGCTCTCTCTCTCAGTGGCCCGCTGAGTACAACCGCAGCTCAGCTCAGCCATTGCGAACGTCCAGGGATTCCTCCCACTCCAAAGGGACCAGGACCAAAAGTGCTTCCTGCTCTTCAAGTAGACAGGCAACCCCATTCACAGCCCCACACACGCTGACGCTCTCTCTTTCTGCGGCCTCCCAAAATCCAATGCTATCTCTCTCAGTGGCCCGCTCAGTACAGCCGCAGCCCGGATCAGCCATTGCGAACGTCCAGGGATTCCTCCCACACCAAAGGGGCCAGGACCAAAAGCTCTTGCTGCTCTTCAAGTAGCCAGGCAACCCCATTCACAGCCCCACACACACTGACGCTCTCTCTTTCTGGGGCCTCCCAAACTCCAATGCTATCTCTCTCAGTGGCCCGCTCAGTACAGCCGCAGCCCAGCTCAGCCATTGAGAACGTCCAGAGATTCCTCCCACACCAAAGGGGCCAGGACCAAAAGCTCTTGCTGCTCTTCAAGTAGCCAGGCAACCCCATTCACAGCCCCACAAAGGCTGACACTCTCACTTTCTGGGGCCTCCCAAACTCCAATGCTCTCTCTCTCAGTGGCCCGCTCAGTACAGCCGCAGCCCAGCTCAGCCATTGCGAATGTCCAGGGATTCCTCCCACACCAAAGGGGCCAGGACCAAAAGCTCTTGCTGCTCTTCAAGTAGCCAGGCAACCCCATTCACAGCCCCAAACACGCTGACGCTCTCTCTTTCTGGGGCCTCCCAAACTCCAATGCTATCGCTCTCAGTGGCCCGCTGAGTACAGCCGCAGCTCAGCTCAGCCATTGCGAACGTCCAGGGATTCCTCCCACACCAGAGGAGCCAGGACCAAAAGTGCTTCCTGCTCTTCAAGTAGACAGGCAACCCCATTCACAGCCCCACACACGCTGACGCTCTCTCTTTCTGCGGCCTCCCAAACTCCAATGCTATCTCTCTCAGTGGCCCGCTCAGTACAGCCGCAGTCCAGCTCAGCCATTGCGAACGTCCAGGGATTCCTCCCACACCAAAGGGACCAGGACCTAAAGCTCTTGCTGCTCTTCAAGTAGCCAGGCAACCCCATTCACAGCCCCACACACGCTGACACTCTCACTTTCTGGGGCCTCCCAAACTCCAATGCTATCTCTCTCAATGACCCGCTCAGTACAGCCGCAGCTCAGCTCAGCCATTGAGAACATCCAGGGATTCCTCCCACACCAAAGGGGCCAGGACCAAAAGTTCTTGCTGCTCTTCAAGTAGACAGGCAACGCCATTCTCAGCCCCACACACGCTGAAGCTCTCTCTTTCTGCGGCCTCCCAAACTCCAATGCTCTCTCTCTCAGTGGCCCGCTCAGTACAGCCGCAGCCCAGCTCAGCCATTGCGAATGTCCAGGGATTCCTCCCACACCAAAGGGGCCAGGACCAAAAGCTCTTGCTGCTCTTCAACTAGCCAGGCAACCCCATTCACAGCCCCAAACACGCTGACGCTCTCTCTTTCTGGGGCCTCCCAAACTCCAATGCTATCGCTCTCAGTGGCCCGCTGAGTACAGCCGCAGCTCAGCTCAGCCATTGCGAACGTCCAGGGATTCCTCCCACACCAGAGGAGCCAGGACCAAAAGTGCTTCCTGCTCTTCAAGTAGACAGGCAACCCCATTCACAGCCCCACACACGCTGACGCTCTCTCTTTCTGCGGCCTCCCAAACTCCAATGCTATCTCTCTCAGTGGCCCGCTCAGTACAGCCGCAGCCCGGATCAGCCATTGCGAACGTCCAGGGATTCCTCCCACACCAAAGGGGCCAGGAGCAAAAGCTCTTGCTGCTCTTCAAGTAGCCAGGCAAACCCATTCACAGCCCCACAAACGCTGACGCTCTCTCTTTCTGGGGCCTCCCAAACTCCAATGCTCTCTCTCTCAGTGGCCCGCTCAGTACAGCCACAGCTCAGCTCAGCCATTGCGAACGGCCAGGGATTCCTCCCACACCAAAGGGGCCAGGACCAAAAGCTCTTGCTGCTCTTCAAGTAGCCAGGCAACCCCATTCACAGCCCCACACACACTGACGCTCTCTCTTTCTGGGGCCTCCCAAACTCCAATGCTATCTCTCTCAGTGGCCCGCTCAGTACAGCCGCAGCCCAGCTCAGCCATTGAGAACGTCCAGAGATTCCTCCCACACCAAAGGGGCCAGGACCAAAAGCTCTTGCTGCTCTTCAAGTAGACAGGCAACCCCATTCACAGCCCCACAAAGGCTGACACTCTCACTTTCTGGGGCCTCCCAAACTCCAATGCTATCTCTCTCAGTGGCCCGCTCAGTACAGCCGCAGCCCAGCTCAGCCATTGCGAACGGCCAGGGATTCCTCCCACACCAGAGGAGCCAGGACCAAAAGTGCTTCCTGCTCTTCAAGTAGACAGGCAACCCCATTCACAGCCCCACACGCGCTGACGCTCTCTCTTTCTGGGGCCTCTCAAACTCCAATGCTCTCTCTCTCAGTGGCCCGCTCAGTACAGCCGCAGCCCAGCTCAGCCATTGCGAACGTCCAGGGATTCCTCCCACTCCAAAGGGGCCAGGACCAAAAGCTCTTGCTGCTCTTCAAGTAGCCAGGCAACCCCATTCACAGCCCCACACACGCTGACACTCTCACTTTCTGGGGCCTCCCAAACTCCAATGCTATCTCTCTCAGTGGCCCGCTCAGTACAGCCGCAGCCCAGCTCAGCCATTGAGAACGTCCAGAGATTCCTCCCACACCAAAGGGGCCAGGACCAAAAGCTCTTGCTGCTCTTCAAGTAGCCAGGCAACCCCATTCACAGCCCCACACACGCTGACGCTCTCTCTTTCTGGGGCCTCCCAAACTCCAATGCTATCTCTCTCAGTGGCCCACTCAGTACAGCCGCAGCCCAGCTCAGCCATTGCGAACGTCCAGGGATTCCTCCCACTCCAAAGGGGCCAGGACCAAAAGCTCTTGCTGCTCTTCAAGTAGACAGGCAACCCCATTCACAGCCCCACACACGCTGACGCTCTCTCTTTCTGGGGCCTCCCAAACTCCAATGCTATCGCTCTCAGTGGCCCGCTCAGTACAGCCGCAGCTCAGCTCAGCCATTGCGAACGTCCAGGGATTCCTCCCACACCAGAGGAGCCAGGACCAAAAGTGCTTCCTGCTCTTCAAGTAGACAGGCAACCCCATTCACAGCCCCACACACGCTGACGCTCTCTCTTTCTGCGGCCTCCCAAACTCCAATGCTATCTCTCTCAGTGGCCCGCTCAGTACAGCCCCAGCCCAGCTCAGCCATTGCGAACGTCCAGGGATTCCTCCCACACCAAAGGGACCAGGACCTAAAGCTCTTGCTGCTCTTCAAGTAGCCAGGCAACCCCATTCACAGCCCCACACACGCTGACACTCTCACTTTCTGGGGCCTCCCAAACTCCAATGCTATCGCTCTCAGTGGCCCGCTGAGTACAGCCGCAGCTCAGCTCAGCCATTGCGAACGTCCAGGGATTCCTCCCACACCAGAGGAGCCAGGACCAAAAGTGCTTCCTGCTCTTCAAGTAGACAGGCAACCCCATTCACAGCCCCACACACGCTGACGCTCTCTCTTTCTGCGGCCTCCCAAACTCCAATGCTATCTCTCTCAGTGGCCCGCTCAGTACAGCCGCAGCCCGGATCAGCCATTGAGAACATCCAGGGATTCCTCCCACACCAAAGGGGCCAGGACCAAAAGTTCTTGCTGCTCTTCAAGTAGACAGGCAACGCCATTCTCAGCCCCACACACGCTGAAGCTCTCTCTTTCTGCGGCCTCCCAAACTCCAATGCTCTCTCTCTCAGTGGCCCGCTCAGTACAGCCGCAGCCCAGCTCAGCCATTGCGAATGTCCAGGGATTCCTCCCACACCAAAGGGGCCAGGACCAAAAGCTCTTGCTGCTCTTCAACTAGCCAGGCAACCCCATTCACAGCCCCAAACACGCTGACGCTCTCTCTTTCTGGGGCCTCCCAAACTCCAATGCTATCGCTCTCAGTGGCCCGCTGAGTACAGCCGCAGCTCAGCTCAGCCATTGCGAACGTCCAGGGATTCCTCCCACACCAGAGGAGCCAGGACCAAAAGTGCTTCCTGCTCTTCAAGTAGACAGGCAACCCCATTCACAGCCCCACACACGCTGACGCTCTCTCTTTCTGCGGCCTCCCAAACTCCAATGCTATCTCTCTCAGTGGCCCGCTCAGTACAGCCGCAGCCCGGATCAGCCATTGCGAACGTCCAGGGATTCCTCCCACACCAAAGGGGCCAGGAGCAAAAGCTCTTGCTGCTCTTCAAGTAGCCAGGCAAACCCATTCACAGCCCCACAAACGCTGACGCTCTCTCTTTCTGGGGCCTCCCAAACTCCAATGCTCTCTCTCTCAGTGGCCCGCTCAGTACAGCCACAGCTCAGCTCAGCCATTGCGAACGGCCAGGGATTCCTCCCACACCAAAGGGGCCAGGACCAAAAGCTCTTGCTGCTCTTCAAGTAGCCAGGCAACCCCATTCACAGCCCCACACACACTGACGCTCTCTCTTTCTGGGGCCTCCCAAACTCCAATGCTATCTCTCTCAGTGGCCCGCTCAGTACAGCCGCAGCCCAGCTCAGCCATTGAGAACGTCCAGAGATTCCTCCCACACCAAAGGGGCCAGGACCAAAAGCTCTTGCTGCTCTTCAAGTAGACAGGCAACCCCATTCACAGCCCCACAAAGGCTGACACTCTCACTTTCTGGGGCCTCCCAAACTCCAATGCTATCTCTCTCAGTGGCCCGCTCAGTACAGCCGCAGCCCAGCTCAGCCATTGCGAACGTCCAGGGATTCCTCCCACACCAGAGGAGCCAGGACCAAAAGTGCTTCCTGCTCTTCAAGTAGACAGGCAACCCCATTCACAGCCCCACACGCGCTGACGCTCTCTCTTTCTGGGGCCTCTCAAACTCCAATGCTCTCTCTCTCAGTGGCCCGCTCAGTACAGCCGCAGCCCAGCTCAGCCATTGCGAACGTCCAGGGATTCCTCCCACTCCAAAGGGGCCAGGACCAAAAGCTCTTGCTGCTCTTCAAGTAGCCAGGCAACCCCATTCACAGCCCCACACACGCTGACACTCTCACTTTCTGGGGCCTCCCAAACTCCAATGCTATCTCTCTCAGTGGCCCGCTCAGTACAGCCGCAGCCCAGCTCAGCCATTGCGAACGTCCAGGGATTCCTCCCACACCAAAGGGGCCAGGACCAAAAGCTCTTGCTGCTCTTCAAGTAGCCAGGCAACCCCATTCACAGCCCCACAAAGGCTGACGCTCTCACTTTCTGGGGCCTCCCAAACTCCAATGCTCTCTCTCTCAGTGGCCCGCTCAGTACAGCCGCAGCCCAGCTCAGCCATTGCGAATGTCCAGGGATTCCTCCCACACCAAAGGGGCCAGGACCAAAAGCTCTTGCTGCTCTTCAACTAGCCAGGCAACCCCATTCACAGCCCCAAACACGCTGACGCTCTCTCTTTCTGGGGCCTCCCAAACTCCAATGCTATCGCTCTCAGTGGCCCGCTCAGTACAGCCGCAGCTCAGCTCAGCCATTGCGAACGTCCAGGGATTCCTCCCACACCAGAGGAGCCAGGACCAAAAGTGCTTCCTGCTCTTCAAGTAGACAGGCAACCCCATTCACAGCCCCACACACGCTGACGCTCTCTCTTTCTGCGGCCTCCCAAACTCCAATGCTATCTCTCTCACTGGCCCGCTCAGTACAGCCGCAGCCCAGCTCAGCCATTGCGAACGTCCAGGGATTCCTCCCACACCAGAGGAGCCAGGACCAAAAGTGCTTCCTGCTCTTCAAGTAGCCAGGCAATCCCATTCACAGCCCCACACGCGCTGACGCTCTCTCTTTCTGGGGCCTCTCAAACTCCAATGCTCTCTCTCTCAGTGGCCCGCTCAGTACAGCCGCAGCCCGGATCAGCCATTGCGAACGTCCAGGGATTGCTCCCACACCAAAGGGGCCAGGAGCAAAAGCTCTTGCTGCTCTTCAAGTAGCCAGGCAACCCCATTCACAGCCCCACAAACGCTGACGCTCTCACTTTCTGGGGCCTCCCAAACTCCAATGCTCTCTCTCTCAGTGGCCCGCTCAGTACAGCCGCAGCCCAGCTCAGCCATTGCGAATGTCCAGGGATTCCTCCCACACCAAAGGGGCCAGGACCAAAAGCTCTTGCTGCTCTTCAACTAGCCAGGCAACCCCATTCACAGCCCCAAACACGCTGACGCTCTCTCTTTCTGGGGCCTCCCAAACTCCAATGCTATCGCTCTCAGTGGCCCGCTCAGTACAGCCGCAGCTCAGCTCAGCCATTGCGAACGTCCAGGGATTCCTCCCACACCAGAGGAGCCAGGACCAAAAGTGCTTCCTGCTCTTCAAGTAGACAGGCAACCCCATTCACAGCCCCACACACGCTGACGCTCTCTCTTTCTGCGGCCTCCCAAACTCCAATGCTATCTCTCTCACTGGCCCGCTCAGTACAGCCGCAGTCCAGCTCAGCCATTGCGAACGTCCAGGGATTCCTCCCACACCAAAGGGACCAGGACCTAAAGCTCTTGCTGCTCTTCAAGTAGCCAGGCAACCCCATTCACAGCCCCACACACGCTGACACTCTCACTTTCTGGGGCCTCCCAAACTCCAATGCTATCTCTCTCAATGACCCGCTCAGTACAGCCGCAGCTCAGCTCAGCCATTGAGAACATCCAGGGATTCCTCCCACACCAAAGGGGCCAGGACCAAAAGTTCTTGCTGCTCTTCAAGTAGACAGGCAACGCCATTCTCAGCCCCACACACGCTGAAGCTCTCTCTTTCTGCGGCCTCCCAAACTCCAATGCTCTCTCTCTCAGTGGCCCGCTCAGTACAGCCGCAGCCCAGCTCAGCCATTGCGAATGTCCAGGGATTCCTCCCACACCAAAGGGGCCAGGACCAAAAGCTCTTGCTGCTCTTCAAGTAGCCAGGCAACCCCATTCACAGCCCCAAACACGCTGACGCTCTCTCTTTCTGGGGCCTCCCAAACTCCAATGCTATCGCTCTCAGTGGCCCGCTCAGTACAGCCGCAGCTCAGCTCAGCCATTGCGAACGTCCAGGGATTCCTCCCACACCAGAGGAGCCAGGACCAAAAGTGCTTCCTGCTCTTCAAGTAGACAGGCAACCCCATTCACAGCCCCACACACGCTGACGCTCTCTCTTTCTGCGGCCTCCCAAACTCCAATGCTATCTCTCTCAGTGGCCCGCTCAGTACAGCCGCAGCCCAGCTCAGCCATTGAGAACGTCCAGAGATTCCTCCCACACCAAAGGGGCCAGGACCAAAAGCTCTTGCTGCTCTTCCAGTAGACAGGCAACCCCATTCACAGCCCCACAAAGGCTGACACTCTCACTTTCTGGGGCCTCCCAAACTCCAATGCTATCTCTCTCAGTGGCCCGCTCAGTACAGCCGCAGCCCAGCTCAGCCATTGCGAACGTCCAGGGATTCCTCCCACACCAGAGGAGCCAGGACCAAAAGTGCTTCCTGCTCTTCAAGTAGACAGGCAATCCCATTCACAGCCCCACACGCGCTGACGCTCTCTCTTTCTGGGGCCTCTCAAACTCCAATGCTCTCTCTCTCAGTGGCCCGCTCAGTGCAGACGCAGCCTTGCTCAGCCATTGCGAACGTCCAGGGATTCCTCCCACACCAAAGGGGCCAGGACCAAAAGCTCTTGCTGCTCTTCAAGTAGCCAGGCAACCCCATTCACAGCCCCACACACGCTGACACTCTCACTTTCTGGGGCCTCCCAAACTCCAATGCTATCTCTCTCAGTGGCCCGCTCAGTACAGCCGCAGCCCAGCTCAGCCATTGAGAACGTCCAGAGATTCCTCCCACACCAAAGGGGCCAGGACCAAAAGCTCTTGCTGCTCTTCAACTAGCCAGGCAACCCCATTCACAGCCCCACACACGCTGACGCTCTCTCTTTCTGGGGCCTCCCAAACTCCAATGCTATCTCTCTCAGTGGCCCACTCAGTACAGCCGCAGCCCAGCTCAGCCATTGCGAACGTCCAGGGATTCCTCCCACTCCAAAGGGGCCAGGACCAAAAGCTCTTGCTGCTCTTCAAGTAGACAGGCAACCCCATTCACAGCCCCACACACGCTGACGCTCTCTCTTTCTGCGGCCTCCCAAACTCCAATGCTATCTCTCTCAGTGGCCCGCTCAGTACAGCCGCAGCCCGGATCAGCCATTGCGAACGTCCAGGGATTCCTCCCACACCAAAGGGGCCAGGAGCAAAAGCTCTTGCTGCTCTTCAAGTAGCCAGGCAAACACATTCACAGCCCCACAAACGCTGACGCTCTCTCTTTCTGGGGCCTCCCAAACTCCAATGCTCTCTCTCTCAGTGGCCCGCTCAGTACAGCCACAGCTCAGCTCAGCCATTGCGAACGGCCAGGGATTCCTCCCACACCAAAGGAGCCAGGACCAAAAGCTCTTGCTGCTCTTCAAGTAGCCAGGCAACCCCATTCACAGCCCCACACACACTGACGCTCTCTCTTTCTGGGGCCTCCCAAACTCCAATGCTATCTCTCTCAGTGGCCCGCTCAGTACAGCCGCAGCCCAGCTCAGCCATTGAGAACGTCCAGAGATTCCTCCCACACCAAAGGGGCCAGGACCAAAAGCTCTTGCTGCTCTTCAAGTAGACAGGCAACCCCATTCACAGCCCCACAAAGGCTGACACTCTCACTTTCTGGGGCCTCCCAAACTCCAATGCTATCTCTCTCAGTGGCCCGCTCAGTACAGCCGCAGCCCAGCTCAGCCATTGCGAACGTCCAGGGATTCCTCCCACACCAGAGGAGCCAGGACCAAAAGTGCTTCCTGCTCTTCAAGTAGACAGGCAACGCCATTCTCAGCCCCACACACGCTGAAGCTCTCTCTTTCTGCGGCCTCCCAAACTCCAATGCTCTCTCTCTAAGTGGCCCGCTCAGTACAGCCGCAGCCCAGCTCAGCCATTGTGAATGTCCAGGGATTCCTCCCACACCAAAGGGGCCAGGACCAAAAGCTCTTGCTGCTCTTCAACTAGCCAGGCAACCCCATTCACAGCCCCAAACACGCTGACGCTCTCTCTTTCTGGGGCCTCCCAAACTCCAATTCTATCGCTCTCAGTGGCCCGCTGAGTACAGCCGCAGCTCAGCTCAGCCATTGCGAACGTCCAGGGATTCCTCCCACACCAGAGGAGCCAGGACCAAAAGTGCTTCCTGCTCTTCAAGTAGACAGGCAACCCCATTCACAGCCCCACACACGCTGACGCTCTCTCTTTCTGCGGCCTCCCAAACTCCAATGCTATCTCTCTCAGTGGCCCGCTCAGTACAGCCGCAGCCCGGATCAGCCATTGCGAACGTCCAGGGATTCCTCCCACACCAAAGGGGCCAGGAGCAAAAGCTCTTGCTGCTCTTCAAGTAGCCAGGCAAACCCATTCACAGCCCCACAAACGCTGACGCTCTCTCTTTCTGGGGCCTCCCAAACTCCAATGCTCTCTCTCTCAGTGGCCCGCTCAGTACAGCCACAGCTCAGCTCAGCCATTGCGAACGGCCAGGGATTCCTCCCACACCAAAGGAGCCAGGACCAAAAGCTCTTGCTGCTCTTCAAGTAGCCAGGCAACCCCATTCAGAGCCCCACACACACTGACGCTCTCTCTTTCTGGGGCCTCCCAAACTCCAATGCTATCTCTCTCAGTGGCCCGCTCAGTACAGCCGCAGCCCAGCTCAGCCATTGAGAACGTCCAGAGATTCCTCCCACACCAAAGGGGCCAGGACCAAAAGCTCTTGCTGCTCTTCAAGTAGACAGGCAACCCCATTCACAGCCCCACAAAGGCTGACACTCTCACTTTCTGGGGCCTCCCAAACTCCAATGCTATCTCTCTCAGTGGCCCGCTCAGTACAGCCGCAGCCCAGCTCAGCCATTGCGAACGTCCAGGGATTCCTCCCACACCAGAGGAGCCAGGACCAAAAGTGCTTCCTGCTCTTCAAGTAGCCAGGCAACCCCATTCACAGCCCCACACACGCTGACGCTCTCTCTTTCTGGGGCCTCCCAAACTCCAATGCTATCTCTCTCAGTGGCCCGCTCAGTGCAGACGCAGCCCGGCTCAGCCATTGCGAACGTCCAGGGATTCCTCCCACACCAAAGGGGCCAGGACCAAAAGCTCTTGCTGCTCTTCAAGTAGCCAGGCAACCCCATTCACAGCCCCACACACGCTGACACTCTCACTTTCTGGGGCCTCCCAAACTCCAATGCTATCTCTCTCAGTGGCCCGCTCAGTACAGCCGCAGCCCAGCTCAGCCATTGAGAACGTCCAGAGATTCCTCCCACACCAAAGGGGCCAGGACCAAAAGCTCTTGCTGCTCTTCAAGTAGCCAGGCAACCCCATTCACAGCCCCACAAACGCTGACGCTCTCTCTTTCTGGGGCCTCCCAAACTCCAATGCTATCTCTCTCAGTGGCCCGCTCAGTACAGCCGCAGCCCAGCTCAGCCATTGCGAACGTCCAGGGATTCCTCCCACACCAAAGGAGCCAGGACCAAAAGTGCTTCCTGCTCTTCAAGTAGACAGGCAACCCCATTCACAGCCCCACACGCGCTGACGCTCTCTCTTTCTGCGGCCTCCCAAACTCCAATGCTCTCTCTCTCAGTGGCCCGCTCAGTACAGCCGCAGCCCAGCTCAGCCATTGCGAACGTCCAGGGATTCCTCCCACTCCAAAGGGGCCAGGACCAAAAGCTCTTGCTGCTCTTCAAGTAGCCAGGCAACCCCATTCACAGCCCCACACACGCTGACGCTCTCTCTTTCTGCGGCCTCCCAAACTCCAATGCTATCTCTCTCAGTGGCCCGCTCAGTACAGCCGCAGCCTTGCTCAGCCATTGCGAACGTCCAGGGATTCCTCCCACACCAAAGGGGCCAGGAGCAAAAGCTCTTGCTGCTCTTCAAGTAGCCAGGCAAACCCATTCACAGCCCCACAAACGCTGACGCTCTCTCTTTCTGGGGCCTCCCAAACTCCAATGCTCTCTCTCGCAGTGGCCCGCTCAGTACAGCCGCAGCCCGGATCAGCCATTGCGAACGTCCAGGGATTCCTCCCACACCAAAGGGGCCAGGACCAAAAGCTCTTGCTGCTCTTCAAGTAGCCAGGCAAACCCATTCACAGCCCCACAAACGCTGACGCTCTCTCTTTCTGGGGCCTCCCAAACTCCAATGCTCTCTCTCTCAGTGGCCCGCTCAGTACAGCCACAGCTCAGCTCAGCCATTGCGAACGGCCAGGGATTCCTCCCACACCAAAGGGGCCAGGACCAAAAGCTCTTGCTGCTCTTCAAGTAGCCAGGCAACCCCATTCACAGCCCCACACACACTGACGCTCTCTCTTTCTGGGGCCTCCCAAACTCCAATGCTATCTCTCTCAGTGGCCCGCTCAGTACAGCCGCAGCCCAGCTCAGCCATTGAGAACGTCCAGAGATTCCTCCCACACCAAAGGGGCCAGGACCAAAAGCTCTTGCTGCTCTTCAAGTAGACAGGCAACCCCATTCACAGCCCCACAAAGGCTGACACTCTCACTTTCTGGGGCCTCCCAAACTCCAATGCTATCTCTCTCAGTGGCCCGCTCAGTACAGCCGCAGCCCAGCTCAGCCATTGCGAACGGCCAGGGATTCCTCCCACACCAGAGGAGCCAGGACCAAAAGTGCTTCCTGCTCTTCAAGTAGACAGGCAACCCCATTCACAGCCCCACACACGCTGACGCTCTCTCTTTCTGGGGCCTCCCAAACTCCAATGCTATCTCTCTCAGTGGCCCGCTCAGTACAGCCGCAGCCCAGCTCAGCCATTGCGAACGTCCAGGGATTCCTCCCACTCCAAAGGGGCCAGGACCAAAAGCTCTTGCTGCTCTTCAAGTAGCCAGGCAACCCCATTCACAGCCCCACACACGCTGACGCTCTCTCTTTCTGGGGCCTCCCAAACTCCAATGCTATCTCTCTCAGTGGCCCGCTCAGTACAGCCGCAGCCCAGCTCAGCCATTGAGAACGTCCAGAGATTCCTCCCACACCAAAGGGGCCAGGACCAAAAGCTCTTGCTGCTCTTCAAGTAGCCAGGCAACCCCATTCACAGCCCCACACACGCTGACGCTCTCTCTTTCTGGGGCCTCCCAAACTCCAATGCTATCTCTCTCAGTGGCCCACTCAGTACAGCCGCAGCCCAGCTCAGCCATTGCGAACGTCCAGGGATTCCTCCCACTCCAAAGGGGCCAGGACCAAAAGCTCTTGCTGCTCTTCAAGTAGCCAGGCAACCCCATTCACAGCCCCACACACGCTGACGCTCTCTCTTTCTGCGGCCTCCCAAACTCCAATGCTATCTCTCTCAGTGGCCCGCTCAGTACAGCCGCAGCCCGGATCAGCCATTGCGAACGTCCAGGGATTCCTCCCACACCAAAGGGGCCAGGACCAAAAGCTCTTGCTGCTCTTCAAGTAGCCAGGCAACCCCATTCACAGCCCCACACACGCTGACGCTCTCTCTTTCTGGGGCCTCCCAAACTCCAATGCTCTCTCTCTCAGTGGCCCGCTCAGTACAGCCGCAGCCCAGCTCAGCCATTGCGAACGTCCAGGGATTCCTCCCACACCAAAGGGGCCAGGACCAAAAGCTCTTGCTGCTCTTCAAGTAGCCAGGCAACCCCATTCACAGCCCCACACACGCTGACGCTCTCTCTTTCTGGGGCCTCCCAAACTCCAATGCTATCTCTCTCAGTGGCCCGCTCAGTACAGCCGCAGCTCAGCTCAGCCATTGCGAACGTCCAGGGATTCCTCCCACACCAGAGGAGCCAGGACCAAAAGTGCTTCCTGCTCTTCAAGTAGACAGGCAACCCCATTCACAGCCCCACACACGCTGACGCTCTCTCTTTCTGCGGCCTCCCAAACTCCAATGCTATCTCTCTCACTGGCCCGCTCAGTACAGCCGCAGCCCAGCTCAGCCATTGCGAACGTCCAGGGATTCCTCCCACTCCAAAGGGACCAGGACCAAAAGCTCTTGCTGCTCTTCAAGTAGCCAGGCAACCCCATTCACAGCCCCACACACGCTGACGCTCTCTCTTTCTGGGGCCTCCCAAACTCCAATGCTATCTCTCTCAGTGGCCCGCTCAGTACAGCCGCAGCCCAGCTCAGCCATTGAGAACATCCAGGGATTCCTCCCACACCAAAGGGGCCAGGACCAAAAGCTCTTGCTGCTCTTCAAGTAGACAGGCAACCCCATTCACAGCCCCACACACGCTGACGCTCTCTCTTTCTGCGGCCTCCCAAACTCCAATGCTATCTCTCTCAGTGGCCCGCTCAGTACAGCCGCAGCCCAGCTCAGCCATTGCGAATGTCCAGGGATTCCTCCCACACCAAAGGGGCCAGGACCAAAAGCTCTTGCTGCTCTTCAAGTAGCCAGGCAACCCCATTCACAGCCCCACACACGCTGACGCTCTCTCTTTCTGGGGCCTCCCAAACTCCAATGCTATCTCTCTCAGTGGCCCGCTCAGTACAGCCGCAGCCCAGCTCAGCCATTGCGAACGTCCAGGGATTCCTCCCACACCAAAGGGGCCAGGACCAAAAGCTCTTGCTGCTCTTCAAGTAGCCAGGCAACCCCATTCACAGCCCCACAAACGCTGACGCTCTCTCTTTCTGGGGCCTCCCAAACTCCAATGCTATCTCTCTCAGTGGCCCGCTCAGTACAGCCACAGCTCAGCTCAGCCATTGCGAACGTCCAGGGATTCCTCCCACACCAAAGGAGCCAGGACCAAAAGCTCTTGCTGCTCTTCAAGTAGCCAGGCAACCCCATTCACAGCCCCACACACACTGACGCTCTCTCTTTCTGGGGCCTCCCAAACTCCAATGCTATCTCTCTCAGTGGCCCGCTCAGTACAGCCGCAGCCCAGCTCAGCCATTGAGAACGTCCAGAGATTCCTCCCACACCAAAGGGGCCAGGACCAAAAGCTCTTGCTGCTCTTCAAGTAGACAGGCAACCCCATTCACAGCCCCACAAAGGCTGACACTCTCACTTTCTGGGGCCTCCCAAACTCCAATGCTATCTCTCTCAGTGGCCCGCTCAGTACAGCCGCAGCCCAGCTCAGCCATTGCGAACGTCCAGGGATTCCTCCCACACCAGAGGAGCCAGGACCAAAAGTGCTTCCTGCTCTTCAAGTAGACAGGCAACCCCATTCACAGCCCCACACACGCTGAAGCTCTCTCTTTCTGCGGCCTCCCAAACTCCAATGCTCTCTCTCTCAGTGGCCCGCTCAGTACAGCCACAGCTCAGCTCAGCCGTTGCGAATGTCCAGGGATTCCTCCCACACCAAAGGAGCCAGGACCAAAAGCTCTTGCTGCTCTTCAACTAGCCAGGCAACCCCATTCACAGCCCCACACACGCTGACGCTCTCTCTTTCTGGGGCCTCCCAAACTCCAATGCTATCTCTCTCAGTGGCCCGCTCAGTACAGCCGCAGCCCAGCTCAGCCATTGCGAACGTCCAGGGATTCCTCCCACACCAGAGGAGCCAGGACCAAAAGTGCTTCCTGCTCTTCAAGTAGACAGGCAACCCCATTCACAGCCCCACACACGCTGACGCTCTCTCTTTCTGCGGCCTCCCAAACTCCAATGCTATCTCTCTCAGTGGCCCGCTCAGTACAGCCGCAGCCCGGCTCAGCCATTGCGAACGTCCAGGGATTCCTCCCACACCAAAGGGGCCAGGACCAAAAGCTCTTGCTGCTCTTCAAGTAGCCAGGCAACCCCATTCACAGCCCCACAAACACTGACGCTCTCTCTTTCTGGGGCCTCCCAAACTCCAATGCTCTCTCTCTCAGTGGCCCGCTCAGTACAGCCACAGCTCAGCTCAGCCATTGCGAACGTCCAGGGATTCCTCCCACACCAAAGGAGCCAGGACCAAAAGCTCTTGCTGCTCTTCAAGTAGCCAGGCAACCCCATTCACAGCCCCACACACGCTGACGCTCTCTCTTTCTGGGGCCTCCCAAACTCCAATGCTATCTCTCTCAGTGGCCCGCTCAGTACAGCCGCAGCCCAGCTCAGCCATTGAGAACGTCCAGAGATTCCTCCCACACCAAAGGGGCCAGGACCAAAAGCTCTTGCTGCTCTTCAAGTAGACAGGCAACCCCATTCACAGCCCCACAAACGCTGACGCTCTCACTTTCTGGGGCCTCCCAAACTCCAATGCTCTCTCTCTCAGTGGCCCGCTCAGTACAGCCGCAGCCCAGCTCAGCCATTGCGAACGTGCAGAGATTCCTCCCACACCAAAGGGGCCAGGAACAAAAGTGCTTCCTGCTCTTCAAGTAGCCAGGCAACCCCATTCACAGCCCCACACACGCTGACGCTCTCTCTTTCTGGGGCCTCCCAAACTCCAATGCTATCTCTCTCAGTGGCCCGCTCAGTACAGCCGCAGCCCAGCTCAGCCATTGCGAACGTCCAGGGATTCCTCCCACACCAAAGGGGCCAGGACCAAAAGCTCTTGCTGCTCTTCAAGTAGCCAGGCAACCCCATTCACAGCCCCACACACGCTGACGCTCTCTCTTTCTGGGGCCTCCCAAACTCCAATGCTATCTCTCTCAGTGGCCCGCTCAGTACAGCCGCAGCCCAGCTCAGCCATTGAGAACGTCCAGAGATTCCTCCCACACCAAAGGGGCCAGGACCAAAAGCTCTTGCTGCTCTTCAAGTAGCCAGGCAACCCCATTCACAGCCCCACAAACGCTGACGCTCTCTCTTTCTGGGGCCTCCCAAACTCCAATGCTATCTCTCTCAGTGGCCCGCTCAGTACAGCCGCAGCCCAGCTCAGCCATTGCGAATGTTCAGGGCTTCCTCCCACACCAAAGGAGCCAGGACCAAAAGTTCTTCCTGCTCTTCAAGTAGACAGGCAACCCCATTCACAGCCCCACACAAGCTGACGCTCTCTCTTTCTGCGGCCTCCCAAACTCCAATGCTCTCTCTCTCAGTGGCCCGCTCAGTACAGCCGCAGCCCAGCTCAGCCATTGCGAACGTCCAGGGATTCCTCCCACTCCAAAGGGACCAGGACCAAAAGCTCTTGCTGCTCTTCAAGTAGCCAGGCAACCCCATTCACAGCCCCACACACGCTGACGCTCTCTCTTTCTGGGGCCTCCCAAACTCCAATGCTATCTCTCTCAGTGGCCCGCTCAGTACAGCCGCAGCCCAGCTCAGCCATTGCGAACGTCCAGGGATTCCTCCCACACCAAAGGGGCCAGGACCAAAAGCTCTTGCTGCTCTTCAAGTAGCCAGGCAAACCCATTCACAGCCCCACAAACGCTGACGCTCTCTCTTTCTGGGGCCTCCCAAACTCCAATGCTCTCTCTCTCAGTGGCCCGCTCAGTACAGCCGCAGCCCAGCTCAGCCATTGCGAACGTCCAGGGATTCCTCCCACACCAAAGGGGCCAGGACCAAAAGCTCTTGCTGCTCTTCAAGTAGCCAGGCAACCCCATACACAGCCCCACAAATGCTGACGCTCTCTCTTTCTGGGGCCTCCCAAACTCCAATGCTCTCTCTCTCAGTGGCCCACTCAGTACAGCCACATCTCAGCTCAGCCATTGAGAACGTCCAGGGATTCCTCCCACACCAAAGGGGCCAGGACCAAAAGCTCTTGCTGCTCTTCAAGTAGCCAGGCAACCCCATTCACAGCCCCACAAACACTGACGCTCTCTCTTTCTGGGGCCTCCCAAACTCCAATGCTATCTCTCTCAGTGGCCCGCTCAGTACAGCCGCAGCCCAGCTCAGCCATTGAGAACGTCCAGAGATTCCTCCCACTCCAAAGGGGCCAGGACTAAAAGCTCTTGCTGCTCTTCCAGTATACAGGCAACCCCATTCACAGCCCCACAAACGCTGACACTCTCTCTTTCTGGGGCCTCCCAAACTCCAATGCTATCTCTCTCAGTGGCCCGCTCAGTACAGCCGCAGCCCAGCTCAGCCATTGCGAACGTCCAGGGATTCCTCCCACTCCAAAGGGACCAGGACCAAAACCTCTTGCTGCTCTTCAAGTAGCCAGGCAACCCCATTCACAGCCCCACACACGCTGACGCTCTCTCTTTCTGGGGCCTCCCAAACTCCAATGCTATCTCTCTCAGTGGCCCGCTCAGTACAGCCGCAGCCCAGCTCAGCCATTGCGAACATCCAGGGATTCCTCACACTCCAAAGGGGCCAGGACCAAAAGCTCTTGCTGCTCTTCAAGTAGCCAGGCAACCCCATTCACAGCCCCACACACGCTGACGCTCTCTCTTTCTGGGGCCTCCCAAACTCCAATGCTATCTCTCTCAGTGGCCCGCTCAGTACAGCCGCAGCCCAGCTCAGCCATTGTGAACGTCGAGGGATTCCTCCCACACCAAACGGGCCAGGACCAAAAGCTCTTGCTGCTCTTCAAGTAGCCAGGCAACCCCATTCACAGCCCCACACACGCTGACGCTCTCTCTTTCTGGGGCCTCCCAAACTCCAATGCTATCTCTCTCAGTGGCCCGCTCAGTACAGCCGCAGCCCAGCTCAGCCATTGCGAACGTCCAGGGATTCCTCCCACACCAAAGGGGCCAGGACCAAAAGCTCTTGCTGCTCTTCAAGTAGCCAGGCAACCCCATTCACAGCCCCACAAACGCTGACGCTCTCTCTTTCTGGGGCCTCCCAAACTCCAATGCTATCTCTCTCAGTGGCCCGCTCAGTACAGCCGCAGCCCAGCTCAGCCATTGAGAACGTCCAGGGATTCCTCCCACACCAAAGGAGCCAGGACCAAAAGTTGTTGCTGCTCTTCAACTAGCCAGGCAACCCCATTCACAGCCCCACAAACGCTGATGCTCTCTCTTTCTGGGGCCTCCCAAACTCCAATGCTATCTCTCTCAGTGGCCCGCTCAGTACAGCCGCAGCCCAGCTCAGCCATTGCGAACGTCCAGGGATTCCTCCCACACCAAAGGGGCCAGGACCAAAAGCTCTTGCTGCTCTTCAACTAGCCAGGCAACCCCATTCACAGCCCCACAAACGCTGACACTCTCTCTTTCTGGGGCCTCCCAAACTCCAATGCTATCTCTCTCAGTGGCCCGCTCAGTACAGCCACAGCCCAGCTCAGCCATTGAGAACGTCCAGAGATTCCTCCCACACCAGAGCAGCCAGGACCAAAAGTTCTTCCTGCTCTTCAAGTAGACAGGCAACCCCATTCACAGCCCCACACACGCTGAAGCTCTCTCTTTCTGGGGCCTCCCAAACTCCAATGCTATCTCTCTCAGTGGCCCGCTCAGTACAGCCGCAGCCCAGCTCAGCCATTGCGAACGTCCAGGGATTCCTCCCACTCCAAAGGGACCAGGACCAAAACCTCTTGCTGCTCTTCAACTAGCCAGGCAACCCCATTCACAGCCCCACACACGCTGACGCTCTCTCTTTCTGGGGCCTCCCAAACTCCAATGCTATCTCTCTCAGTGGCCCGCTCAGTACAGCCGCAGCCCAGCTCAGCCATTGCGAACGTCCAGGGATTCCTCCCACACCAAAGGGGCCAGGACCAAAAGTTCTTGCTGCTCTTCAAGTAGCCAGACAAGCCATTCTCAGCCCCACAAAAGCTGACTCTCTCTCTTTCTGGGGCCTCCCAAACTCCAATGCTCTCTCTCTCAGTGGCCCGCTCAGTACAGCCGCAGCCCAGCTCAGCCATTGCGAACATCCAGGGATTCCTCACACTCCAAAGGGACCAGGACCAAAAGCTCTTGCTGCTCTTCAAGTAGCCAGGCAACCCCATTCACAGCCCCACACACGCTGACGCTCTCTCTTTCTGCGGCCTCCCAAACTCCAATGCTATCTCTCTCAGTGGCCCGCTCAGTACAGCCGCAGCCCAGCTCAGCCATTGAGAACGTCCAGAGATTCCTCCCACTCCAAAGGGGCCAGGACCAAAAGTGCTTCCTGCTCTTCAAGTAGACAGGCAACCCCATTCTCAGCCCCACACACGCTGACGCTCTCTCTTTCTGGGGCCTCCCAAACTCCAATGCTATCTCTCTCAGTGGCCCGCTCAGTACAGCCGCAGCCCGGCTCAGCCATTGCGAACGTCCAGAGATTCCTCCCACACCAAAGGGGCCAGGACCAAAAGCTCTTGCTGCTCTTCAAGTAGCCAGGCAACCCCATTCACAGCCCCACAAACGCTGACGCTCTCTCTTTCTGGGGCCTCCCAAACTCCAATGCTATCTCTCTCAGTGGCCCGCTCAGTACAGCCACAGCTCAGCTCAGCCAGTGCGAACGTCCAGGGATTCCTCCCACACCAAAGGAGCCAGGACCAAAAGTGCTTCCTGCTCTTCAAGTAGACAGGCAACCCCATTCTCAGCCCCACACACGCTGACGCTCTCTCTTTCTGGGGCCTCCCAAACTCCAATGCTATCTCTCTCAGTGGCCCGCTCAGTACAGCCGCAGCCCGGCTCAGCCATTGCGAACGTCCAGAGATTCCTCCCACACCAAAGGGGCCAGGACCAAAAGCTCTTGCTGCTCTTCAAGTAGCCAGGCAACCCCATTCACAGCCCCACAAACGCTGACGCTCTCTCTTTCTGGGGCCTCCCAAACTCCAATGCTATCTCTCTCAGTGGCCCGCTCAGTACAGCCACAGCTCAGCTCAGCCAGTGCGAACGTCCAGGGATTCCTCCCACACCAAAGGAGCCAGGACCAAAAGCTCTTGCTGCTCTTCAAGTAGCCAGGCAACCCCATTCACAGCCCCACACACGCTGACGCTCTCTCTTTCTGGGGCCTCCCAAACTCCAATGCTATCTCTCTCAGTGGCCCGCTCAGTACAGCCGCAGCCCAGCTCAGCCATTGAGAACGTCCAGAGATTCCTCCCACACCAGAGGAGCCAGGACCAAAAGTTCTTCCTGCTCTTCAAGTAGACAGGCAACCCCATTCACAGCCCCACACACGCTGACGCTCTCTCTTTCTGCGGCCTCCCAAACTCCAATGCTATCTCTCTCAGTGGCCCGCTCAGTACAGCCGCAGCCCAGCTCAGCCATTGCGAACGTCCAGGGATTCCTCCCACTCCAAAGGGACCAGGACCAAAAGCTCTTGCTGCTCTTCAACTAGCCAGGCAACCCCATTCACAGCCCCACACACGCTGACGCTCTCTCTTTCTGGGGCCTCCCACACTCCAATGCTATCTCTCTCAGTGGCCCGCTCAGTACAGCCGCAGCCCAGCTCAGCCATTGTGAACGTCGAGGGATTCCTCCCACACCAGAGGAGCCAGGACCAAAAGCTCTTGCTGCTCTTCAAGTAGCCAGGCAAACCCATTCACAGCCCCACAAACGCTGACGCTCTCTCTTTCTGGGGCCTCCCAAACTCCAATGCTCTCTCTCTCAGTGGCCCGCTCAGTACAGCCACATCTCAGCTCAGCCATTGAGAACGTCCAGGGATTCCTTCCACACCAAAGCAGCCAGGACGAAAAGCTCTTGCTGCTCTTCAAGTAGCCCAGCAAACCCATTCACAGCCCCACACACGCTGACGCTCTCTCTTTCTGGGGCCTCCCAAACTCCAATGCTATCTTTCTCAGTGGCCCGCTCAGTACAGCCACAGCCCAGCTCAGCCATTGCGAACGTCCAGGGATTCCTCCCACACCAAAGGGGCCACGACTAAAAGCTCTTGCTGCTCTTCCACTAGACAGGCAACCCCATTCACAGCCCCACAAACGCTGACACTCTCACTTTCTGGGGCCTCCCAAACTCCAATGCTATCTCTCTCAGTGGCCCGCTCAGTACAGCCACAGCTCAGCTCAGCCATTGCGAACGGCCAGGGATTCCTCCCACACCAAAGGGGCCAGGACCAAAAGTTCTTGCTGCTCTTCAAGTAGCCAGGCAATCCCATTCACAGCCCCACAAACGCTGACACTCTCTCTTTCTGGGGCCTCCCAAACTCCAATGCTATCTCTCTCAGTGGCCCGCTCAGTACAGCCGCAGCCCAGCTCAGCCATTGCGAACGTCCAGAGATTCCTCCCACACCAAAGGGGCCAGGACCAAAAGTTCTTGCTGCTCTTCAAGTAGCCAGACAAGCCATTCTCAGCCCCACAAAAGCTGACTCTCTCTCTTTCTGGGGCCTCCCAAACTCCAATGCTATCTCTCTCAGTGGCCCGCTCAGTACAGCCGCAGCCCAGCTCAGCCATTGCGAACGTCCAGGGATTCCTCCCACACCAAAGGGGCCAGGACCAAAAGCTCTTGCTGCTCTTCAAGTAGCCAGGCAACCCCATTCACAGCCCCACACACGCTGACGCTCTCTCTTTCTGGGGCCTCCCAAACTCCAATGCTATCTCTCTCAGTGGCCCGCTCAGTACAGCCGCAGCCCAGCTCAGCCATTGCGAACATCCAGGGATTCCTCACACTCCAAAGGGGCCAGGACCAAAAGCTCTTGCTGCTCTTCAAGTAGCCAGGCAACCCCATTCACAGCCCCACACACGCTGACGCTCTCTCTTTCTGCGGCCTCCCAAACTCCAATGCTATCTCTCTCAGTGGCCCGCTCAGTACAGCCGCAGCCCAGCTCAGCCATTGTGAATGTCGAGGGATTCCTCCCAGACCAAACGGGCCAGGACCAAAAGTTCTTGCTGCTCTTCAAGTAGACAGGCAACCCCATTCACAGCCCCACACACGCTGACGCTCTCTCTTTCTGCGGCCTCCAGTCTTCAATGCTCTCTCTCTCAGTGGCCCGCTCAATACAGCCACAGCCTAGCTCAGCCTTTGCGAACGTCCAGGGCTTCCTCCCACACCAAAGGGGCCAGGACCAAAAGCTCTTGCTGCTCTTCAAGTAGCCAGGCAACCCCATTCACAGCCCCACAAACGCTGACACTCTCTCTTTCTGGGGCCTCCCAAACTCCAATGCTATCTCTCTCAGTGGCCCGCTCAGTACAGCCACAGCTCAGCTCAGCCATTGCGAACGGCCAGGGATTCCTCCCACACCAAAGGGGCCAGGACCAAAAGTTCTTGCTGCTCTTCAAGTAGCCAGGCAATCCCATTCACAGCCCCACAAACGCTGACACTCTCTCTTTCTGGGGCCTCCCAAACTCCAATGCTATCTCTCTCAGTGGCCCGCTCAGTACAGCCGCAGCCCAGCTCAGCCATTGCGAACGTCCAGAGATTCCTCCCACACCAAAGGGGCCAGGACCAAAAGCTCTTGCTGCTCTTCCAGTAGACAGGCAACCCCATTCACAGCCCCACAAACGCTGACACACTCTCTTTCTGCGGCCTCCCAAACTCCAATGCTATCTCTCTCAGTGGCCCGCTCAGTACAGCCACAGCTCAGCTCAGCCATTGCGAACGTCCAGGGATTCCTCCCACACCAAAGGGGCCAGGACTAAACGTTCTTCCTGCTCTTCAAGTAGACAGGCAACCCCATTCACAGCCCCACAAACGCTGACACTCACTTTCTGGGGCCTCCCAAACTCCAATGCTATCTCTCTCAGTGGCCCGCTCAGTACAGCCACAGCCCAGCTCAGCCATTGCGAACGTCCAGGGATTCCTCCCACACCAAAGGGGCCAGGACCAAAAGCTCTTGCTGCTCTTCAAGTAGCCAGGCAACCCCATTCTCAGCCCCACAAACGCTGACGCTCTCTCTTTCTGGGGCCTCCCAGACTTTAGTATGCTCTCTCTCAGTGGCCCGCTCAGTACAGCCGAAGCCCGGCTCAGCCATTGCGAACGTCCAGGGATTCCTCCCACACCAAAGGGGCCAGGACCAAAAGCTCTTGCTGCTCTTCAAGTAGCCAGGCAACCCCATTCACAGCCCCACAAACACTGACTCTCTCTCTTTCTGGGGCCTCCCAAACTCCAATGCTATCTCTCTCAGTGGCCCGGTCAGTACAGCCACAGCCCAGCTCAGCCATTGAGAACGTCCAGGGCTTCCTCCCACACCAAAGGGGCCAGGACCAAAAGCTCTTGCTGCTCTTCAAGTAGACAGGCAACCCCATTCACAGCCCCACAAATGCTGACGCTCTCTCATTCTGGGGCCTCCCAGACTCCAATGCTATCTCTCTCAGTGGCCCGCTCAGTACAGCCCCAGCCCAGCTCAGCCATTGCGAACGTCCAGGGATTCCTCCCACACCAAAGTGCCAGGGCCAAAACCTCTTGCTGCTCTTCAAGTAGCCAGGCAACCCCATTCACAGCCCCACAAACACTGACTCTCTCTCTTTCTGGGGCCTCCCAGACTCCAATGCTATCTCTCTCAGTGGCCCGCTCAGTACAGCCGCATCCCTGCTCAGCCATTGCGAACGTCGAGGGATTCCTCCCACACCATAGGAGCCAGGACCAAAAGTTCTTGCTGCTCTTCAAGTAGACAGGCAACCCCATTCACAGCCCCACAAATGCTGACGCTCTCTCTTTCTGCGGCCTCCAGTCTTCAATGCTCTCTCTCTCAGTGGCCCGCTCAATACAGCCACAGCCTAGCTCAGCCTTTGCGAACGTCCAGGGCTTCCTCCCACACCAAAGGGGCCAGGACCAAAAGCTCTTGCTGCTCTTCAAGTAGACAGGCAAACCCATTCACAGCCCCACAAATGCTGACGCTCTCTCATTCTGGGGCCTCCCAGACTCCAATGCTATCTCTCTCAGTGGCCCGCTCAGTACAGCCCCAGCCCAGCTCAGCCATTGCGAACGTCCAGGGATTCCTCCCACACCAAAGGGGCCAGGACCAAAAGTTCTTCCTGCTCTTCAAGTAGACAGGCAACCCCATTCACAGCCCCACAAACACTGACGCTCTCTCTTTCTGCGGCCTCCCAAACTCCAATGCTATCTCTCTCAGTGGCCCGCTCAGTACAGCCGCATCCCTGCTCAGCTATTGCCAACGTCGAGGGATTCCTCCCACACCATAGGAGCCAGGACCAAAAGCTCTTGCTGCTCTTCAAGTAGACAGGCAACCCCATTCACAGCCCCACAAATGCTGACGCTCTCTCTTTCTGCGGCCTCCAGTCTTCAATGCTCTCTCTCTCAGTGGCCCGCTCAATACAGCCACAGCCTAGCTCAGCCTTTGCGAACGTCCAGGGCTTCCTCCCACACCAAAGGGGCCAGGACCAAAAGCTCTTGCTGCTCTTCAAGTAGCCCAGCAAACCCATTCTCAGCCCCACAAAAGCTGACTCTCTTTCTGGGGCCTCCCAAACTCCAATGCTATCTCTCTCAGTGGCCCGCTCAGTACAGCCCCAGCCCAGCTCAGCCATTGCGAACGTCCAGGGATTCCTCCCACACCAAAGGAGCCAGGACCAAAAGCTCTTGCTGCTCTTCAAGTAGACAGGCAACCCCATTCACAGCCCCACAAACACTGACTCTCTCTCTTTCTGGGGCCTCCCAAACTCCAATGCTATCTCTCTCAGTGGCCCGCTCAGTACAGCCACAGCCCAGCTCAGCTATTGAGAACGTCCAGGGATTCCTCCCACACCAAAGGGGCCAGGACCAAAAGTTCTTGCTGCTCTTCAAGTAGACAGGCAACCCCATTCACAGCCCCACAAACACTGACGCTCTCTCTTTCTGGGGCCTCCCAAACTCCAATGCTATCTCTCTCAGTGGCCCGCTCAGTACAGCCGCAGCCCAGCTCAGCCATTGCGAACGTCCAGGGATTCCTCCCACTCCAAAGGGACCAGGATCAAAAGCTCTTGCTGCTCTTCAAGTAGCCAGGCAAACCCATTAACAGCCCCACAAATGTTAAGGCTCTCTCTTTCTGAGGCCTCCCAAATTCCAATGCTATCTCTCTCGGTGGCCCGCTCAGTACAGCCGCAGCCCAGCTCAGCCATTGCGAACGTCCAGGGCTTCCTCCCACACCAAAGGGGCCAGGACCAAAAGTTCTTCCTGCTCTTCAAGTAACCAGGCAACCACATTCACAGCCCCACAAATGCTGACGCTCTCTCTTTCTGGGGCCTCCCAAACTCCAATGCTATCTCTCTCAGTGGCCCGCTCAGTACAGCCGCAGCCCAGCTCAGCCATTGCGAACGTCCAGGGATTCCTCCCAGACCAAAGGGACCAGGATCAAAAGCTCTTGCTGCTCTTCAAGTAGCCAGGCAAACCCATTAACAGCCCCACAAATGTTAAGGCTCTCTCTTTCTGGGGCCTCCCAAATTCCAATGCTATCTCTCTCAGTGGCCCGCTCAGTACAGCCGCAGCCCAGCTCAGCCATTGCGAACGTCCAGGGATTCCTCCCAGACCAAAGGGACCAGGATCAAAAGCTCTTGCTGCTCTTCAAGTAGCCAGGCAAACCCATTCACAGCCCCACAAATGTTAAGGCTCTCTCTTTCTGGGGCCTCCCAAACTCCAATGCTATCTCTCTCAGTGGCCCGCTCAGTACAGCCGCAGCCCAGCTCAGCCATTGCGAACGTCCAGGGATTCCTCCCACACCAAAGGGGCCAGGACCAAAACTTCTTCCTGCTCTTCAAGTAACCAGGCAACCACATTCACAGCCCCACAAATGCTGACGCTCTCACTTTCTGGGGCCTCCCAAACTCCAATGCTATCTCTCTCACTGGCCCGCTCAGTACAGCCGCAGCCCAGCTCAGCCATTGCGAACGTCCAGGGATTCCTCCCAGACCAAAGGGACCAGGATCAAAAGCTCTTGCTGCTCTTCAAGTAGCCAGGCAAACCCATTCACAGCCCCACAAATGTTAAGGCTCTCTCTTTCTGGGGCCTCCCAAATTCCAATGCTATCTCTCTCAGTGGCCCGCTCAGTACAGCCGCATCCCAGCTCAGCCATTGCGAACGTCCAGGGATTCCTCCCACACCAAAGGGGCCAGGACCAAAACTTCTTCCTGCTCTTCAATTAACCAGGCAACCACATTCACAGCCCCACAAATGCTGACGCTCTCTCTTTCTGGGGCCTCCCAAACTCCAATGCTATCTCTCTCAGTGGCCCGCTCAGTACAGCCGCAGCCCAGCTCAGCTATTGAGAACGTCCACGGATTCCTCCCACACCAAAGGGGCCAGGACCAAAAGTTCTTGCTGCTCTTCAAGTAGACAGGCAACCCCATTCTCAGCCCCACAAACACTGACTCTCTCTCTTTCTGGGGCCTCCCAAACTCCAATGCTATCTCTCTCAGTGGCCCGCTCAGTACAGCCGCAGCCCAGCTCAGCTATTGAGAACGTCCACGGATTCCTCCCACACCAAAGGGGCCAGGACCAAAAGCTCTTGCTGCTCTTCAGGCAGCCAGGCAACCCCATTCTCAGCCCCACAAACACTGACTCTCTCTCTTTCTGGGGCCTCCCAAACTCCAATGCTATCTCTCTCAGTGGCCCGCTCAGTACAGCCACAGCCCAGCTCAGCTATTGAGAACGTCCACGGATTCCTCCCACACCAAAGGGGCCAGGACCAAAAGTTCTTGCTTCTCTTCAAGTAGCCAGGCAACCCCATTCACAGCCCCACACACGCTGACGCTCTCTCTTTCTGGGACCTCCCAAACTCCAATGCTATCTCTCTCACTGGCCCGCTCAGTACAGCCGCAGCCCGGCTTGCATTTGCGAACGTCCAGGGATTCCTCCCACACCAAAGGAGCCAGGACCAAAAGCTCTTGCTGCTCTTCAAGTAGCCAGGCAAACCCATTCACAGCCCCACAAATGTTAAGGCTCTCTCTTTCTGGG
This sequence comes from Nipponia nippon, assembly GCF_047370975.1. Taxonomy (NCBI): domain Eukaryota; kingdom Metazoa; phylum Chordata; class Aves; order Pelecaniformes; family Threskiornithidae; genus Nipponia; species Nipponia nippon. The sequence goes on from NW_028262391.1 coordinate 30,570,591, forward strand.
GCCTCGCAAACTCCAATGCTATCTCTCTCAGTGGCCCGCTCAGTACAGCCGAAGCCCGGCTCAGCTATTGCGAACGTCCTGGGCTTCCTCCCACGCCAAAGGGGCCAGGACCAAAAGCTCTTTCCGCTCTTCAAGTAGACAGGCAACCCCATTCACAGCCCCACAAATGCTGACGCTCTCTCTTTCTGGGGCCTCCCAGACTCCAATGCTATCTCTCTCAGTGGCCCGCTCAGTACAGCCCCAGCCCAGCTCAGCCATTGCGAACGTCCAGGGATTCCTCCCACTCCAAAGTGGCCAGGGCCAAAACCTCTTGCTGCTCTTCAAGTAGACAGGCAACCCCATTCACAGCCCCACAAACGCTGACTCTCTCTCTTTCTGGGGCCTCCCAAACTCCAATGCTATCTCTCTCAGTGGGCCGCTCAGTACAGCCGCATCCCTGCTCAGCCATTGCGAACGTCGAGGGATTCCTCCCACACCATAGGAGCCAGGACCAAAAGTTCTTGCTGCTCTTCAAGTAGCCAGGCAACCCCATTCACAGCCCCACAAATGCTGACGCTCTCTCTTTCTGCGGCCTCCAGTCTTCAATGCTCTCTCTCTCAGTGGCCTGCTCAATACAGCCACAGCCCAGCTCATCCATTGAGAACGTCCAGGGATTCTTCCCACACCAAACGGGCCAGGACCAAAAGTTCTTGCTGCTCTTCAACTAGCCAGGCAACCCCATTCACAGCCCCACAGACGCTGACGCTCTCTCTTTCTGGGGCCTCCCAAACTCCAATGCTATCTCTCTCAGTGGCCCGCTCAGTACAGCCACAGCCCGGCTTGCCATTGCGAAAGTCCAGGGCTTCCTCCCACACCAAAGGGGCCAGAACCTTAAGCTCTTGCTGCTCTTCAAGTAGCCAGGCATCTTCCGTAATATGGCTGAGCTGGGCTGCGGCTGTACTGAGTGGGCCACTGAGAGAGATAGCATTGGTGTTTGGGTGGCCCCACAAAGAGAGAGCGTCAGCATTTATGGGGCTGTGAATGGGGTCGCCTGGCTACTTGAAGAGCAGCAAGAGCTTTTGGTCGTGGCCCTTTTGGTGTGGGAGGAATCCCTGGACATTCGCAGTTGCTGAGCTGGGCTGTGGGTGTAATGAGCTGGGAGGTAGAGAGACTGTATTGAACTTTGGGAGCCTCCAGAACGGGAGAGCGACAGTGTTTGTGGGGCTGTGAATGGGGTGCCCAGGGCTTTCCCTCAGAGTAGGGTCCCTGCGCCCCATAGGACTGTGGGTCAGGTCAGGTACTGCCGCCTGCCAATGTCATCGCTCAGCCTTCCTGGGGATCTCCCCATGTCGTTCAGGGAGAAGCTGTGGGCGTCAGAGTGACCCCCGCAGAGGAGGGTCCTCCTGCTGTCAGGAGGGTGCTGTGTGGGTCAGGGCGGCTCCCAGCTCCTGATCACCTCTAGCACATTCCCAGGGGACTTTTGAAGAATGCCATCAAGGCAGCATTTAACTGAAAGTTAAAGAGTTTGTGCCTTGATTTTTCTCCTCTTGGTTGGCTGGGTGGGCAGTGGGAGATTTATTTCTCCATTCTGGAGATAGCACAGAGACCCCAGTTCTTGTTAGGATTTGTCTGAACTGCTACTGAGCCCCTGCAGACACAGAGATGCCCCTGGGCAGTGCCCAGCTGCCAGGAGGGGATCTGAGCACACAGAAGGTGGGATGGGGTCTGTGAGCACTGACAGGGAGGAGACAAAGGGGGACAGAGAAACAGCTCCCAGCAGTGGCAGGTCCAGGCAACAGAGACATGGGCAGGGAGGGAGAGGGAACTGCCCCCAGAAATGCCCTGGGAGGGAGGATTCAGGCACCTCCCTGCCATCCCCTGCAGTGGAGGTGCCTTCCCTGGAGAAACCCCCAGTCTCCTCTCCCACCCAGCAGAGCCTCTGCCCTTAAAGACATGGACGCTCAGTCACATTGTCAGTAGCCTCACCTCTGAACAGGAGAAATTACCAAGGATGCAGCAAGCCCCAACCTGTATGCGGGGGGGGCGTGGGGGGGTTGGGGAAGTGGGTGTCCATGGGCAGATGCCAGAACTGGGGGTCTGCAGAGAGAGCTGGCATTTCAGATGAACCGTTGCTTGGAGTCGTGTCTTGTCCCTGCCATCTGTCCCTGCCAGCCCCCAAGGCTAGGTAGTGCCCTCCCTTCCCTGCTGTTGCAGGGTGCTTTAGCTGCACTGTGGCTTTTTTACCTGCCTCACTGTAGGAGGCTGGGCAGATCCCCCACAAGCTGTACGGAAGCTGGATGCAGCAAAGGCTTCACTGCAGAACTGCTCTTGCACAGGTTCCCCGGGTGAGTAGGACTTTCCTGTTTTCATTGTTCAGGGTACTGAGCTCTTTTTTCCTTCCTTCCTGTGCATGTTGGGGGGGGGGGGGGTGTTGCCCCAGGTTTGTTACCAATAGATCCTGGCAGTGGCACCTTTCCCAGCTGTGTAGAGAGCCCCAGGAAAGCTGCCAGCATGTGGTGTTTGAGTAGTTATTGTTAATGTCTCTATCTGTAGTAATGGTTCTTATCTTATTCTTCACTGCATCCCTTGTGTTGTGCAGTGGAGTGTCCAGGGGTGGGCAGGCATGTCCTGAACCACAGCAAGTCAGCGAACCCAACTGTGGTAGGCTTCTCCAACAGTGAACTTCACAGAACCAACAAAACAAGGAAGCTGCAGGCTCAGAGATGGACCTGCATATCTTTCAGTATATGGTCTGCTCTCCAGCAGCTGCCCATTTGCAGGGCTCTAGGGAGAGTTGCGTAAGTGTGTTTTTCTTAAACCCTTTGCTTGTGATTGTGTGCGTGCCCTCACCTATGAACATAAGTCAGTGCGGTCTGCTCACTAGTCTGGGGTGTCAGCACACATCTGCACGAGGAGGCATCTAGGAGCAGTACAGCTGTGGGTCAGCTCCAAGGGAGAGACATTCGTCCTCCCCAGCCTTGCTACTGGGCATGGTGCTCCCTCGGGAACTGGTGAGCAGGGTCGGAGACAGTGCTGGGGGTGCTACAGGCTCCTGCTGCCCCCTTCCCTGAGGTTTGAAAGGGTGAGTGCCCTGCAGAGCTGGTCAGGGTTGGGTTTCCGTGCTGCTCCTCTCCAGGATTAGGGAACAGCAGGAAAGGGTGTCCTGGCTTGCATGGTCACACTGGGACACAGGCAGACCTGCCTGCTCATTTCAGCCCGTGGTGTCACTTGCAGCCAGTGAAGCAGTGAGTTTTTAGGCATCCAAGGAGCAGGATGCCTCAGTCATCCCTCTCGTGGTATGGAACTGGCAGAAGGTGTTGCAGTGGCAGGACAGGGTGCAAACCCTTTCTGTGTTCCTCAACATGCAAGTCACAGGAGGGCTCATTCAAGGAGTGTTGGTGAGACTGTTCGTGCTCCCAGAGAAGGGGATGTCTGTGACAGTCTGAGCCTGGTGCAGCATAGAGGAGAGGGTCATTAACAAGCTGCGAGAAGCTCCAGGGACTGTGATGATATTGGGCATCTTTCAGCCTTCTTTCAACACCAAGTCGGCACACATCTCCTGGAACACCATTTCACAAATCCTGTGTCATTCAGTGTCTCACACTGAGCTTTGATGTACAGGTGGATATTGTCACCTTGGTGTGAAGTCTCTGCTTTAATTTAAGGCAATGGATGTCTTTAGCAAGGTTGTTTTGTTCTTTGTGGGAGAGCCAAGACTGTGTCCATAGCTGTGGGAGCACTAAGGAAAGCAGAACTCTGACCTCTCCTTACCCCTTGGCGAAGACATTTGCTATGTGGAGCAGACAGAGCTTTGTTACTCATTAGTAGGGCAGTTCTGCTCAGCCATTGCATGGGGAAAAGCTGTGTTGTTATCCAAGGGATATACTCATTCAACAGCTCACAGCTTACCCAGGTTTCCTGTACTAACATCAGAGAAAGACCAGGAGGGTGGAGAGAAAGAACCTCCAAAGAAAAAACGCAAGGAACTGCCCATGCTGAATTTTACGTTTGGGCAGATCCTATGTGAGTATGACAAGTCAGAAACTGCTTTCCTTTGGCACTGTTGTGGCTTAACCCCAGCCGGCAACTAAGCCCCACATAGCCACTCGCTCACTCCACCCAGTGGGATGAGGCAGAGAATCGGAAGAGTAAAAGTGAGAAACTCGTGGGTTGAGATAAAGACAGTTTGATAGGTAAAGCAAAAGCCATGCATGCAAGCAAAGCTAAACAAGGAATTCATTCACTACTTCCCATTGGCAGGCAGGTGTTCAGCCATCTCCAGGAAAGCAGGGCTCCATCACACATAATGGTTACTTGGGAAGACAAAATGCCGTAACTCTGAACATCCTCCCCTTCCTTCTTCTTCCCCCAGCTTTATATGCTGAGCATGACCTCATATGGTATGGAATATCCCTTTGGTCAGTTGGGGTCAGCTGTCCCAGCTGTGTCCCCTCCCAGCTTCTTGTGCACCCCCAGCCTACTTGCTGGTGAGGTGGGGTTAGAAGCAGAAAAGGCCTTGACGCTGTGTAAGCATTGCTCAGCAATAACTAAAACATCCCTGTTATCAACACTGTTTTCAGCACAAATCCAAAACATAGCCCCATACTATCTACTATAAGAAAATTAACTCTATCCCAGCCAAAACCAGCACAGGCACTCGGCAAGGGGTTGTTCCTAAAGACTGACCTGTGCTCCTCTCTGGGTCCTGGCAGCTGTTGTCCTGGGTACTCTCTGCATGCCTTGCGAACAGATCAAGACTGCAATAGTGGAACTGGATGACACTGTGCTGAGTGATAGCGTCATGCAGATGAGTGTGTGCACTGCACAGGAGAAAGACTCTTGCAGGCAGTTGTTTCCTGACTTTGCTGCATTGCAGTTTGGGACTGTGTGTAACCTCATGTACTGTAGAGCTCTATTAAGTAAGTTTCTGTGCCCTTCCTTTCTTGTATGGGAGAGGCCTGTAGTCAGGGAGCTATTTGTACTCTGTGTCACTTGGACTTCTCCCTGGGTTGTGTGTGCTGGGTGCTGGTCCAGGCAGCTCTGTTCCGCTGATATGTGCAATTCTCTTGTAGAACTTCATCAAGCTGCTGCCACAGCTACACGTGAAGCTCGCAGAAATGCAGGCTATGTACAATGATCTGGCAGCATGTGAGCAGTTTGGTGTTATGGTAAGTGACTTCTCCTTTAGTCAAAGAGAGATCACATCAGCAGCTACCCCTAACTCAAAAATTTCATTTTTCACTGGTTTGTTCCTTGTCTGATGTCCCACTCCACCTCCTGCTTCATGCTCCTTGCAGTGTCTCTGCATTTGCTTTGCCTAGTGTTGCACAAAAGGTGATAAGACAGGCTAACATGCACACAGATTTATTCTCAGGATCTGTTGCTAATGGCAGGCATCAACTATAGCAGTAGAAGTTCTTTTGGCAGTCTAGGGAGGGGGAATAAAAGGATGAAGAGAGAAAAGGGAAGATTATCCCCAGTGAGGAAGATTTTCTTCCCATTCTCTTCTGAGACCATGGGCTGTCTGAGGCTTTGAGTTTGAAAGGAGTACCAGTCTGCTCTGGGTTTCTCCTGGGTGTTGTTTGGCTTCTTTCCCGGACATATACTCCTGCAGGACTTGCCAGAAAAACCCATGTGGTCATGGCTTCTGCCTTGAAGAGCACTTGAGGAGAAGAGGGAGCAGTGCGTTCTCAGTTAGTGGTCCTCTCGACTCCTGCCTGCTGCTCTGGGGGAGGTCCAGGTGCTGCAGCATTGGGGTGCTTGAAATCTTAAGAAGTCAGAGCTCCTTTAAGAGTTGGGGGCAGAGGGAAACAGTTAAAACACACAAACCCTCCCATTCCTCCATGGAGTTATGTGACAGAGGGGATGAAGAAATCACTGTTCACTCCCTGATTTCTTCCTTCCCCAAGCAGAGGAGAGGCTTCTTCCTAGAATCCGAGTGACTCAACAGCATTTGCAAATGGAACAAAAAGCTGCAGCTTCTGCACCTCTGAATCCAAAAGCACACGGGAGCGATTACAGTACAGCTCAGGGTTTCATGTGAGGAAGATTCAACAAATATCTCTGGCTGAGCAGTCCTGCAGTCAGCTTCAGATGCAGAAGCCCATGTGTTTATTGTGTGCCCAGGTTCTCACACCTAAGGATGTTAAGCTAAGGTGTGTGGGAATGGGTTATTTTTGTGGCTGTTGTTAGAGCTTCCCCTCGAAGGATGGTGCCTGTTCTCTTCCAGACTACTTCCCATATGATCAGTAGTGTTGTAGAAGTCACTTCTTAGCTCAAATAAGAATCCAAAGACCTGTTGAAGCCTTAGACTGCAAGCTGTGAACTTTCACCTAGATATGCTGACCGTATGCTGAACTCTTACTTAGCTACATGAAAGAAGGCCCTGAAACCGGTGCAAACCAGGAAGATAAGGTAGCCGAAATCATTGGCAGAAGTGGCAACTATTCAAGATAAGAAAAGGAATGTCCTGCCTGGAGACAGAGAAAGGATCCAATAAGGAACAAGAAGACCCCAGACCCAAATATTACTATTGGACCGAACCATCGCATGAGGGGAGGGGAACTTAGACCATAAGGGTATAATTGCCCAGGGATTTCTTTGTTTGGGGTCCCTCCCTGGAGGCACCCAGCTCGAGCTGCTCTTCACCACTGTACCACTCAATAAATTCTCCTGGTGTACATCATGTCAGAGACTCTGCTTCAGGGAAACCTAGGGTCAAGCCTAACGGGAGAGAAAATGCCCAAGGGTGGGTGTGTGTGTGTAAGCAAGGAGCACTCGTCAGCTCAGTGGAGCTGCCTGCTCCGAAGGGACTCCGGTCCTAGCAGTTAAAGTCTTGGGTGGTGTGTGTGCAACTCCTTGAATGGTGTGTGAATGCTCGGGCGGTTGCTGCTCCCTTAACAAGTAGTAACTCTTTAATATCCTCTGATTGCCCGCTACCCAGACACCCCTTTGTGTGACATCAGATTAATCTCAGCACTGCTGAGTAGCCATACCAGGAACACATCTGTTGAGCTCTGCCATCAGGAATGTCACCTTAAATTGTATGCATAGCACCTCCCTAACTTCCTACTAACCTTTTCCTGATGCCTCTTCCTATTGTAGGCAGTGATGGATGCACAAAGGAGAAAACATCTAACTTCTCAAATCAGCTAAAGTATAAAGGATGTTTAGAAGTTCTTGAGTACTCTAAAGCTGGAGAGAAAGAAATGAAGCACAGAGGTGAGGAAGGCACCTCAAATTACCAGTGTCCCAGCATCCTTCTGCCTTCCAGTCCCGTTGTCTGGCTTGGGCTGAGTTCAGACTGAAGTCCCCAATGGGTCCCTGCCCTGCCTCATCCTCAGAAACCCTTCACAGCTGCCTAGACCCTCTACTTGGGCTTGGTAGAAGCAGGTGGATAAGTATATAAGAAAACAGAAAGCATGGGCTGTAATCAATGCCAATGGGCTGCTGCTGTTGCTCAGCCTTCCTCCAAAACTTTACGAGAGCCCCACAGGTGACTTTGGACTGGTTTGGCCCAAGAGGAGTGTCTCTGCCAGCCTTAGGTGGCAAAGTCATCTGTCCTGGGTGCCACCAGCCTTGGCTCGAGCTTGGGAATGTAGGTCAGCAGGGTGGTGGGTGGATTTGCCAGCAGGTGGCACCCAGCGCAGACAGTGCAGGCAGGCACTCTCAGATGTTTAACCGGATTGTATAGCTCTGACTTTCATCAAGAGCTGGTGTTGTGGAAACTGAGATTTGCAGTGTGCTCATGCATTTGGTGTTACTTCAGCGCCTTGCTGATGGCCAGTGCTGGTGGAGGCAGGATGCATGGGAACCTTTCCTCTCTTGCTGCTCCCCACACTGGTGCAGGGTAGTGAGGAGACCCAAGAGGCTCCTCTTAAAGGCATGCCATGAGTTAATTTGTGCCCAGAGCCAGCAGTGTTAAAGAGCTCACAACCTCAGCCTCCCTTTCTAGAGAGGCAGTGGGAATGTGCTGCTTTGTTTAGGATTGGATTTTTAACAGCCTCTAAAAATCTGCTCCTATGCTGTTGGGGCATAAGGCTGTGCCTTAGAGAGATCATGGGGGGCCTCCATCCTCTGCCCAGGAGTCTTGGTTCTCACATTTTCAAGGTGTGGAAACTCCCACACAGACAAGAAGGGATAGAAGGTTAGGACTGGTACAGGCCTGCAAGGTTCCCAGCTGGGGTGAAGATGCTGTACCAGTGCTGCCTTCCCAGCACATCTCATCCTACCTGATGGCTGAAAGTCTGTGGCTCAGACATCTACTCCGAGTCTGCCTGGCTAGGCACCATCAAGAGAGTGGAAGAGAGGCTAGATGGCAGTGGATGGCATTAATGTCACAGATTAAACCATATCTCAGACCCAAAGCTGATCATAACACCTAATGCATTAGAAACATCTTTTTTTTTATATTGTTACAGGATCATATCCACTCAATATGTTTGTTTAAACAGATCTGCTTATTTAGTCTTCTCTGTAAGGCCATCCTAACTGCTGTACCGCCAATGCCAGGATCAGTATCATGGACTTACAAGGGATTATTTAAGAACAGCCCCAGTGAAGTGAAGGCATTGACCATATCAGCAATTGTAAGCATTGAAAAAGTAAAGACATAGATTATTTGGAAAAGTAAATACATCTCTTGGTGGCAAGGGAGGACATGTGGTCTAAATAGTCACAGGAGGGTCTATGGAATTTTCCTTTGAGATTGTGTGTGGGAGAAGTTGGACCCTACTGTGTACCATTACCTCTGGTCCTGGAAACTACCCCACACTCTACCCTAAACCCTACCACTATGACTACCCAAAACTCCTGTAACACAAAAAAAACACCTCCATCAAAGGAACCTTATCTACCCATACTTGCTGTGGGTGGGGACTTGCAGGACTGGTGCAAAGAAACTTTATATAAGGGAAAAAACTGATTATTCAATTAGGGGTTGAAAGGGCAAACACATAATTTTATATAATTGGGAAAGAATGATAACTCAGCCCATAAATGGGAGTTTCCAGTCCCACTGATTCCAAGGTAACCTTCATTCTGGAGTAGGCATTAATAACACTTGTGAGATATTGAAATCGGCTGAGCATTTACATGCAAGATACCCAGCCGTCACTGTCCCAGGATGGTGTTACCTCCTAGATGATTTAACTATGGGGCACTTACAAGAGTTCTTGGCTAGAACTCAAGAAAAAAAGGAGAGCTTACCGCCTTTGGAAGAAGGGGCAGGCGACTCAGGAGGATTACAAGGATGTTGTGAGGTTATGCAGGGAAAAGATTAGAAAGGCGAAGGCCCAGCTGGAGCTTAAACTGGCCACTGCTCTTAAAGATAATAAAAAATGTTTTTATAAATATGTCAGTGACAAAAGGAGGGCCAGGGAGAATCTCCCTCCTTTGTTGGGTGCGGAAGGTAACTTTGCCACGAAAGATGAGGAGAAGGCTGAGGTACTTAATGCTTTCTTTGCCTCAGTCTTTAATAGTCAGACTGGTCATCCTCGGTGTTTTCAGGCCCCTGAGCCGGGAGATGGAGATAGGATGCAGAATGAAGTCCCAGTTGTTGAAGAGATGGCAGTCACCAACCTGCTCCTCCACCTGGATGTTCACAAGTCCATGGGGCCAGACAGGATCCACCCGAGGATACTGAGGGAGCTGGTGGAGGAGCTTGCCAAGCCACTCTCCATCATTTATCAGCAGTCCTGGTCAACCAGGGAGGTCCCAGATGACTGGAAGCTAGCAAATGTGATGTCCCTCTACAAGAAGGGTTGGAAGGAGGATCCGGGCAACTACAGGCCTGTCAGACTGACCTCGGTGCCAGGGAAGGTCATGGAACAGATCATCTTGAGCGCCACTACACGGTATGTGCGGGACAACAGGGGGATCGGGCTCAGCCAGCATGGGTTTATGAAAGGGAGGTCCTGCTTCACTAACCTGGTGTCCTTCTATGACAAGGTGACCCGCTTAGTGGACGAGGGGAAGGCTGTGGATGTTGTCTACTTGGACTTTAGTAAGGCCTTCGACACTGTCTCCCACAGCATTCTCCTGGAGAAGCTGGCTGCTCACGACTTGGATAAGTGCACTCTGCGCTGGGTTAAAAACTGGCTGGACGGCCAAACCCAGAGAGTGGTGGTGAATGGAGTCCAATCCAGTTGGCAGCCAATCACTAGTGGTGTTCCCCAGGGCTCAGTGTTGGGGCCCGTCCTGTTTAATATCTTCATTGATGATCTGGATGAGGGGGTTGAGTGCACCCTCATAAGTTTGCAGATGACACCAAGTTGGGTGGAAGTGTCGATCTGCTGGAGGGCAGGAACGCCCTACAGAGGGACCTAGACAGCCTGGATAATTGGGACGGGGCCAACTGTATGAGACTCAACAAGGCTAAGTGCTGGGTCCTGCACTTGGGTCACAACAACCCCATGCAACACTATAGAGGCTTGGGGAGGAGTGGCTGGAGAGCTGCCTGGCGGAAAAGGACCTGGGGGTGTTGGCTGACAGCCGCCTGAACATGAGCCAGCAGTGTGCTCAGGTGGCCAAGAGGGCCAATGGCATCCTGGCTTGTATCAGGAATAGTGTGGCCAGCAGGACCAGGGAGGTGATAGTGCCCCTGTACTCGGCACTGCTGAGGCTGTACCTCAAGTACTGTGTTCAGTTTTGGGTTCCTCACTACAATAAGGACGTTGAGATGCTGGAGTGCGTCCAAAGAAGGGCAATGAAGCTGGTGAAGGGTCTAGAGAACAAGTGTTATGAAGAGCGGCTGAGGGAGCTGGGGTTGTTTAGTCTGGAGAAGAGGAGGCTGAGGGGAGACTTTCTCACTCTCTACAACTACCTGAAAGGAGGTTGTAGCGAGGGGGGGGGTCGGTCTCTTCTCCCTAGTAACAAGTGATAGGATGAGAGAAAACGGCCTCAAGCTGCGCCAGGGAAAGTTTAGGTTAGATATTAGGAAAAACTTCTTCACCGAAAGGGTAGTCAGGCCTTGGAACAGGCTGCCCAGGGAAGTGGTTGAGTCTCCATCCCTGGAGGTATTTGAAAGAGGGGTAGATGTGGTGCTCGAGGACATGGTTTAGTGGTGGACTTGGTGGTGATAGGTTGACAGTTGGACTCGATGATCTTAAGGGTCTTTTCCAACCTTAACGATTCTATGATTCTATAAGAGTGGGATGTATACTATGCAAATGAGACTGACCACAGTTATACCTGGGGTACAAAGAGATTTGTTATTTGGAAATGTTGGGATGATAACTTGCTCAAAGCAGAACATCACTGTTCCTTGTGGCTACTAGTTGAGATGAACAGTGATCAAGGGAGACCTATATTCAGACGTGCCCTGCCCTGGTGGAAAACTGAGGTAAAGGCCCCCGTGGCCCTTTCAGCTAATATGATTGACTTTTGTGTCCAATTTAGACCAGAATTTTGGTTTATTTGGTAAACTTAACATAATTGTACCAGGGCTACTAGAGTAGCTGAGAGCACTCTACGGTGAACACGGCCAGAATTATTTACTGCAAAGGGAATGAATTATGCCAAAGAGGTTAAATGGACAAAACAGGATTTTTTTTGGCTCTTTATGGGATGCTGGGAATACAGCTTTTGGGGTGTGGAATGCGGAAAAATATAGCAGATGCATCTGCACATGCAAATTGCCTCCAAGTGGCAGTGGGTCTCTCAACAAAAGGAGGATTATCCTCTGGACAAGTATTGGAATCTACTAACAAGTTGGTGACAACTCTGGGAACTGAATCAATTAAAGTAGAAAAGACTTCATGCAGTGTATCCATAGGACCCTGGATAATATAATATGGGATGCTGCATGTATGCAAGTACAATTAGCCCTTAACAAACATCTTTCACATATTATACAAGACATCACTCAACATCTGTGGACACTAGGAGGACAGGGCCACAACTTGCCATATGACATAAAATCCCGATGACGTTTTAGGGATACTTGGACTACTTTCTAGGAAGGCTGTACAAAGTGGATTTGCCAATTTTGAGTAAAGGGGTGGGAAATGGGACATGGACCAATGTGCAACTTCTACAACTGGGACTGGGGGGGGGATGCATATGGGATTGGGTAATACACTGAGAGGTATGGGAAATCTATATGCCAAACAGATCATGATTCATAATAAAAAAATCCTCAGAATCAGGATCGAGGAATCTGGATAAAAACGGGAAATTTGTGGGAGGGGTGGTCCTTACAACCACCAAAACTCTCCTGTACCAAAACAATACATGCTAGAGAATGGTTTGCTTTTGGGCAATGGATTTGTTGGGAGGGGAATGCTACCCTCCATTGGGAAAAGGGGACTATTATGCAAATACAAGTGATAAATGTGTGTTACCTATCAGACACAGAAGCAGGAAGCTTATTTACAGCTTATACTGGAAGGACAATTTTTCCATTTGTGCTGGCCCCTGAATATCAAAAAGAACTTATACAATGAGAATTGAGCTACCCACAAATGGGAGCAATGAAGTACCTTACCCTACTTTGGGAGACTGGGAAAAAATACAACTACAAAGCCTTGATAGCACTTGCCCTTGTTAAACTTCATATGGTTGGTGATTGTCCAGCTCTCTAATTTGTCTAGATCTCTCTGCAGGGCCTCTCTGCCCTCGAGAGTGTCAACAGCTCCTCCCAGTTTTGTGTCATCGGCAAACAGTAATCCTTCAAGTCCTTCATCTAAGTAATTTATGAAGACATTAAAGAGCACTGGCCCTAAGATGGATCCCTGCACAACCCCACTAGTGACTGGTCTCCAGCCTAATGTAATCCCATTTACAACCCCCCTTTGAGCACGACCCGTGACCCAATTGCTCACCCATTGCATTATGTGTTTATCCAGCTGTATGCTGGACATTTTGTCCAGGAGGATACTGTGAGACAGTATTGAAAGCTTTACTGAAATCCAAAAAGACTACATCGATTGGCTTCCCTTGGTCAACTAGGTGGGTAACCTTGTCATAGAAAGAAATTAAGTTTGTTAAGCAGGACTTTCCCCTTGTGAACCCCTGCTGCCTGGGACCAATGACTGAGTGTTTTTCAATAACTCCCAGAATAATCTTCTCCATAATTCTGCCAGGCACAGGCCTGTAGTTACCAAGGTCATCCCTGTTGCCCTTCTTGAAGACTGGGACAACGTTTGCCAGCTTCCAGTCAACTGGGACCTCTCCAGATTCCCAAGAGCATTGAAAAATCATTGCGAGAGGTCTTGCTATGACATCAGCCAGCTCTTTAAGTACCCTTGGCTGAATCCCATCGGGCCCCCTTGACTTATAGGGATCCAGCTGGAGCAGCAAATCCCACACAAGTTCAGGGTTGGTTGGGAGTTTATCATTCTCACAGTCATGGTTCTCTAGCCCAGGGCTCTGGGGGTCCCAGAGGCCATCATCAGTGTTGAAGACCGAGGCAAAGAAAGCATTAAACATCTCTGCTTTGTCTGTGTCCCTGTTTGTGAGATGACCATGCTCATCAGGTAATGGGCCAATGTTATTTCTGGCCTGCCTTTTGTTATTAACATATTTTAAAAAGCCCTTTTTATTGTCCCTCACAGTACTGGCCAGCTTCAGCTCTAATTGAGCTTTGGCCACGTGAATTTCCTCCCTGCAGTGGCGAACAGCATCTCTGTAGTCCTCCCATGTCACCTGACCTTGCTTCCACTGGCCATACATTCTCTTTTTTCGCCTTAGTTCTATTTCCAAGGGCTTCACAAAACTGGGATGATAAAAAAGGAAAAGAACAAGCACATAGACAGAAATCCTGATCAATCAGTGTTAATAAAGACAATGACCAGAAATAAAGTTGGTCAGTTACACTAACTGATAAAGAAACTGCTGGCACAGGAAGAGCTGGTGAACAACACGGAGCTGGTGCAGAGTTACCGGCAGCAGATCGGCAGTGTGGTGAACCAGTTCAACCTCCAGCTCTTCCTCAACATGTACAACAGGTGAGCACTTCCGGTGGCCCTGCCAGCGGGCTGCCCCCCTGTCTGCGCCAGGGTGAGGGCCTGCAGTGCTGGTGGGTGGCCCTGAGGGCCCCATGGGAACCTTGACTCCTGTTGGGTGCTGCCATCACCCTCTGGCACAGGCAGGCAGTGGTGTGAAGCTGGCCGCTGGTGCTGGCTGGGGATGTGGCAGTGGTGGCACCTGTGCCAGAGCCTTGCCATGTCCCACAGCCCATGGCCATGGGTGGGCATCCTCTGGTCTCCTCCTGCTCTGGGTGCTGGCCCAGGCCTGGGGAAGGGGGCAGAGATGCTGTCCCATGCGTGCAAGGGGTTGGGAGCTTTGCTACTCCGCTGGGTGCTGCATCCCATGGTGCGGGCTCCACTTGGGTCATGGCAGAGATGGCCGTGGGGTCCTCCATCCACAGGGTGCAGGGACAGCAGGGCTGGGTGCCGCTTCCCAGAGCTGGTGGTGCCCCAGCTCTTGCGCTATGGCACTGGTGGCAGCACCTGCCCATGGGCTCACATTGGCCCTCTTTCTCCTCCATCAGCCGCCGAGACCTGGACATCAGCCGGCCTGGGACTGTGCCCAACGCCAAGACACTGCGGTAAGAGTCACACCAGCATGGCACAGGGTGTCCCAGGGTGGTGGAGTCCACCCAGGCCAAGCCCTGACTGTGCCCCTTCCTCCTCTCACTTCCAGCTGCCCCGTGATGCTGGTGGTTGGAGACAACGCGCCTGCTGAAGAAGGGGTGGTGAGTGATGGGATAATGCCTGCGGGGTGACATGCAGATGGTGCTCACTCGTGGGCATGCTCATGTTTGCTGCCTGTGTACAGGAGTGTGCTCATGTGCAAACCTACCTGCTAGTATGGGCATGTGTGCACGTGCATCCGTGCCTGGTTGCCACACCTGGAAAACCTCCCCTTCCTCATATGCCCAGACATGCTTACAACATGCACACTCGGCACACTCCCTGCTTGACGACATGCACCCCAACAGCTGCTAGCACATACGTGGCATCAGCCATACATCAGCCGCAGGAACTGTGCAGGTGGCCACATTTGTACATAATGTGTAATTGCATGCACACACACCCTCCTCCGGCACGCGTATATCTGTGCATATGCACATGAGCACACTTGTGTGCTTGTACACATGTGTGACACACAGGATGCCTCATGAGCCCCCCTCCCCTCCCTTTCCAGCCCCCACCCTTGCCCAGACACTGCCTGGCTGGAGGCAGGTCCCCCCTGTCCCATGGCAAGGGATGGTGGTTCTGCGGGCTCAGGGCTTGCCTAGCACTCTGTCTCCACCTGGCTGGGGGGGGTGTGCCAGCTGGCGTGCCATGGGCCAGTGGTGGTACCTGTGGGCAACTTCGGGCAGGCTCACGGCACCCCAGGGTGCTAATATCATCCCTCTTGCCTGCAGGTGGAGTGTAACTCGAAGCTGGATCCCACAAACACCACCTTCCTGAAGGTAGGTGGGTGGCAGGGGGCAACCGGGCGATCCCTGCTGCCCATGAAGTGTTCCATTGCCCTCTGCTCCAGTGTTGCAGGCTGTCCCCATCTCCCCATTCCAGGTCCCTCCTGGGCATGGGGCTGGGGGTGGGTGGGGAGAGCAGGGTGGCCCCAGCAGTGGCATCCTGCCAGTGGGTACCAGGGGACAGGGTGGGTGGCAAAGGCACCCTCCCAAACTAAGCAGGACCTTCTCTCTGCAGATGGCTGACTCCGGTGGGCTGCCCCAGGTCACACAGGTGAGCCCTCACAATTTCCCCAGTTAACTGGGTATACTGGGCCCTGAGACATGCACTGGTGCTGTCCCTGGCTAGCAGGGGATATGAGGTGGGCATACGGGTCTTGTGTAGAGGCTGCCAGAGGTAGCTCAGGGCTGAGCAGGGATTTCGGCCCTGGTGCTGCCTCAACTCAGCCTGCTCTTTCCCCACAGCCTGGCAAGCTGACTGAAGCCTTCAAGTACTTCCTGCAAGGCATGGGCTACAGTGAGTGCCAGGGCTGGGCATGGGGCTGGTGTGTGCCTGCGTGTATGCCTGCGTGCGTGCGTGCTGACCTTGACGCAGGAGAGGAGCCTGGCACGCCCACGTGCCCATCCTGATGGAGAGCTGCACATGCATCTGTGGCGTTGTATGTGCAGTGTACAAGATGTCTATCCGTGCGTTTGTAGGGGCGTGGGGTGTACAGGCTCTGTGTGCACACGGATGTGTGTACAAGGGCTCTGTGCGTACACACGTGTGTGGACAGGGTCTTTGTGCATGCATGCACACTTATGTGTGTGTGGGCATGCACAAGCAGGCGCTGTGTGTGTGCACACAGATGTGCAGAGTCCATGTGCACAAGTCTGTGTGCGTATGTGTGTGTATGGGTCTATGAGCACATGTGTGTATGTGTGCGTGTGCAGGTCTGTGTGCATACCTGTGTGTGCACACATGCGAAGGTCCATATACACGTGTGTGTGTTTTCAGGTTCATGTGCACATGCACATGTGTTTGTGTGTGCGCAGGTCTGTGTCCACACGCGCAAGTCTGTGCGCATGCACACATGGGGCTGGGCGGGGGCTCCTGGCCCTGTAGAGCAGCCAGCATGGCTGATACTCTTTCTCTGCTGTCCCTGCCCTTCTCCCGCTCCACCCCTGCCAGTCGCCCACCTGAAGGATCGGAGGCTGAGTGGAAGCACAGGTATTGCTCAGTGCTGCTCGGCCTGTGCCCACTGCTGCATGGTGCCTGCCTGGCCTGTGCGCCCGAGCTGCCTGGGCACCTTTGGAAACAGCGTGGGTGCAGGACTGGCCCTTCCCAGCCAGGTGCCTTCTGCCTCGCTCTGCTTTGCCTGAGATGGCACCCTGAGCCTGGGCTGGGGTCTGAAAAATGGCATTCGGAGAAGTGCCCCCCACCCATGCAGGCACAGTCTTGGCAGTGTGCCCACTGTGCCCTCTTCCAGCCGGCCAAGAGCTGTGCCCGCTGGGCATCATGGCTGGAGGAGGGTGTCACCTTCCCTGCACACCCTGGGGAGCCAGGAGAGCTCCCATCCCTGCTTACCCCTTCCCCAGAGCGTGGCGGCCAGGGGTCCCCACTGCCTCATGCTCAGTGGTCACATGTCTGGGAGATGTGCCTGGTGTACAGCCTGCCCCAGGGGTGCCCTGTCCCTGCCCCGCTTTCCCTTGCCAGCCTGGAGCTGCTCATGTTGTCACAGCACTGCATGCTGCAAGCTTGTGCCCAGGGTCATTCACACCAGGGAGTGGGACCAGTGGCTTTGCTTGTGTGAGGCAATGTCGGCTCAGGTCCTGCTGGCTTTTGGAGGGAGCTGAGCACCCTGGCCGTTTCTCTGTGCCCGTGCAGTGCCATCTGCCAGTATGACCCGCCTGGCACGGTCCCGCACAGCCTCCCTCACCAGCGCCAGCTCAGTGGATGGCACCCGCCCACGTGCCTGCACCCACTCGGAGAGCACTGAGGCCATGGGGCAGATCAACCACACCATGGAGGTATCATGCTGAGGTCCACGTCTGCCGCCGACGTCTCCTCCAGAGCCATCTCCCATCCGTCAGCATCCTGCCAGCACCCACCCGCCCCATGGACATCCTTCACCAGGGCCCTTGCTCCTTCGGGGTCCATTTGTCTTCTTTGCCGTTGGCCTCATCCCCTTGTCTGGTACCGGAGAAGGAGAGGGGCTTCACTTCACTGCCTCCCAGCTCCGGCTCCTGGCTTTGCCCAGCAGGCACACATGGTTCTGCATTGGTCCTCACCCTCCCTAGCATCAGCTTGGCCCTGGCTTGGGAGGGTGGGTGGCAGGGGGATGGGGCCAGGATGGGGGAGCAGGGGCAGGGTGGTGAGATGGGGACAGGATGGTGGGATGGGGCAGGACAGCAGGACGAGGTAGGACAGCAGGACGTGGAGAGGACACAGGAGGTAGGTTGGTCCCCCAAGGTCAACGAACGGCTCGCCAAGCCAGAAGGAAGACAGGGACGGGGAGCAGTGCTCACTGGGAGGTTGCTGGGCCCCTCCTGGGGATGCAGCTCCCATGTCTCCTCGCTGGCCCTCTCTGGGGAGAGCTAGCACACCCAGGACCTGCTGCCCCGGAGCTGGCTGAGCATTGTGAGAAATCGCACTCCAAGCTGTCCCCTTGCCCTGGTCATGTACCCTGAGGGCTGCCCCGGGGCAGGGGAAGAGGGCTCAGCCCTGCTCCAGAAGCCATTGGGGCAGGAGGATGGCATGGGGGTCCCCCTGTCTCTTCCCACACCCTCACCTATGGTGGCACTTTCTTGGTCCCTTGTTGCAAGAAGGACAATCACCACTTGGTGCCAAAAACACACCAGGGCTGAAGGAGGGGCAGTGTGTCCTGGCTTGCTCAGTCCCTGCCACACTGGCAGTTCCACTCCCAGCTCTTGGGCTGAGGCCGCCAGGGCTCAGAGGCCACCGGGTTTGGGGATGTCGCATGACAAATCCCCCCTCCAGTTTCACCACAGCCTGTGGGTGTCACCGCAGTGGAGCCATTAGCAATAAGATGAGACACTCCCCCCGCAATGCTCGGGAGCCCTCAGCACCCTCTGCCCTGCAGGGTGCATCACTGCAAGGTGCTGGCAATGTGGAGTGACCCATGGGACATGGGGAGCACCCCAGCATCTGGCTTTGCCCACAGGCTGGCTTTGCCCACAGAGCTGGCCAGACCCACCATGGCCCCCCAAATCCACACCCCCCAGCATCACGCCTGCGCACTGAGCAGGGCGTCTCTCAAGGGCTTGGCTCCCCCTGAGCCGCGGGGCCCCATCCGGCCACTGGCTCCGGGTGGATCCATCCAGCCTCTCGTGCTCGGCATGGAGAGCCGTGTCATTGCGTAAGCCCACTGTTGGCCACCCGGCCTCTGCTGCCATCCCTGGCCCAACCCACAGGCAGCAGAGCCCAGCTCCTCCTGTACCTGGGGTGAGGGAGCCCCTGGCTCTGGCAACGGGTGCTCAGCTCTTTGTGGGTGGTCCATGGCAGACCCAAGCAGGGACGTGGAGGGGACCCACCGGGTGCCACCATCTGGGCGAGCAGAACCAGCCTGCTGGGAGCAGGTCCCACCCAGCCCCCCAAAAGCACTTGCCCCCCAGACCCTGTCCCCGCTCCCCAGCAAGGGGCACAGGGGTCCTGGGGCTCCCAGCAGCTGTACGAGGGCTTTTGGCCCTGAGACCCATGCCCTGCTGAGCCCCTCCTATATAGAATGGCCACCCCGAAACACCAGTGTCCCCATTTGTCCCCCACTTTGTTCTGCCTTGTGCTTCCTTCTCAGTGTGACTCTGAAAGCTACGTAGCCCCTTTTTACTGTAGATACCGCTGTGATTTCTCGTTTTCTCAGCGTGTCCTTCCAGGTGATATATATAAATACCTATACATAATATATGTAAGGGTTTGTCTGGTCCCTGACCTTTTTGGGTTTATTCCCCCTCGCATTCTTGTCCAAACAGTGCCGCGTGGTTCCCCTGGAGGTGGTCTGGCCGTGCTCGCCTTTGGTTCCTCACCTTGGTTTTGTTGGTCAGTTTGGTCTTCCCTGGTGGTTTGTTCTTTTGATTTTTGTTGGTTTTCCTTTTTTCCCAGTCACAGTGGAATTTAACGCATTTTCCTGTCTGAGCGCAACCTGGTTTTGTCACGGCGGCATCAATGCCGCAGCACTCATGAGACGGCAATATGTAAACCGGATTTAACTAACCTGTTGCTGTAGAGAGGATTTACTGTGTTGGAAAAAACCCAACAAACTAATAAAGACCTTAAGAACCTGCTGTGCTCTTTTCAACATGCTGCAGGAAAATGGGTCTGAGCCCATCCTGGGCCGGCCTGCAGAGATCTGGCAGGCAGGGAGGACAAGGGCGACACCTTGGCTACCCACCCCACCAGGCTGCACTGCTGGGAGAGGGGGACCAGGGTCCCTATGGAGGAGAGCCCAGGACCCCAGGATGCACATGGAGGGGAGCCCTTGGGTGCTTTGGCTTCGGGGCAGCCATAGGTAGAGTGCCCCATATGTTAGGCGTGGATGGAGACTGGAAAGCTGCCAGTTGTGGCCCAACAAGGTTGGATCCAAGGGGTGCCCACTGGGGAAGGAAAGGCCCATGGCTGCACAACTCTCGGGATGAGCAGGCTCCTCAGGAGATCCAGCTTCCCTGTCCTCTTCCAGGCCTGCAGGCTCCCTGTTTGTCTCCCCATCAAGGTTTGAATGTCCCAGGCCACAGCCCTCTCCAAGTGCATGAAGCCCTCCCTGGGAAAGATCCCCTCCCTGCATTCTAGCCCTTGTCCCTGCTCCAGTGTGTCAGTGTCTGCCTTGTACTGGGGCACTCCAGACTGGTCCCAGTCCCTGAAGAGGGTCCCAGAGCCAGGGCATGGAGGGCGAGTGACTGTGTAGTCCACATGCATGGTTGCCTGGGGTGGGTGGAGAAGAGCCTGGACAAGTGGGGAGGGAATGCAAACCGCCAAGACTGACCTGAGATGTGGGCAGGCAGCCTGGGAGCCTTTCTTGGCTGGTTTGGCTGGAGAGGTCTGCTGGTCTCCCTGCCTTCAGCTCTTCCTCTGTCCTGCTCCAGCCTTGAGGCTTCTCTCTCACTGTCCCCTCTCTCCTTCTGCTTTGGTTTTGGGGACCTGCCTCCTGCTCCCTCTCTCTCTTTCCCTCTTTCAAGTGTTAGGCTCTCCATCCTCTGGTCTTGGGATCTTCTCTGGTAAGGACATCTGTTCGGGCCCCTTGTCTCTGCTGCCCCCTGCCGCCCCCTCCCCCCCACCCCCCCAGGCCTGGGTGAGCCTCATCTGGGTCGGGGGTGGGACGGGAATAGTTCTGGTGGGGCTGGGATGGGGTGTCTCCTGCTTGGCTCTAGGACTGGAGACCATCGTTGTGGTGTCAGGGCAGCTGCAGCTGGGATAGCTGAGCTGCTGGGAGCAGAGTGGCCACGTGAGGACCCAAAGACCATAGAGGAGCAAGGACTTGCTGCTGCAGGATATAGGGAGGCCACAGCTGTGCTTGGGATGCTGGAGGGACAGTGAAGCCTCCCTTCGAGATGGGGGGGGGGGGCTCTAGCTGGGGGGGTAGGATGTTATTAATGAGAGTTTTGTGTTAATTAGCACCTTTACGCTTAGATGCTGGCAGGATGGAGGGCTCTGAGGGTGCACGGCAGGGGGGCTGTATCCAGGGGAGACGCCCTGAGCCTCTTGCCACCCTCAGCAACAGTGGTGACACCTGAGCTGGGTGCCATCCGGTCTGAAAAGGGAGGGGGCTCAGGTGGAACAGGACGCATCCTCCCTCTTCTTCCTCCCCTGACGAAGCTGGGTGATCCCAGGGCAGGACTGCAGCATCCCCAAGGCTGAGGGAGGGGAACTCCTGCTGCACGGCCCTGGCTGGGACCAGGCTCCGTTCCCAGTCCCTCTGCCAAGCTGCCACGCAGACAGACTTCTCCTGACAACCCCCAGCCGTGGGTACATACATGACCAGCAGCTGTGCTGGAAGGGTCCCCCTTTTCCCAGCTGTCCCAGGGACCCTGGTAACACACATCTCCTTGCTTGACCATCAGCTCCCCAAGGACCTGGTCCCAGCTCCCACATGCTTGGGGATGGGGGGAGTCTGGGGCCCCCATGCCTTGCCATCAGTCCCAGCCAGCCCTGACCCCCCGCCTTCCCTATCCCTCTCCTTGGGGAAGGGGAACATTGAATTTTCCCTTCCCTTGCTGCTCCTCCACCACAGGGCCACCCCACATTCCTACCCAGCTCCCCTGTGGGTGCTCCAAGCTCAGAGCACCCCTATCCCCTGCTTTCCCCTGGCCCCTTGAGGGTCCTGTTCTCCTGGCACCACCTTGGTGCCCAACCATGTGGGCCTGGGTTGCCCCAGGCGCCTGTTGCCTGCCTCCTCCTGCCCTCCCTGGCCTGCTGCTGGGGCAATCCTGTGGCTGGGCTTGCTGTGATGGGAACAGGGTCCAGCCATCATCAGAAGCAGCAGCTCTGCCAGGGTCCCCAGAGACATGCTGTGGGGATTGCTGATGGAGGGTATGTCAACCACACAGGTTGCACCTCATCTTACATTCCCTTGGGATGGTGTCTTAACTGACTGCTCGTGGTATGTTTGAAATGTTCTGAATCATCTTTTTCAGGAACAAGTACGATGCAGAATATATCATCTATAGACACCTTCTCCATCATTTATTTATAAAGTGCTGGTTCTAGCAGGAGTTCTGCAAAGATACACACTTCCAAGGCAAGCGTTAATTGTTCCATCTCTTACCTGCTCCTTCATTCTCATTGCTCCTTGCAATGAGATTGCCAGATTCAGTTCCATTTGGGCTTTAGCTCTCCTAACTTCATCCCTAGATGCTCAGACAATGCGTCTGTATTCCTCCCAGGTTACCCGTCCTTGCTTCCACCCTCTTGTGCTTCCTTTTGTGTTTGAGTTGGGCCAGGAGCTCCTTCTTCATCCATGCAGGCCTCCTGGCATTTTTGCCTAACTTCCTATTAGTTGGGATCGACCTCTCTTGAGCTTGGAGGATGTGATCCTTGACTATGAAGCAGCTTTCTTGGCCCCCCCTTCCCTCCAGGGCCTTATCCCCCGGGATTCTTCCAAGCAGACCTTTAATGAGGCCAAAGTCTGCTCTCCGGAAGTCCAGGGGTTTGAGCTTGCTTTTCACCCTCCTCCCTGCCCACAGGTTCCTGCGCTCCACCATCTCATGATGGCTGCAGCCAAGGCTGCCTTTGATCTTCACACCACCAATGAGCCCCTCCTGGTTGGTGAGGATGAGGTCCAGCAGAGCACCTCTCCTCGTTGGCTCCTCTGTCACTTGGAGGAGGAATTTATTATCACTGCACTGCATGAACCTCCTGGATTGCTTATGTTCAGCTGTGTTGTCCCTTCAGCAGATATTGGGGTGGCTGAAGTTCCCCATGAGGACCAGGACCTGCGAACATGAGGCTGCTCCAGTCTGCCTGTAGAAGGCCTGATCCACTTGTTCTTCCTGGTCAGGTGGCCTTTAGCAGACACCCACTATACATGTCACCTTTGCCTGTCCTCTCTCTAATCCTAACCCATAAGCTCTCTGTCGGCTCCTCTTCCATCCCCAGGCAGAACTCCACGCACTCCAGCTGCTCTCTCACATAAAGGGCAACTCCCCCTCCTCATCTGCCCTTGCTGTCCTTCCTAAAGAGCCTGTGTCCCTCCATTGCAAGACTCCAGTCACGGGAGCCATCCCACTGCGTTGCTGTGATCCCAACAACATCGCAGCCCTGCAACTGCACGCAGGTCTGTCATTTCTCATGTTCATTCCCCATGCTGCCTGCGTTAGCCTACAGGCACTTTAGAGAGGCACCTCAGCATGCTGATGTCCTGGAGAGGATTTGGGAGATTTCTCCACCATGGTGCCTTGTAGGCACTTCCTTGCTTACAGCCACAGCCAAGTTATTTCAGGGGCAGCTAGAAGCGGACAGCAAAGCCACCCGATGCTGAATGAGCTGCCCCTCATTGCAGCTGCCTTCACTTCCAGCAAGCCTCAGCTTGTCACCTGTGCTCCCCCCTACCAACGGCAAAGAACAGGAGCTCCCTGCGGCACTGCAGCCTCCTGCGTCCCAGAGCCCCAGCGTCCTGGTCAGCAAAGCTGCCACGCGTGCAGTCAGTCCCCCCAGCCTTGGGGGGCTCATGGGAGAAAAGGGAGAGTCTGCAAGGAGCAATGAGAATGAAGGAGCAGGTAAGAGATGGAACAATTAACGCTTGCCTTGGAAGTGTGTATCTTTGCAGAACTCCTGCTAGAACCAGCACTTTATAAATAAATGATGGAGAAGGTGTCTATAGATGATATATTCTGCATCGTACTTGTTCCTGAAAAAGATGATTCAGAACATTTCAAACATACCATGAGCAGTCAGTTAAGACACCATCCCAAGGGAATGTAAGATGAGGTGCAACCTGTGTGGTTGACATACCCTCCATCAGCAATCCCCACAGCATGTCTCTGGGGACCCTGGCAGAGCTGCTGCTTCTGATGATGGCTGGACCCTGTTCCCATCACAGCAAGCCCAGCCACAGGATTGCCCCAGCAGCAGGCCAGGGAGGGCAGGAGGAGGCAGGCAACAGGCGCCTGGGGCAACCCAGGCCCACATGGTTGGGCACCAAGGTGGTGCCAGGAGAACAGGACCCTCAAGGGGCCAGGGGAAAGCAGGGGATAGGGGTGCTCTGAGCTTGGAGCACCCACAGGGGAGCTGGGTAGGAATGTGGGGTGGCCCTGTGGTGGAGGAGCAGCAAGGGAAGGGAAAATTCAATGTTCCCCTTCCCCAAGGAGAGGGAGAGGGAAGGCGGGGGTCAGGGCTGGCTGGGACTGATGGCAAGGCATGGGGGCCCCAGACTCCCCCCATCCCCAAGCATGTGGGAGCTGGGACCAGGTCCTTGGGGAGCTGATGGTCAAGCAAGGAGATGTGTGTTACCAGGGTCCCTGGGACAGCTGGGAAAAGGGGGACCCTTCCAGCACAGCTGCTGGTCATGTATGTACCCACGGCTGGGGGTTGTCAGGAGAAGTCTGTCTGCGTGGCAGCTTGGCAGAGGGACTGGGAACGGAGCCTGGTCCCAGCCAGGGCCGTGCAGCAGGAGTTCCCCTCCCTCAGCCTTGGGGATGCTGCAGTCCTGCCCTGGGATCACCCAGCTTCGTCAGGGGAGGAAGAAGAGGGAGGATGCGTCCTGTTCCACCTGAGCCCCCTCCCTTTTCAGACCGGATGGCACCCAGCTCAGGTGTCACCACTGTTGCTGAGGGTGGCAAGAGGCTCAGGGCGTCTCCCCTGGATACAGCCCCTGCCGTGCACCCTCAGAGCCCTCCATCCTGCCAGCATCTAAGCGTAAAGGTGCTAATTAACACAAAACTCTCATTAATAACATCCTACCCCCCCAGCTAGAGCCCCCCCCCCCCATCTCGAAGGGAGGCTTCACTGTCCCTCCAGCATCCCAAGCACAGCTGTGGCCTCCCTATATCCTGCAGCAGCAAGTCCTTGCTCCTCTATGGTCTTTGGGTCCTCACGTGGCCACTCTGCTCCCAGCAGCTCAGCTATCCCAGCTGCAGCTGCCCTGACACCACAACGATGGTCTCCAGTCCTAGAGCCAAGCAGGAGACACCCCATCCCAGCCCCACCAGAACTATTCCCGTCCCACCCCCGACCCAGATGAGGCTCACCCAGGCCTGGGGGGGGGGGGGAGGGGGCGGCAGGGGGCAGCAGAGACAAGGGGCCCGAACAGATGTCCTTACCAGAGAAGATCCCAAGACCAGAGGATGGAGAGCCTAACACTTGAAAGAGGGAAAGAGAGAGAGGGAGCAGGAGGCAGGTCCCCAAAACCAAAGCAGAAGGAGAGAGGGGACAGTGAGAGAGAAGCCTCAAGGCTGGAGCAGGACAGAGGAAGAGCTGAAGGCAGGGAGACCAGCAGACCTCTCCAGCCAAACCAGCCAAGAAAGGCTCCCAGGCTGCCTGCCCACATCTCAGGTCAGTCTTGGCGGTTTGCATTCCCTCCCCACTTGTCCAGGCTCTTCTCCACCCACCCCAGGCAACCATGCATGTGGACTACACAGTCACTCGCCCTCCATGCCCTGGCTCTGGGACCCTCTTCAGGGACTGGGACCAGTCTGGAGTGCCCCAGTACAAGGCAGACACTGACACACTGGAGCAGGGACAAGGGCTAGAATGCAGGGAGGGGATCTTTCCCAGGGAGGGCTTCATGCACTTGGAGAGGGCTGTGGCCTGGGACATTCAAACCTTGATGGGGAGACAAACAGGGAGCCTGCAGGCCTGGAAGAGGACAGGGAAGCTGGATCTCCTGAGGAGCCTGCTCATCCCGAGAGTTGTGCAGCCATGGGCCTTTCCTTCCCCAGTGGGCACCCCTTGGATCCAACCTTGTTGGGCCACAACTGGCAGCTTTCCAGTCTCCATCCACGCCTAACATATGGGGCACTCTACCTATGGCTGCCCCGAAGCCAAAGCACCCAAGGGCTCCCCTCCATGTGCATCCTGGGGTCCTGGGCTCTCCTCCATAGGGACCCTGGTCCCCCTCTCCCAGCAGTGCAGCCTGGTGGGGTGGGTAGCCAAGGTGTCGCCCTTGTCCTCCCTGCCTGCCAGATCTCTGCAGGCCGGCCCAGGATGGGCTCAGACCCATTTTCCTGCAGCATGTTGAAAAGAGCACAGCAGGTTCTTAAGGTCTTTATTAGTTTGTTGGGTTTTTCCAACACAGTAAATCCTCTCTACAGCAACAGGTTAGTTAAATCCGGTTTACATATTGCCGTCTCATGAGTGCTGCGGCATTGATGCCGCCGTGACAAAACCAGGTTGCGCTCAGACAGGAAAATGCGTTAAATTCCACTGTGACTGGGAAAAAAGGAAAACCAACAAAAATCAAAAGAACAAACCACCAGGGAAGACCAAACTGACCAACAAAACCAAGGTGAGGAACCAAAGGCGAGCACGGCCAGACCACCTCCAGGGGAACCACGCGGCACTGTTTGGACAAGAATGCGAGGGGGAATAAACCCAAAAAGGTCAGGGACCAGACAAACCCTTACATATATTATGTATAGGTATTTATATATATCACCTGGAAGGACACGCTGAGAAAACGAGAAATCACAGCGGTATCTACAGTAAAAAGGGGCTACGTAGCTTTCAGAGTCACACTGAGAAGGAAGCACAAGGCAGAACAAAGTGGGGGACAAATGGGGACACTGGTGTTTCGGGGTGGCCATTCTATATAGGAGGGGCTCAGCAGGGCATGGGTCTCAGGGCCAAAAGCCCTCGTACAGCTGCTGGGAGCCCCAGGACCCCTGTGCCCCTTGCTGGGGAGCGGGGACAGGGTCTGGGGGGCAAGTGCTTTTGGGGGGCTGGGTGGGACCTGCTCCCAGCAGGCTGGTTCTGCTCGCCCAGATGGTGGCACCCGGTGGGTCCCCTCCACGTCCCTGCTTGGGTCTGCCATGGACCACCCACAAAGAGCTGAGCACCCGTTGCCAGAGCCAGGGGCTCCCTCACCCCAGGTACAGGAGGAGCTGGGCTCTGCTGCCTGTGGGTTGGGCCAGGGATGGCAGCAGAGGCCGGGTGGCCAACAGTGGGCTTACGCAATGACACGGCTCTCCATGCCGAGCACGAGAGGCTGGATGGATCCACCCGGAGCCAGTGGCCGGATGGGGCCCCGCGGCTCAGGGGGAGCCAAGCCCTTGAGAGACGCCCTGCTCAGTGCGCAGGCGTGATGCTGGGGGGTGTGGATTTGGGGGGCCATGGTGGGTCTGGCCAGCTCTGTGGGCAAAGCCAGCCTGTGGGCAAAGCCAGATGCTGGGGTGCTCCCCATGTCCCATGGGTCACTCCACATTGCCAGCACCTTGCAGTGATGCACCCTGCAGGGCAGAGGGTGCTGAGGGCTCCCGAGCATTGCGGGGGGGAGTGTCTCATCTTATTGCTAATGGCTCCACTGCGGTGACACCCACAGGCTGTGGTGAAACTGGAGGGGGGATTTGTCATGCGACATCCCCAAACCCGGTGGCCTCTGAGCCCTGGCGGCCTCAGCCCAAGAGCTGGGAGTGGAACTGCCAGTGTGGCAGGGACTGAGCAAGCCAGGACACACTGCCCCTCCTTCAGCCCTGGTGTGTTTTTGGCACCAAGTGGTGATTGTCCTTCTTGCAACAAGGGACCAAGAAAGTGCCACCATAGGTGAGGGTGTGGGAAGAGACAGGGGGACCCCCATGCCATCCTCCTGCCCCAATGGCTTCTGGAGCAGGGCTGAGCCCTCTTCCCCTGCCCCGGGGCAGCCCTCAGGGTACATGACCAGGGCAAGGGGACAGCTTGGAGTGCGATTTCTCACAATGCTCAGCCAGCTCCGGGGCAGCAGGTCCTGGGTGTGCTAGCTCTCCCCAGAGAGGGCCAGCGAGGAGACATGGGAGCTGCATCCCCAGGAGGGGCCCAGCAACCTCCCAGTGAGCACTGCTCCCCGTCCCTGTCTTCCTTCTGGCTTGGCGAGCCGTTCGTTGACCTTGGGGGACCAACCTACCTCCTGTGTCCTCTCCACGTCCTGCTGTCCTACCTCGTCCTGCTGTCCTGCCCCATCCCACCATCCTGTCCCCATCTCACCACCCTGCCCCTGCTCCCCCATCCTGGCCCCATCCCCCTGCCACCCACCCTCCCAAGCCAGGGCCAAGCTGATGCTAGGGAGGGTGAGGACCAATGCAGAACCATGTGTGCCTGCTGGGCAAAGCCAGGAGCCGGAGCTGGGAGGCAGTGAAGTGAAGCCCCTCTCCTTCTCCGGTACCAGACAAGGGGATGAGGCCAACGGCAAAGAAGACAAATGGACCCCGAAGGAGCAAGGGCCCTGGTGAAGGATGTCCATGGGGCGGGTGGGTGCTGGCAGGATGCTGACGGATGGGAGATGGCTCTGGAGGAGACGTCGGCGGCAGACGTGGACCTCAGCATGATACCTCCATGGTGTGGTTGATCTGCCCCATGGCCTCAGTGCTCTCCGAGTGGGTGCAGGCACGTGGGCGGGTGCCATCCACTGAGCTGGCGCTGGTGAGGGAGGCTGTGCGGGACCGTGCCAGGCGGGTCATACTGGCAGATGGCACTGCACGGGCACAGAGAAACGGCCAGGGTGCTCAGCTCCCTCCAAAAGCCAGCAGGACCTGAGCCGACATTGCCTCACACAAGCAAAGCCACTGGTCCCACTCCCTGGTGTGAATGACCCTGGGCACAAGCTTGCAGCATGCAGTGCTGTGACAACATGAGCAGCTCCAGGCTGGCAAGGGAAAGCGGGGCAGGGACAGGGCACCCCTGGGGCAGGCTGTACACCAGGCACATCTCCCAGACATGTGACCACTGAGCATGAGGCAGTGGGGACCCCTGGCCGCCACGCTCTGGGGAAGGGGTAAGCAGGGATGGGAGCTCTCCTGGCTCCCCAGGGTGTGCAGGGAAGGTGACACCCTCCTCCAGCCATGATGCCCAGCGGGCACAGCTCTTGGCCGGCTGGAAGAGGGCACAGTGGGCACACTGCCAAGACTGTGCCTGCATGGGTGGGGGGCACTTCTCCGAATGCCATTTTTCAGACCCCAGCCCAGGCTCAGGGTGCCATCTCAGGCAAAGCAGAGCGAGGCAGAAGGCACCTGGCTGGGAAGGGCCAGTCCTGCACCCACGCTGTTTCCAAAGGTGCCCAGGCAGCTCGGGCGCACAGGCCAGGCAGGCACCATGCAGCAGTGGGCACAGGCCGAGCAGCACTGAGCAATACCTGTGCTTCCACTCAGCCTCCGATCCTTCAGGTGGGCGACTGGCAGGGGTGGAGCGGGAGAAGGGCAGGGACAGCAGAGAAAGAGTATCAGCCATGCTGGCTGCTCTACAGGGCCAGGAGCCCCCGCCCAGCCCCATGTGTGCATGCGCACAGACTTGCGCGTGTGGACACAGACCTGCGCACACACAAACACATGTGCATGTGCACATGAACCTGAAAACACACACACGTGTATATGGACCTTCGCATGTGTGCACACACAGGTATGCACACAGACCTGCACACGCACACATACACACATGTGCTCATAGACCCATACACACACATACGCACACAGACTTGTGCACATGGACTCTGCACATCTGTGTGCACACACACAGCGCCTGCTTGTGCATGCCCACACACACATAAGTGTGCATGCATGCACAAAGACCCTGTCCACACACGTGTGTACGCACAGAGCCCTTGTACACACATCCGTGTGCACACAGAGCCTGTACACCCCACGCCCCTACAAACGCACGGATAGACATCTTGTACACTGCACATACAACGCCACAGATGCATGTGCAGCTCTCCATCAGGATGGGCACGTGGGCGTGCCAGGCTCCTCTCCTGCGTCAAGGTCAGCACGCACGCACGCAGGCATACACGCAGGCACACACCAGCCCCATGCCCAGCCCTGGCACTCACTGTAGCCCATGCCTTGCAGGAAGTACTTGAAGGCTTCAGTCAGCTTGCCAGGCTGTGGGGAAAGAGCAGGCTGAGTTGAGGCAGCACCAGGGCCGAAATCCCTGCTCAGCCCTGAGCTACCTCTGGCAGCCTCTACACAAGACCCGTATGCCCACCTCATATCCCCTGCTAGCCAGGGACAGCACCAGTGCATGTCTCAGGGCCCAGTATACCCAGTTAACTGGGGAAATTGTGAGGGCTCACCTGTGTGACCTGGGGCAGCCCACCGGAGTCAGCCATCTGCAGAGAGAAGGTCCTGCTTAGTTTGGGAGGGTGCCTTTGCCACCCACCCTGTCCCCTGGTACCCACTGGCAGGATGCCACTGCTGGGGCCACCCTGCTCTCCCCACCCACCCCCAGCCCCATGCCCAGGAGGGACCTGGAATGGGGAGATGGGGACAGCCTGCAACACTGGAGCAGAGGGCAATGGAACACTTCATGGGCAGCAGGGATCGCCCGGTTGCCCCCTGCCACCCACCTACCTTCAGGAAGGTGGTGTTTGTGGGATCCAGCTTCGAGTTACACTCCACCTGCAGGCAAGAGGGATGATATTAGCACCCTGGGGTGCCGTGAGCCTGCCCGAAGTTGCCCACAGGTACCACCACTGGCCCATGGCACGCCAGCTGGCACACCCCCCCCAGCCAGGTGGAGACAGAGTGCTAGGCAAGCCCTGAGCCCGCAGAACCACCATCCCTTGCCATGGGACAGGGGGGACCTGCCTCCAGCCAGGCAGTGTCTGGGCAAGGGTGGGGGCTGGAAAGGGAGGGGAGGGGGGCTCATGAGGCATCCTGTGTGTCACACATGTGTACAAGCACACAAGTGTGCTCATGTGCATATGCACAGATATACGCGTGCCGGAGGAGGGTGTGTGTGCATGCAATTACACATTATGTACAAATGTGGCCACCTGCACAGTTCCTGCGGCTGATGTATGGCTGATGCCACGTATGTGCTAGCAGCTGTTGGGGTGCATGTCGTCAAGCAGGGAGTGTGCCGAGTGTGCATGTTGTAAGCATGTCTGGGCATATGAGGAAGGGGAGGTTTTCCAGGTGTGGCAACCAGGCACGGATGCACGTGCACACATGCCCATACTAGCAGGTAGGTTTGCACATGAGCACACTCCTGTACACAGGCAGCAAACATGAGCATGCCCACGAGTGAGCACCATCTGCATGTCACCCCGCAGGCATTATCCCATCACTCACCACCCCTTCTTCAGCAGGCGCGTTGTCTCCAACCACCAGCATCACGGGGCAGCTGGAAGTGAGAGGAGGAAGGGGCACAGTCAGGGCTTGGCCTGGGTGGACTCCACCACCCTGGGACACCCTGTGCCATGCTGGTGTGACTCTTACCGCAGTGTCTTGGCGTTGGGCACAGTCCCAGGCCGGCTGATGTCCAGGTCTCGGCGGCTGATGGAGGAGAAAGAGGGCCAATGTGAGCCCATGGGCAGGTGCTGCCACCAGTGCCATAGCGCAAGAGCTGGGGCACCACCAGCTCTGGGAAGCGGCACCCAGCCCTGCTGTCCCTGCACCCTGTGGATGGAGGACCCCACGGCCATCTCTGCCATGACCCAAGTGGAGCCCGCACCATGGGATGCAGCACCCAGCGGAGTAGCAAAGCTCCCAACCCCTTGCACGCATGGGACAGCATCTCTGCCCCCTTCCCCAGGCCTGGGCCAGCACCCAGAGCAGGAGGAGACCAGAGGATGCCCACCCATGGCCATGGGCTGTGGGACATGGCAAGGCTCTGGCACAGGTGCCACCACTGCCACATCCCCAGCCAGCACCAGCGGCCAGCTTCACACCACTGCCTGCCTGTGCCAGAGGGTGATGGCAGCACCCAACAGGAGTCAAGGTTCCCATGGGGCCCTCAGGGCCACCCACCAGCACTGCAGGCCCTCACCCTGGCGCAGACAGGGGGGCAGCCCGCTGGCAGGGCCACCGGAAGTGCTCACCTGTTGTACATGTTGAGGAAGAGCTGGAGGTTGAACTGGTTCACCACACTGCCGATCTGCTGCCGGTAACTCTGCACCAGCTCCGTGTTGTTCACCAGCTCTTCCTGTGCCAGCAGGGGACAAAGATCAGGACAGGTGCTGCTGGATGCCGTGGAGATATCCTGCTCCCTCAGGCCTGCCCATGCTGTGCCAGCCAGTGGGGCAGTGGGGGAGGATGTCGGCCAATGCAGCTGGGCACAGCAGTGCTGCAGGCAGCACTCCCAGGCAGGACGTGGGCACGAATCACACACTCATCAAGGCTAAGCCCCGGATCAGGCAGGAGGGATACAGGCAGGACTTGACTAACCCCATCCCCAGGCATGGGGCAGGTCCAGTGGCACTGCAGCACCAGGCAGGCAGGGCAGGGCACAGCCTGGGTGACCCAGCTGGGATGCTGGTTAGGGGGCCAGTGAGGGGGGGGACAGGATGCACAGCCCTTACCTGGCTGAACAGGTGGGACAGGACAGTGTCTGGCAGTGTGCTGGTGAGGCCAGAGAGCTGTGGAGGGACCACAGGGAGTTACGGAGCTGCTGTGGCTGGCTCCTGCCCCAGGGAGCCACGAGGGCCAGGGCGGGGAGGGGGTTAGGGCCCTGCCTACCTTGGCAGCTGCCCAGTCAATCCAGCCTTTGCCATTGGGGTCGATGTTCATGAGAACCAGTCCTTCAACCAGGTCACTGAAGATGAGCTGCAGTGAGCAAGAGGGGTGATGCTCAGCAGGAAAGGGAGATGCACTCAGGGCAGCCCCCCACCAGCACCGCTGCCCACTGCACAGGCATTGCATGGGGCTGACATGGCCCTGCCCTGGGAGCGATGGGAAACCTGTGGCAAGACTGCCCGGCCACCATGGCCATGGCACTGCCATCCTGCTCCCCCTGTCCCTCCAGGAGCCTTTGCAGCTGCACAGCCTGCCCGGGGGTGTCATCTCCTGCTCTCCCCCACACCCCAGGCTGACAGCAGGTACAGGCAACTCAGGGCCAGCCCATCCCAGCCCCAGGCTCACCGCAAACTTGGCCAGCACGTAGGCTCCTGCCCCAACACCGATCCCGATCACATACTTGAACCTGGAAAGTGGAGAGGTGCGTATGGGGGGACAGTGGCCTCCAGCACGGGTTCCCTGGGCCACCACTCCACCCGCAGCATGGGGCACAAGAAGACATGCAGGGTGTCAGTTTACAGGGACAACTCCTCCAGCCCCAAATCCTTGCCTCCTGCCAATCTCCTTGCCCAGCACCCTCAGCCGGCAGCTGTGGAGGAGAGGCTGACTCACCCGAAATGCTGCACCACGCTGGGTAACATGGCAGCCAGCTGGTCCATGGATGGGTACTGGTACCTGTGGCACAGGGAGGCACAGGACAGCGGTTATGGGACCCGCGCAGAGTGGGAAGGCTGGGACAGGGCAGCTAGGCTGCCCAAAGTGGGCAGGGAAACACCATACACCCACAAACCACCCCATTGCCCACCCTGGGCCAGTTGGCTGCCATGGGCTTTGTCACGGTTCAGAGAGACCCGCAGGCAGGGCACGACTGCCCAGGCAGCGTCAACCCAGCGGCCAGGGAGGTGACATCCCAGCGGGCATAGTGAGCCCCCAAAGCTGGCACCTACCCCTGAGGGAACTGCGAGGCTCCTGCCTGCTGGCCCGGCGCATCCACATGGCACACCACAAAATGCTTCGTGATCTCCTGCATGTCCTCATAGTTGAAGAAGGTGTTGAAGCAAAGCTTGTCTGTCAAAGGGCAGGCAGGGATCAGAGACCAAACACCCCCAGCACGGGGGCCAGGTGGGCCAGGGGAGCATGGAGAGAGGTCATCTGCCCTTCCACTGCCCTTTAACCAGGAGGCGACATGCCACCAAAGCCCTCCCATCCCCTTCCCTCCAGGCTCCTCATCCCTGCAGCAGAGACCACATCCAGTGTTAGCAAGGGCTGCATCCCTACTGGTGTTGGGAGGCATGGAGATGGATGGACACAACAAGGAGCATGAGAAGTTTGGGGTGAGTCTCGTCTGCTTGGAGGGATGGGACCAGGGGATGCAAAGCCCACAGCTGCAGGACCACCCGGCAGGCAGCAGGATTAGCAGCCCGGGGTATTATTGGCCCTATTCAAAATCCCCAGAAAGGGCTCAAGCAAACATGGGATTTGAGAAACAGCCGCAAATCTCCCTGCTTGGAAAAAGTCAAAGAAACAGCCCCAGTGCTGCTGTGGACAGGCCACCACTGTTGCAGCAGCATACAGGCATTGCCAGGGCTTGGAGGGGTCCTGCCCCATGGCATCAGTGCTGGGACATCCCTCCCAAAACGTCGGGGCAAGGCAGGTTGTAAGGTCCATCGCAACCAACATGACGCATCCCTGGACACAAGAGTGCTGCTGTGATGGTGAGGCAGCTCATGTAGCATGCCGGTGACAGCCTCAGCTGCCAGCAGAGGGGGAGATGCTTCTCCCCACTCACAGGGCACCAGGCATCCCGGCTCAGCTTGGGGGGCACAGCCCAGGGCAGGGGTCTGGGATGTGGGTGCAAGGCTGCAGGTTTACAGAGAGAGCAGCATCCCCACATCCAGAGCCCTAGCTTGGTGTCCCTCCTTTCCCTCCTGTCAGAATCCCTCCTTCCCTGCTATTCCCCATCTCCTTCAGCCCCCACTATGCCCTGCCGCCAGCCAGGTCTGTGCTCTGAATACCAACAGGCCGGCGGCAGCAGCAGGGACTGACCCAGTATCCCCCACGTCCCATCCCTGCCTGGCATGGGCAGGCAGACAGCCAGCACCAGGGTGGCCAAGCACTCCTGGCTGTGCCTGGCCCGGGCTTTGGGTCTGGCTGAGCATCCAAACCCTCCTGGTGCTTTCAGATGCCTGGGGAGACCCAATGCAGCCTGGGGATCCTCCATGGAAGGAAGCAAAGGAGCTGAGCCCTGGCTTTGACCAATGTCCTGGCACCCTGTGCAGCCCCAGCCTCGCTCCCGCCTGCCCCTGTGCCCCATGGCCCAGGGACCAGCACTCACGGTTGAGGCCCACATCATGGTACGTCAGGATGGCCGGGCGATTCCCCTTGGGTGAGCCCCGGATGACCACGTGCAGCAGCCCATAGGGAGTCTCAATGTCATGTTCCTGGGGGAACAGGAGAGATGGGGTGATGCCTGCCTGCCCCAAGACATCCTCTCCTGCCCCACCACCCCACCCCTCACTGCTGCTTCCCCAGGTGGCTGGGTCCCATGGGAGCACAAGGGAAAGAGAAGCAGCCATGCTGGGAAAACCCCCAGCTCTGGGCATCCTGGTGGTGGCAGAAGGCAGGACAAAGGGAAGGGAAGGGAAGGGAAGGGAAGGGAAGGGAAGGGAAGGGAAGGGAAGGGAAGGGAAGGGAAGGGAAGGGAAGGGAAGGGAAGGGAAGGGAAGGGAAGGGAAGGGAAGGGAAGGGAAGGGAAGGGAAGGGAAGGGAAGGGAAGGGAAGGGAAGGGAAGGGAAGGGAAGGGAAGGGAAGGGAAGGGAAGGGAAAATAGGATTTAGGATTGGACAGGTGTATTATGGGATGGGATCACAGGATGGGATCAAGGGATAGAGGGATGGGATGGGATGGGATGGGATGGCATGGCATGGCATGGCATGGCATGGCATGGCATGGCATGGGATGATCCAAGAGGGCTTGGGAGAGAAGGATCATGGGACAGAACAGGTGGACCACAGGATTGGAAAGGAGATCTTTGAAGGCCTGGGACTGAGGGAGTTTTGGCAACGGGGTGGGGGATCACAGCATGGCCCAGTTGGCCTGGATTCACTGTGCCTGGGACAAACAGGCAGAGGTCAGACCATGGACACCAGCCCAGGAAATGCTGCAGCCTGATCCCAAAATGACAGCTAAAGTAACTTTAAAATCCCTTGGTCTGAAATGGCTGTGCCCCCATACAGAGATCAGAACTGCCCCGTGCCTCAGTTTCCCTGGCTGGGAGGGCTCCAGCCTTGCCTTCACAGTCATCATCCCCAGCCAGCAAGGGAAACTGAGGCTGCAAGCCCAGGTGCTGGCCAAGGCATCAGCTGGGGACAAGGGACCAGAGGTCCCCTCCAGATGCCCATGCCTGCTAGCCAGCCCACTGGCAGTGACCTCGAAGCTGGGATCTGGTGGGTGCAGGAGCATCACATGCTGAACAGGGTCAGGCAGGGGATGCTGGCAGGCTGCCCAACTGGCGCGGTCCTCACTGCAGGTACTGGCAGCCCCATGGATGGGCTGGCAGGAGGGGAGCAGGTATGTGGATGCTCCCGTGGGTTACGCGCCACCAAGGACTCTGAAGGACATGGGCCTCAGATAGGAAGAACCACCTGACGACAGGGTCTCCTCGCTGCAGTGCCTCCCCTTACCAAGATCTGCTGTCCCCAGGGGGATGCAGTGCCTGAGGGTAGCTCAAGGGCTCTGTGGACACAATGCTTGGCTCCCCAAGGGCACCCCAAACCCAGGCCTCATCTACAGCTGTCCCTCCACTCCCCGGGGCTGTATCAGCCAGCAGGCAATGAGTAGGGACATCCCCCCGCAACAACAAATGGGGAAACTGAGGCAGAGGAAGGGACTGGCCCAAGGTCACAGAGCAGGAGGCATCCATGTGGTCTGATCCTGGGCGCAGGGCTGCCTCCTTGCCATCCCCATGCCCATGGTCCCCATCACAGCCCAAACAGCTCAGCCTGCAATCCCACCCCAAAATCACATG
Organism: Nipponia nippon; assembly: GCF_047370975.1. NCBI lineage: Eukaryota > Metazoa > Chordata > Aves > Pelecaniformes > Threskiornithidae > Nipponia > Nipponia nippon. The sequence continues at coordinate 30,607,142 of NW_028262391.1, forward strand.
CCCAAGGTGGCGGCTCCTTCCCCAGCACTGCTACCCTCCCCCTCTCTGCCTGCCAAGCCAGGCACATCCCTGCCCATGGTGCAGCCTCTGCAGCACTGCTGGGTACCACAGCTCTGCCCTTTGCTGCAGGGATGTTTACTGTGGGGGAGAGGCTGGGGATGCAGGGGATACAGGCAGCGAGGAGTGGGGGACACTGACAACCCGTGGCCCTAGCAAGGAGGGGGCATGGCGGTTGCAGCACCCATAGGTGCCCAAGAGAGCCCAGCCCTGTCCAGGTTACCCACTTGCCGCTGCAGTGCTCCCACCTCGCTCACCCCTCTCCACACCAGTCCATTGCCATCGGGTGTTGCCATCACAGCAGAGGCTGGAAAGCATCTGAGGGATTGCTTCAAAACAGCAAGAAACCCTCTCCCACTGCAACTCTGGAGGTGGGGAAGGGACAGCACGCCCCCCCCATCAGCAGTCAGCCCCAGCGCAGCCTGCAGCTGTGCTTACTCAGCCTCAGCCTTGGCGCAGCATCTCCGCTGGGCTCAAGGAGGACATGCTCAAGGACAACGCGTCCCTGAAACCTGCAGTACGTCAGGGATGCAGCAGTGGGGCTGGGGGAAGGAAGGGCTCCCCAGCAGCAGGTCCCCCCTGCACCAACGCCTGCCTGGCCCATGCCAAGCCCTGCTGGGTGCAAAGGTCCAGCCTGGGCAAGCAGAGAGGTACTGAGGCAAAACTTCCTGGGAAGGGAGGGAAGCAAGCACGGGAACGGTGGTACCTACCCCATCCCAGCACTCAGGCATGGTGAGGAAGCGGGTGGACGAGGATGGGAGGGCAGGGTGGGCCGAGCACAGGGTCCTGGCGTGGGGCACAGCAGTGCAGCAGGCTGGGGTGAAGCAGAGCTCTGCGCTGGCTCAGCCCCTCGCCTCGATTTATAGCAGAGCCCCAGCCCTGCGTTAAGCCCTCCCTCTCCCTTCCCCCTCAATGCGACGCGCAGCCCCAGCAGGTTTGGCCTCCATTGCAGACGAGCACTGCGATGGAGCCAGCACTCAGCCATTGGCTGCCGCGGGAATTATTCATGCTCCAATTGGCCCCAAATACTCTTGTTTATGAAGAAAAAACACCTGGCACTGTGCGGTACCCGCTCCATCTTCCCTCCTTCAGCAGACCGAGACAGGCAGGGATGCCTAGACAGGGTTGCACTCGCACCCCTTGCAACACACACAGCATCATCACAACAGAGCCCAGCAATGCTCACCTGCACCCATCACACACATACACGCGGCTCTGGCCCCACGCAAACACGCAGAATCATGCTCGAGCCTGCACCGCCTAGACCAAGGCCCTGCAGCAATGCATACGCACCAGGAAGCACGCACACACCCACGAATGGACATGGGTACATGCTAAGCACACAGGAGAGGAACACAGCAGGCATGCTCCTTATATGCACGTGACCATGCACATACATGCACAGGAACACGTACCAACACAGACACACAGAGGCCAGGTAAAACTGTGTCCACCCACATGTCTGTGCATGCAAACTTTGGAAAAATAGTTACAATGACGCATGCTGAAGCACATGCACCCCACAAAATGCTTGCACATACCCCCACGGGGCTGGCCCCTGTGTGTCTGCGTTGGTACACATTCCTGTGCATGTATGTGCATGGTCAAATGCATATAAGGAGCATGCCTGCTGCATCCTTCTCCCATGTCCTTAGCATGTATGCCATGGCCATCACTCATGGATGCACAATGACCTGCACACACAAAGAACCTTGTGCATGGAGGGGCACATGTGTGTACACAGGTGAACACTGCCCCAATACCTGTGTTACCTTACCCAACAGCACGGTCATCCTGCCTGCTGCAGGATGCTGGCATGCAGGGGATGTGCAGGATTTAGCCCCAACCTGGATGTCGCTGGTGGCAGGTAAATAAGGCTGGAGGAAAGACAACCCCACGGCACCGAGGGGTTGGATCCTGTCCCTGGGGCGACACTTGCTGTGTGTGCATGCACACGTGTGTGTATTCCCATGTGCACATGCGCGCAGGCAGGTGGTTTCTGCCCTGATTCCAACAAGGCTTCCGAGAGGGCAAGTCCCTCTGCCTGCAGCTCGCACCCATGGACAGTCTCGTGCCGCCACATCCCCAAAACCCCGCAGCAGGCTCTGGGTGCCATCCCCCTGCACCCTGCCTGCCCTTGCCCAGCCCAGCACTGCTGCCTGGCTCAGCACAACCAGCACCCGTGCCACTCCAGCATGAAGCTGAGCAATCATGGATGGAGAAAGAGTCCCACAGTCCCTCCAGCAGCTGCCCAAAGGGGCTGGCGAGCCACATGCCAGTGGCGGACCAGGGCAGCATCCAGCAGGGACCCTTCAGCCTCACTGCCCACCACAGGGAGCATCCATGACCATTGGAGCCTGCCATCACCTCTGCATCATCCCCAGCCTGGCAGCTCGCCATGCACCACATGCACTGCATGCACCGCAGCCATGGGCAGAAGGGATCCAGCTGCCATCACCACCACATGCACAGGCTTCCCCACATGGCAAAGCCCTGTGTCCCTGGCTTCACCCAGCAGGCTTGTTCCTGTGGAGTCTCTGATGTCTAATAACAGGGCTGAGCCACTTTTCCCTGGGGACAGCCCTTTCCCTGACCTGGACAAATGATCACCCAGAGCTAGTGGGGAGCCACTGAAAGCAGCGTCCTGCAAACAACTCAGAGCTGGGCAGCCAGGGGGTCTGGACATGGGAGAAAGGAAGGACAGAGAGACAGGCAGCAGGATAGCATCCACCTTGCCTCCACCAGAGAGGCTTTCCTCTGCACTGCTTTGTCCTGCAGGGAGCTCAGATCCAAGCCTGGAGAGATGCATCTCTGCTAACAAAGCCCAGCTCCCTGGTGGTTCCTGGCACAGGTACACAGCTGTTCACAAGTCCAGGTGCCATTTTGGATTTCCTCAGCCCTGCTGCCTGTGGAACCAAAGCACATGAGCAGCCACAACCTCCAGGAAAAAGCAAGAGATGCAGAGGGGCATGAGCAGGTGAAAAAAGACAGAAGGTGGCAAAATGGAGAAGGGGTGGAAAAGCTGAGGCGAAGTAAGGCATGAATGCAAAAGGGCAGCAGGGAGGTAAGAGGGCTGAGTCCGCTTGAATGGCATCAAATGGTATTTCCGCCCCATTGGCTACTAGCCCATCTGCCTGGCAGATGGCCCAAACCTCCAGCAGGGCCAGGGCAGAGTCACCTGGCCCCCCGCACTCCTGCACCTTGGCTTATGCCAGCAGCCCCAAGGGCTTTACTTCAGCTGATGGAGGCAGTGGGGAATCCCTGCTCCCCCCTCCACTGCCCTGGCCAGGCCAGAGCATCTGGGCAAGGAAGCAGTGACTGGCTGTGGGGAGGAGCAGAGGGACAGCGAGGAGATAAGCTGTAGGCTGGACTGAATTACCCCAAGGAGTTGAGCCTAGAAAACGGGGTAAGATCTCCCCAAGGAAGGGCAGGCAGCCCCCAGCCTTTACAGGGAACCAACCTGCAAAGTGCTGGGGTGGGGGAAAGGAGGGGGTTGCCACAGCACAGCCTGGGAAGCTCATTCCATCCCCACCCTGAGGCTCTTGGAGGGGAACCAAGAGGGCACAGGGCCTGGCTGTCTTGGAAAAAGCCGCCTTGATCCTTGTCCAGTTCGGTTTTTTAGGTACCAAGGGCATGCAGGTACATCGCTGTGGCATTTGCTGTCTGGACTCACTCTACCTGGGTGCCACCAGGGAGACACAGTTCAGCGTCACTGTGGGCCAATTCCTGAAATACTGGCATGCAAAGATTGTCCTGGGAGACTCATTGCTCTTTAACACCCCCTGCATGCCAAACAAAGCCCTGCCCCAGCACAGCTGAGCAAGAGCCATACTGGTGCCCATGGCCCTACCAGGAGCTCTAGGCAGCCCAGCACTGCCACTTCCCTGTCCCTCCTTGCCTCCTTCTCCCTCGTCACCCTCACTTCGGTGGCACCAGGAAGTTTGGTTTCCCCTCCAGTGGTCAACAAAGACCCTGAGCAAGCAGAGCAAGGAACAGCCCAGACCCGCACACCCTGCCGCTCACGGCCCCAGCATCTTGCCAGCTTTGGAGCTGCTGGGAAGCATGGCATTTCTTTTCCACCACTGCCATTTTTGAATAATTTTGTGGCCTCCAAGAAGGCCACCAGAAATCTCCTACGCTGTGAACCACAGCAGCCACCGCCCAGCATCCTGACAAAAGTCCTTGCTCCCCACCCAGCTGCACCCTGCCATCCGCACGGGTGATGGAAACTGAGCGGGCCAGCCCCAAAAGCCTGGGCATTGCTTTGGGTTTGCCAAAATGGGGACCCAGGCTCCCCTGCCCCTCTCCCAGGATGAATGAAATCCAAATTTATTTTATCCTTGCAGGTGCTGCTGTTTCAGTGCCAGACCTGGCAGGGCTCAGCCAGCACCACCTGAGCCCACCCTCCCAGCTGCTGGCAAAGCAGCAACATACAACCTGAAGTCAGTCACTGGTGTCCCCTGGGAGGGGGGATGCCTTGGGAGAGAGACAGGCAGTGAGCTGGGGTCCAGCAGCCCCACTACCCTCCCTCCCCAACTACCAGCACTCTGGTCTCTGCAGGAGGAGCCTGGTGCAGGATGAGCTTGGGCAGAAGTGTGAGAGCAATGGAGACCAACACAGGAGCCAGGCACGAGCTGAGCCCCTGCGAGCCCCGAGGCCATATCATGGGGCTCCTCCGAAGAGGGAAAACAGAGGTACAAGGTGGGCAGGTGCCAGCCAGGGGAGCAGAGGGGCCCTGCTCTCAGAGAGAGGTGGGTGGTAGAGGGGGCAATGCCCCAGCCCTCCAAAAAAGAAAGAGGCTTTCAAACATCCTTATGTAAGCAGGGAGCTGGCATTGCCTGGGAAACCATTGCCATGGCAATGGTAGAGAGGCTAGAAAAGCAGCTCGGCCCTCCTGAGAAGAACTCGCCTGTTTTCAAGAGGTTTTGTCCCCAGCCACTCACCAAGTACCTGCCAGCCACATTCAAGCACCAGCAGAGGGCATGCCTGGCAGCGACCCCCCCATCCCCTCCTGCAGGGGACCACAATGGATGCGCAGCCCCATGCAAAGACACCGACCAGGCACTGCATCCCCATGGAACTGGGGGACAGCAACACCCCTGGGTCTACTCAGCGCCCCACAGCCTTCCCCAGCCGCAGGCTGCTGTCCCAGGGGTGGGGGGCACCCTCCGTGGCTGGTCCTACCTTCCAGTCCGTGTCCATAGCGGAGAGGAAGACATCCGAGTTCTCCTGGGAAGAGAAGGAGCCGTTAGGGACAGAGACATCCCCCGGCTGCCCCTTACTCCTGTGCCGCCCTCCTCCCACCCAGCTCACGAAGCCCCCTGACACCACAAGCACCCACTCTCCATGGCGGCGCTGGCTGCAGGGGGACATGATGCCCACACGTGTGCACACTAAGTGTGTATTAGCATGTACGTGAAACATCTTCACACACATACATCACACCAAACCAGAACCCGTGCTCACCCATGCATGTGTATCGATACCAGCACACATCTGCACACACACATCCACTGAATACCACACATCTGCACACACATGCACCCAATACCAGCATGTCTGCCCACACACATGCACTGAATACCAACACACATGTGCACACAGGTGCACCTAATACCAGCATACCACCCACAAGTTCCCACTTAAGCACCTGTGTCCTGGCACCCCAAGTGCAGGAGCCAGAGCCACTGCAGTCATCAGACTCACCAGCTCGGCATCCTGGCCCCGCAGCAGTGGCTTCTCCTCAGTGAAGCGCAGCTCATGTAGCCCCGCCATGGTCATCTCCTGCAGCAACAGCCCTGCCAGGGGCAAGGGAGATGTCAGCGCCCATGAGGACCTGCCTTGGTGCCTTTCTCCCCAGTCCCCCAGAACCTCCCAGGTCTCCCTGCCCGTGGGAACAGGACCCAAATTAGCTTCACTCCACCCATCTACCATGGGGATTTGGTGCTTCAGCTTGTCTGGGGGCCACAGCAAGCCCCTCTGCTGGGAGCTGGAAACAGGCATGGGGCAGGCAGTGCCTGGAGGAGCTCAGCTCCCAGCTCCCACCCAGGTCTAGTTCTCCCCGTTAAGGACAGCCCTGTCTCCAGGGCATAGTCTTAGGCAAACTGGGAGACCAACCTGGTCTGTCCATGCTGGTCGCCCCTGTAAGTACTCAACCCAGGGCAAGAACATTCCAATTCCCACCCCAGCTTCCAGCATCTGTCAGAGAGGGAAAATCCAATGTTTTGGCTGGTTTTAGGCTGCAGACAGGTATGGGTGGGACAAAGGAAGATCTCCCTGCACAGCCAGAATGAGGGGTGATGTTTCTCAGCCATGCTGCGAGGCAGAGGGATGCTCCGAGCAGCAGGGAAGCAGAGAGAGAGCCTGAAGTTTGTATTGCAATGATGGGAGAAAACCCAATGTGAAGCCTTTACTCCCAAACTCTTCTTGCCTGCAAAGCAGGTACTGGCCAGCCAGCAGCTCAGCCCCATGGCTGAGGGACAGACCTCACCGTGGAGCCGCCACTCAGCACAGGTGTGAGACTGAATGCTCCTGACCAGGACACCGGGACTTCATACCTCCCCCAATGCCAGCATCTCCAAAAACACCCCCAGGCACAAGCCCAACTTCGACAGCAGAGGGGAGCAAGCAGATGCCTGCGCTCCCAGCAGCTGGCTGCACATGGAACATGACAGACATGGGGGACACGAGGGACAATCCAGGCTCCCCTGTGTATAGATGGGCTGGGTAATGGGCAGTTCCCAGTGCAAGGGGATTATCTGCGGTCAGGCAGGATTCGGAACTCAGGTGTTTGCCTTTGCAGCCTCTGTTTCCTCCCCAAGGCCAAGCCTTCAAATGAGTTGCTGCTCCGAACAGGCCAGCACTGGTCCCACACCCCCTCCACTGGCTACCCCCCCTTTGCAATCTCCCCAGGGACAGCAGGGATGATATGGGGCTGCGCTAGCACAGCAGCAGACATGGACCCTGCTCCATCCACAGCCTCAGCCAAGCCTGCTCCATGCTTTGTCCACCTTCAAACCTGGGTCAGCCTGGGTTGGCGATGTGAAAAGGCCAAGAAATGCCATGAGCATTGCAAGGCCAGCAGGAATACAGGAGCTGGTCATAAACTCCCCTCCAAAGCTGGCTTTTGCTCATCTGACCAGGTTTTCCATTAAAAAACCAGGCAGGCTGTGCCACCTGGCTGCTTTCTGCAAGCACCGCACTTTGCTTTGCTCCTTGGGAGCCATCCAACAAACCAGAACTGTTTGGAGGGAGAAACTCCAGTGCAAAGCCCCCCAGGAGTCCCAGGGAGCCCAGTGCCCGGGGTCTCTGCCTCACCCCCTGCATGGAGGGTCCCACCACAGCAGGGGTCATGCAAAACCCCAGTGGGGAAAGGTGCCAACAGCCCCATGGAGAAGCACACACCCAGGGCATGCTGCTCCAAGCTGGGCTGCTGCTGGGGAAATGGCTTTGTGCAAGCAGACAGCCCTCACCTGCAGCCCACCAGCACAGCTGAGACGATGCAGCCTGCTGAGCCACCGACTGAGCAACCCTGCGATCCCCTGGTGCCCAATCCCAGGGTTAAAATTGGAAGGAAAATCAGCCTCACCAGTAGCCAGGTCTGAAAGAGAGCAGGAGCGTCCCACGCTGACCGCGGCAACCCACCGTGTGGCCGCAGCCCCAGGGTGGCTGGGAACAGCACTTAGCGTATGGTGAATGCCTTTATTAATTAAAGCCTCCAGTTAATATGGGAGGGAGGGTGGCCAAGCAATGAGGAAAGGCCTCGTGACCTTGCTCGAGTGGTGAGGGGAAAGCTGCCTCACGAGGGACATGGCAGAGCCCTGCACTGACCGGCATCCTCAGCATGGGATGGACAGTCACCTGAAGTGGTGCTGAGCATGGGAACGGAGGAGGGATCAGTACATCAGGGAGTCCCATGGGTGCAACTGCCTGCGAGCAGGATCACAGCCATGCTGCTGGCTTCCTGTGGGTGCTCTGCTTCCCATGCCACCCCACAGGTACCCTCATCCCTGCTCCTGCCAGCACAGCAGTGGGGCTGTGGGCAGTGTCCCCCAGCCCAGCTGAGCCACATCACTGCAGCGGGCTGGTGAGGAAGCCATAGCTCCAGATCTCCTAGCCAAAGCAACTTGGCTCCCATTGCATGCTGGGACAATGTGGCTGGCAGGAAGTCCTTTTCCCTCCAGCTCACCCCAATGCTCCCCAACAGCACCCATCCCCAGGGTGCTGCCCCAAGCACACCAACCTCTGCTCCCACCCTGCCTTCCTGTGTGGTGCCACCATTTCCTGGGCACAGCTGGGACACGCCTCCTCCCTAATCCCAAATCAGTCCCAAACCTAGCGTGATATTAGTGCTCTGTTTGGGACTAGTGCTCTGCCCCACCGTGGCCCTGGCACTGCATATACAGATGGGGATTGAAACAGCCGCATTGGCTTAACTTCCCCAGGGATCTGCAGCCCAATGTTGGCTTACTGGAGGAGAACCAGCTCACGGCAAGGAAATACACTATCATCATCATCACGATAAGACTGTGGGAAGGGTTTAACACTGGGCAGCATGTCTGGTCGGAAAGCAGAGGTCCCTCGGGCAATGCACCGGCCTCACAGGAGTCTTCCCATTGACAACCAGCGTCCTGCCCTGGCGCAGCGGTGGCACCCACAGGATGTCAGCATGGATTTTCCAGGCTAACTGAGCAGTGTGCAACAGATGGGGAGGCAAATCTGGAGGAGAGAGGCCTGGCGCTGCCAAGAGGTGAAGCCAAGGTGACCTCAAGCGAGGCGGGGAGAGGGAGGATGGGAACCTGCAACCCAGTCCAAGACACAGAAGCGTGCCCACAGCATCGCCCCCCAGAGCAGGACCACTGAGGAGCTGTGATGGGGTGGAGGAAAACCCCAGTGTGACACAGCCTGGGCCACCTCCCACCCCACCGGTGTAGGATAAACACCCACAGCTTGCTCTGCCCCCGCGGGGGGGCACAGGTCTGCACCCCAGCAGCCCCCACAAACCAGCCTAACCGTGTGGTCCAACTGGGGAGCGCAGGAGCGGGCAGGCCACAGCGTGGGGACCCACCGGGCCAGGGGATCTGGTGCCACCTGATGTAGGGGCCGAGCACCCCAGCTCTGCGGGGATGCAGGCTGTCTTGCAATGGCTGTTGCTAAAAGCAACCTCCTCCCCAGCCCCATCCTCGGGGCACCCAGGCGGCGGGGAGTCTCCCAGGGGAGGCTGGCAGAGGAGCAGGCACTGCAGGGATGCTCCGGAAGTTCCAAAGGCACCCTCCAGCCCCCCTCGGCTGTCTGCTTGGCAGACCCCCGCACCAGGAGGCTGCCGACTCAGTCCCCCCCTTCACCCCCCAGCACCACCAGGCTGGGCTTCCCCCGCTGCAGCCTTGGCACCTCCCCAGGCATCGCCTCCCGTATCCCAAAAAGCATCGTTCCCCCCCAGCAGCCCATACATGAGGGAGAAGAGGCAGGCGGGGGGGAGAAGGGAGGGGCGGTAGCTCCATCTCCTAGTCAGGGGCTGAATGCTCTTCCCCCCCGACCCCATCACCCAGCGCCCGGCTCCTCCCAGCCTCGCTCCCCCCTCCAGCACCTCCGGGGCGGCGGGAGCGGGGGCGGCCGGGCCAGGTCGTACCTGTCAGCAGCTCGATCTTGTGCCGGAGCACCTTCATGCCGGGGCGGCGGGTCCCGGCGCCGCCGGCGGGCGGGGCAGAGCGGAGGGAGGGGGCGGCGGCGGGCCCCGGCGCGGGGAGCGAGCGGAGCCGGTGCCGGTGCGAGGCGCGCAGGGCGGCGCAGGGGCGAGGCTGGGCGCGGCCCCCGCCGGGCCGGTTCCTCCCCTCGCCGGGGCCGAAGGGGAGGGGACGGGGCCGACGCCGGGGGGCGCCAGGCGGACAATGGGCCCGGGCCGAGGCTGGGGGAGCAGGGGATTAAACGGGAGACGGAGCGCTCCCGGGGGGTTACACGGGAGATGGAGCGCTGCGGGGGGCCTGCACACGTCACCCCCTAAGGAACCAGGGAAGTCCCAGAGCTGGACCATGATGGCCGATGGGTCCAGAGGGTCCCTGTGGTCATGGGGTCCCAGGAGCAGGGCACAGTGGGAGCCTTGGGGAGCCCCAGGTATGGGGCCATGCCTAGGGAGTCTGGGGGTCCCCGAGAGCAGGAGATGGTGATGATCAAGGTGCCCAGGGAGGATCCCAGGACAAGAGGGGATCTGTGCAACAGGATACCTGGAACAGAGCCATTATGGCCAAGGGGTCTAGGGAGTCCTGAGGAGTGGGGCCATGAAAAGGCCAAAGGGCCTGGGAGTATCCAGGAACAAGAATAAGGATGACAAGGGGCCTGGGGGTCCTCTGGAGCATGCAGGTGCAGGTCCCCCTGAGCATAGGATGGTCATGGTCAAGGGGCCCAGGTAGCCCCAGGATAAGGGGGACCTGTGCAATGAGGGTCCCCACAGCAGGGCCATAATGGTCTGGGGGTGCCAGGGAGTGAGGATGGTGATAGCCGTGGTGTCTGAAGGATCACCCAGGAGCAGAGGCCATGGCTGGGGTGGTGATGACCCCCCAACATATTGATGCTGGGGGTGTAGGGTGGCAGCTGTTTGGGGTAGAGCAGGAGGTTGTGCGGTGGCTGTTTGGGTCAGGCAAAACCAGGGGCTGTGAACACTGCCATAGGCAGGGGCGGGGGGAGTTGGAGAGGGCCAGTCCCACTGTGGGGAAGATGCAGGACCCTCATCTTCTGCATGAGGCATGGATGCTGGTGGTGCCTCCCTCTGCCCTGGCTATGATCCTGAATTGTCAGGGGCCACCAGCTCTGCAGGGCAGCCCGTTTGTGGAGGTTTGCCCACCACCCTTGTAATGGTGCCCAGGTTTCTAAAAGAGCCAGGGGCTCCCAAGGTAGCAGGGTATGAAGCAAGGCTATGTCCTGAAGTGGGAAAGCTGGTCCAGTGAGGACAGAGGGCCCCAGCCTGCCCCTAGAGCAAGGGCTGATTGCCACTTGCCTCCAAGCTGGGCAAGCCTGTCCTGCAACTGTTCCTTCCTCTGTACTTCTTTAGTGTTGCTTTAATTCATTTATCCATGGTTAGGGATGTACAGCCTCCACGCCCAAGTTGCCTGAGGCAACTGCACAGGACATGCCATTCAAAACCCAGAACTGGCCCTTATCAAAACATCCCCATGGGGAAACTGTGGAGGACCCCATCACTTCCCCTCCATGGACTTGGTTCCGCATCAAACCCAGCCCCAAGTGATGCTCACCTGGGAGGACTTAGGCTGCTTCCCAGGGGCAGGGCTGTGGTCTGGTCTGGTCTGGTGTGGTTTCCAGGCTATCACTCGCTCCTCTTCCCTGCTGGGCATTTCTGCCAGGAGCGTCCAGGCAAAACATTTCATATCTCCATTGCAAAGACGGTGTGCATGAGTCAGGGCCTGAGGCTGCTTGAACCTGCATTTCAGTGCTATTTATGTATCAGTGTGGAAAAGCCAAGGTTTCTTGCAAGATGCGTGAGGCTCAGGTTCTCCTATGCCAAGAGAGGTCCATGCAAGATGCTGCAAGAGGGTTGGAATTTGGGTGCTGGGATCTTGGAGACAACCTCTGCCCTGGAGGTCCTGGGGACCAGCTGGCAGCAGACCTAGGCCGGCCCTGGAAAGGGATTTCTTGGCAGTCCCTGTAACCACCAGCCATGGGCCTTGGGAGCAGTGCTAGCATCTCAAGGGGGCTGAACCAGGGTCTTGTTAGTACTACCCTCATCCAGAGATCCAAGTTTGCCCCCAACCCTAAATTCCCAGGATGGCAGCGGGTGCCCACAGGCTGCTTTCAGCACCTGGGTTGAACCAGGCATTCCAGACCTCAGCCTCATTGCCCCTCGGCCAGCTGTGGTGGCTAACGTACTGCTGTGCGTGAACGGCACATTTCACTGGTGGGCCATGGGGTGCCTTGAGAGCAGCCACAGGCAGCTCATTCTACAAACACCTGCTGAGGGGCTGGAGGAATGTCTGCTGATACAGACATTCATTTCCATCCCTGGTACATCTGGTTTAACAGCTTGTCCCAGGCTTTTTGGATGGCAACCAGTTTTCAGCTGATTTCAGCCTCTCCTGCTGAGTCACCAAGAGCTCTGCATCCAGGCTGTGTTCACCTTCTCACCTCGAAGGGAGCACAGGGACCCTTTAATCCCTCAACTAGGAGTCAGCCCAGCACCCAGCACTTCAATGGGGTCAGACCTTCCCTGCCTTCAGGGCTGCCTTTCACCCTCTTCTGCAGGTCCAGCAGTCAAGGGGTTTCCTCTGAACTGGTCAAGGATGAGTTAGGGTCAGATTCAGATCTTCCTGACATTGTACAAATTTAAACCTCCTCCTCTCCCAATTGCCAGGGATTTCTACGGGAATGAATGATTTTCACACTGGGGATTTATCTTCTCCACATGAAGTCCAACTTTATCAAATAACAGCTTTTAGATGGCTACCTTGCAAAAGGAGCAGGGCCATGTGGCTGAAATAATTGCACAATTAATTAGGCTTGGGAAGAGCACAAGCTCTCTGTGCTCTAAGCTGGAGGGACTGGGGTGTCACCCCATGTGGGGGTTCAGAAATTGCCTGCACATGGAGGCATCCGCACCCTGAACTGTGTGATTAAAGGGAAGCAAGGGAGTTTTACAGCATGGATTTTTCCACATTATTTTTCATTGTGCTTTTAATGCAGGTCAACGTGGCATTTGCCACGTGGCTTTCCCGGGCTTTTAGCTCAGCCATGCGACACTAAGCCAGTTGAACAGAGGTCTGGCTCCAGAGATGGCATCAGGAAGGCCACAGCCCCGGACAGGGACTCCCCAGGACCTTGCTGAGGGCTTGGGGATGCTGCTTGCAGATTTGTATTATCTCCCAGTGTTTAGTCACACACCCCTGATGCTCATTTCCAGGTGCTGCTGTGGCACCAGTGCTTCCCAAGAACCCAGGGAGCCCTCTGCCTGGAGATGTCGGTGATGATGTTGAAGTTGGGCTGCAGCTGTCTGAAGGATGTCCCGTCCCTTGCACCAAAGAGGGGAGATCATGTTGGGGATATGTCAAGCACAGGGGATGTTCCCCAGTGCCCGCCCAGAGAGGGGTATCCACCAAGTGCTGCCACAGACAAACCCCTTGGTCTCTCCCAGCTGGGCTTTGCTATGGTCTCCTGGGGCTGGGGCCAGATTCCCACCTTCCTTTTGCTGCCACATATCAGAGCAGTTGGGTGGTGATGGACGCAGGCTCAAGCCGGCCATCAGGCCAACACCACGAACCTTGGTCCACCAAAGCAAGCAGGTCTGAGGGGACAAACCGAGCTCCGAATACACCATGCAGTGAGCTGTCCCCCCATGCCGCTCAGGGCTGGGGTCCCCAACTGTGCTGGCAGCCAGCCATCAGCCTTTCCAGCAGCACAGGGACCCCTGAGAGCCACCTCGTCTGTGCCATGGTGTGCTGGGCATCCGCCCTAGTGGGACAGGAGCCAGAAGTGGGAGGAAGAAGTTGGGTACTGCAGGGTCATAAGTGGCATAGGAAAGGCTGCCAAAAGCATGGTGCCATTTGCCAGACCCAAGCCTCTGCCCTGCCACTGCAGGCTAGTGGGCTGGAGCAGAGTGTGCCATCCCAGGGCTATTCACCCCCTCATCCCCAGCCAGGCTCCGTCCTCCCCCATGGTGAGCGGAGGGGGCTAAGCCAGGCAGCAGGAGATGCTATTTTAAGCCCCCTGGTTGGGAACTGAACCCATCCACCCTGGCTGTCTGGTGTGTTTCCCAAGGACACACTCTGGCCAGCCAGCGTCATTTTGCAGCCCCCACCCTCCCCCATGCACGGGTTTACTCCTCCACCAGCAGCGCTGAGTAATTTTCCACGGCACTGCCAATGCCAGCAGCGGTGCGAGGAGCACGGGAGGGGCTGTCATCACTGACACAAAAGTGGCAGCTCCTTTCTGTCCCCCTGCTGGAGCTGCTCTGAGCCATGACTCCATAGCCAGAGTACAGCAGACAGCCAGGGACCTCCAGTCCAAGGTCCTGGGACAGATCCGGCTGACCCCATGTAGTGACAGAGGCTGCAGACCCTCCCTGAAGCCCAGGAGTGGGGACAGGGTTTTACACTGTCTACCTGTACCAAGCACCACTGCAAGCTGGAAACATCCACGTGAAGGTTTCATGTATCCCCATGTTGGAGGTCTTCTTGTGAGATTTGTAGGTAGGGAAACTGAGGCATGGAGCAGCTGGGCCCAGGCAGACGCTGCCAGGCTCACAAGCCTTATCCACAGGCAGCCTTACAGCAGCTCCACTTTCAGCATGGTGTGGCAGAGTGTGGGGCAGGTGGATGGGGATGCTGCTGCGGCTCCAGAGCAAAACTCCAGCAAAAGCTCAGCTCACAGCAGGGCCCCCCTCCCCCTCCAGGAGTCACCTCTCTTGAACAAGACCAGCTTGAGAGCAATGAGCTGACCTTTCTAGCCAGGATCCCCAGCATTGGAGCTACCTCAGCAGTCATGCCTGCAAGTGGAGAGGCATAGGGGGCAGAACTGGTGAACCCAGCGATGTCGCTGCTGGCAGAGGGGAGGTGGCAGGACACGAGGCCCTGGGACCTTTCATTTCACCTTCTTCACGGAGAGAGTGGTTAGGCATTGGAACAGACTGCCCAGGGAAGCGATACAATCACAGTCCCTGGAAGTATTCAAAAAATGTGTGGATATGCTGCTTAGGGACATGGGTTAGAGGTGGACCAGGCAGTTAGGTTAACAGGTTGGACTCAATGATCTCAGAGGTCCTTTCCAACCTTAATGATTCTATGTTTCTATGATTTTCCCCGTCTCAGAAACATGGAGAGATTTCACAAAAAAGAGGGTAAAGGCCATAAAACTCTCAACAAAAATGCTCCAGCACAGCCCTGTTTCTTCCCAAAGCTCCTGTTGCAAGGACCACAGTGCTATCTTGACCTGGCAGAGGCAAGCTGGGATCCCCCACCCCACTGCAGGTACCTCCACACCCCTTGGACACTCTTCCCACAGCGGCACCCAGTGCTGACAGTGCCGCAAGGACCCATCCGGTGGAGGACAGAGGGCGATGGATGGAGCATGCAGCCGCCACTGGCAGAGAGCAACTGTAGAGATGACCAGCAAGGAAAGCAGAGGTCTGAATCCAAGCTCCAAGGCAGGGCAGGGTTTGACGCATGGCTGACAGCTCCAGGGTGCATCCTGTGCCGCACACAGGGCTAATGTGGGAGCAGGAGGAGAAGCAGCCTGGGGCATATGTGCTGGCTGTCTGTGTTGGCTGAGCAGGGGATTGGCGCAGTCGATGCACCTGTATCAAAGGGTTTCACAGGGATTAGGTATCACCTCGAGGCACATGCAGTCCAGTGACGATGCGCAGAGGAGTTAGAGCTAAATTTAGCCTTGGTTGTGCATGAGTGTGATGTTTTTATTGCTGCCCCTAAATAAAGACATTGTTTGGAGCATGTGGCTGCTGGCCCTGCCTTGCTCAGCCTTAGACTTTTGATGGGTTGTTTCGGTCAAGCTGTTCAAAAGGGGTAGAAACAAGAAGAATTAGCAGTTGGTGAGACATATCCCAAGGGCCTATTTCCAAAAATGCCCAGGATTCATCTTTCAGAAACCAGCAGTGTACACAAAGCAGTGAGAGGGTGATCTCGGTGGCCATGGAAATGTGCTTGTACTGCGGCAGAGGTGTCTGCCAGGCAGAGTTGCTCCACGGGCATGGGACCGCATGCTGTGGAGCCATGACCGTAACAAGGGGGCTACCAGGCTGGCTTGGGCTCAAGGCAGCGGTGCTGGAGCACCAGCTGTTGGTGATGGGCCCTATCCTGCATCCCATTGTCTGCCCACCGTAGGGCAGGCACGATCTGCCCCAGCCTTGCATCCCCAGGGCCGCGAAAGGCCCACAGCTTGCTGGCTCTAAAATAATCAGGGCCAAAATGACAGCAGGACAATCCGACCTCAGACACCTCAAAAGAGACACCTCAAACCCTGCCCAGAGCCCCCACATTGGTCCCAGGATGGGTCAGCCTGCCAGAACCGCTGGGCTTCATGCAGAACAAGGGGAGGCTGCGATGCGGCACTACCCGTGCATGAGCTCACAGCTGGGGCTGCATGCAGCAACAGGCAGGAGCCAGCCACGCTGCTCTCCAGCCTAACACCACGCATTTTGCTGAAGTTGCCTTAGAAGATGCAGTCCTGTAGGGAGCTCAACATCCTCTTCCTGCAACACAGCCTGCAAGCCTGGGATGGGGAGCATTGCCTCTGTGCCCTGGCGCAGGGCAGAGATGCACTGTGCCGTCTGCTCCCCTGCCGCAGCACAAAGCATGTGCTGGGGCTGGCGAGCTGCCAACCCCCTGGCTGCCTCCTGCCCTTGCAACATGGGGCTACCAGTAATTTTCCATCCTGGCTGCAGGCTCTGCCCTAACGAGATGTTCTTCTGTGTCCCTCTAATAGGGCTGGGCCCTGTTCAAGTTTCTCTGTTCATTCAGACCCCGAGTCCCCCTTTTTTGCTTCTCGAGCCGCCCACCACTTCTGCGTGACGGCTGCTCCTCTGAGCCCTCCTCCTCCCTGCACTCACAGGCCCTCTGCCTCAGGGAAACAGGAGGATTTCGTCCAAAAGCCAGAAAAAAAAAAGTCCAGCAATACGCCAAGAAAAATTCCCATAGCTCAGCTGCACTCTTGGGCCAGGAACAAGGCAGCCCTGGGGCCTTCGCCATCAGCTGTCTCCAAAGCTGCCTCGGCGTGGGCATCTCTGCCTGGAATTGAAGGTCTGGGTCCATCAGCTGCGTTGATCAGCCAAGCATGTCAGCGAAGCTGATTTACAGAGGGAAGCATCTGGCCCTAGAGCTCGGTGTGCCTGCAGCATGCACGCAGCACCATGCTGCCTTGAACTCCCTTCTCCTCGCAATGAAGCTGCTCAACTCTGATCTCAGCTTAGGCTTTGCACTTTGTGGGTCTGGAGAGCCAGAGGGAGATATCCCCACTCCTAAGTGGTGGTGGAGAGGCAGGCCCTCCTCCTCCCACACCAGCCCAGCAGGGCTGATGCAACCAGGCATCGCTCCAGCACCTGCCGTCACTGCTCCAGAGCTGCACAGAGGATGCAAGGGTCCCCTGGGAGCCAGCGTTCACTCACGCTCCTGCCTCCACTCAGAGGGGACAGCACATGGCTTTCCAGAGCAGGAGGGATCAGAGGCACCCGGCAGGAACTGTGGATATAAACATCCCCTTGACTGCCCTGGGAACGGCTTGTCCCTGGAGGGGCAAAGAGGCTGAAGGGGTGCTGAGGGGATCTCTCTGCTGCTCTGTGCTCTGGGGAGCCCACTCTGGCCAGGGAAGAGCTGAGCATCCAAGAGTCTCCATCTCAAAGTCTCAAACCACCTCCAGGAGCACCAGAACCTTGATCAAAGTACATGGAACCCACAGAAGAGTTCACCTATCTCCCTTGGGTTTTGCAGGCACCAAAGCGGGTGCAACCTCCAGCCCCACCCCAACACCCCTTGGAGCTGCACCAGGGATAAACAGAGAAAGGCACTCAGAGCAAAGGTGCCAAAATGAAGGATGATTAATGTGGCATCAAGGTGTCTCAGCACCAGCAAACATGTTGCTTTGGACAAGAGGTGCCTCGAAACACATAGAGGCACCGGGAAAGACAGATGGCTGCAGGAATGGGCCTGGCGCATGAAGAGTTCTCCCACCACCAGGAGACACCTCTTCTGGAGGTGCTATTTCCCAGGTCCTCACCTGCAGAGCCCACCTGCAGCCCCTCTGCGACTTGCTGGGCTGCCAAGGCCTTTGTGCCCACAGGCCAACATCCTGCCCATCTCTCCTAAGTAGTTCCCTCCATCCCTCCCTGCCTCCTCCCAGCCGCACGATCAGGCAGCAGCAGTGCCTGGCCCCACCATGCAGCTTCTGCCACAGCCCCTTTTCAGAGCCAAGCAAGGCTTTAAATAAATATCTGTCAGCAGAGCAGAACCAAGCTGTTCAGAGTGACTGCATGGGTGCAGATGCATTTAGGAAGTTGATAAGCTTGAGACAGAGCAGAGACAGCAAGGTCTCTCCTCAGAGTCCAGAGACTGGTACATTCTCAAAGGCAGCATTAATCAGAATTTTCAATTACGCAGCACCCATCACAATGTAGCAAAAAGTTGCCCACTCTTACCTTCCCCTGGGGAGCAGGATAATGCCATTTCTGAGGGCTGGCTTCTCTGGCTGCGAGCTGCTGCAATGGTTTAAGGCGAGGGTGATGGAGTGGGAAGACCCAATTGTTCTCAGAGTTTCCACAGTTCCCCAATCACCACCAACTGTGTTTGGAGATGCAGGGGCCAGGTGTGTGTGGGCTGCGCCTCTCTGCTGGGTGGTTGTGTGCAGCTCGGCCAGGAGGTGGGGAGGGGGTCCCACTCCTGCCTGGGTACCAGGGAGCCTCACAAGCACATACCAAGGTTGCCTCATGGTGAGACCAGGACATGCCAGCAGGTCAGGGCACTTGGGTCTCGAAATGCAGACCACTTTCCCAGGGGCACAGAGGCCCTGGGGCTGGCAGGGCAGATTCTTTAAAACAGATTATATTTGGCTTCTAACATCGGCAAGATAAGAAGCAAGCTCAGGTGAGCCTGACAACCCTCCCGCTGAGACAGCATGATGCTGCTGATCCCTGCACAAGGCTGGATCTGGGTTCTCCCCTCTGTGCTCAAACTGCAGGGAGCCCTGGTGGGATGGGCACCCACTGACTCTCCCTGGAAACTGGCAGATGCCCATCACCTGCAGTGGACATGTCAGCAGGCTGCCCATGAAAATAAGCTGCTCTAGCTCAAACCTAAGCCTGGCCTAATACAGATGTCCCCAGCGGGGGGCTCTCAGGGAGTCTCGCAGATGGCTGCAGCAGCTCTGGGTAGCTTTGGCAGTCCTTTGTTTGTGCAGGCAGAGACTGATCGAGGTGAACCAAGCCCGCTCCATTTGCACTGCCCAAACTCCCAGGACCTTGTCAGCACATCCAAGATGGAGCCAGGCTGGGGCCTTGGCCCAGGCTGCTGGGTGGGTGGCAGAGCCAAGGAGGGGCTGTTGCACAGGACGGACAGCAAAGCCTTGGGCAAAACCAGCTGGGGAGTGAATTCCCTGTGCGTGGGTGGGGGAGGCTGGCAGGAGTGCAGCCAGCTGTACCCCAAGGGCTGGGGGCTCCCTAGGGTCACAGTCATGAAAAGAGAGGAGCCTGGAACACAGGGAACACATCTGGGGTTTTCCAGGCATCAGTTCCCTGCTGGGGTGCCTGGGTCAGGAGGGGGATGCAGCGGGGCAAGAGCGGCACGCATAGGAAGGGCTCCAGCACAGCCAGTCCTCACCCAGGCAGGAGAAGGCATCTGGAGGGGCCCAAGCAGCCACCCGCAGCCCTTCCTCCTTGCTCATTGTGAAAGCGTTCACAGTAGCAGCCAAATACCCAGCTCCCCTTGTGTGCTTTTCCACAGCTTTCCTGTGCCCCACCAGCTCTGCCCCTGACCTTCTCCTTGGCCCGCAGCTGATCAATACCTCTAGCTCTGGGGGAATCCATCAATCCTAACGATTTCATCCTGCTTCTCGCTAATGAACTCTCTTGTTGCGCTGCATTTGAACCATGGACCTGGCAGACGCTGGGGAGAGAGGCAGAGGGCTGGCCAAAGGCACCATCACACACTCTCCACCACAGAGGCAGGTCTTCAGCCCTCCCTCCCATGGCTCATGGCTCACTGGAGGACCATAAATCTTCCTCTCTCAGCTCTCCAGCACCTTGGAAAGGCACATTCAGTATGTTTGAGTGCCTCAGCCAGGATTTTGGAGCTTTTAACCAAAACCCACCAATGTGTCCTCACGATCACTCATTGCCTCTTCACTCAGCTCCTCTCTGGAGAGCTTCCACCAAACTCTCTGTGCCTGTCTGGAGATGGGGAGACTTGACGACACTCTGACCCACCAATGATGGGAAGCAGGAGCCAAAATTTCTAGAGTCCTTTTCTCAAGGCACCCAGCTTTTAGCCAGGATGAAAGTGCAGGCACTTGGGTAACAGTGGGGAGTTCAACATGTTCCTCTGCCCTGCACACAGCTGCCTGACAGCCAGCCAGCCTGCCTGCAGGTCCAGCCCCTCCAGGTGGCCAGCCTGATGCCCCTCCAGCCCCTACCATGCCTGCCCAAGCTGGAGGTGCAGAATTTCAGCAGCTTCCCGTTAAGAGCAGCCTGGACCCCATCTGGCACCAGGAGCTCTGCTGGGGTGCATGTGTGGGAGCACCAACCCAGCCATGCAGCACACACCTCCCTGCCTGCTCATCCTCTCCTTCCCTTTTTAGTCCTGTCCCTTACAGGAGAAGCACAAGACAAAACTAAGGTGAAGTCACCAAACTGGTCTGGGGAGGGCTGGATACCAGGTGCTGTCCTGGCCTGTGCATCCTCCCAGCTTGGGGACTTTAAATCCAATCCTTGTGTTGAACAGCCCTGGAAAGTGTGGTTTTCTTGGGTGCCAAATACACATTCAAAGCCGCTTCTCTTCCAGCCTCCACATCCTCCTGCAGCAGGGCATTGCGCATCCCTGGGGTAAAATCATCCTTGACATTGTTGCTGCTGTCTGTGTGACTGTACTGCCGGTTTACAGCTGGTCCTGGCAGAGCTTCTGGAGCCCCATCCCATGTCCTGGAGTGGACCAAACAAGGGGCTCTGGCCCAGCCTGGCACCGACCTTTGCTGTGAATCCAGTCACGCGCACCCCATCAATAACTAAATGCAAGATAACAAAATGAGCTGTCACAGCCAATTAACATTAATGGCTTAATGGGGCCAGCTCCAGGCCGGAGGGGCTGGGGAGAGGCAGGGTGAGGGGTCTGCTGGCTCCCTCAGCCAAAAGCCAGGAGGCCGATGTGGGTGCTTCCCTGGCAGCGCACAGATGTGGCATCATCTCACTGGTGCGTGGACACCCCAGCCCCAGCCAGAAGAGAAGGATGGGCAGCCACGGGATAACAAGTGCAGAGACACCCTACACAGGGCTTTAGCCCCAAGGCAGACCCGCTCATTAGGAGAGCAGCCAGCTACAACTGCCAAGCCCAAAAGGGTTCCACTTAAAGCTGGGAGGGATCTCAATGTCTGTTGTGGAGTGCCTCTCAATTAATTAGCATCCTGCTAGTTATACGATTGAGGCAATTGCTAAGGAGATTAAATCAGTCTCTGCCACCAAGCAGATGCTGTTCCAAGGCCTGATTTGCAGTGATTTTCCTTTCCCTGTGCCATTCTGCCATGCTGACTCAGCTGAAGCCCCAGGGTGCTGGGCACAACTTGGTCAGTTGGCAGCGTGGCCACAGCATCCAGGGAGGCAATAATCTGTTCACCCCATTCTGCCTGCATCAGCATGGGACAGACTCACAGCCGGGCAGCTAGAGCTGCATTTGTGCACCTGAAAGCCCAAACTGAAAGGAAAAATCGCAGCTCAGCCTCCAGGCAGGGCTTGGTAAATCCACCACAACTGCAATAAACCCTGCTGATTTGGTGCAAACTTCGAGTAACCGTGCTGATTTCACTGGAGCCAGCCCAGATTCACAGGGGCAGTAGAACAGAGTACAGCCCTGCCTAGGAAAACAGAGGATGTACCTGGCTGAGCTCTGCTCCACTCCACTAGTGCTCCTCAGGTCTCCACCAGCCCAAGTGAGGGGGACTCTTCTCTGAAAGCCTTTGCAAAGGGTGTGACTCCAACAGTTGTTCTGTTAATGATCACCAGGGCCTGTGCATGGCTCCTCCCCCAAGCCCACGAGCCCTCCACTCCCTGACCCCAGCCGCAGAGCTGCCCCCCAGCAGTAAAAGTGGCCGTTCAGCCACCCATGGGCATGAAAACACTTAGGAAAGGGGCTGCAGGATCCATCAGCTCCCACCCCCCACCCCACCCCCCCGGTTTCAATTAAACACCTAAACAAACTGCAAATCTTCTATTTGTAAGCAAGGCAAAGGCACGAAATTCATCTTAAATCATTGCTGTGATGGGAGCCTGCCTGCAAGATACACCTGCCCTGCAGAGGATGGTCCCACAGCAAGAGAAACAGGTACATTTGAGGATTGTTTTGATGGTGCCTTGACTTCTGTGTCTACTTTACTGCTTCCTCCCAAGTGCATCGCTGTCAAGGCCCCCAGCTACAGGACTATGTTGTCATGTGGTCATCTCCTCACTCTCCTTTTGCTCTAACACCTGAGAAAAAAAGCCACACTGCATCCTAAGCATTTGGTAGCTTCCTGGTCTGAATTCAGGGAAAAATTTGCCTTTTATGTCTAGCAAAAACCTGTTTGTGAGGGTTTGTCATAATCCTCCTTGTGCTTCTGCTTTACCTAGGGAGAACACAAAGCCCTCAAGGGACCAACAGGACAGTTAGAGATAGGCCCAGCCTTATAAGCCACACAAGCTGAGAGCGCAGGTTGGGCTTTTGCAACCTCCATTTGCTTTTTGCCACATTTTTTGTATTGCAACATCACAACAGAGATGGAACAGCACCGTTAGGACCCTCAGGAGGCATCTTACCACTGCCAATTTCTAGGCAAAGAGAAATCTGGAGGGGGGTAAGGCTGCAGCTCGTTTTAGGGTTGCAGTTTCTCAAGCTCATCTGCAGGCAAACTGGGATTTCTTACGGTGAAGCCATTTTTCTCTGATCTTACTGGATCCCAGCATACACAGAAGATGGCTTCCAAGCTTTAAAGCAATCTTCACCCCTGGGGTCCCCCCTCCGTTTCGTAGGCTAATTGGAAGTAAAATGCTTTTAATGCATAGTTGTCAACGAGAACCTGAGCCTGAAACAGGGGCAAAAGCAGTTCGCAATGCATTTGAGTGCCATGACTCAAGCACAGCTCTGATATCACAACATCAGGGATTAAAGACACACTCATGAGGGAATACCAGTATGAAATGGGTTTGGTCCAGGGGTGCTGCTGTGCTCCTACACCTTCCAGCTGGAGCTGGGGAGAAGCAGGCCCCATGGTTTGTGTTTCCAAGGGAGATGAGCTTATGAGCAGAGGAACCTCACCTTCCCCCAGGGAATGCCAGCTGCTTTCTCTGTGACTCCAGCAATGCCACATCCTGACACAACAGGATGCAGTGCTGCAGCTGTGGCCCTTCTGAGGAACATGCACTGAGGCAGCCACATCCCTCGCCTGCTCCATCAACACAATGTGCTGTTCCCCTGAGCAGCTGTGCCTGAAACTCTGCACCTAGGCCTAGGCACAGCCAGAGAGCACCCTGAGGTGGTACACATTGCGCTCTGCAAACTTCATCTATGGCCCTACATGCTCCTTGCACCCCAAACCCTGCTCAGCCCAGGTGCTGCCTGTGCCTTGCCTGCGACCCAGCGCCTAGAGGAAAAGTGGCTTCTGTCCTAAAACACACGGGATTTCTGCCTTGCCACAGGGCTAGCTGGAAAACCTGAAGAAGGTATGTTTCCCCCAAGGTGTGGGGGAGCATTGCAAAGAGCTGCAGCTACACAGCTTTACAGAGGCTAACAAAAGGTGAAAGACCACAGGGTGTCCTGCCAATCCAGATAGAAAGGATACTAAGGCCACTGGCACTGCTTGGCAGCCTGCCATGAGAAATAACTCTTCAAAAATAGAAGCGTGCTAATCTCACGAACCTGCTGCTATTGTCAATGACATTAATGAAGTGTTTCGAAAACCAGAACAAATACCTTGGCTTTTTGGGGCTGTGCCACCCCTTGTAATTTTCCACAACAGCCAAGGAGTGGTCTGGCAGCGGCAGTGCACTGCTCTTCGTGCCACTCTGCTCTCCTGCACACAGCACCCCCAAGAGCAGCGGCACGGGGTCGGCTCTGCTGGGCTCCCAGCAAGCTTGGCACCTGCACAGGAAAGCCTGGCCAGCCCTCAGTGCCCAAGGAAGAAAAGGCTCCCAGGAGCAATTTCCTCTGTGAAGCAATTGAGCATACTCAATGGAAATAGCGCCCCGGGGAGGTGGAAGCTCACTGTCTTCCTCTTCCGTCTTGTCTTCAAGCCTTGTGTCAAGCCCCCTCTGGGTTCTTTTTCACTCCCTGAGGTCCCTCTCCAGCTCCTGCCTCCTCTTCCTCTCCTTTACTTCCCCACACATCTCCAGCTCTCTTCTTTGGTCTCAGACAAACCATGCGATGGCATGCAGCCTGGAAGTCGTCCCGCAGTTTATTTACTTGAGATGTTACACTGTTTACAATGGTAAGTGGAGGCACTTCAGGACCCCTTCAAATGAGGGAGTACCACACTGAATGCTGACCTGCTTCCTGAAAGCCTCTGGATACTCCCCCTCTCCCTGCCTGCTCTGCTTCCCATCATCTCATCCCACCTCTCGTCTGCTGCTCAAGCAGACCCAAAGGGACCACTGTGGCTGCCACCCCCTGCCTCACTCCATGCAGCTGGCTGCCTTCCCAGGCACACTGCTCCCATGGCCAGATGCTTCCATGGCTGCTGTGGGTGGCAACTTCTCCAAGGCTGCTTTTCTTGATTCTTGGGAGCTAGGAGAGCTCCCTCCAACAAGTGGTGGGGAGAAGAGGGCAGATGCAACTTTACTTCTTCTCCCTGTCTCTCGGTGTCCCAACAAATTCATAAGGACATATTGTAGAAATGGGAACAGCCACAGGCAGAGCACAGCTCCATCCACCACAGCCAGGGCCCACAGGATGACAAATTTGTCCCTGGCAGAAGGGCTTTTAATTTCTGGATGGTAGGTATTGAGCACTGGGCTCAGGCTGGCAGAAAGAGAACAGACATGCAGATGACCTGCTGGTCTCTTCCCTTTCTGATCTCAGTGAATCACAGCCTTTAAACACACACACACTCAATCCTAACTCCACTTCTCAGGCTTTCCAACTGAGAAATAAGCAAGTAGCACTTTGTGAAGGAGAAGGCAGCAGAAGCCAGGGTGCTGACTCCTGCAGTCTGTGCCTCCCCAGCCCACCGCGTTGCCACAGGACCCCTTGGGGCACTGACTGCTCCCACACGAGGCAAGTCCTGCACCTGCTCAGGTAGTACCCAGCACGCTGCGTGCTCAGCACATCTCACATTGACTGAAGTGGCACAGCCAAGTGTCTGTCCATCTCCTCCTCTGCTGCTCTTTCTTGGCACCTTTCTCATCACTTCCGTCCTTATGCAGCAATCAGTAATACTTCATTTTCATTGCCTCTGCCAGCCATGACATCCACTCTTCTTGCATGCTCAAATCTAGGACAAGGTAGCGCAACCTAAACTCTGCTTTGAATCTCACTGACTTGTGTTTTCGCCTGGCAGATACAACAGAAAGTCATTTAGACACCTAGTTTGATCTCACAGGACAAACAGGGTTCTTGCTACCTACAACTTAAAGCAGTTACGGTAGGACCCGCACAAAAACAATGTCTTAACCTCAGTGCCCCCTCTCCTGGCTGCTGATAAGCAGTGCAGGCACAGGGCCTCCCAGGCCACGGCCTTCCCGCGGGCATCCTTTCAAACTCCCCTAGGAACTACTGGGAAAAGCGAACATGTGCACTTCAGCCAGCAGCAAAGAGGTCACTGCTGACTGTGGCAGAAAAGGAGCAAAACAATGTCTCTAAAACTGCATAACGCCAGCAGGGTATAAAGCTCCAGCCCAACCATGTATCTAACATAGGCTGGGATGACAATATTGTTTCAGCAGAGAGCACAACATGAAGCTTCCAGCTTCACTGACCCTGATTCATTGCACAAGTATCTTAGTGCTGAAGAGATCGGATTGATTCATGCACTTAGGGTCAGAGGACACGATAAACTACATAAAAACTCACTAGTAACATGTATGTTCAGCTCCAGCCCAAGCCACCGTAGGTTGGCATCCTCTCCATAGCAATGTGCGCATGACATTAATGGGTTCATGCCATCCTCAAGGTCCTGCTGACAGCACGTCGGGTTTAGCTTCAGAACAAAGGCCATCAGGCTGTTCCCACACCCAAAAGCCCCCTAGGCCTAGATGCAAGAAGCAGCCCTCGGTCAGCAACACTGCAGTAAAAGATACAACTCAAGGCAAGTACTCAGATGGTCTTCACCTAGGAGACACTTTCAAGGGAAGCCCAAACTGGCACAGCTTCTTTCAAAAGCAGCATCAGCCTGCCCCAGACTTGAATCACATTGCTTTGTCAGCACAAAACACAGAAAAACATGTTACACTCAGTGGAGTTCAGCTCCCAAAGCAAGTCTTGCAAAGCAAAACCATCAGACTAAGTTGGAAGTGTGCATGGCCTTCCCCCATTACTCACTCAAGTGACATGATGAAACCAGGACAATCTGTTATCCTTCCACCAGTTTTTGTGCAAAGTCCCACCAACAATGCTGCTCAGCATTTAGTGCTCAGGCTGCCATCAACTCTAGCGAAAGCACTTCTGAGCAGGTAAGATCAGGAAAACAGAGGACAAACGTGGGCTTAGAACTGCCATGCTTGGCCACTCTCTGCAGGGCCAAGTGGCTGTTCAGGTAGGAGAGAAGGGCGGAAAGTGGGAAAAGCACTTATCTTATTAAGTTATCAGATATGTGGCAGTCTTGAAGCTTAGCAGTAAGGGTTTAATGGGACTGATCAAGGAAACCAGAGTGATTTCTGAAAAGGGGAATCTTTTAGCTCTGACAAGCACTTATCAAGTAAGCATCCAAGCTCTGGCAGATGCAGCAGACCTGAGAAAATCTGGCTGGCATATTTGCTGCCAACAATCCAGAGGACGAAAACACACTCTTAATAAAGGAGTGTTACCTTTGTTTGTCCAAAAAGAAAACTGAGGCAAGGAACAACTTTGAGTTGTGTCCTGCCAGGCAGACACAGCACTAGATGAATAGCTAGTTTTTTAAATAAAACCACAAACTCCTGAGCCATATGCTGTGCTACCAGACAATGTGTTTTATAAAAAGCACATCTGGGGACAGAAGCAGATCTGTGTGAAGAAAGTATTCACACTGTGCCTCTACTGATTACATTACATCTCTGTTAAGCAACTGGTTCAATTAAAATTTTGGATGAAGCTCTTGAAATAGCTGGTCACCAAAAAATGGGTAGAAAAATCACTGATCAAATCAGAAGGGCTTATGCTCCTAACTCAGTTAGGTGCCACTGTTTCTCTCATAAAAATAATATGTGGTGTTGCAGTATGTCAGTTCTCAAAACATTTCCTGTTGGTCTGAATGACACCACCTATTGCCTCCAGGCTGGCAGAAGCAATCAACTGCTTCATTCTGCTGACCAAAAATAAATCAAACCCAGAGGACAAACTAAGACATTGTTTAGGGCAAAGGAGATCAAGGAAGAAATATGAACGTTTTGTGAAAGGGTAATTTAGATAGCTGAGAAAGTGTGTGTGTGCTGGTTGCACAGCTATTTGTATTTAACTGGGGGTCAACCCTCCTTCGCTGCCTCGCCTATGTGAAAAAAATACATAGAAGAGATAAGAGGAGCTGAGAGTTTTACGGGAAGTTAATGTAAAACTTAGATGAGTTAAATTTTTCAGTTTCACTAACCATTCCAACAGGAATTCACCAAAGGGAAGCTCAACTGACTGTGTCGTCTGCTGTGTCAGTGAATGCCCAGCTCCAACTTCGTTCATCATACACTGCAGCCAGGCATGGGAATAGACTACCTAGGGAGGCTGTGGGTTCTCCTGCAGAGGTGGCTTCTAAAAGCCTGGCTAGACAAACATCATCCCGAGATGGGTTAGACGGGGCTAATCATAGAATATCTCAACTTGGAAAGGACCCATAAGGATCATTGAGTCCAACTCCCCGCTTTAGAGGAAGGACTGGGCCAGGTCAGCTCAAACCTCTTTTCAAAAAC
The DNA here is from genome assembly GCF_047370975.1 of Nipponia nippon. Classification (NCBI taxonomy): domain Eukaryota; kingdom Metazoa; phylum Chordata; class Aves; order Pelecaniformes; family Threskiornithidae; genus Nipponia; species Nipponia nippon. Next base: position 30,634,968 of record NW_028262391.1, read on the forward strand.
AGGCCATTAAAACCCAAACAAATATTCTTATGTGAACACATAACTAGTCAGCATATCAAATTTTGCCTATTTTTTATTTGATTGCAATGACAACCATTATGGAAATATTGTAAAATGTGACTATGGACTGCTTTCTCATAAACATCAGTAGTCCTCCAGTTTAAAAGCTGAGGGATACAGGGAGAAATGATATTTAAAAGTCCTTTTCAGACCTCTTTTGTATAGTTCTATAATGAGGATTTATTGTGCCATTCTGAAAATACACAAGTTTAAACTCCTCTAACTTATAGCTTGCTGCTGTGCAATCATAAAGGACAGTTTGTGTTTATAAAAAGTACAGAGCACTCTTTTGTTGTATTTCTGGACAGAAAAAAAGCATTCCAGCCAGGAAGGAAAAAAAAAAAGAAAAAAAATCAACAAAATATCAAATCTAGTAACCAAATACTGTAATTTAAAATTACAGGATCAGATTTTTTAAGGGTCTTCCTCGTGTTTATTCCTAAACACTCAGGGTTACTAAAAGTGACATTGCCTACTTACATAAAGCCTACTTATATTGGGGACTACTTCAGGGATTTTTTGCTCCCCACTCTGAAAGCAGCTGCACAGAATGTTGGCAAACGAACAACCATCTGCTTGGATTTTGCACCCAGCAGTAGAGAAGAAAAATGTTCTTACAAATGTAGGAAAATGAGTTTGGATAGTCACCAAAACCAGTCCAGAAATTGATGAACTAGTGATTTTGGTTATAAACCAACTAGATCTCAAAGCCACCATCTTATTAAAATAATCCTCACAATTAAAAAATGTTTCTCATCACGGATGGACTTAAACTTGCTTCCCTTGCAGCTGAAGCACTGAACACAGCTTTGACATGCTACATGAAATCTATGCTACAGCACTTGGAGCAGCAGGGCACGAATACAGAGACAGCCAATTTCCACCCGCTACCCACCACTCTACAACAAAGTCAAGGTAACCTCCATCCATCTCATGTTTCATAAAAATGCAATTTATAAAATCAATAGCTTATTGATTGGTTGGCAGTGTCTCTCCCACAACTTGAGCAAACAGCTATTACCCACGTGAGCTAAGTCAGACAGGAACTACTTCTGCACTCACATGACTGCACAAATGTTAGCTCGCAACCGCATTACCTGTAAGAGAAGGGGAATGATATAAGCAGGACTGCTTTATCTATCACGGCCACAGTTTTGTAGAGACCTGCACTTTCCGATCTATGACTAATTTTTCTGCTGTGGGGCAATTAACAACAGACATTTTACATTATGAGCATCCCCTTACAAAATATTTATTCAACATAAAAATCCAGAAACGAACAATAGACAAAAGCTTCAGGCTATTATGTGCCATTAAATCATTAAGTGCAGCAGCATTTGATCTTGCACATACTTGAAATACTTTGTCAGGCACAGTTTCTAATTAGTCTCCTGCGGCAGGACAGCTGTCCCTGTGCAGCTGAGGTGGAGACACCAAGGTGCTTGTGAAGCTAGCATACCATCCCCTCTCCAGAGGCAGAGCTTTCACTCCTCTGGCCAAGGAATGGCCACACACTCTTTGTACTTGAGGTTTCCAGTTTGAAGTATCCAATATCCAGGTGCAAGTCCAGTAACAACTCCTCCAAGATTTGGATCTTGCTGTCACCTCCCAGTGATTCCCACAGAAGAGGAAGCGCTCAGTATCATTAAAATTTGGCTCCTCCACTTAGGTACTCTGTAAGGTCCATCTTCTACAGATGCTTAGAAGCACCCATAACATGTATAATACCTGCTTCCAAAGGACGACCATCCTGATGACTGCAGGAACTAAAAGTTCTACAGACATAACCCTCTGTTTTCTGTCTCCAATCCAATGGGACTTCAGATAATCTACGTTTAAGGGCATCCACAAGGGATGATGATAACCACTGGGCTGTTTAGCAAGTTCCAACTCCAATCACTCCTACTGGGAAGAATGACATTTACTAGGATCATTTTGCTAGGATCACTTAGATGGATCAGAAGGAAGGAAATTCAGCTCATTTGCTCTGTCCCTTCTACTAACCAAATTTAGTAATCAGAAGAATTTCTCATGGGAAAACAAGTGGCTTAGAGGTTGATAATGGGGAACAGTTTCCATTAAAGTTGCTGCTTCTGATCCAGTCCAGGCTAACTCTTTGTTGCTTTCTGTTGCTTCCTCTGTAAAACAAGTGGAGGAGCTTAACACCCATCACAGAGACGCATCCATCACAAAAGCCACTCGCATCAAACAAGAGCATTCTCCACCCCACACAGCATCAAGCCCACAAGGGCTGAAAGGGAGAGAGAGCATGAGGCAGCACATGAGACCTGCACAGCCAGTTCGCTTGCTACATGGGTTAGAGGAGGTATTTTTCTCCGGGGCGCTAACACTGTGTACAAGTCAGCAAGAAAAACATTCCTGCCTCACAAAGAGTACCTGTTCCACCTCAATGTATAAAAAAATGTGAAAAATTCAATGCAGTTTGTACCACATATTTTTTCCACATCATTGGGACTCTCCAAAGAACAGGGAACCTGGAAATAGCTGTTCCCAGGAGGTTAGAATGGGAAGGGCAAGATGAAATACAAAGAATTACACTTTTTTCCAAACAGATCTGGTATTGTAATTATCGATTTGGAAGATAAAGAATAATAAATACTAATTACCGTTTTAGAAAATCCTCTCATATCCTTTCAGCCACCTACCAAACACTTTAACTGCAAATCCTCAGGAGAGGTATGAGTAAGCTGTAAAGCTATCCAGTGATGTGATGCAATCTATTTTTTATACCCTTGCTGTCTGCCTTTAAAATTTGCACTAGTCTAATCCAAAGATGTTATAGAGAAGAATTCCCATTAATGGACAGGGAGCCTGTCCTTCCCTAAAGCTGATTCATCTTTCTCTTCTGTGACAGACAGGCTGTAAATCTCTCGGTGTCCCCCACTGTAGCTGCATGTTCTTCAGGCTTTTAACCATCCATATCTGTGAACTTTCTTTTCCCATAATTCTGGACCAGACTGGAAGCTGTGATTTGAGAAGCCTGTCCCTTTTCCCAGCACTGGAAGTCATTCAGCCCTTTCTGGCCAGCTCGAAATAAGGCTCGTTCCAATTCATCCAGCCGAGCCACCAGTGCTGATGTGTCTTCGTTGTAGGCATTCTGAGAGGAGTCCATGATACGACGAAAACGGCTAATAAATGTCTAAAGAAGATAAGCAGAATTACTGACAGGTAACACAGAGGCTTCTTCAGCTCAAATCCTAGATGCCTGAGCTTTCAAGACTAAAAAGCCAAAGGTGTAGGCTCTAGTTCACAACTAGTCAAGGGTCTGCAAACAGCATAGCACCTATTAACCTTGGATACAAAGACAAACTATTTCCTGCCTGAGCTGGGAGAGCAAGTGCCTGGATGGCAAGCAAGCACGGAATTAGATTTTGGCTGCTTCCTAATGACAGGCTTGAGTAGATCACAGGGTATAAAACAATTACGATCTATTCCATCTCACTTCACAAGCAATCATTGCTTTACAGCGGGTGCAATGAATCTCATGCTACAGCATCTGCTGTAGGAACATAAAAGCTGCAACTTCTAAACAGCCTAGAAGTTAAGCCAAACTGCCACTGTAAAGCATTCAGTATGCTGAAAAAACACTTAACTACAAAAAAAAGTCAAAAAACCAAAACTACAACTAACAAATAACATTTTAAAAAGCTAAGCAACAAGACATATTTAAGGATTTTTATTTCTCTCCTTACCTTTGCTTTTGGGAATAAAAAAAAGGGGGAGTCAAAACTCTTTGAAAGCTGTGCTTTGTTATTTCAGAAGATGCTTTTAGAATCATCAGAACTGTAGTATTTTAAGAGATTTACTTATAGAATAAATATATTATTAATTTATAACTCTCATTTTGGCTTTGTCACCAAATAGCTCTGCTTCACATTTATAGTTCCTGAATATTTGGGAGAGGGGCTTTTTTTATGTTTTGTTTCTTTTTTAAGTCAGCACAACTCCCCTCTTGTTTGCTTTTAATAAAGAGAAAGCATACCTTGCATGCTTTGATTTTTCTGCCAACAAGTGATGTGTGCTAATGTGACTTTTTTCCTAAGATGTCCATTAGCAGAAAGAGAAAAGAGAAGGAAAGATGTGGTCACCTCCTCAATACAGAAAGCAAGCTTTCAGTGGACAACTCCAAGAAAGCAGCAGTGCTTTACAGCCTCTCTGCATCAGCCTTCATTTAAAGAATAGAGAAAGAAAAAAAAAAAAAAGGAAAAAAAGCCAATAGCAATCATCCCAGACTACTTAAGAGAACTGGCTGAATAAATCTCAAAGCTGTTAGTTGTTATTTTTAAAAGCTCAAGGAGCACACAAGTCCAGAAACTGACAAAGATGGTATCTATCTTTTAAAAGAGAAAGGGGAGATGGAGAGGGAGGAAGGAAGAGCCAGGGAATTATAAATCTATCAGTATCAATTCCTGGAAACATACTGGAACAAATAAACTATACATAAACTTCTGGAAGAAAATAGAAGAGTAACAGCCAACAGGGACTTGCCAAGAACAAACTTTGAGAGACCAGCCTGGTTTCCTCTTATGGCAGGATGCTAGGCCTTACAGAGGGAGGAAAAGCAGCAGATAGGTATCTGTCATGGGGCATTCTTGGAAGATTTAGCCAAACCGCCCATAGGTGGTCGGTAAAGGCAATTATCCATAGCTCCTGTCAGGATGGAAGAACATATTGCGTGGAGTTCAACAGGGGTCTATCTGGAACCGAGTACTGTTTGATATATTAATTAGTAAGCTTACTGAAGGAACAGAAGTTATGCTTAGTAAATTAGCAAACAACATTAAGGAGAAGGAGGAGGGATGACAGCAAGCATGTTGAGGAGCAGAACTCTTAATTCATAATGATCCTGACAAATTAGAAAGATGGTGTGAAAACAACAGGATGTAATTCAGCTGGGACTAATGCAAGGTTTTACAGTAAGGAATAAATAGGGAACAGGACAAACGCATGAAGAGGAATTATTGTCTGTATATGCAATCTGTACCATCTTACAGTGGACTGCAAACCGAATGCATATCAATGTCACTCTATCGGGAAAAACAAGATGCTGCACCACAATGAGCAAAGAGCATCATGGCCTACAAAACTGACAAAGTAATCGTTTTGTTTTCATCAGCGCAAGTCCTGAGCTGGAGACTGTTATGTTGTTAGGGCACTGCGTGCCACAGTGGATGCAGATCAACTGGGAAGATACCAGCAGTGCACAATAAAGACAATCAGAGGTTAGAAAGCATGACCCACAAAGAGATACCAAATGAATTGGGAATGCTGCAGGAAGGAAGAGAATAATCTGCCCTCAGTGTTTACTTTGTATGAGACAAACAGAGCTTGTATTGCTGCGAAGGAGCTTTAGTTCCAACATTAGAGGAAATCTTCTAAGATTAGGATGGCAAAGCACTGAAACAGATTGCCCAGAGCAGTGTGAAGCCTCATGATGACAGAGCTTTAAAAAGAGCATAGGAAAATAGAAATAATAGAGGGTGAATTAATTCTGCCTTGCAGCACGGGCACGATTAAATAACCTTATGTCTCCTCTAGTCCTGTTTTACAGGATTTTATGAAATACCATATTTACAGTGTGGAAACTCCAAACTAAAATTACACTCCTGGATGCATACTTGAGGCTTCCAGCACTAGACTGTGCAGTTGCCAAAAGGGCCATCCTACAGCTTGATCTAAAAAATCCATATTCAATCCAGAAGTTATTTGGATTAAATCAGGATATTTTTCCTGAACACTGCTGAGCAGCTGGGAACAAGAGGAAGACGGAAAAACGTAAAACCAAATTTCAAGACTTAGTTCAGATACTTGCCTGCAGGATAGTCTGAGCTATCTCAGGATTCTCTGGATTGTCAAAATTCAGGAGCTGGGAGCCAAATCCATAGTAGTATGGCCCCATTTTATGCAGATCAACCACATTGGCATCAGCGCTGAACACTGTCCTCCAGGCTTCCTTGTAAATCTTTGGCAGTTCCACAGAAATGATTCGTCTTTTGCTGTCATGTAGACCTTTAGCAAGCCACAAAGGTATTTCCAGCTTTGATCCCTGCATGAATGAGGAAAACCAAAAGTTGTCCTTGCCATGAAAATACACGTAAAGCAACCCCAAAGGCAGACAGTGAACTTTATTAATGAAGATCCACTATTACAAAAAGTCAGTTGTTTTCAGAACAGTCTACTGTAATTGTTACACAAAACAGACACACTTTAGAGACAGTAATTATTATCGCAAGGCTCTGGAAGTGGATTTTTTTAAATTGATGCTGTATAATCTAATAATTGTCAGATTACTAAACACCAGGAAAAAAAAAACAAACAAGCAAAATGCATACAATAGAAGTAAAAATAACTTTAAAAAAAGTAACTAGAAGCTAAAATTTCCTTGCAGTGTCCCCAACAATAGAAGGCCGCTGGGGCCCGCCCAGGGCCAGCAGCCACGCCGCCGCGCTCCGCCCAGGGCAGCGCCCGCCGACAGCTCCCAGCGTCCCCCACGCCAGCTGCGCGCCCCGTCCCGCCCCGCGCGGTGGCTGCTGGGAGTTGTAGTTCTTCCCTCTCCGCCCGCCGGTTACCTCCGGGATCGAGTCGCCAGTGCCGGCCCCCTGGCCCAGCGCGAAGGCCAGGCGCGGCAGGGTGCTCTCGGCGCGGCCCGGCAGCTTCTCCTGCGACATCAGGATGTCGTCCAGCGACAGGAAGTTCTCCTCCAGGCCCAGCCCAGGGCCCACAGGGAAATACGCCTCGGACATGGCCGGGCGAGCGGGCACCGGAGCGGCCCCGGCGTCTCGGGGCTCCCGCGGCGGCTCTCGCGCAGCCACTCAAGCCCCTCCCGCCGCTGCCGGGCAGCGCGCCGCCGCGCATGCGCCGTGGCACGGCCCGCCGCCGCCGCAGCCGCCCCCCGTGCCCAGCGGCGGAATCGGGGCCGGCCCGGTACCCGGCGGTGGGGTCTGGCGGCGGGGCTCTTCCTCGCGGCTGCGCCGGCACCGCGGCGTGTGCCCCCCGCGCCCGGGGTATCCCCGGGAGCGTCGCGGCCGCGCTGGTCCTGTCGCCTGGCGGCTCCAGGACCCGGGCAGGCGCGCTGCCGAGCCAAGGGGAGGCCAGGCCTCAGCAGCAGCTGCGAGCTGCCGAGCCCCGGCTCTGGCGGAGCCTTGCCCTGCCCATGCCGGCACTGCCTCCGTTCACCACGGCGACGGTTGTCCAACAGCCTTTATAGCAAGGAACAGCTGTGGCAGCGGCTCCGGCTTGCTTTCAGACTGGGCCCTGGGCAGTTCCTCGCAGCCGCCGGCCCGCCAGCATGCCAGCCTCGACCTTGCAGGCAGACCTCTGCAAAAGAGGTATCTCGAAGGTGTATCTCGTCTAAATACATGCACCAGGCTGAATTTGCAGCCGTGCAGCCTGGGTGGTTGCTCCCTGACAACACTGTGCTCAGGTCACGGCCAGCGCTGCTGGCTGACAAAGTCCTTGTCCTCCGGCAGGACCTCTGGGCAGAGCAGCAATGACCTGCTAGCCCGCTGCAAAGTCTGGCCCCTCCAAACAGCTGTCCTGGCAGGCGTGGGGATTGTCCTGCAGTTAAATACATCCATCTGAACCTACCAGTTAGCTGTATGAAAAGCCACGTGAATGCTGCTCGTGTGGTTAATTATCCCTGTGTTTCTTTTTGGCAATTAGGGACCTGGGTTATCTTGCAGAGCACAAGATTAGACCGACGGATGTGGCTGTGCTGAGTAGGCAGAAGTCAGTATTAATGAGCTATGTATACCATGGATGTCAAAGTAAGGCTACATCCCAAAGTAATTTATTTTAGTGCTATAAAATAAGTAATGAAGTCATATTTTGATGGCAGAATCAAATACCCTGTGCTAAATTCTGGGTTTGATTGTGTAAGCATATAAACAGTGGTTACCTCCATATCAGAACCTGACCTTGTAGGTTGTTTTTTTTTTGCTCATGTTCTGTTTTTTTCAAAATTAGTTCATTTTTCATCACATAAAAGTTTTCTTGCTATTCCCTAAGCTGTATATGCTGAAAACATTACTCTTTCTGTATACAGTGGTCTATAACATTTAAATAATCTAGAAAATATTTCAGTCTTTGTTCTGCTAAGGAAGAAAAACAAACATTTGAGCAGGATTGGAACTCAGAGACCTGACAACATCCCTGAAAAATAATGACACAGTTCTTTATAACGGGTTTGATGATTTGTTTAATGACATTTTCAGTCCATGACTAAGGCGTAAGCCAATGCCTCTTCAATTATCTTCTAATTCTTATGACCTCAGCTTTCTTCATGCTGCTGTTTGCCCAAGATGGATCCACTGTGATTTGATATTGTTTTGTCTTCATTAATTAGCATGAAGACAAAATTAATTTCATATCTTGATCAAAGTCAAAGCCATGCGAAAATAATAAAATTTGCACCAATTTATTAAATCTTGTGCTATTTTATTTGGTACTAAGAAAAATAAAGCACAGCAAAGGAGACTGAGACCTTAGGGTGATGCACTTCCATCACTTACGTATCCCTTAGGTACCATGACAGTATATGCTATAAAAATCCAGTCAACAAAGCTTTTTGTGAACTGTGGCATGCTGGATTTGTGAAAATCTAAATGCCATTAATTAGTTAGACAAGTATCAGAAATAGAGACCCAGGAGCAGAAGAAACGTATGCACGTGTATTTGTCAATGTGACGCCTGCACACTGCCAATTTTAGAATGTCCCCTTTTCCCATTAGTCAGGTATGTTAAATCCTGACAACAGCTGAAACGAAAATGCATGCTCCTGAAAAGAGATTTATTGTAAAAGGTAATTTCTTGTAAGATGCTAAATTTTTACCTATGGTGCAGAAAACAGACATTATGTTAGAGTTAGCAATGTTAACTATTCTCCTGTGTTGTTTTTATGGTTTTTTAATGAGAGATGAAGTCTTTCTGTTTGGAAAATAAATCCTTCTATCTGTGCACATATTCCAAATGAGTTACAGAGCAATTTCCAAAAGCCTTTTCTAAAGGGCAGTTCTGATAAAATTATAATTTGCTGAATTGGATTGGTAAAAATATTCCATACTTAATTAGGTTTAGGAAACAAATCTCTATGCTAAATATGAAAGCTTGCACTGTGAGTGAGAAGAGAGAACTACGCAAATGGAATATGCTCTTTTTCTAGGGTGCAGAAGTAAGACATCCGGAAAAATAAGAAAGAAAAGCACTGTTTCGCTGTGTCCCAAGATGCCTCAGCCTGTACTCTGTGATACTGAAATAAGGCACAGAAGTGCAGAAACCCTAAGGTACTGGGTAAAGTTGAAAAAACACAAAGGGAAAGATGTTTACACTCACTGTAAAAACAGTTGAAGAATTGTTCTTTTGTGAGAATTTTAAAGAATGATAGGTTTGGCAGCCAAAATTATGTCACTCCTTTTTGTAGTATGTTTGCCTTCTCATCCTGAGAAAGTTACTAGTCACATTCTTGTTCTTGAACACTTGCATGTGAATCTTAGTATAAAAATATGCATAATGAGCCCAGCATCCTAAACCATATTATACTTTCATAAATATGATTTAAAGTCCTTCCTGAAAGAAAAGGAATGTCCTGTGTCATAACTGAGCCTATTTGTACTTGGAGGATTTGTAAACTGGAGACTTCATTCTCCTGCATTTGTGTAAAGTCAAAACCCTTTATGTCACATGGAGCTATGCTAGCAGAAGTAGTCTGAGAGGGGAATCAGACACTGTAGCTTTACAGAGACAAAGAATAGCAGAATCCCTCAATAACCAGAAAAGTTAAAGAAAGGAGCAAAAGTGTGTAAAAAGAAGAAAGGGAAGAGATGTTGAGGGAAGGCGGTGGTGGAGCAAAAGAGGCAGGAGGCAAAGGCATATGCCAAAAACTGAGTAATGACAGAGGAAAATATTACAGAAGTAAGTCTGAGTTGTGATGGGTAAAACCCAAATTACTTCCAGGTAGGGTAGATAAATTGAGAGGATTGCAAAGTATGGGAAAGAATGAAAACTCAGAAATCAAGGGACAGCTGTTACATGCCATCTATGTACTTTTTAAATCTTGAATGCCACAAAATTCAGCCAATTTAATATCACCAATAGATTCAGGGAAGCAAAATAGTCTCCATCCCTGGAGGTGTTTAAAAGATGGGTAGACATGGTGCTCGAGGACATGGTTTAGTGGTGGACTTGGCAGTGATAGGTTAACGGTTGGACTTGATGATCTTAAGGGTCTTTTCCAAGCTTAACGATTCTATGATTCTAAAATTATGTTACCTGCTTCTTCTAGGGACTTTTATTTGATCAGAGCATGCTGATGTCTATATGTATTGCACAGTTGCCGAGATGTGTCATGACAGCATGTGTATGTGATGTTATGACAGTGAGCTGATACTGCCATGGTGTATAATTTAAATAACATTAAATACATATCCTGAAAAAGCTGTAGGATGTTAATGGGAGCAGGAAGTACCACTTCCTGTGACTTCTCCTTACCTTACTTTTTAAGGTCAAAGTGAAAGAGGAATCATCAGTCTCTACGTATTGGACTAAACCACAACACAAACTAAGGTTGATACTGAGCCTTTGTCCCCTTCTCATGTAGAATCTCAATAGGATTATAGTATGACTTGCTTTTCTTATTTGTGTTTGTTATCAAGTAATCAGAAACATGGCAGGGTTTTTAGCTGTCTTAATATCCCTAGATGAGACAACTGGCTTCAGTGGAGCTAGAATTTCACTGTCTAATCCTGGCTGAAGGATCCTGAGTGCACAAGTAAAACTCAGGCATGTGGTGTGCACACTTCTGACAGTGGAGCTTTCTGTTTCATGGTGTCCAGCTGATAGAAGGCAACACATTGTAGCACGTATCCTTCCCCAACATCCCCAGGCTTTCTGATGCTGCTTAGATCATTCCTTTCCTTCCTGCAACTTTCACTCAACAAATATGCACTTCGTAATCAGTTAACTTGCCTGTGGCAGTGGGAGTTCTTATTTGTAAGTAATGCCATACTGTATCTTTGATACAAGCTTTTGCAGCCCCTTTGTTGTGCAAATACGGGCATCTAACGCAAGTAAACCAATTGACTTCAGTAGGATTATCATAAGAGCGTTAAGTGCTACATCATATGAATAAATACTGCTCTCCAAGAGACCGATTCTGCAGTCCAGTACAACTTTAGTTTTTGAAGGAAAAGGGGTAGGAGCACAAGTCAGTAGTTAAACCAAGGAGACAATCACTTTCCTGTTCAGTTTATCTGCAAATGTGAGAGATTTAGCAACAGTATTAATGATGCACCATATTCGTATTTACATCTCAAAGTATCATTCCTTTCCATGTGGAGGAAGGGAGGAGGATTGTGTCACATTTTGCAGATAGGAGAACAGCCACAGAAGAAGTGAAGGGATTTAGGGTAACCACGTGTCCTATGGGAAGGGTCTTCTGGCTTCCAGCTTCTAGCCAAGGTTCTCTTAGCCAGAAGGCAGCGATGTCAGCAGGGACTCTGGCCAGCTTGTACAGTGAGTTGCAAAATCTTTTAAGCACCTACTAACGGAGTATTGAAGTGAAGATAAACCAGATGCTATAGCTGGTACAGCAAACATCATTTTTGACAAACAAAGAGAAAATGGAAGCATGTCTAGAACTCTTCAATATTTTTTTCCCAGCTGTCATTCACTGTGTGAATCTGTTATTATTCAGGAGTGGATTCAGCAATTTCCAAGGCATTTTTAACCGTTGTGTAGTTTTGCTGGTAAGTGGAAAGTCATAGTTAAATCAGCAGCAAGCATTTGATGGTTTCTTGTTTTAAGGAGTGATACATGTTGCTAAATTTTTTTATGATTTAGATGAGAATACTGCCAAAATTGTTGGTGTTTCTTGCATTTGGAGTTCCCTAGATTGCAATTTACTATTGTTTTTGTTTAGAAGTGTGGGAAAATGCTAATTGTGATAACTGCCTTCAGCAAGAAATTAAGGAAATTGCTGATTACTGCGCAGAATTGTATATCTGCAGTAAATTCAAAAGGGGTGAGATTTCTCAAACTTGGTGTCTCAGTGTGACTGTGATGATGTGAGTAGAAAACTCACATGTATTTTTATTTCATTCACATCCACTCACAAGAAGTACTGTGTTCATTCTTGAGAGGGAGACCCTTTCCTACCTGTAAAGTGCTCAAGCTGCTGAGCAAAACAATGAATCCTTTTCACAGTATAAAACATTAAACATTAGCAATTTCCTTTTTCTTATGTCTCACCATTTGCAGTAAATATCCTAGGGAAATGTTGGAAATTATTCTCTTCCAATGAAGTTGCCTGCACTCCAACTCCATTCAGCAAAAGGCTGCTCAATGCCCAGAGACAAAAAACATCTAATGAAGCCATCTTTGTGCACAGAAGAAAGCTTTTTTTTTTTTTTTTAAGAAATTACATAAAAACTAGAAACTGATGACCTGTTTGAAAGGAAGATATGGGGGTGGCATGCTATATGAGCTTTACTTTCTAAATGATACTGGGCTTTTTTTCTGAGCTATCCAGGACATTTCCAGTAAAAGCAAGCTAAAATTTGCAAATTTTACCCCTATAAAGAAAAGAAAAGAATTTTCTTTGTCTTTCAGACTCAAATAAACAATTGTAATATCAGACTACAGATATTTTTAGTATTTTTCTCTTTATATCCTGATAATCTTTTTCTTCATTCTAGGTTCTCACTCTTATGCACGTTACTCTGGAGTTTTATTAAGTGAGTGAGTTACTGAAAAAAAAGACAACATTACTTATTTCTCAAGATCTAGAATAAGAGCTTGAATTCGGTATTGCAGGGAGAGTAGGTTCCTATCAACTCACTCACATGTAATCAGTAAGTAAGTTACCAAAACATGAATGCTACTGATTTCTTCACTGCCTTCATTCAGATTTGTTGTATCTGGCTTCCTCCCCCGCCCCCTTTATCTGCCATGTTGTCTATACCAGTGACCCAGGATCACTAGCTGGAGAGGATGGCAGTCATCTGCATTTCATGTTTTCAACTGCCTGTGCTGTTTGAACCATGGTTTCAGTGTTACCAGCATTATTCCAGCCCTTCATCCGTCAGCATTAGATGAGCAGAACGCTGATATTCCAAGATTGTTAGAAGCACAATCTCCCTCTGCTTTGTCAGAGTGTGAATGCTCCTTTTGGCCCATGGCTTGCTGTCTTTGGCCATCAGAATCTCTGAATACCTTAAATCTGATTGCCTCTTGGCTGCTACTTTTCATTTCTGGACTGTGGATATCTGGTCAGGCTGTCCCACATCTTTGAGGCATGCTAGAGTAGGAAAAGATCCAAACTGTTTCTTCTCTGATCACATATGGGAAGTGAAATCTAACAGCACCTTCCTGGAGCATGCTGCATCATGTCAAAAAGTAGAGAATCTTGTTCGTAGCTTGTGAAGAGGTGTTTTTCATCCTTCAATGTAAAAAATGCTATAGAAATGTCATGTTTACACTGAACACATACTGAGAATTTGGCTAATATAATGTGATTGTTAAGGGAGCAGCAGCCGCCCAAGCATTCACACACCATTCAGGGAGTCACACGCATCACCTGAGCCTTTAACTGCTAGGACCGGTAGGACCGGTAGGACCCTTCGCAGCGGGCAGCTCCATTGAGCTGACAAGTGCCCCTTTTCGACTCCTTGCTCACACACACACTCACCCTCGGGTGTTTTCTCTCCCCTTAGGCTCGAGCCTAGATTTCCCTGAAGCAGAGTCTCCAACATGATGTACGCCAGGCAAATTTATTGAGTGGTACAGCGGTGAAGAGCAGCTCGAGCTGGGTGCCTCCAGGGAGGGACCCCGAACAAAGAAATCCCCTTACAATCTAAGTTCCCCTCCCCTCATGCGATGGTTCAGTCCAATAGTAATATTTGAGTCTGGGGTCTTCTTGTTCCTTATTGGATCCTTTCCCTGTCTCCAGGCAGGGCATTCCTTCTATTATCTTGAATAGCTGCCGCTTCTGCCAATGGTTTCGGCTACCTTATCTTCCTGCTTTGCACCGGTTTCAGGGCCTTCTTTCATGTAGCTAAGTAAGAGTTCAGCATACAGTCAGCATATCTAGGTGAAAGTTCACAGCTTGCAGTCTAAGGCTTCAACAGGTCTTTGGATTCTTATTTGAGCTAAAAAGTGACTTCTACAACAGTGATTATAGTCAGAATTAGGACACCAAAAATTCTATGCCTCAGTGGGAAAGACTATTAGTATAATAACAACTAGGAGATCCACAAGAAGGAGAGCAAAACTAGAGTTTCTTGCTTGCATTCCTGGAATCTTTGGGAGACAGAGAGTTAGCTGCTGTGAATGAGAGTGTCGTGTTTTAATCCCAGCCGGCAACTAAGCACCACACAGCCGCTTGCTCACTCCCCGCCCCGGTGGGATGGGGGAGAGAATCAGAAGAGTAAAAGTGAGAAAACTCATGGGTTGAGATAAACACAGTTTAATAGGTAAAGCAAAAAGCTGCACGCACAGGCAAAGGAAAGCAAGGAATTCATTCACTACTTCCCATTGGCAGGCAGGTGGTGGGCCGTCCTCTGGAAAGCAGGGCTCCATCACGTGTAACGGTTACTTGGGAAGACAAACGCCATTGCTCCGAACGTCCCCCCCTTCCTTCTTCTTCCTCCAGCTTATATACTGAGCGTGACGCCATACAGTATGGAATAGCCCTTTGGCCAGTCTGGGTCAGCTGTCCTAGCTATGCTCCCTCCCAGCTTCTCACGCACCTGGCAGAGCGTGGGAAGCTGAAAAGTCCTTGACTAGTGTAAACTCTACTCAGCAAGAACCAAAACATCACTGTGTTATCAACATTATTCTCATCCTAAATCCAAAACACAGCACTCTACTAGCTACTAAGAAGAAAATTAACTCCATCCCAGCTGAAACCAGGACAGAGAGGAAGCTGTCTAAGAGGTGGGCTGATAGCAGCATTTTCTGAGCTGCTGAAAGGATGCCTGTGGAGCCCTGCAGGATCCACCCTCTCTACCCACTATCACTTGCCAGACCAGGCAAGTGATCCCAGGTGGTGGGAGCTTGTGAAGTGTGTGGGGAGAGTTTGAGTCACTAACCCTTGGAGTCAAAGGATTAAGGGGATGATAGAGTTCATTTTGAACATCCCATCTGGAAGAAGTCCAGTGATTCACAGTGTGGGGGAATGCAAAGAAGAGACAAGACAGGCAGCTTGCATTGTCTGAGAGTTGAGTGTCTCTGTAGTTCTGAGAACATCCTGTCACAGTGTATACTCAAACCTGACAGCTTTTCTCTTTCAGGCATGGACTACTCTTTGATCCTATAATGTTTATCTTGGTTTTCATTAAACACCCCTGTAAGTGGCCAGCAATATATCTCATTGCCAGTAAGAGGAGTGTGCAAGCGTCATCAGCTAAATATCCAGGAATGTTATATTCAAAAGTGACAAAAATCCCATGAGATATTTTAAAAGCAAATGTATTTTCTCTGGACTTTGTGGCTTGTACTCAGTGGCAACCTTTATCACACAAACCCAGATGTGGATTTTTGGCAGGGTTTTAACCTCTTCTAGGAGAGACTGCCTATCTTTTGATTTTCTCATTTTCTTATAATCTTGTATTTACAAGCAGAGCTAGTAAAATAACAGAAAAGCATGTTCAGTGGGGAAGGTTTGGCAAACCCAGAGTAATCTCATTGAGATGAGTGATGGTTTTAGACTTTATTTGCAAAATATGGAGTTCAAAAATCTATCTCCTTCTCACAGAATTTCAGGGCCAAATATCTCCATGGCATAAATAGATGTAAATCCACTACAGAAAGTGCAGTTATATCCATTCACCAATGGTGATTTTTTTTTTTGTTGATAGTGTCTTTCAATATTACAATTAGCAGTCCTTAAAGAGATTGAAACCTTCTTTGATTGGTGCTTCAGTGCAAATGCTTTGGTTTTCTTCTCTTTTGACTAATAGTCTCCATCCTGGAGCCTCTGGGTGCATTAAGTAATGTGTTCTATACATTTTAGCCTTTCCCTTATGTCCTTTCTGAGACTTGTATGCAGTACAGAGTTGTTTCTCTGCTTCATTTCTAAATGCCCACACTTGAATGGTTTTCTAGTAGAGGTGACAGACTGGATGATAGTCATTTTTACTTCAGGTGAAACATGATGGCATTTATGGTTCCTAACAAGCTCATTCCACAGACCAAGGCTCAGCTCTGCAACAGTTCTTAGGTGCCCGACTCTGTTAGCAGGTAATTATCAATGGGACATGAAGTACCAAAGAGGGACTTCACAGCTCTGTAGCTATGGCTTATTGATTTCCTGTACGGATGAGCTTTGTTCACATGGTAGAAAATTTTGTTCCAAACAGAACCAAGCAAAGGAGATGAAAATCTCAACCAGGTGAGACCTGCTGGTGTGTTTCAGCAGAGACAGTTCTGGCCAATGTCAGAATGGCTGGTGAACTGGGATGCACCTGGGAACTTCTTGGTGCACACAGCAGTTTAATGCCCCTTTGCCACAAAGGGCAGAAACACAGAGATATGGTTAGAATATCTGAAATGTTAATGATGTGAAATGCGTGCGTCAAACCTTGAAGATAAAGGTCTAACGCAATTGCTTAAAATTGCAGCAGATTCTTTATAACATCCTTTGCATTCAAGCCTACTTTGGCTTTAAACATTAGGAATAACTTTATTACAGAGCATGGTACTGCGTTAACTTTCTTCATAGCAGGCTGTATGATGCTCTGCTTTGCATTGGTGGCTAAAACAGCGTTGATAATGCACCAGTGTTTTGGCTGTTGCTGAATAGTGCTTGCACAGTGGCAAGGCTTTTTCTGCTCCCTCCTCCAGTGAGTAGGCTGGGGGCAGGCAAGAGATGGGGATGGGACATGGCTGGAACAGCTGACCAAAAGGATATTCCATACCATATGATACTGTGCTCCCTAACAAAAGCTGAGGGAAAGGAGGTGGAAGGGGGCACATTTGTGTCATGGCATTTTTCTTCTCAAGCAATGGTTGCGCGTGCTGAGACCCTCCTTCCCAGCCAGTGACGGGACATCTGCCTGCCGATGGGAAGTAGTGAATGAAGTCCTCTTTTTGCTTTTTCTTTTGCTTTCACTATTAAACTTGATCCATGAGTCTTTTCACCTTCCCTCTATTTTCTCCTCATCCTGCAGGAGAGGGGGGTGAGCAAGAGGCTGCATAGGTGTTTGGCTTCTGGCTGAGAAACACATCACAAGCACCACAAAATAAGACACTTAGCTCCTGTTCCTAATAAACATTGCTCATCTTGTTTCCCTGCATGAGGTTACGTTTTTATTGTAGAATGTTCCTCTACTTTTAAATTTTCCCTTGCATTCAGTTTCCTTCCAAATAATTAGTTGAGCAGGTAATGGCATCATCACAGTTCACTCTGACTGTCCACGCCAGAACCAGTAGCTATTTCTGCAAAGCCGATTAGGAATGACACTCTTAAAAACATTGAATTTAAATTAGCATTTAGGTTTCAGAGTTCATGTCTCTTGGAAGCCCAGACTCCTGAGATGTCAGAGAGATGGTATTGATTCCCTTCCCTAATTCAGCAGGCTGCTGCAAAAAGGTTTGAAAAGCCACTCCTGGACTACACAGACAACATCACAGGATCAGCTTAAAACTGTAGATGCATATAGATTCTCTGCCCAGCTTTTTCATCTGACGCCAGTACAAGCTACCTCATCTATAGAAGGTTCCTTACGAGAGAGGTCTGACCTCCCCAGGAGGATGGCTTAGCAGCTGGCTGTGAATATGCTTTGTCTTATTTGCAGTCTCATCATTTCACTGTGTCAGTTCTAGGTAACCTCTTCTGAGCCCATGGACTCAGCAGCTTCAGTTCCATAAATGCAACTCCCGACTTGCAGCAGCCTGATTTATGATGCCCAAAGAAGTTTTAGTTTGCCTTTGCTGCCAGCAAGTTCAGCCTAGCCCAGCCTCTGAGCATACATACCAACGGTGCCTTCACAGCAGTGTATAATACAGTTATTTCTTGATGTTTTATTATTGCTTTCTTTTCAGCTCCTCTTTTGCTTGCGCCTCCTGCAGTTTTTATAGAAAGGTATTTAAAAAGGTGGGTGAACTGATTCCCTATTAATTGTGCTTGCTCGGTATAATGCTGGGTATTTCTAGCAGAATCCATTCTTTTAATCCAACTCCGTGCCACATATACACTGAGGGAAATGAAATGCCTTTAAGACATCATAGATTTGTAAAGAACATTAGCAAGGCAGTAAGGTAGATCAGCTTCATACATTCATTTGAAGATTATGGTCTAGATTTAGATTTGTTTCCCAATGAGAAGGGTTTTGGGGACTCAATTTCAATAGCTGTTCAATCCAAAACTACCATAGGGGTTAGTGCAATGAGAAGGCTTTGATTTGGAGCCTGGGACTGAATGATATAGTAGAAGGTAGACCTCCAGCCTTTAGTGGAAATGCATGGCAGAAATTCCTTGCATGGCTGACTTTGGTCTCTGTCCAGCCCTTCTGTGAGCTCTCGATTTCACCAAATTCCCCTTGATTTATGGCAAGTTACTCACAAGGCCAAGCTGTCTATGGATAATGTAATAACATACCATTCGTGTCCTTCGTGGGTTCCTGGTGCTGAAAGCATAGGCTTGTTGTTGCAGCCTCTTAACTTGCTTTCACTGTAGCATTCCCTGCTGTGATGGTCTGTAGAGTGAAAGCCATAACTCCAGGTGAGAAATTTGTTTTGGGCTAGAAGTGTTACCCTGATTTACCATCAGCCCAGCAGTACAATGGCAACATGTCCCAGAACTGATGTGATTGTCACTGTAGAAGAGCTGCTGTACTATCTTTAACACTCAAAATTACAAAGCATTTAACAGTATATGGGGCAGACTTGCTAAGTAACTCTGTGTAGCTTATGAGCAGGTCTTATGCAGCATGCAAAGCATAAGGGGTCAGTTTTTGAAGGCATTCTGTCTTTCTGTATTAAGTGTAATAATCGCTGCCCCTTGTATGTGTGTGTAACCTCCATCAGGGAAAATGGTAATGCGTTTGCATACCAAGGAGATATTAAATCCTGATTCCCCTTCAGTAATGTATAATGTCAACAGAAGCCTTTGATAAATGCAGCTTCTTCTTTGTAATTAGATGCTTGAGCAGGAGATTATTAATCCATTTATCTCAAATTCTAATCATACCATGAATTGCTCGCTGTTTTATGCCTAAACTTGTGATCATAGTTATCTTCCTAGGACTTTGAAAGAGTCATAAATGAATGCATTTCTGGAAACTTGAATTGTTTTATTCTTATTTGTATTACTTTCCTGAATATGTGTGTGTTTAAGTATTCTGAAAGCCTCACTCCATCAGCCAGGGGTATCTTGCAACAAAACAATTCAGCAATTGCAGGTATATGCCACTTCCATGGCAGTGACATCTGACCTTTAAAAAAGCAGATTTTGGCACCAGGAAGGGGAACTGGCTGATTATCATGGCAAAGGCTGGTCTTTATGTAGCAGAATTACTGAGTGGGTGTGATTTGGGGACCTGTCAGCTTTCAAATGAATGTTAAAACCATAAGCTTAGATTGTGATACTAATGTATAATTACTAATGATCCTATAGATCTAAAAATCAGTCCTAGGAGATTCAGGGCAAGCCAATCCATTTGCTAAAAGAGCATGTAGTTGCCTGGATGACACACATTTGCCTGAATACAGCCAAGGATTCTTTTGAAAATATCCTCATAGTAGGCAGAAGCTTTTTTTTCCTTTGAACACGCTGAATTGGCCTAGTTGGCAATTCATGGTGTATATGGCAATGGCTCCATCTGCTGAAACAACTCATAAGTCACTTGAAACTTCAGAAATTTGCAGCAAATTGGATTCTTTCTCCTATCATCTGTGCTATTAATGCCCTCTGTGTTTCTATGTCTAGGGTGGGCTACTTAAGAATAGACTAAGAACATACTGCAATTTCTTTGTGTGTAAGTGTGCCCACCCAATAGAGGAATGAGATCGACAGGCACAAGGCTGACATTCAGTCAAGTGGAATAATGATAGTGAATGAAGTCACTTTCTCAGAGTGTCCCTGGTTTTATGTGGGCTGTTGTGCAGGGCTTGCTGTGTGCAAGCAAAGATTTAATGTCACCATCTAAATTGTACAGTGATATCTGGGAAGAGAGAAACGTATTAGAGTGAGGGGTTTTTTTCTGCTGTGTTCTACGGTTTTAACTGTCTATACTGACTGCTATTAAAAAAATACAAACAAACCCTACCACACTTACTTCCTATTCTAAACACAGTGGCAGATGATAGCTCTTCTGGCACCTATGGGCTGACATGTTGCCAAATGATTGCTTTTTGGTGGTGTTACTGATGTCCTAGCTGACAACATGTCCCAGTTGTCCTTTCCAATGCAGAGTGTGTTTCTCATTAAGGTCCGTGTATCTCACTGCTGAATGAATTCAGACTGGGATGAGGCTGACTGCTCCCATCCTTTCAGTTCTAGGAGGACCCTTCATGGCAGACACTGTATCTATGTTGACATGCAACTAGGCTGAGTTTAGTTCCAAGTATGTATAAAATAAAGTTATACCTGCACAGCTGAGTATCATTGCATCTCATTTATACAAGAGAATAATTTGTAGATGTCTATTTTGGATGCATCTGGTAGGCTGTGTAAACAAAGATATCTGCTATCTGATTAGCAAACGTAGAGTTTCTTGCACTGTCTGCACTTGGGAAGCTACGGTAACTTGGCACGTTAGCTCCTGCTTCACTTTAATTTTTTTTATCTCCTTTCTCTTAGTTGGAGGGCTGCTGACCTTGTTTGTGTATCTCATCATTACCCTGAAACTACTACCAGGTGAATCGATGGCATAGGGAGGGAACTGCCAGGACACAAAGTCAGCAGGTTCCAGAACCCTTCCGTCAGTGTGACTGGCAGCAGGCATTAACAATTATGATCTGTTTATGCATGGGCTGAGCTCAGAACTGGGATTTCTGCACCCTACAGTTTTCCGAACCCCTCCCAGTTCTGCCAAGGATGTAGTTTGTGACTCAGAGAAAGTCAATTCACTCTTTTTCAGTTTCCCTATTGGTAGAGAGAGCCTTTGGGCCGTGTAGGCATCTCTTGCCTCACCAAGACTGGAAGGATTAACTAACTTGTACATTTCAAAGTATAAATTGCTATGCAGGGCCAAACCCTGCATCAGTGCATCAAAGGGCGGTTTTACAATTGAGGAGGACCATGGTCCAAGTGCTTACAAATGGACAAAACCCACAACGATGGGTTAATGGATAAATTCCTTCCCCTCTCTCCCCCAAACCTCTCTATTTGCTTTTCTATTTAACTTAATAATATTCCCACTCAGTCTTCAGGTTCGGTTTTTCTCCTGAGCATTGTTTGTTCCTGATGTTCTTTCTGGCAGAACTCTTCTGCTTGAAAAAGGCACTTTGATTCATTTTGTGCTCTTGACTTGGAACTAATAGGGCTCATCCGATCTGGTGAGTCAGAGTAAGTTCCTCTGCATCTCTGCCTTGTGGACTGAGTGAAGCAGAGGCTCTGCGGAAGACAGACATGGGGTCATATAAGTAAAGACTGGGTGAAGTGTATGAACAATGTGCCTGATTCAAGCTGGATAACTAATTCAGTGTAAAAACATGCCTTTTTTGCCATGAAGGCATAGCCTTAATGGGGAGTAATAGCTAAAATTATTTCAGTTCCTCTCTGCCTTTGACAAATTTGAAAGCAGTGTTAAGCTGATGCTGAGCTTTTTTTGAATACTACACTGCATGCTTCTTTTTAGTCAAAGTCTTATTTATTCTGCTTTTTAACCTCTCTCCTCTCCTCTTCTTAGAACATATGAATCTTTTTTAATGTAGTACACAATCTTAAAAGAAAATCCTGCTTTCTGGTTATACTACCAGCACATCATAATCGCAAAGGGGAAATTTTTCATGACAGGGTCTCCTTTTAAATTAGCCCAAGAATGACGGTGTCAGATCCAGGCTTCCCATGTTGTCTGCATGTGGCACTGAAGAAGTCATTTATGCTAGAAGCCAAAGAGGTACCTAAGTGCCTAACTCACAGCTGAAACCTTAGAGAGAAGAGGAAGTGATGCTGAGGGGGAGCTCATAGTCAAATGCCAAAACACAATTAAACACAATTAAGAATTTGTGCAGCAGTCTGGCCGTTCCTCTGTGCCCCATTTGTAAGAAGGGGACAGCAGTGTTGTCCTAGTTCCCAAGTGAGTTAAGAAGGTACACCAGTTAGAGACTGTGGGTGCTCAGAGTCTGGAGTGGTGGAACGGCCCATTGAATCCCAGAAGAGAGAGGGAAGGGATCCCTGACCCAGTTTGCTGCAGACTGCCCAAGGATCAAAGCAAAGGCAGAAGGGTATAAAATATTCATGCTGATACCATCACCTTGACTTCATGAGAAGCTGACTGGTGCATTATCAGCCATTCCTGGTTACGTAATGTCGTTTGTGGCCTCGGATTCACCTGATCCCTATGATACCTTTTATGCTTTTTGTTCACAGCAGAACATTCCAGACATTGCTCCAGGAAGAATGAAAGAGGACAGAGCAGATCACATGCCCAGTGAACCTGAAAGTAAAAGGTAACTAGCTATTTCTCCTTTTATAGCAGTTACCTCTTCTCTGTCAGCAGAGCAGGATTTTTATAACAAATGCTAGATCAAGTTGCTGAGATAGGCTAGCAAGTGGGTGGTTTCTGCTACCGCCAAAGGAACAGCTATTGCTTTCATAATCTCTTAGATGTGACGACATTCCTTCAAAATCAAACCTTTGTTGGAAATTACTTGTTTTTAGAATTGACCTAAGACTGCCATCTTCAAGCTTGGTGTTGTATATTTAACAGCACTTCAGGTACTGCTGTTTCCTCCTGTCTGGTTTTTTTTTTTTGTGTCTATGTGTCTTTCACTAGGCAATAGAGGCATAGAAAAAAATTTTCAAATGGAAACCATTTTTATAAAATCACAAGTATTGGTGACTAGTGAGTATTCCAGGGCACATGAAGTTCCTGGAAACATTTTCAAACACGATTTTGTATCATCCCTCTTTGGTGGCTGATAAAATTAATTTGTATCTTTGAAAAATCCCTTCACTTGGACTCCTTGGGTATTGTGGAGCTTCTTGTGTTCTGAAAGTCAGGGTATTAATTTAGGTTCCTAAACGATAGTCTAAAATTAGATATCCATTTTTTAAAAATCCCCAAACTCTTAATCATGAGTTTCATGTGTGATGCATGTCTCACAATCCTGCAAGTCAACAAGCAAGCCAGTCTGTTTTGTAGCGGACTGATAATAGTGCCTGCACACTGTGCAGCTGTGCACGAGTGCTCTTTGATCTACTGGTGCAGAGATAACACCCTGCTAAGAGGACATGTTTGCCTTAGAAACTCTCTTGATGGGTTCCCAGTTCCCCTCTCATTTATGAGAGTTGAGCTCTGTGTCTGCTAAATTCCACTGAACAAGCACCATATCAGCTTTTTAGCATGAGACTTTGGGGTGCTATACCCTTACACATTGCAAAACATTTTCTACTAAATGTGGCAAGGCAGCAGTCAGGCAGTCCAGTTTATAAATGCAGTTAATTTTATCTGCCATGCAGTGCAATTTGGGCTTATGAGGCTCTTTCAGCTTTGTCCTTAGATCAAGGTTATAAATTTGATGAGTGCATGGGCACCTAGGATATGCAAAAATAGAGAACAAATTCTTCACTGCCCCACCCTTTAATATCAAGAACATTCTCACTGGCTTCAACAAGCCAGCAATCACCCTATGTCGATACAGTGTAGGTACTATTTTCTCTGTCCATGTCATTCAGTGTCACCCCATCAGTGTTGCAGTCCTGCACTTGGCATCATCTGCATCTCATTCTGTTTACTACAACATTATTAGTTCTGAAGGGAAGCTTGAAGTCCCTGTTCTTCTTTTTACATGAGGTTAACTTATGGTAGGGATTCAGTGATGTGCTGGTCATGCCCCTGTATTCGGCATTGGTGAGGCCGCACCTCAAGTACTGTGTTCAGTTTTGGGCCCCTCACTACAAGAAGGACATTGAGGTGCTGGAGCGTGTCCAGAGAAGGGCAACGAAGTTGGTGAAGGGTCTGGAGCACAAGTCTTAGGAGGAGCGGCTGAGGGAACTGGGGTTGTTTAGTCTGGAGAAGAGGAGGCTGAGGGGAGACCTTATTGCTCTCTACAACTACCTGAAAGGAGGTTGTAGCGAGGTGGGGGTTGGTCTCTTCTCCCTAGTAATGAGTGATAGGACGAGAGGAAACGGCCTCAAGCTGCACCAGGGGAGGTTTAGGTTAGACATTAGGAAAAACTTCTTCACCGAAAGGGTGGTCAAGCATTGGAACAGGCTACCCAGGGAAGTGGTTGTGTCTCCATCCCTGGAGGTATTTAAAGAACGGATAAATACGGTGCTCGAGGACATGGTATAGATGGCCTTGGCAGTGTTAGGTTAACGGTTGGACTCGATGATCTTAAGGGTCTTTTCCAACCTTGACGATTCTATGATTCTATGATTCTATGATTCTATGGTTCTGTGCAGTCACAAGAGGTTGTACATGCCCCATGGGCTGGGAACAGTCTTCATAAAGCCCAAGGCTCTGCTTAAGATTGGTATATCTACATGGGTTTCAACAACACGGTGGCTCCCATCTATTTCCCAGCTACAGCTAGTGAAAGCATGACAAGGTACGCACTGATACAGCTCCCAGAACTCCACAGAACAAGCTGGGGTCTGAATGTTAGAGCAGATTGTTTTTTCACTAGACTTTACACAAGAAAATTATGTGGTATTTCCCTTCTTTCCTCCCAGACTTGTACTACTTTCTGCTAGCCCCCACACTTTGCTACCACCCGAATTTCCCAAGAAATTCACACTGCAGACACGGCTATATCATTAAGAGGCTCCTGGAAGTGGTAAGAAAATGACACTGCACTTAAACCTGTCAACTTCTGAGACTCTCCTTGGATAGTAACATTTCTTGTATTGAGCCATGAGATTCATACCAAGGTTGACATTGCTCCCTTAGATGCTGACATTACAATTGTGTCAAACATTGCCTTATCACACAGGCATATTTCTCCTGATGTTTGACAAAAAACAGGAAGCTATTTCTGATATTACAAAATTATTTTCTTAACTCTGCACGGCCCTGGAGGAGTAAACAAATGTCCTGCAGATTGTATATGCACTCTGCTAAAAATGCAGCAATCACCAGAGCTGTCTGTGGTTGCTTTCCTTGTGTCTAAGTCCAATGGTGATACAATTATGCTGTTGTCATGGTTTAACCGCAGTTAGCAACTAAGCACCACACAGCCGCTCGCTCACTCCCTTGCCCCGGTGGGATGGGAGAGAGAATTGGAAGGGTAAAAGTGAGAAAACTTGTGGCTTGAGATAAGAACAGTTTAATAATTGAAGTAAAATAAAATAGAATAGTAGTAATAGTAGTAGTAATAATAATAATAAAAATAAAATAATAATACAATAATAATATACAAAGCAAGTGATACACAATATAATTGCTCACCACCCTCCAACCGATGCCCAGCTTGTCCCCGAGCAGCGATCGCTGCCCCCTAGCCAACTCACCCAGTTTATATACTGAGCATGATGTCATATGGTATGGAATAGCCCCTTGGCCAGTCTGGGTCAGCTGTCCTGGCTGTGCCTCCTCCCAGCTTCTCACTGGCAGGACAGGGGAAGTTGAAAAGTCCTTGACTAGTGTAAGCACTACTTAGCAACAGCTAAAATATCAGTGTGTTATCAACATTATTCTCATACTAAATCCAAAACACAGCACTCTACCAGCTACTAGGAAGAAAATTAACTCTATCTCAGATGAAACCAGGACAGCTGTGAAATAATGAAAATTTCAGACATCACACTGTGGTATTTTGCTAATCATGGGGATTTCACACCGTCCTTTCTAATCCTTGTCTCCTTTTTTAGGATTCTTGAATGGAAGTTACTATTTGATCATCATGGATTAACCTTTAAAGGGGTTCTTGAAGGATCTGGCAATCCTTTAAGGTGATGTGAAGTGTGTGGGACTCTTTCACCTTCTGCCAACAAACCAGACCAAATTAAGCCCCCTAGCCTAGCAGCTCATCACAGATCCATTGGCCCAGCCAGGCAAGGTCAAGTGTGGTCCGTTGTCAGTGCAGGCAATGCGCATGGTGAATGCACTGAAACACTGACAGTGAGAAGAGTCCTTGCACTAAGATGTTGACATCTTGTGTTAGAGTGAGTAATGTGCTGGCATATGTGCTAGCCTCCAAGACCTTCACAGGATGGCTGCAGCATAAGCAATTTCAGTGTCAGTTAATTACGCTTGAAGACACTGTGGTGGTTCTGGTATCTAAACACAAAATAGATGGAGATACGGAGTGATGCCTCAGGACATGGTGACTTTAGTGTGGGGGAATCAGTGAAGGGCTTTGAATTCTCTTCTTGTTTCCTTTGCAGATATTTCTCTTTCATCTCATGCTGGTGCTATTTCAACAGGTATTGGGTTTTTGTTTAATGTTAAAACCCAGGGATTCAGTTGTCACATATAACAAGGACTTCTGGGATGCAGTTCTTAGCATCTAACATTATAGGAAAGTTAGGGCTGACCTGCACCATTTTATTCTCCTAACCACCTCTGCAACTACCTTAATGCTTATGTACCACAGAAATGGCTCGCTTTATCATGTCTGTACTTATCCTTATCTCCTTAAACACGGCAGCTACCCCACAGATGACGATTCCAGTGCCTACTCAGTGTAAAGAAAGAAAAGGGAAGACACTGGGACCAGGGGTGCTGCCTGTCTCATTTTATGGCCTGCTAGATGACCTCTGGGTCTAAGTTTTTCTCTTCTCTGTGAAAGGCTGTAACTTTTTAAGGTAATTTGGGATGTGCAGAAGAAAAGCTTTGTAGCTGCATTAATACAAATAATTCTTTCTTGTGCTTCCTGTGGCAGTCTCCCAGCAGCTGTCACCTGGCTTGTCGAGGATCCCCTGCAGAATTTCTCCAGAACCCTTTCTGCCAGCAGTATGGGCAGCTGAGAATAGTAAAGGAATATTTGTTCAAAGATTTTTGGAGGCATAAAGTATATTTTTCATGCCAGTATAAGTGTGATATAATTCTCATAAAGCCCTCGCTGTAATAAAGCACTTAAAATAGCTATCCCTGCAAGCTGTTCACCTCAGCTGGCAGCCTTTTTCACACAAGAGGATGTGCTGTGGATGCTCTTCTCTGTTAATACATCCAACAGAACTTTTTTGTGCGTTTCTGTCATGGGTAGAGAAGGCTGGAGGACTTTGTCCTGCTGCCATTGGCCTGTTGTGCTTACACAAGGGAGTTTCAGTGTTGAAGGCTTTACTGCCATCCCCGGTACTAAGGGAAAGAGCCACCCATGGGTTATCTGCTGGCTGTTTGCCAGTGCCAGCATCTCATCAGTCTGTATGGGCTCAGAGGCAGCAGAGGCTGCAACTGTGTTTCCTCATCATAGCAGACACAAAATAATGAGTCACTTTACAGGGCCTTCCAATCAAGACTGTGTGTACCTTCATTGCTCTCTATTTTTTCTTTCCGTGGATTTTACCAAATATACATGAATCAGTGAAGCTTATAAATGTAAGCAAATAATGCCAGTTTGTTTTCTTTAAGTATATTCTACTTCATATCGTTGCTAGAGATAATGTTCTAGTCTGGTTTATTTATTTCTGCAGGAAACAGAGTTTGCCTTACTTACAGAATACATCCTGAAATTAGAAGTAAGGTCAATCTACATGCTTTTTGTTGAACAGCTAGTCTGATGTATTTTTGTTACAGAGTTAACCTTGCAACATAAAACAAAGGAGGTCAGGGAATGCAAGCATGTTTGTTCTGTTCCCTTCTAAGTACTGTCAAATACCATTCATTGCCCTTCATGGTAACATTACTGAAATGCCTTCATACAAAATACCAATATCAAAACCAGCGGATTTTTTGGAGTCTCTGCTTAGTGTCTCTTGTGAGAATCTTGGGTAGGCTGTTTCATCAGTTTTGACAGCGGGGGTTTTTTTATTTAAAAAGGGCTTGAAGAGGTATCAGTACTTTGCACTAGAAAGGCTTTTTTGGAGAAGAATATTTTGCAGTATTTCTTAAAATCTGCCCTGGAACTTAATTCCCATGCTGGAGGGTATTTAATTTCCAGCTCTTCCCTGGCTTCTTTTTGGGCTGTTGTCTCCTGGAAGTGTAACTCTGGTGGTTTGGGGATCAAAATGCAATATCTGATACAGCAGTATTGTATGCATCGTGGTGATCCTAAGGAAAGAGACTTTAAACTGCCCTATGTAAGCTGGGCAGTAGTAGGCTGTACTGGCTGGATCCCATGCCCCACATTCACAGCCAGCTTCATGCAGTGGCTTGTGGTGACACAGCTGGGAAGAGAGGAACACATAGAGTCGGGGCTGAGAAGAAGAAACAGCATTTCTTAGAGCTGGAGAGAAAATTCTAGCACTATTTAGCAGCCATGTCCCTTCTCCAACACTTGTGCAGGAAGAACCATCCCATCCCTGACGGAACTGTGTTATTTTTTCTTCTCTGTTTTTAGTCTACTGACTTCAGTCGTGTCATTTTCCCCATGCAAAGCCTCTCAGCAGTTCCCCAGCTGCTGGCACCATTCTCCATGGGTCTGCAACTGTTACACGGTAATTTATGAACAAAGCTGCTACTCAGGAGGAGTAAGGGATCTTCTGCTGCTGCACCTCTAAGCCCTAGTGACCTTTATGGCAGTTGATTGCCCTCCCAGTCATTTGTATTATTTTAAGTGGACTTGGGCCCAGACTCAACAACCAATTTAATCTCTGAACTTCCTGCTGAAATTAATGGCCTGCAACATTCATATTGACTTTAGTGGGATTTATCTCTTGTGATTAATTTATTGCTCTTTTCTGAATCTGAACCTTTTCCATTCTATCCAACATGTATAGGGAATGAGCATAGCTCTGCCATCTCTGCTTGTTGCACCGTGCTTTTTGCACACCCTTCTGATGATTGTTAAATTCCATGATATTTGTGAGTGTTAATAGCTAGGATTCTGCTCAGGGCCTACCTTTGAAGGCATATAGGATGGTATTCAGACCACATGCTCTGTGGGGCTGCCAGACACTGACTTCTTTTGAGAGACTGCCCATGCTCAGATAATGATCTGAGCTCAGATAATGATCTCAGCATATACACAAGCCACCTTCTGTCTGGGAATCATGCAGCCATGTAAGTGTGGCAATCAATCATGGAATAATTTGGAGGTCCCTGGGCTTGGCGTCCTACCCCTATGTGGCAGCTTCCCTGGATAAGCCTCCATCACCTGCTGTCCCCATTGCAATGTGAAAGACTAGTCACTGGGAGGACTAATTTATAGGTGGCCTGGATAGAGCCCTTACACATTTGTCCTGACTCTTAACGTATTTCCAGGTTTTTTTACCCAGGTGTGAAGACAGAAATAACTGGCACTGAAGGTTTGCCTTGCAGGGCTGTAGATCTTCAGTGAACAAGTCTTGTTAATCTTGGGGAAGCAGCTGCCACCATTGGCTTGTATGTTTTTACCCCACTACCTTGTACACCACTGTTAAGACATGAGAATTGATTTGTGTTTGTGTGCCTTAATGCGCAGGTGGGATTCAAAGGAGCTGAGATTCTCATACGTATGTTTTCACAGCTAGGTTTCATCTGATTTCTTTTGCTGCTGCCTGCCTTTCAAGCTCTGCATGTATAGTGATTCATAAGGCCAACAAAATCCAGACCTTTTATTGTATGAAAGTTGAGCCAGGTGCTGCTGGCTGCTGTATCCATCGACGGGTTTTCTGAGGGCATAGTCAATCATGATGTCAGGCAAAAGAAGTAAGAGGACCTTGTTTGACATCGGTGTTTCTCTTACAGCATCCACCCAAGTGCATGTTTACTTTAACAGTGCAAAGTGCATCTTGACATTGCACCCTAGTGTGTTTAGTTATTTTCCTTCTCCCAACACAATGCTTCAGCGTGCTTCAGAGATGATTTTGATAGGAAAGATAGCTAATGCTCTCTTTACTGAGGGCTGTGAGGAGCGGCTTTTACCATTTGTTGCTTTCTTGAACTATTAGTCTTACAATGAGGGTCTGGCAGGTATTTTCTGTCTGCAATTTACCTAGCTTTTTCCTTAGCTCAATCTCAGTTTCTTCCTTGACTCTGTCTGAGACATGCAGCAGAGGACCCTGCCCAGCCCTGCAAAGGGCAACACCCTTCCCAGTGTTGCAGTTTGATTTTATTGGCATTTTCCCCTTGTCTGAAGGATTTTCCTGCTCCCATGTTTCTGCTGCAAAACTAGGTGGTGTTTATCACTCTTCTAATCATGGCAAGTTTTCAGTATCTCTCCTTGTTTGCTTCCTTGCAGTTTCATAGAGTTTAGCCTGTTTTTCACTTTTTTCATTTGTGCCAGGATATCACAGGATCTAACGATGGCTGTTAGATCTTCCAAATTGGTAGTTTGTCATGGCATTAGTCTCTTGTGCCTTAGAACATGCGCCTTATGTTAAAAGTGCCCTTTCTATCTCTCTGCTTTTTTTTTTGGCCAATGCCAAGATCTTTCCCTGTTTAGCCTAGGAGCAGAAAATTGCAAAACCCTTCACTGCATTCTTACGAGACAGCGGGCATACCAACACAGTGAGGTGCAGACAATGACATGCCTGCCCCAACCGTGCTCAAAGCCTGCCAGACACATACCAGTTCCGGTTAGTCCTGCATTACACAGCACTGAGCTCAAGCTAATGTCACCTCTTGGCTCAGACTGGCTCTAACTTCAAAGTTTGCCCTGCTTTGGGTAGGACGCCAAGCCCAGGGACCTCCAAATTATTCCATGATTGATTGCCACACTTACATGGCTGCATGATTCCCAGACAGAAGGTGGCTTGTGTACATGCTCAGATCATTATCTGAGCTCAGATCATTATCTAAGCATGGGCAGTCTCTCAAAAGAAGGTTCAAAGAATCACCCAGGCAATTCCTGTCCAGTCCAGAGATGTGTCAGGGGAATGACTGTGAATTCCCTGGAAGCCTGAGTTTAAAGTCCAAAGGCCCGATACCTCCATCTGCTTTTCCTGTGAAACCATTTATAAAAATGCATTTTATACTATTTCTTATATTCCCCTGCTTGTATTGGTGCTTGTATCACCAATACTGGTATACAAATAGTATCTTCAGTCTTTTATAACAATGTTCATGCTAGGAGAGTAATATTGGTATACTTCATGAAAATTAAAGTGTTACAACTTTTGTATGCAGGCAAGGTTCAGGTTGATAATACTCACTGAAGGTAATGCTGTGTTTAATACACTAGCATTTCTGTACCAGAGGTCCTGGGTAGATGTATTTGCTGTTTCCAGTTCACTTAATGATGGCTTTTCTACTTAAAATAACAAATTGCACACACATTTGCCATCAGCACAGAGCATCCCCCCTCGTTCATGCCTGGAGAAAGGGGCTGAGGAACATGAGCAGAGAGCAAAGCTATCTTAGTTAACCTTGTTCCCTTAAGGGCTCTCTGTTTCTCATGCTCTCAATTCCAAAATTGTCTCATTACACACCCATATAGCTTTGCGATTTACTCTTAGTACCTTGCCCTCTATTGGTCTGTGAACTTATTTATATCTGAACCATTTTTATTTGTCATCTTTTATATTAATGTCATATTTTTAAAAGCTTCTCGTGGTGCTTGGCCTGCAAATGGATACTTTAAATCAAGCTGAGGTAAATCTCTCTATTAGAACAGTTGCTCTGGAAAGGGCACGTTTATATTAGATTATATTCAAATTGTGCTGAAAGAGTGGAACTGAACCAAGAGGGAAAGATTATTTTTTATTGCCTGTTTCTCCTATAAGTGGCAAATCATTTCATCTGGCTCATTTTTTTTTTTTATTGGTACTTTCACTCCTGCCTCAATTGCCTTGCAGAATTGCTGTGATTTGGAGACTGGCAATTTTACCTAGACTGCTGGTAAGGTGTCTTTCACCTCTTGCAAAAAGAGTGTGCTGCTGCTTCGTTTGGAATAAGACTGCTAGGTGATGTGTTTTAGGTTTGTTAAGAACTAAATAAGTTTTCAAACAAGAACACTGATTAGCTGGTACAGGTCTAATTTGACAGATCTCTAGCATGACTGAGTGCTGTCTTAGAATTTAACAAGTCAGGTTCAGTGGGTAATACATGTTCGGCAAAAGCAAGATAAGGCTTTCAGAAAACAAAGTCATATCTCACATTTAATATTGCCATTTACATTGTTGTGGAGAAGACAGTAACCATTACTGACAGGGTAACAATGACTTCATACATAAATGTAGTATAAATGACTGCAACTAATACAGAATCATAGAATCATAGAATGGTTTGGGTTGGAAGGGACCTTGAAGATCATCTGGTTCCAACCCCCCTGTCATGGGCAGAGACATCTTCCACTAGACCAGGTTGCTCAAAGCCCCATCCAACCTGGCCTTGAGCACTTCCAGTGATGGGGCATCCACAGCTTCTCTGGGCAACCTGTTCCAGTGCCTCACCACCCTCATAGTGAAGAATTTCTTCCTTATATCTAATCTAAATCTACTCTCTTTCAGTTTAAAGCCATTACCTATCACTATGTGCCCTTGTAAAAAGTCCATCTCCAGCTTTCTTTTAAACCCCAACTCTCTCAGCCTGTCCTCAATGGGGAGGTACTCCAGCCCACTGATCATCTTCATGGCCCTCCTCTGGACTCACTCCAACAGGTCCATGTCCTTATGTTGGGGGCCCCAGAGCTGGACACAGTACTCCAGGTGGGGTCTCATAAGAGTGGAGTAGAGGGGGAGAATCACCTCCCTCGGCCTGCTGGCCACACTGCTTGTGATGCAGCCCAGGATACAATTGGCTTTCTGGGCTGCAAGCGCACATTGCACAATATACATCGTTCACATTAGGAGTAAGCATTAACTTTGTTTTCACTACTGTTTCTTCCAAAACAGACACTTGATTTATGCAAGTGAGGTATGGACAAGATCCAAAAATACCAAATCCTTACCTGTTTTAGCTGAGTGTAATCCTGCACCTAATACTGTTTTAGCCTCTGTTTCTTGTTTCGATTAGCATCCCCATACAAGGAGATGGATCTGTGAAAAAAGGTACCAGAAGACTCTAAATGAAATTTACATATGGAGCCTTTGCTGGATTTTCTATAACATGAGCTTCTTTTCCAGTGCAATTGGCTAAGAAAAGCTAGACATCTTGTTATCACTGACAGATGACAAGGAGTCAGCAGCTAAACAAAAATGAGTCTATGATGTCCAACTATTGATTCCTTGACTAGAGCTGAAATCAGTCAGAAGCCTGCTGTACTTCACATTGGGAAAAACACACTTCTGATTGACAGAAAAACACTTCTGATTGATAGAAAGTTTAAAAAAAAGGTGAGACAACACTTTCTCAAAAATTAATTTCGGTTACCCTTATTGTTTGTTTGATTTTGAAATGTTTATTTAATTTTCAAATGATTGGTTATATCTTCTTTAGGGGTAGCTGAATTCATTATACTTTTAGACTTTGGCCAGTAAAAAGCCATTAATATATGTTAATACTATTTGCACATGTATGTATAGATATTTATTATGTATTTAAACATTCTTTAGATACATATTTACCATATATATCGCTGATTATTCTATTGGAAAAAATATATTAAAAAGTTAAATGTTGATGGCACAGAAGTTATAATGTGGGTTTCCACAGAGAACAGGAACGTGTATTGACCTAAAAGGGAAACAGGATCTGCAATGCATTAAAGGAATGGGGTTTGATATGAGAGAGATATATATGGATATTTATGTAAGACGTGATGTTAATAAAGTTGATTTTGGTCTCTCAAGTAGTGTCACATTAGTCAAGAATACAGCCCTTTGCTTTCAAACATCGTTAAAAAATTGTAAAATGCATTCAAACTTGCTAATACTTAATGTTGATATAGTATAA
Source organism: Nipponia nippon (assembly GCF_047370975.1). Classification (NCBI taxonomy): domain Eukaryota; kingdom Metazoa; phylum Chordata; class Aves; order Pelecaniformes; family Threskiornithidae; genus Nipponia; species Nipponia nippon. The sequence continues at coordinate 30,669,065 of NW_028262391.1, forward strand.
CTTTGTATGAAAAATAAAAATCAATTACACATGCAGCAGGTGATACGTCAGGGCAGGGTGCAGGTCAGACCTGCCCCGCTCCCTGATCATGGTGGCAGTGGTACGGGGCAGACACAGGACAGGAAACCCTGTGCCAAGGCAGCACTGGTCAGCGGGATGCTGCACAGCACATTTTAGGCTGTGTCATTGTTCTCTCATTTTCTGAGGTGCAGTGAGGAGCTTTGTGTCCTTGCCCTATCCTCTAAGCCAAAAAGATATCAAGTGTTAGAATGTCTGCTCTCCAGGGATGTTCACTAATAAAGCGCTCTCCAGCTGGCTGCCAATGACTGATTTTTAAAAACAACCGAAACATAGGAGGTTACAGAATCCATTAACCCCAGGATGTGTTATTATCCCTAGAACAACAAACATTTTTATGAGCTAAATTACAGCTTTGACAACAATATATTTTAGAAAATAATGAATTGGGCCCTAAAAGTCATGAAGCTGGCTTAGAAGTCATAGATTTTTTTTTCATCAGGTCTTAATTTTTTTTTTTAGTAATATTCTTCTGATGTCTAATTCTTAACAATTTTTAAGTTTTCAAAAAGTACTAATTTTTTTTCCCCCTACTGAAACATGGCTCCAGAGGTGAGGCTTTAAGGAAGCCAGTAAATATTGCAAGATGAAAACATTCCATGGTCTTCTAAATCCTGACTGTTAATTATTAAGACAGTATAAATTAAATGTAAGTTTCTGATACAGACATAGCATCTAAGAAAACTGCAAGATTACAGTCCCCAGAGTATAATCAGGAGGTGCTTTGTTTGGATGCCTTATCCTCTTTCACAGCTGGAAGCGTTGTCAGGAAGATGAAACTTTTATATTCTGGCAGAGTCAATGACAAGGCAACATGTGGTGGTACCTCTCATCTAGCAGACATTTGTCACCTTGACTGACCAACCATTCCAGTTCTCTCAGACTGCCACAGCTTTATAAAGGGAAACCAGGACTGGTGCCATTTAAATTACAGACTCTGAAACCTTCAGCCTGATGTTGTGCTCTGCAGCAAAGGCACTGAATGTGCGTCACAGGTCAGGTGTGCCACCAGGTGCAGAGCCTACAAAGAGGCATTTCCTTTTGTCCTGGGAAATGCCTACAGCTAGCAGCTAATTTCCGTAACACTTTCCAGCACCTGATTTTGCTGAAATCTAAAGCTGCCGGTTTTTAGGGGCTTTCTCTTGGTACCCGGGTACTTCAGTAATGCTTTCATAACTAAGCCTGATACATCTTCGTGGCTGACAAGGGCCAAAAATTATTTATCAGCTAGGTGTTTTATCAGTTAGGTGATTTACCACATCAACACTGTAGCTGTTATCTTGTGTTTGAGGTCATGGTGCCTAAACTCTAAATCTGAAAAAATATGGGATACTGCTATAGCAGCACTGACATTCAAATTGGCATGGTTCACAACAAACAGCAAGTATTGCCTTCATTTCTGGCTTCAAGGCTGGCCGGGAATCCAGCATGCTTACAGGAAGATTTTCAGCTGTGCTATGATAACCAGCCCACATGCAATTTGATTTTTAGTGCACCTTTACCTCACCGATGAGGAAGGATGTCCATCCAGTAGAATGGGTCCGTGTTTTCTCTGGAGCTATGTAATGAAGCCTAGTCTTACTCCTCCTCTTCTTGCAGGAACACAGACACTTGCAGTTGTGGTCCAGGTGAAATACCCCAGCCCACAGATGGCTAGACAGGTATGACACTGGCTTCTGCACACTCCAGTTAACATGCTCTGTGTTTGAAAGACGAAATACTGCTGCTGGGAAATCAATAACATTAATCATCATCATCATCTTTTTTGAAGGATTAACTTGCTATGGGTATGTCTGTGTGTCTCCTGTATGGCTCTGAAAGTTTGGCTGGCTTGAAATCTAACTTCGAGGCATTGTAATTAAACCTTGACATTTGAAGTAATTGATGAGCAAGCTTTACATTTTAGCATAGTCTCAAACGAAGAGCAGGGTGCTCTTTTCACAGAAATGAAATAACTTTGTTAATTTAAAAGCATCAAAGTTTCTGTAAGCAAGTGTTTGTACTGCTGGGAACAAGCTCTTCAGAAATAGCACTGTAGCCTCAGTAATCTAAATCTTGGCCCTTCTCTAAGGCAGGATCGAAGAGGGGAGTCTCACTGCAGGAAACTGAGGGCAGGAGTTAGTATTCCTCATGAGGGAATACATGTTACATCACAGCTCTGCTCCTTCCCAAAATCTCGGGAAGGTCCAGGACACCCAGGCTGTGAGCATCTCCAGGAGCTGTCTAGGAAGCAGGCAGATTCCAAACCACTGCTTAATATTTCAGCTGGAAACTCGATCTTATTATTTACACATATAAATACCCAGAATATATTTCTTTCCATCAGTGCCTCTGGGAGGCTGTTCATTGTCACATGCAGATTCAGAAAGGTAAAGAATGATCACGTGTTTTAGCCCAAAAGCATCCAGGGGAGAGACATGGTCACCTGTAACCCAGTGACAGCTGGCAAGTGGGTACACAAGTCAGGATTGCTGCCATTTTACTGCTTGAGCAGTGTTGAAAATGCAGCAGTGTAAATACTGAGCCTTTTAAGTGAAGAGGTCAGGACTGGCAGCATCTGTGATACTTTGACGATGACTCACCCCCTACAAAGTCACAAGCATTTTGTGGAGGACCCTTGTGTCAGTCTCTTGGTGATAAGAGCTTTTGCTGAGCTTAAAAAAGTAGTTCATAAAGTCAGGCTCCTGAGGCCAATAAATCAGAAGCCAAATAAATGGCCTCACGTATTTTCATGGCATCTAGTAAGTACTCAGCACTCACGAAAACCAGAAGCAAGTTGCTTGTTTCCAGTGCCCTCAGTATGGACAGAGAGCCTAACTTAAGAAGTCCATTTTTTAAGTTCTCCTCCTCCTGTATTAATAGATTTCTGATGTCTGCAGAGTAAAAGATGCAAAGGAGGGGTTATAACAGGTCCTGTATCAAAGCACAGAGGCCTGGGCAGTGTGTGAAGGTTTAGACTTCATTTCAGGCAACAGTTCAGAGCAGCCTCCTCCCTAGCTCCATCACTCAATGCCAAGGTCTTAGAAATGAACCATGTTTCCACAAGTCACCTAAGCTGTTGTGCAAGATGTTCCCCTCACTCATTTGTGTGTGCATTTGGAGCAACTCTTTCAGCTTTGGTGAGCTGTTTGATGTAAACCGCATTATCTTGCTCAGTGCGATTAATCCTGATGTTAATGACTAGCAGTGCACTGGGAACAATTTATCAAGCTTCTCGTTTTTCTGTGCTCTGTAAACAGACGCATCTACAAGCCCTTACCATGTCATGGTTATGACAAGTAGCAGGCCCGACTGGCTGCATTCCTTATCTTGGCGTGTTTTTGTGAGGTAGGTCACAGTAGCAGCAGTCTTGGTCATAGCTGTTCACATAAACTTACAGCTTTAGGTGAAGCAGCTAAGATTTTGAGATTTGCTCTAGTTGCCTACAGGTCGCAACGTAAGCTGGGTGCCATGTGCTTAGACTGGCATCTAGACCAAAGGAATAAGGTTTGGGATTGCAAGTTAGCTAGCAAATGGTTTTAAATACTGATGTGAGTTCTAGTGAGAGTAGTCACATTGCAAAATAACACTCAAGCTTCACGAACTGATTAGATTAGCACTCCAGCAGCATGCTCGTATTAGCAGTGCTCAGTGGCCAGGTCCCCACTGCATTAGTAGCTTGAGTGCTTGCAGTTCTTGACCTTCCACCCATGCTGACGATCTGCTAGCTTGGCTTCAAAGTAAGCTTTGGATTAAGCTAGAAATGTCAATGTTTAGAAGAGACCTTTAGCTGACCTTTGAAGAAAATTTTTAGTTTCCCAGGACCTAGGAAACAGTGTCTGGGAAACAGCATGGGGTCAGTTAAAAGGTAAGTATGTCTGGAGGAAAGTGGCACTGCAGCAATTCAGCAAATGTGAATAGGCTGTGCCAAACTCTGCCTCCCACTGCAAAGGATCCAGTACCCAACAGGCAGAGTTGTTCGTAAAAGTGTCTGTGCATTGTGTCGTGGCCCTGGCCAGCTTTCTGTCACAGGCCATTAAGTATGACTCTGTTCTGCAATGCAAACCATTAATTAGTCATTGGATGCTCTATCAGTCATTCATGTCTTTGGGCATCCTGCAGCTTTGCAGGTGGTAGAACAGCCCAGTTCCCACAGGGATTAGAGATACGACGCACAAGAAAATTTAGGGAGCTCTCATATCCTCACATTGATGAGGCAGGATAGCTGGATGTAGGCAGGGATGAAGGCAGAAACTGGAAGAGCCATCAGTCTGCATGGCATCTCCTCCTCCTAGGACAGAAGAATTTGTAGCACAGATTACGCCATCACTTAAACCAACAACATTGCTTTGTGACTTCCAGCTATTGCTCTGGGGAAGCCCTGGGAAGCCAGTGGTGCCCCAATCCAAGGCAGGGACTGGAGCATTAAGGAGACTTCTCTTTGTATACTCCTGATCCTTGCTGTTTAGACCAAAGTGATGGGACCATTAGAAAACCAGATGGACAAAGCTGGAAAAATCATACTTGGGACAGACGTCCTGGCTGGCCAACTCGGTTTTGCTCCGCTTGGTGGGAGTGATTGTCATCACTCGATGATCTTAAGGGTCTTTTCCAACCTTAATGATTCTATGATGCTATGATTCTAACAGTGCCATAGACTGGTGGCCTAGCAGAAACTGTGAATCTCAAGGCTTTCTTTCCCCTTTTGAATTCCTTTTAACTTAAGTTTCACTCCAATATGAAGAAAATCTGTCAGTGAAGTCCCACTAGGATTGGGTCCTTCATGCTCACTCAACTATGCCTCACCTGCTATTGTACAGAGCCAATACAAGACATGATCACAGAGGACAGTGCATGTCAGACTCTTGATCTTGTCTTTTCCAGTATTTAATTGCCATCTCACTGAAGATGTTCTGGTTTGGGATATACTATCCCGAGTATGGGAAGATTGACATTAAAATGAGTAATCTGCCAGCAAACATAAATCTATCAGGGCACTGATCACAGAGCTCTCGCTACTGCTATTTTAACAATATTTAACTATTAAAGCACAAAGATTGTAGTTTTAGGCTGGTAGCTAAAATTGTTCATTTTGATTTTCTGACATGAATAAAACAGGCAACACTGTGAAGGATCAGTTTCAGGATGGAGTGCTCTGTGGCAGTGTAATTCCTGCTGTGTTGTGAAGAGCACACTTCATTGCTGTCACAAAAACCAGCCAAGCATCCAGCATCCCTGTTTATAAGTCCATCAGGAAGGCACCTCCTCATTCTTTGGAGGCTTTGCCTAACATCTAGAGCCACCGGAGAGGTGACAAAAACATAAATCAGATCTTTGAGCCATTTATACCTGAACTTCCAGTCTCAGCAAGTGAGACCAGAGCCAGAAGGGTTTTGTAACCAGCTCGGTGAGGGTGTGTCACGTCCCACCTGGGAGAGGGGGGCGGCGACTAAGATTCACAAATCATAGAATCATAGAATCGTTAAGGTTGGAAAGAACCTTTGAGATCATCGAGTCCAACCTGTTATCCTAACTGCCTGGTCTACCTCTAACCCATGTCCCTAAGCACTACATCCACACATTTTTTTAATACTTCCAGGGACTGTGATTGTACCACTTCCCTGGGCAGTCTGTTCCAATGCCTAACCACTCTCTCCGTGAAGAAATTTTTCCTAATATCTAATTTAAATCTGCCCTGGCACAACGTGAGCCCATTTCCTCTTGTCCTGTCGCTTGTTACTTGGTAGAAGAGACCAACCCCCACCTCACTACAACCTCCTTTCAGGTAGTTGTAGAGAGCAATCAGGTCTCCCCTCAGCCTCCTCTTCTCCATACTAAACAACCCCAGCTCCCTCAGCTGCTCCTCATAAGACCTGTTCTCTAGACCCTTCACCAGCTTCGTTGCCCTTCTCTGGACACGCTCCAGCACCTCAATGTCCTTCTTGTAGTGAGGGACCCAAAACTGAACACAGTACTCGAGGTGCGGCCTCACCAGTGCTGAGTACAAGGGGACGATCACCTCCCTGGTCCTGCTGGCCACACTATTCGTGATACAAGCCAGGATGCCATTGGCCCTCTTGGCCACCTGAGCACACTGCTGGCTCATGTTCAGCTGGCTGTCGGCCAACACCCCCAGGTCCTTTTCCGCCAGGCAGCTCTCCAGCCACTCCTCCCCAAGCCTGTAGCGTTGCATGGGATTGTTGTGACCCAAGTGCAGGACCCAGCACTTAGCCTTGTTGAATCTCATACAATTGGCCTCAGCCCATGGATCCAGCCTGTCCAGATCCCTCTGTAGAGCCTTCCTACCTTCCAGCAGATCAACACTCGCACGCAACTTGGTGTTGACTGCAAACTTACTGAGGGTGCACTTGATCCCCTCATCCAGATCATCAATAAAGATATTAAACACGACCAGCCCCAATATTGAGCCCTGGGGAACACCACTCGTGATCGGCCGCCAACTGGATTGGACTCCATTCACCACCACTCTCTGGGTTCGGCCATCCAGCCAGTTTTTTACCCAGCGCAGAGTGCACTTATCCAAGCCGTGAGCAGCCAGCTTCTCCAGGAGAATGCTGTGGGAGACAGTGTCAAAGACCTTACTAAAGTCCAAGTAGACAACATCCACAGCCTTCCCCTCGTCCACTAAGCAGGTCACCTTGTCATAGAAGATCGGGTTGGTCAAGCAGGATCTTCCCTTCATGAACCCATGCTGGCTGAGCCTGATCCCCTGGTTGTCGCGCACATGCCACGTAATGGCACTCAAAATTATCCACTCTGTGACGTTCCCCGGCACCGAGGTGAGGCTGACAGGCCTGTAGTTCCCCGGATCCTCCTTCCAACCCTTCTTGTAGATGGGTGTCACATTTGCTAGCTTCCAGTCATCTGGGACCTCCCTGGTTGACCAGGACTGCTGGTAAATGATGGAAAGTGGCCCTCTCAGTGTGGATTAAGGTGAGCCAACACTCAAGGTCCGTACACAAACACTGGCTTTAATAGAAAGCCTCTGCAGAAACAAATATTGAGTATAAATATTTGATACCTGCCAGCCCTCTCACGATTATATCTACTCCAGCTATGCAGCTAAGCTGTGCGGCTTTATGGAAAATCAAGGTAGGCCATGCAGTACTTAACTACAATTTAACAACTTAAACAACTTAATAACCTTAGGAGAAGTGAACGAGAGAGAGGGAGAGAGAGAAAGAGGGAAGAGGAGGAGAATCACCAGTCCTGGATCCAGCGTTGGACCTGCCAACTGGGGTATTTGGTGGAGAGAGACCCGAGAAAGAGCCAGAGTCCCTATTTATAGATTTCAGTCTCTGGACTTCTGGAACCTTCTCTGGACGAGAGAAGGAACTGAACTCCAGTTCCAGGAGTGGCAGAGGTAGCCATCGAATTAAGAGGGGTGACCAGTCAGACCAAGAGGAGTGATACCAGGACCCTCCCCCAGGCAGTACCTGTGGGGGGAATAAGAGGCTTCACAGACCACAGGGGATGGGGCCAAGGGTCCTGTCTCCACAGGGCTCCCTTCCCCACCCTCACTCCAGGTACTGTCTGGTCCTGGGTCCTAGTGACCATCGCTCTGCGTTGTGGTTTTAGCAGCAAGGCTGTTTGAGACATCTGGTTGTTTTGCACTAGCAGTTCTCTACAGGGTGGACTAGGTCACCTGATCCGCAGTGAGCCTGCCACTAATTTGAAAGCTTTTGAGCATTGTCTGGGGGCAGATTTCCTCAGTTTCCTGTCAAACAGCAATGATTTCTGAGTGCAAAACCCGTGGCCATATGTAATCCTTCCCATCTAATCTATTCCAGCCTTTAAAAATAATTTCAAACTCTTTCCATTCCCATGATGCTTGTAAATTTGGCAGCTCTTGGCTGTGTGGGAAGGGAAAGACCCTTTCTTCTCCTTTCTGTGCTAGTCTGGTAAAATTTTAGCATTAATGGGGTTTTTAACTTTTATTATGAAGCACACAGACACACAGCCCTTTGGCAAAGGCACCCTTTAGAAATAAATTGAGTCACCATCCTTATAATAGAAAGCTAATTCAGTATGGATCTGTCCTCCAGTTAAGGGCATGCACATCTCTTAGAGAATGGTATTACCAACTGACCAGAGTTCTGCTAGTAACTGCTGTTTGCTTTTCCTGACAGATCCCACTGTCCTGCCTGTGGAAATGGCTTTTTGATGGCTGCTACTGTAACATGCTTGTGTGACATCAGCCTGGTCCTGGGCCCTGCTCTGTACTTCCAGGATCGGCCACTGCTAGAAGGACTCAGCTTGGACACTGTTCTCTTACCTGCCCAGAACCTAGTTGCCCTCTACTTTCTGCCTTCCTTTCTACACAAACATAGCTGGCAATACAACCCCAGGTTTGAAGTACCCTTATCCTTAGTATGGAAGAATCTACTGAGGCCGTAAAACTCCCATCTGGCTACAGAGAGAAAAATAAAAAATTGCAGGTCAGTGTCTGTCCATAGTGAGGGAGTCGAGCCGAGTTGTGAGAGCTGCAAGGATCTGTGTCTTGGTCACTTCTCACATGTAAGTGGCTGAAGGGTGGCGTAAAGCCTCCCAGTGGAACATTAGCCCGCTGATACGTGTAAGCAATTCTGAGGCAGCAAGGTGGGTTTATCCTGGATCAGCTCTTTGCACCATTGTTACAACATTGAACAAAGGCCTCAGACACTTCCTTTTCTGCCTGGGCTTTCTTAATACCTTCCCTCTCTTTTTATTTGCTGTCTCTGTTCTTATTGGGAGGGAGGGATTTCATGTGGCACAGGACTGGAAGGGATTTTAACGGTCCACTGATTCCCGTGTCCTTCAAAAGGTCAATTTACAAGATGTATCTTGGGTCACTTGGTGCCCTCTCCATCACCAGGCTGCTCCATGCAAACTCCTGGCCAAATGGCTCCACAGAGCTGCTACAGCCCATTTACCGTAGCATGTGGGTCACGCCAGGGAACAGTGTCCTGCCACAGCTGCTGCAGGCAATATCCTCAACAGTCTCCATATGTGCTTTGATCAAAAGGCAAGCTTCCCATCCAGAGATGTATTCAAGCCATGGAGCTGGCTAAGTAAGCTGTGCAGCAGATCTCCTGTGCTCTGCTTGCCTGGAGTCATTCATTACTGGCCGCACAGTCCCAGGCCACCTTCTCTGAGGATGGCAAACACCATTGTCTCTGGCTGGTAGATGCGTTTGCTTACATGTACTCACTATCTGCTGAAATGAATTCAACCAAGAGGAACATGCTGGTGGTCTCATTCTGCTGTGCGTGTTGGTACCTGACCCATCCAGGCCATGCATGCCTTTGCCATGGGAGCCTCCATTGCAGCTGCTGTCTCCCACACAGAACCAAAACTATCCATCGCAATACTGGAAGTCTTACAGGATTACTCACAGGTGGTTCAAATCTTGCCTTGGAGACAAATCTTGCCTTTGACCCTTTGACTTGAAGATTTGTCTCCAAGGCAAGATTTGAACCATCTGTGAGTAATCCTGTAAGACCTGAAGGCACCAGTGACCAAAAGTTGTTTTCTTACAGAGTTCCTCAGCAAAAACAAGGTGCATCGTTCCTGCTGGGCACCTGGCCAGAAGGGCCGTCACCAGGAGTCAGGACCTTAGTGCTAAGGCTGGCAGCAAGGGGAGCAGTGTGATCTGGAAACACAAAAGGAGAAGCACACAAAATGCCAAGAAGATGACTTAAGAGACATCTCGTTGCACAATAGGGAACCAGGCTTGGGGAAGGAAGCGGCACTTGGCTCTCAAACATCTCACTGCGCTTTGGTAACGCAAGCTTTAATCAAAGCCTTCGCACTGGCGGTGTTGTAAGTACCACATAGCATTTGTTTTTCTAGGTGCTAAACTGAATGAATGTGTCTCAAAGGCTGCGAAGGTCATGCTGTACAGACTGGTTTGGCTGGGTTGGTATTTTACTGTGGTCAATCGATTTTTATGAAATGCTTTTACTTGTTAAATTTTCCTTGGTATTGGAAACAATCCAGCAAATAATATAAATGATGGAGCACTAGGAGACACACAGCCAAGGAGATCACTTGTTTGGCTGGATCCCCTCCTGCACAAGGGAGGCTTTGTGCAAGCTCACAGAAGCACCGTGTTCAGCTTGCTGTGGGCAGAGCTGGAGGCAGGCTTTGGGCTTTGTCTCTGTGCAGAGTCAGGCTGGCTTTGTTAACCATGGGGCTTAAAACTCATTAGTTTGGAGGTTGCAGCCAGACTGCTAGGAGGCTGCAGTTCCTCACAAGAGGTGCCTGTCTCCCAGCAGCAGTGGCAAGGAGGCAGCTGGTCCTTTGGGCAAAGGAAGAGGCTTGGGCTGGTCTCAGGGAGGGTCCCGTGCTGCCCGTGAGAGCTGCCGTAGGGGTCGTGCTTCTTTGGCGGTGCTGACCTCCTCTGAGACCTGCAAAGTGGGAAGGGACTGGTGTCACCAAGCTGGCCAACCCGCCAAGGACATGGGCTGGTCATGGTTCCAACAGCACCTGGTCTCATGCAGGTTGGCTTTGACCCCTGTGGATCCAGATAACATGAAAAAAGTCAAGTCGTGCTCACAGTGAATCAGGTGCCAGGCACCTCCGGCTCAAGCCGTGTCACTGTCAGCTGCCAGCATCACCTTTGGAAACATTCTGTTCGCAGTGATGCCAGCATCACATTGGAACAGCCCAGCTGGTGATTTGGGATCAGCCTTGGAGTGGCACCCCTATGGGGAGGGCAGGGTGAAACCCACCTCTCAGAGATGTTTTCCTGCCTCTTGCAGGGTTAAGTGGCCCCTTTTGGCACAAACTACAACTACAAATGGGCCTTGGGATCATCAGCTGCCTCCCAGCTGATTCCCACAGCATTTCAAACACAATGTCACAAGAGACAGGGATAATACAAACGAAAAGCCCTTCTCAGTGGGACAGATAAGCACTCACAGTTATTGCAAGAACACAGAGAGTACTGAATTTCCTACGTGCAGGATTGGCTATAGCTAGGGAGAAGAACACAACGTGAAAAAAAATCCAAGGTTTCCCTGGAATGCCCGTCCTAAACATGCCATGGTGTGGACCCTGCCCTTGCTAATTATGCATATAATAAATGTGTATTCAGATGCTGGGAAGAAATCAGCTCAGCTGATGGTGCCCTAGTCTGTATGCAGGTTTAAAGAAGCGCTCAAACCTGGATTTCCTTCCAGCCTTCTCCCAGCACCGTTTCCCTTGCCCTCGGCTGTCCTTATCCCCAGTATTACAGAGGGCACCCAAGGGGCTGGTCTGGGCATATGCATCCTCAGCCACCGCACACCTCGCCAGGTAGAAGAGTGAGCCAGGGGTAACCTGCTGGGAGCATGTCAGCCCTCCGGGAGCCCCAGTGCCTGTGCTTTCTGCCTCTCACCAGCTCCTTTCACCCATGTTTATTAATTAGTGCATATAAAGGGTGCTGTAATTTCTCTTTCTCAACAATTTTCTCATCCTTGATGGAAAGAAGGAGTTTTCACATCCTTCATACCATCATACCTTCTCTGTCTACCTTCTCCAAAGGCACACTTGGCCTTTCATGAGCTGGGAAGGGACTTCTTGTCTCCACCAGGACCTCCCCATGGGAAAGCCCAGCCGCAGGCAGCTGTAGCCTGGTGGTGCTCCTGTAAAAGCTCCTGCTACCCTCCAGGTTTCCTAACCACCACCTCCATGAACTTTGGGGTCCTTCAGTTTTTTATAAATCCCCTTAAGCATCACCAGAGCTCCTCCTGATGCCCTTGCTTCTGCCTGCAAGTGGGACCAGGGTGGGCAGAGACCCCAGTGGTCGTGCAGAAAGGAAGCTCCTGGGCAGGACAGGCTGTCCCAGGCAGAAACCAGCAGCGCCCAGGGCAGGAGGAGCTGTGCCTCAAAGATCCTTTCTGTGCAGGCAAATGGGCTGCAAGACCCTCCGACAGCCCCCTCCACCGTGCAGGAATGCCAGCAGGGTCCTGCAAGCTGCTGCAGCAACGGTGAGCTCACAGAGCAGCTTGTGCCCGCATCCTGCTGCCTGGGCACTGTGGCAGCGTCGGGGTGCCAAGCAGTGAGGGCAGCATGGGGCCGGCGGGTATCGGCAGGGGCATGATGGAGCAGGCAGAGTGCAGCAGGATGAGGCCCGTGGAGAGGGAGTGGGAGCCAAGGAGCTGGGAATGGGCCCATTGGGTCTCCCTGTGTCCCTGCCCACTGCCACGGTGCTTGGGACATGCAGCGCCCACATACCAGGGTGAGGAACCGGCCCAGTGCACTCAGCACAGGCACACCAAGCCCCTCCGGGCTGGCTGCCAGCTGGCACCCAGCATGCCGTCTCCCCCTCCCCCCGCAGGTGGGCAGAGAAGGGGGGCCCTGGCTCCCTGGCCCCAGCCCTTTGCCCGGCTGGGGCAGTGCGAAGCCTCATGCTGCTGTGTCTCTGTGCCACCCCAGCAGCAGGTGAGAGAGGTGGCATGATCTGACAGTGGCATGCCACCAGCTCAGCCCCATGGGTGAGTGAGCCTGGGTGGTGCTGGCATCAGTCCCAGGTGAGGTCAAAGCTTGGGACAGCCACAGCAAGGGACGAGGTGGCATCAGAAGGAAGAGGAGGGCAGCAGGACAGCATAGGGCCAGGCACACCCAGCGACATGCTCCCTTTTTCCCTTCAGCCTGCAGGATCCAGGCCAGCACGTCCCCCTGGAGATCAGTGCAGGAGTTTGCAGCCACGGACCAGTTCCCATGGGTGGTGGCACTGCAGGACACTCAGCGCAACCTCCTGGCCTTCGGCTCCATCCTGAACTGAGCACTGCTTGATCTTCAGCATTGTACCCAGCCTGCAGAGCAGGTCTGTGCCCTGCAAGGGGCCCTGTGCCACCGCGGGCAAGCCTTGGGTATCAGCAGGGAATAACACCACCTCCCAGTGCTCAGGAGGGTCTTGTCACTGCCCAGCAGCTGGGCGAGCATCCTTCAGTCAGAGCGGGGGCAGGCAGAGTTTGCCCCAGGCGTTTCCTTGCACCCAGTCCCCTCTGTTCACCCCCCGCAGGCAGCAGGTGCTGGCCTTGGTTGGGCTGAGCATCATGAAGAGACGATGGGAGGACCAGCCCCAGTATTCGATCAGCTCTGTCACCCCCACGAGGACTTTGATGAGGTGACACTCTACAACAACGTTGCTCTGCTCAGGACAGCCGCCCCACTGGAGTTCAGCAGCATCGTTCAGCCCATCTGCTTCCCCCACGGGAGCCTCTCTGCCTCGGGCCTCATGAACTGCTGGGTCTCGGTCTGGATCCATCCCAATGCAGGTAACTCCCACCTCCTGCGGCAAAGAGCTCCCTCCAGCAGGGCAGAGAGTTGCCTTCCCGCTCCCTCCTGCCAACACCCCCAATGGGAGGAAGGGGAACAGGGCTTGTCCTGGGAGGAAGAAGCACCCACTGGTCACCCATCCCTGTTTTTTGGAGGCTAAGGGCTGCCCAGAGCCACAGGCTCACAGTGGTCCCTCGGCCAGGCAGGGGAAAGTGCTGCAGCGACTTCCTGAGGATGCTCTCCATGGTGGACATGGATCCCTGCCTGCTGAAAAGGATTGCTGCAACCACATGCTGCAGCCACAGGGACACTGACAAAGTGGCAGGCTGTTTGGTAAGGGATACAGAGTGCCAACCCAGACCAGGCAGACATTTAGCCAAACCGCCTCCTCCCTGTTCTGCTCGTCTCCGACTCCAGGCTGGGAGAGCAGCCAAAACACTTGTTGGGCTTCTCCTGCTCAGTCCTTACAGGAAAAGATCCCTTCCGCGCAGCTTGCAAATAGCAGGCGTGGGAGGCTGTCTAAATGTGTGATACCCGTCTCTGCATGAGCTGCGGGGTGACCATCTCCCTGCAGGCCTGCAGGCGCTGCTCCTGGTCCCTGGATCTCTCCTGCTGCCCGGGCCTCCAAGGGCCTTTGATGTGGCCAGGGTCAAAGATGCTCAGGAGGCAAAACCGAGAGGGGTTCCTTGTGGTATGTACCAAAGGATCAGGTGTGGGCCTGGGCTGATGAGGGCATGGGCAGCCACAGGGGGCGATGCCAGTCACTTCACCTGGGGCACACAGGGACATCGTCAGCCCAAAGGCAGCCAGCCCCCTGAACCAGTGGTGCTTTGCTGCCAGTGATGATAAAAGACCAAACTGCTGTGATCTGCCCCCCTCTCATCCTGGTGAAGTCCACAGCCACCGAGAGTGATGGCAGGAGAGATACTGCTGAGACAGAACCCTGCCTTTTTTGTCTCTCTTGGGTTTCTTTATCATTTCATGCAGAAGTGGTTTCACCTCACTGCAACTTGCAGGGTGCTACATTTACCCACTTGACAGCAAACTTCCCCCCAGGGTTGGCTCCTTCTGCAGCTTCCACTGCTCACCTTGCAGTATCAGACAAGCCTAGTGCTGGTTACCAGACATCTTGACCTGGTTCCATGCTCTGCGGTAGCTTTGCAAGGACATCTGCAAGAGGATAAAGGAGAAGGCCTTCATATGTTCAGACAGCAGTGATATGTTGTGGAGAAAGCTGCAAGGCTGGAATCTAGCCTGGCCTGAACTGCTGTATTGCTTTCCCCTTCATCCCCCCCTGTTCCCACCTGAGATTGGTGTTCACTGTGGCAGGCTAAGAGAGCTCCTGCAGGTCTACACCAGCTTTGGTTTCTCCCATGAATGCCACAGGAAGCTTACAGACCCCACACAACAGCACTGTATGGAAACCTACAGCCCCTTGCATGGCAGCAGGTGTGTGGACATGCCCTGCCACAGAGAGGCTGGCAAGGAAAACAGGTTTATAGCCTCAATCTTATCCCAGGGACAACTAGAGGTTCTTTCTTTAGCCCCTTGAGCCCTCATTGCTCTCCACCTCCCAGAGGCTGGCAGGACTCTGGGCCCTGCTGCACAGACAACATGCAAGCCAGAGCGTGGGTCTCCCGGTCAAGGGCAGCAGCTGGGTGAGAAGGAATCTGCTTGCACAAAGACAGGCCTGCAGGCAGGCTGCCCACCAGCTCTGCGATAGCCACAGCCAGACCCCTGTTTCTGAACTCACAGCACTGGCGTTGATGGGTCAAGCCCAAATCCACACAGTTCTGACCTCTGAGAAAGGCTGGACCACATAAGCCCTGTCCAAGGCAGACTGGGGTGCTGGGGGGATAAGTGCTGGACAGGCACAAGCCCAGAGCCTTCCCCATCCCAGCCACAGATAAGCCCATCTCCGCTCAAGGGCAAGCAGGCTGTCAAGGTACAGGACCACACTATCTGTCCCATCCAGCCCAGCTACTTCTCTCCCCACACTGCTGTGCCCACAGACATCCTGCATGGGGCAGGGATACACACATGTCCTGCTACCTCCAGGCTTTGACTATGCTCCTCTGTGTTCTCTCTCCATCTCCTCCCAGGCTGTAGGAGTTGGGGCAGGAGGAGAGTCAAGGATATTCTTGCAACTTTGCCATGAACTCATGTTTGAATCTTGGCTAGCCTTTCCTTATCAGGGAAGAGTCAAGATATAAGTGAGTAAGAAATGTTTGAGATCATCAAAGAGGACTATGAACACTGGGGAGCCATCAAGGGTGCTGGAAAAGGCTGGTGCAGGTTACATATGCAGAGCCGGAAACGTGTCGGGCTGCCATACGTCCCCTTCTCCTTACGCACATGACAGGTTTCAGTATAGCAACAGCCCAATGGTGCTTCCTGCCAAATTACAAGCTGTATCCTTGACTTGGCTTCCCCTCTGAGCTCAGTCATTAAAATTCAGCCTCCGTCCTCAGGGTAGGGAGCGATCGCTGCTCTGTAAACAGGAAGAGCCTCCGGCTCTGCCAGGCACTGGTGAAACCACTGCACAAGAATTCTCGCACGGCTTCCTGACAGGTCAGGAGCGAGCGCTCTGGTCCCCGGAGTGGCTGCAGGTGGGCAGGCACAGATGCAGCTCCACCAGGACCCAGCACCCAGCTGCCACACATCCCAGGCTCCTGTACACCCAACCCGGTCTCGCTCACCTCAGCAACTGCCACCTTCCTCTCCCAAGCCTTGAGGCTGTTTTCGAGGTCAGTAACAGCCATCTTCTTCTGCACGTAACTCAGCACAGGGGGGACGCCATAGTCTGAGAGCTGCTTCTGCAGCTGCTGATTCACAATCTCGGCTTCAGCTCGTTGCTGCCGGAGGAATAGGGACAGAGGGCAAGGAGATCCCAAAGAAATGTCCCTCTGCCAGCTGGTGGCCAGTCCTCCACAGAAGCAGGCAGGCAGGATAAATTAAACCCCCAGCACTGCAGGGGAGCAGTGGGATGGATCCACCAGTGCCTCCATCCCTGCCAGGCAGCACTGCTAGGGAACCCCTTGAACCAGCTTCCCAAAGCTGTGGTGTCCCTGCCAGTGGTAGGGGACATAACCCAGACTGGTATGACAGCAGTGCTGCTTCTCCCTGGGGAGGACACTACTGATGAAAAGTTCAAGGAAACAGAATTTCAAGAAGCCAGTGGCAGGTCCCTGTGGAGCCAGGGCCAAAATCCACAACATGGCCTGTTCTGCAAACCTGCCCATGCTCACTGGCACCAGCAGGAGCCCCAGATCTTGCTCAGACCCAGAAAAGCAAACAGGTATCCAGCTCATTGCTGGGCCTTGAATGGGCATCAGTATCCCAACATACCACAAAAAGTACCTCAAAAGAGTCCTCCCAAGTGAACTCTCAGGGCCTCCCAAATCACTCTTACCTCCTCCACCAGAGCAGCTTCTCTTTCAATTTTCTCCAGCAGCTCCTTCCTCTGGGAGATGTCTTTCATCAGAGACGTGGATGTTTCCATGGCATCCTGCAGCTTCCTCTGGAACATGAGAGCAGGACAGCATCAGCAGGTGCAGCGGCAGCTCCCAGCCACCTGCAAAACCACCCCTCCACTCCTCCAGCTTGGTCTCAGCTGGTGGCGCGGGAGCTCTGTGGCACTGCTTGTCCCCTACAGAAGATAGCGTCATGCCCTGGTCACACAGCTATGCCTTCGTTATGTCCTCTGTGTCACACTGTAGCATAGCCCACAGCACAGCAGCCAGGGTTTAGGATTGACCCAGACAGAATGACTGATTGGAGAGAAGCAAATACACCCAGCTGAGAAGTACTTTTCACTGTTAAGAGCAGAGACTCAGAGTGACAGCTGCAGCTCATAACATCTTTTCTAATGTCACAGATTATGTAAAAAATGTATTTTCCTGTGTAAGTCATCACCAAAGCTCGTTCCTACTGGAATTTTACCCTGGGGTGTAAAATAACCATGCTGCAAAGCATGAACTCCATCATCAGGCTGCAGCCAAACATGAATGAGTGCATCGCTGCTCTTGGTGTGTTGGGCAAACCTCCCAACTGAACTGCTAAGTCAGTGGGAAGGCAGAGAGGTATTTGGCATCCTCTGACTGAGAAAAGGAAGGATGCATGAGCTCGTGTGTGACCCTTGGAAACAGAAGAAAGCCAAAATGAAGGTGCCGGGAGGTTCACTCACTCTATAGAAGTTGAGGACTTGGACAGTCTTCCCTGAGGTCAGTTTTAGCTGCAGCAGCTCCTCGTTCTTCTCATCAATCTTCTCCTGGTACTGGGCATTTCTAACCTGCAGCTGCTGCAAACGGACCTCACGGAGTGTCTCTCCCATCTGCTCCTTCTGCAAACCCCAAGGAAGCAGAGCTGTAGGTTGCTGACCAAAGCTGCATCCCAAGTAAGAGAACTTTGCTCTGTGGGGAAGGCAGACCTAAAGAACAGGGTCTTCAGCCTGGCTGCAAACCTGGGGCTCAGGGAGAAATGCGAGACACGGCGTGCCACTGAGCCTATGCTCTGTGTCCTAGCTTAGAGGGTCCAAGCAGTGCAGACAGGTCCCTTCTGGCGAGGGTCCTGCCACGCCAGCAGCAGCCAGTCCCCAGGGAACTGCTCTGATCCACCGTACATATTTTCCAGGGCACAAAGGGCACAAAGAGATCTGCCAGCTTCCACTCTGTGAGACTGCTGGTCTCATCCCATTCACGCAGACATGTGTCAGGTCTGAAGCTGGGCAGACAACAATGACCTTTGACAAAGGCAGCAAGGCCAGGAGCAAAGGAGGAAGGGGAGGAGGAGGAGGGCCACGCATCTCTACACAGAGCAGGCCCTGCATCTGCACTGGGCTGTACTCCTTTCGTTCTTCAAGGGACCATCTAGTCCCTGTTTCTCCTCAACTGCCACACGCACCTGCCTGAGCTGCTGCTGCAGCTTCTTCTTGTAACCCTTGAGCAAATAATTTTTTAAGCGCAACTTCTCTCTCAGCAGATCCTAAAGAAAGACAGCAGATTATAGTGGAACAGCAGAGCCTGGGAGGAGAAAGAACACTCAGACCCCACTCTTTATGATACGGTTCCCGTTCATCTCATCCACACTGCAGCCTTCACTGCTGGCTTAGAAAGAAGCCCAGCGAGAAATGCTGCTCAGTATCACTCTGCCCCAAACGTGAAGGCATGGCCGTGCACTTTCCCAGGCTCCTCTAAGGGCCCTGCATCATCTGTGCTCACAGCTGTGCTGCAGCTCAGCAGCCTGATGAGCACCTGGGCTAGTCATCAACTGACAAGTGTGACAAGGGCTGTCCAAAGAGACTTGCTAAGATAGTCTGAAAACATGATGTAAGCCACACAGGAGTATGGGAACTAGGATTTTCCCTAACCAACATAATTGTCAGATGACAGACTAGACTCAAAATTTGCTATGATGCACTGACCCTCTGGCGGTTCTTCTCCTCCATGTATCTCAGCAGCTTCTCAGAAGCTATGATACTCCCTTTCTTGCTGGAGATGGTGCTGATGATGTCTTTCTCAAAGTCACTGATGGCTTTCTTAACATCAGTCCACCAAACATTTGCTTCTTCTATGACTGCCTGTAAAAATAAGTCACATAACAGTCAAGAGGCGCTAACTTCCCTTATTCAAACAGCTTTGGGAACAGAGAACACTGGAAAGGACCAGGCATGCTCTCTGCTGGCATTACTAGCATTTCTTCTGTGGGAGCACTGAATTTCACTCTGTGCAGCTCAGGGCACATGGTGCAGGCTCACACGGTCACTGACTCAAAACGAACAAGAAAAAAAATACCTCACGTGCCTGAGCTTCAACATCTGCCACTCCATCCTGACCTACAAACATTGCTAGTCTAAGCCGACACAAGACAAGAAATTACCACCCTTTGTTTACTGCATATGCCCTGTGGCCACACAAGAGGAACAGGCTGCCTGCTTCACCTCTCCTGGCCACTGCAGGCAGCATCAGTGGTCTGAACGGAATGCAGAGGTCTCTCCTTCCCCAAAAGCTCCTGAGCATCTTGGCTAGGAGGAGACCTTGGCAGCCAGCACAGGGCAGGCAGAGATGGCCATACAGCCACAAGGAGCCTGCAGCAGGAACGCAGTCTTGGAGACTTGGAGCATGCTCTGAAGAAATCCTAGAGACAGTGGAAAGGCAGACCCCAGAGAGGACTACATGGAGTTTAGCCAAATCAGGAAGCTTCTGGGAGCTGCTAGAATGAAAAATAAGTCTGGCACAAAGGGCACACCTTCAAAAAGCTGACAAAAAAGAGATTTTTCTTTCAAGCATTGACTTCTTCATCTCACACAGCAGATTTGAGCTCCTCTACCTAAAAATCTTCCCTTCGCCTGTATTATTATTAGTTCCTGCCATAATAAGATCCATCTTTAGAGACTGGGCACCTCTGATCTCTGTTGGTGTACCTGCCTTCAAGAAAGGGGTGAGGTGAGAGGACAGTTCTGGCTCCCACTGTCAACTCAGGACCACTCACAGCAATGCTCTGCTATGAACAGCTCTTATCAAGCAAGTCTGTCTCACTGCCTGAAGGATGGCATGTTCAAAGAGGTGTGAAAAGTAACAAGACTATTTGACACCTTGGTGATCGTAAGGGTCCTGGAGAGCCATACCTCAAGGTTCTGCAACGTCTGCTCTGAGTCCTCGTTCATCCTCTGAATCTCATCCTTCATCTCAGTCAGCTCCCGCTCAGCCAGCTCACATTTCTGCTCCACTGTCAGGCTTACAAAATAGTCTGTTGCACCATGCAACTTGGATTTGTACCTGCCACGTGTCTGCAACAACCCAGGAACAACACAGATGCCGTTAGAAAGCCAGCACTGGCCAACTGTTGCTGCATTTTCCTGTATTCAAAAAGAAAATAATCATCTCAACGGTCATGTTAGCAGGATTCCAGCTTACAGCAAGGACAAGGAGGCCTCTCCAGACCAGAGATAACTCAGGGCCACACCTAGGCTGACCCCATCTGTCCTCTCATCCACCCACAAAACCCTCCTATGCAAGCACTTTCAGTTCAATTCAACAGACAAATCCAGGGCTAGAGATTAAAGCCAATGTGACCGCTTCATGTGGGTAGCTAAAACACCTCTTCATAGCGAAGATACTAATTGTTGCATAGGACAGATGGGGTCTCCTACCACTGCCTGGGTCAGACGCCCTGAGGAGCTGAGCTTACTGCAGCATGGGCAGGCCAGAGCATGCTCTTGGAAGAACTGACACCACTCAGGAGCAATTCCCAGTGCTGTGGGGACACAGCGAGGCAGGCACAGCTTTGCAGAGGGCAAGTACCCACCTGGCCAAAGGCAAAGTTTCTAAGGGCTCAGTCTGGGACTAACCAGCTAGTTTGGATTCAGGCAGGTGCTAAAACCCAGTGCAGGATGCTGGCTGAAAGGAGCCCCACTGCAAAGGGTCTAGAGCTTCTGTTCACTCTGTCTCTGGTGAAAAGGCAACGTTCAGGCCAGGAGGTAAAAATCTGCTCCAAAAGCCTGTTCATGGCTCCAGCAAGAAGGAAGAGAGCAACACAGACTCAGCAGAGGTACCCAAGTGTGGATGCACACAGGTCTGAGCCCATGTGAATTTCCCCAGGAGGAAGGAGAGGAGCAGAGCGTCCCATCACAGACCTGCCACAGCCTTGGGCAAGTCTCCTGCCTTCTTGGCACCAGCCTCCCTATTTGTTTAACTTCTACTTCAAATTATCCTGCGTGGGGGTTACCTCATTCCAGATCTCCCTAGCACTTGCTGTTCAGGAGGACATAGTGCTGTCACGCAGGGAAGACACAGCATCAGCTGGAGGAGGAGAAATGAGAAGGCAGCCTGGCCTTTACACTGAGTGCAGGAACGGCAAGGCAGCCCGAACTCTTATACCTACAAGACCTGCAGCACCTTTTTGCAAGCAGGTGTCTAGGTTAAGGGCTCATCACTGTGAAGCCCAAGTGCAGAGGGCTGTTGGGGGACTTTCTTCATCTCATTTCAAACCAGGGAGCTTGTCTGCTGGCCTCCTGTCAGATGAGCACTGAGATTGGGAGGTCAGAGGGGCTGCAGAGGGAGGAAGGGTCATGGCTCTGTGCCGTAAGGCAGCAGCCAGACCCAAAAACCCAGTACCTGCAGCCGCACAGCCACTGCCCTGGCTCCAGAGCAGTACCTGCATCAGCTCTGGTGCGGCATCGTGCGTCTCGGACAGCAGACGGAGTGACGGGCTGCATGGCTCCATCTTACAGTACCATTTCTCAAACATTTCCACCTCAGTTCGGAGCAGGGCGTTGGTGTGGCTGCGAGGAGGAGGGGGTCGGGCTGAACCCTAGGCCAAGCTGAGCACCGCACCGGGCAGCAGCTGAGCCAAAACAGGCGACCGCAGGGCACAGCAGCCAACCCGAAAGGGTCGGGAGGGCCTGAGGTCCCCCCGGCCAGGACACAGGGGCTCGGCCAGACCCGCTCCTTCCCAGACCCGAAGCAGCCGGCAGAGCCCGAGGCACCGGGTCCTCCCGGGGGTCTGGGGCGGGAGAGCGGGCAGCCTGCCTCCAGACCCCGACCACGGTGAGGCAGCACCTGCGGCCAGGCAGGCCACCGGGGCCTCTGGGGATGGTGCCCAGCGCGGGGGTGCCCAGCCCGGCCCTGCCCTGCCCACCCACCCTGCCCGGCCCTGCCGGGGGTTAAGGCCCAGCGGCGCCCCCAGGCCCAACCCGGCCCCTGCAGCCCCCAGCAGCACCCCGCAGCCCGAGGACGCCCCTCCCCGCCGGCCGCCGGTACCGCGCCTCCCGCAGCTGCGCCCGGAGCTGCGGCAGCGGCAGCGCCGCCAGGCCCCGCTCCGCCATGGCCGTCTCCTGGCAACGGCGGGGGCGGTGCGCGCTGGCGCGGGGCGGCGGGCAGGGCCTCGGGGCGGCGGCACGGGGGGGCAGGGGGGAGACGGAGGACATGGGACATGGGGGGACATGGGAACACGGGGACACATGGCGGGGGACACAGGGATGGAGCACGGGATACAGGGGCGATACGGGGACACGGGCAGGGGACAGGAGGCGGGGGACATGGGGGGACACGGGACATAGGGACACATGGGACACAGGGGCAGGGGGCATAGGGGACACGGGCACAGGGACAGAGGGCATGGGGACATGGGTGGACATGGGGGAGACATGGGACACGGGTGCGCAAGGGACACGGGACAGAGGATATGGGGACACACAGGGGGAGGGGCTATGGGGGGACGTGGGCACGGGGACATGGGACGCAGGACATGGGGGGACAGGGAAATGGGGGTTCACAGTGACAGGGGCCACGGGACGTGAGCTCATGGGGACACAGGGACAGGGAGCAGGAGGGGCAGGGGCACAGGGACACATGGACACACACGTACAGGCACACATGGGATCTCCTGTGCACATGCACACACACCTGGGCACACATGCACACACGCACACTGACACAGGGTCACACACGTGCACACACACACGCAGCTCAGGCCCTGCTTCCCCACCCATGGGGGAGTCCCGTGGGGTCCTGCAGGCCTCCGGAGCGGGGGAAGGTGCTGCTGGAAGGGTGTGGGGGGAGACAGCCCCTCCGTGACACAGCTGGCCCCTGCCCGAGGGGCTGCAGCTCTGGGGGGTCCCTGAGCCCTCAGCGAGGCGTCTGCAGTGCAAACGCAGGGGGGTTGGCCAGAGCTACGCAGGGGGGTGCGATGCTGAAGGGGCAGCCCCCCCGGGGGTCTCTTGGAGTGCATATCACTCCCACTACTGCGGTGCCCACTCCCAGAAGCTCCTGGTTAGGAGCTGCTTCCTGGCTCCTCCTTGCCAGACATGCCAGACAGGATCCGGCCCCTCAGCTGGGCAGTGAAGCCTCTGTAGGGGTGCAGGCAAATGCTGGCCCCCAGCTCACATTTGGGATGCACCTGCACCATGGTGAGGGTTTCTTTGCCTGTGACACTGCAATCTTCCTCTTACAGACTCTGCTTTATCACGGTCTGGCTGTAAAACCAGGGGGAACAGTAGCACCAGTCCTGAAGGCAGCTGCCCCCAGAGGCATGCCTAATTTTAAGAGATTTGTGAGGGTGTGGACCATCATTTCTAAGTGTCCCTGTTGCTGGATCCAGACCATGGCAACAGCGATGTGCTCTGAATTCCCTATGCCGGATGCCCAGGACCAACGGCAGCGGGTGGCAGGTCTGTTTAAATGTGCGTCTGTCCCCTGAAAGTTGATGATGTGGCCGGTGATGCATTTCCACGTTTTTTCTGGGATGAGGGATGCAAGTCAACCTATTTATATAAATAGTAGAAAAATCAATGCTCTGGCAATGCTGGTCCTATTTCTGGCCAGAACATGTCAAAACTCATCTTCAAAATGCATCTTGAGTCATAACTGCATCAGATCCATGGGAGGAACCACGCTTCCTAGCCTCATCGGGTGCAGGGATGAACACCCCTCATTGCAGGATCTTCATCACATACAGAACTCGATGCCAGAAATCAAGTGATCTGAGATGAGGAGGAGGGGACAGCATGTATGTGACATCCTGGAGGATCTCTCTGTGTGCAGGGTGGGACGGGGATCCCACGAAAAAGCTTAACATGGGGTCATGAATTAAAACCTGTGTTAAAAACAGTGCTTGTGTGAGCTGGCTGATTAAGACCACAGAGATAATTATAACACCAGACTGTTGGTCTCTGCACCGGCCCACATTTTGTAATGCTCCAACCTAAGACAGCCAGTATTTCATCGTTTGGTAGGAGGGGGAGAGGCAGCTGAGTGACCCAGGGGAGCCATGACGGGATGGTGGGCAGGGATGGCATCTCTGAAGGGTCCAGCAATGTTGTGCTGCAGGCTTTGCAGCTGCAGGAAGTTGGGGTGCAGATTTTTAGAAATTTATAGCTCTGTGCAGCTGCACAAAGCTTTTCAGAGGTCAGCAGGAGACTGAGCACATCTCTGCCAGAATATTTGTCCCTCGACAAACACCAGGCTCCAGAGCTCTGAAGTACCTTCAGGACAAGATCTCCAGGTGTTTTTAATGGCTGAAAACATATTTTCCCTGACTTAGCTCTGGGAAACAGCTGGACCTTTATGACCAGATTTGAAAATAGTAGTAATAATAATAAAAATAGCTCACTAGCATTTCAGACAAAGTAGGTGAAGCTTGGCAAACTTCCCTGGAACTGGAAACGGGGCTTTTTGCTGTGGGAAGCGCTGGGCAGCATCAGAAACCAGCAGGCAGCCCCAGTTCCCGCAGCTGGGCAGCCAAGGTGTCAGCTGGAAGAGCTGGCAGCACATGGGCTGGCTTTCCTGCCAGAAATCAGCCTGGCAAGCCGTTTCAGTAGCCTGCCTGTGTCCCACTGGAAAGCTCCAAGGAAGATGTCACTGGTGATGAAACTGCTGACAACCTGGTGCAGCACCCTGTGGAATGCAAATTTCCCTTTTAATAGAGGATTTTACCCTGGTCCCATGCAGAATTTACTGGGAGGGATGTATGTGTCAGCTGTGTAGTGGTGCAGATCTAGCTGTCTTGGTCTGCAAAAAAGCCATACGCATATGCCGGTATCACAGCGCCACTTTAAACCTATGACTCAATGCCTTTACATATGCTGTCATAAATTCTAGTTTATGCAAGGGCTGACTGCTTTGTTTATGCATTTCTGCATCTCCTCCAGGTCCTAGGAGAGGATGTTCATCATCGCTCTGCAGTCCTGGTAGGAAGAGGCCAGTAAGCTGGACTCTGGACGTGGCAGACTTCCCCAAGGACAGCTGATTTTCCTCTTGCTTTGCTAAGACAGGTTTGGCAGGACTGGCTGTCGAGCTTGCCTTTTCTGTCCAGTGCTGAGTACCCTGGCAGAGCAAGCATTTTGAACACATCCTCCTTGTTTTTCAATGATCCTGTGAAAGTCTTGCCTGGACTGCATTCAGTCAGGACCCAAAGTATAAAATTATAAAGTCTTACTGGGTTTTCTTATCAGTCTCAGGCAGCTGGAAAGCTCACTGGGTTTTGCAGTGCACAGTTGACTCCACGTGCTTATCTTTCCAAGGATACTTTCCTTAGGTTTCCTCAAAGCCTCAAAGCCCAGCATTCACATAAGCTTTAGCCCTGTGAATTGAGGACCCTGTGGGTCCTTTTCCTTTCTTAGCACTCAAAGGAAAAGAAAATTATCTCTCTATGTACTTCCATCAGGAACAGCAGCCTAAGGCTTAACTCCTCTATTTACCAAGTGTTGCTTTTCCCATTAATAGCAATATCAAGAAGTGCAAAATCTGCACGCAGTTTGAAGGCTCCAAGCTTTTGACTTGAAAGTGCATGCCTACAGAAAGGAAGGACAGTGGTGGCCCTGTGACCTGATGGCTGGAAAGACTCCTTGGCAGCCAGCATGAAGCCTGGAGCCGAGTCTAATTTCCAGCTGAGCGTAAGCTGATGTTTGGAGGCAAGCCAGGAGCAGTGTCAGAGTAACCAAGTAACCTGTGTCCCAAGCTCTGCTCGTCACCTCTTGGGCTGGTGGCTGGTGCTGAGACCCAGCTTCACCCGGCTGGCGTGGGCGTGGGGAAGGGTTGGAACTGGCAGCTCCCCTAGGACTCACCAGGCACCAGGAGGTGAGGGCGTGAGGTGGGTTGAAAACTGGCCCAGTGGGTGGGGTGATTAGTGACACGAAATCTAGTTGGAGGCCAGTCACTAGCGGTGTAGCCCAAGGGTCAATACTGGGTCCAGTCCTGCTGGGAAGCAATTTTTCTGAAAAAGACGTGGGTGCCCTGGTGGACACCAAGCTGAACATGAGCCAGCAACATGCCCCTGCTGCAAAGAAGGTGAATGGTCTCCTGAGCTCTGCATTAGGTAAAGCACTGCCAATGCAATCATCTTCATTAATGATCATGATGATGGGGCAGGGCACACCCTCAGCAGGTTTGCAGATGACACCTAACTGGGAGGAGTGGCGGATACTCCAGAGGGTGGCACTGCCATCCAGAGGGACCTCAACAGGCTGGAGAAATGGGCTGGCAGGAACCTCCTCAAGTTCTGAGCAAGGAGACATGCAAAGTCCCACCCCTGGGGAGGAACAACCCCAGGCACCAATTTACACTGGGGGTCAACCAGCTGGGAAGCAGCTTGGCTGAAAAGGACCTGAGGGTCTTGGTGGACACCAAGCTGAACATAAGCCACAAAGAAGACTAATACAGACCTGGGCTGCATTAGGCAAAATATTGCCAGGAGGTGGAGGGAGGGGCTGCTTCCCCTCTGCTCAGCAATGGTGGGGCCACCCCTGGGGTGCTGTGTCCAGTGCTGGGCTCCTCAGTACAAGAAAGACAGGGACATACTGGGGAGAGCCCAGCAAAGGGACCTGAAGATGAATGAGGGACTGGAGGGAGGGTGCAAAGAAGAGGGAGCCAGGTTCTTCTCAGTGGTGCTCAGTGATGCAGAGGCAATGGGCACAAACTGAAACCCAGGAGGTTCCCTCTGAACATCAGGAGACACTTTGTCACTGTGAGGGTGACCGAGCACTGGCATAGGTTGCCCAGGAAGGCTGTGGAGTGTCTATCCGTGGAGGTATTCAGAAGCTCTCTGGACACGGTCCTGGGCAACCAGCTCTGGGTGGTCCTGCTGGAACAGAGGGGATGGACCAGGTGACCTCTGGAGGTGCCTCACCTCAGCCAGCCTGTGGTTCTGTGGAGTCCCTCCAGAGGAACATGGAGCCTTTCCTCCATCCCAGGTCCCACCGTGGGGGTGACAGGGGCTGTGGCAGGCAATGATGGGGGTGATGGTGTCACAGGGGACTGACCAGGGGTGTGAAAGGACTGAGGTGGGGTGACAGGGTCTGCAATAGGGTGTGAGGGGTGACGAGGGTGTCAGGGTGTGACAGGGTTGTGACAGGGTGTGACAAAGCCGTGATGGGGACACAAGGAAGTTGGGTGGGTGACAGGGGATGGGGAGGGTTTGAGTGACGAGGCCGTGTCGGGTGACACGAGGCGAGCTGAGGAGGGGTGACGGGGCCTGACGGGTGAGTGACGGTTGCGATGGTGGGGAGGGAGGGCGTAACCAGGCGTGACGAGGCGTGGCGGCAGCCGCCCGGCGAGCGGGCGCCGCGGGGACGGACCTCCGCGCCGCTGGGGTGCGCTGCGCGGCGGGCGGCTGAGGGGCGGCGGGCGGGCGCCTCTCGCGGCGGCGGCGGCGCCTTTTCCGGGTTGGCTGCGCGGCGCTCGGGGCCGGCCCAGGCTGCAGCCGCCGCCGCCGGCACCGGGCCCGGGCCTCGGCACGCTCCGCGCGGGCCTCGCGCCCGCCGTCCCCGGGCCGGCCCCGCCCCGCCCAGCTCCGGCCCCGCTCCGGCCTGGCCCTGCCGCCGCCCGCCGCCGCCCTCCTGCGCGCCGCGCCCCGCCTCGCCGGCCTCCCGCGGCGGCCCCGTGCCCTCCTCCTCCTCCTGCAGCCGCCGCCCGGCGCCGCCATGCCCGGCCCGGCCGCCGGCAGCCGGGCGCGGGTGTACGCCGAGGTGAACAGCCTGAGGAGCCGCGAGTACTGGGACTACGAGGCGCACGTCCCGAGCTGGGGGTAAAGCGCCCCGCGGGGACCTCCCCCCCTTCCCCGGGCCGCCGGCCGCCCCGCACCCTCCTGCAGGCTCCAGCCCACGGGGAGGGTTCCCTGCTCGCTCCCCCCCCACCCCGTTTTGGGGTGTCCCCGGGGGGCTGCGGGCGGCTGGGGGGGGGCTGGGAGAGGGCCTCCCCCTCCCCCGGCCTGCTGCTCTGTCAGTGATTGTCTCTCCCCGCTCCTCCTCTCTCCTCTTGCTGCCCGCAGCAATCAGGACGACTACCAGCTGGTTCGCAAGCTTGGGCGAGGGAAGTACAGCGAGGTCTTCGAGGCCATCAACATCACTAACAACGAGAGGGTCGTCGTGAAGATCCTCAAGGTGAGTATCCCATTGATGCTGTAGGGGCTTGTCGTGGCTGGAAGCGAGGGGGAGAGGAGCTGGGTGGCAGGGCCAAAGGACTGTTGGATATCCTCCTTCACCCCAAAACTCTTGTTTTCTCGTTAAGGACATTGGGATGATGGGCTTGGAAGTGGATTTAGTGTCCCACATGTGATGTTTTGATGTCTTCTGTCCAGCATAGCTCTGGGCTGAGAGCTCCTCTGGAGGAGGAGAGCCGCGAGTGCTGACATTTGAACAGCACTGCATGTGCTGCCTGCGTTTGGTGAATTGTATCTGGTAATGCCTGTCCCCGGCCCAGGGACTGCCATGTCTACAGGAATGCAAAGCCTGGAGGGGGGAATCCTTCTGTTAACCTCTAGACAGCTGGCACATGGCCTTTTCAGAGCCAGGCTGTGGGATGCTCAGCAGTAAAAAAAATCAGGCAAAATTTTATATTCAGTCCTTTAGCGGATCTTACATGGAAAAGAACTTCACCACAGGCAGGCCAAAGTTTCCACCATGGAAACATGAGGAGACTGAAAGAGGCCATCTGAAGTTTCGCACCATTGGTGACCTGTATTCTGGTGTGTTGGCCCTAGTGGGGTCGGGCCTTGGGGACCTTCGTGCAGCAGTAACAGGTTGTAGTTTGGGATGGCTGAATGCATGGGTTAGCTGCTGCAGGGCACGCCTTACCGCATTTGGCACTGAAGCAGCATGCTCACAGCAAGCTGTGGTAACCGTCATAGCAGCAGTCTGTGTTGGTGATCTGGGGGTAGACAGAGGTGTTAATAAAACAGAAATGAAAGGTTAGAGTTGAGGTGCTTTTGGTTTTGGCTTGGCTGACACTTGTGGCTGTCACTTGTTGGACCAGCAACACTTGTCACTTCTTCCCCGAGAGCACGTGGGAGCCGGTGTCTGACCATGGGTGTTTGAAGAA
Organism: Nipponia nippon; assembly: GCF_047370975.1. Lineage (NCBI taxonomy): Eukaryota > Metazoa > Chordata > Aves > Pelecaniformes > Threskiornithidae > Nipponia > Nipponia nippon. The sequence continues at coordinate 30,698,200 of NW_028262391.1, forward strand.
TTTGGGCACATGTTGATCCACAGCATGGAGGGGGGTCTGAGCTTAATCTGCCCTTGCAGCCGCTAAGACTAGCAGCTACCTAGGATAGTCATCTCTCTGCAGGGCTGTAGCCTTAAGGCATTTGCTAGATCCACTGTGATAGAATAACTAGCTGTCTTGTTTTGTCTTTGCTGATATCCCCACTTGCTCACTATGCCTGCTTCCTTGGGATCTTCCGTGGCTTCCCAGAGAACTTGTGACAGTTTGTCTGGCCACTTCTCCTAGGGAAGGTGTGATCTCCCATCTGCCTCTGGGAGGAGGTACGCACACCCCTGCTTTGGCTGTGGTCAAGGTGGTGGCCAGGTGAGCCGTTTGGGAGAGCCCCTGTGGCTGAGCGTGACATCAGGGCAGAGTGGTGAGGCTCACGTGCCTTCGCTGAGCTAAGTTCCTCTGGCATGTTGTTTGGGCCTCCTCCTTGTTTGGATGCTTTATTTGGTTTTGTTTTTTCCTTTTTTTAAGTAGGGGCAGGGGGGAGTTTTTGCTATGAGAGAGTAGTCAAAGGTAGCCAGTGCAGAGCTGGGTTTTATGGCTTGTGGCTAGGCTGAGGAACTGCACTTCCGCATGCTGCTCTGGAGCCCCTGATGGTCTCTTTAGGACTGCTGTGGTTTGTTGAGACCCTAGGTCTTGTCCCACATAGAAAGGCACCATGAGGCTGAGAAGAGACTGCAGGGCAAGTCATCAGAAATCTTCCTCCTTGCCTCTTCCTAGCCTAAAGAGCCTCCCCTGGAGCAATGCTCCTTTCCCTGTGGCAGCCAAACTCTGTCATGTCTAGGGAGCCTGTCAGCATTGGACTGTGAGTCAGCTGGCAAGAGTCATCTGAGGGCGGCTGGGTGCTCCTTCTCCTTGGGGCCTGAATGTGTTGCCTTAATGCCCTGCGAGCAAGGGACTGGATTGTCCCAGATTTGAAGCGGATGGTGTTGCCACCAGTTCCCCTGGCTCCCCTCACTGGCATTAACATGCAGATGGCATTCCTGTGAGTGAGCAAGGAAAAGCAGAAAGTTCAGATAAATAAAGATGAACTTTCTTCTCAGTGGAAAGTGGGTCAGTGAAAAGAGAGTTTCAGAGCACCGTGTTGTGTACGTTATGAAGACCTGTGAAGTGTGGCAATAACATCACTCTGATCTGTGGAAAGTGCCTCTGGTTTCCTGTAACTAGATGCAAACTTAATTGCAAATGTAATTACATGTATCTACAGTGGAGCCTTAGCAAAGAGGCTGGGTCTCTCTGTTCCTCCTAATTCAGGCTGGATCCTGTGAGGTGGGAAATGCAACCAGAAGTCTTCAGGTTTTTGTGTGGCTGTAGGGGTGGGACAAAGGGGAAGACTGTTGCCGGGTGATGGATGCAGCTGTTTAGCACAGTTGCTCCTTTCTCTTTAAGGTTTTTTGAGAGGACAGTTTGTGTTACGTCTTAGAGTGATTTTTAGCAAGAGTCACTGTTTTAATATCTGCGCCTCATGGGAGGTGACTGGTGTCTCTTCCCAGCCGTGCTCTTTGAAGCAGCTTATCCTTACTGAGCTCAAGTTAGCATGTAGCAAGTACTTCCCCTGCCTTTTTTTCTCCCTTTCTTTGGTGTTGTGCTACCTGAACATCTTGTGCCCTCCTCCAGAGAGGTCAGGAAATTTTATCACCCTTTCTGTGATGCAGAACTGAGCCACAGAGATTTCCTGTGTGACTGGGCAAGTCCCTTAGCCTCAACAAAGCTCAGACTAGAGCATAGGTCCTAGTCTAGTGCTGCATGAACGAGATAACTGCTCTTCCTCTTCTGGCAGCCACTTGCCTTCTTTGTTTAAGTGCCCTATGAAGATTTTGGCATTGGACAAGCCCAGGGAGCTAACGGCTCTGATTGGTATCACTGTGCCCCAGGCCTTTTGGGCTCATATAAAGCAAGATGCCCCATTTCCCTGAGCAGTACCCATCATTGCCTTTCTGTTCTGCTACCCCAAGTGCAGGACAAGGCGTAATCCTGCAGGAAAATGTGATGTGCCTATGCCACTAGTTGTGGTCATAACATGTGTCAGCAAAGGAGCAGAATTAAGATCATGCAGATGACTAACATTACCATTTCCTGGGTCGAGTGTCTGTCTTTGCAAATATGATGCTCTTAATGTCACTTTTTCCAGGAAAATTGTGCAGCTTTTCTAAAAAAAAAAAGGCAAACGAAGCAAACAGGTTGCTTCTCACTCCACTGCAGCAAGACATCAGGATGCGCCGTGTAGGACAGTGTGTGCAAAGCAGCGAGGCAGGAGCCCTGGTTTGCCACACAGACACCCCCTGCCAAGCATCCTCCAAAAGCTTTTATCTTGAGAAGAGAGGCAGAGGGCAAGTCCCCACCTTTTCAACCTGTTCAGGGAGCAAAGGTTCAGCAAAAAAAGCTGTGGGCCTGAAGTCATCTTGGTAGGTAGTGGAGGACTCTGCACTGTACTGACCTTCCTACCGCTCACGGGTAGTAGGGCATGGACTTAGCCGGCAGCTGTGCTTCTGCAGTCCCTAGCTGGTGTAGGAGGCTCTTGTGGGCTTTTTGATCTGGCTGGCCTCGGTACAGCTGTGGGCATGCTTCCTGCATGCTTAGGGGAGGGCCAAGCCAGGAAGAGGGAATGTGTGAACATGTGCTGTACATGCTTTTGTGTCTTGCTTAAATGTGATGCTAAGGTTTGACTCCCAGGATGAGGTCTGACATTCTTCGGCATGTACAAAGGAAGTTTCAGACATCTTTGTTTCCGGTGAGTCATGTGTCGTCTACATCCAATGCAGGTATCTAAAGCACAGCTCTGCTCTTTCATATCTAACCGCATAGATTTAAATTTTTGGTGGACCGCTGAGGTCAGTCTGCAACCTTTGTGCTGTCTCTTTGATGAACTTCTCATTTTGCCTTTCTGCTAATGCAGCTCCAAAGTGTCTGCCAGTCTCCTCATGTGCCTTAAAAGTAAATCCTTCGTTCTGGGGTAACAGTGTTCTTGAGGGATGCGAACAGCATTGCAAGTTGCCACTCTAAAAGCCAAAGATAAACTTTCCATGTTGCTTGTAACTTTTGTGGGTGATTCTTTGTGGCGAGAACGCTGCTGTTAAAGTTACCTACAGTTATGGCGGTTGGCGAGCTTCAGATGTACCACAGCGTCCTTCACAGCCCATTCTCTTGTACTGATTACTGCCATCTGAGTGTCCACTCAACACAGAGATTACAGCATCCATATTGTCAGCTCTGTGCAGGAGTCCTCCTGCTTTCCTGATGCATGCATGTGTCTATGTACACTCTACTTGCCTGCAAAGCATTAAACCCATCACATAAAGAGACTCTTTTGTCTCCTTGTATGATTACTATCTGCATAGGCACAACACACAGGCAGAGGTTAGGGGAACAGTGCAGTTACAAGGAGAGGCACCAGTGAAACGGAGGTTCTGCAGCAGTGATGAAATAGCCCCTTTCTCCTTTGGTGGCTTTTGTCCCTCTCTGCTGAGTCCATGAACTGGAACTTTCAACCATGTACGTGGTTTCACAAGTGCGTTCTTGTTTGTTTGGCTTTGTTTTTCCCCTGTTCCCCCTTTTGGGCTGTGTGAACCCTCCTGAGCTGCTGCTCATACCAGGCACTGCTGCAAGGTCCTTCCAGTGTTGAACTCAAATTATCGCTCTAGTAGCTAGAGAACCGTTTGGGGGAGGTAGCCCTGTGGCTCTGGTAAATTTGCTTCTGTCTCTAAAAGCTTTAGAGCCCACATACATCAGCATGTTCTAGATGGGGCTGAAATGACTCCCGTGCTGGTATACAGAAGGGATTGCACAGGGAAATATGATTGGGTGATGTTGGTCACTCAGGCTGGAGCTTTTGACTGCATCAGTGACCTTCCGCCAAAGCCATTCAATGCCTACTCCTGGTAGTTATCTGTGTCTCTTGCTTCTCCTGTGTTTGCATGCACTGAATCAGCTCTCCCTGGCCTACTTCCTCCTCTGGCAGTCTTGAAATGAGCCCTTTTGCAAGAGAGCCAGGTACACAGCTCTTCTCTTTTAAACACCAGTTGCCCATACTGAGCTTGGCACAGTTGGCTGCTGGAGTCCAGCCTTGTTCGGAGCTGAGACCAACTGAGCTGGTACCGGGTGTCTCGCAGAGGCCTGGAGATGCAGCTGATAACTCTCGTGGTAGTGTTCTAGCACCAAGGAACTGGTGAGCTGTGAAGCTGTGGCTCCTGGGAGGTGGAGGGTGAGTTATGGCACTGTGTCTGTCTGAAGTGGCCTAGGGCAGAGCCTGAATGAATGATTCTCATCCCTTGTAATGGTGGTGGTGGGGATTGGGGCTTGGCCCTTGTGCGGCTCCTTTTAGTTGACTGCAGAAGTCTTGATGCATTGTGGGCAGTCCTGAAGCCCCAGGAGGGCTGTTTCGGGATGCGCTATCGGGGAGGAAAGGCATTCTGAAGGCAAGAATGGCACTGCTCTCAAAACACGTGCTGGTGTATTCTACTGAACTTAAATAAAAAAGCAAAAGTGCTTTAGTAGTTTCAGGGTAGGTTTTTTTCCCCCCTCTTTTCTAAAATTCAAGAGCAGCTCAGGAAAGTTTGAATTCCCATCATGGAAGTTGTGAGGTGCAAACAGCCGACAGAATATTAACACAAGTGGGCTCCTTGATTTTGTAGCTCTTTTGAAGACAATTATTTGGTTTCCTAGCTGATGTCTGGCAAAATAAGACTGCTGCTCTGAAGCCAATTTTCCTATTGAGAAATTGGCATCAGGCTTTATAGGCTGATTATTGTGATCTTTTCGATAATACTTGCTAGAGACAAATGAGCTTCTAGTGCTAGCATTTAAATGTTTAAAGCGTGTCTTAAGGATGCTGCTCAAGCCTTTTGCTGGTCCTGGACATTGTGAGTTGAGATTTCCCTCCTTGTTCACTGGAAGCATCATGGTGTTTCTGGGCTATTCAGGTTTGGTGAGCAAAGAATAGATCTTTTTCTCTACAGGGTGGTGGAATAAATTACTTTAGTTTCTCACAGATTTGTATCTTTTGACTGCTAAACCTTCTCCCCTGCTGCGCTAACCCCAGTTCTTTTTCAGATCACCTGCTGGGCAAAACCCAGCACCTTCTGTGACTCCTTCAGAGCAGCATTTGTGCTCCTCAGCTGGCAGTGTGTGTGTGCGCTGCCTGGCTGCCTGCTTTTGGCTAATGTAAAATTATTTTTATGCTTTGGATTTAACTTGTATTTCACATGCCTTCCTGGTCACTACTTTTCTTTCTCAATGTGGAAATGCCCAGAGAACTTTGGATAACAAATTTATCTTCTCTCTTTCCTTGAATTCAAGCTATGGGTCCCCATGTTGTTGGGGAAGGCTGGAACTGAAGCATCTGACAGAAGAGTGTACTCCCTTTGCTTTAGAAACCAAGCAAAAAAGATGATTAACCAGGCAGCCATTTAGTCATTCAAGACAGGAAGTGATGGTTGCAGCCTTGTATTTAAAGGTTTATTTTAGCAAACAATGTTAATTCTCCCAGCTGGTGTTTGCTGCAGCTGGACTACTTCCCTGCTTACAAGTTTACACGATCTCATGGAAAATGACCCAGGATCTGATCTCTCGGTCACAGAGAGGTGTTTTCTTCTGCATCTACCTGACTGCAAAGCAACTACTTATCCCATGCCATTTCTCACCTCTGCAGAGGGATGGCATCGCATGATGCTTCCCAGTCTTTGGGCAAAGGCGGTTGGGATAGCACTGGCCACTGTCACTGCCTCTTCTGCCTGACTTTCAAGTGGATTGAAGCACCCTCATGGGATCCTTTTGGCTGGTAGGGTGGTAAACCTGCAGCAAAGGGTGGCTGGCTGGGGACAGTCGAGTGAGAGCTGCCAGGTCCAGCAGAGACCATCCTCCTGTGGCTGGAGGTCACCTTGTCCCTCTGCTCTGGGCGCTCAGTGTAGTGGAAAGCCATGAGCTGCATGTTTTGTCTCCACCGTCTACAGCCACCTCGCTTCCAGTTGCCTGAGGAAGGAAGCAATTTCCTGGGAAACTGGAAAACTGGCTTGTGCTAGACAGTCATGTTGTTCTAAGGGTACTGCTGCAGTTGAAGTAATTAAACCCCTCCCAGTGTAGACGTGGTTAAACTGAGACATGTCTTTTAGCCTGGTTTCCTATGGAAACGAGCCTTATGCAATCCTGCTGTCCGTCAGCCTTTCTCTCCCTCCTCCTCCCCCCTCCCCCCAGTAATTTTTGCACTGGTTGGCCAATTTCAACCAAATGTGACAGAAGTCTCCAAACTGTCACGTTTTTACAGATTTCATGGAAAATAGGTGTTTGCATAGAGCAGAGGGGCTCTGTCGGAGCCTGTCTTGGAGGGAAAGGCAGCAGTGAAGGTTTGACTCATACTGGTCATTGGAGAATCCCAGCATGGAGGAAAGCTTTGAAATGCCTCTGCCATGGGAACAGATAGAGTTGAAGTCTGCACCTGTATAAAACGTTGCCTTGCAAACACAGCCGGATCAAACTCGGGAGCAATTAATTTTGTCTAGGTGCCTGCTCTGTTCCTCTGCTGGAAATCCCACTCCCAGGGCAGGGAGACTGGGTCGTGTAGGAAACAACCCGAAATGCCACTGTTCATAGCCTGGTTTAATAAAATAGTCTTAAAGGAGTACTGTTAAAATACTCTGGCTGCAAGGGCTGGTGTTTTAGAAGCTATCCCTGCTGGGAGAGGCAGATGGTTGGAGGCCATAATAGCTTCAGTTAGTTCACATTTAATCCATGTGTGTTTGGAGTCAACATCCTTGGAGAGACAGATCGGGTGACTCTGAGAGACAGTTGTAGCAACTCAGACTTAATCCTGGTACTTGGAGGACATGCTGCTGATTGCCTGTGGTTTCAGCAGTACTGGGATCTGGGGACAGGAGGGAAGTTAGCAGAGTTTCTGTGGTTGTGACCAGTTAGCTTCAGTGCAGCACTGGCTGTGTACTGGAATGGTTTGCAGCAAGGTGTTTGACTTGCCAGATGCAAGAGCCTGGGCTTGGAATCAGTTATTGGGCAAAAACTGAGCCCTGGTGATGTGCTCTTGAGTAGTAGACAGTGTTTGCAGTTGTGGCCAGAGCAATGGCGTGGGACAACATGTGGGTAGGAGGTGATGTGCAGCTGGGTGGTCTGGTAAGGTGAAAGCTGGGTGGGGTGGAGTGGAGGCCAGCGGTTGCCGTTGTTTTCTCCTGCAAATCTGAAATGGGGAAATTCTCTATTCCCCTGCATTGCTCTCTGAGAAAACTTCCAGGCGATAGTTTTTCCTCTAAGATGACATGATTTCAGCCTGTGGCATTTCTCCCTGCCTCATCCCTATTTACCTAGTGGTGGAAAACCCTGTCCTGACCACTGGCTGCAGGCAAGGAGAGCACTCTGACGATGCACTGTTTACAACCCTGCAATAAGCAGGACTTCCCGTACCCCCACCCTGCCTGGAGGCTTGTGGGGCCCTTGCCCCAGCTCACAGCCAACTTGGAGGTAGTATAGCCATGTGCGGACAGCCTGGCCTGAGCTCTGCGCTTCTGCAGCTTAGCAGGAAAACGTGCAAACAGCGAGCGGCTTTTAATTCTCCCTCTTGCTGAGACAGTGTTTGCAGGAGTGTCCTCTCTTGCTGATGTCAGAGATCCTGCTGTTGGCGATTATCTGCAGGCATTTCATTAAAAAAAGACCAACTTTCTTCTCTTCTTTTTTCCAAAAGTCTCTGACTCTGTCTGCTCATGTCTTTTATTAAGTGTGTTGTGGGTAGGGGTAGATTTCTGGTGGAGATCACGCATGGCATCATTTTCCCATTCTGAAAAAGGTGGAAACATGGAAGTGACTGGAAGACAACATCTGCCCCAGTGGGAGTGGTGGTTGCTATGGAAGGAGAAATGGAAATCTCAGAGGGATATCCTCCCCTACCTAGCTGATGCAAAAGGCCCTTGAAATAACTACAGTACAAAGGAAAAGGTATTTCAAAGTGGACGTTGGGTCCTCTTGGCTGTGTTTAGGCACTGTTTCAGCTCCCAATCAGGTGCACATGTTACAGCAGAGAGGCTGTGATGCATGTCTGTCAGCCAGGCCATTCAGCGAGCGCCTTCAGGACAGCAATGGCTCAGCTCCCTCTTTGAAGTTCCTTGGAAAACAGCTTGTGTGTGCGTCTGCCTCACTGGATGAACAGAGTAACCAAATTACATCCTCTAATTCCAACATGGCCTTCTGGTAATATCAGTGCATGTGGGCGACGCCAGGGTGGTGTCCGTCCCCATGCTGATATAAATGAAATTAGTCCTTAATGAAGCATCTTCCTCTCAGGTTCAGAAACGTAGCCCTCACTTCTGCTGGTTGCCTTGCTCTGGCTGCTTCTCTGTGTCTGTCCAACCTCCCACCGGCTCCAGCTGTGTCTCGGTACTGCCCCGGGGCTGTTCATCTCCCCTCCCCGGTGAACCCTGTCCTGCATTGCTCCAGCTCTGGCTGACAGCTGCGGTGGCCTTGCTGCCGTTTTCCACGGTGGCTTTATGAGGTGCTGACGTTCCCTGTGCCGGCATTGGTGTTATTTTTGGCACTTTGCTTCGGGCTGAAATTCTCATCTTTTGGCTTGAAAGTCTAGCTCCTGCCTTTTAACTTGGAAGAGGAGAAGGGCAGGATTTGAATCTGAAGGTTTCAGCCACCTGAGGAGCCTAGAATAGAAAGACAGCATATTTTATCACTTATATAAACACCATATTTTCCCACTATATAAAAAGCTTCTGTTCATTCTCCTGTCTGCTCATATATTCCTGTGCGGGGTCTGAAACCAGGGATTGCCTTGGATGTGCCTGTAATGGGAGTGTGAGTTGCCCCATCGGCAGTCTACAGCCATCATTGAAGTGGGAGGCTGCAGCAGAGGCGAGGCAGCGAACACGAGCTGTTGAGCTTTTGTGGCTCCTTGTCCTTCATATAGACATCTGATAACGCGTCACTTTGGCAAGGTGCCTCGTACCTCTTTGCCATTCCCTTGTTACTCCCTCCTCACATACCAGAATCTCTGCCGGATGGTGAATATTTTAGAAAGCTAATTGTCTGGAGAGGAGTGTTTTCATCAGCAAACCTCACAGATAGGACAGGGGCTTTACCAGTCCCTGCAAGATGTCTCTGCATCTCTCTGCAGTGGTACCGGTGGTACAGGAGGGGACGTTCCAGCTTTTCAGCGAAGGGCTGCTATACTCAGTGATTTGCAACCGGTGATGCCCACACTGGTCGCTAGCAAAGGCTCATTAAAAAAATCTCACCTCTAAGCTGCCTTTCCTTTCAAGCAGGCACAGCGCTAGAGTTGTCCTGGGAGTGGATGAGCTACAGAAACAATTGTTCATTTGCATTGAAGTGAACTACTGGATCAGCAGAGTGTAAAAGCTAACCCAACCTCCAAGCCCCTGCCTTGGGAGCAGCTGTTCTTTGTCACTCTCTGCAGGGTGATGTCCAGAGTAGAAGCTTACTTTGAAAAGGGAGTTCCTGGGAGTGCACAGATTCAAGGGGGAGTCAAAAACTGTTTAAAATGCCTGTAGGCTTTAAAAATAACCATGGTGTATGGATGCAATGGCACACCGTGCAGTTGGGTCTATGGTCTTGGGGTGGTTGTGAAAGACACGTGCACATAGTTAGGCGTAGCAGTGTCTGAGCTTACTAGAAATCTTGGTGTTGGAGGCTCTCAGGTCATCGTTTCATTGGATTAAAGTATTCGTTGGGAAATGGGTTGGGATTAAGGAGTAAAAAACTGGTTTGTGCTGGTAAACAAAAGCTGAGATCTGAGGTCCACCATGCTTGTCCTGTGGCTCTAAATACATAACATAGAATGAGTGTGCTGAGATTTCCACATAGCAGTCCAAGGTGCTTTTAACCACAGTTACTGGAGTCGTAATTACGTTTGTCGGAGTGGTTTGATTTTCTCCTGATGGGTGGAAAGCTTTCACTGATGAGAGGGGAAATCCTAGTTCATGCAAGGTGTCCGTCTCCTCTTTGAAGCTAAAAATGTTCCCTTGTGAGAGTGGGAGCAGAGAGAAGAGAGGAGGTGATGTGATCCAGTCAAAAACTGGTGGCAGAAATCTGTTAATTTCTGAAAGGACTCTCACTTCTAATTTCTTTTGTCTATTTAAGCCAGTGAAGAAAAAGAAGATAAAACGGGAGGTTAAGATTCTGGAGAACCTACGTGGTGGCACCAACATCATTAATCTGATTGACACTGTCAAGGATCCGGTGGTAGGTGCCTCTCTGTCGCGGTGTGTGTGGTGGGCTTGCCTCCCCACCAGCTGCAGGCATGGGGCAGGCACTGCCACATGACTTCTGCTCTTAGCTCGGGTTAGGTGCTGCCTGTGCCCATGCCTTCATGCCAGCCAGGGGCAAGCGGTGTCCAGCTCATTAGGGTCTCCTGAGGTGGGTTGGTTTGGATGAGCTCATGTTCCTCTCCATGTTCCCCAGACTCTTTTACACCACTTCTGTGCCTTCTGTGAGTTGCCCACAGCTGATGGGGGAGAAGCTTTGTAGCCCTACAAATTTTCTGTAAGAAAGCAGAGCCTGTAGCCTTCCAGCTTCTGTCTGGCATCTGGAATATATCTGCCAGGGCAATTGGATATTAAGCACTTTTCATCCTTCTGGTTGCTGTCCTGCCCAGTGACCAGAGGTCATATCCTTTGTCTGCATTACCACAATTACCCCATTCCCAGGAAGTTTTCTCTGACTAGCAGCTGGCTGAGGTCTGTGACTCCCAGCCTGCTGGCAGCCAGGAAGAGGAAATGACCCTGCTGTAGCATTGGTAGTCCTGGCTGACCTTTCTTCTGCAATGGGATGCAAGGCCTTAGACCCTGGTGACACCTTTTGCCTTGCCCAGTGCTGTCTCTGCTCCATGGCATGGGGAGGAGCAGCACTGGCCAAAATGTCATGTTGGTGCTTGCTGCATGGGGTATAAGCGGAGCTTGCCTCAGCCTGCTGCAGGAGCAAGGCTGTGTTTCTCTCACTGTCCTGCTCCCACCCACTCTCGACAGTGAGTTGAGCAGGAAGCATAAGCTTTCTCAGGTCTCTTGGAACAAAGAAAGGTCAAGAGGGTGTTTTAAACCATGACTCTCTCTCTCTCTTGCAGTCAAAGACCCCTGCTCTGGTGTTTGAGTACATCAATAACACAGATTTTAAGGTGAGTCTGCCTGAGTGTGGAGGGGGGAGGCTTCCCGTTTCTGTTAAGAGTGCTGTGGTCTTGGGATGTCAGATACTCCTCAAGAACTATGGGGGGAGTTTGGAGTTTTCACCTACATCAGCTTTACCTTCCGTTCCCCATATAAATCAGAAACCTGTAAATAGGGTCTAGATGAGAAGAAATAAAAAGCTTGTGTGCTGAATCTCCTGCCAACTTTGAGGAGTAAGTTCAACAGGTTAGATATTCTTACTCTCCTCTCAATTTAGTAATTGCTGCTGTGCTATATATTCAGCCCAAGTTAATCTCTGTGCTGTGATGCTCTATTTACAGCAGTGCAGTTAAAGGAACAGGTGACGATGATTTGTGCTGGAATCCTTCAGACCTGGGAACTGTGGGGTGGCAGAGGCTGGAGAGCACATCTCCTGCTGCCAGTGGGCCTGTTAGTGGGGGACTGAGCAGTCTTCAGTACATCTTAAGAGCTTTTCTGCTTGCCTGAGGCTGCCATGTATTCCCTGACTCTTCTTATTTTTGGGGAGTTCCAGGTGGTATTAGTCCTTCCTGAAACAGGGGTCCTTCTGTCTGAGTGCAGCTATGACTGCCTGTGCTACTGAAATGCTTCTGGCTGGCAGCAGCAAGCTGATACACAAAAGGGATATATAATTAGCAACGACACCTATTTTAATGGTATCTTTGCTTCCCCCATGTGAATCTTTACCCTAGGTCATTAAGTCAGTGGTGGAGAATTAATTGAGCGTCATTAGAAAGCCAGCAGTCATCACCTCCTGCACCGTTCAGAGATCTCTGTTGTTCCATGTTATGGGACGGTGCTTTTTTCTTCCTGTCTGTGCCGGAGTGTTATGTAGGTACACACCTTGTAGGATGCAGCTTCAGCAGATACAGGGAACACCCATAGAAGGACCCTGGGTTGGTGTTGGGGGAAAGAAGGCAGCTTGTCAGCTGGCCCACAGACTGTCTCACCTGCAGCCCTGCACGCTGCGAGGCAGCATGTGTTGTTTCTCTCCCTTTGGGGTTGGTCTGTCAAGCTGAATCCTGCTGGGTGGGATGCTGTGCATAGCCAGAGCTGCAGCCATGCTGGTGGTGGTAGTCTTAGTGCTATTTAATCTCATGTAGAGACTTACCACAGAGGCTAAAATAATAGTAACTTGCAGCAGCATCTGCCCTGACAGCTCTGGGCAGAGAGATGAGTGTTGCCTCCATCAAGTAAACAGCCATGAGAGGAGTGCTATGTGGTGACTTTTCAGGGCTAATTAAAGCAGGCTTGGTTTTTCTGGGCTTCACTGATATCCGCTGGGCTGTTCCAGTGCCACATATATGTTGGGAATGTGCCCCTGTGCTTCTCCTAGTGACTTAGGGACTCTTCATAAGGCTGACCCTGGAAGTTTTTAACTTTATCTTTAGAGATTTTTTTCCTTTTAATATATTGCTTGAGATAAAATAGGTTGCTAGGGCAGTGGCCCACCTCGCTGAGGATCACTTTGTGTGTGTCCTAGTCAAAATGTGATTACACCACTCTGTCGTGCCCTTAGAGGAAAAAATTGTCAAAGATATCACCCAGTAACTGAAATATGTTCACAAAGTGGAGCATTAAGTAGTAACTTGAGGCTGGTGGCCAATAGGCAATCTTAACTGAAAAATGCAGGGCTTGGAGTACATGGTAGGTCAGCTGTCCCAGCCATGCTGAGAGCCATCACAGGTACTGTTGCAGCCAGTAAGGCAACATTGGTCTGGCCACAGCACAAGTAACAGTGCTCAGCTCTGGCTGTTGCATTAGAAACAACTATATGAGTTTGCAGCAGATCATTTCTAGGCTCCTAGGAGAAAGCTTGGCTCCTTGAGGAAGTCCAGATTCACAGCTGTACAAGTCCAAGACAGAAAGTATTGATGCTTTTGATGCTGATTGGTACAAGGCAAGAATGACTTGTCTTGGGAATGCAAGTGTGTCCCCCAGGGCATGCAGTATGGCTGTTCATGTTCAGAGCTTATTTGTAACCTGAATTTCACTAGCTACGTGTGGGCATGTGGGTTATTCAAGCTACACTCCCTCAAGCTCTGCTGCTTATTTGGGTAGGTTCTTGGGGCCGCAGCTAACTGGCAGATTACAGAGCTGCTGCTACTCACAGGTACCTGTGGGTATCCTCTTCTATGCAGAGGCTCCCAAGCTGTCTCTTCCCTTGCTCTGAAGTGCCCTTGCCAAGCAGAAAGTGCACAGAGTAGATGAAATCACTTGTGTTGGAGGTCTTGGCTTGCCCTATACCTCTATACATGAAGCAGCTGCAGGGGACCCAGTTGTTGTCACCTCTCCTCCACAGTCCTGATCTCAGGCAGCCAAATTCTGCTGGAGTTAAGTGCCACATGAGCCAATCCTGGTGACAGGGACCTCTTCTCTTTGTTTTGAGGTGGCTGCTGATGATCTGCCCATCTCTGCGTTGACTTCTGGATTCAGCAGTACTGATGAGTACCATGCATCTCGATGGCAAATCGCCTTTAGGGTGTGTGAGGTGTTCCCAGGGCAGCTTGTGTACAGCAAGTGGTTGCTGACCACTTTACAGGATTGCGTTTTGCTCTGTCTTGTTGGCAATAGTTGCTCACAAGCTTGGCAGTCTCCTCAGTTGCCTCCTTTCTGGCAGTTTCTTTCCTTAAACATTATTATTTTTTACTTAATGTTAATACTTCCACTTCTTTGCCCATTCAAATGGCAGGACACAATTCATGTCTGTGCACACATGAAAATGGCTGCTGGGTTTCCTCAGCTCTCTGTGCACGGGCAGAAGCTGCAGTTCTGTGGGTCCTAAGCCACGGCTGTGGACGATTCTGATCAGAAGCATAAGCTTGTATTCCACACAGTTTGGCTATTTTTAAATGACGGTATAAACAGGAGACTTTGGTGATACCTCCCTAGAGCTGATCACATTTTCTTAAATTACCCGTCTGGGTCCCTTCTGAAAGTGATGGCTCTCTACTTGCAGGGATGATGAGTTGAAACTAGACTAAATGCGTATTCTGCTATGTGAGGATGGCAGCTTGTGTACAGGGCTAGAGTTTCTCTTCAGACCTGCTGTATTACTTGTCATCTGTGAGCACTCAAGCTACCCACAGTCATCTGCCTTAAATGACAGCTGTACTGAAGAGCCATGCATTCAGTTGAGTAACTGTCAGTGAAATTAAATGTCTTTTGCTAATTGGTTTCAAACTAGAAATGAGATGCCTGTCCTTCAGCCACCGTCAGCTGTCCCATATTTTGTGTAGTCTGTGAGCGTACCTGGTACTGTGCCTTTCATTGCCCCGAAGAGGCAAATCCCTTGGGAAAGAAGGGGGCAGAGCCAGGTTTCCAGGAGCAGTGCTGGGTTGGGTTTGCTATTTATTTCTTAAAACACACTAGCAGGTTTGCAGATGAAGAAGAGGAGATGGGCAAGAAAGGTGAGTGATGAAAGGTTGCTTCAGGATGTTCAGCTTCTTGGAGTTTGGGGACAGAGGGCTTTTGAGTCAAATCTTCCACTTTGCATGCACCTTGGTGAATTTCAAGGCCAAGTTGCTGTGAGGGAAGTTTATGCCTGCATTTTATCCTTGTACATCCAAGGTTAGTTTAAAAAATAGTTGTTGCCCTGCATAGGCGATGCAGAAGTATGAAAGATTCTCCTCCCTTGTGTGGCTGCTGAGGCCAGGATGCTGTGGGAGCTGTTTCCTTTTCTTTTGCTGCTGCCTGCCCTGCATCCCAAAGCAGAGTCTCTCTCCTCCAACAGCTCCTCACAGCCACCCTGTTGCTTCGCAGATGCTGCTTCCTGCACATAGCCAGCTGTGTTGCTCACTCAAGGGAGAAGAATAAGAATTTAACTCCTGTCAGCCCCGTGGAGAGGGGAAGCGTGTCTGTGCCTCCTCGGGCACTAACAGGATTAGTTTACGATTGGTTACGTGATGTGTGCCAAAATATCACTGATAGCTGGAGAGGTTGGCCTTTCTTTGTGCTCTGTATGGAGAAAGGAGACCAGCCCCAGGTCTCCAAGACCTTGTGCGATCCTGAATGCTGGCAACTAGCTGAGCAGATGTTTGAGCTGGGTTTGAGTGATACCCACAATGATGTTTCTGAAAGTTTTACTCCAAAGAGCCAGCTGTAGGAGCAGAGCATGGGACAAGTCTGCAAAAGTGGTATCTGCTATCCCCTGCTAGGCTGGGCAAAGGGGATTTGGAGCCCACTGTCAAAGCCTTCTTGCTGCAGCTGCTGTGCAGGAAACCTTGGCTCTGTCCTTCGAAGCCTTCTGCGTTCACTGGCTGCCTGCAGTGGGACTGAGCACGCTCCTGCAGCGACTGTTCCCCGCAGCAAGTGGAGCTTGCACACTGCTAGCCACACTGTTGGCCTTGGCATGGCAAGAGGGACAGAGGTGCTGGCTTTCACAGGCAGCTCTTCTAGGGAAGTCTGTTGAAAGCTGGTTGCCTAATGGCTGCCTCTGCTGAAGGCTATGAGTCAGAGAAGCGACAGCATCGTGGCCTGAGAAGAAAGGCAATCAGTGACCTCCCTTCCATCCCTTCCCTGCTTACAGGCAATGAGAGACAGGGGAGACAGGGAATGGGGAAAATGGGGTCTATCCTTGTTCTGCCACTACCTCCTGCTGTCCTCCTTCCTTTGCTGCATTGATGTTGCCAGGCAAAGTTGAACAGGGTGGTGATTCCCAGAAGGACATGTTTTAAGCATCTCTGTCCCCCCGCAGTGTTTGTTACCTAAGCAAGCCATTTAAACAAACTCCTGGAAGGGCTCAGCTGTCCTCTGCTGGCCCTGGGTCGTGCATCAGAGCCATGCGCAACCGAGTCAGGAAATCTATCCCTGCTGTAGCTTGTGGCTATGTGTTTTTTTGCTCCCTGCTCACTTGTCTGCCTCAGTGCGTTGCTCTGAAGTGTTAGGATCATCCCAACTCATGAGAATACAATGCAGCTTGTGTCCTGGAGGCTGTTAAAGCTCTGTGTGTGCAAGTGACATTTGTATGTTGTCAAATGATTTCCCAGAGCAGTACTGGGGGTGGTGGGGCTGTTTGGAGCTGGCCTTAAGTAAGGCAGGATTCTGAGATCGGCATGGGCCTGGAGGGGATTTCAGGCCAGAGCTGCTTTCTTGGAACATGAATTTCAATCCCTCGCTCTGGGATTTTTCCTGAAGCTGCCAAGTGGTGCCCGTGATGGGCAGCTGGCTCCAATGCTGATGCAATCGGTGATTTGACTGAGCTGTGAGATGATCCTTGTTTGTTAGAAAGGGCAGAAGGGTCTGGTCCTACTGCTGCTCTGTGAATGTCCTTCCTTGCCCTGCCCTGGTGTCTCGCCTTGCCTTTGCTGGAGAGCACAGCCCAACAGGGTTGGGCTGGCACCGCTGCCAATGACAGATATAAAGCAGAAGGCAAATCTGGGGCTAGTTATGACCTGGCATAGGAGCAGCAGTATGATGAGTTCTCCAGTGACGGTGCTGGTGGCACAGTGCAGGTAAAAGTGCACCCTGGATCTTTGTCACTTCTGCATGAGTAGCCACAGAAGGACACAGAGGAGAGGAGGGTGGCGACCGTGTGCTGGCAACAAGCACTTCCCTGAGACTCCAAGCTGTGCTTTCTTCGGCCCCACAAGCATTTCTGTGCTGTTGAGTTGCATTAGCCTTTGTCCTGGGATAGAGGGGAGCCTCCACGGCTCTGAGGCTGTCTCTATCCTTTGTGCTTCCCCACCCCATGCTCCTTTAGGTTAATGTTTCCCTCTCCCTGCCCCACCTTGAGCACTTGGAAGCCTTGCCCATGTGTTCCCAGCATGCCTGCTCTGAATGCTGTTCTCCATGTTGTTAAGTCACTGTGATGACTTTGCATGTGAACAGAGAGTCAAGATCATCTGTGCCAGCTCCAGCATGCTCTGAAGGGCTTGCTGTCTTGACAGACAGCTTGCCCGTCTTCCTGCTGGAAAGAAGTCATAACAGGTCTGAATGATCCCAGTAACATTTCACGGGAGCACTTGTGTCCTTTCTGGATTTCCTAGCATGTAGCCATGGCAGGTCTGAGACCAAGACAGCCCTCGGGAGTGACAGCATTCACAGGGGATCTGGAATGGGGCCAGTGATCGGAAGCAGGTGGGGTGCAGGAAAAGAAACTAATCCAAATCTGGAGTATTTATTTTTTTTCTTTTTTTTTTTTTTTTTCTTTTCCCCCCTCCCTCCCCAAATCTGTTTCAGCAACTGTACCAGATCCTGACAGACTTTGATATTCGGTTTTATATGTATGAGCTGCTGAAGGTGAGTGGCATTGCATATGGCAGTCTGGATTGGGAGACCAGGAATGAGAGAGGCAGTAGCGGGGCTCACAGGGCAGTGCTACTAAGCAGTTACTTCTCTCATGTTCAATGCAGAATCTGTGTCTCATAACCTGGGAAGGTTTGGGAAGAGATCTAGTAACCTGGCTTGTTGCTGTGAGGTATTACAGCCAAACTGGGGACCTTTGGTCATCTCCAAAGAGTCGGTGGGTCTGTTCTTTCCCCGTGAAGCATTTGTGACTGTTAGTGTCCAGGCAGGGCTGTGCTTGGTCTCCCTGTCTCTAGCACCGTTGGGCTGCTATGAGGAAAATCAACTCCCTCCCAGCCAGACCCAGTACAAGCACCAAGAGGCGTCTGCAGGACTGGGGAACTGGGGACTCTTTAGCACGCTAGGGAGAGCAGAAGAGAGGGATTGCCAGCTCCAGGCTTTCTTCAGCTGCAGTATTCAAATGCAGCCCCAGAAGGTGACTTCTGCCCACTTGGTCTTAGACCCCTCTGTCTCTGGTGAGGGATCTAGGACACTTCAAGAGCCGGCCAGCTCGGTGCCCTGTGGTCACAGAACCCTATGGATGTGGTCTTGGGGAATGAAGCTTCTGGTTATGCTGGCTGTTACATCTTGATATAATACTGGTATTGTCCTTTGAGACCTCCCAGCCAAAGCTTTCCCTGCCCCTCTGATGGAGGGCAAAGAGTGCCCTAAATACCTCCTCTTAACTAGCCTAGCTTGCACCTCCCCATGGAAATGCTCACGGAGCCATGTGGCAGATCTGTGAGATCTGCTGCACTGCCTCTCTTGAGGTCTCTGGCTGCAGGACATGGGAGGCAGCAGGGCATTAGGGAGAGCTTACAGGTTTCGGCTGATCCCAGGGCTGTTCTGTGCTGATCTGCTGGAGCAGCAGCTTGGCTGTGTCAGGTCCTGGCAGAGCCTTGGGACTTCTGGGCTGGCACTTTGCAGGTCCCCTGCCTCTGGAAATGAGTGGGACAAGCTAGAGAAAGCCTTTTGTGCTCCAGGACTTGGTGACTGCAGGAGACTTCCTGAAATAGATCTAGTGAGCTTGAGGGAGGCTTTCTTCTCTGCACCCCCAAGCTTGCTGCACCAGTCTGCAAGGGAAAGACCTTCCTACTGAAGGTTGGAGGGAGCCTGAGGCAGCCCAGGATTAGGGTGGAAGGGGTAATGAGGTTTAGATGATCCAGCCTTGGGACAAGCAAGACACTAGAACAGCTTCATCCCTGGAAGCAGTTTGTCCAACCTGTTATAGATCTCTGGTACTGGAGATGCCAGGACCACCATTTGCTGTGACTTCTGTTGGTTGCAAGGCCACATGTCATTGCAGGGATACTCCCTGAGGCCTTGCTGTAATGGAAGCTGTTGCCTCCTATGCTTCCCACTGTGGCAGGGGCCCAAGGATAGTGTTACTTCCCTGGCACTGATGTCTTGGATATTGAATGACTGCAAGCTGTACCCTCCTTCTGTGCTGCTGGAGATCTCAGAGCATCTGATAGATGTTGATGGATGGATCTCCCTCCCCCTTGGAGATGAGAAAACAACATTCTCACCCCCTTGCTCAAAGGAACAGCTACAGGGGGCGGGGGGGGAGTGGCAGTGAGTGGTGCAAGGTCACGGAGCTGGAGAGCTTACATGTGCTCCTGCCTTCAAGCTTTAAGCAGCATCACCCTCCCTCATGTGCTATCACTTGCCTTTTGTAAGTGCAGGTTTGGCTTAAATGAGCAGGGCAGAGGTGACTTTCTAGCTTAAGTGTGTTTTGGGACACAGGTGGAAAGCTGCACTGGAAGGCCATAAAACTGTATGCATGTAAGAATCATCCCCTTCTGGGGAAGAGAGAGTGACCTAGGAAGCACAGGGCTACCCAGGCTGGAGCATTGGGCTTGTCACCAGGTAGGATTCCTCTCTGCATTGTGTTCTTCAAAGACTGTGCAGGGAACACGGTTCCAGAACCTGTGACTGCAGTAGGACATGAGATCAATACAGTCTTGTTGCCAGCTTAAAACTTCATCATGTGCAGCGTGAGAGCTGAAATGCCAGTTTCTGGTGCCAGGGTTGCAGCACTTCCTCATGGACAGGGCACTCTTGCTCCTGGCCGAGAACTGTCTGTTATATTGTTAATGCTGTGCCTGTGGTTACAGACATGTCTAATGTATGTGCATGTGTCTACCAGGCCCTGGATTACTGTCACAGCATGGGGATCATGCACAGGGACGTCAAACCCCACAACGTCATGATAGACCATCAACAGAAAAAGGTACTTTGGCACCAGGGCTTACAAGCAGCGTTTTTCCAGGGAAACTTGAAACTCTTCTGCCTCTGTACCCATAGCCTGGGCAGCTGTACTTACCCCTTTAACCTTTCTTTACCGGCTCCCCTGCACTTGTGCCTGCATCAGGAGATGGCCAAAGTCCCGCTAGGGAGCACTGCAGTGGGAGTCCATGGCTTGGAGGTTGCTCTTATTCCCAGCCACCACACTGGGTTTCTTTGCTGACAGGAGCAGGTCTGGGCCATTAATCTCCACCTGAGGAGGTATGGCAGTAGGGTGCAGAGGCCCTGGGCAGAAGAAGGGTGGCCTTGTCTGAAATACACGTGGATATTTTTACCTAGGGAACACAAGCTCCTCCTGTAGTACAGTCTGCTTGTCCTGCAGTGGCTTCCTCATTTCTGGGGTGTGCTAGTTAGATCACAGGAAAAGTTTTTACCCAGCTCACTACCATGGAAATGGGCAGCACAGGGAGCTTCCCCACCCTGTCATGGCGCATGTACCTCATTGGATGCTGTGTGTACCTGTCTCCCCAGGGACTTGGGATTTGCAGCAGCAAATTAGTTGCTGGTTCACAGGTCCCTCCCTGTCAATCAGCAGTGGCTGTACAGACAAGGCAAGGTGTGTAAGGAGGGGGAAATCTCTTACTAGACCCGCTGTCCTTCAGTAACATGGCAGGTCATCTATTCCTGTGGCTGCGGAGGACATGGTCTGCCTTGCAAGATGTAGTCGGCTTCCCTCCTACCTCGTTTCCTGCTCTCAGCCCCCAGTTAAAATCAACACTGCCTTCAGCCCAGCCCCTCTAAACGGCAGGATAAAACAGCTGGCTTTTGCCTGTTCCCTAGTATGCAACGACCTGTCTGCTGTGGCTGGTGATGCTGGTAAGGAGCCAGTTGCCCAGCAGTAACAGTGTGCTTGGACTCAGGAGGCAGAGGAGCTCTCTAAGCTGGGCTTTGCCCCACCAGCTGGTGATAGGGGGAAGGGAAGAGCCTGACCAGAGTACTGCTGAGAGCATCTCCTGTCCTCAGAGTGCCTCCGTGCATCCCGGCCTCCACGCTTGCATCATAGAATTGAGAGGTTTGGCCAATATGGTTTCACCTAACTGGCTTATACTGAGGCTTCTTACTCTGTGTCTCTTTATCGCATGTTCAGCTGCGGCTCATAGACTGGGGTCTGGCCGAATTCTACCATCCAGCTCAGGAATACAATGTCCGTGTGGCCTCTAGGTACTTCAAAGGACCGGAGCTCCTTGTGGACTACCAAGTAAGAGTCTGCCTCCTCCTTGCTAGCCAGCGATACCACTTGTGGTTGCACTTTAGCCACCATTGGGTTGGCTGGTTTTGCCTGCCAGGGCATTGCCTAGGTTGAAAAGAGGGTGGCTGTGAAGTGAAAAGGCTGAGGTTGCCTGTGTGGTTGGGGAACCGGGCCGTGGTGAGCATGCCTTTTCTGACAGCTTCTCCTTTTTCCCTTCAGATGTATGACTACAGCTTAGACATGTGGAGTTTAGGCTGTATGCTGGCAAGCATGATCTTCCGAAAGGAGCCCTTCTTCCACGGCCAGGACAATTATGACCAAGTAAAGACTTCACTACCTGACTTATTTCATGAGATGTTTGTCACCGCCTCATCTCTGTGTGTATAGTGGGGAGGTTCTGGGGATCAGATCACCAGGCTGGCAGGATGTTGCTATATGCTTAGTTAAGCCATCTAGGATTATGCTTCACTGCCTTGCATAGGAGACTTGTTTTCTGCACATGTTGCAAAAACAAGTTTCAAGGGAGATATTCCTTCCATCTGGGATGTTTCCAGAAGGAGAGCTCTTAGGTTTGGGCAGCTCTGCCTCTGCGAAAGAGTGGTGGCCTGCCCTTCTGCTCTCTCTCAACATGCCTTTTGTTCCAGCTGGTTCGCATCGCAAAGGTCCTGGGCACAGATGAGCTGTATGGGTATCTCAAGAAGTACCACATAGAACTGGACCCGCACTTCAATGATATCCTGGGCCAGTAAGTGGAGAAGTGAAATGCAGCCTTTTTTCCTTGTAACACAGAGAGGAAGATAAATTAATGTCCATCCCCTTGAAGGACTCTAAGCAAAGGCCTGCTTTGATCTTCTGGGTCACAATGCTGCTTGCAGGCCTCCCATCTGGCTGCTTGTGTCAGCTCAGGAGGTCACTGAAATGCAGGCTCTTTCCTTTTGCCTCTCCCATGATCCACGAGCCATCCCTTGTTTCTTCCTTCTCCTGCTCGTTGACATCTTAGAAGTGGAGATGTAGACACTAGACTTGAGTGTGGGCTGAAGGGCTCAAAATCTCCCAGCTGAGATATCTGAAAAGGATGAGACATGGATGGGATAGCGAGGACAGCTTCTCTGAGGCTGGCTGGCAAGCCAGAGCACTTCTGGTCCCAAGGGTGTCACCCTGCCTGCTGCATGCTGTTGTCTAGTCCCTGTAGACAGAAGGGAATGTGCAATATTGTGCCTTTCCCAGGCAT
Source organism: Nipponia nippon (assembly GCF_047370975.1). Taxonomy (NCBI): domain Eukaryota; kingdom Metazoa; phylum Chordata; class Aves; order Pelecaniformes; family Threskiornithidae; genus Nipponia; species Nipponia nippon. The sequence continues at coordinate 30,720,392 of NW_028262391.1, forward strand.
AGGACATCCACACAATTTTGTACCTAAAGAGGGTTCCCCCCCCTTCAGCAAGTGCTTGCTGAGCAGTAGCTTGTGCAAGGAAGAGCTGTAGGCAGTGTCCGTCGCAGCCATCTCTTCTCAGAAGTGCATAGTGCCAGGTGATTCCCCCGGGACCTCTGGGTACTGCTGTGCTGGTCAGAGCTGGGTAGTGACAGCTGGTCCCTTTGCAGGCATTCCCGGAAGCGCTGGGAGAATTTCATCCACAGTGAGAACAGACACCTGGTCAGTCCTGAAGTCCTAGACCTCCTGGACAAGCTCCTGCGATATGACCATCAACAGAGGCTGACCGCCAAGGAGGCGATGGAGCACCCCTATTTCTGTGAGTCTGTGGAGAAGCTGGGGCCAGCTGGGAGGGAGAGGGGTCTTCGGTTGTGGATGCAAATTTTGGCTACCCTCTCTGCGAAAGCCTTAGCAGCTGTGTGGGTTTTGAGGGCAGTTTCTCTGTAAGGGTTTGCCAGGGTAGAGCTTCAGCTTTATTAAATGCTGTTTCCCCTTCCTGCCTGGTCTGTGTCTCCTGCAGATCCAGTGGTGAAGGAGCAGTCCCAGCCCAGCTCAGAAAATGCTGTGCTCTCCAGTGGCCTGACAACAGCACGATGAAGACTGGAAAACGACGGGTAATTCAAGATGTTTACAAATAAAAGTAAAACCTTCGGTCACACAGTGAAGGGAAAAGAACCAAGGACCCCCCCCTCCTTCCCCTCCCCTTTATACTCGGCAGAAATCTAACCTTGGGGGGGGTCATAAACCTCAGTTCCTCTCTGGTGGTTGTGGTTAATGTAACTCTAACCCTGTGGTACCAAAGCCCTGGGCAAATGGTCTTGCAAGAGCTAAACATGTAGTGATATCCCCAGGGCTCAACACAACTGATTCTGGTTCACATCTCTATGGATCCTTCTCTTCCTTCTCAATCCAGCCTTCCCCACCAGCGTGGTGGGGACAAGTTGGTCGTTCCACCATCAGCCCTTAGCATGCCTCTTTCTAAACATGCCTTTCTGACTTGTAGACTCTGGATGAACCAAATTCAGGCTGGGGGTCAGCAGGTGCAACTCTGTTTTGAGGTCCAAGTCCTACTGCTCACTCTGGGCTTGAATTTGGCCCTTGAATTCCCGTTTCAATTGTGAATGCCGGCGTGGTTGGGGGGAGGGGGGAGGTTCAACAAAAAACAGCCCACAAACCCAGCAGCATCTCAGGATTGGTTTGGAGCATTAAAATGAAGGCACTGATCCAAGTTGCTGGGGAGAGGTGAGATTCCCCCCTCCAGGTGTGTTTGACAAAGGCTCGCTCTGAGAAGAAACTCAATAGACCTGCTTTGGAAACTTGTGAATGTGAGGGCTGCTCTTGTGGCAGGAGGGGGGAGGGACGATCCAGACTTTCCCACCAAGCTCAGGAAAGTCAGTGTTGCAAGACTTCTTGTGATAGGTGTGCAACCATGTACCTCATGACGTGGCTCCCATGAGAATTCGTGCCAGACGCAGACTTGTGCCAGAGCACAGCTCTGGAACAGTTCAATCCAGCACACAGGACGGAGGAGTGGAGAGGAGGTCAGGGAGGAGAGCACAGGGAGGAAGAAGGATCAGCAAACAGCGATGTGGTCTGTCAGGAATGGGGCTGTGCAGCTACTGATCCAGGACTTGGGATCCCACGTAGTGTTTTAACAACGTCAGCCATTTGTTGAATTCTGGGGTGCTGATCCTGTTGCGGGGGGTGGGGGGTTCATCTTGTGGGTTCTTTCATCAGATCCCTCGATGGCTATATAGCCCCACAATTCACAGTTGCCTCCTCTACTTGTTCTGTGTGTAACTTCATCAAGTGGTTCTGGTGACATTGAAACCTAGAAGCTGGAGATAGTGTTTTCCCACCAGCACCTAAACACAGAATTTCCTTCTGCGGCATTGTTGAAATAGTTAATTTTTTATAAGGTTGCAATGTTTCTATTTGAAACATCTGTTTACATTCCATATTCCAATAAAGTTCTATTGGCATCGATAGCAGGTCAATCCATTTGTATAATTCACTGAAACCAATAAATATCTATACATCTGAATGTCTGTCGTCTCAAATCTATGGTATAGCCAGAAGGAGTGAGAGCTGAAGGCATTGCCTGCTCAAGGAGGTCAGGTTGGTTCTTCCAGCCCCTCTTGTCTGAGTATTTTGGGATCTCTTAGTCTTTGGTTGCAGTTCTTCATGCTGTCCGCTCTGAGGGTTTCACTGTGGCCTGTTGTCTCTGCTTTCATGGGGCTGCAGAGGAGGTGTGAGGTTCTGGGTACAGTGTGGGAGTCGGCTGTTGTGGTACAATGGACTCAAACAGCCAGTGCCCAAGGTAGCAGTCTAATGTGTCTGTTACATGGCTGGTCAGACAAGAGGTCACTGATACGTGGCTGGAAGTTGGGGATTCTCCACATGTGTACACCCATGCTTGTCTCCTCAGCCTGGGTGGATGGCTTTTTCTAAGGATGTGCTGAGCAGAGAGTAGCTCTTCTTTCCTCCCACCCTGGGATGCGACTAGTGCATGAGCTGTTATCAGTGTCCAAGCTGAGGAGCTGTCTGTGATGATGTTGCTGACATGCCACAGGGCCCTTGCTAACATTAACTCTCTTGCAGATGCTGCTGAAGGCTTTGGCGAATGTTTCCAGCCCTCTGTCCTTCCATCTGCCTGACCCACAGGCTGCCTGTCTTGAGAGGCATGGGGGTCTCTTGTGCTCTTAAGCTGTACTAATACCAGCAGGGTTGGTTTGGGGTTTTAACATCAATTTCAACTGTTTTTAAACATGTGAATTGCTCCATTGAGAAGAGGCAGGAGTGGATGTTTCTCATGGCCTCTCCAAGTTGCTATGGGGGAAACTTGCCTGTTTTCCTCCAACTCTTGTGTGTTGGCACTCCCAGCTCTCGGAGAGCCAAGGCAGAAGAGGTGTGGGGGAGAAAAATGGGTTCAGTGTGGGAATTTCAATAGCTGAAAAACATTGATCTTTGTATACAAGTGCGTGACGGTGTCCGAACCTGATGGTGGAGTTTCAAGGTGGTGCTTCGGGAAGTATCAGTTCTGTAAACCTGAGTCAGAAATTCTTTCCTGGTACCCTCAAGCAGAGGAAGAGACATTCTTACCAGTGAGTGAAATGGGTAAATGGCTTTCCCTGGTTGTGGTAACCAGAGAGGCTGGAACAACCTGCCCCGTATCTCCCCACATCCCTACCCCAGAGCTCTAGGGTAGGATGAGCTGTGACACATTCATCCCAGAGGGAAACATGGCAGTTGAGCAAGTGTAGCCTGAGAGTGAGGAGGATGTGGAGTCTCCTGATCCCAGGGCGGTGTGGATGCTTGGCTGTACCTCGGGCCAATTCCTCTCTGTGCCCATCGGCCCTTCCAGCACTCAGAGCAGGAAACCCTGCTCTCCTCTGGACCTTAGCAAAGCGTCATCCTGCCCGTAGGGACAGCCAGGAGCTGAAGAAGACAGTGTCTTGTCCTTAGGAAGGAAGGAGGCTGGGGAACGTGCATCTTCATATGCTTTCTCCTGGAGAAATTTGGGAGAGTCCTGGTGCACGTCCTGCCCTTTCAGCTGCCCCGGCCCTAGCTTTCTAGCAGACGTAGAGCACAAGTTTGCCTGAGTGCCTTGTAAGAGGAAAGGCTCAAAACGAGAACCACAGCAGCCATTGAGGGACACGGTAAGCAGCTTCCCCAGCTTCTCCGTGCCTGTTGCAAGTGTGCTGGAGCATGACAGAAGCCTTTAGTGAGACTAGAGGAGATGTTTTAGGCAGTGGAGGGGGACTTAACACAGGAGGTTGGGGAGAAAAGAGTCCAAACTTGCATCCGGCTGCCCATGAAAGCGTTGCTTTGCTAGACTGTGTCCCTCCCTTGCCTTCCCCTCTCACCCTGCCACCCCTTCTAAAGCAGGGTGAGGATCCCCTGCTGTCCCTACATCCAGAGGGGCATGGAGAGTGCGGCCAGGCCTGGCTGGGGGTGGGGTGGCAGGATGCGGGGCAGTGTGCCCAGCCATCTCCTCGTCACCTGGGGCCAGAGGAGCTCTGTGTCGAGCTGGAGTGCCCCATGACACTCACTTCCCTCCTCCCGTCTCTCCCCAGGTCCGATGCTGTTGCTCCCAATTTTCCATAAGCAGAATGAGAATCAAATCAAACATCCTATCGGCGTGTGTAGAGTGACGGCGGGCAGACTGCGCAGCGCGGGCAGGGCTGAGAGCAGGGCAGCATGCCTGGCTGGACGGCACTCGCCTCTTTATGACCACAGCCCTTCCCTCTGAGTGTTAAAGGTTCTTCTGCCTTTAGTTCCTTGTTGAGCTCTTCCTGACCCAGAAAGCATGGAAATGTGAAGGGTGTGCAAAGCAGCTGTTGGTTAGTTGTTCCTTCCTCCATTCTGGCTGTTCCCCCGCAACCTCTGACGAACCACAGTTAGCCAGCTTGCACCTGTCTCTGCCAAGGCATGGGGGTGGCAGGGGATGTAGTATCACGATGGACAGTCCTATATTATAATTAAAAGAATTCTATATTGTTGAATAAAAGTTTTAAAAGAAGTATATGAGGAGGAGTATTCAGTGGGGAGGGAGCTGTGGGGCAGGACCAGCCACACTAGAGGATGCTGGCAGCGTGAGCCATTCCCTGTGCCCTGCTAGGACAGGCTGGGCGAGGAGAGGAGGAAGAACTAGTACAAAATTACCACAGGTAGAGGCAAAGGAGCCACTTGCCACCTTTGGGGGTGTCCCTCCTTAGGCCCCCACTCTCTTCTGAAGGTGCCTGCCTGGGTGGTGGCCTAGGTACTAATGCTGGTACCTGCTTTTCCCAGCCTGTGGGACTTAGGCATGGCTCTGTCTCTGTACCCCAGGAGCTCCCATCTCTTCCTCTTACTTGAGCTGAGACTCTCTTCCCCAGCACCATCACTGCAAAGCCCTGAGCTTGGAGCTCCTGCCTGTGGACCTCTGCATCACAGGAGTTCCCCTACAGATGTGGTTTTTCACCAGCAACTCTTAGGAGAGCCTGGCTGCAATACTGGTGGTTGTCCAAGCTGTGCTCTGTTCCTAGATGTTAATTTGAAACTCTGGTCTAAAAACCTCCAGCTGGACTCTGTACGACTGTACACAGTCATTTCTCTTCCGTTGTCCCATTCCTTCACTGCCCATGTGTTTTTCCCTACACAGTTTTCCCCTATACTGAAGCTGCCGAGGCTAAGGGTACCTCTGAGACAAGGCTCTTGACTGGGAAAGATAGACCTGTTGTGAAAGATAGACCTTCCTGCCCCAGGGAGGTGAGCTCGGGTAAGGTGAGCTATGGGCTTCTGCCAGCGCAGAACCACACGGTGCTACTCTCACCAGCCCTGTGCAGTGGCCAAAGTGGAAATGCAGGAGAGAGTCCTCACACAAAGCCTGTGAGTGGTACAGGTGGAAATTTGCCAAGACCATCCTCATGCATCACACCTGGAGATGTGCTGATGTGGGCCAGATGTGGACATGTACATCAGGTAAGTTCAAGCTTTTGGTGCTGTAAGGCAGGGGGCTTGGTCCATTGCTGAAGCATGGTGTAATGATAGCCCTGTTGTATCCAGGACTGTGCTGATCTCTGGCGCCGAAATTCAGCAAGCCTCGTTTTTGGCCGGTGTAGATTTGGCCAGTGGTAAGAGCCTGTCCCTGCAGGGAAGAGCCCATGGCAGAGTCCACCTGAGGTCCACATGTACTAGGCAGAAGCAGTGCTGTGAGCATATGCTGAACTGAGGTCCCTGCAGCATGGTGGCTCATCCAAGTGCTGTTTCTACCTCATCCATCCCCCTCCTGACACTGTTGGGGCATGCCCCCCATTCCCACCTGCTGCCTGCTACAGCTCAGGTCCTCTCCAAGTCAACAGCTTTTCTCTAAAGGATGCTCTCAATGACTTTTTTTTTTTAACTGTTGCTTGTCAGAAATAAACTCTTTTTTGCCTGTGCATTTTTTGTCTTCAGTTTGTCAAGAGTCAGAACAGTTTTGTTCATTCTCACCCCTTGCTCCACCGTGACATCCATTGCACGGCGGTCCTGTCAAGGCAGCGTATCCTGCTCCCTTGACTTTCTCTGCCAAAGAGCTCCAGCACAAGCTGGCACTGTCTCATTCTGTACCCACTGATGTTTACACTCCCCCGTTCTCTTCTGATCCCTTGCAGAACTCATTGCTGCACTCCTTGCAGAACTCATTGCTTTTTTCTCATTTTTGCCATGCAGTGAAGGCTTTTGGCTCACAAAGGTACTGACTGAATCCAGTTCTGGTTTTACTGGTCCAAGCACTGTCCTTTCAGCTGGACCACTGGGCCATGCAGCCAGCCCTAGGCATCTGCTCTCCAGCAATGGCTAAAGCCGAGAGGGCGATGGTCCAGGTTAGGATTTCCCAGGCCGTAAACCTGGACTGTGTGCTCCAAGGCAAGCACAGACTTGGTGATACTGGAGAGAACTGCTACATTTTGCTCTAGGAACTGCACCCAGCAATGTGAAACTTCAGAGGAGCAATGTTTCAGGAGCTTCCTGAAGATCTCATTCCTCTGAAGGCATCAGATTGCTGGGAACTCTGAAGAGCAGGAAATGCTTTAGTGAACAGTTATTTCTGGAGCAGGCAACCTTTCCTCACTTCTTGAACCAGGTTATTCTCTTAGGATGGGCCTTTTCCTCCACCTGCTCCCCAAAACCCAATTCCTCTGCACCCTGGGAACTGGGAACAGGGGTGATGTAACATGTCAACATCTTCCTAGCAATCTTGCAGGTGGATAACGTCAGTGTGTGAGTCTCATTGAAATACATCTCCCAGAGGCCTCTTTCCAAATGCCAGCCTCGACTATTAATACGTGTTAATGCCTCATTAAGGTTCTCTGTTTCTGCCCTCTCCTTTAGCCCACACATGCCTGGGGAAGGAGAGGCAACGGGTATTATTTTTCATTAAAATTCATTGAGAAATAGGGACAATTTGAAACCACAATATATTTCCATGTACATCACTTGCAGCAAAACATGACATTAAAATGGTAAGTGGAGAGCGTGTAAATGAGCAGGCTGTTCAGGAATGGCAGCTGGATATTTGTCCCAGTTGTCTCTTACCATCTGACTAAGGGAACAAGTTATTTAATCTTGCCATATAAAGTGTACTCTAACCCACTAACTAAATGCAGCTGATCGTTTCTAAATAATGCCTTGCTTTTTATGTGCTCCACTTGTTTGTGTGAGGAATTGTAAACGAAGGAGAATGCTGCTAACCCGGGTGTTGTGAGGGACTGCGTGTTTGGGACAGTCGGAGCATTTGTAGCTCAAGGAAGAGACAAGCACAACTAGCACAAGACATTGTGGCTTGTCAGTGGGATTTGGATGGGGCATTAGTTAGCGACAAGAGTTACACAGGGGCCTGGAATTAAACTGCAGGACCACAAAGCTGATGCAGGATGGTATATATTATGCTGTTTAGTGTCTGTACATTGAAAATAGATGCTACGGATGTTATTACAGCAGGAAGAAATGTAATACATACCAGTTTAAAAACGTAATTTCTAGCCCAAGCTGTTCCTGTTAAGCTGTGCAAGGCCCTGTCTATACTCAAAAGCATTTTCACACCAGTAAAGCTGTACATCAGCCCCCCCCCCCCCCCTTATATCGTCAAGGTACTGCATCTTATTCCAGCTCAAGAAAAGAAAAAGAAAGCATTTCTTTGCATTCATGCAGTAAGAGACAAGGGTTGTTGCTGGCACAGTTATCTCAGAGCACGAAGATGAACATAGTCCAACAGATAAAGCTTTCTACTGGAGTCTAGGCCAGAGCTGAAAGCAATAACAATTTAAAAGGAGTAAGGAAACAGCATGAAAAATTAGCATTGTCTAGTGTACGCTGCCGCTTCTTGCTCGTGCTCAGATAAGGCTTGCTTCTGAAGATGAACTGCGTTTGGCTCGTGTCCCTGTGCCACAGAGATTTCCTGGACAAATAAATGGTCCCTTGGCAGCCAGGCAGAGACAGAGCAGGGACAGGGCTCTGCCCACCTATGTCCTCGTGTGCAAGGAGTTTTGTGAATCCTGATTGCAGAGGGTTTCACCGACCGGTATCAGCAAAGGGCAGAGGCACCATTTTGGCTTGAGCAGTGGCAGCTGGTGGAGGGCAGGGAGGGAGGGATACTGTGTGCAGCCACATCACATCATCCGTTACTCACTCCCATCAGAAGCCGCTTTGGTTCTTGCCTTTGGAAAAGTTTTTTTTCAGAGTTTCACTCCTCAGACACCTTTATTTGCTTGAGCAAATACATTCATGCTTGCACTACTATGTGCACACTACTGGATCTGACGCAGCTGTCTCTGACCACAGGCAGCATCTGCCCGCCTCCCAGCAGTGCACACTGCAGTCCCTTGGTGGTTATGTGGTATTCCTGGGCCCAGGGGATGGTGCTTCTCCAGGAGGGCAAAGATGCCTCTTGCCATTAATCCAAAAATCCAGATCTCCATGTGGGCACAGGTCAGCACCTTCCTGCTCAAACAAGCCAGGCAGCTGGAGCTGCTGCCCCTCTGCCCTGGGAGGAGACACTCGCACAGTGCTGGCATCCTTTCATGGCTTAGAGCATCAAGTAGAAGCTGGAGGTATTGCACGGACGGTGCTGTTGTATTTGAGAGCTTTGCTGCCCCTTCCTTCTTGTAGTCTGCCTTGTGACAAGTATCTCTGGTGTAAGCGAGTGCAGAATCTGGCCCATTTCCACAAGGAGATGGAGCTGTTCTGGCCTGAAATGCTGTCTGAGGAAATGCCACCATGACAGCAAGCACGACGCAGGACTGGAACAACCTCCCGCCTGGGCTAATGTGCAGGAGGCTCCTCTGGAAGGCATGGATCTGCAGATGTCCCAGCGGTTTCTGAGCTAATGAGGCAGCACCCTCTGGCACTAGTGCGTCCCTGTTCATGCTGCATCAATGCGTGGCAGAAACAGAGCACTCCGACCACATGGCTGCAGCTGGCTCCAGTCCAGGTGGTATCAGAGTGCTGGAAAATGGCTTGGCAGAGGATGGGACATGCCCACTGTCATTGTGTGACCAAAACTTACTTCCTTTCCACTCCCATCAAAGGTGTTTGCCTTTCCCTTGGCCACAGAGGTACAGGAAAAGGCCTGGCCATGTCTTGGAAGACCTAAGTCAGGAAACAGCTTGGGAGTGACAGGAGCTGCTTTCTGGTACTCACACTTTGCGGTAGTGCTACCCAAAAATGCAGGTCCACAGACACAGGGCTAAGCTGTGAGCATTTATCGCTCATGTTTTAATGGAGCCACTGGCATTAATAGTCATGCAGAATTTCCAACAGGCATGCATACCTGCTGATGCACACAGGCTGCTCTGAGCAGCACCGGGACTGAGATGGATGGATGGATGGATGGATGGATGGATGGATGGATGGATGGATGGATGGGTGTCACCTGCTGGGGCAAGCAAAGCTTGGGAACTTGGGAGCAAGACTGGGGCTAAAGGAAGCAGCAAAGCGGAGCAAACGCTGTCTAAACACTCTAGTCGCGTAAAACCAGCAGAGAGAGAAATGGAGGCCGCTAGGAGAAAATAGCAGAGCCCAAACTGAGAAACACTCCTCAAGCAAAGTGCATCGTCGGAAACAGAAAATGAAAGCCTTGCCTTTTGTCTGATGGTTGTGAATCTCAGGGAAAGAATTGGGACGTCTTAAAAATGTACCCACATGTCGGAAGTGTTCAGTGGATATAGTACTGGCCATTTCATCAGCTACAGTGGACTGGTCATGGATGTGTGGCCTTGAACAGTCTTGGCTTCAGTAACGCACTTCGTTGAGTGAATAAGGAAAGGGGATGGAGTTGGTGCTCCTGCGGCTCCTGCCCCGTGAGACCTCCGGGGCAGGCGGGATCCCTGGCACTCGGCAGCAGAGCACAGGGCCCTGCCCAGGCCAGGGTTTCACCATGCTGAGATTTCCCTGCTGGCTAGGGTCTATTCAGGACAGCGTCCAGCACTGCAGCCACACCAGACCCACCTGCCCCACACCCTGCCTGTGCCCTTCTGGGCCGGGAGAGCGACCTGACAGAGGCCAACCCTGACAGGGGTCCCCTCCCGGGCACCAGGCCCACCGGCGGGCGGGAAACCCCAAAGCCCAGCGCCTGCGACCGGCGCTTTGGCAACCAGCACCGACGCCGGGTCCGGGAGGCAGAGCCGGGGCGGGCGGGCAAGGGGGTGCGCCCCAGCCCGGGGCAGGGCCGTGCCCGCTGCCTCGCAACGCCGCTGGCCCGGCACAGGGCCCGGCAGGCCGGCGGCCCCCAGCCGCTGCGGGCCCGCAGGGCTGCGCCGCCGCCAATGGGGGAGGGCCCTGCCCCTCGCCCTCCGACCCGGACCCGCCCGGACCCGTTGCCAAGGCAGCGCGCGCCTCCACAGCACCCCGTCCCTCAGCGGCGGCCGGAAGTAGATCCGACGGCAGCCGGGAGGCGCGGAAAGTAGTTCCCTGGTGACGGCGGCGCCGCGACCCGGAAGCGCGGGGTAGCCAGTGCGGAGGGATCCGCGGGAGCCGCCGTGTCCTTGCGCAGAGCGGAGGCCCCGGCGGCGGGAGAGCGGCGCCCGGTCCGGCCCGGCCCGGCCCGGCCCGGCCCGCCGCGGCCCCGGCATGTTCAAGAACACGTTCCAGAGCGGGTTCCTCTCGGTGCTGTACAGCATCGGCAGCAAGCCGCTCCAGATCTGGGACAAGAAGGTGAGGCGGCGCCGGGGAGCAGCGCGGCCGGGGAGCAGCGCGGCCGGGGAGCAGCGCGGCCGGGGAGCAGCGCGGCCGGGGAGCAGCGCGGCCGGGGAGCAGCGCGGCCGGGGAGCAGCGCGGCCGGGGAGCAGCGCGGCCGGGGAGCAGCGCGGCCGCTCGCCTCAGCCTCCCGGGGCTGCGCGGGGCCGCCGCCGTCCCTGCGTGGCGAGACGAGGGGCCGCAGCCCACCGGGAAGCAGCCGGTGGGGCCCGGGCACCCCTCTCGTCAGGCCGTCAGTGCCTGAGCTGCCTGTGCCAGGTCACCGGGACCCTCCGGGTTTGTTTTTTTGGAGAGGAATGTGTTACTATAAAAGTATCTTCTTTTCCGCCTTTGCTGAGCAGCAGAGCCCCGCCAGGGGAGCGGGCCAGCCCGGCACCAGGAGATGCAGTGCTGGCAAGGGGCTGCAAAAAATGTCAAACGCTGGAAATAGGCAGCAGAAAACAAAACCACCCTTCACCACATATGGCGGCTTTCCCACAGTAGCTGGATGTAACTGGGATGGGGGTCTTCTCTTGTATGTGAGCCATTTTTTAAGCAAGCTTGCTGAAGGTATTTAAAGGTAGTCTGTGTGGCAGTTTTTAGGGTGTACCAGAAGTCATGAATGTTTCATTTGTTTTTTTTTCCTTCCTGTGTGTTTCTAGAGTGGTTCTGTTGAGGGTCCCCAGCCTTCTCCTGGGTATCTTGCATCAGGGAGCCTTATCAGGAAGTCTGGAGGTGTTGACATCTGCTGCTTCCTCCCCTTCATAAACCACCCATAGTCGTGTTGCTACCTAAAAGCGATTCTGCAAAACGCTTGTTGTACGCTCTGAGAGTAGGCTCCCCTCTCTGAGGTTACGACATGTATTCGGTTACTTGTGCTTGAAACTAATCTGAATTTCTTGTGGTTTCAGCAGGAATGAAAGCCTTCAAGGCAGTTCAGCAGACAGCAGTATTGTTTGACCTCAGTGGGCTCGCGTGAATATTTACAAGTTGTGGGATGGGGGACAGGCAGCACAGACCCATCCCGTTTCCCATCAGTGGGGTACCCATGCAGCTCTGTGAAGAACTGGGTTGCCTCACATAGCCTGGCTGTGTGCACGTGCCTGCATTAGGGCTTTTGCACAAATATTCGTGACTTTGAAAAACTATTGGCAGCTTATTTGGATGGTGTGAGCATGGGATGTGTTAAAGACTTACACAAAGGGATGTAGCATTTCTCCAGACTGGATAAAATGATGAGCAATCTGGGCTGATCCTGCTTGGAGGTAGAGGTTGGACTGGAGACCTCCTGAGGTCCAACGCAAATTGTCCTGTGCTGGATGATACCATTGCGATTGTGCAGCTTGTGGGGCAGCCAGCAGGAGCTCTGCTTGCAGGGTGGACGTAAGCAGTGGTCCATTTGGGTGCAATAGTTGCTGGAGTGGCCAGAAAAGACTGACGAAAAATTAGCACTGCCGTTCCCAAGAACAGTAGCTGGATGTGCAGGCGGTTTCCATCGCCTGCTGTAGGGCTTGCATGTGGCTGAGCTTCCCTGGCACTGCCCAGTGGCAGCAGCCCTGCGTCCTTCTGAGCAGCAGGGCTGTGTGCAGGTGCTTTTCCTCGCTCAGAGGTTTGTCTGTCCTGAGGAAGTATGCACAGCTTGGGCAAGCTTGTTGTGAGGATCGTCCTGCTCACAAAGGTGTGGTGTGAAACCAGAGTGGGTTTTCTGACTTCTTTGCCTGTGGATATCAGCACGGCTAACTCTTTCACCTTGCTTTTCCATTTAAAAGGAGTTGGGGTGGTGGGCTTGTAATACCTTCGGCATTCCTGATCCGCCACCCTTGGTGTGTTCGCAGCAGCAGGAGGTAAAGGGCAGCACTTGGCGCATCTCGCTGCCTTGGAGCTGAGAAAGAGAAGTTCCTCAGGTCTTTACTCCACCGCACATGGGTATCATCTCCCCTGTTCAGCCCCTTCAGAAAATCCTGCTCATGCTGCTGTCTGGCGTGTTGAGCAGTGCGAAGACTGCATGAACTTACAGCATGGAGAAGTGCCACTGATGGTTTGGGTGCTGATGGTCTGCTGCAAGCAGGGAGCTGGGTGCTAAATTGCTGATGAAGCCTCTCTGGCTCGATGCAAGAACCTGCCAGGCCTGCAGCAGAGGGGCAGGCTGGTGTCTGGCTTGGGCAGCGTGTTCAAGAAGTGAGTAAATGTCCAGAAACTGTGAGGGATTTTTCCAGTGGGTTTATTTATTTATTTATTTATTGGAAAAATACTGATTTGTCCAAACCCAGACATCCCAGGAATGTTCCAGCTCTGCCATTGCCACAGGAAAGGGTTAGGGTTGGGGTTTCTGGAAGGGGGGGAAAGCAACCAAAGCTTTGCAATAAGTGACTGCTGCTCTTTTCAGGGGTGCATGAAATGCACCTGTAGTTTTGGTGAGAACTGGAAACAAGGAATTTGATGTTCTCCCATGTCCTAGGTGAATGCCCTGATTACTGGATTCGTTGTCCTAATGTGGACTCTCTTATCTTTGCAACAAGTACCAGCAGACGGTGATTTTTTTAGATCTTAGGCAATCTCAAGCTTTTGTGACGTGGGGAAAACCATTTCTTGTTCAGCCCTAGTAGGAATGTGCACTGCTTGCACTGATGGAGACAGTGTGAAATAGAGGCTTCTTCATTTGATATAGGTGTAGAAATGGGGCACTGGAAGCCTTTCCTTGTTGTGAGCATTTGTAACCTCCCTCTAAGTAGTAGGATACAGTCCTTCCCTTCTCTCCCTTCTCCCTCAGGGGCTGTGGGAAAGCTCTGGGCAAGCCTTGGCAGCAAGCCCTGCCAAGCCCAATCTGTCCTGGCCACCAGCATACTGTCCCAGGGGACTCTGGCAGGACTGAAGTGTCCAGGCCTTGGGAAGAGCGCAGTGACTGTCCTGCCATCCCTGCAGGCAGAGGTTCCTCCTTCAGCCTCTTCTGCAGAGAGCTGGTAAGTGCTGGGCTGTGCTCTCTTTTCCTGCTTTTCAGCGCTGCATGTGCCTGGTTTGGAGACCTGTTTGCAAGGTGTTTTCTGTTTGCCTTCCAGCACTTTGTTGTTCAGGGTCCTCTGTTTATTCCTGCAGTGTTCTGTCATCATGGTCCCCCTGCTGACGTGTGGAGACATGCTGCCCAGTCTCCAGGGGACTCGCTGACACTTTTCTGCAGAGCAAATGGGAATGGTTCGATGAAACTTGTCAAACCTATTGATCCTCTTGCTAATTTCTCCGTATTCCTTCTGCTGGTGCGTCAACGCGGAATATCGTTAGCAATTTCAAATGCTGTTGGGAGGATGCGAGGTCAGCTAGCGTTCAATACCCATCTGAATGTCAGATGTGTGCTCTGTCACCACGATGCAGATAAGTTTCCCTGATGAACGTGTCCAGGATCAAATCCCTGTGAACGCTGTGGTGGGGTCCTCTCTTGCAGCCCTTCTCTGACTTGTTAGTCTGGGGACCCTCCTTTGCGTCTCTCACACAGCGTCCTTGTCCGGGTTGCCCCAGATCTCTGCATCTTGAATACAGCAGTTCATGCTGCTCACTCTTCCTCCCCAAACCTATGTGTATCAGGTGCTACAGCAGAGCCAGATAGCTCCTGCTTTTTGCCTCTTGTTTTGCCCCCTCTCCCTTCCTGGGGGAGGGAGGTGGCACAAGGGCTTTGTGCCTGTTCTGGACCCACCACTGGCTTTGAGAATTGCTGGCCTGTCCCGAGGCGAGGGCGTACCCATGCCTATGGTAGTCTGGGCAATGGTGCTGGCTGTGTTTCAGCTTGCTGTTGCTGGCACAAGCCCATCGCCTAACGACGGGGCAGACCGCAACAATGCAGGAGCGAGCCTCCAGAGGTCGGCCTCGGACCATGGCATCTCGTCTGCCAGCGGTGGGTGGCTGGGTCTGGGGAGGATTGCTCGCTGCTTTTCCTCTGGTCTTTGTTATGTTTGATTAGTGTTGCTAGCAGCAACAGTAGCATCAGGAAATAATATGTTCAGACACAACTGTTGGTGAAGCTGCTGCTCCCTACAAACCCTGTGAGATTTGAGGTTTGCATCTGCGAAAAAAGCTTTCTTTAGACAGCAGGTAACTTCCCAGTTATCCTGATTCAGAGGATATTGGGCATTGGAAGAACTTTTATTTTCTAAGAGGGCTATTACCCTTTTTTCCAGCTTCAAAAGTCCACCTTCTTAGGCTTAAGATGGCTGGAAAATATTGGCCAAGTAGAAACGTGGAACGTTTTGTTTAGAGTTGTAAAATTTTCTGAAATCTTCTCCTTCTGAGTTTCTGTGAGGTAGGGGAAAGCCCCTGAAGACTGGGAGCTCTTGCTGAGTAGCCACTGCAAGCACAGCAGTACCATCCCTCCTGCCCTGTGCCGCACAGGGCTGTTGGCTGTGCCTGATGGAGCCGGACTCCCAGAGCTGGCGGGGGAAGAGAAGTGCTCCTCTGGCTGCGACCAAAACATGTCCTCCATCAGGGAGGTGGTCCCTTGAGGCAGGCAGGATGCGAGCTCAGCCTCCGGCAGGGACCTGAGCTCTGGAGTGAGCCAAGGGGCCAAGCTGGGGCATTTGGCGCTACTGAGTCCTGGAGGGCAGCACTTTCAGCCCCTGTTGCTGGTGAGCACTTCTGATGCTGTTCAGCCTTATCTTACCGAAACAGTGAGGCTGCTTGGACTTCTGATCCTGCTGGTGCCGGATGTCATGCTCCAAATATCTATGTGTCTGTCCTGCCAGCACTGGCTGCAGGCATATGGAGACAGGCTGGCTTTTGTGCAGAAGGCTGCCTGCACAACCTGGGCAGTAGTGCAAAAGCTTATACTGAGCTAGGTAGGACTGGGAGGAAGGGCTCTGCCACAGTCTGCCCCTGTTTTGTACTTACCTCCTCCCTTTTCTGCTGTCTTTCATCCTGTTTCTCGCCATGCTAAGGAAGAAGAGTTGCGTTTCATTGTCTCTGTAATCTGGGGAAGGAAAGCCTTCACAGGCTAAGGAAGGGGACCTGGTTGCAGATAGAAACACTGCTGATTAATTGGTTTAAAGCATGCTTAGCTGTTTTCTCTGTTACTGTCCTGTCCAGAGAAGCCCAAACCTGAACCTTCTCCCCTCTCTGGAGCCATAAACTACCCTTGGTGAAAGCTGTCTTACATGGTATGGAGGCAGGTTTTGTTGTGCACTACTATCACCTGCTTAGGCAGGGTTATTTCCTGGTGTTAAGTCCACATGCTGTATCCCTGTGGCTTCCAGGGTTTAATTTCATATATGCCAATTGCTGCTTCAAATACAGAGGCACGTGGGGCAACTCATCCAGACCTTGTGCAGTTGGTTTCTCCTGAACAGACCTATAAATCCACAGGAGTTGCATTTGATGCAAAGGAGAGATACAGTTATCCTGTAAGGATCCTTTCCCTGAGCTTAATGTTTTCTGGAAGTATCTGTGCAGGCTTGAAGCAGAGTTAAGAGCAGCCTGGCAGGGCGAGCTACACTCTCACACTTAGCAGCAGCAGCTGGGTGATCCAGGCTGAGGTTTCTTGAAACTGCTTGGTGCAGAGACAGGCCAGGGGGTGGGCTACTCACAGGACTTCTCTATTTCTTCCAGCAAATGTATGCAACATAACCCAGGTAGGTCCCTCTGAAGAAATGAACTTTGAAGATGAATTGCTAAACCTGTAAATCATTTTATAGCTCATGACTGGAACCATCCCATTAGAAGCTTAATGTATCCTATATATTAGCAGCGGTGATACGTGCTAAAGAAATTGATTCATGGAGCTGGAAGGAGCATTGCAATTCACTGATCTAGCATTGGGGAAGAGGAGAGGGCTTAATTAGCAAAAGTGCCTTTTAAATGGAGATGAATTTGATGGGAAGTGGGCTGCTTCATTAAAAAAATAAATCCTCAGACCTTGGGATTCAGCCATGCTGCTTGTGGAGAAAAATGAATTTGTGTTGGCTCCTTGTTCCAGCCCTGGCCTCCCTGAGCTTTGTGGGGAGCTGGCTGTGTCCAAATAGCCAAATCCCTGTGCCCCTCAGCAGAGCAGATAATGGCTCTGTGCTTGTGTGTGCTGCAATTATGAAGAATTTTAACCAAGCTGTCATCTGGTCCTGCTCTTCCACAGAGGCAGTCAGCCATGCCCAGCAGTAGAGACTAAGACCTGTTGGTGACCGGTGGCTGGCTGGTGTCTCCCTTTCCTTGCCCCTGTGTTGCTTGTACTTGTTTTTACCCCTTATCCCACTATAGTTTGATCTTGCTCTGACACTTTTGTGTTTGTTTATTTGCGCCTCTAACATGAGGCCTGAGTCACTTGTGTTCACTGTAGCGTATTTTGATAGATAGAAGTCTTGCACTCGGTGTGCATGCTGGACGATAAACTCTTGCTTGGAGTCCTGGCATTCTGGGGCGGTGATCAAAGCCTTGGAAACAGTCATGTCCAGGACAGTAGGAGCCAAGTGAATGCAGATGGGTCCTCCTGGGATCTTTTTCCCCCTCTCAGTGGGCCTGTGGGTGCCTCTTGTTTCACTCTCAAGTAACGTCTGTGCTGTCTGCCCCACTTTTCTTTCAGGTGCGCAATGGCCACATCAAGAGAATCACTGACAATGACATTCAGTCGCTGGTGCTGGAGATTGAAGGAACTAACGTCAGGTAGGAGAAGGCACTTTCTTCTCCCCTAGTATGCCCTGGAGCAGAGTGAAAGATGTCGGTGCCCAGCAGACGTCTCCTTCAGACTACGACAATCTCTTTGTCAATAAATTGAAGAATATGATCTGGGGTCAGATCACTGATACCCCTGTGTGGCACTGTACTGTGCTTTTCCCTGGACGTGCTTGTAGAGCTCTCTGTCATCCTCAGTGGGGCTAAAGGATTAAAAATAAAAATAAAATCCCATTATTTTTCCATCACCTGGGGGAAAAAAAAGCTGTATTTGATACCTGGTCCCCAGTCAGTGCTGCCAGTTACTGAGAAAGCAGCACTGCCTTCTGCATCTTTTATTGTCTTAGGCCTGCTCTGCTGCTCTCCCCACATGACAGCTGCTCTCCCGACAGCAGGAAGATCAAAGGGAGATTTATGAGGGGAATTGCTTATGGTGCTTCACTTAGCAGCCTTGTCTCCATCGACTGGGGAGAGAGACACCAGCTCCATGAGCGGGTTCGGAGCCTCCAAGGCTTCTCCAGGGGTGATTCAGAGCAGGGTGCTCCTTATAAGGGCAGTGGAGACTCCTCTCCTGCAGACAGGCTGAGCCAACGCTTCTCTTCCTCCCAAGATGTGTTGATACAGAACTTGCCAGGCGTGACGTGTACTTCTAGGGCTCAAGACCTCTGTTTTCCCAGCCATATAGAGGACACAGGGCCTCTGCTGTGCTCTGGAGGGCTCTGCCTGTTCAGTCAAGGGTAGGAGGAGGTTGTGTTAAGAAACAGCACTGACATGGCCTTGAAACTGGGGAGGTGAAGCTGTCCAGGAAGATGTTTCATGCCCTGGGTGAGAAAGGTAGGATATGAAATGCATTCTTTGGGCCCTTTTTCTTGTTCTCTCTGCAGCTACCTCTGAAACTCTTCCTCCTGTTGCAGGAAGGTCTGGTTGTTCCTGAGATCTTACGATCACAGCTATCTTTTTCTGCCTGACTCCAAGACTGTGTTAGGTCAAGAGAGAGACTTGGGACTCAGGCTGTGTGCTTAGTGCCATGTGAGATCCTAAAGCATTTTTCTGTCCCTCTCAGTACCACATACATCACGTGCCCTGCTGACCCAAAGAAGACCCTGGGCATCAAACTACCTTTCCTAGTGATGATCATCAAGAACCTGAAGAAATACTTCACTTTTGAAGTGCAGGTGAGAAGCATGCAGTGGGGAGGCCCCGCCAGGGACCAGTGAGGAAGGTGCCAGGGAGCCTGCAGTCTTATGTTGGAACTTGTCCCAGGCAGCATGTGGTCCCCAAAACAGTTTTGCTTTCTTGGCCATGTGATGTGTCAGGTCTTCTGCTATGGAGGCATCAGCCAGCTCACAAGCACATTGTTGCTATTCCTGAAAATGGGTCTGTTCCCTCTGTTAAAAATACTTCTGCTGTGAAATGGAGGAGTGGGAGTAGGAGAGCCCTCTCTCAGAGATGGGTAAAGCCTGAGTCTAGAACAGCTGCTGTCTCAGGGAGCTGGGGACCCCTGGTGCCTGAGTCAGCAGCCTGCCTTCTTTGCCTCAGGTGCTGGATGATAAGAACGTACGCCGGCGTTTCCGGGCGAGTAACTATCAGAGCACGACTCGAGTGAAGCCCTTCATCTGCACCATGCCCATGCGGCTGGACGATGGCTGGAACCAAATCCAGTTCAACCTGTCAGACTTCACACGCCGGGCTTATGGCACAAATTACATCGAGACCCTGAGAGTTCAGGTGAGAAGCAGGCATGGCCTGCCCACAGAAACCAATGGTCGGTAGTCTTCCTGCTGGCTGGGACAGCTTTGCTGTAGATTGGGAATCCATGTTTATCCCTGACTGGTCCCTTTGCCAGTCCTGCTCTTTGCAGAGCACTGCAGGAGGGGAGCAAAGACCGAACTGAAGCAGCAGAGGTCTTGGTGCTGTCTTGCTTTGCTGGACTAGACTGGGATGAAGGAGCCCATTTCCATCTTGTTTCTCTTGCTGGCTGTCAGTTAGGGTAAGAGTTGCAGTCCACCTAAAGTGCCACGCATCCTGCTGGGTGGAGGTCTGCTGGAAATTAGCCGTGTGCTGCCTTACTGAACAGATACGCCAGACAGCAACTGGCCAAGTGGGAACCTGGCTGGTGAAGACCCAGGGTGTTATGGTCCATCCATATCCCTGGTAAAGCTCGTTTCCTAGTGTGGGTGAAGTGACCCTGCCTTCACCGAGCCCCTTGGACCAGAGCTGATGCAGCATTTGTTCCTGCTGAGGACATGAAACTTGTTCCATATGCTAGGGATTCATGTTTGCTGTGTCCAGTGGCATGTGTTATTTTGAGGAATGCCTGTGTGCGGAGCATGCCTGTTCCTTAGTATGATGGGAGTGCTGCAGTTCCTTGTGGGGTTGCCCTGAGATGAGCAGGCAGTCAACTGGGAAATGTCTGCCTTCTCACATAGCCATGAGGGGGACTGGAGCAACTCCTTCGCTGCCAGCTGATGGTGGAGGCAGCACAGGCTGGACAGTCTCATTCCTGACCTCAGGGAGGCCCTGAAGAGGGAATGTTAAAAATGCACCAAGCTGAGGCTGAGAGTGTTCTGGCAAATGCTGATACCAGTGGAGAAGCAGAGGTGGGTTCACAGCAAAGAACCCTCTAAGCAACTAAGGCAGATCTCAATTTGCAGAGATGCCAGAGCTTGGCCAAATCTCCTGAGCCAGCCTGCATCACTGGAGAGAGCATCTAATGCAAAGCAGAGGGCATGGGCCAATGTTTCTTCTCTGATGCCCTGTCAGATTCAGAGAGAGGCAGTGAGGTCTCTTCTCCAGCTGCCGAGCCAAGGAATCCAGGCTGCTGCAAGAGAGCGAAGCTGGATGTGGAAAGAGCATATGGAAAGTGGACTGACTCTTTGTTTTGACTCTCAGATCCACGCCAACTGTCGCATCCGACGGGTGTACTTCTCTGACCGGCTCTACTCAGAGGATGAGCTCCCAGCTGAGTTCAAGCTGTATCTGCCTGTCCAGAACAAGGCCAAGGTGAGGTAGCTGTGGGAAAGGAGGGTGGGAGCAGCAGATGGGCCAGGCTAGTGTTCCTCTTCCTCCTCCCGCTGCCTTCACAAACCAGAGTTTCTTCTAGCAGCAGAGCTCTTACCAGGTTTGGCCATCAGCCAGGGAGCACCCTTACTGTTGCCAGGGTGAGCAGTCTGTCGGGGGTGCTTTGTGTTTTGGCAGGAAAGCCACTCAGTGTGGAAGTTGTCATTCCCATCTAGGAGCAGGGTGAGCTGTGCAGCTGCTCCTTCCTGTTTGTGTTGAAGGACTCTGGGCAGGGTGGCAGCCTCCTGGCATCTCTCTGGAGCTTTCACCCATGACTCAGCACAGTGGCTTTGCTCTTCAGAGCTAGCTGCAGCTCCACACTTGTGTTCCAGGAGGGATGCTGTTTGTGTCCCTCTAGCCCAAGTTTACTCCCCTCTGATTTCTTCCCTGCCCCGGTGCAGATGGTGGTGCTGTGAGGTGGGGATAGGCAAGGTTGTGGCTGCCCAGCAGGAGGAGATGCCAAGCTCTGCTCTGGTCGTGATGGGAGCGGAGTCCCTGGCATATTGGCAGCAGTCTTGAGCCTTGTGAGAAAGTGCCACCTTTGCCAGGGCCAGCCTGTTCCAGTGCAGATGCTCCTTTTAGCAGAGAAGATTCCTGGGCAAAATTTCAAGGAGCTGAGGGGGGATGCTGGGTGCTGATCTTAGTGGGAGGCAGAAGGCAGTGTTAACAGTAAGTAGCACCTCTGCGGAACCTGTCACTGCCTTCTGGGCTGTAGCAGCCTCCCAGGGGTGTCTGGGGAATGCTTGGAGCCCTCCCAGTACAGTTGTCTTGGTGCTGCCAAGTCTAATAAGTGTCTCCTTTCTTCTCCCTGCGCTGTCCAGCAATAACACCATGTTGGGAAGAGATGTGAGAAATGCTTGGGGTCAGTGGGAAAACAAGAGCAGATGGAAGAGAAGGCCCTGCTGAGACCAAGTTTTAGATCAACTCACCTTGCCTAGGGTAACTTTGTTTCATCTGGTATCCCTCTTCTGACAGGACACAATTAACCATGTAACAGGTCTGGGACTATGTTGTTGGTGTGCGAGTTGTACAGAATCAGAGTTTTCCTAGCTGTTCCTAAAGTGCTGAGCCTAAATACTGCAAGTGGCCTGGTACCTGATCTTGTGTTGCACAGAGGTGTTGCTCAAAGCAGCTACTGTGCCCCCGAAGAGGGGATTCAGCAGGAATTACGGGGTTAAGTGTGCCCTCTTGAAGATACCAATTTTATTTTTTCTTTCCTTGTTTTCCATCTCTTATTTTATACATGCTCTAAATATGGATGTAATACTCTCCTGGAAAGTTATTAAACATTTGACTCTAAGTCTGCTTCTGGCCTCTTCCTCCTTTGAGGGATCCTTTAACTTGCCCATGTTAGTGCTTCAGAAAGTGCTGAAGAATTGCTTTAGGAACCCAGATGTTAGAATTTGCCTCTGAATTTGACTTTGATTGGCGGCCTCGCTGTTTAAGGGATAGCACAGATGTGAACAACAGTAATCTGGAGAGAGGAAAAATAGTAAGGTTTCCATAGAGGAGACAGGATCTGTCTCCAATCCATGAGGTTTGTGGTACTCTACCTATGACAAAAACTCATGCTGTTTGCTTTTAGTACATGGAAATGGGTTTTTCATTCCCTTCTTACTTGAAGCCGTTTTCCAGCAGTGACAAATTGGTCTTACCTGCCTGTTAGGGCATGGCTCTGTTTGCTAAACAACTCGCTCCAGCTCTCAACCAAGCCTTAAGCAGCTACTTATAGCAAGAGGCACACAATAGCCTTCCAGCTGCCAAATTGTCCCTTTCCCCAGGGATCAAAGGGGAGGTTTAGCAAAGCAGCATAACAGGAGTGGAAGTCTTTTCCTGTGCTGAAGCTGCCCTTCCCTGCCTTAGACCAATCTGCCTTTGTTGTGGAAAGGCTTGCAAAGGGGAGGCCACGAACCTCCAACAGTGACAGAGTCTGGGAGTAACTGATGCCTTTCCTCCCCCTGCAGCTACTCTGGTGGGATGGTACCTAAGGCAGGTACTGATCCTTCCCTGGTGTCGGGCTGTGCAGTGAATTGGGAAGACTACACTTTCATTATTGTCCCATAGAACAAAGCTGGTCTCTCCCAGGAGGAGGAGAGCCTGTTGGGGGACATATGCCCCAGATTCTGAGTTTAATCCTGACCACTGACTCTCCACCTGGTCTAAAGGTTTGGCATGTCTGTGTACCCTCATGGTCAGCAGCTCCTCTGTATGAACCACACTACCTCTAGACAGCTCTCAGAACACCTATAATGCAGCTCCCTTATTTGCACCTTTAAATGGGCTTTGAACTGGAGCTGCTGACCCCATGCTGCCATGTGGTGCTGGAGTGCACTTGCAGAAGGCTTTCTGGAGAAGACTTTTCCAATTTTTATAGCAGCCGAATAGCTTGGTAGCTCTAAGGAGCCAAGCCAAGGAAGCCCACATGGGAAGGCACCATCCATCTCATTTTGACATCTACCAAGGCTTGGCTGGACTTGAGATTTGTTAAGTGGAATTGCACTGTATCGTGTGCCAAGGATCAGCCTTAATGAAGTCCATGGTGAAGCTTTCCTGCCATGTTTGCAAAGCGTGCCAGGGCTGGGGGAGCTGCTGAGGGGATCCATTGGACCCCGGCAGGGTAAAGTGTGCATCCTTTCCCACAAGCCCTTGCTCATGAGTATGTGTTTTTGGCAGTTGTTGGTGGCCAAGCACTCACCAGGAGCTGCTGCTGCCTTTCCCTGCCATTCTGGGGCCCATGCTGGAGTTGTTCCTTGCCCTCCAGGAGTCGGATTTGCTCTGAGTGAGTGACGTTAACGTGTTAAGGGGCTGGGCTCCCCAGGGCCCTGAGCAGGCTGCCTCTGTGAAGAGATTAGATGGGCCTTGCTGCCAATTCCTGCCCGACCTCTAGGAGCTGTGCCAGTGGATTTGTTGAAATAAACTCTCAGCCGCAAACCCTTATATCTGTGTGGACCCTCTGTGTATTTTTTAATATGAAACAAAATACTGAATGTTCCTGTTTACATGCTGCACAAAGTGGAGCATCATCAGATACTGGCTCTTTCCTTTAGGGCCAGATGGTGGGGAATTTATGCGGTGTTCTTCAAAAATCTTCCTTTTCTAATCCCCCTCTCCCATCAAAACTTTAACCATTTCACTGAAGGTGAGGGAAGTTTGGATGCTTTCCCTGGGGGAGAGGAAGATGCTGCTGGTGCATAGGCCAAAATGTCACAGGCGTCCTGTCAACAGTCGTTTCCTAGAGTAAATGTGCACCAGCAAAACTCCTGTGATGAAGCGCCCGGCTTCTTATTGCTTTAGTTATGGCTCTCGACCCAGCGGGGATACAATGTCCTCCTACATGAAAAGAGCAGAGGGAGGCAGGAAGGACGTGGGTGCAGAGATGGGAATCTGCCCCGAGGACAGCTACTGCCTGTGTGCTTCCAGGGCAGCCCCAGCTTGGTGTGAGGGGTAAGCAGAGGGGGAGTCCTGGTTCAGTGTAGGTGGCCTGCAGAGAAAAGGTCTTAAATACTCCTTGTTCACCTTTCTGTGGGTGGCCTGCTCCTTTCTTCCTGCTTAAGTCCTTATCGCAGTTCACATCTAGTGGGAGAGAAAGGAATCTTTCTTCGCGGGGAGCCTTGGATTCAACCTGGGGTGGAGCGGGGCCCGCCCAAAGAGTTTTCCTTGCCTCTGCCAGCTTTTCACCTTCCCCTTCCAGTGGCTGGGGCAAGATCCTGCACTTGGGCGCTTTGATCGGGACCTAAGTGGTGGGAGCCTGCTTTCAATATCAAAGGCAAAGCTTCCCTTTGAAATCTTGGATGCTGAAGGACAGAGAGTGCATGGGCTGCAGCACCTCGGAGCAAGGGACAGGAGAGCAACCCTCCCCAGGCTGGGTCAGGGAGCAGACACGCTCGGACCGAGCTGGAGCAGCTGGCAGTCACCGCGTGGTGCAAGCCAAGGCTGGGACATCCCTTGGCTCCAGTGGCTCTGCCTGGGCAGGTGGCAGCAGCTGGCAGGGGAAGCAGATGGCAGGGTTTTCCTGGAAAGCTTTCTGTCCGTGTGCTCTGCTGCTGGGGCAGAAGCAGTTTGGGTAAGACTGGCCCAGCAGAGTGGCAGGACACTGGTGCAGGCTTCTGTCCTGGCCTGTGGCCTTCCTCTTACTCTTTGTCTTTTTCCTATTAAGTGGATCCTGACACAAAGCACAGAGCTCTGATCATGGAGGTGATATGCAGGAATCAAAAAACATCTGTGCCAAACTCTGCTCCTTGCCCTCTCTGCCTCCCGTTCTGCATCTCCCTGGATGTCTTGGGCCAAATGTTGTCATCTTTGTAGATGGATTACACCTCCAGGGCGATGCTAATCCTCTGCAGCTGCTGTCTAGCGTAGGGCAGGCGGTGCTGGAGCTGAGGGAAATATTTATTTTGAGTTTTGCCATTGGCCACTGCCCAGGAAATATGAGTGACCGTACTGGGGACTTTGACCACTTCTGCACGCAGGGAGAGTTGATCTTCCTGACCCGCTGGTGCGTGCAGGAGGGGTGAGAGGTTCCCCCGGCAGGCTGCAAAATGGGACCACCCAAGCAAGGATGAGGGAGTGGCTGTGTGCCCTAAGAGCTGCCCTGGGATGTGATGGGGAAAGCCTCAGAGCTGCTAGAGGTGAGAAGATGATGAATGCTAAGTTGTGCTGAAGCAGACCTGCAGACCGTCTGCTCCATTGTCACCTCGTGTGTTGCCCCTGCAGCCCCAGAAATTACTTTCCTCCTCATGAGATGGAGGGTTGAGCACCACAGGGAGTGAAGCTGGTGGCTGCGGGGTCGGGGTGGGGGGAGGTGACAGGCATAGGCAGCGCACATGTGTGCCAAGCTCAATGCAGCTGGCAGGTGCATCCCACCCACAGCAGGGCTGTGCTGGCACTGACCCCCACCCAGGCAGCACCCGAAGCCTCAGTCCTGTTTGCAGCGTGCACAGGCAGCAGGTTCATCCCCTCCCAGGGCCCCGCGGCTCTTCCCTCTTTCCCCAGTGTTGTTTCCTCTGGCCTTGAGGCTGGCTGGTTGCTGCTCAGTGTATCCCGGCCCCCATTCTTCCTCTGCACGGAGCCTGGCTTCCTCTCTGCTTTCCAGGTCCTCTCTTCAGTGGCGCACAGGGGATCATACCCTGGCTTGCAGAGGAAGAGGAGGAGGCAGGACAAAGCACGGTTTCTCCTGTGATGGTGCCAAGTAGGCAGGGAAAGCCCGTGACAGCCCTTGTCACCCACATTCCAGCAGCATGTGGAGCCCCATCCCACAGTGGCCAGCACTGCCCTGGCACAGCAGGGCCTGGAGGACACTGAGCTCCCAGGGTCTTTTGCCAGGTCAGGCTTCTCCAGCCTATTTTTGGGAAGCTGGGCGCTGCCTGGTGGGGGGTGGATCCTGGCAGGGCTGCCTGGTGCCTGGCAGGGCCAGGGTGAGTGGGACTTGTGCTGCCCCGAGCTACTGAAAGCCCTGTCCCTTGCAGGAGGTGCATCCCTGCCCTCCCCAGGATCTTGCGTCTGTGGGTGGCCAGGGGTGAGCCAACCCCACTGTGGGCATGCAGGGCAGAGTGGGAGCCTCTGGCAAAGAGCCCAGGCCCTGCTGAAATGCTGGGCTATGTCTCTGGCAGGGTCCCTCGCTGCTGTCCATGAGCGTTTCCAGATGGCCCTGGGCTCCTGGCACTGGTTCTGCTGCAGCATCCGGGGAAAAGTGGGAGGGGGTGGGAAGTGATGTCCCAGCTCACCAAACCCGAGCAGCCTGGGACTCTGCTCCCAGCGCCACTAATTCCCCCTGGGGAATTGTCCCATCCTGAATCAGCAAGGAGTCCCCTCCCCTGCCATGACAGGGCTGCCCAGGCAATGGGATGCCGCAAGCGCCTGGCCCTGGGCATTCTTGGCTGGCTCAGCTGGCTTTCCCTGTGAGCCAGGTGTCTCTCCAGGTACCAGGCTTCGGGGTCCCCACCCCTGCATCCTGCCGAGCCCTCAGCACCCCTGGGAGAGAGGGGAAACACAGCTGCCGTGGGAAATAAATCTGTTGTCGGAAATGCATCTACCATGGGAAGTGCATCTAGTGTGGGAAATGCATCTACCGTGGGAAATGCATCTGCGCCTGCCTCTGGAGCCGCCTTTGCGGGGGTGGAGAGCAGCAAATCCCAGCCACGCTTTCCTCCTGCCTTGCCTTTTGGCAAGGTTTGTGCCTTTTGGTAGCTCCCGGTGCTGGTTTGGCCCCAGTTCAGGGCAGGCTGGGGTGCTGGGCTGCCCTGCAGCAGGGCTCCTGGTTCAGCAGAGCTGTGCAAGCACAAATCTGGGTGAAATGGTCAAAACCGAATTGAAAGGAGTTAAAAGACAAGGAATGTGACCCAGCACGGCCTGGCCAATGAAATACAACAGCCTGGAGCCACTTGGAGAGGTGGTTGTTGTTTTTCTGCCCCCCCCCCCCCGGGTTATTCTGTCCCCGATTTTGGCTTCTCACTTGGCTGCAGTGATGTGCTGAGTCTGAGCCAAGTGTGTTTCCCAGGGAATCATCTAATGGCTGGGAATGGCTGCCCAATGTGGGCAGGGATGGAGGCCAGGGCAGGGGATGGGTGGCCCAGGCCATGGGGTCCCCCCTGCCCCCAGCACTGGCAGTCCGGGGAAAGCGGGGTGAGAGCCAGCATGGGTCCTCCCCTTTTAAAGTAATTAGTGGCAGACGAATGGTGGGGCAGCTCAGGGTAATTTAGTGCCAGGAAGTGGCTACAGCCAAGTCTTGGGCGCTGAGCCAGCAGCTCTGGATCCTGGGGAGAGGGAAGGATGGGGGCAGGGCACAAAGGCTTCATCCCCACATGTAAAGGGGGGATCCCCTCCCGCCAGGGCTGGCAGGGTGAGGATGGGGGCAGGGGGCAGCTGGAGCCCCAGGGAGTGGGAAGCAGGTCAGGGGGGGGCTCATGCTCCCCACACCAAGCCGTGTGTCAGAGCCACCAGCCCTGTGGGGAAACAGGGAAGGCACAGGTGCTGTCCAGGTGCTGGTCCCGTGAGTCCAGTCCCATAGAGAGAGCCCCTACCCCCCAACTCCATAGGGTCAGTCCCACAGGGATGGGTCAGACCCATACAATCCCCCACCCAGCATGGCCTGCCTCCCCACCAGTGTATGAATTGTGCCAGGCCTCTGCCACCCGCCCCGAGGCTGCCCAGGCTGCACCTGCGGCTCCAGAGCAAACCCGACACCGGCTCACCACCCTGGTGAGCATTACCAGTAAAGGCAAAAAAGCCACTATTACCACCACCGCTGCATGCTGCCTGCTGTGGTTTGATTTTCCTTCCCATTAAAGGCTGAGCAACATTTTTCCCTGGATAAAGCCAATTTTCTACACACACATCCACCCCCCCACCCCCCCCGGTCTAATCTTTCCCACTCCCACAAATATTTCCCCGATCTCTGCACTGGTCACGACTCCTCCTGCTTTCCTCTGCCAAGACAGCAGCAGCGAGACAGGATACGGCCGCCTCCTTCCCCCAAGGAAACACATCAGGGCCACATGGGGACAGGGAGCCAAAGCACCTGGTAAACCAGCTCCAGGAGGGACCATGTACCGTCCCCTGGCTGCTGCAGCCACTGGCCCCTGCCCAGGGAATGGAGGTGGCCGCCCCAGGGCTGGAGCATGGTGCTGGCCAGGGAAGAACAAGGCCCGCTGTGTTCCTGGCAAGGCCATTGCCACTGCTGTGGGAGCTGGTGAAAGGCAGCTCTGTCCACTGCCAGGGTAGGGGGGCTGCTTTTGCTGACACCCCCGCCCAAACTGGTAGCCCCCAGGCAAGTCCCTGCTACCATAAAATCTGCCAAACCTCGCACAGGGCAGCCCACGTGGCTCCTGCCCCCATCCCGCAGCAGAAAGGACGGCACCACAGCTCTCCATGCACCGGACCCTTTTAATACACATACAGGATGGCTGTGCCCGCTGCCCTGCCCACGGGACTGCATGACCCCAGGGCTGCACCCCATGGCAGCGGCAGGGTCCGGGCTAAGCTGAGCCCACAGGGGGTTGCAAAGGTGGCGTCTCCCCCTTCACACTATCTTTAGGCACCACATCCCTGTATCCCCGTGGTTCAACAGGAAACCTGGCTACGAGATCGGCCCTCCCTTCTCCTTGCACCTCCCTGCCATTGCAGGTGCTGGCAGCTGAGACCTGCCAGCTCATAGCACTTGTGAGCAGCCCCCAACCTGCTCACCACCCCATGCAGCACAGGTACAGCTCAGCAGGTTCAGGCAGAAGAGACTCTGCTGGGCCCCCTTGGCAGAGGTGGGTGCAACATGATGGGTGGCAACCTGATGGTCACAGCGGGGGTTGGGGCAGGCGCCAGGGAGCAGGCAGGACCTGGATGCCCTCCAGCCCGCTGTGACCCAGCCCAGCTGTTCTGGAGGGGCTGGGAGAGATGGGCATCCCCCCTTTTTTGAGGCTGGAGCCATCAAGCAATAATGGGGCAAGAGGGGCCAAGGTCATGGGGAGGGGCAAGGGGAGGGGGAGGTCAGGTCCATTGTTAGCACCATGGTGGTAGGGGCAGTCTGGGCAGGGAGCCAGGGTCAGACCCACTCCTGCAAGGAGCGCTTGCAGTACAAGAGCATTCGGGGCGCACCCTTCCTCTGCATCTGGACGATGACGTAGATGAGGCCGAGGATGCAGAGCAGCAGCACCAGCAGCACCAGCACCATGACAACGCTCATGGTGCGCGTGTACTCATCAATCTGCACCACCACATCCACGTCCCCGCCTGGCTGGCGGCCACCCTTGCCATAATCATCCTCGTCTTCCTCCTCCTCCTCCTCTTCCTCCTCCTCGCCTTCAGCTCGCCCATCCCCCTCGGGGTTGAAGGGGGGTCGGTCCCCATCAGGCCAACGGGGATGGGGGTCTGGGACCAGCTCTGTGTGACAGCCCATGAAGTCCCGTAGGATGGATTTGGGATAACCCGGCTCTGTCTTGAGCCGCTCGTTGTCAAATTTCCAGTACTTTGTGCCTCTGTAGAAGTAGGTGGAAGCTGCAGGAGTGAAGATGGAGGCAAGGGGTAAGTAGGCAGGCACAGGGCACCCCACAACCTGGGCACCCCTGCAGATACCCAGGACAGCAGGTTTTGCTCTGGGACTGGTGAAACCCTTCAGAAAAGGCTTCACTGCTAACTCCTGGGCACCCTCCTGGCCTCCATCCCACATGGCCAGGCAACCAGAGGGGTGACCCCATCCCCTCTGGTCTCCCCCCACCGCCCAGCCCTGTTCTCCTCCTCTACTTACAGGCATCTGGGCTGAGGAAGGCACCCTTTGGTGAGGGAGGGATGCCCACCCAGACGGAGATGGGCTTTGGGTACCCGGGGTCCACTGAGCGGCTGTCTTCATTAAAGCGCCAGTATCTGGGGGAAAGAGGTGGTGAGCAGGTGAGGAGCACGGCGGTCTCCGCCACCCACCATGCCCACTCCTGCCAGGGGCCAGGAGGCAGCAGAGCAGGGAGGAGGACCCCAGAGCTACTCACCTGTCCCCACGGAAGAAGAAGGTGTGCCCTGTGGGTTCCCACCAGACAGCTGTGTCGATGCTGTCATAGGGGATGCCCTGCCCGTAGGTGACCAGGGGCTGCGGGTACCCGGGCTCCAGGTTGGCTTCTCGGAAGAGCCAGTACCGGTCACCTGGAGGGGGAGGAGACCGAGAAGGGGGGTGAGGCGGCAATGCCCAGCTGCTGCAGCAGGTGCATATGTGGATAGGGATGCGGGTACGATGCCTGCGGCCACCCCATCCCTTTGGGATCAGGCAGCGGCTCCAGCTGGGGAGGTGGATCAGGATGGGATGAAGCCAACCAGCTCTCAGCAGCTTGGAGGGGCACTGGGGTCCCCCCTGCACCTTGGCCCTCCCACCCAGCTTCCCTGCTCACCTTTAAAGAAGACGAACCTCCCATCATGCCTCTCGTAGGCAGCATCGATGTCCCCAGGGAGGCCCCGCCAAAAGTGCCCAATGGGCATGGGGTAGTTGTCCAGCACCCGGTTGTGCCGGACCCTCCAGAACCACCGGCCCTGGTGGGAAATAGGGTGTTGGAAGAGGACGGGGAGACACAGTCCCAGTGCCAGGCATCTTGCTGGGGGATCCTCCCACCTAGGGACCCACCACATCCCCAGGGAAGGGGCAGGAGGACATCCCGGCAGGTACCTTGAACACAAACATCTCCCCACGCAGCACCGCCACCGTGTCAAAGTTCCCATCGCAGATGTCGGGGCCGTACTGGTCAGGTCGGTCTGGGCTGCCAGGTTTGGGGGGTCGCTCGGGTTTCCCCGGGGGAGGCAGTTTAGGGGGTCTCTGGTCTGGCTTGCCAGGTCTCCGGGGTGTCACGGTGGGCAAAGGCTTGGTGGGCTGAGGGTGCCCATCTGCGGTACCTGGATTGGGTGGGTGAGAGAAGGGATGGGGTGATGCAGACCAGCATCACCCGTGCCTCGGCTTCCCCATGCACATGCCCAGCATCCCACCTCTGGGCTGATCCTCCACCCATCTCCTCACCGTACAGCTGCTGGATGCCCTTGAGGTCATCCTCAGGCAGCTGGAAGTTCTCCGTGTCCATCCACTGGTAGAAGGGGGCCATGATAGCACTGGGGTTGCTGGAGTGCTCCAAGCCCAGTGAGTGCCCCAGCTCGTGCACAGCCACTAGGAAAAGGTTGTTCCCTGAAGGGAAAGGCACCATCAGCAAGACGGGGTGGAGAACATGATGCATGGGGTGGGTCCTTGGCCCCAACACCCTGCAATGAGGGTGCTACGGTGGGAGCTGCCTGCGTCACCCACGGTGGAGCCACTCTCCCTGCCACTCCTGCCCACACCAGCACATCCCCCTGCCCTCAAACCCAGGGGCCTACCAGGCTCCTCTGGTTGCCTTCACCACCTCCTTGGCCCTCAACTCACCAGACACATCCGTGTTCTCCAGCGTCCAGGGCTCATCCGAGTCAAAATGCGTGTCCCCCCCCATGCCAGGACCAGGAAAATAGGCATGAGCCAAAAAGCCCCCAACACCGTCAAAGGGGGAGCTGTCTCCATGGAAGCCAGAGGCGAAGAGCACCATGATGTCAGCCTCCTTCTTTCGCTTCTGCCGGATGTCCTCGTAGGGTACCTCCCGGAAAACCAGTGGTGTGGCTTGCTCCCACACCCGGAAAGCTCGACGGACAGCCTCGTACGAGTGGTACCGACCCAGCTTCTCCGTGTAGTTTTGGATGCTGGGGGTACAGAGCTCACTGGGGATGGCCCGGGACAGCACTCGCTCCCCGAGGGCACCCATGGCTCTCCATGGGCTGGAGGGTGGAAAGCCCCAGAGATGTTGGGTACCTGAAGGTGAGGTGGCTCTGGCTCCAGCGCCGCCCTGTCAGCGCGTACCGCTTCCGCCGCATGTTCGACTTCGTCCGCACCCCAAACTGGTCTGGGACTCCACAGCGGGGACGTTTCATCCACCTGCCAGGAGGGCATCGAGCCAGGGCTCAGCCCACCACGGCCAAGGTCCCTGAGGGGTTACAGCAGCCGTGGACAGCGAGGGAGGTGTCCTGGCTGCAGGGGTACAGCCCCCAAAAGGGGAGATGCAGCTCCCATGGGAGACAGCACCCACATTTCCAGGTGCAGGCAGAGCTCCGGGGCTGGCAGGCAAAGCCAAAGAGCCAGGGAGTGGAGCTGCCTTCTGCTACAGCAAGAGGACATGGAGAAACTCACGCCTTGGTCTCCTCATCCAGGACGCCGGTGACAGTGATGCCGTAAAACTTCTGCATCTCGGCGAGGGCCGAGGAGAAGGTCTGAGCTGAGCGCATGGTGGACATCTGCCGGCTGGGCTGCGGCAGGTAGCCATAGAGCCGCAGCCATGCCTGCGCCGGGGAGAGCCGAGCGTGAGGCTGTGGGAGGGGAACAGCCCGACAGGGGGACCTGGAGCTCCTTGAGACCCCAGCGAGGCAGGATCCGGCCCACCACCCACTGCCACCCCAGCCCTATCCCCCCTCATGGGGTGTCTGTGCCAGCTGCCAGGGGCAAATGCCGCACCTGGGCAGGCAGGGCAGGCAAGCTGGAGCACGCAAGCAGCATTTGGGAGGCAGGGAACAGAGCCCCAGCCCTGCCCCACCAAGTGTGTGTGTGGGGTTCCTCCAATCCCAGGGGGCTGTCGGCCACCCTGATCCCAGGGAGAAGGCAGCAGGCAGGGGGCCAGCCTGCCCGCGGGCCGCCTATCTCCCCACTGTCCCCCGGGAGCTGCAGATGGACACGGGGCCAGCCGCCTGCCCCACCCGCCCTCCACCCACAAAGGGGCTTCTGTCCTGCGGGGCTGGCAGCTGCCCGGGGGCCACTCGCCCCTATTCCCCGCCCCGGGGGCTGCCAGCCCCGCAGAAGAGCAGCGGGCAGGAGGGGGTGCTGGGGCGCGCCGAGTCTCTTCCTTCCTGCACCAGCCTCCACCTCCTCTTGTCTTTTTTAATTACTTTTTTAGAAAAAATATTTTTATTATTACTTTTAATTTTTGTATTTTATTTTTTTCCTTTTAATTTTTAAAATTTTGAATTTTTCCTTTTAACTTTCAGTTTCTGATTTTTTTCTTTTAATTTTAAAAACTTTGTTCTTTTTTCTAAATTCCGTTTAATGTTTTCACTTTCCAATTTTTTTCACTTCCCAATTTTAAAAAAAAATGGCTGAATGTTTTAATTTTGAAAATTTTTTAAATCTTTTATTCATTTTTTTACCATTTCCCCCCCCCCAAGGCAGGCTGGCGGAGCAGAGACTTTATCAAAGGCCCTTTCACCCCCTCCCCCGCCGCAGCCTCGCGTGGGCACAAAGCGCTTCCTCTCCCCCGCCGGCTGCTGCCCGCCGCCCCGGGGGGCGACCCGCCCCCCCCCGCACCTGCGGCCGCCGGCGCTGCCTGCCCCGGCGGTCCCGGGCAGGCAGCGCCGGCGGCCGCAGGTGCAAGTAGGGAGCGGGCAGGGTGCCCCCGGCGGGCCCCCCCGCCCTCCCCGCTCACCTCCGCGTTGATCTCCTCGCCCGCCGCCGCCGCCGCCAGCAGCACCAGCAGCACCAGGAACGGTGGGGGGCGCCCGCCCGCCCGCGGCGCCCCGCCCGCCCGGCAGGGGGCGCCGCCACCTCCTGCCATACCGGGCCGCGCCGCCGCCGTCCCCACCGGTCCGCGGCTGTCCCCGGGCCGCGCCGGGCCGGGCCGGGCCGAGCGCGGCGGTGTCGGAGCTACGCCGCCCTCATGGCCCGGGGCCGGGCCGCCGCGGGGGGCTGCGCACGGTGCATGGGCGGCACTGCCAGGCGCGGCCCGTCGCCTCCCGACCCGCCTTTGTGTGCGGGATCAGGCCGGCGGCAAACAGCACATGGGCAGCCACCGCGGCGCGGCGCGGCGCGGCTCGGCTCGGCTCGGCTCGGCTCGGCTCCCCTGCCCTGCCCTGCCCGCCGGGAGCAGCAGGGTGGCGGGACGCGGGCGCGGCGACACCGGCGCGGCTCGGCTCGGCGGGGAGCGGGCGGGGCGGGGCCGGGCTGAGGGGCGGGGCCGCGGCGGCGAGGGGCGGGGCCGCGGCGCCATCACACGGACCCACGCACACACGCAGCCCACCCCCACGACACCTGCTCACGCGGGCGTGCGCAGCCAGAGCCGCGGCCCGGCGCCCACCGGCGGCCAGGGCCTGCCCGCCCCTCCCGGCCGCTCGCACGCTGCGCCGGCAGCCGCCCCCCATCCCCGGACTTTGCCCCCGTGGCCCTGCTGCCGAGCCCGGCTCCCTGCCCCGTCCCTGAAGCCAGGAGCGCGGTCCCTGACACCTGCCGCAGTTACAAAACGGGGCGATGTGCCAAGCCGGGCCCCGCTGGGGCGGGGGCCGCTAGTCGAGCATTAACCTGGCGCTGCTGGACTCGGACCATGGAGAAACTGGTCGTGCTGGAACCAGTTTCACCGGAAGTCCCCAGGGGCTAAGTATATCCATCTTTGTTTTCCCTTCCCCAAAAGAAAACTCGGGGTGTAATCACATGCCTTATTACGCAGATCCCCATCCCAGAAACTAACTGGCTACAGACTTAATAGAATTTTGTTAAGGATTTTGAAAACCAGCTGTCGCACGGGTGTTGGTAGGCATCACGACCTGTGCTGAGATGCTCCCACGGCCACGAAGGCCTCAGGCTCTCTCGTGTGCCAGGACAGGCAGCACAGCACCAAGCTCACAGAAGCACTTGCAGGCATCGTCTCATCTGAAGTCTGCAGGAGCTGGGCGTGTCTGGAAGGGAACAGCTGAAATATACCACGGAAGCAATTTTATGACATGAGGAGACAGATTTTTACTGCTCAGAAGTCCCGGAGTCTTTCATCAGACAGATGTGGAATGAAAGATTCAGGACAGCACATTGGTATCCTGCTCCAAATACTTGAGAGGCTGCAGCCCGCCTCCCTGCACAAACAAAAGGATTAAAAAGGAGCTTCTCCCAAGGGACGAAGTCCAGCCCACCGTCCCCAGGGTCATCATGGCACCAGGGGTGCTGTTCCCATGGGGACAAAGCACGGAGCCTGGGCAGGAGCTGCCACCCCTTGACTCGCCCGTGGACATTGCCCTTCCAGCTCAGGCAAAAGCTGACACTGCCCTCTCTTGGGCTCGTCCACACACGGCAGCAAGCTTGGGAGAAGCAGCACACCAAGAAAGTCCTGGGCTTATGGCACGCACAATCTTAAACCAAAGCTCTTCTTTTAGACCCAGCCTGGAGCACTGAAACACAAGGGATTTCCAACTTCTCCCCTCCAGATTTTATCTTTTGCTGTTGGGCAAAAGGATCAGATACTGAAATTTCTCTAGAGGCAGCAGCAGTGTGAGAGGGACACAGAACATGACCCAGGAACTTGTCTGAGCTGGCTTACAATAGGGAGATGCTCTGGTGAGACAGTCCAGCTCCGTGTCCTTGCTTCTTGCTACTCAAAGCATGCTCAGAGCCTCCCGACAATCAGGCAGTGCGATTTCCAACCATGCGAGACACTCTCCCTTTAGCAACAGCTTCCCACGCTACCTTCTTCCTCCTTCCCATAAGGCATATATGGCTTTTATAGAGATTTTTTTTTTCTTTTTTTTAAAAAATCAGCAAAATCAGCAACCGTGGGATGGCTGGAACCGCCAGTGCTGACTGCAGCACATACAGTGGTGAGGATGAAATCTGCTACAAACATTTCTTCATCCAGCAACTCAGACTCAGAAGTAGCCCAACTTGAGGCCACAAACACCTCAGAGATGCTGAGAAGGCAAGAAGAGCATGGGAGGTGCGTGACAGCCCACATCACTCAGCTGCACTGGAGAACAGTCCTTGGTTGAACATCAGGGTCTTCGAGGCTCTGAAATGCACAGCCCCACCGGCCCCTACCTCAAGGGGAAGGAGAAGTACTTGTTCCCTGACTTGCAGTGGATTTGCTCCCATTGGATACGCAGCAGGAGCGCCGAGTCCTCAAATCCATCCACGATGTCCTGGAAAACAGATGCAGGAGTCAGGACCAGGAGGGTGGATCTGCCAGAGGAAGGAGTCAGCAGCTTCCTCTCCAAACCAAGTCAGAGACGAGGCCATTTGTGGCTGGAAGTCTCTGACTTCCTTCTGGAGGGTGATTTAGCTCATGCTCCCCCCAAAAGCTTCTCTTCTTTCAACCCAGTAAAGTTGTCTTGCTCAGTGAAGAGAATTTCCTACTCTCCACCCTCGGCAGGACACCAGCTGGCTGGATGCCAGCTCTGCTCTTCCCCTGCTCTCCACACTGCTTGGGGACGCACCTGGAGCTCCTGCAGACACTGCCCTTCCAGCCTGCCAGACAGGTCCCCGACACACCAGGCCAAGCTGATATGGAACGATGGGTCCTGAAGACAAAACAGGCATCAGATTGTGAGGGTTAAAGGAGGCTTTGCTCAATGCATGGAGCCACAGTGGGAGATCTGGTGTGATGCTGCCCTGTCTGGGATCGCAGAGGTAGGAGGATCCCAAAGCTGGGAGCTCCCTCTGCCAGCTCAACAGTTCAAAGCTGATATGGACAGTGCTGGAGGTGAGATGAGTCCTAGGGCCCCCACCCCAGCCTTTTTGGACACCAGTGGGCAAGGCTGCCTGGTTCCTAGCCTCCCTGTGGTCAACTTTGCAGAAGCTTTTCCAAGTGCACAGAGAACCTCTCACGGACAGTCCTGGGGTGGGTAGGTAGGTCACTTCTGAATAACCCACAAGACCTCCCTGCTCAGCTCTGGAGACAGAGAAATCAGGGTGTGGCCCTTCAAAATCCAAAACCTGTCCACAACGCTAGTACCAAGCAAAGAGGCTGGACTAATGCCCCAGGAAACTGCCCAAGGAAGAGGCATGAGCATCGCCCTCAGTCCCACAGTGCTCACCCTAAGCCCATTCTATCCTAGGACAACTCTGCTTCCACGCACAGCAGGGCAGCGACCATGATGTACGGTCTGGTCCTTCGCCCCAGAAAGCCAATTCTCAAGAAGCCACCAGATAGTTAACATCCTTACTCTACTGCACAAGTGTCCTGGTTTCAGCTGGGACAGAGTTAATTTTTTTCCTAGTTGCTGGTATAGTGCCGTGTTTTGGATTTAGTATGAGAATAATGTTGATAACACACTGATGTTTTAGTTGTTGCTAAGTAGCGCTTACACTAAGTCAAGGACTTTTCAGCTTCTCATGCTCTACTGACTGAGAAGGCTGGAGGTGCACAAGAAGCTGTGAGGGTGCACAGCCAGGACAGCTGATCCAAACTGGCCAAAGGGCTATTCCATACCATATGATGTCATGCTCAGTATATAAACTAGGGGAAAGCTGGCCGGGGGGCTGCTGCTCGGGAACTGGCTGGGCATCGGTTGGCAGATGGTAAGCAATTGCGTCATGCATCACTTATTTTGTATATTCTTTTATCGTTGTTTTTGTTGTTGTTGTTATTATTATTATTTTCCCTTCCTTTTCTGTCCTATTAAGCTGTCTTTATTTCAACCCATGAATCTTACGTTTTTTTGTTCCCGATTCTCTCCCCGATCTCACAGTGGCGGGGGTGCAATGAGTGAACAGCTGTGTGGTGTTTAGCTGCCTGACAGGTTAAACCACGACAACAAGACGTGATACAGAAGTCATAGACTTGCGCTAGTCCCATTCTCAGCAAGATCGTGTTCAGGGTGTTAAGTATGAGCATCACTGACCGGCTCAGAGGAAATCATTTCAGAGTCTAACCTCCCCACTCCTGTTTATTTAGGGTGACCATTTCATGGACCTCTTGCAATGAACCAGCCAGTATCTCTGGACTGGCAGGGCAGTAAGTGGGAGAACCCTCACCTTGTAGAACGTGGGAAGGTCAAATTCCTCCAGAACTCTGTCCACCTCTGAGACCAGCTCCAGCAGCTGGAAATGCCCAGCGGAGACCTCCAAGCCAATAAAGGTCCTAAAGAAAGACAAGGAGAGACAGCAAGCACCCTTTCATGCTGCAGAAAGCAGAACACAAGTATACTTAGCCCTTCATTCCTACCAGGCAAATTCCCTACCCCCTAACAAAAGATAATTTGAGGAATGCCAGGTTTAAGCATTGAAGGATGCGGGCCATATTCTCAAGAAAAACAGAAGTGAAGACATGGTAGCAGGGAGAAGAAGGACCGGATGATATAGCACGTAGATTTACTAGATTAACTCAGCACCTTTTGGGACATGAAAACTCGTTTTCCAGGCAAAGGATGCACTCAATGGGTACATCAGCAGAGTGCCATGCCGTGCAGGAGCTGCATTCAAGAAGCGGAAGTTGCCGTAGGGGTTTTACGGTGGGAGAGGAAGTGGGGAACAGGAAGTACCAAGCTGGAGAGACGTGACAAAGAGGTACCTCCTCAAGGAGTATCTGGATGATGCTTTCTAGACTCCAGGAGGGGAGGGGAAGACTAAGTCTCACCCAGAATTCACTTCATCCCACCCATGACGATCGTGGGCTGCCATTCCTGCTAGATTCAGCAACTTTTCACAATTTTAATCACCTTTGTTTTGACATTTAAACTACTTAATTGCATTCAGTTGGAATCAGGCTTCCGAGCTGACGCCCACGAGAATTAGCACCATTGAAGCTATTTCTCCCCAGCTCTTGGAAGACCTGCACTACAATTTCATGACCGGCACTGCTGCCAAAAGAGGTGGCCCCCGGCTCTGCTCGCCCCAGGCTGCTCACGCTGGTGTGAGGGTTCGCGAAACCACAAAACCGACCAGATGGGAGATGGCAGTGAACACAGCTGCCTCCTTTAGCTGCTGTGAAACCATAGCATGAATCTAACCCCAGCAGAAAGGCCTGCCTCAGGTCATGTTATGAACAGATCTCTTCAGAAGACTGAAACCCTGCAGCCTGAGGTTCACCCATCACTAACAAGAGCAATGGCTTGCAGAGAATCAGCGCTGAAGCTAAAAATTTGTGAAAGTGGCAGGGAAAGGTGTGAAACCTCTGGAGACAAGGTGATCGCATACTGCCCCATCACATGGCTCAGCCCCGTCACGGGCACAGGGTGGGTGACACTTCCCATCCACCTAGCACCCTGCCCAGCCTTCTCCCAGGCAGGCAGGCTGCCCTGCTGCTCGCTCACCTGGTTTTGTTCTGGTTGGTGTAAACCTTCACTTGGTCAGCCACACAGAAGAACCTGAAATAAGAAAGATCCTATTTTAGCTAGTGGGAAAAAAGAAAAGAAAGAAGATGGGGAGGAGACAGGATTTCTACCGAGCTGTGGAAAGATAAAGGCAAATGCATGCTGCAACTGGACTAAACTGGTACAACCAGAACCTTTCTGGACTCAAATTAATCCATTCCCCCCTGGTTTCCAGCCCTCTGAAGCCCGGTCAGCGACAGAAGTCCTGAAGCAGCTCATGCTCAGCAGGCACCTGAGCCAGATGTAAGCGATGAAACCATCTGTGGTTTACAGGATGGCACAGCTCTGGCCTCATCCTTGAAACCCAAGACCTGACTTGTCTGGTGCCAGATCCCAAGGCAGAGAGGAAAACTCCCCAGGGCTTTACTGGTGCAGCACCGGCTCCCAGAGATGACTTAGGGTGCCGGTGCTGGTGAAACACAGACCCTGAGGAAGCATGAAGGGTGTGAGGAGTGCTGTCGTCCCTACCTGTCGAAGGAGGCCAGGCGCTCCTTGAGGGAGCGGACGAAGGGGTCTATCCAGTGGTAGCGCAGCACCACACACTGTGAGAGGCTGAGGTGGAACTCCTCCATGGCAGCCAGCGAGGAGACATAGGTGCGAGCGCGGGAGACCAGGAGCTCCAGCAGCTCCAGGAATTCCTCCTGGACTCTGTCTGCGGGGCAGCGTGGTCAGAGCCAGGCCGCTCCCCGGAGCGCCGGCCGCGGATCCCCACCGGGGACAGGCGGGTCCCACGGGTCTCCCATCCCCGCCGTGCATCGGATGACCCCGGGGGCTCGTCGGGACTCACCCGGCTGGGCTCCGTCCCGGCCTCCCCTCCCGGTCCCATCCCGGGCCGCCGTTACCTACAGGGCAGGTAGACGTGGGTGGCCCAGTTGCCCCGCTCGTGGGGAAAGCCGCGGACGCGGCCGCCGTGCTGGGAGCTGTCGTCGCTAACGGCCTCCTCTGGCTCCGGATCGCCCGGCAGGCCGGCGGGGACGGGCAGGCGGGGGCGGCCGGCGCTGCAGGGACCGGGGAGGAGGATGACGAGGCGGAGGAAGGCCGCGCATTCCTCACCCGGCCCCGCTCGCTCCCGCCGTCCCCCCACCCCGCGCGAAGGGCCCGTCCCGCCGCCCCCCGCCGCACCCACCTGGCCCGGGGGGGCCCCTGCGCGCCGCCGCCCCGGCGTCCCCCTTCCTGCTCCTCCTCCTCCTCCGAGCTGCTGTACCCGACCAGCGCGGCCCTCATGGCGGGCCCGGCCCCCCCGCGGCGGTGCCGGTGTCGGCGGCGGGGGCGCAGTTGTCGGCGCGGCCCGGCAGGGGGCAGCCGCCGCGGCCCGCCCCGCCCCGCCTCCTCCGCCGCGGCCGGCCCGGCCCGCTCCGCTCCGCTTAGCTCCGCTCCCTCCCGCACCCCGCGACCGCCGCCCGCCCGCCCGCCGCCGGCACCGGCGTCCCCTTCCCTCCCCTCCCTTCCCTTCCCTTCCTCCCGGCGACCGCCGCCACGCCAGTGCGGGGCTCGGGCGGAGCGCGCAGGCCGCGGTCCCGCCGGCGGCGAGCGGGCTGACAGGGGCCTCCCACCGCAGGTGAGGGGCCCAGCCGCCGCCGCCGCCCTTTGTGTGGGCCTCGTCGGGGCGGGGGCGGCCCCGGCCGGGCAGGGACCCCCCCACCCCACCGCGGGGCCTCCCGGCGCGGCGGCGGCGGTGAAGGCCTCGGGGCGCCGTCACCGCGTTTGTCCGCAGGCCGGCGGGGCCGGAGGAGCCGTCCCATGGGGAGAGGCGAGCGGCGGGACGGGCCTCGCCGCGGGCTGCGGCGGCGGCGGCTGGCCTCCGAGCTCCCCGGCCACCCCCGCGGCCCGCGGCCCCGCCGCGCCTCTCCCTGAGGCGGCCTCGGCCCGGCGGTGGGAGGCCCGGACAGCGGGGAGCCGGGGGGAGGCGGGAGTCGGACCGGACCATGCCGGAGCGGGCCGTGCCGTGGGCCGCTTCTGCAGTTTGAAAGTACCTCTACTTTCGCATCTTCTCTCCTTAAATGGTTGTTGCTTCCCACCTCCCACGGAGGGATGAGTTAGGCTCGGAGCTGGCGCCGACTCGGGTACCCCTGCAGAGCCCTCGGTAAGCCAAGGTTGGTATTTCTTATTCTTCCCTGTTGGGGGGACACAAAAGCTTCACATCGCCATTAGGCTGGATGGTCTGGGATGCCGTTGGCGTTGGGTTGCTCCTGCCACGGTTAACATTGCCTGTGGGAGGAAAGTGGCAGCTGGGCTCTGCTGAAGTTTCATATCCCATCAAGCTTGGGTGCTAGGTATCATAACTGAGCCCTCCCTTCGTGTCGGCAGTCAAGGTGAGCTACCTAGGAGAAAGAGGAGATCCTGCATACTGGCAGGGCTGCAATGGCGCCTTTGGGTATTTTGGGGCTCAAAATTCTGTCAGCAGACAAAGTAATGCAGTGTCCCCATAAGCAGAAGTGCGGTCCGGTGCTGCCCAAGCTGTGGGGCACGATCCGGTCTCAGCTGAGCACTGGGGGAGGTGGGGATGCTGGGAAGTGGGTTTCTCTGATGCTCCTTATCGCTTAGTTTTAAATACAGCAAACACCTTCCTGGAAGACCAGGGTTTTACTTGCCGTGGTGAGGGCAGGCGGTTTGATGCAGAAATGGGTGTGCTTTTGCAGTGTGAGGAGCTTATGGCCCAGGAGTGCTAGCTGCTGCTTCTTGCCAGGGCCTAGACCCTTTCTCTCTCTTGAGGTGTGTTGGCACTCACTGCTATCTGCTGCTCACTGGTGGGTTTTACTCTTCTCTAAGTTGATATCAGGTTTTACTGGACATCTCTAGAAAGACTGGAACTTTTCAGTGAGCAAATCCCCTGTGATGCTCTGTAGTAAGGCCAGGCAGCACATCTGGTGTAGGTTGTTTGGCTCCAGTGTACTTTTATTCCGTGGTTTGGTAGGAGGTTCAGCTGAGCCATTGCTTTAACACTTCTTTTATCTTCACAGAGTGCTGCACGCGATACCTGTGGGTTCTGTGTTTTGTCTGCAGATAGGATAATGCTGAGGGCAAACCTTCCCCTGAGCGCTCTGGCTTTTCCTAGTCTACAAGTGCTGCCCGGAGAGGGGGAAGGCTCTTACATACATCCCGTGGGTAATGTGCCCGATACCTGAGCTGCAGAAGGAGCAGAACTGCTTCACAGGGGTGTTTCAACTGGGGTGGGATCAGGTTGGGATCTGCTGTGATATCTGTAAAATCTAACCCAGTAGCTTCTTGATTGCACAATATTTGGCATACCTCAGCCCATGCAGAGAGACCGATGTTCTCAGCCAGTGCCCCCAGTGGGGCTGGGAGATCCAGCGACTGACAAGCATACGGGGTAATAGCTGAGCTGACTGGGACCTAGGTAGTTGTGCTGCCTCTTGTGAGAGCATGCC
Organism: Nipponia nippon; assembly: GCF_047370975.1. NCBI lineage: Eukaryota > Metazoa > Chordata > Aves > Pelecaniformes > Threskiornithidae > Nipponia > Nipponia nippon. Next base: position 30,762,802 of record NW_028262391.1, read on the forward strand.
GCTCAAATGTGCGCCTGGCTGTGTCTGGGCAGAGCCCAACCCTTTCCAGGCTGAGCCTGCCTTGTCCTGGGGCCTTTGCACAGCAGCAAGTGGGGCTCCGGTTCTGGTTAGCTCCCCCACGCTGGTTTCCTGGTAGCTTTGCAGGGACACAGGAGAGTTTTCAAAGTGAGCCGTGGGGGGAGGTTGCCTAGAGAGTTGCCTGTGTTTCCTCTAAGACCTGACATGAGCTGTCTTCTTCCTTGCAGAGAGAGCTGCTCCCTGGGCTGCCTCCCTCACCCTTCCCAAATGTGAGCACATCGCAGACAGCACGGAGAAGGGCCTCCTCTTGTCTTCAAGGCACTTGCTTCTGCCTCCTGTTCTTTTGTCCAAAAAAGAAAAAGGCAAACCAAACCAGTCCACAAAGAACTTGTGCTGATCTAAGGAGGAGGCTGCGGAGTCTCAGTCACCTCTTTGCATCCCAAGATCCTGACTGTGGGCTGGATTTTCTGTCCTCAGTTTCAGGGGATCAGCTACGGGGAATCAGGATCTTGGATACTTTTGATTTTTGTTTTTACTTGAACCCTTTCAACCGAGAAGCTGAAGCTGTCACTGCTAAAATCCCGTTTTTTTTTCCCAAGCATGTCAGAAAGCTGGCAGCAGCAACAGCAGCAACCACAGCAGCCACCACCACCGCAGCAGCACCACACTGGGGCAGCTGCCCTCCCAGAGCACTCCATCCCGCCCAGCACTGCTGACAACCCCTTGGGCTGTGCCGTCTACGGCATCCTGCTCCAGCCGGACCCTGGTCTGCAGCACCACCAGCACGCCCCCATCCAGGCTGGAGAGCCGTCCCACAAATGCGGCGTGTGTGGCCACGACCTCGCTCACCTCTCCAACCCCCATGAGCACCAGTGCTTGCCAGGCCATGACCGCTCTTTCCAGTGTACCCAGTGCCTGAAGATCTTCCACCAGGCCACTGACCTCCTCGAACACCAGTGCATCCAGGTGGAGCAGAAGCCCTTTGTGTGCGGCGTCTGCAAGATGGGCTTCTCCCTCCTGACCTCGCTGGCGCAGCACCACAACGTTCACAACGGCAACGCCATGAAGTGCTCTATCTGTGAGAAGACCTACAAGCCTCCCGAGGCAGAGCATTCACAACCTCTTGACCCCTCGGAGAAGCCCTACAGCTGCTCCATCTGTCAGAAAACCTTCAAGCACCTCTCAGAGCTGTCCCGGCATGAGCGCATCCACACAGGTGAGAAGCCGTATAAGTGCACACTGTGCGACAAGAGCTTCAGCCAGTCATCCCACCTGGTGCACCACAAACGGACACACAGCTCGGAGCGGCCCTACAAGTGCACGGTGTGTGAGAAGACCTTCAAGCACCGCTCCCACCTGGTGCGCCACATGTACGCGCACTCAGGGGAGCACCTCTTCAAGTGCAACGTCTGCGAGCTGCACTTCAAGGAGTCATCGGAGCTGCTGCAGCACCCCTGCACGCCCAGCGGGGAACGGCCCTTCCGCTGCGGCGAGTGCCAGAAGGCCTTCAAGCGCCCCTCAGACCTGCGGCAGCATGAACGCACGCACAGTGAGGAGCGGCCCTTCAAGTGTGACCTCTGCCAGATGAGCTTCAAGCAGCAGTACGCGCTCATGCGCCATCGCCGCACACACAAGGCCGAGGAGCCCTTCAAGTGCAATTTGTGCGAGAAGGGCTTCGTGCAGCCCTCACACTTGGTGTACCACCAGCATGTGCATGGCATAGAAAACCTCTTCAAGTGCAACGTGTGCCAGAAAGGCTTCAACCAGTCCTCAGAGCTGCTGCGGCACAAGTGTGTGCAGAACGCAGAGCGGCCCTTCAAATGCGCGGTGTGCAACAAGTCCTACAAGCGGGCCTCGGCTCTGCAGAAGCACCAGCTGGCCCATTGTGCCGAGAAGCCGCTCAAATGCACGCTCTGCGAGAGACGTTTCTTCTCCTCCTCCGAGTTCGTGCAGCACCGCTGCGACCCGGCCCGCGAGAAGCCCCTCAAGTGCCCTGACTGTGAAAAGCGGTTCAAGTACGCCTCGGACCTGCAGCGCCACCGGCGTGTGCACACGGGTGAGAAGCCCTACAAGTGCCCTTCCTGTGAGAAGGCCTTCAAGCAGCGTGAGCACCTCAACAAGCACCACAGCGTGCACGCCCGGGAGCAGCAGTACAAGTGCATGTGGTGCGGGGAGCGGTTCCTGGACTTGGGCCTGCTGCAGGAGCACAGTGTCCAGCACACGGCCGAGGGTGCCTACCAGGTGGCTGCCTGCTTGCCGTGAGCCCCCTGCCCCTCGGCGGCTTTCAGCTTGCATGTGACGCTCCTGAGCCTTGGCCTCCCCTTTCCTCTCCTCTGTTGTAGATGGCCTGCAGAGAGTTCGGGGGAAAGGGGAGGTATGGTGGGCGGGCAGGTAAACTTTCCTCTGTCCTCTGTTGTTCAGGCGACAGACGATGTGAAAAGCTCGAAGAGGTGGAGAGGAAGGGAGGGAAGTGGGGAGAGGAAATAATGCCTGTAGTTGCCTGGCGTCCCCTGGACTGTAGCTCACGCTGTACCTGCAGTTCCAGTGCTGGGAGCTCAGCTGCCCGCTGTGGGCACCAGCCCTTCGCATGCAGCCTCTTTCCCCTGCCCTGCCTGGCGGGGTCGGCAGGGAGGGCTGCGTAACTCTCCTCCTGGAGAGGGCTCAGCAGCAAGGCAGAGCCAGCCTTCTCTTTTCTCGGGGTACGCTGCTCGGCGAGGAAGTAGCAGGTTTCCGCTGCTGGGATCTCCCAACTTTCTTGGTCCAAGCTCAGTTGAGAGGACCATTTCAGATCGTTAGCATTGATTGACTGCCCCAGCCTCCCCTGCTCTCCCTCTTTCTAGAGTGTAGAAAGGGAAAAGCCATGGGGCTGCACAGCTCCAAAAAGCACTTTGGCATTGCTGCTTTTGCAGTCGCTGGCTGTCACACTCTGCAAGGGTTCTGAGTGAGCCTGCCCGCCCCCTGTCCCTGCCAGCAGCATGGGGAAGAGTAGCAAGCACTGCGCCGGTACCAGAGAGCGTGGCAAGGAGAGCCTCCGTGCCCTACTCCTAGCCGAGAGCCTGGCATTTAAGAGCTGCTTCTTGAAGGACCTAGCTCTCCTGCTAAGACTTACCTCCAGCCCGCAGGCCCCTTCCCTCTTTGCACCACTTGGGCCGTTAGCATACCTCCAGGGGGGTCAGGCAAAGGGCCGTCCCAGCAGTTCGAACACTAAAGGGTGAGGCGAACACTATTAATAACCTACAGCTTCGGAGACGTTACCATCACCGACAGTAACCCACACCGTGTGCCAGGGGCTTGGTGTCTGATGTGCTGGGGGGAACCAGAGCAAGCCAGGAGAATCCTTCCTGGCCTGCGGGCTCGGCTCCACGGGGAGGGGAAGGTTAGCAGTGGGTAAAGGAGGAGTGTATTTTTTTCGACCCTTGCAGGAGTCCTGTTTTACCCCTTTACTCTTTCTTTACCTCTTCTTTATTTTTCAGGTTTTGCACAGTTCTTGTAAACATCACTTAAAAATAAATTTCCCCTAGCAAGGTCAATGTAGCCTCAGGTGTTTTCCTCTGCAGGATTTTGCTGGCTTCTCATGACTGAGACCTGTTACATGCCAGTTACATGCCTTGGAGGTTGAAGGTGTGCTTATTAGGTTGCCCACCAGCCTTTCCCTCTCTGTCTTTGGAGATATTAAGATGTTAAATATCCATCTGTGGAGATATTCAAGCCCTGACTGGACGCAGTCTTGAACAACCTGCTGTAGCTGACCCTGCTCGAGCAGGGGGTTGGAGTAGATGATCTCCAGAGGTCCCTGCCAGCCTCAGCTCTTCTGTGATCTTGGCTGGCCCTCATATGAGGTAGGAGCATTGTGATGAGCTATAATTAGTGAACAGCAGCCAGTAAGTTGCCCATGTGCTGCACAGGTGATTAGGATGAGTTTAATAAATGCTGTCTATGGCAAGTATAGACAGATTAACCTTGCAGAGAGTTGGGCTGTGCCTGCTTTGCTGGTAGGGAATGCTCATCTGAAAGGTGGAGAAAGGCTTTCATTTCCAGCACGGTGAGGGGGAATGGGGTGCATTTTCGGGGGCTGGGACAGTTCAGTGACAGGTCTGACCCTGGGGCTGAGTCGTCTTCGTGCGCAGCTTTAAGGAGGTTAAAGCAGACCTTGCTCTCTGCTGCCCAAGGAAGAGGGACAGATGATTATCTTACTTCATGCTGCCTCAAAGATGTAGAACTTCCTACTGAGTTTTCTGTCTGTTTCTTTTTCCTTTTTTTTCTTTTTGCCTTTTTTTTAAAGCAGTTTGTTAATATTCATTAAAAAATACTGTATAGTTTAACTTGATGTCATACTGGATCTTTAAAAAAAAAAAAGATGTGATAACTTGGATTTTTAAAGAGCTCTTTGGTTCTAGGTAGCTGTTTTTTGCTGTTTAATATGTAGTAAGTTCAGTGTATGCTTTACTGTAGGAGTAAAAATGAGGAGTAAAACCAAGGAAGGCTAATCCTGTCTTTACGGAAGGGCTTGGTGGTGATGGAGTCTGCGAGCATGGGACTGGAGCAAGCCAAGGAGCGCAGCACCCACCTGAACCCTCACTCCGCTCCTGCCTTAGGCCGTGGTTAGCTCTGCTCTTGCCCAAAGCAGCCTGGCGCAGCTGCCTCAGGTCCCACAGAGCCATGGGTTCAGCGGTCGCCCTGACTGCTTGAGCATGGCACTGCAGCCAGGATCAGAGGCCAGAGCTGGGAGCTTGCAGAGAGGCTCATCTTTAGTAAGAGGAGGGTGTGAAATGGAGGCTGCTGGAGCCTCCGTGGACTTTTGTGGCTGTATTTCTTTCTGGAGCAGCTGCTGGCTAGAGGAGGGGTTTGGAGAACTATTAGTGTGGCCCCAGAATGGCTGTGCCCGGCTCTCTTCCCTCCCCAGGGGCCCGGGTAGCTGGACAGCCTCGCGTGCTTGGGGCAGAGGAGGATTGTGGTGGGCCCCAGACACAGCTTGGCACCACGTGCTGGCCACAGAGCTACCAGGTCCTGTCCCCTTGGTACCAGCTGGGCAGAGGGACTGTTGGGGAGCGTTTCCTCATGCTGAGCAGCTGGGAAGGCCCTTGGTGTCCCAGTGAGGAGCTCCGGTTCCACTTACGATGTGGAAACAGCCAAGCAGTGCCCTGGGCAGAGAGAGCATCATCAGGGCTGTGTGCTTGGGGGCCCATGCCTGGGGGAGAGGGGACGCTGTAGGGAGCTCAGTGGGGACAAGTTCAGGTCCAGGTCATCAGCCAGTGCCTGTGAGTAGGTGCCTCCAGGTTCAAAAACGTCTTGGTGTGGCATTAGAGCATCATTAAGTAGGACTGTCCATAGGCCCATGGTGACTTGGTCTCTTCATCTTGTTTGCTGCCCTTCAACAGCCCAAATCCAGTAGAAGCCCACGGTGGTTTCTGTTGCCAGACCTCGATGCTGGTGGGTGGAGGACCTGTGCGGAGCGGGCGGCTGAGCAGCTGCCGAGAGCCTTGGGTATATTTTTATAGGGAGATTGTCTAGTTGAAAGCAGCTGTGTTGCATACAGGCAGGCTGGGGGAGCAGGTCAATCTCCATTGCTGTGCCTTTGGGTCATGTTTTGTACCGTGAGGTGAGAGGTGATGGAAATAGCAGGAGGCATGTGAGCATCAGGAGTGCGGTGCTGGGTGGGAAGGCAGGGGCTGGCATGGGGGCTGATGTCCCCTGGGCATCACACCGCGAAGGACTCTCTGCTAACTGCTGGTGTTTCCTTTTCAAACCAAAGAGCAGTTGCGGCCAAAGCCTCTTGGGAGTAAAACATGTTTCTACTCTGTACCTGTGTTGCACTTCTGACATTTATTTCAAGAGACTTTCAGGCTTCTTCATGCTGCCTCTGCTTGGTCTCTTGCATCACTCATTGCCCCACAGCACCCAGGAGGGTCGCCATGCTGGAGCTGGTGTTGTGTCAGCCTTGTGACAAGTGCTCACATGTGTCTTCAAGACGTGGTTGCCAGACCGCCTGAGGATGCTCTGTAGGGCTGGAGTAGGGGATGGTCCCTCCCAAAGGGTTGTTCTCTCAGCAGGCAGCCTGAGCATAGGATGCCACTGGGGAGGCAGCAGGGAGGGTGAAGCTGGCCAAAGGCAGCATGGATGTTGTCCAGGAGATAAATCCTGCTCTCTAGGGCTGCTGTTCCTCTGGCTACCTGGATTCAGGAAGAAGATAGTCTGTCACCTGGGCTTTTTTCGATCTTCGCTTCCCCTTACCCTACCTACAGGATGCCTTTAGCTGTGTCTCAGCCCCTTCCCCTCCACAGCTATTTTGCTTATACTTTTATAAGACCTTCTAGGCTTCTTTGCCCTTTGTTCAATTCTTTATTTGTAAGCAGTGGTTTGGTTTTCATCCCTTTTTGCATTTTGATTGTGAGGTCTCTTCCCCCTCTCCTGCCCCACCCTGGCCCCAAATTCCTCTCCCAGGCTGGATCCAGGTGATACCAAACCACTGATGATGAGGTCAGATGTTTGGGACCTGAATCTTGCTGAAATCCAGTGGGTGCTTCTGGTCCTTCCCCTGTGAGGTCATCCATCTCGCTGGGCATGGGCGATGCCTGTGGCCTGGCATCTTGGCTGGCTGGGTCATGTCCATGGTACAGCTGGCTCTGGCGAGCGAGACCGAGCCAGGAACAGGAGCCAGAGCAGAGCTGTAGGTAACGAGCGCTGGGGTGAGAGTGGCCTTTTCCATGGTGGGTCCCTTTGTCACATCTCCAAAGCTGGGGTTAAGTCAGTGAAGGGCTGTCAGACGTTCCTGGGGAGAAGTCATGGTGCTGGGGTAGGGCTGGACCACTCAGTTCCCCTGGGAATTCCTGCAGAGCGGCTGTGTGCATCAGGCAGGTGGCTGAGCTGAGTTAGCCGTGGCGTGGACACCCCTGGGATTGCGGGTATGCCCAGGCAGCCCTGCCAGCTCTCTGGGGAGCAGATGCCATCCCTGTGATCTGGGTGGGAAGACAGGCACGCTCTGGTCTTGGGGCCCATGCGCTGGAGTGGGTGGTGAGGGGGAAAGCATCCTCTGACAGTGGTTTGGGACCATCTCTGGGTGTTCAAGCCTGACCTTGCACTGTTAGAAGGGAGGAGAGCACTTTCTACTCTTCCCTTGGGTATTTACCATCAAGTCCAGGCTGCAGCCAGAGCCTGGCTGTTAATAATAAGCAAAAAACCCTTGTTCTTCGGAGTTTGACTCTTCCTCTGTTGGGTGGTGAGTTCATGTGTGGGAAGGTTCCTGCACACGCAGGCATAATGCTGAGATGCAATAATGGCAGGCCGGCAAGGTTTGGGGACAGCGGTTCTCCTGTGGGCCCTGGTGAGCCTAGCTTCTCCCCAGCTGCCAGGGTCCCTCTGCAGCATCTCCCGGCAGCCGCCTCTGCTGCTTTCTGGATGTGGAGATGCTGCTCCTGCAGCGTGCCCAGGGTGCTCAGCGGGGAGAGCAGGACCGCAGGTGGGAGCTGGGCCACGGGCTTGTCTCCGAATGCCTCCAAGCCATGGATCCGAGCGGTTTCATGGCCAGTGAGGTTCTTGGGCTCCTCCTAACCTGCGCTCGTGCCTCTGGCAGAGTTCCCAGGGCCGTGGGAAGTTGCAGCCAAGGATGATGGGGTTCGTGTGGCTTGCAGTGCCTTTAACACTGCTCTCCATGTGTTTCTAAGATGATATTCCATGTATGTGTGTATATATATTGTATTAACACATCCCGCTCTTCTGTGTGTGTCAAATGGTTTTGCTTTACTAATAAATTTATAGTTATTTATACCTTTCTGTGGATGTGTAAGATTTCTGGAGCAGAGGCCGTCTGCTGGGCACCGCCTCTCCTGTCTGTCTTTGTGCTCTGTCTGGCTCTGCTTGATTTTTTTTTTTTTTTTTATGTTTTCTTTCTTTCCCCTGAACTTTTTTGATGGAGAAATTATGGTTCATCCACCTGGTAACCAAAAGTTGAGACGCGGGGTACAGGCGGGCTCCCAGGGGCCGAAAGCAAAAGCAGGCAGAGTCTGCAATGTGGTTTTGCCCCTTGCTAGAGGTAGACTGCTCCCTCCTCGGAGCACAGGTTGCTGCTGGGGCTTCAGGGCAGAAGCAAGCACAGCTGTCCGCCTGCCAGAAAGGAGCAACTGTTTAGGAGGCAGAAGCTGATGCATGTCGTGCTCCAAGGACCCCAGCCCCGACTGTTTCAGCTTTCCCAGAGGTTTTTTTTTTCCATACCCCCCATCCTGGGATAGCAAGAGAGGAGCCCATTACCTGCAGATGACCTGACTTGCTCCATCCCACACCCAGGCCAGGTGAGATGTGTGTTTGTCTGCAGACCACGGAGAAAATGCTTCTGGCTGAAGGTTTGGGAAGGGGATGGGATGGGAAACCGAGGCAAGAGTGGGGACAGCACTTGCCCAGGATCCCACAGATGGGAGACATCTTGGCATCCCTTCTCGGCTAGCTGCTCCATTCAGAGCTCTTAAATTACAGCAGAGAGGCACTTGGGAGGAGGAGGAGGGATGTCCACATCTCCGGGAAGGGGCAGGACCCCCTTCCCCTTTGCTGATGCTGATACCAGGTCACCAGTCCCTCCATGGCAGCTGTGCTGAGCCCTGGGAGAGCGTTAGTGCCACAGAGCAGAATCATGCCTAGTGGCAGGAGGGTGATACCTTTCACAGCTGCCCTGATTTCTTATTCCTGGCTGGATGATTTCCAAGGAAAGATGAAAAGTTAAACTGCAGCTTATAGCTGTGCCCGTGTTTGAACTTTGCGCTTTGAGGAAATACTCCGTATCCTCAGGGCAGGCAAGCAAACTGCATCAGCACACCGGTGCCTTACATGGGCTTTTACTTTCTCGTCTTTGATTTCCCTAAATCACAGCAAAGCTGCATAATTTTTGCACACACCGGAGCCTCAGGCTCTGGCTGGGGAGGACCAGGACTGGTTGGTGGGAGCAGCATCCTCTCAGCACCTTATTAGGAGCCCCTTAAGGTCTGGTTGCTTTTCCAGAAGACCTTACCTAGTTGGCAGCTGTTTTCCACGCAGGTATCATTGCTGATCCCTCCTGCCTTACCTCATGAACATAGAAGCTAGGGATGCAAATGAAAGAACAGCAGAAAGTTCTCCAGCAAAAATGCCAGGAGTGCTGGCAGCATCACCCAGGAGCAGAGCCTTCCCCTTCCTCCCTGGGGTTCCTCCTGGGCATTTGCTTGCAGAAATAAGTCGAAGACCTTTGTAGACAGGTCTAGCTCAAAGAGGAAGTGTCTCCAGTGTGTCCTTGGAGGAAATGCAGGTTTACCCATTAGTAGATGCTGCTTTTTTTGAACCCCTCACTGCAGGATTTCACAAGCCTGAGCCTGCAAAAGTCCACCTGAAACTGTCGGTGCATCACTTTGCTCTTTCAGGCAGCGCCGTCTTCTCAGGTGGGACCTGGGCCAGGCTGTGCCCCGAGGGGTGCAGGATTCGGGCCTGTGCTGCTTCCACTGCTGATCCTGCTGTGGGGGCAGCAAGTCAATTTAATGCTGCGCCTGTCCAGGAGCTACTGCTGCTCCCGAGGATCTTGCTGTTGGGCCCACTACAGCTTGCTCCCTTTGCAGGGGTGTTTTTTCCCGGTGATCCAGGGCTTTCAAGGCTTTATGCAGCAGCTCCCGTGCCCTGCTTTCAGAGCCAAGGCTCCTCTGCCACCTCCAGCCCTGGCACAGGGGTCAGCATCCATCCCGCAGCGGAGAGCAAAGGGTTTGCCCCACTGTGTGGAGGTGTGCATTCAGGATAGCTGAAGTTGCCGACAGATTGAACTGAGGTTTTGGGGTTTTTTGGGGTCCTGGAGCATCTCTGGCCCCGGTACTCAGCAATTCCTGGCTACTGCAGCCTGGTGATGGAGGCAGCATCCCAGTGGTGGCCATTTCCGGGCTCATCCTGCTTCCCAGTGCAGGCTGGGACAGGGGAGGAGTGGCGTTGACCCATCCGCTCCATGTGATGATGGCACAGGCTTACAGGGCTTTGGCGTGTTTGGGGACGCAGCTTGCCTTGCTTGCCCCTTGGCACCACCAGCCAGGGTCTGTGCCAGGGCTGGAGGTAGTGTGAGCAGCTGGGGAGGCAAAGGGACACACAGGGGTCACCCTGATCCCATTGTGTTGCGGGGGCTGGAAGTTTGCAAGCAGGTGCTATGCCAGCCGTGGGCTGGGGCTCTGAGCCCACCCCAAGGAAGGGGAAACCAGGATGATCGCGGCTGCCTGGCCTGGGTTGGGACCCCTAAGCTCCTCTCCTGGCCACTGTGGAGGGTTTGCTGCTGATTCCTGCTGGGGCAGGGACAGCTCTGCCACCTGGAGTCATGGAGAGCAAAGTGAGGAGAGCTGAGGCTGGGTAATGGCTTTGGTAGCTGCAAGGCCTGGCAGAGTGCAGCAAGCACCTTTGATTCATTTTTCTGCCATTAAAATCAGTGGCCTATGCTGAGCTGTAAGCAATCATCACTCCGCTTCAGAGTGAATGGTATCTCAGAAACACAGGGATGCCTTTTGGCATGCTTCCCTGGGCCTGGCACATAGGGAATGAGGTACGATTTGGGAGACCGCTGCTCTGTGCCTCGGTTTCCCTAGCTGTGAACCAAAGCTGCAGAGGTGCTGGGTGGGTACTTGTGGCTTGCCAGGCTGGGGATACCCACAGGGCCAGGGAAGGACGAATCAGGCCAGGGGGCTCCAGTGCTGCTCCAGTGAGCTCTGGCCAAAGACAGAAGCTGGGGCTGGACATCAAGCAGCGAAGCCGTGCTGATACCAGGATTCCGGGGTGTGACCACAACCGAGATTAGGGGCGATGGGAAAGGCTGGCAATCACACAGGGCTGGAGGTAAACGGATCAAGCAGAAATTGGCAGTCTCAGCAAGGGGAGGCTTATCTCAGCCTGGCACAGATTTGCTGCCTCCTGCCCCAGATCCTTTGGGGTCGGGGCAGAGCCGTGGGTGGAGCATCCTTGGGCACATCACCCTCGGGCACATCACCCTTGCATCGCCCCACAGGGTTTCAGCAGCCACACTGCTGCTCATCTGCACATTCCCGCGCCCAACTGCACCTGGGCAAAACAACAGCCTTCCCCGCAGCACTGCCAGGCTCACACCTGGCCAGTGAGTGCCTGGGGTAGCTTTGGTGGCTCCAGGGATTTTGAGGATGCTCAAACCTGCTTGATTTTTGGGTTTTCTTTGCACTATTCCACACCAACACCAGGCTGGCTGCTGGGAGCCGGGGCTTTCAGAACAGCTGGGTGCCGGTAATCCCATTTGCAAGCAGTGCTGAGCTAATCCTTGTAGAGCACTGAGCGGATTGAGGTGGGTTTGGGGGGTCAGTGGCGAGCTGCTGTGGCCAAGTGAGTCCGTGCATCCCACGGGTGGCTTCCTGGGGAGGCAGCGGTGAGCGTGCAGGGGTAAGTGGCAGCAATGGAGGTGAGGGACGGGGCTGGGATTTCTGTGGGGCCACATCTGCGCATCGCGGGGGGGGATTGGTGCTCAGAAACAGAGCTGGAGGATGAGTTGTGGAGGGGACACAGGTCCATGGGGAGTGATGCTGCAAGGGCAACAGAGCTGGGTAATGTGCAGGGGTTTGATATGATACTGGAGGGGAGGGAAAGGCCACCATGGTCCCTGCTCTGAATGGGGATGTTGGGTCTGCGCCCTGCTTCTTGCTCCTGGAGACTGGGGCCCTTCGCCCACTGGCGCGAGCCCCACAGAACTGGCATGGTGGGTGGTGGCATCGACTGGTGCCTGCAACACAGGGGGATTGCACATGGCTGCCTGCTCTTCAGTGCCATTGCAGGCAAATGCCATCTGCTTATTCCTATTTCCTCCAGCAACTAGTTTTTTAGGGACCCACAAATGTTTCTGCCTCTTTCGCATTCAGATGTGCCGGAGGAATGGCCCCGGCCCTCCACTTTCCTTCCCAGGCCAAGGACAGGCTTAAGCTCCAGGCTTTTACAGCTGTGCAAGCTTATGTTGAGGAAGGAGACCTCAGCCATCGCTGGGGGTTTGCTCCAGCCCCGGGGGGCTTTCTCTGGGCTTGTTTGGGCTCAGCAGTGTACGTTGGCCCTGGGCTTCTTTGGGACCTGTGAAGGTCCTGAAGCATGGGTGGAAATGTTACTGTGCTGCACGGCGCTGCCAAGTTTTCCTTACTGTTCCTGTGGCATTCACAGCTCCTTAATCCCTTATACCCCGTGGGAGGTAAAGGGCAATTTCTTAATTGGTTTCTGATCATCAGGCCTCCTGGGAGGTGTTTTACAACCACTCTGTCCTGCTTTGGGGACGTGGGGGTCTCTGGGAGAGCTGAGCCTGCCTGTTGTATACCAGAGGCTGCAGGTGCCACGTGGGGCAAACGCTTCAGCTGCATCCAAACCCAGCTCCTGGGCTTGCACAAGGTGGAGGCAAGTAAAGAGCTGAGGATGCATGTCACCTCGCCTGGGAACCTTGGCTCATTAAGATTTAAGATGCCAGGCTTTGGACAGCCCTCGATGAACCACCCTGAGGGATTTTAAGGCGTTCTGCATGTGCAAAAGCTGAGTGAGGGATTAATGCAAAGAGCCCGGTACTGAGCATCTTCCAGCCTATAACCTGCTGCGTATATGGGACTGGGGTCATGTGTTAACCTGGGATCAAAACTCCCATGCAGGTTCCTGGCTGGGCTGGATGGAGCTTAGGGATCTGCTTTCTCTTGCCCTTCACAGGCATCTCCTGCAAGCAGCAGCATGGGGGCCACCCAAGATGCTCCTGAGCCCCTCATTGAGCAGAATGGGGTGTCTTTGGAGGTGCCTTTTGGGCAGACCAGGGCTCTTTGGAGGGGCAGCAGCAGAAGACATCCCCAGTTTGAGCTGGGCGAGAGCCCCCAGCCCTTGTCCCATACCCAGGCATGGCAATGTGCAGCATCACTCAGCTCGCTGGTGCTGCATCCCAGCCTGGAGTTGCACTGAGAAGGGATGCGGGGACCCAAAAAGACTGAGCAAACAGAGCTTGAACAGCTGAATCCTTGCTCTGCAACATCTAATTTTTACCTAAGCCATCAACATCTCGGCAGCCACAGCATGTCAGTGCTGGCTGCCTTTGCTGCCCTCTCCAGGGCCCCCGGCAGGTGCCTGCCCCAGCAGCCACCATGGCCCCCGGCCGTGGCTGAAAGGTGAGGGAGCAGAGTTGTTTCCTAGGGGCAGAACGAGCTGATACATGTGTTGGGCTGTGAACTTGCCCATAAAAAATTCTGCTCAAATTACTGTTGTTTGTTCATCCGTCAAATAAAAAATGAGCAGAAGAGCAGAGGACTCTGAGCAGAGCATCATAGTTTCTGTGATCTGTCTGCTATGGCTTCATGAGCGCTTCTCCTTGTGCGACCCTAGCTGTGGAGGGTAGTGCAAAAAAACCCTAAATGAGCGGTTACATTTAGGAACATTAAGTTTAACTAAGCCTGCGAGCTTAAAATAGAGGGCGTAGTTTGCTCCCAATAACGGTGAGGGGCCAGGGGTTGAGCTGGGTTTGGTCTCGCTGTGTTGCAGTGCCGTGTTTCCCAAGCAGGACGTGGAAGTGGAAGGACACCAAAGAGCTTTTTGGGCTGCCCTGAGGACAGCGTGAACAGCTGGTGCACACGGTATTCCCTGGGGAACGTGCACCACCGCTGCTGGCCTCTCGCCAGCCAGAGACCCCTCCTCACTACCTGCAGGCAGCAGGATGCTGGGCTGGATTGAGCGGGTGGTTCCCCAGCCCCCAGTGCTCCATCTGGCAGAGGAGACCCCCCCAGCTCCATTGCAGGACCCGGAGCTGGCTAAGGTGAGTGGAGAGCCAGTCTGGGAGGTAGCAGGAACGCTGTGAGTGTAGTGGAGAGATGCCTGGTGCCTCTGTGGCCAGCCCCAGAACTGCGGCACCCAGGGATGCTCCACAGCATCCCCAGGAGGGATGGGGGCCAGGATGCATCCCCCTTCCGAGCTTCTGGGAGGCAGCAGGAAGGATGGGGAGTCCCTGGGGCCACCACCCTGCCCTGCAGCCACCTTTGAGTGGGGAACAGTGTCTCCTGCGCCTCACTCTCTGACACCTTCTGCCTTTTATCCTGAAGGCACCGATGGGAAAGGCCAGTGGCTCTGGGGATGCTGCTGACCACACACGTGCCGAGGGTAAGCCACCACGGTGGGGGGACGCACGGGCTCGGGCAGCGGATCAGCATTCCTTTACCAGCTGGTACCACTCCTGCCCAGCACGCAGGGGGCTGGTGGAGTGGTGATGGGAGCTTCCTTTTTTTTTTCCTGCTGCCACTGAAGAAATGGAAAAGAAGGTGGGATTTGCAGTCCCCAAGGACCCAGGCTCTGTGTTTGAGAGGTATTGCTCTTGCACCCTCCAGCGTGCAACATGGTTTGCTTGGGTTTTTGCTTTTGGTCAGGGGCTGGATGCCTGGGATGGGGGGTGCCAGCCTGACTCATCCCCTTCCCTGGCAGCGTGGGGAGCAGTGTGCTCTCCTGGCTCTCCCAGGGGCTGGAGAAGGTGATTCCGCAGCCTGTCCCGGCCCCAGGGATGCTGCAGGCACTTAGGAAGAGCTTCGAGACAAGCATTGATGTTCCCGATCAGGTAGGTGACAGATCTGGGCAACAGTCTGGCATATTTGGGCTTCTAGCTCTTTTTACCCTTTCTTCTTTTTTTTTTCCCTTCCTATCACTCTCCCAATGCTAACTGGGAGCACTAGCCCTACACTGCATGGGCTTCTGCCTTCATCCATCCCTGGGGAAAGGTCAGGTTTCCGTCCCCGCCCGGCGGGACGAGCCCCAGCCCGGCTGCTGGGCAGGTGACAGTCTGTTTGGCTTTTCAGACGGAGGTCCAGATCCTCAGGGACGAGGAAGATGATGCTCTGGGTAAGGAGAGCTGGGAGCCCGCAGCTTACCGCATCCCAGGGGCCTTTCTGGGACTTCCGCATCCCACATCCCACCTTCCCGGGCAGTGATGCTGGCACTATTGTCCCCTTGAGCTGGCTGATGGGGGGACCAGGAGCCCCCAGCAGTGCAGGTCCCAGCTCTCCTCCATCCCCATGGCACTGCTCTCCTTGCAGAGATAACCCCCTTCGATCCAGAAGAGGACGAGCTGGATGTCTGCGAGCCTGAGGCCAGCTCAGATACCGGCATGGAGTGGTGGGTCCCCAGGGAGGCTGGTGGGAGGATATGGGAGGGCAGGAGGGGCACAGGATGAGCAACCCAACCGTGGCACACTCTCCCTGCAGGGCAGGAGCACAGGTGCTCAGCTGGCTAGTGCAGGGCTTCGAGAGGATGGTGCCGCAGCCAGAGATGCTGAAAAAACCAGAGGTGAGCACTACCCAGCTGGGGGAGATTGGGGGGGCTGCTGGGCAGAGGTGACTGCAGAGTGGGCACCCAATCCTCATTGTCCCACACGCCCCAGCTGGGACCTGGGGGAGGAAAACCCCAGGGGAATTCAGCAGAGCAACAGAGAGACCTCAGGGTGCCGTCCCAGTGCTCCCTGACCTGGCTGCACATTGGGGGGACCCTCCATTCAGGACCCGCTGGTGCCAGCAGTGCCAGGGTCTGGGTTTAATGGTCCTTGTCAATGAAATGGGGCCAAAACTGCAGTGGCAGGTGTGTGGGGCTGTGTGTGTGGGTTCCCTTGCGGGGGGGATGTGCCCACGCAGGGTGATGTGGGGCCACAGACAGTGCAGCCACTTCCATCTGTCCCTCTGCAGCCGGAGCTGAAGGAGCAGAAGTGTGAAGCCATGGTGGAAGGTGAGCAATCCCCCTTCCCTGGGTGGCCCTTTCAGAGGGGACACTCTGCCTTTGAGAACTCTGGTGCAGGCAGGCACCAGCGATGGGGCTGCCCTCCATCCCCATGACCTGGGGTACTGACTGTGCCAAAAGGGGTGAGCACGCCGGGTCCTGGCATCACGGCACTACCCCTACACCATGTCTGTCCTCAAACCACCTGTGTCTTCATCCTGGGGGAGAAGCTGCGAGGGAGGTCCCCCAAACCTGTCCCTCTGTGGGAGGTGACCCTTCCTTGCTTGCTCCCCTTCCCCAACAATTTGTAAGGTGACTGCTGCATTGCCTGTCCCCCTTCTCTTTCCGGATAAACCTGAGCAGGCACGAAAACGACTAAAACGTGGGCAAAGTCAAAAAGCAGCGTTTCAGCTGCCCGGAGCATCCCGGGAGCAGTGGAGCCGGCAGCAGCCGAGGGGCAGCCAGAGTCGGTGGCCACCCTCATCCCTCAGTCCCTGGCTGGGGACGGCAGCAGGTAACCACAGTGGCAACTTCTGCGTGGGCACCGTGGCCAGAGGAATGGCTGCTGTGGGAGCAAAGGCTCTGGCAGTTGGGTCTAACAGTGGTTTCTGGTCACCAGGATGTTTGCCTGGTTCGTCCAGGGGCTAGAGAAGGTGATGCCACAGCCAGTGACCAGGGAGAAGCAGGACACACAGGTATGCTGTCTGCTGGATAGGCAAAGGGCACGTGAACGCCATGTCTCTGGTGGGGAGGGCATACTCTGCCATGCAGATGCCACCAGATCAGTGCCAGGACTTGCTGTGGTTTGGGCTGTCGCCCAGCTCGTTCAAGAAAACAAATCCCCACAACCTGCTTAGCTGATGAAAACCAGGATTTGGCTTCTAAGCAGCAGGAGAGCCCATAGCATGTGCTTTCTTTACCATTTCCTTGCCTTTCTGTGCGGCACTGGCTGGTGTCCAGGCCTTGGCATCTCACCCAGGTGTGGTCCAGCTCTAAGGAGACGCAGTGGCAGCAGCAGCAGCTTTACACACTCTCCTTTCCTTCCCTTGCACCCAGGAGAGCTCACTGATGTGCTCCTGCCTTTTGCCATCATGTGTGGGGATGCTTGTGCCCATGGGCAAGCCAGCCAACATGCCCCGAGAAATCACAGGGGGTATTTAGGGTAAAAGGACCGCATTTACTGAAAATGGGGCATTTAGGGTAAAAATTTAGGTTTACTGAAAATGGGCAACATCTCATGTTTCCCTTTTCCTCCTGGCAGGGAGTGGCCGCAGCAACCTCAAGTCCTATGGAAGAAAGTAAGTGGTTGCTCCATCTCACCATGCCAGTTAGCTTGCCAAGGTCAGAAAGGTTATTGGGAAAAGGGGTCGCTGGTGGCTTTTATCCCCTGGTTTGCCATGGCTGCCAGCTCGGGTGCCCCTGAAATCCTCCAAGGAAGCCATGAGAGGCTGTTGCTGCTTGAGAAGTGGGAGCAGATCTGGAGTTGAGGCACAGGCTTGGTAAAACTCAGGCCGTGGGAGTCTCTGAGTGCAACATCCCACATCCTCGGGTCCCGGGTTTTGAGGTTAGTGCTGATATCAAGATCTGTCCTTGAGCTGTGCCAGAGGATGTTTGCCAAGCTGGTCGGATTTAACCAAAGGATTACACGGGAATTCAAACCTGCCCCCTTCATCATCCGCTTTGGCATGTTTGCTGCTGAGCTGGAGGGTGTTTGCCAAGCCTCGTGTGAGCTGTCTAGGGAGGTACCTCAGGAAAACAAAATCCTGGGATTGTTACATGTATGTGTTAGATGTGAGTGCATGGTTGTAGGAAAACATTGCAGGGTTCACACCGCTGCTTGCCTGCCCGTGGAGGGGAACAAGTGCCATTGCTGTGGGCAGACGGGATTGGCTCCCCCCGCCAGCCATGTTGCGGGATGCTGAGCAAAATGGGGAGCCCAGCCGGGAGCCACGGCTGCCTCCACAGATGGACTGGGCAGGGGAGATGTCACACAGCCCCATGCAAGTGCTGCCGCAGGAAGGAGTGGTTGCTTGGGCTGTGGGAGATGCAGATGGGAGCGGGGACCCGCCACAGCATGCAGAGGTTGTGCATCCCTCCAGGGACATGCTGGGAGGTTGCTCCTGCCAAGCCAGCAGCCACTTGGTGGGATGTCAGAGTGGGAAATCCTGTGGGAAGGCATTTCTCTGCATGTTTGTAGAAACTGGAGACCTGAGTGCTGCTGTGGACCTTGGAAAGAGGCAAAGCCAGTGGGATGCTGCTGCATCTGCAGGGCAGTCGCACCCTTTATGCGCAGCTGGCTTGCATTACAGCTCACTTTGATGCCTTGAGGCATTTCAAGGTCACTTAATCTGCCCAAGGAAGGGAGCAACTGGGTCGAGCAAGAGATCTGCCCCAGCACCAAACTGCCAGCACGCTCATTAATGTTTTCCTTCTCCTTTTGTTTCAGGGGGCAAAGGGGCTTAGTGCCTCTGAAACAAATGGAAAACGAAGAGTGTGGTGAGCCAGCCCTTCCCACAACCAAACGAGACCAACACGAGGAGAGAGTGCAGCTGGGGAGGAAAAGCAAAGGGGAATCTGCAAATGGTCTCTAGCTCCTTCCCAGCCAGGGTGGCAGGGACCCAAGGCTGGCGCAGGGGTGCTGGCTGCATGTCCTTGGTCCCATGGCTGTCCCATCCCAGCTCCCTTTTGGCTCCAGGAACTGGAGCTATTGGTTTTGCAGGATGATGTTGATGAGATGGGAGCTATAATTTATAGGAGGGTAGAAAAGCATCACTCAGGACACCTTGGAGGAAGAAAGCCTCTTGCTGCAGCCTTCCAGCACTCCTGGCCCTCTCAAACCCCCCCTAGCATCTGAATATTCACCCCTGAGACCTCCAGCTGAAGCCTACAGGCTTCTTTTAGTCGACTTCTGCCTCCAACGTGTAATGTTATAAACCTCTTTAAGCTCTCGTCAGCTTCTTATTGCTTTTCTTCCATTAACTGAGTGTTTTCTCCCAGCAAATGGAAAGGGCTCTGGTTTGCAGCTGCAAATGCAGGTGGGTCAGGTTAATCTCTAGGTGAATAGGTAGGAGTTAATGGTTAAAAGCCTTTGCCCAAGCTCTCCTTATAGGAGACCTTATCCCAAACTCTCCTAACCCCGAACTACAGCTGCTCCCTCCTGAAGCTCACAGCTCTTCGGATGCAGCACTAACTGTGGCAGCAGGAGTGTCCTGGCAGGAAGGGATCCCAGGGGCTGTCTCCAACCCAGAGGTGTGCGGGCAGGCATAGCCAATGCAGGCATGCTGGGCTGGATGGGGTGAAAGCCCCTACACACCAGGTTTTTAGTACAGACCTTAGAGTTGCAGAACGGTTTGGGCTGGGAAGGACCTTTGCAGATGATCCGGTCCAACCCCCCCGCCATGGGCAATGATGACACCTTCCACTAGACCAGGTTGCTTAGAGCCCCATCCAACCTGACCTTGAACACTTCCAAAGATGGGGCATCCACTGCTTCTCTGGGCAACCTGTTCAGTGTCTCACCACTCTTATTGTTCAACATTTCTTCCTTATGTCCAATCTAAATCTACCCTCTTTCAGTTTAAAACCATTGCCCCTTGTCCTGTAACTACAGGCCTTGGTACAAAGTCTTTCTCAATCTTTCACATAAGCTCCCTTGATATATTGAAAGGCCACCGTCTCATTGCATCTCTTTAGGATGATCTAGGCAGCTGTAACGATGAGTCATGAGCCAAGCAATCACCTTGAGCCCCATCCCCTGTGTTTATAATGAACCCTGCTGGTACCAGGCTCCAATTTTAGTATTATTTGCCCTGTTTTCATATAATGTACCCAAATGTTGTGATGTGTTTTAAAAGCCATCTCCCTGATTGCTGTCCCACATTTTAATTAACGGAGATCTAGAGGGAATGGGCTAAAGGCACTGAGGGGTGGGTAAATACGGCAGAGAGCTGAGCATGGATGGGTTTCCTGCCTTTCTGTAGTTGAATTTGCACGTTTCCTATTAGCTTCGCTGCGGACATGTAAGTTTTGTTATCAGGCAGACCTCAAAATAAACTGGTTTTACAGTGTGTGGATGTGCTTCCTCCTGCTGTTTCTCTGCTGTGTGCCTGACGTGGTCGGATGGGTATCCCTGGGACATGGAGGGGGCTGGTCGTGGATCAAACCCGTGCTCTTCACTTTGCAGCTGGTCCAACAACCTCCCTGGTAACCCACCATAGGTTTTCCCCCAGCAATGGTGGGAACTGACAGGGCATGCGGGATGCTTCCTATGCTGTGCCCAGGGGAGCACTTGGAGCCGATGAGGCATGGGGCTCAGAGCATTCCAACACAGGCTCTGGGTTGAGTCTCGCTCTGCAAAACCAGGGTCCTCAGGCTGTGCTAGGACAGTGTTTTGCTTGGGGTTCACAAAGGGAAAGGCTTTGGGCTCTTCCTGCAGCTGCTTCTGTTTGCAAGGAGAGCCAAAATGTGGCCTGGAGACGGGCCGAATCGTCTGTTGGTGGAGGTTGCTGTGCATGTAGGGAAGCCAACAGGCATCTGTATGCAAAAGGTTACAGTTTTCATAGGACTTTGGCTCCGATGGTGAATTTTCTTCTCCCTTCTGGCAAAAGTGCCCAAGGCATGCGTCCGGCACAGCTCAAGGGGACTGGGGCTGCCCGGGTCTGTGCAGGCTGAGACATGCTTCAGTCCTGGCATGCAGCAGCACCTATGCATCAAGCAGCTGTTGTACCATGCAGCTAAAATGTGGGATCTGCCCTGGCCCTACCCCTGGTCTCTTGAAAATGTGCTACTCTTACTTCATCACCTCCCTTTCCCCATTCCCATTTCAGTTCATATTGTCCCTGGGGAACCCAAGGAGACCAACCTCATCCTGGAAGAGATCGATGATGACTGGATTAATGAAGCCACGTGCAAGATGATGGCCTGGGGTCATGAGGCTGAGCTGGTGGCAGAAGCTCATCCCCTTCCCCCCATACAGGAGGAACCTCAGGAAGAAGAAAACAGGTAGGAGAAGGGAGATGCTGTTGATGGGCAGCTCTGCGTGCTCTCTGGCCACCAGTGTGGTGGCCATGGGAGGGGATGAGCATGTCCCTGGGCATCCCTCCTTGCCAGTACTGGTGGTGGAGCTGACAGTGGGCAGCTGAGGTGCCCGTTTCCAAAGAGGGGGTGTCATGGTTTAACCCCAGCTAGCAACTAAGCACCACGCAGCCACTCGCTCACTCCCCCACGGTGGGATGGGGGAGAGAATTGGAAGGGCAAAAGGGGAAAACTGGTGGGTTGAGATAAGAACAGTTTAATAACTAAAGTAAAATAAAAATAGAACAGTAGCAACAGTAGTAATAGTAATAGTAATAGTAATAGTAATAGTAATAGTAATAGTAATAGTAATAGTAATAGTAATAGTAATAGTAATAGTAACAATAATAATAAAACCAAGTAATAATAGTACAATAGTAACACAAAGCAAGCGATACATTGTACAATTGCTCACCACCCACTGGCTGATGCCCAGCACATCCCCCAAGCAGCGATTGTTGCCCCTCCCCCGGCCAACTCCCCCCGCTCATATACTGAGCATGACGTCACGTGGTCTGGAATAGCCCCTCAGCCAGTCTGGGTCAGCTGTCCTGGCTGTGCCCCCTCCCATCTTCTTGTGCACCCAGCAGAGCATGGGAAGCTGAAAAAGTCCTTGACCAGTGTGAGCGCCACTTAGCAACTACTTAGCAAGAACCAAAACATCAGTGTATCATCATCGACATTGTTCTCATCCTAAACCCAAAACACAGCCTCATACCGGCTACCAAGAAGAAAATTAACTCTATCCCAGCTGAAACCAGGACAGGAAGGCACCAGAATGACCCAAAAGATGTTTGGACAAACAGTCTTTTCTTCTGGTGTTGAGATTTGGGTTGGGCAGGCAGTGGCAGAGCCATGAGTGCAATGCGTCACGTTGCCCTGCAGAGGACAGCTGAAGGATGCTCTGCTTAGGCTTCCCATAAGTAGATTTTGGCCCTAAGGCAAGAGGGTTTGGACCTCGTTCTTATCAACTGTGTATCTAACTGTCATGACATTTGGAAATGGTAGTCTTCTCTATATAGTTCATCCTACTTCCGAAAGAAACCCCTGCTGACGTCCTCCCAAGGGCTGGGCAATGCATTCAGAGCCAGGAGCAGGCTGCATTACAGCAGGGGGATGAAAGGTGTCCATGCACACTCCCAAAAGGTTTGGGAGCCCCCCAAAATGCTCCCAGCACATGTGCAGGGGAGGGCAAGTGCTGTGGTCCCCACCTCTGATATGGGCAATGCTTGACTGCACTAAGCACAAGCGATGTCCAGAGCCACATTCACTCAGCAGAGCTCCCTTCTGCTCAGCCAGAAAACACTGGACATGTTATAAAAATATTTTTCAGATTTTTTTTTTCCCCTTAGTATGCGAGCCTGAGAAGCTGTGGACAGCAAGCACATCCTGTCCTGGAAGGTGGATTTCATTAACAGGGAGGTTTTGATCAAAATCAGCAACAAATGACCCCTAAGCACATCCTCTCCCCCTGCCGCAAGAGGAATTTGAAGGCTCTAGGACTCCTCTAGTTTTGCATTCCCAAACTTTCTCCTGTTCTTCCTCCCACTCCCTTGGGGCCGCAGATACTAATGGGCTGTGAAACAGCATATGCCTGGTGTATCCAAGTGTGCCCCCTGGGATGTTGGCTGGGGGATGGAGGGAGAGCATCTCTGGCCAAAGGGGGTGTGGAGACTGGCAGTGCTCCTCTTGTGAGGTTCAGACATACTTTTTGGATTTCACCTAATGAGTTTCTCCTTCTCAGGCTGTGGTTGTGCTCCCTGAGTACTGCTGAGGAGGAGGAGGAGGAGGAAGAGGAAGAGGAAAAGGAAGAGGAGGAGGAGAAGAAGGAAGAGGTGGAGGAGAGTGCAGGGTGAGTGGCTCCTGTTGCCTTTATGGCTTTGTTGGAAACGAGCATGAACGCAGTTGTTGTTTCAGCCACATTCACAAGCCAGAGAAGGCTGAAACACCCATGGAGAGCGAGCTCCTCTTGGCAGAGAGGAGCTCCCCAGCCTGGCGGGTGGCCGGGGTGCGTTTGGGAGGGATGCGCATGGGAGGGATGCTTTCACAAACTGGCTCACCCCAGGGCTCGCTGCTGACGCGGCACTTGGTGACAGGCGAGTGTCTCTTGGTGACACAGGCTCCATCTCCATCACAGATGCCCGTAGCAACCGCAGCCCCTGGCCGTCCCCTCCCACGGGGTCCAGCGGCTTGGCTGAGCAGGAGCCCTGGCTTCTGCCTTCATCGGGAGCTGGGAGCACCCAGCTCCTGGAGAGGGACCATGTTATTTAAAACCATACGCATTAATTCAGGGCTGTCTGGATTATTATGAGTATTACAGAGCTGAATTTAAAGACAGGATTATGTCTTGTACCTGCAAATGCTACTTAATACAAGGAGGTATGATTTAACATTTTTTCCTATTGTGGAAAACAGCCGAGCTGTTGTCAGCTGTTGTAGGTGATGACTTTGGTCTAGATGGTATTTAGAAAAATCTTTCTGCTTAGTTTAGTGGTTTGCTCTGATTTCATGCGAGATAAACATTTAGGGATTTATTACCTAGTGCTACAATATTATTCTCTGTTAATTCCTCTGAAGTAGCTAGATTTTCAGCAAGAAGCTGAAAACACATGCTTATTCAGTGTTAAACCCAGATATTTTTATTTTATCAAAATCTGTTCCTGGAGCTCTACTATAGAAACTTGAGCTTCAGTTGTTGGGTGAATGAGATGCTCCTCCATCCTTCAATGTGTTTATCTGTTTATGGGAAAAGAGAGATACTGACAGGTTTTCTAGATTAGGGTGAAAAGACTTGCGATTGCATTTGAAGGGAGCCTAATTAAGAAAAAATTGAGAGGGGGAATTATTAAAAGTAATTTTAAAAAGACCTTGGAAAATAACAGTTTGTCAAGACACGGAGATAAAAGAAAAAGCAGGCACTGCTTGTTTACATACACCTTCTGCCTTAGAACCTGCCAAGGATGCAGAAAGATGTTTTTTCAATTTTCATGCATTTAGCTGTCTTAAAATTTTTCAGTATCCCCAATCCCCCCTTTGCATCTCTTGCCAGGAAAGAGCAAATCGGGAGATAAGTGCACAGAACAACATGATGAAGTGGGTTTTTTTCAGTTGTAAAGTTATATTAAACCAATAAAATTGATTTGTGAGCCCCCTTTGTCAGAATGGTGGAGCTGAGATCTGTGCTTGCTGCTGGAGGAAAATGAGAATTATATGTACTGGTGGTGTCTTGCAGAAGCAAACGTGGGATTCGGATGGTGCTTGCGCGGCACCCCTGCCTGGAAATTAGGCTCTCAGCTTTTTATTTGGCAAATTTTAATTATATGAGAAATCGTTATGCACAGCAGGAGAAACATACTGCCTGTATCTTGCTGCATATGCAATTTTTGCTTATGCATATGCAATACCCTGCATCATTTATGCACCTCTCTCCTGACCTCCCATGTAGTATTTTTTCCAAGTCCCTTCTAACCTAAGCAGTGCTTTTTTTTGTACTGCTCCTGTCTTAAGCTAAGATTTCTGTGGTATTGTTCGCTTGCAAATGGGGCTTGCAGCGCAGCTGGAGGAGCAGTGTTCCCTGAAACTGGGAGAGCCGTGCATCATCCCTGTTGACCTGATGCCCCTCTGTTGATGTGATGCCTCCCATCTGCAATGTGCCCAACCTCAGAAAGAGCAAAAGCGAGCTTGGACACTTGTCTCTGCTTGATCTGTACCATCCAGACCCCTGCTCCGGTCGCCTTGTCTCACCACTGACGAGGGTGTAGATGAAGTCTACTTTGCAGAGGAGGCCCTCAGGTTTGAGCAGCTGGAAGAAGCTGAGATAAGTGATCTCGAAGGTGCTTTTGTACAGGTACGGCATCGCTCCCTGCTTGGGCTCAGGTCTGCAATGAGCTCTTGCTGCCCAGTGCATGCTGGGGGCCCAGAGCTTGTCCAGGGGGACGCAGTGCCCTGGTAAGGAGCAGGCACCGGTACGAGCACTGGAAATGTTTCCCACTGAGATGTCCCCATCTCTGAACCTGAGGCAGCAGCAGTAGCTGTGCACCAAGGTGGGGTTGCTTTCACCCTAAAATGTTGGCACTGAATAAGCCAAGAGGCTGGCGAATGGTCAGGGGATACAGGGCAAGCTGCAAAGTCTGCTCTTTTACTGAGAGAGCAGGTTTTTTTCTCCTTAAAATGTTTTTTTCTTTTTGAAGGTGGAAGAGGAGACAGCTGAAGCTGCTGAAACCGATGCCAAAGGTATAATATATAGCAGTGTAATATCAGATTAGGATGAACTGAAGCAGGCAATGCGATGCCCAGCGAGGGGAAAATGCAGCTTTTCCCTCCCTGCTGCTCACTGTCTGGGAGCAGGCAGCTGAGTTTTCTGCAGCGTGGGCCTGTGTGAGCAGTTGGGGCTTTTCTCTAGCTTAAAGCATCCCATGGGCACAGTGCAATGGCAATATCGTCATTAGCTGGAGCCAGCTCTGAAAGGCTGGTGCTTACGCAGTACTTAGTCTTGTTGATTAAGCAGTCTCTAATGTGAAATAGGAGTTTCTCCTTCAGCTGAAGAAGGTGGGGGGGATAAAAAGGATGCCACTTTGCTCAATTTGGGAAATAACCAGTGGCATAAAGTGCATTTTAATATAACTTTTTAGAAGGTAACAGGTTGGTAGTGAAACTTAGGTGGTGAGCTGCCATCACAGCCTGAGTGAGCAAAGGCAGGTCCTGGCATAACTCCACCGATGTCAGGGAGTTGCACAAAGGGTGGCTTGACCTGAACCCTGGTACAGGCTGGAGTTTTCTCCGCTCATGCAACCCTTGCAGACCACCCTGATCTTGCAGCAATGCTAGAAAAACACATGGTAGGATGCTCACCACCACTGTCCTGTGCTACCGACATCCATGAGTGGTGGGTGGCAACAAAAACTCCAGGAACCCTGCATTTCTCTGCGCTGACATAACCATCCCATCTCAAACCACTCTGTGTTTTATTGCAGCTGCAGATGCCTTGTCCTCTGCTTGAAGCACCTAGGCGCCTAGCAGCATGTCCGAGCGTGCCCGAGACGTCGAGCTAGATTGGCTGGTGCATGACAAGCCGCTCGATGGCAGGGACACCTCCCCTCCTGGCTGTGGCGTGCTAGAGCAGCTCCCCAATGTCCCCAGCTACCGAGCCACCGCTGCCTCCTGCATCCCTGTCCTTGTCGCCAGCAAGCCAAAGGCTGGAGTTGTCAACCCCAATTTTTGCAATGAGGAGCAATCCCCCCTAGGTATTAGAGATGTCAGCTTTGACGATGGACTTGCATAGCTTGAGAGGGGGCAAGGGGTTATTCCTGGAGTAGTTGCTTTTTGTTGCTTTTTTGGGAAAAAATAAATAAAAGCATGGTTCATGTTGCAGCACAGAGGCTGGAGAACAAAATTCATGGTTTTTCTTCTTCTGCCTCATCACTATGTGTCTTTCTAACTAACCCCTAGAGAGCGTTTGCAAATATCTGTAAAAGATGTGCTATGTGTTTTGACCTGCTTGGCCAAAAACTCTCCTGAAGGACCTGCAGGCAGAGGGTTAAATATCCACTGCACATGCAGTTTTCTCCTTAGCATTTGTGCAACCAACTCATACCAAGAGGACAGTAAGACAGAGGTTTGCCGTTCACAATTTTCTGCCTTTTAATCCAGAAGTACAAAATATGTTTCTGTAGCTTTGCTTTGCTTTGTTTTTAACCAGCAAGCCAAATTCTGCTGCTTTTCCTTACACACAATGGGATTTTAACTTTGCAACTCAAACAGGCTTTTGCTCTGTGATTTGATCGAGCCACGCTCTGATCCACTGGTCCCACATCAGTGTGGGACAGGAGGGGATGCACAGGGTCTTTCAGATATGTGAAACCCCCCCTTAGAAGAAATCCTGCAGGAACTCATTGCATTTTGTTACATAGCTAAGAAAAGGGATGACACTTCACACCCCGGACGGGGTCTAGGCAAAATAACCCCCAGCACCATTTCTCCCTTGGGCCATTGGCTCTTTACCCACTCTAAACATCCAACCTTCCTGCTTCTAACCTTGCTTATGGCAGGAAGCAGTTATTACCTCTGCAAAGGCAGAGGCTATAAGTGCTTATTTAAATAGTGCCTTATTCTGCATGAAAAGCAAACGCTCATGTAATTTGGAGCTTGCATGATCCATATGTTTATGTTCAGAAGACCCAGGAGATTTTCTAGACCCTGGGAGGCAGGTTTGCAGCTGGAAATCCTGGGTTCCTGCATAATACCTGCAGCTGGTAATCCTCGTCTCCATCATTTTCCGAACCCCGGGAACCTAGCGCTTGCACAGAGTAGTTGCAATCACTGCAACCTGGGAAAGCAGAAGGAAAGCAGGTTCTTATAGTGTTAAAAACTGGGCAAAAGAGAGAAAGAAATGCTCCAAACTGTTAGGAGAAGGAAGTGCCAGGCGAGAAGGGAATGGAGGAAAAAGGAGGGTCCTTCCAGCATGCTGGGGGGTTTGGGGGCAGCTCCACAGAGGCAACAGGACTTGGGGATGCATCCTGGCTACAGGCTGGACCCTGCACCCCTCTCACTTGCAATTATTGTCCTTCTCTGTGGGCCAGGCAATTACCCAACCGTGGACATCAAGGATGTGGACAGCGGAGGCGGTGCTCTGGAGAATGACGGTACCCACTTACCGGTGCCCACCGCCGGTGCTCCCAAAATGCTGGCGGTGCCCGGCATGGCACCGGCATCCCCCAGGTATGTCCCTTCCCAAGCAAAGTCCCTGGATCCCCGAGGCCTCACCTCCCAACAGTGCCAGTACAGGAAAATTTATTCAGCCATATGGAGCAACCTGTTTCTGGCAGGTTTGGACAGTGAGCTGGGGTGATGTGTGTGTGGCGGGTGTCACTCCGTGCAAGGCAGGAGAGATGGCAAAAGCCTTGCTTCTCATTTGCATTTTTTAATTAAATGGTTAAATTTTGTTTAAAGTTTTTGGGAGCTGGGAATAGCCCTGTCTATGTGTCCTTCTGGAGATGGGCTCGATCCCCGGGCCGTAGTCAGGTCCCATTTGTCTGTTGTCCCACATGTCTGTGCTCCCAAATTCAGAGCATGGGGGTCTGTGTGCTGGATAACGGGCCTTCATCATAAAAACCAAAAAATTTCTTCTTGCATTTTTGCTGGAAGGGTTTGCAGCATCTCCCCCCTGGGTTTGCGCCTTCGGCTCAAGGATGCTCAGAGAGGGGGAGGATTGAAACTGAGCTTTAAAATTGAGGTTGGAGGAAGCCAATGTTTTTTTGGTTGTTGGGTTTTTTTTGAGGCTCATTCTTGCAGAAGATTAAAAATAAAAAGCAAGGGGTTTTTTTCTGTGCTGAAAACCAGGTGTTATATTCATCCTCAATAGTTTGGATCTTTTAGTAAACAAGCTCCTGGAGGACTTGAAAATAAAATGGCAAAAGTGCCCATAATCCAGTCTGTTGAACAGCTTTTTAAACTGTGAAAGCATAGCCCAAGGAGCCATAATGAAATACCTGCAGTACACATACTAACAGCATTAAGAGGCCAGTTATTTAAAGCCTGCTGAATCTCATTGCCTTTTTTCTGTTAGCCCAGTGATGAAAATTGTCCTGTGACAACAAGCTCATCACTGGAGAGTGGTCGAGGCTCACATCCTCAGCCACAGAGTGCTCAGGATCGGTCTTGGGAAACACCTTTGGCAGTTGCTGCTCAAGATGCGTTTTTCTCTCTTGGGTTAATGAATAGGACAGGCTATTTTTCTAAGACAGAAAAGTTCATGTTTTCCAGTCCCATCAGCAGGCACAGCAGCTCTTGCAGCGCTCCATGCCTGGTGCAGCGCACCCCTCACGGCTCTCCCCAGCAGGGTGTGGAGGCTTTTTTGCAACTCCCTCTCTAGCAGTATCTGCGGTTTGTCCTGGGAGGTCCCCCAAAAGGCAGGGAGTGCCTCTGCTTGGCCACCTGATTCAGGCTCTCTCTGTTCTTGTAAATCAGACACTTCCCAAAACTGCTCCTGACCTTATTCCTTGAGATTATTTTCCATCATGGGAGCATTTGAAGTTTAGCTTTGTCCTTCTCTCCTTGCATAGCAGATGAAGCTGTGTAAGCCCCTCTCCCTGGGATTTGTGACTTTGCTGCAGATGTTCACCCATCTTTGAATCAGGGTCAAGGTGCTGGGCTTTTTCTTATGCCTTCAACTGATGTAGAAAAAGGACAACAATTCAGATTAACACCCATGTCATTCATCCCAGCACATCTTGGGCATCTTTGGAGCCCAGGATCCAGCAATCCAAAGGCACAACCTTTGTTTATTTAGATCCGCTTATCTATGTACAATTCTGTCCCCACCATCATTTTTTATCAAGTTATAAGACCTTATTGTGGCCTTTCAATATGTAAGGGGGGACTTATAAGAAAGACAGAGAAAGACTTTTTACCAGGGCATGTAGTGACAGGACAAGGGGACACAGTTTTAAAATGGAAGAGGGATAGGTCTAGATTGGACATAAGGAAGAAATATTTTATGATGAGGGTGGTGAGACACTGGAACAGGATGTCTAGAGACGTTGTGGATGCCCCATCGTTGGAAGTGTTCAAGATCAGGTTGGACAGGTCTTTCAGCAACCTGATGTAGTGAGAAATGTCCCTGCCCAAGGCAGGGGGGTGGACTAAATGTTCTTCAAAGATCTCTTCCAACCCAAATCATTCTGTGATCCTATGGTTCCTCAGTAGAGCTAGTTTTGGAGCACCTCAGTTTTCTCATGATATTTTCTACTAATTTCTTAAAGCAGGTTGTATATTTGCAGTTACACATATGAGCATATGAACCTTTCTGCCATGTCTCCAGGTAGTGTCTCTCAAGAAAACACTGGAGGTCCCTTGGTAGAGCTGGAGATTTTTAAAAACAAGCAACTCCTATTTCGCTACATAAAGAAATAAAATTTCATCATTCTGAACCAGAAGGAAAATGATCAGCTCCAGCTGGTGTTTTCAGAGGAAGAGGACATCTACTCTGCATTGAACAATCATCCTTTTATCCTAAGTCACTTCTATTGGCCACAGTCTTGAGTTTTTTTCCCACATGGGGCTGTGAAGGTTTAGGGTTAACTTTGTTTAGACAGAGTCACAAAAGACTCACCACAAACGAGCTACTCATTGTCTAACTGGGGCCTGGAAACAGGCTCTTGCAGGTGATAAACACCAGGATACACCAGACAATGCCATATGGGCAGGGCCCCTATGAGGGACACCGTGCATCCCGCATTGCTCCGGGCAGCTGCAGGACAGCCCGGTGGTTATGGCCGCAGCTTTCCAAGGGCATTGAAAATGGAGCAATGTTTAGGCTGCAGCAGGGTCTTCCATCAAGGCTGGCTGTTCAGTGCATGGTTGCGTGGTGGCTAGTGCCGCAGAGCTACCTGAGCGTAGCTGGAGGCTTCACTTCTGGGCAGCATCAGAGCAGTGACTCATGGTCCACACCAATGGCCAAGCCCAGGCAGCAGCTGCTGGCCTTGTGTTGCTCACCTTATAGCTTTATTTAGGTAATTGCACTCTCTAACTGGTCTTTTGGGGTGGCAATTTACGTTTTTATTGCTTGTACTCAAATTCTTTTATACTTGGCTTTCTGCATTTGTGCAAGAGGGTTTGTGAGCTCTTTGTACGTTGTGCTATGCATTTCCACTTCTCAATTTATTTACTATTAACTTATCGTTAATTTAATTATTTAATTACTTATCTAATCTTTCACCTTTAGCTTTTACTTGATCTACATGCGCTCCTCCTGTTCATTATCTATGCGTCTCTTGGGTCACTTCATATTGTAGGAGATGCAGTTTGAAGTCTTCGTGCATCAGTGGAAAAAAATCTGCTTTTAGTGCCATTCTGACCAGTGGCCTGGAGGTCCTTTCCCAAAAAACATTCCCTGCAGCTGAACTGTATCAAAGGACCGAACATTTTCCACAGAAATTATCACACAGGTTCCCTTTTTTCCCACAGATGACTGAGAAACTTCTAGACCTGGCAGGGTTTTGGACTTAGGGTTGCACATACCTGAGCTTCTCCATGGGACTTAACGTAATGTCCCAGGTTCCCTCTGAGCCCTTCACTCACCAGTTTCCAAAATCCACTGAAGTTTGTGTTGCTTTTGGGTAGCTCCTGCTCCTTCTCACGTCCATGTCTGCTGGGAACACAGGTGAACTACAGGCACCACAGAGTACCAAGGGATGTTTCCTGTGCCTGTGGCTTTACAGCCTTCCTGGGGACATTTATCTCCTTTTACATCTTTCTGAGGGCATCCATTAATCTGAAACAAAAAGAGGCATTTTTTCCCAGATGGATGCTGACACACAAAGCTTTGCATGTTTTCGGAGGGTGAGCACACGAGCTCTGTGGCCCATGGGGAGCCATGCCACAGGCAAAGAGCAGGGACAGCAATACCCTCTCTGCAGGTTCCTCCTTACAGAGCAAGAGGCCATTGGGCTGTCCATGTAGGCATCTTGGGCTTGCTCATGGATGAGTAGTGGCAATGGGGCAGCGCAGTGCTCCAAGGGGGAAGAGGCAGGGGAAGAGGCAGGGGAAGGGGAGCTGGAGACCAGTGAGAGGTGATGGATGTCGTCCTAACAACATCACAGACCTTGGCAGGACTATTTCTCCAAACTGGTGTGGTTTTGGGAACCTCTTCATCCACATCTGAGGGTACTTTAACAGTGGGGGTTGGTGGTTTTCCTGTGACCCTGTGCTGCACACTTGGGGAATGAAGGTTTCATTGGTCTTGTTCATCTGCTCCCCTTCCCAGCAGGGCACACCTGAGAGCCAGCAAGGCTGGAGGCGGGTGGGTTCATCACATTTGGCTTTCTTCAGGAGATTTGCGATGGCAGGACGACCTCCCTCGGCATCCTGCCGGCTCCTGCTCCACATGTGGCACTGAGCCATTTTGCACCAGGGCTGGTGAAATCCTGGTTAATTTAGAGTAACAGCTGTGGTGGAAGAAGACAATTTCTTTGCTGCAGTTAAAACTCTGGACTTGACTGCAGGTTTGCAAACCAGATTTTTGCCGTGATTGTCATCTTCATATTCAGATCTCTTTCTGCCACGTTCCTTGCCCACATGTAAGGAAGTTGTCCCAGAACCCGCCTGTGCCAAAGGGAGTCACCAACTGTGTTAGGACACATCTTCTAGGAAGACATCAGCTGCCACTGGCTCAGCATCACCAGGACAGCGTTTATAGTGCTCCTCTTGAACCTGGAGCCATTCTCGGCTGTTGTACATTGCACTTCACTTTGCAGGTGTCAGCAGCCGTTAGAGGGTCCATGTTATGTACCCGCTGCTCTGCAATTCACTCTTTGTCTCAGAGGTTTAAGGTGCTACAGAGCCATCTCAGACCCAGGCGGTGTCCCCAGTACCCTCCCTTTTTTCCAGATTTCACTTTCTTGCTCCACCTTACCGGTATTGCATTTTACTTGCCTGCCTCTCGAAGTGCAGTGGCGTGACGGTGTGGCACTGGGGCCGAGCACAGAGTGGTGCCCTCCCTTCATGCATCTTGCCAGGTACCCAAAATGGGTTGCAAAATGGGCCAGGTGGCTGCATGCCCATGCAGCCATGGGCTCAGTGGTACCCAAGGAGGAACAGGGCTTTAGCAGCAAAGGAGCAGGGTGGTTTGCTCCCATTGATTTCAGGCAACATGAAAAATTAGGGGAAAACTGACCCTGGTAGGGGAAGGGGAAGTGGAAACAGATGAAGCCTGGGAGGAGGAGAGAGAGGAGCTGGCTGAGAATGGGGGAAAAGCTGAGCCTCGGTTGCTGTGTTTGTGTCCGCAGGAGGAAGCTGCTGGTCCCAGCGGATGGTCTGGATGAGGGACCAGTGAGCCAGTCCCCCACCCGAGCACTGCTGGACTGGGACGAGGAGCAGAGGGAGAGGTGTGTGGTGGGACCAAGGGGGTCCGATCAGCCAGGCTCCCAGGGATTCAGATCCTGGGGCTTGGATGGAAATAGCAAAGATCCTAGAAGTGCTGGGATACCAAAGGGAGAGGGAGCCGTGTCTGCAGCAGGTCTAGCACCGTGTAACAAGTAATGCACCCCCTCTCCAAAAAAAAAGATCACGATGCTCCCTGGAGCAGAAACTGCTCTCTTGTTTTTCCTGTATCCAGGTAGAGCTATTCACCTTAAGACTAGGTTGAACCACAGAGAAGATGCACATTTGATCTACATACGCTGTAGCACTGTGGGGACACCTTGTTTTTACTGATTGTGGAGAAATAACCTTTTTCTTCCATGTAGGAAGCAAGCACAAGCTGTGCATCACACACCCCAGGTCCTGGCTTCCCTGCAGCCCCAGGGGACAGCCTTAGAGGGAGCTGCCCTCCCTGGGAAGCAAAGTCTTGGGCAGGGTCTTCACCTCCACATGGTGCAGGATTTTGCCTTCTTCCTGGGCAGAAATCATTGTGTCAGTTATCACAACAAACCAGCTTGGAGCAAATGAGCTTGTTTTTGTCCTCCCTCATAGTGATGCTTCTCAGTAATGCTAGGTAAAGCATACTGGTCTGAATCCAACCTAGTTTTAATAGAGAGGCTGAAAAGACATGATATAGTTATAAATTTAGGGGCTTGGTGCACATTTTCACCCCATAGTTCTTCCAAAATCTTCTTCTCCGAAGCATGTGCAATCCAGCCTTAGACCTGGGTGCTTCCCAAGTCCCTCTGAGGGCATCTCACACCCCAGGGCAAGGACGAGGCTCAGGCTGGTGCTGCTTGATGGTATTTTACTGAAACCACCTTAACTTGTTGTTCTTCTGATTACACAATAACCAAAAAAATATGGGTAAATCCTAATTCAGGATCCTGTAGGTTAAAAAATGGGTCACGAACATGTCCTTGGGCTTTCCTACCTGCATGAAATGGCTGACGGTCTCCTTGCAGTCTGCCCACGCGCATTGGTTCAGCCACAAGCCTGAGCAGCACCATCATCAACAACCGGCTTCAGGAGCTGGTGAAGCTCTTCAAAGAGAGGACCGAGAAGGTGAAGGAGAAATTAACCGACCCCGATGTCACCTCGGACGATGAGAGCCCTGTGGCATGTGAGTTCAAGTGGGGCTGGGAGCGTTTGACTGATGGGTCCCTACACACGCTGTTTTCAGGGAGACAGCTGCTTTGTTAACAATTTAAAGACCTTAAGACAAATTGCCGTAAGACGATTTTCTGCCCTTTAAAATAACTGTGTGGCCTCTCACAGCCCCTGCCAAGCTGGCACCTGTGGCAGCACCGGTGCCTCCCCCAGGAGGGGAGCTGCAGGGGGACAAGCCGGCAGGGGATGAGCACTACTGTGAAATGCTGTGCTGCACATTCAAGTACCGGCCCTGGCTGGACGGCCTGAAAAACTACCGGTTCCCCAGCAGCATCGACCCGCTCACCAGTGAGTGACAGAGCATGGCCACATGCCTGGGCTGGGGGCAAGCTGGTAGGGCAGGGGGAGAGGGGGTAAGGAGGGGAGGAGGTGTAAAAGATGAGACCTTGTAGAGAAGGGAGGACAAGTGAGGAAGGAGCAATTTAGCTTACACTTGTCTACTAAAAAAACAGTTTTAAATTCCCCTGAAAGGCACAGGCTTTCCTAAATACTTCCCGATAGCTGTGGGTGTCAGGAGCACGACCAGGCAGGGAAGGGGCAGCCGTCTTCTGCTTTTCAGGTTTTTTAGTGGGCAAACGCTGTCCCTGTAGTATGGACACCCCAAATAAAAATAAAAATCTCAAAAGAAAAATCCACTGCCTGGTGGACACCCCACAGGAACCCAGCTCCTTCGTTAGTCTTTGCTATTTCACAGACGTTTCGAAGCCCCCAGGTTCAGGCAGCCAGCCATTGGCTCAGCACAGACTCAAGGGGAAAAAAGAAAAGCAAGGAAAATTGGTTTTGTGGGAGCAAAGCAAAAGCAAACTTAGTATAACCAGCAAAGTTAGAAGAGGCTTTCTGATAAAAGGCAATGTGCTCTGCAACTGGTGGTATTCACTTTGCATCTAGATCCCAGCTCACTTGCAGTTAAATGCTGTTGATAACAGACCTCCTGCAAGTTTCCTCCTTGCACTCAGGGCAGGGCAGGGGATGAAAACTACTTTGCGTAGCAGATTCACATGGACAAGGGACGTGTGCCCAGCTAATCATGGTGCGGTTCCCTGTGTGCAGACCTGATGTACGTGCTGTGGCTGTTCTTCGTTGTCATGGCCTGGAACTGGAACTGCTGGTTTATCCCCGTTCGCTGGGCTTTCCCCTACCAGACGCCAGCAAACATCCACTGCTGGCTGCTTGTGGACTACCTCTGTGACCTCATCTATCTGCTGGACATCCTCGTCTTTCAGACCCGGCTGCAGTTCGTCCAGGGGGGAGACATAATAGTGAGTGGCAGCACACTGCATCCCACTGCTGGGGACTGGCTACAGAGACCTCCCATCCCTGTCGCCACGAGTGGCGTGGATGGTGCCAGTCACTGATCTCTGAATCAATCTCTCCAAGCTCTCCCACCATGGCTGCAGCCATCAGGGCTGTGTCCACTCTTAGAGGACTGCAAGCATCTCTCCTGCTATGTAGTGGATAAGCTGGCAGCCTTTTTGTCTCCCAAACATACATACTTTTCCCTTAAAGTCAATACCAGCCCATCTAGAAAGCATGTGGTCCCTGGCAGCCCTATTCCTGGGTAGGGATGGTCAGAGGGTGTTACTCCACAGGGTGGTCCTGCCAGCACTGTGGTGAGATGCACACTGAACGGCCCCAGTGCAGCCATATGCTGCTAACCATGAGCAGATGGCATAATAAATTCTGGGTTTGATTTTTCAAGAGCACAGCTAGGCAGAATGCATTAGTGATATGACAAAAGCGACTGCTATCTGAATTCATAGATCATGCACCTGAGATAAGTGAAAGCCCTTGATTTCATTTCCATATCCAATTAAATAAGCTGTGAAAAATAAAACCTTGAGGGTACAGCCTTCCCATTGCCCATGCAAATGCTCAGACAGGGAGGTTTCTCCTGTAAACTCTGATTTTTGTGGTGCTGGCACTGCGATGTACTTTCTCTGGGATGCAAAACAAGCACAAAATGTCCCGAGATAGGATGGGAAGATGGCGTATGGCCAGGTCTTCTTCTGCTTCTTTTCCTCTGCTCCCCTTCCCGGGCACTAAAGGAGCATCTTCCCTGTTGTGGTGCAGAAGAGGAAAGTCATGGCCAACATGGTCATGCCTGACTTGCTTTTTGTTGATTGCTTGCTGATTGCTTTTTGTAAGCAATGATCAATCTTCTTCTCTCTCTCTCCCTCCTATTCCCAACCAGACTGATAAAAAGGCCATGAAAGAGAACTACCTGCGATCACAACGCTTTAAGGTTTGACGTAATTTTATTTATTAATCTGAATCTTTAATCTGAACCATGGCTTGCAGCTTCACCCCACCACACCTGCAGGTCCCCACAGAGGTTTTTCTCTTTGTGCGGATTTCAGATGGATGTGGTGTGCCTCCTGCCCCTGGATCTCTTCTACTTCAAAGTTGGTGTCAACCCACTCCTGCGTTTTCCTCGCTGTCTGAAGGTGAGTTGGAGCTTACAAAATCAGGCAGAACACCAGGTGCAGTGGATGTGAAGCAGTTCCACGCTGGTTGGGGTAAGCTATGGCTAGACTCATCAATGATGACAAGAGGATTGTAAAATGGATGGGAAGTCACGTCCTGAAGGCTTTGCGGGGCTGTTGTTCAAACACTTCATTGCCATCCTAAAACACGCTCACATTTGAATAGAAAGGCACTTACAGATGGAGCCAAACCTGTCCATGGCAGTTCATGCTGCAGAGGGGCTGCAGGATGGAAAAGGAGGGGGAGTGGGGTTTTATGGGGATGTAACTCTCCCGACGGGGGCCGCAGGAAGCTGGAGCATGCTGCTTTCCTTCTCCTCTCAGTACATGGCCTTCTTTGAGTTCAACAACCGCCTGGAGGCTATCCTGAGCAAGGCGTACATCTACAGGTGAGGAGAAGGGAGGGAGGGAGAGAGCATGGAGTTGCTGTTTGCTACTGGGGAGGAAGGTTCACTTCGGTGTGCACCCATTCAGGGTTTCTGATTTATTTTCCCACTGTCCCTGGACTGGCTGACATGGGTGTGGGCTGATGCAGGTGGGATGTGGGGGTTCTGGACCCCACGTGGCTAGGATCACCTCTCCCTAACCCAGCAGGGACAGGGGTGCTGGTAGTAAAGAGAAGCCACCAGCAGATAAGCTGTTTTTTCTGGCACT
The DNA here is from genome assembly GCF_047370975.1 of Nipponia nippon. Taxonomy (NCBI): domain Eukaryota; kingdom Metazoa; phylum Chordata; class Aves; order Pelecaniformes; family Threskiornithidae; genus Nipponia; species Nipponia nippon. The sequence continues at coordinate 30,799,818 of NW_028262391.1, forward strand.
TCTGGAGCTCTAGGGCTGGGGGAGGGAGCAGCAGGGACACACGTTTGGGTGCTCTGTGGTTCCTGCATTGGCAGGACCTGCATGGTCAGGACTTGGCTCATCACTTTGAAGTTCCTTGTGATGCCAGGGGGGATCTGATGTGTTTCTCCCAGCAGACATTATATCATCTCCCCTCTTGCTGTCTCCTTTTTTTTTTGCAGAGTGATTCGGACCACTGCCTATTTACTGTACAGCTTGCATGTGAACTCCTGCCTCTATTACTGGGCATCAGCCTATGAAGGACTGGGCTCTACCAGCTGGGTCTACGACGGAGAAGGAAACAGGTACAAGCCAGGGCTTGGGTCCTCACGCAGCACAGCTTGCTGTGATGAGCTGAAGCAAGAAGGAAGGTATTAGGATGTCGCTGGGTTCATAAAAACCCCTGAAGCAAAGGGTTGGGAGTGCCAGGAGAAGATGCGGAGCCAGGGGAGAATGACGGGGACAGGAGGAATGAGATGTGCAGTAATATACAGTGCTGCAAGACAAGGAGGCTGCAGCTGGGCTGAGAAGGAAGGCAACGGCAGGACAAAGAGGCTGAAAAACTGGGAACCTTGTGCTGGGAAACAAGGAAACACTCCCTGGCTGTGCAGGATGGTGGTGTGAGCCCTGTTTCTGCTTGCGTTGACCTGCTGCCAGGTCAGGATGGAGTCTTGAGGCTGTGCTTGGAGATGGGGGCTATGTTTTGAACCTAAGGGCTCAATGCAGCATTGCACACCCTGTGAAACTGGGTCCTAGGTGCCATTAGTCGGGCCCCTTGGACCAGCCCAGCACCTTCATTCCCAGGGACAGTGTCCACCCTGTCCCCTTGCTGTGGCATTTCCAAGATACACATGTTAAATGTTCATTGCACTGTCGGTGATGGATGCCACAGACAGATCGCTCGGCTCGCAAGCTTGAATGCTGCCTCGTAGCAAATGCCCAAATCTGCAAGTCGTACAACATGGGCAAAATAAAATACTGAGAAACATTTAACTAATTTAGCACCATGCAGTAAATGAGAGTTTCCCGAAAAAAGGCATGGGCAAGGGCTTACCATGAGGTGTGGGTGTAGTTGGGTACAAGTGACTGTCACCCAGGCAGCCTTAGTGTGGGTGTTGCCTTCCCTTTGAGCACTCAGATTCCTATGTTAATGTTGCTGCTGTATAGTTATTTTGTGTGATATACATACCTGTATCTATTTCTAGGTGTAACTATAACATCCAAGGGAGTGCCCAAGACCAGTGAATCAAGAATTCACTTGACATCTCCTGAGTCCCATGCCAACAATTTGCTCACAAACCCTTTTTTTCCCCTGACTATTTCTAAAAGTGTAAACGTTGCTGAAAATACGTTGCTGGTTTATAGTAGTGGGGCTGAAATAAGCAGAAAATGGAAGTAGCCAGAGCAGCTGAGCATCCCACGCAGAGGTTTCTGGAGTGTCCCTACGCCCCTCTGCTCCTGTAGCATCTCCAGAAACACCTGCAGGTGTGGTGGGGAGTCTGCAGCCCCTTAATTTTCCCTTCATCACCCGTAATTACTCTCAGCAGGCTCTGGATTGCCGTGGCCAGAGGATGTGAGCTTGATACTGAGCAGTGAAACAGGCCTTCATGCCAGAAATGCCCTCAAAGCTGCCTCCTCTTTTCTTCCCAGCTACATCCGCTGCTACTACTGGGCAGTCAAAACCCTCATCACCATCGGGGGCCTGCCGGACCCCAAGACCCTGTTTGAGATCGTCTTTCAGCTGCTGAACTACTTCACGGGCGTCTTTGCTTTCTCTGTCATGATAGGGCAGGTGAGCTGGAGTCGCGAGGGGTTCCCAGCCTCAGGTGGGGAAGGTTTCGGTGGGGTTGGTCCACAGGTTCATATCTCCAGGTTTGTTTTCCACATGCAAGGACCTGCTCTGCATTGGTGGAAGACAAAAAGGATTTGGTAGATGCTGTTAGGACTCAGCATACATGCTCTAGACTGCTTAACCTGCATGATGGATAAGCAACAGCAATTAAAACATCTCTTCCACCCCTTCCTCCCATTCAGATGAGAGATGTGGTTGGCGCCGCTACCGCAGGTCAAACTTACTATCGGAGCTGCATGGACAGTACCATTAAATACATGAACTTCTACAAAATCCCCAAAACTGTTCAGAACCGGGTGAAAACGTGGTATGAATACACGTGGCATTCACAAGGCATGCTAGGTGAGATCCAACGGCTCCGAGGGTCAACACTTGCACCTCATGTTTTACTGCAGTTGCTTTGCAGAGCTGAAACATTACTGTCAAACAGCACTACAGTTTTGGGGCAGTGGGTGACTTATTTTACTCTTTGCTATACGGGCTAGTTTGCCCACTGATAGAGTATATTGGCTGCCACTGGGTCGCAGCACCTTGGTGACCCGGCATCACTCACAGTGCACTGAGTCCAGCATCCCACCCGCTGGTCCCTGGGGAGAGGGCAGTGACTGGCAATCGCTGGCCAGACTGTGTCCAACAGCAAACCCACAAGCTCACCCTACCAGTAAATCATCAGGCAGGACCTCTGCGTCCACTCTCCTGGCGAAGACAGACACTGGCTTGGGCTTACTGGTCTGTCTCTGAGATAACGCAAAGGGTAGCTCTCCATCACCCATTGGTTTTAGACCTGCAGGTTGCTGGGTAGGCAGAGGCTGGAGGAGACCGTTCTGGGCGAGCTTGTTCCTGCCCTCTGCCACCAGAATGCAGGCTGCTTTCCCACTGCCACGCCAAGGACACACTCTCAGATCAAGTGCTGGGAACAGCCAGTTTTCTGCTTTGTCTCACAGATGAGTCAGAGCTGTTGGTGCAGCTGCCGGACAAGATGAGGCTGGACATCGCCATTGACGTGAACTACAACATCGTGAGCAAAGTGGCCCTTTTCCAGGTACCCTCTGCAGTGCAGGTCCTAGCCGGTGGAGCCTGGCATGCCAGTGCAGACTAACGGCGCTGTTGGCTCTCCTTTGGCTCAGGGCTGTGACAGGCAGATGATCTTTGACATGCTGAAGCGGCTCAGATCGGTGGTCTACCTGCCTAATGACTACGTTTGTAAGAAGGTAATGAGATGTTCGGGTGCCTTCCCATCCCCGCTGTCATGGCCGGGCTGTGCAGGACACTAGGAGCAATGCAGAGCAGGCAAATCCAGGCCTGGCCCTATCACTGTGGCATCTAGCTGCTTCACAGGGAGGAAATTCAGAGCAAAAACATCCTCGGCTGCAGCTGGTCTTGTGCAAAGACTGACCTCTTCTGCTGCAGCCATGAACAGCAGGAGAGATGGGAAGAGCCTGCCAAGCTGGAGGAGACTTTGGGATGCTTAGATGAGGATGCTCGGGAGTGAGCACCATCAGGACAAAGTGTTTTGAGAGCTTGGAGAGGGCAGTATGGTCATGGGGGTTTTTAGCAAGATGCAGGTTAGGGCATCCATAAGGCCTCCCTGTTTCTGGGCACCCCACACAGCACCCATCTTCATTGCAGGGAGAAATCGGCCGCGAGATGTACATTATTCAGGCAGGACAAGTGCAGGTGCTGGGGGGACCCGATGGCAAAACCGTGCTGGTGACTCTGAAAGCTGGATCCGTGTTTGGAGAAATAAGGTGAGTGAAGCATTGCCAGGGAGCTGGGGAAATACAGCTTGCAGGCTCTGGGCAAGGAGGGTGGGAGGTGGGGAGGTCAGCAACACCCTAATTAACCTTTGTGATTGAGAGCCACGAATACTGAGCAGTGTTTGCTACATAAATTACTGCTTTTTTCTTGGAGCTTTTCCACTATTTTTGTCATCATGCTGTTTTCTGCCTGGGGAGCTAGTGACAGTAAGCAGAGGTATATGGAGGAATGGGAAAATGAATAAGAAAAGATGTTTCACTAAAACAGCCTCCCAGCCATTAATCTGCCCATTTCATGCGCATGTAAAATCCTGTACTAATTTGTAATACAGTGAAAGAGTTTGCCTCCCTACAGCCCAGCAGACACTACAGTGGTGTAAAATGCAATATTTAAACCTTCAAACAGGCAAATCTTTTTTTTACATAGCACTCCATGCCAACATTTCCCAGCATTCTTTAAAAACTGAGCTTGGAAAATTTCATCGGGGGTGAAAATTAAACTTTGAGTCGTCTGAAAGAGAGAGATGGGGGTACACGATGGGAAAAGGGAGATTTTAAATTGCAAATGTTGTGCTGAGCCCATTAATAACAGTGTTTATGTCTCACCATGTCTCTCTCAGCTTGCTGGCGGCAGGAGGGGGAAATCGCCGAACAGCAAACGTCATAGCTCATGGCTTCGCTAACCTCTTCATTTTGGACAAGAAGGACTTGAATGAGATTTTGGTGCATTATCCAGAGTCTCAGAAGCTGCTGCGTAAAAAGGCCAAGTGTGTGTCGGGCTTCTGCTTTCTCGCCTGTGGGGTTTCAAAAAAAGCAGAGTAGGGGTTTCAGCATCGCAAGGGGAGATTCCTCTCTGTGCGAAGCAGTGGGAAAACCCCCGCTGCAGGCACCAGGCGCTAGGCACAGGTCCCCGGAGGAGAGCTGGGCTGGGGCTGCCGCGCTTCGGCAGAGGGCACCCGTCCCCCGCTGCCGGGCTGGGGAGGCTGGAGATGCCCAGAGCCAGCCCAGCCCTGCTGCAAAGCTTCACCCGCTAAAAGTGGGTGCAACTCGGGAACGAACATGGCCAAAGCGCATTCATTTAAAAATCTGTTAAAATATTCACTTTAGTTTTTAGCATTACTTAGATTTGTTATTCTGTCCTTCCTCGGGCGTAAAAAATACCTGCCCTTTTAAAGTTTGATTTTTCTGCATTATAAAATCCAGCTAATATCACATGTCCCCAGTCTGAAATCATCTCTCCTTTTTCTTGCTGTAGGAAAATGCTGAAAAAAAACAATAAACCCAAAAATGAGAAGGGAGCACCTGGAGACTCGCTGATCATCCCCCCAAAAGCTGAGACCCCGAAGCTCTTCCAGGCTGCCCTGGCTGCCGCAGGGAGGATGGGGGGCAAAGGGCCGCTGGTGCAGCTCCGGTGGAGGCTGAAGGAGCTGAAGGCAATGCAGATGACACAGGTTAGCATGGGGATGATGGCAATTTGGCTTTGCTTCCTTAGATGCAAAGTCACTGCTCTCCCTGACCAGCTCCAGAGACTGTCATTAAGGTGCCTTAAAGGAGTGAACTGAGGCCATTGGGGTCTGGCATAGCGCAGGCAAATGGGAAGGGGTGGTCCAGCATCTTACACATGGCCTTGGGAGAATATCATTGTCCCACAGGGTTTGTTTTGCAACACAAAAGGGAAATACATTGACTTTTTGCCCAGCTATGCTAAGCCTGAGTCTAGTTTCTAGCTGGGCTATAGCCATAGATTAACATCTCTTCCATGCCACAGAGACAGAGGCCTTGTAATTAATCCAGGTGCTGGCAGGACGGAGGGTGATGCTGGCATCCAGCATCCACAGGCCAATCAATATTTGCAAAGCTTTCATGGTGTGGCTGGGGCTGAGGCCCCAAGCAGCAGGCATGCCATCCTGCCAGCTCTGTATGAGCTGCACTGAAATCACCCTTGCCTTTTTGTCATGAGCAACTGTAAAAGAAAATGGCCCTGCTCTTTTCTTTTTTTTTTTCCTTCCAAGTGTCTCTGCTGAACTCGTAAAAAAAGGTCGTATCTCCATGCAGACCTTGTTGTTACTCTTCCCACCATGGAGTTATGCAGACTATCACATCTGGACATGTAAAGGGAGGTGAAAGAGCAGCTGATAGGGAGCACACAGTGGCCTTGAGGCTGGGTAAATATCCAGGGAGATGCTGAGCATAGCTGCATGCTTCACAAAAGCACGACAAGGCTTCACACCATGTGGTGCTTAACACTAACTAATAATCAGTTAAAGGCAATGGTGAGCAGTGGCATTGTGTGCTCCATATGGTAGTGGCAACAAGACGTGTCGTTGGAGGGTGCACGTATTAGGAGCTAACCCCACTAATGGAGTTAGCAGGACCCCGTTAGAAGGACAGCCCTTTCCATGGCGCATCCATAGGTGAGGTTTCTGAGGCTCCTGTCTAAAGAAGGCTTTAGCACAGGGCAATCCGGGGCTGCTCCCTCACAACAACACTTCTGCCAAGATCAACCCCTCCAGATGCTTGAGGAGAAAAACAAGAGCTAGTGCAGGATGTGTGAGCATTGCATTTGTCTCTATGCACTTCTCTCAAGATGTGCAGGATATAATCCAGCTGCCCTTCTCACAGGGGTCATCTTTGGCAGCAAGCTGATATCCCAATGATGAGGTCTGGTTCAGTGAAACTCTGCAAAACGTCTGCCTGGCTTTGCACAGCACAGACACCGTGGTTAAGGGTAGTGGACAAGGGTCTGCTACGGTTGATTTTGCCTTTTTTTTTTTTTTTTTTTGGATCGCAGGGTTCCAGCTTCAGTCCGATCCCACCAAAATCACCAGTGCACCAGAGATCGCCTGTCACCTCCCCCAAAGCACACACCCACCTGGGAGAAGAAATATTCTCAAAATCTTCTGATAGTTTAGTCACCATTCGTGTGATTTCTATGGCACAAGAAGATGAAGAAATCCTTGCTGCTGAGATTTCGGAGAAAGAAGAAGAAAAAGAAAATAAATGAAAAACAAGCAGGTCCTGGGGCAGGAGTAGGAGTCAGGCGAACACCTTGGGTAGAAGCTTTTTGTCATTAACAATTTTCACACAGTGGCTGTAGGCTTCACTAAGTGCTGCGAGTAGGATCTGCTTTGCTTTTCTGCCTAAACCTTCACTCACTGTTGATAAAACCCTCTGCCATATGACCCAGAACCATACAAGGTTTCTGTGCTCTGGAGATCTATTTTTATTGAGCATCTTTATGAATACTCCCACTAAATCTCAGGCCAGCTATCTTGCTTTGAAATCCAGCCTTACAGAGAGGAAGCCCTGAAGAAATTGCTTTTTATGGCTCCGGATCGTTAATGACTGTTCAGACAAAGCGTGAAGAGTTATTTACCTCTGACAGCTGAGTCACCGCTTGGCCAGAAACAACCAGGGAAAAAAACCAACAAGGTTTCTCTGTTGGGCTCAAGGTTGTCAGCAGCAGCTGAAGAGTGATTCATTCAAAAAGGATGTGGACTATGCTCACAAGCCGAGCACAGACCGAATCACACTGTCACAAGAAGGCCGAGGTCCATCCTGGTGTGCATAGACTACACGATGCTTGAGGGTCCCTGCATGGTGCTAAGACCACCTTGGGTTTGCTGCTGGGAAGTGGAGCTCCTGCCAGTCATCCACCCCAGGAGGGCGGTGGGTTCTCCATCGCTGGTGGCTGTTATGGAGAGATTTGACGAGCATCTTTCAGGGATGGAGAAGCACAATCCTGCATGAGATGTTCCTGGAGATCCCTTCCAGCCCTGGGTTTCCATGAGTGCACCAACCTGCTGCTGCCAGAGGGACAAACCAAGTGCAGGAAGGGAAAAGCCCTGTTAGTTTCCAGCTGGGACGGGAAAGAGAAGTACAGTAAGTGATCTCCTCTCCCAGACAGTGTTTCAGAGTCAGGCCAGAGCCCGTAGCATGCAAACAAGTGTGCACGAGCATGCAAGTGGTCCCCTGCCCTCATTGCTGGACCTCAGTGACCTGCCACATTTCCAGCAGCCAGTTTCCAGCCCCTTTTGGTCACTTTTCCCATGGAGAAGTCACTCTGGTCTTGCTCATTGCTGCAACAGGGTGCTTGTGAAGGTGCTCTCCCACCTGTGCTGGGACCAGATGCTGGATGGGAAGGCCTGGTCAGCAGCCAGCACACCCAGCTGGTGGCTCAAGGTGTCCGATCTTTCTCCAGCACCACCAGTTCCTCATCTTCCTCAAACCCAGAGCCAACCAGAGCAAGCTCCTGGTGAGCTGAGAGGTGGCGAGAAGCACTGGGCAAGACGGTGCCAAATGAGACAATGCAGACCCTCCCCAAGGCTTCGGCTGGCCAGGTCTACATGGCACCACTGGCTCCATCGAGAGGAGCTGGTTTCCATCCTCTGGAGGAAAAGCGGGGGCAGGTTTTGCTGTAGGGAGCAGCCCTGGAGCCACATCTGAGGGACTTTTCAGGTGTTCAGCAAATACTGTGAGCAGTGCTACAGGTTTTGCAGGTCTGGCCGTGAGACGGCCAGGCTGTTCATGAAGGGTGTCAGCAACAGCGTCACCCCTGTACGTGGGTGATCCCTCTTCCCATCAGCAGCCTGCAGCTGATCTTCACCTCCTATGGCATCTTCTTATTTTGTTGCATTTTTTCCCTCTCTTGCAAAATAGGCAGGTTTCTGTGGTGGAAAAAGCCAGAATATATGTTAGTGTTAATTAATGATGGCTTGCTCTCTTTTAACCAAGTTTAATGAGCTCCAGTATACCACAGGAGGGTCTGAAACCACCGCTGCCCTTAACATTGGAGGGGAAAACCTGGGCTCACCCAAACCTCCCTAAATATTTTTCATCCTCAGTCATTTGCAAGTGGTTTCCTGCTGGGTAGAAGGTTTCAGTGGGGAGTGCAACGTATTTTTTTTTTTCACTATACAAATATGTATGTAATCAAACCAGGAAGCATGCAAAAGTCAAAGTGGGGTTCTGCTTTGCTGCTATGATTTGATATGGTTTAGAAAAAGCATTTAAATAAACAGTGGGCTGTAATGGCTTTCATTATTCACTATTATCTACAGTAAACACCACATAGATTACCATTCATTTGCTGTGGATTTATTTCAAAATTCCAGTTGTTTTCCATCTTTTTGCTCAGTGATGCACCGACAGAGCCAGGAAAGTCCCCACATGAGGTTCACAGATTTTCCAATAAACTTTTTAGAGGCTCAGAGGTCACGTAATACTACTAGTCTACTACTAGTAGAATTGTAATATTTTTTTAATCACCAGAAGGAGGGAAAAAAGCTTTCTTAAATGGCAAATACTTGCATGAAGATCTTAGTTTTCAACATGCAGCACTAGATGGTGATGGCTACATAACTGGTAATTCTGGAACCACAGGGAGATTTTAAGTTACCCTCCTCTGCGATCTGTTTACGGCTTTAGTTCTTTAGGGAGATTATTCTCCAGGTAATAATTAAGGTCAAGGTAGGGTTGGGCTTACAGGCTGGGTTGGAGAGTTGAACTCAAATCTATTTGCTATGCAGGACTATTTAGAAATGACAGGCAGGCTAAGGAGGTGGGCAGCTCGTTTAGTGCCTCTTGTTTCAGAGGTTGCCATAAATTGGCTTTCTGCTGAATTTTGTAATTCCATTCATTTACCAGTTTTGCTGTATTTGCAATGGGCTCCCTTTGCATTGATTCCTATTAAATATCTTGCAGTGTACACTTATCACAGGTCTGTTCCTTCCACTGCCCTTGTAATGTTCCTGATGGATTTGGAAATGCTCCATGTACCTTTACTGCATTTATTAGCTTTTGCTCATTCTGCTTTGATGTCCTTAAGTGTTGGATTGATCCGATATGAGATCCTCTAATAATATTAATGCAGTATTTGGGGGACCGTGCCAGGCAGTTGCTTATTGCCAGTCCAGCACCCTAGAAATTCTGCACTGGAGTCTTCCTCCTGACTTGCATTTCTGATTAACAGATTTCTCAGATGTTCATAGCCATAGAAACCAGGTTTTCTTGCAACAATATTGTAGCTGTTGCTGCTTTTGAGTGAAATAAGTGGAATAGGTAACTGCTAAGGGAAGAAGCAGAGCTTGCTGTTGTTGGATCTGTATGAATGTGTTAGGTTTTGCCTCACTATCACAAGTAGCATCTCTACTGGAGGCTCTATATATACTGTTTTAATATACATATACTTTTATAAAGAGAGAGATACTTTTAAAAATATATATACTTTTTACACTGGATGGGTATTCATATTCCTTGTGGCCTCTGTTGTTATATTTTTCAGAAAAGTGATATGGATTTAATGTTCTGTATGAAATTAGAGAAAGCAAATATCTCCGATAAAAAAATCAATTTACAAAAGAAATAATATAACCCACCATAGACATCTGACTGTGGAGGAAGTTGTTTTCCACTGGATAGAAACAGGGTAGGTAGCTTCTCTGTATTTATAGTTGAAGCAATCTTTTAAAAAGATTAAGTGCAATTGCAGGTTAATCACTGATAAGGTTATAACGAAAGTAAAAACAAATAAGCAGGTTTGGGGATTAGACTCGGGTCTAGAAAGAAATTGCAGGATAAATGGAAAGCTCAGTTAAATGGTGTAAAATTAGAAAGCTTGAAATAAAATTAAGCACTTCAACCTTGAAACCTGGAGACCTTAACCAGCAGGACATGCTCCTAATTCTGGGAACAGTCTGTAAACCACTTTTTCTGCCTATATATTTTTTTTCTGTTGTGTAGCTCTGCTTTGAGTCATAGCTGCAAGTAAATCCCCCTGAATCCCTTTTACCTTCCTCTAAAATGGAGCTAATACAAGTCTGATTTTCTCTGCCCTGAGCACACAGCACATTTTAAGTGCAGTAATGGTCCCACTGGAGTTAACACCCTGGAAAAAAAAAGCCAGACCACCATTTGGGAAGGGATCACACAGAGGTACCCAAGCCGGCAGGTGCCCATGCCAGTGTATATTAACAGCAGCTTAGGCTTAGCTTGGGCTGGATGACATTTTTCCTTTCCTCATTCTTTCCTCATTTACCCATTCTTATTTTGGGATGAAACTTTCCAACTTTGGTTCATGCCCTAGGGTGAATGTCTTAGGGAGATCTGAGCAATAGCCAGCGAGTTGGGTTTGAGTCATCTGAAGAAGTAAAGCCTAGATACATACGTTATTTCATGCATTTTTTTTCTGCTTTTAGAAGTCACTTGATATGTGAGAAGAGCTGGAAGTCAAACAGTTGAAGTCTAAAAACTGTTTTCTTGGATAAATTGGAAGGAATTTTGGGGGAAATGTAAACTGGAGAAGTGAGATAAATCAGGATGTGGGGATGCTACGTGGCAGCTGGGGGACATCCCTGCCAGCTCTGGGCTGTGACATCTAGGGAACAGCATGGCCCAATGTGTTTCACACGTTTTGCAAATGCTCACTTTGCAAGCTTGAGCTCACTGGGATGGCCACTGCCGCCTTTCCAGATTTAACTGTTCAGAAGTGGTGGGCTGGGTCTGCCTCCATGCAGCAGGACTGTTGCCGCAGCACCCGTGTGAGCATCCTTTTGCATTCTGAAACCTCCCATATGTCCCAGCCTGTGGGTCTCCCCATGGATGGTCTAAATTTGCCCCAGGGTGAGCATCATGTGAGCCACGCTGTGCCACTCTGTCTTAGCAATAACTGGAGGAATAAAGACCAGCCAGACTAATTACTCATTTTAGATAAGAGGCTCTTTTGTGCTGCAGAAATACCAATATCACGTGAAATCTCTCCGCTGCCATGGTTACTAGCCACCGTCACAGCCACCAGCAAGACGGGACTCGTAACATTGACAGGGCTTCTGGTCTTCCCTTCACAAGGGGAAACTCCAGCCATAAAACCTATGCTATGCCCCAAAAAGGAGAGGAGGTATCTGTGAGGGCTGCCTAACCCTCCTCAGGTTGGCCACATCTAGCACTACAATGCTCAGAGCTTGTTGAGTACAGTGTCTCTGCCCTGTCACTGGGCATTAGGCTCTGAGTTTTATCAGTTACTCACTAATAACCTGAAATATTATTTAAAAAGTGAGAAAATGGTGCTGCAGCCTGGGCAGGCAGAGATTGGCTCTGCCCCGTTTCCTGTTTTTCTGGCATTTAGGAACGACTTGACCTCTTGGCGCTCTCGCTTTTTACACTAATGTGCTTCTCATTAAAGTGCTTTCCTGAACACTAATTAGGGCGGTTTTCCTTTTGTAAATTAGCCTGATATGATCTGTGTGTCTTGGCAGACGCCCTCTGGAGCAGGAACTGAGGTCTTTGCGTTTGATCACTGTTTATTTTGCAAATCTCCCCAGTTTTACTGTTCTTGGCCATCTTCTAGAAAGTGCTTGCAGGTGGAGGTTGATGGGAAGGAAATGAGGCTTTCCAGCTTGTCTGCCTCAAGAAACAGGAGAGTTTTTGGTGCTACGGGGGGGCCTTCTGGCTGATGCGGGTCGATGGGGTGGTATGGGCACACAGGAGCACTTTCCTCTGAGCTCCTTCCCATCCCATCCTGGCATCCTCACACGGTGTGCGGTGGAGGAGCAGGTCTGCAAGGAACAGCACTGCCTGAGCCAACCTTATAACAGATGATGGGAAAAAAAAATACAATTAACACAATCATTCTGTGCAATTAAACCACTTCTTTTGACTACAGCCAATGCTCAGAGCAGCAGACCCAAGCGACCTCTAACCCATCTAAATCTAGATGTCTGAAGAGAGAGGAAAGTCCACCTGTCTGCCAATGCTACTAAATAGGTTGTGTCAGCAATTTGCCTGGGACCAATGGTGCTCAGGAGGGGACAGACTTTAATCGGCTCTCATTTTCTTAATGTACTGGCAGATGGGAGCGGAGGGGATGTTGCTTTCTCTGTCTCTGATCACGGATGGGGCAGAGCTGCCAGAGGTTTGCATGGGCTGAGAAATTTGGTGGCGAAGGTGATGCTGGGTGTGGGAAACCATCCTCTGCCTTCGCTCACTGGGGAGGCTGGCAGCGAGTGGAGCACTGGTCCTTAACAAGGGAGGAGAAGATCTGTCGGGAGGCTTCACCCAGGGACCCCTGAGATTGGGACGGAGTTGACAAAGCCCCTGGCGAAAAGGCAACAATTTTTCAGTGCCAGCCATGTGGCACTATGTGTGGAAAAGCATGGTGAAGCATCCCACCCCAGAGAGCTGCTGCCAGCATTGGCCACACCAGTACAGCCGCACCAGCCCGGCTGGCTCCCAGGGTCCCAAGGAGGCTCACGGTGGGGATCCACACGGGCGTATCTGGAGCTCAGCACCCCTTCCCGGGCTGTGTGGAGCCATGCACGCACTGTGTGCACTGGCAGGACTGTTGGTGCAGGGCTGGAGCAAGGGAAGCAGCAAGAGGAGTGGGATGCAGGCTGCAGAGAGCATCCCTGCCTGTGGTGAGGAGGGCGAGCGCTGTGGCCTCAGGGGGTATTTCTGCCAACCCATGGGCGCCATGTGGAGACTGACCCGTGGAGGAGGATGCTTCCGAAACATGTGCCCAGGACCAGGGTTGGCCTGGATGGACCTGCAGGTGAGAGCAGTGGGGTGGGGCTGGGGGGCAAGCAGGGCAGAGTCTGCATCAAAAGCAAAGGCTGGGGATGAAAACCAGCGAAATGCCTCTGGATTGGAGTTGTTTTTGTGAAATGTGCCCAGATGTTTGCACACAGGCTCTGTAGTTCTTCTGCCGCTGTTTCCCAGGGGGTTAATGAAGCAGCACTTTTTTGCCTGGTGGACTGAAGGTGAAGACAGCTGAATGAGAGCTCCGGTCCCACCTCACCTGGGATGCTGAGTGCCCCAGGCATGCCTCCATCCCACCTCATGTACCATTTCTTTCTCCATCTCATCCTTATTTTTTCATCCAACACCTCCCTAGGATCCCCAAATAGACCTGAAAGCCCAGGAAGGTTTGCATGAAAAAGCAGAGAGCTGGCAGTTATTCCATATCAGTCTGCATAAACCCTCCTGCCTGCTACTCCTGCCTGTGCTGCCAGATTTTCCTTAATGTCTCCTTGTTTTTCTAGTTGTGAGTGATTGCTCAAGGGATCTCCTGGCGGAGTGGACTCAGGTTCACCCTTCACATCCCGCTCGTCTCTAAGGCATATGCATAAAAATATGGATGTGGGTCTGCTCTTCTTCATAAAGACAAATGAAATCTGCTCACGCAGCACTGGGTGCAGGCGGCAGAGCCGAAGCATGTGGCTGTTTAATATTCACTGGGCGTAGACATAAAAGTTTTCTTTTCTGAAATAGCTTTGCACAGCGCCATGCTGCTCTGTTTTCCCTAAACCTTAGCAGGAGGCTGGAATTTAACATTTCCTTTGATTGTCTCCCCAGCTTCCACTGGCTCAGCCAAGAAGCAAAAGACCCTCATTGGGTGTAAAACCTGCTTTGAGGACAGATCCTGGCACTTTATTTGCAGCTTTCAGTTCTGTAGTCTGCTGCAACAGAATGATTATCTTTGAAGCACCAACATGGGAAAAAAAATTTTGCTTTTGTTTTGAAACAGGATGAGTTTCTGTGGTAGTCGTGCATCTATTTGTGTGTTAAGTTTTAAGAGGAAAAAAATAGTTTTCCCTGTAAAATTTTGGCAGGTGGATTCATGTATCTCTTAGGTGACTCTTCCTATTAACTGAGCTCAGTTTTCTTCACCATCTCAGTTATACCTTAGAAGAAAAAAAATGAGAATATGGTCCCAGTAGGGTCCACAATAACTAAATCACCATGAAATACATTTCAGTAAGTTCAACTTGAAAGACCCCAGCCTTTTTCCTTGTTAAGTGGGAAGCTGCGATAGTACAGGGCAGGCTGGCATGCTCTGGCTCAGGGAAGGTGACAGCAGGGAAGATGTCGCCCGGCAGCGCATGGAGGCAGTGGGAGCACCCCCATCCCCACAGTGTCAGGGAAACAGGGGGCTTGAATGTAAATGGACACCTGGGCACGGCTGAGCTGGTGTGTCCCTGGGCTGTGGCCAAGGGGCTCTGCGGATGCCCACCCAGGAGCTGGCACAGGCACTGCTGCTGCAGGGCTCCGAGCTGCGTTGCTGGTGCAAACATAGGGACATCCATTATATATAACAGGTGTCAATAATGCATGGGAGAATAATGTTTCCGTCCTGCTAGAGGACTCCTGGTGTCAAAGCTGCAGAGTAGTGGTGGTACAGCATCCCACACACGCTAGCGCTGAAACATGGTGGGACAAGTGGAGCGGCTGGACCGTGCCCACTGACCATCCCTAAGGCACATTAAAATTTATAGGTGACACAGAGTGCGCTGAGGACCTGGTCGACCAGCATGGCTGTACCCATGCCGGTGTGGACTCACAGTGGGATTTTGCAGACAGCTTGATATCAAGTAGTCAAAGCTGGTTAGCGGGAAGGCTATTTAATTCCATCAGAGAAAATCCCACCTCGTTTGCACATTCATCTCTGTGTGCAGCTTTCCTGTTGCAGCTGGGATGCAGCTGAGCCCATCTCGTGGATTACCCGCCATCACAATATTTTCCTTTACATGGGTGCATTTACTTTATGACCATAGGGGTATTTCCCTCTTCCCTGTAGAGGCTCTTACTGATTTACCTGTGCCCACACCTAAACTAGCTGGATATTATTAGTGAGCCCTGCATTCCTCCAGCCCCCCTGGCATGACACGGCCACTTACATCACCCCCAAAACTCTATTCCCTAGATTATTCAGAATTACTGCTTTTGCTTCATTTCTTCTCCAAAGTCAAGTGCACTTTGGAGGGCACTAAAAATAATTGGTTTTGCTGAGAACCGAATGTATGTTTTAAAGGAGGTGGCTCCCATCATTTTTGTCTGTGCAGAGGAAAGCCTAACTCTGTCTTTGCACACCCTGTTACTGGTGTCTCCCAGCCAGGGTAAGGGGCTCCGTGGCACCACGGGGGCTTGGCTTCAAGAGGAAAATGAGTGGCAGACATAGCAAAACTTTGAAAAAAATTCCAATTGCTCACCTGCAGCTTCTATCTTCATACATTTTTTTTTTATTTAATAAGAATTGCAGAAAGCACCCAAGATCCCGCGCGGAAGGTCCCAGGGATGCCCTGTAAGCACTGTCCAGGGGACCACCGGTGGGCCTCTGCCAGACCAGGAGCTCCAGAACCTCTTGCTTGGGATGCAGTGATCTTTCCAGTACAGCCTCAATTTTTATTTGCTGGATAAAATGTCCTGGATGGAATTTACTTGGTATCGAGAGGCCCCCTTGCTGGGTCTGCTCAAACCAGCATGGGCATCCCCCAGCCAATGAGGCAGTTTTAGCCTCGGCCAGAACACCTAGTGCTTATTCTTAGCCTTGTTTCTAAGAAGTGCTCTATACGCAGGAGCCTGTATTGGTTAATGTCATGAAACATTAACGACTTAGCAGGTGAGCTGTGGTCTTCCCGCAGAGCAGCTCACAGCTCCCCAGCAGCCGGCGTGGCACAGGATGAGCCTTGTGGTACTTTGCTTAGGGGAGGCACAAGCATTAAAGCCAAACCCTAGTCATACCTGAAGCCAGCTGAAAAATATGACAAAGATAAAAGGTAGGTAAAAGGGAGACACGGAGGCTGAGGTTTTGGTTAGATGGCTCTGCAGTGCAGTCCAAGGTAGGAAATTCAGAGGGGTGGAAGAGCCACCCATCTGATGTCTGCTACGTGTTGCACTGCACTCCCCTGACTGCGTGCAGTGTAGAGTTTTTCTCTAGCTGAATACAGCAGGTTGAAAAAGATGGTGCTTTTGTCATTTGCTTGATATAAAGATTTGCATGGGGGGACACCAGCAGAGCCGAGCCATGGCGTGCAGCAGCTCCCAGCCGGACCAGCCAGCTCCTCGGCTCTGGACTGGCTCTATGCTGCCCTGGGCTGCTCCCTACCACCCTGGCAGCCCAAACCTGGTCTAACCACGTATGGCCAGGTGGGCTGACCTGAGCAGCTGCGGAGCCCCCACTACCATCCAAAGCAGCTGCTGAGGCCGGCAGCATCCCAGTGTGTCGGATTTAGGCAGCGATCCTTGCAGCACCCCTCCCCAGTTCCCGCTCTCCACACAGCTCAACACAACCCTGTCTCAAGGATCGGAGCCTCTGGGTTGAATTAATTCAGCTGGTGAACTTTAAAATGAGTATTAAATTTCCCAGGAGCATGATAAGACTTAATTAAAACTCCTATCTTTGCACAAAACAGCAATGTAGGAATGCAGGGGTTTCGTTCCTGCTTTGGTAAGTGTTTCATGTCGGATTGGCAAACTGTGCCTCAGCAATGCTGAGAAATCCCCTCACCTCCTCAAGGAGGAGCAAAATTAGAATAATGAACTGGGTTGTAATTAATTGTGCTCTGAGGACACATTCTCACGACATCTGGTGCTTCTGGTGGGAATTTTCTACAGTGAGCATCCCAATATACAAGAGGTTTCAGGTATGTTCCTGCCTGCATTCCTGGACCAGGTTATCAGGTTACTTGAAGGGAGGAGAGAGGGAACTAAATTTTTGCTGGTATTTGGGGGATTTTTAGCCATCTCACAGATGTAGGTTAAATATTTGCTTGGGGCAGAACAAATACCTAATGCAAAAGGCCCCGCTCAGCGACGTGTTTCGATTGGTGGAGCTTCCCTTCACCCAAGTAAAAGGCTAATTAACCTGCCTGACTTAACAGCATCACAACAGCGATGCTTTTCAGCTATGGAAAAGGCTGGACTAAAAGCAAAGAGCTAAACCCGCACTGGGGTCACTGGCAGCGTGCCCCATGGCAGGCCGATGCTGCCAGGGCCGTCCAGGGAGGGCAGCTGTGTTTCAGCGCTGATGGTCATCGATATATCGAGCCTTCCCACTACCTGCTGGGAGCTCACAGGAGGGTGCCACTGGCGTTGAGCCCTGCTGGTTGCTGCCTTTTCTCTGCCTGCCTGCAAAGTGGTGTTTCTAAAAATACCTTCAGTGATGTCGTCAGCCAGTGCTTGCTCAGGTCACGGAGATGTGACATCCAAGAAAAGGAGGACTGGAGTATCGCTGGGGGACCAGGCTGAGATTATGCCAGCCAGCATAGGTGAATCCCTGCAGAGAGGGGGCTACAAGCAGGGCACCTGCTGCCTGCACGGGCTCCCATGCTGCCCCACTACCTGCAGCCCCCCCCAGCCCATCCAGCGGCAAGTGGGCGTCCCCTGGGATTTACAGCACTCCCTTGAGCTAAATAGCATTGTGGCCAAGGGAAACAGAGCTGGGCTGCAAGCAATAACCCCACCTCTGGATCCCTGGGGATCCTGTCCCTGGTGTACTGGCGCTGCCAGAAAGCCACCCGTCCTTGCTGAAAATCAGCCTCACAGCTCGGAGGGGTGGGGTTTTTAATGCTCACAGGTGACTATTTGAATATGGCTGTTGGCACAAAACCCCTTCCACATCTCAAATTTTGCTCTATGCTTATTCATTAAATTATTTTTCTAAACTGGGGAATTCACACATAGGCCTGATTAATTTAGATTTATTTGATGTGATTGATACAACTTATGTGCATTGCATAATTGCAACACCATTAAAAACCTGAAGCATTCAAAAGACAGGAAATTACTTACCAGTTAAAGTCATTTACATAAACATTTATTTTACCCTTACAGCTCGTAAATGAAGTCAGTGATGATATGGCATTACAGTTGCTATTGGAAAGTAGAAAGTAACTTTATGTGTGTCAATATTATCGCCAAACCAGCCGAAGGAGCTGCACAGATAATAGGATATTTATGTAAATCAGCACAACTGCTTAGGGCCTGTACGGGTATATATATGTGTGTGTGTGTATAGGCACACACACACATATCCATCCATGCGGAGGGCTCTGCGCTGGGAATGCCAATAAACCTCAGCTGAAGCGAAGGGGAGGCGCCGCTTTGCAGAGGCTGGGAGGTTTTTGCTGTTTTTTTTCTGCTGTGCTGGCTGCGGCGGGGAGGCAGCCGCAGCACAGAGGTGGAGGCAGCTGCCGGGCCAGGATGGCATTTGCTTCTCAGGGATGAGGTGCTGTGGCACGGGTGAATGACGTGGGGACATGGAGGTGACCCTTCCCAGCCCCCTTTCCCTGGGGTGAGTGGCTGGAGCAGCTTGTCCCCCCTCCCAGTGACTCCCCATCACCCCCCATCCGTGGGGCTGGCTCTTGGCAGGGGATGGGGTGGCATGTCCTGAGGGAGTCTCTGAGGATGCCCAAGAGGGAAATGCTGGGGTGAAAGGACAAGGCTAAATCCTGCTCCAAACCCAGCCAGGAATGAGCAAAAGGCTGTGACTGAGCGTGGCCGGGTGGGAGGCAGAGGACCCCCTGACCCGAGGGGAGCGCACCCCACTGGTGGGCAGAGCCTTCTCCTTCCCAGCCTCTCAGGGCTGCCACCAAGCCTGCATCTCCCAAAGGACCACCACCCCTGCATCCCCGAACCTGCGCAGGACCCATGCACCCCACGGGTCAGCCCGACATCAGGTGTGCGGATGTGAGCCATCAGCACGGGGCACCCGCCGCCGCTGCCACGGATGCCAAGTTAAGTTTTGATGTGGGAAATATCCGGTACTGCCAGTTAATTACCATGAACAAGTCATGAGTAACTTGTGTCACCCAAACCAGCCATTAACATAATGATTGTATGTGCAATACAGACAGGTAGATACAAATCACACCCTAAAAATGCATATAAATTATATTTAAAGCAGAACTTCGTATTGCCTTTCTGACACTAGGGCCTTTGGAGAGGTCTCAGGGCACATCATGCTGTTTTCTTCACGCCCGCGGGTTAGAAACAAGTTGTTTTCCTGGTGAAATCTGGGTCCCTGGGCCCCTGTGAGCCTGGGGTGCCGGTCGGCGTCGGTGCCAGCAGACGCACTGGCATTTGGGAGCGGTGGGGATGTAGTGGAGGGTGGGGGCACAGTTTGTCACCTCTGGTCCTTGGCATGTGGGTCACCAGCGCCGCGGTCACCTTCTTGGTGGTGCTGGTGGCTCTGTCCCCATCGTCCCCCAGAGGAGTGCCACAGCCACAGCCGTGCCGGGGTTTGGTGCTGCAGGAGGAGGGGCAGGAGCACCCCAATGAGCTATGCCGGGCTGGGGTGCAGGGGGAGGATGGGGGTACACCAGGGCTCCCCGAAGAGCACTGGGATGGGGGTGGGAAGGGCCAGGGACACAGCAGGGGTACCAGGGACACAGCGGGAGCCCCCCAGGGCTCTGACAAGGGGGGGTCAGGGGAGCACGGGGGGACCGGACCGGGACGCCCTGGGAAGGGTCGGGGGGACACCGGGGCTCCCCTGAGCTCCCCAGGGCTCCAGCAAGAGGGGCTGGGGGTGCAGCCGGGACGCCCCGGGAGCTTCCCCGGAGCCCCGCGCCCGCCGGGGCCGCCGCCGCCCGGTGCGGGGAGGAGGGGAGCCCCGCCTCCGCCGCCCGTCGGGGGTTCCAAGGGTTTCCATGGCAACGAGAGCGGGGCGGAGCTCGGCGTTTCCGTTACCGAAGTGCCCGGGAAGGCGGAGGCGGGGACGGGGACGGGGCTGGCGCCGGCTGTCCCGCCGCTGCCGTCGCTCCGCGCCCGGTGAGTGGCCCCGCGGGGGCGGCACCGGCACCGCCGGGGGGCGGGGGCAAGCCCGACTGGACCGGACCGGATCGGACCGGACCGGAGCGGACCGGGGCTCCCTTTGTCTGAGGGGACTGGGAGCGCCCGGCACGGAGCACCCGGGGCGGCGGCGAGAGCACGGCTCCCCGTTAGCGTGCAGCGGGCGGCGCCGCCGCCGCAACCGGCACCGGGATCGGCACCGGCACCCGGGACCGGCGGGGCGCGGGGCGGGGCGGGGCGGGGCGGGGCGTTGCCGGGCCTCTGCGCACCGGCACCGGCACCGGCATCGGCATCGGCATCGGCATCGGGGGGGGGGGGGGGGGAGGCGCGGGGCGGGGCTGCGCCTCCTGCGCGCCGGGACCGGGACCGGGACCGGGACGTGGAACCGGGACCGGGACCGCCCTCCTCGGGGCCTCCAGCGCCGCCGCGCCCGCCGGTTGGGAGAACAAGGGACCCCCGCGGCGGACGGGGCGGCAGCCGGGGCTCCGCGACCCCTTCCCCCGCCGAGGCACCCCCGGTCCCGGCTGCGGGCGGTGGGCTGCAGGCTGCGGGGGCTGCCCGGCCCGGGGACGGGGCTGCCCTGGGCTGCCCGCGGTCGTGGAGTTAATAAATAAATAACCCCCAACTCACGGTTAGGAGGAGCCTGGAAAGGCTTCAGCAATGAGTAAATTAATTACAGACACGGTTTATGTCACATCCGCCGGGAGCACGGAGGGAACCCCGGGGCTTTCGGCACCCCGGCCCCGGGAGTGAAATCGGGATTGATGCAACTTTCCATGGGCTTCGGGAGTCGGGGACGGTATCACCGTTGTGGTTTGCTCCGGCACGGTCCCCTGGGCTTTCACAGCTGGAAACCGAGGCAGGCTCTTCCCTTGCGCTTATCTGCAGAGGTGTCACTGTGCTTGGGACCCCCGTGCCATGATCACATCCCGCAAAACCTGGGATCTAGGATCTGTGCCCTCCACAAGAGCTGCCTGGAAGACGAAGGACCTTGCCCCAGAGGGTGAGTACGGCGCGGTGGCGCGTCCTTTTCCGTTGGGGCTCAGCCTGCCACACTCACGCCCTTGCTCATGCTTGGGGAAGGAGAGGCCGGGAACAGGCCAGCCTGCATTTTTCACATTTCTTTCTGGATGAAGCTCAGGATTTGAGAAACAGAGACTTGGAAGTGTGTGCGAAACGGTAGGCAGCTGGCAGGGTGAGCAGAGACGGCTGCCTCGTCTCCCTCCTGGCCCTTCCTAGCAGGAAGCTTAGGGAGAAAGGTTAAAATTCAACATATAGAAAGAAAACGGAGCGATATGCATGGCAGGGAAGACGCTCGGTCCTTGCTTCTCCCTGGCCTCAGCTCCTTGGAAGGGCTGCTTATCTCTCTCCAGCGCACAGACCCCATAGGTGAGTTTAGTTGAGGACTTTTGTCCACAGCGGCTGAGCTGTTTTGCAGGCGGGCGGGCAGCTGCTTGCCCCAACCTGCAGCTGCTTGTCGGGAATCAGTCCTTCCCACCTCCCTCACCGGTGGTGCTGGATGGGTTTCGGCAAAGGGGGAGGCTGAACTCCCCTATTTGGGCTTTTTTAGCTGTTGACTTCAGTGTTTGCCATCCCTATTTGCTGGCAGCTGCTTATCCAGGCACTGCTTCTTCCCTGGCTTTTGGGGCAGCCCAGCTGAACACTGGTTGGCATCAAAGCCTCCAAAATGGGGTTTTTCAGCACTTCCTCTGCCCGGCAGCTGCCGCTGCCCATGTAGAACTCATTACCTTTTATCTGGGCATTTGCCAGTGCTTTGGAAATGCTCAATTTTCACGTTGCGCGCAAAATGTTATGGCTAATTACAGGCTGGGAAGAAGTCCAGAGCTATGGACCGACTTCACTGGGGCACATCTGCCTCCAGATGCTGCTTCTGTCTCTGGCCTAAGCGCATCCAGATGATTTTAAGGAAAGAACTGCATTAGTGCGGTTTTATTTGTGGGTTGTTGATTTTTTTTCCTGCCTGCAAGAGAAGCCATTTGGCTGCTCGTGGTGGTGGCAGTGCTTGTGGCAGGCGGATGGGAAGGGAGCACAAGGTCCCCAAGCAGGTCCTGTTGGGACATAGTCCTCACCAGCCGCTTTTCCCATCGCAGAGCAGGACACAGCCATGGGAAAAAGCTCCTCGAGATGCTGTTTTCCTTCTGTGTGGCTCAGAAGGGCAGGGAACTGCTGCCCTGTCTGCTTTCAGGTTTGGCTGCATGACAAATAAAGGAAATATTTGGGGGCAGTGGAGGGAGGTGACTCTGGCAGGGTCTGTCCGTCTGGTTTCGGTGATGCAAGCTGGCTTTGGCAGCTTTTCCGAGATAACATCGCGGGAAGCAGAGCGGCTTGGTGAGGGGCAGGGGTAGGATGTCCCCAGTGGGGGGACGTATCTGGTCCTGCAGAGGACAGACAGATGCTACACCCTGAATTCTCATTACTAGTTGTTGGCAACCAGTCTCCGCCCCCTGAAGGGCTAATTTTTCTAATTAACATAATTAACATTTTTAATAAAAGTCATGCACCATCTCCGCTGCTCCAGTGCGGTGGTAGCAGTGAGGAGGAGGAGGAGGTGGGTTTGCTGAGTGAGGCCGAAGGCTGTGTCCATCCCGGGCTCTCAGGTTGATCCAGTGATGCTTTTCACTCCATCTCAGGCTGTGGGCAGAACACATTTGTCACCAGGAGCGGAGCGGGTACCTCTCCCCAGATTCCTCTGCTGCCTGCACTGGTTCACCATAAAATCCTGAGCGTGAGCTGGCCGGACGCTGGAAACCCCCACGGGCTCTGCCTGGCTCTCCAGGTGAGCATGCTGAACCGGTCACAGCTTGGGCGGGGAGGATGTTTTTGGGGTGGTGAGGAGGATGCCCTGTACCCTGCTGGGCCATCCCTCAATGGGAGCTGGCTGGTCCCCCCCCATCACCACAGCAGGTTTTCTCCTCGACCCTGGTGCTGCATGCCTCGAGCAGAGCTGCTGCCTGGCTGAGGAGGGAAGAGCATCTCCAGAAAGTCAGAAGGCATCAAAAAATGCCAGGGAACAGCTGGGAATAACATTTTCTGGGTGACTTCTGGGTCATGTAGGCCAGAGAGCTCAGGGCAGAAGGGTGATAAGAAAATGCAGCGCTGTGAGATGGTGTTTGCCAGCGGGAGCAGGAGGAGAAGGCAGCTACCGTGGCCGAGTACAGTGTCAGGATACCATGTACTGGTGTTGCTGCCACCAGTTCATTCTGGGCTTCCGGCAAATCATTTAAATTCCCCTTCTTTGAAAAGAAGGAAAACACCTTCTTATCTCATACTACCCTTGATGAATTCCCTCCGGCAAAACCCTCCCAGAGTCTCAAATGTAGAGGCACTGCAGACACGTGGCTTCTCCAGGAGGATGCTGCTGCTGCCTCCTTCCAAATTACTCTCAGAAATATTTAGCATGTACTGAATATTCGCCCCTCTCCTGGGGTAAGATGGGTTTCCCCAGCATCACTGGCCTGTGGGGTGATGCCACGGGCTCTGAGATGAGATATAAGTAAGAAAAGGCACTTTTGAGCATGGCAGGGAGCGATTCTGTGAGCTTGGCCAATCAGCAGCTCAGATTTCCGAAAGCATCCGTGCTGTAGCACTTTTTTAAATGGTGATAAAAAAGGCAGATTTATTTTTTTTTCTCTGCAAGCCAGTGATAGATAACGTTAGATACAGACATTTGGGACTTTCTCTATATTCCTTTCCCTCCTTCCAGATTTCTTCTCTGATATTTTCAGAGCTGTGTTCCATCCCACGGGGCATGGCATTACCTGAGCCACAGCTCACCAGTGAGCATCTTCACATTCAACCCTGCCTGAAAGCCAGGGTCTTTTTTTTTAAGACCAGAAAGAGAAAAATAGGTAATATTCAGTATAACTGCATGACCAAGCTAAGGGAAGTTGTTGTTTATGGGGAGAACTAAAAGCAACACGATAAATTCATCACAGCAGCTTCCCAACACCAAAATCTCTCAGAAGGAGGGTTTCCCCAGGTCCCACTGTCCTGTCCTCTGCAACCTCCTCCCTGCTCGCTCCTCCTGGCCAGCCCAGTGAAATGCTGGCTGCCGGCACCATGTCCACCACAATGCGCACGGTTGCTGCATCTCAGATCTCCGTCGTGTTTCTTCTTGTGGACACAGGCCCTGCAAGAGACAGCGGGCGAGCAGCAGGAGGAGAGCTGGCACTGCGCCCTCACACTGGCCACGGAGGAGCCGCCGGCATCCCCCCGTGAGCCAGCAGCTGCCACGCCGGTGCAGGAAGCCTCCACCATGAACCTGGAGAAAGCAGGTAAGGGGAAAACTGCGATGCGGCAGCAGGCACTCGGGAGGAGAGATGCGATGGGATGAGCGCCCGGTACCTGCTGGTGGGTACTGGGAGGACCTCTCCTCTTTTGGGGTGCACATAGACACGCGACTGCGCTCACTGTGGGTGATTGGGTCTCGGTAGAGATCAACCAGCCAGCTGTTGTATGATGCCAGGCGACTGATGAATTATTTAACCGGGTGAACAGAGCAGGTGAGCACCAGCAAACCCACCACTCTTTCCTCTCTCCTAAGGAAATGCTTGCAGTGGGTGTGGCTGTGCTGGGGCACGTGAATCCCTGTGGTTTCCCCTCTTTCTCTGTCAGGACTAAATTGTCCGGGCTTGTCAGCGTGCATTCCGGGAGCTGCTCCTGGCATGGTCCCCAGCTGGGTGGTGCGAAGGGGCAGGGATGCAGAAGGAAGGGAGTCTGCATGGCAATGGTAATGGGGCAGAGCCATGGAAATGGCCACCTTTCCAAGTGGGTTTCAAAGCATTTGGGAAAACAGGAGGGTCAGCACGTCACGCCTGCCATGCTCAGACCCCATGTTGCCACCAGTGCGTCTGCCCAGTGGTAGATGTAACACAGGTCCAGCTGGCATCTCCTCTCCCAAGGATGCTCTTGCAGAAAGAAGGTGTTGGAGCAAGAAGGAGCATGTTACCCATGTGGGATCACCCCTGCCTAGCAGTTTGACTTGCAGCCGGGTGTCATGGCTTTGAACCTGGCTCTGCCTTTGGTCCCAGCCCAGGATTAGTGTGGATGATGTGTGCAGACACGCGGTGTTTCCACAGGAGCCCTGGTGCCTCCTGTAATCGTCTTATCCCTGCACGCTCCCCAAGGGGCAAGAGCTGGTGTTCCTGTTAACTTCAGGAGTTTTGGGGTGGGTTTTGTGTGTGTTGGGTTTAAAGGGAACATCACAGTCCCCTGCTTGAGCTGGGCTGAGCTTTCAGCACAGAAAGAAAGAAAAGCCAGTGCCCATCGGCGCTGTTTCAGGATATCCAGCCCAAGGCAGGAAGACAAAATCCAGTGACCACTTCTGCAGACATTGCCAGATAAGTCTCTTGGCACACAGTCAAGAGCAGAGTCGTCATTCGGTCCTAGCATTTCATTTTTTTGCCCACTCTGCTGGCTCCTTGACTCCCTTTAAAGGTAGAAAGTCTGATTCACAGACAAAAAAAGTCTTGCTTCTTGTATTCAGGATGTTTCCCATAAAGCAGGCAGCATCTGCCCACAGGCAGTGAAGCAATTCCCAGCATCACCTCCTGCCTTTGAAACCTCAGGTTTCTGGTGGCAGCAGACAAAATCTACGGCAGGCAGGGAAGGGCGCCGGGCAGCCGGGATCCTGGCTGCTGGTTTGCCCACTGCTGTGCCTCATCCCCACATTGGAAATGAGTCAGGCCAGCTCATTTCTTCTTGGGAACTACCAAGTCAGTTAGGGATTCATTTGGTAGGCTCTGATGTATGGCCAGATTGGCTTCTGTCAGCACCGCTGGCTCTATTAACACACAGAAAACGATGTTTAAAATAATACTAGGAAGGTTAGAAAGCCATACGCGCAAGGATTAGGCAATACGGCCCATTCAGGGTACCCATATAATTTTAATTTGGCTTCCATTATATTTGTGTGTAATGATGCAGTCTTTAATAACATGATCACATACTGGTTTTCCACCGGCACCTACTCATTCAGAAAAAAGGATACTGGGATGAATCAGAGCGCCATGGTGAAGGTGGTTGTTATCTGAGTGAGGCTGCAGCATTTCAGTGTGTGATGGGGCTGGGTCACGGCACGGTGGCACAGGCAGGCACTCAGTGTTACAGCCTGGGATGCTCTGCTGGCATCGGCAGATCCTTTCAGCTCCCACCCCCCACCAGGGGCTCACCTGGCCAGAACCCCACTGTTAGCCTGGCCGGCCGTGGTCAGCACCATGATGCTTGAGATGCACCTCCAGGCTTGTCACTGCTCTCCATAGGACTACTACAAGTCTCACTTAGCACCGTCCCGTCTCCACTGCAGCCCATGGGGATTCTTCCCATAGCTGGCATCCTGTTCTCCAGCGAGGTGGCCAGATCTTGACTTCCTTCATCTTTGCTCCCACTGCAGGAGCGAGGCTCTGCGGTGGGAAACGTGCCAGCCTGCCAGCAGCCCGTCCCTTCCCGGTGATCCAGAAGGTGATGGCCTCCATGGCACATCTGCAGGAGGAGAAGCTGCGGCTGCAGGAGGAGCTGCTGGGGCTGCAGGAGAAGCTCGCTGCCCGGGAGAACGATGAGCTCTCCCGCTCTCTCCAGCTGCAAGGCCAGGTATGGTGGGGACAGGGGGACACGAGGGAGTCCGTCGGGATCTCCAGCTTCAGGCTGTGGCTTGGCTGGAGCGCTGTGGCTTGCAGCTAGTGAGGGGCATGCTTGGAAGGAGCATAGGACCTTGATCATGGAGCATCTTCTCCACTCGGGTGTGTAGGGATGATCTGGGAGCTGGGTGCTGCTGAGCACTGTGGCCGTCTCACCAGCTTCGGCTTTGCCTCCCTTGGGATGTTTGCAGCCCCCCCGACTGATGTTACGGTGACACCGCAATAATGCTGGCAAGGGTGCGCGGCTCCTTGGACGTGATGCAGCCAGGAGGGCTTTGGGCATCAGGTCGGAGCCCTGAAGCAATTGTCCATCCTCCCAGCACAGGAACACCACCACAGGATAAGCTTGTTAGACTGACCCAGCAGATTAATTTTAGTGACTTTTGAGAGTCAGGAGGTGGAAAGTGAACGTGAAGGCACAGAGTTGTCTGCCGAAGGGGAGAGTGTTTTGTCCGTCGTGACCAGAACACCCTCAAAAACCATCTCCTGTGCTGGTGCGGCCACGTCCTCGGTGCGAGGACCAGGGTCGTCCCAGGGAGATTGAAATTCCAGCTGCTCGTAAGGGGATTTGCATGTGGCTGTTGTGGAAGCTGTTACAGTCAGGTTCTGCTTGTTCCACGGGTGTCAAAAAGGCGGAGATAATTGTCCTGCATTTGATTGGCATGCTCTGCATGACACAAGTGTGAGCACTGGCAGGATCCGGCCCTGTGCTGGCCAGTTCGGCAGCAAGCGCAGCCAACACCAGCCAGAGTGAAGCGCTGACCCAAACTTCCAAAGCTCGGGGATGGCTGGGCCACGGCTCGAGCCAGATCCAGCTGCCAAGGAGTCCCTATCACCTCCAGAGAGCAGGATGCAGCTGGAGATGCCTGAGCAGGTAGGGGATGGAGGTACTTCGGCATCTCTGGGCGCTGCTGGCACAGGGAGTGATGGGCATGCTCCAGTGTGTGCGTTGGCCGGCCGGGGTGGCGACTTCCCTGTAACAACCCGTGACTCTGTCTTCTTGGTCCCTCCCCTCTTTTAAAAATACTTTAAAACATCTCTTAATAATCTACCTTACTGAATATGGAAATGGGATTTTCCCACTCAAGCATGAGGCTGGTGCACTCGGCGCACGCTCAGCGCACGCTCAGCCTCCTGTCTGGAGCAGAGGAGCCCCACTGCGGAGGGAGGGGGGTTCCCAACTCAGGCAGGGAGCAGCCACCTTCCCCAGCTTGTGGCCGTAAGTGCATGGAGCTTGCTGGTAGAATCCCCAGCCATTCCCTGCTGAGCGTGTGGGGCTGAACAGGAGGTGCTGCCCACTGCACTGCCATCTCTGCAAGGGTGTGGCTTAATAACTTACCGTAATTAATTACAGCACCATGTCAGCACATCTGCATTTGTTATTAATCAGCAGTTCCTAAATTATGGTCCACAGAGGCCCGGTTGCTTAGAAAAAGCTGGTTATTGAGATGGGGCAATAGCCTGCCGTGTCCAGGCAAGGGGTTTGGCAGTGCAGTGGCTTCCCAGCGTGGGGAAACCGGGAGCTAGGCTGGGATCTGGGGGACAGCGGTGAAGTGGATGGCCAGGTCTGGCTCTCTCCTGGGTAAGTTTTGGGGAGACAGTGATGCTTGCCTGGCAGCCATCAGTTTTTTGGGCACGGAGGCAAGGCACAGAGCAGGCAGGCAAGCCCCATAAAAATGCAACTGACATTGCCAACATTAACTTGAATAAATGCAGACATATTTTTCTGGGAGCCTTGCTGGCTCCTGAAGTGTGGAGGAAAGGAGAGATGGGAACCGATGGTCCCTGCCCAAAAAAATCAAGGATTTCTGAAATCTGCCTGGTTCAGGAGGAGGGCAGCCTGGTCCCCATGAGATGCCCGGACAGGGGTGGCTGGGGAGCATCCTCCCATCAGACTTGGACACGCGGATGTCTCAAAGAGCTCCTGCTCTCTCTTTCTCCCAAGATAACTTTCCTAGAAAGAAAAATAGAGAAGGCAAAGTGAAGCTGTGTTGCAAGGGCAGGATGAAGCACTTCTGGCTCTTTAAACACAATTGTGGATAGGTTTGTTGTTTTCCTTCTCCAAAGATGATGCTATTTTTTTTTTTTAATAATGGTTTCTGCTAATGCTCAACATGGACAAATTATACCCATGGTCGAAGCAGGCCTTTCATTAATGCTCATTTTAATCAGCTCATGTGAATCAGGCGCTCAGAGCAAGGTAGAAAATTAAGGCGTAATGAAGGTGCGAGCCAGACTGGACGTTAGTGGCTGGGGTAGCACCACAGGGTCTCCTCCAAAAGCTGCTGAGATGCCTCCTGGTTAACCTTGCCTGTGTTGACAGGTTGAAACTCTGAAGGCGAAGCTCCTGGAGCAGGCGCAGGAGATCGGCCGGCTGCGCTCAGAGCTGGTGAGCTGCTGCCGGGGTTGGGCTGAGCCACCCTTGCCCCGAGGGGCACCAGAGCTGTGGGTCCTTGAGGAGGAGACAGCTCCTCCATGGGGAGGGTGTAGAAGGATTAAAACCTCCCCAGGGCTGCAGTTTGGACCCTGCGAGCTGAGGGAGAGACATTGAGGGACGAAAGTTTGTGGGATTTTCTGTCCAACGCAATGTCATGATCAGTGGTCCTGGTGCGCAGCAGGCAAAGGCTCCCCAGCGCTGTCGCTCTGTGGGGGAGAAGTGAAAGCCCCTCTGGGGACTGGAGCTCCCCTGGGAGCAGTGGGCTGGGGGCTCCCTGGGGTGCAGCAGGCTGGGGGTCCCCAACATAACAGGCTGGGGACTCCCCTGAGAGCAGCAGGCAGGGTCTCCCCTGGGGACGGCAGGCTGGGGCTCCCTGGGGTGCATCAGGCTTCCATCTTCTCCTGTCGGCAGGGCGGCACAGACACGGAGAAGCACCGGGACCTACTGGTGGCCGAGAATGAGCGGTTGCGGCAGGAGATGAAGGCATGCGAGGGGGAGCTGCGGGAGCTGCGGCGGCAGCAGCAGGCACCGTGCCAGGACTGTGCCCACCTCCAGGTGAGTCGTTGTCAGTGGCGGCAGGGTGACCGGCACCCATGGGTGACACGGCATCAGCTGTGCTGTTTCGGGGCCAGGAGAATGCCAGGCTGCAGGAACGGCTGTCCCAGCTGCAGCGGGAAGCGGAGGAGACGCGAGCCAAGCTGGCAGAGCTGGATCTGGAGGTGCAGCAGAAGACAAACCGCTTGGCCGAGGTGGAGCTGCGGCTCAAAGACTCCCTGGCCGAGAGAGCCGAGGAGGAGGAGCGGCTCAGCCGGCGGCTGCGGGACAGCCAGGAGACCATCGCCAGCCTCAAGTCCCAGCCCCAGCAGATAAAGGTGAGCGCCACAGGGCTCTCCATGTCTCCTGGCCAGACAAGGGGAGCTGGGCTGGGTGCCTAGCGGTGCCCAGTGGGTGCCCTTCAAGTGCCACCCATCCCTCTGCCCTGAGCACATCAGCACAGCACCATGATTTTGTAAACTAGACCTCTGGGCCAGTGCTGGCTCCATCCCAGGTCCCTCGGGTGCTGCTTCCCCAGTACACCCCATCTCTAGGTGCTTTTCCCCCCAGTACATCATCAAGACAGTGGAGGTGGAGTCAGCCAAGGCGAAGCAAGCCCTGTGCGAGAGCCAGTCCCGAAACCAGTACCTGCAGGAGCAGGTGGGGATGCAGAGGCAGGTGCTGAAGGAGATGGAGCAGCAGCTGCAGAGCTCCCAAAAGACAGCGGCTCAGCTCCGAGCTCAGGTCCGAGCACAATGGGTGTGAACTAGAAATCACCCCACCTGGCTCCACCGCGGTTCCTGCCTGCATGGTGCTTGCCAGGTGATGCGGTGCAGCAGCAGGTGGTCACCGGCTCAGCATTACCCCCCCTGCTCCTCTCCCAGATCATGATGTATGAGGCTGAGCTGGAGCGAGCCCATGGGCAGATGCTGGAGGAGATGCAGGCCATGGAGGAGGAGAAGAACCGTGCCATCGAAGAGGCATTTTCCCGTGCCCAAATGGAGATGAAGGCGGTGCACGAAAACCTGGCAGGTGAGGAGGGGGCGGGGGGCTCACAGGGTTGCCTGGCTGGTGTTGGGTGTGTTGTGCCACCTGCCCCTCACCCTGCCTCCTGCCTGCAGGCGTCCGGACCAACCTGCTGACGCTGCAGCCAGCACTGCGCACCCTCACCCACGACTACA
This sequence comes from Nipponia nippon, assembly GCF_047370975.1. Taxonomy (NCBI): domain Eukaryota; kingdom Metazoa; phylum Chordata; class Aves; order Pelecaniformes; family Threskiornithidae; genus Nipponia; species Nipponia nippon. The sequence continues at coordinate 30,830,813 of NW_028262391.1, forward strand.
ACAGCCTGAAGCGTCAGGTCCGTGACTTCCCCCTGCTCCTCCAGGAGACCCTGCGGAGTGCCAGGGCTGAGGTGAGCCCCCTGGGACCACCACCACAGCTCTTCCCCATGCAGGATGGGGATGCTGGGGGTGTCGCTGAGCTGCTGCTCTCCATCCCCCCCAGATTGGCCAGGCCATCGAGGATGTGCACAGCACCAACCGGGAGCTGCTGCGCAAGTACCGGCGGGAGCTGCAGCTCCGCAAGAAGTGTCACAATGAGCTGGTGCGGCTGAAAGGTGTGCAGGGGGGTGGCAGGTCCCATCATGGGAGAGTATGTCCCTGGGGGGGTAGGATGGACAGGGGAGCATCACCGTGCTGCACCCAAGCACCATGGCTTGGGTGCTCCGCATCCCAATAAGATGCTTGGGTTGGCGATGGGATGCTTTGGTCGGCAGCAGGGTACGGTGTTCAGCCCACCTCGTGTTTGACGGTGACAGGGGGTGGCAGCGGGATGTACTGGGGCTGACACCATCTCTGCATCCCCCCCCTGCCCAAGGAAACATTCGAGTTTTCGGGCGAGTCCGCCCCATTATGAAGGAGGATGGTGAGGGCCCGGAGGCAGCCAATGCAGTGACCTTCGACGCTGATGATGACGCCGTCCTGCACCTCCTGCACAAGGGGAAGCAGGTGTCCTTTGAGCTGGATAAGGTCTTCCCCCCGCAAGCATCCCAGGAGGAGGTGGGTGCGGCTGTCCCATGGGGATGGAAAAGCTGCTGGCGTGAGGTGGGGTCACAGCCACCTTCTCCTGATGCTGTTTGGTCCCCCCCAGGTGTTTCAGGAGGTTCAAGCCCTGGTCACCTCCTGCATTGACGGCTACAACGTCTGCATCTTTGCCTATGGGCAGACGGGGGCAGGAAAAACCTACACGATGGAGGTGAATTTGCCTGGCTTTGCTTCCCTCTTCTTCCTCGGCTTCCCATCCCATGGTGCCCAATCTCAGCACCCTCCCTAAACCAGGCTGGTGGCCAGCTTGGACCCAGGGTGCTCCAGTGGTGGTCACTGCTGCTGCCAAGGGGATTGTGCAGCCCTGCACAACACCTCCCTGGGCTTTGCTCCTGCTCAGAAAAGAATGCAGAATAAAATGCAAGAGAGTGTGTCCCCCCTCCCCCCATTTCTCACCCCAATCCATCAGGGAACAGCAGCAAACCCGGGCATCAACCAGCGGGCCCTGCAACTCCTCTTCTCTGAGGTGCGGAGCAAGGAGGCCGACTGGGACTACGCCATCAGTGTCAGCGCTGCCGAGATTTACAACGAGGCACTCAGGTATGGGGGGGGAGGGAAAAGCTTTCTGGTGGGGCAAGCAGAGCTGCTGGGGAGCCGGCATCGGTGGGCATCACCCCACACTGCTCTCCTCCCTGTCCCACCAGCCCTGCCTTGGCTGCACAGCTTGTTCCCAGGGCCTTGGGCACTGGATTTGGCCATGCAAGGATTTATTTTTAAATTTTTTTTTAGTGCATGCCACCCTTTCAAAGCACTCTCCCTTGAGCTCCATTACTTATACAGGCTCCCAGCCTTGCCACTGCCCCCACTCCCCTGGCCCTGATGCAGCGGCCAAGGCATCCTCCTCTCCTCCCTGCTCCTGCCTCCCTGGACGTTATATTTAGAAATTACTAACTGGAAGCTGGGAGCATGAGAAATATTCCTCCCCCCCCCAGGGCTGCCCAGCCACAGGGAGGAGGGGTCGGGAGAAGGCGGGGAGTGCATCAGTGTGGATAATGGGGACTGAGAATGGCAGTAAAGGGCAAGGATGGGAGTGTGGTCCAGGCTGGGCCAGAGCAGGCACACAGGAACCCGGCGGAAGCCGGAGAGCTGAGGTCTATACACAGGATGTGCAGCATCCCCGGGAAGAGGGCTGTTCTGGCAGCCTTGGCACGCAGCCCTGAGCCGTGGCAGGGATGCTGTCCTGGAGGGGAGCTCGCAGCTCCCCCCACCCTGGGGTGGGGATGGTGACAGGTACACCTTTGCCCAGGGATTTGCTGGGGAAGGAGCCACAGGAGAAGCTGGAGATCAAGCTGTGCCCCGATGGCAGCGGACAGCTCTACGTGCCTGGGCTGACCGAGTTCAGGGTGCAGAGCGTGGAGGACATCAACAAGGTGCAGGGAGATGGGGGGGCGGTGGGAGAAGGAGGGTAGCATCAGGGGTGCAATGAATTGCGGGAGGAGGGAGTGTCTCTGGTGCATGATTCCCGCATTCAGGAGTATTTCTGAAGCATCAGGGAGTGACAGAGACCAAAATAGGTCCCCGGGTGTGATGTGATGGTCACTGTCCCATGGGGTGAGCCGCAGGGGGGTAAAAATAAAAGCGTGGGGCCCAGGCAGCTCCCAGGGGATTAGCAGGATGTCGGCTGTCACCGCAGTGCCCTGCCTGTCACCCTCTGCCTTCAGTGCGTCACCCAGGCTGTGACCTGACAGCTATCATCACCCTGATGGACTAGGCACCTCCTTGGGGGGCTGTCGCTCGGGTTACGTCCCCAGGGGTTCCCAGGTCATGGTGGGGGTTGTGGTGGCTTTGGGGCATGCTGGCCTCACCCTCCACTTCCCCGGGCTCCCCCAGGTCTTCGAGTTCGGCCACATCAACCGGGCAACAGAGTGCACCAACCTGAATGAGCACAGCTCCCGCTCCCATGCCCTCCTCATCGTCACCGTCCATGGACTCGACCGCAGCACAGGGCTCCGCACCACAGGTGGGTGCCATGTGGCAAGCCCCTCACCAGGACGTCTGGGCCATGGCATCCCCAGGGTGCGCAGGGTCAGGCACTGACACCAGCTGGGGGGGGCGGGGCTTGGCTGTGTGTCCCCAGGGAAGCTGAACCTGGTGGACCTGGCGGGATCAGAGCGGGTCGGGCGGTCGGGTGCGGAAGGCAGCCGGCTCCGCGAGGCACAGCACATCAACAAGTCCCTCTCGGCACTGGGTGACGTCATTTATGCTCTGCGCTCCCGGCAGGGCCACGTGCCCTTCCGCAACTCCAAGCTGACCTACCTCCTGCAGGACTCGCTTAGCGGTGACAGCAAGACACTCATGATGGTGCAGGTAGGGGCTGGGCATTCGGTGCCTGTTGGCATCTCCACGGCCAGTTGGTGCAGTTTTTGGGATGGGTTTGGTCCCTGTTCACCCTGGTGCTGGGGCAGGCAGGAGGGATGCTGGAGGCTGGGACCAGGGGGCTGGGCTTGCACATGGGGACATCCTCCAGTCTCCAGCCACGGTGCCAGGGTAGCTGTGCCCCCATCTCTGTGCCCCAGATGAGGACAAGGGATAAGGGGATGAACTTGAAGGTCCATGATCCTGCCCTCCTTACTTGCGCATGGATGTTGTCCCTATGGGCACGGTTTCCTTGCATGTTGGCGTCTCCCTGTCCCCTCTCATGCTGGGAGGATTTTTGTGCTCTGGCAGCTGCTCCATCCCTGCCCTGTGACCTGTCCCCCCAGCTGCCTGCGCCCACACCGAGCCCCCTCGGGGGGTGCCCAAGCCCCTGCCACCTGCTGCAGCTTTTCCTGGCTGTCCCTCGTGCTGGGGTGGCTGGTGACAGGGGATCTGGCTGGCTCAGACACTGGCCAGGGCGCAGATGGATGGCGCTATCCTGGGAGCAGCGGATTAATAATAGCATCTCGGTGGCCTGGCACTAGCATGTTTGCTGGGGCAGGGAGCCCTGGGGGCGTGCAGGCAGCTGGCAGGGTGACTTTCTGCTCCTGCCTGACCACAGGTCTCCCCTGCCGAGAAAAACACCAGTGAGACACTGTGCTCCCTGAAGTTTGCTGAGAGGGTTCGCTCCGTGGAGCTGGGTCCTGTCTCCCGCAAGGCTGAGCTGGCCTCCTGGCCCAGCCAGGAGCAGCTGGAGGTAACTGAGGGGCCACCGGTGCCCTTCCTCTTCCCCTTCACCCCAGGGGGACCCCCTGTTTTGCCCCCATGTGTGGTTCCCAGGGCTGTTTGCTGTTGGGTGTCCCCCTGGAGCTGCCTTCATTGGGGAGCATCACCTAGTGGGATGCAGGCTGTCCCCAAGCAGGGCATCCAGCCGATGCTGGCACCTTGGCTCTTCCAAGCCCTGTTTTGCAGCAGCCCAATGGTATCCCCAGAGCACATTTGGACACTGCTACCCAGGCAGGCACAGTCTGCCCATGAGCCCATCTCCATCCCTTCCCTCTGAGAACTGGTGTGGGCTGACCCTGGGGCTGTGCCCCATCTCCCCCCAGGGTGACACGCCGGGGACCGCAGCACCCTCTGGCCGGGGCCATGCATCCCCCAGCCCGGGGCAGCTCTCCAGCCGTGCTGCCTCCATCCGCAGGAAGCTCCAGACCTCAGGTGGGTGGTGGGGCACCGCAGCCCTGCTCCGCACCCCGGGTGCCCAGCCAGGGTCTCTCTGTCAGAGGAAGTGTCTGCTGCCAGCCTCGTCGCAGCCAGACACTGGCAAGCAAAGCTGGGGGGGGGGGGGGGGGGAAGGGGGCAAGCTAGCTCATTTGTAATCAGCTCATTAACGAATGGCTAATTAGCCATCGGGAGCCTGGTTAGCACTTCCCCAAGAGCACCCTGCTGCAAAGCCGCTGCCAGCGGCAGCAGGGCAGTGGCAGTGCCCCTGGGCTGAACCTCTTTCCCTTTCAATTTCAGCCTGAAGTAGGGGCAGCCATGGCTGCCAGGTGAGTGCCTGCGGCCGGGAGCCGGTGGAGGGCTCTGCTTTGGCCCCGCTTCCCAGGCAGGGATGCTGGGCTGTGCCGCTCACGGGGATGCTCATGGGGATGCTTGCAGTGCCAGCCCAATGCAGCACCTGCTGAAATGCCAACAAATGGGGCTGGGCCAATGATGGCCATGCCCCCTGCCCTGTGCGACCCACACGTCTCCCCACAGGGAAGCTGAGGCCGGTCCCTGTGTGACGAGTGCTAGCCCCGGCACCAAACCTGCTGCAGGACCCTACCCCTCATGGTGCTACAGAGAGTCGGCTGCTGGAAGACACAAAGGCTTCAGTGCCATTCCCTCACCCACCAGGACCTGTGACCAGAGGGTGATGGCATCTCTCACCATGAGCAGCATGAGGCCAGGGTCTCCCAAGCAGCTGGACCCGCATCCCAGGGTTGGGGACAGCAGTGCTGGGCAAGGATCTGCCCCCTCAGATGCTCAGCTCTGTGACTTTTTATTTTTGCTGGATGGATGTTTTTAGCCAGAGTGGGGAGCTGCTGGGTGCTCCCTCTGTCTGTCCAGCTTTGTATCTGGCTTTGGTATCTGGCTGGAGGCGGGGCTCGGAGCCAGGCAAGCCCCCAGACATGTCTCCGTTGCCCCCACAGGACCAGCCTGGCCGCAGCTCCCCCAAGACTGCGCCCAGGCAGCTGCCCGATGTCTTTTGAAGCAGTGCTTCCTCCATTTTAAGCCAGAAAAAATCCCAGCAGCTCCTTTCCCCGTAGGTTTCTCAAGCCCTGTAGTTGCATGAAGGCGCCCCAGTGCCACGCATGAGCCAAGCTGCCGGTGCTGCCAGGGACCCACGCGGTTGCGGGGCTGCCTGTGTTACGCAGCACCAAGGTGGATTTAGCGGTCTCAAATGAAGCTACTGTAAAGTTATTTACCAGTTGTCTTGTCAAGAGAGATCACAGTGTGGTCGAGATGAAAGTGTTTGAAATATTTATAGCCTGTTTACATGGTCTGGGACTGGAAAACAAGTAGAAAACAAACAAAAAACCCCCAAACCTCGAGCCCAAAAGCCTGTTGGCTTATGTATCAGGACAGCAGCTGGCAGGGGGTCAGAGAAGACAGCACTACCCCCTGCACCTCTGAGCACCCAGCCGTGGGTATGCTTCCTCCTGCTGCAAATAACCCACTGGATGCACTGATGGCTCCTTCCCACCGCAACCCTCTCCTCTCACGCTTCCACAGCGTATTCTGTTTGGAAAAAAAAAAAAAAAGGGAAGAATAAATTTAGCCTTTTGTAAGATTAGATGTTTCTATGTATTTTAATAACCAAAACAAAAAAATCCTGTTTTGTAACAAAACCTATTTTAAATAAACTGTTAAAGCCAGTCCTTCTGCACTGCTGTTATTTCTTTGCAGCAGGTTTGAGCCCCGCTCAGGGCAGGTGCTCCCTCCCACACCACTTGTGCAGCATCTCCCCTGCGGCTGGAAAAGCCCCTTAAATCCCTCTTCTTGCAGATGTCTCTGGGCCAGCCTGGCAGGGCAGCCCCCCAGACAGCAGCTATCAGGCTCCCTTAATTAGCAGGAGATTGAGTTGTTAAACCATAAGTAAGCCCCAGAACTGGTCCATCTCATGCTTCTCCCAGCTCTGTGGGTTGCTCAGGGCTGGAGGCTGGCAGAGCCCTTTCATGCTTCGGTCGGGTCCAGGCATGGGATTAGCTGCAGAGAGCCCCTGGGTGAGGCAGCAAGTGGCTGCAGTGCAGGCAAGACACACACCATGAGTTCCCTGGTGCTCAAAGCAGGCAGCATCTTCAGCCCTGGTCATGCCGTCCTGCGATGGCACATTGTAGGGCCTCTTGCTGTGTGAGCCACCTCCTCCAGAGCCATAGAGCAGAGCAGGGCTCTCCCCTTTCTTCCTAAAACTTGACTGTATTTGGATGAAGCATCAGCAAGATAGGGATAGCTTTAGCTTTCCTGCTGGCCACACCTGAAAGTCTCCTATATCTCCAACACCAGTGCCTAGCTCAAGAGCTCACAGAAAACCACTGCACATCTGTGTGCCACTATGTCAAGACCTGCTAGAGATCAAGTGGGTAAGAGAGAACTACATCAGGCCAGGGAAGGGACAAGCCACAAACGATGACGTTGCTCTTTGGGCTGGGAACAACCCAGCAGAGTGAAACCTCCCCCAGGGTTTCAGCAAGCCACCTGGCTAGTGCTCTCTCCAACTTGCTCACCACATCCACTTACTCACAGCAGCCTCCCAGCAGGAAGGGTGAGAACAGCTGGCTTCCCCATGGCCCATGCAGGGAACAAAGCCCTGCTTTCCCTGGATGCTCCCAGCCAGGAGCTGTGCCAAGGTGAACAGTACTTCAAGAGATTCAGGCATTTAACACAACTTTTTTTTTAAAAAGTTACAAATCTTTTAATAAAATTCATTATAAGTTACAGTTTCCCGGAGAACAGGCTCCAGTGTATAAAATGGGAGACAGGCTGGGAGGAGCAGGGGAAGCACCAACAGGAACATCTTTCCCCACAGGAAAGAAGAAAGAGGGACAGAAAGGTTCTGAAAAACATTTATTGGGGGGGGGAACCACAACCCTTTAAGAGTGGACCAGTGATGTAGAAAGACATTAGTCCATGTCCCTCTGTTCCTCCACCCTCCCACATCCTTACCCCCAAAGGCAAACACATACAACAAGTCCTGTTTGAGTCACATATTTTAACAGATCCAGGCAGACATCAGTTCCCAGCAAGTCTGAAGACATTAATCTGTGGCCCAGGGTGCCAGCAGGGATTTTTGAGAAGCCAAGAGACAGCCTCCTCTCAATACAGGTCCTTGAGACTACACCAGGCACGGTGGCACGGTGCCCTGGCTCATGTTTGATGAAGCAAGCCAAAGGGGCCAGTCCCACATGGCAGTTGAAGTCCCTTCTGCAGGATTTTTGTGGGGCAGACACCGCAGTCCTCAGCATGCTGCACAGAGAGAGCGGGGCCAGCCGGCCCCAGCCCACAGAGCCAAGCGACAAGAACCAACAGCATACACAGGTGAAGGAGGGGTGACAGCAGGTTCAGAGCCCTCCCATCAGGGAAAGGCCAGCACACAGAGACAGAGCAGCTGAAAGCTTGATGCTGAGATGAAGAGCTGAAATGAAGCTGCTTCCCTACAGGGGCTTTGTGGGACCCTCCACCAGCCAGGTCCTCTCACACAGCACAGGCATCTCTCCACTCAGGTCCTCCATCCAGCCCATAAGGCACTGGGGCTGGGCAGGCAACCAGCCAGCGAGACTCCACTTCCCTACTGTGCTGTGGGGGGAAGATGGACACACGGAGAGAGGTGAAATCCAGCCAGATGGATTAAACAGCATAGAGGAGCTTGGCCACCTGTGTTTGCACATGAGGAGGTGGCGGCTGTCACTCCAGGACAGCCATGAGGAGATGCAGTTCCCGAAAGGCACTACCATGACGGCCACTGAGCCCAGACTTGTTCTTGACGATGTTGCTAATGTTTTTCAGCTGCTTGTAGCACAGCTTGCACTTATGGAGCCTGCAAAAAATAGACAGTAGACACAGCATGAATCCTCAGCTGCTTAAGAGACCTGTTTGTTCCTGTAGTGCCAAAGATGCAACTCAAGCAGGAGAGAAAACACAAGTCCTGCAAATGCCCTGGAAGGGGCTGAAATGTGAGCATGGCTCAGCAGAAACACCACCTATTCAGCCAGCGTCCTGATGACACAGGAGAATGGCATCCACATAAGGGCTCTTTCACTCCTCTTTTCTCCTTTGGCAGTAAAGTCCAGGGAGAAAGGAGGTGCTGGTTTTTGGAGTGCCAATTCTCAGAGCAGAGATATCCTGTGAGTGAACTGGAAATCCAGGGCCCAGCTGACAAATCAAGTGTGTCTTGTGAGGTAGAGGGTGTAGCCACAGGGTGGTTTTACTCCTGACATACTCAAACTTTGTTTAGGTATGACTACTCAGTCACAGTGACAGAAGGAAAAGCAGTCCTTGGTCTTTTTCTCAGAGCAGGAGGGTTTGATGTTTGCAGACAAAAGGGAAGGCAAGCCCAGTCTAGTACCAAAGCCTCAATGGCGAGGAGCAAAGCTCACCCAAGAGAAAGGCTGATTCCAAAAGGGAGCAAGTGGAGGTAAGTGCCTCACCTTTCCTCTCTGGTGATATCCACTCCAACAGAAGGTGGTGCAGCAAGGATGTCTGTGATCAGTGGCAGGAATCTCTGGAGAATGAGTTTCAGGGAGGTGCAACCAGTCTGCACATAACTGAAAGACAAACAGAATCAGGTCCCACTTGAATTTCATTCCTTTCCTCCCAGCACAAAGCCCTCCCTCACAACCAGTCACTGGGGATAATCTACTCAAATGACCCCCCTCCACCACCTGTAATCCGATAAGGAGAGCAACAGCCAAGTACCAACATGGTCTTGGTTCAAGTCAAGACTGACAAAGTGTGCCCTTTCAAAAGGTCCTGGCATATACCCTGCTAAGGGGGACCTTTTTGCTCAAGAGCAGAGATGGCCTGCTGAGGGGACTTGGCAGGAGCCTCTCTTCCAGTAGGAAGAAAGGGCAGAAACTCCGTCTTAAGAGAGAGGCTGCATTTTTTTGCCACCTAATGATGAGGTTCAAAGCAATCTTCCAAGTGACCCCAAGGCTGTTGCAGGACTTCATTCTCCTTGTCCCAAGTCAACAGTTTCATTCCCATCAGTCCGCAGAGCCCACTTGTTCTACATTGATCCTGGCTGCCAGAGCTGCCTTCAGTCCAACACACCTACGCTAAATCTCAATATCCTGCTCTTCTTGCCCATGCATACTTTCCACATCTTTTCCCACACACGCTTGGCAACCCCATTGCTCTTTTCCAGGCATCGTATCAGCATTATACTGTATCTGTTGTGATTTTTCAGAACTTTCTTTCAGCTACAAAATACCCAGTGGAGCTCTCCTATGAATACCCACATCTTGTCCCCCAAGCACACCATGTTCTTGGGGCCTCACCTTTCGTATTTACTTTGGAGTAGCTTCTCTATCTGCGGCAGGACTATAGTACACAAATCCAGCTTCCAGAGAGACCTGAAAAGAAAAGGACAGATTCTGAGAGCAGAGACAAGGCTGAGTCGACACATGCTTTCTGGCAAAAAAGCCCAGGCAGCAGCACTCAAGTTTACTGGGCAAGTTCACCGACTCCCCCTTGTGATAGAAAGTGGCAGGTTCTGACAGCAGAATCACTTTATGAAGCCCTAAGACTTTGATTTGCCTTGTGAGACATCATTTGCCTACAGAAAAGGCCCCATACAACTCCAGCAGTTACTGGCACTGCAGACTTGAAGATCTGACTACAAGGACATGCATTTCATGCTGCCATGGCCCACTGGACACAAGGCAGGTAGAATGCAGCACTCCCAACGCTCAGCCAGGTGGCTCTCAGGTATCCCAGGGGCTGCCCCCACCCAGGACTCACGCTTTTTGGTTGACAATATTCAAGAGGTCCACGACAACAGACAGATCGTTGATTGCCACTGCAGAGTCCACAGAGTTCTGAGAGAGAAGGGGAAGAAGTTGTCTATTGTAAAGCTCAAACTGGCTAGACTAAAGCAATTGATATCAAGTGCCACTTTTCAAAAATAAGGTAGAGGAAACGTGGAGTTGGCTAGGGAAGAAAAGATTAAGTCTTGTGTGAGAAAGTTTTCTCCATGTTTTTTTGTGACCATTCAAGCATAGGTGGGACACAGCAGCACTCTGTGGTGCACCCCTGGGGACAAAAGCTGTGAGACCCTACATTTTGTGTAAGAGGCACAATCAGCCCCAGACAAGCCAAAAGAGCTGTTCATTTGCTCCCCTCATGAGCCTTAGGTATCTCCACATCCTTGCCTTGATGTCACCGATGCTCCATACAGCCCGCACAGTATCCAGATTCTTGTGACGGCTAGTGAGTACCACACACATGGTCTCGTGGCCTTTCCTTATCTGGGACATGGCTTCCTCATCCACAAGCTCAGTCTGGCTTTGGTTTTTCACAGCCTGAAAGTACAGACACCAATGGAGGAGCGATAACAGAGCAGGATGGCACAGAAGGGTAGGAGCTTTCTCTGGCCTAGGTGAGAGCTAATTTTGGTGTACAAAGGGACAGGAAACACTGACTTCCTTGCAGATTGTTTTATAAACATTTTGAAATGGAAGCATTCAATTTGTTCCAATTTCAGCTACTTCCCTTTTGCCTCTTCTACTGTGCCAATCACAAACATGTTTGAAGCTTTGGAAAAACTCAAAATTGAAAAAAGTGAATTAAAAGTAAGGTTTCAAAACCAGTATGTTTTGATGAAGAAGTGTTTTCATACAAACCCTGGTTTTTTACATGAAATGTTCATCTGAAATCAACAAATTTTATTACAAAGCATAAATCTTGCACAATTTATTAGACTCTCAATTTGATTCCCACCCACACCATGCTGGAATCTCTCTTCCCCTGCTCACATTTAGAGTTTGGGATCATGAGGATGCTCTGGTCCTTCTCCCTTTTTGGGACAAGGAATACCCTCCTGAGCAAGGCCAAGAGACCTCCAAGAGACAATAGGGAAAGAATCTGGAAATAATTATTTATGTGTAATGGCAGACACCAATTTTCTAAATGAATCACTGTCTAGCATGTGGAATTGTTCAGTGTCTGTCTCATCCCTTGCTCTCTGCTTTGATAATACATTCTTCGTGAGCATGGATCAACACTGCTGTGTTCACATCAGCCTGCTGTCATCTGCAATGGGGGCTGGGTCCAGGTGCTAATTCCACAGTCAAAGCAGATGGGAAGCACCAAGCGAGCAGAGGGAGAGCAGGAGGTAACATGTTCTCATTCAGTACTGAGGACTGCAGGTTGCAGAAACCATGTAAGACAGTCTTCTGCACCTCAGAGAATCCCCTTTCTGATGCCACCCAACACAGACAGTGTCTGGAAACTTTTGTCCAGAGACACTTACTGGTAGAAAGTCAGAGGCCTTCAAGCCAATGGGCTCATTCCTGGCTGCAGGAATCACTGACGGCTCTGTTCTTGTCAAAGGAGTTGAGGAGGCAATAGGTGGCCTCTGAACAGGATCAGGCTGCAGGAGAAATTGGGATAAAAGCTCTAGCAGCAACAATCTGGCCCTAGCCTGATGTCCTTTTTTCCTGACCCACTTTCCTCTCACAGCAGGGTCCTAATGCAGAAGCAGTCTCCAATTTGCTAGCATGGTTTAAGAGGCAATAAAGTATCTCTCAGGTATACGCCAAGATGCAATTAAGGTTTGCAAAGAAAACAGAGATGCCCCAAAAGAACTGCCAAGTGCTGTCATTATCAGCATCTAAAATTAGGGCAATGGGCCCGTGGCCAGCCTGAAGGCGAAGAGAGAATTCTTAAGAAGCCAGTATAATGTATCCTGGCCCATCAGCTGCTTGTGATTTTGGCTACAAAATAGCCTCAGGTTAAGCGCTTGCAGAAATCTGGTACTTGATTCTCTTAGAGTGCCCTAGTTTTGAGATCCAAGGAGAAACACCACTGCAAGTGCAAGAAGTGAACAAAAGCAATAGAGCCATTGCCTGTTGGAGGCTTGGTCTTCAATTCTACTGCTCAGGCAAGACACACAGCAGGGCAAAGACTGCTTTACTGAAGAGCAGTAAAAGTGCAGCTTCAATCAGCTTCGTTAGAAATCGTAATGTCTCCAGCACTCACATATCTTTCACAGCTATTAACAGATCATACAGTACATACAAGTTCTTGCTTTGGCAACAGGGTCTGGACATCCACAGCTTGGCTGGATTTCAATGCTTCCTTTGCAGTTATGGGCTCTACCAAGATGGAAAGAAGTGGGAACACAGAAACCAATTATTCCTTTCAAGGGAAGCTGTGAGCAAAGGTTCTGTATAGCTAGACTACAAGTAGTCTTTTCTGCAGACATGCAGCTCTCCCTCTTTTGAAGGCCATTAACCCCATTCCCACCAAGGGATCATTTTCATACTCACCATCCTCAGGAGGGGCTGGAAAGGGCTCGTTGTTTCGAGGAGGAGTTCGACCTACAGAAAGAGAGAAAAAAATAAACAAACAAAGGAGCATTCAAGGCTACAGATTAGTGATAGGTCAACCTTGGAGCTGGGAGATCTCCAACAACTCCACAGATTAGGGCAATCAATGATATGGCAAGCAGAGTTATCTCCTTCAGCCCTTGATGCTATTGTTGAGTTTAGCCAAAGGCTTTCAGCCTTCATGGATGGGAGGGACAAAACTGACCCGTGTAGTTCATTGCTGTAGAGATGTGAAGCACAAGAAAAGGCACTGTCACAACAAATTATATCAGAAAAAAATTCACCTCCTGCTAAATTGATTTACAGAAGTAAATCAAAATAATGACCATTAATTCCTTAGAAAGAGTATCTCATTTTTCTCATTTACATAAAAATGAGATACAGGCATTGCACTATGCCTCCTAAACAACAATCTCTGTTTTAAAAAAACATTTTGCCTTTCCTTCTTTAATGGAGACTGCTAATTTTATACATATCAAAATTCTAAAGTTAATAAAGATCCCATAACACAGTAGTCCTTTCTAATCAGGACAGGAAGGCAGCATGCTTAGAGTGGAGCTCTGGATTCTGAGTCAGGCTTTGACCAGACATCACTGCACCCTAGTAAAGGCGCCACCTTCCAGCAGTTCACCAACACGATCTGTGGTTCAGAGTCCAAGCACAGAATATTAAAGTTTTCTAAACTCTCCCAGTCACAGGCGAAGCCTCTATTATAGTAAGCCAAAGCTCACCTCTGCTGAACCAGTTTAACGCCTACAGCTCTAATCCAAACAACACTCAAAAGCACAATAAACCCTGGTACTGACAGATAGCGTTCTTGGGCTGGAAGATCTCTTTGTAATCCTCTGGGTTCTGGATCTCAGCCTTTGATTCCTTCTCATCCCGGTCATCTTCACTGCTGGGACTGCGCCTCTCGCTCTCCGAGTTGTGCTTCACTCTGCTGTGGAAAAAGAGATGCTGTCAAGGACAAGTCATATGGACTCCATCAGAGAGAGCAAGAGCACTGATCTCCTTGTACATTTCCTTAAAATCTTGAAATTCAACAAGCCAGCAGATTCCCTTACCTTTGCGGTTTGCTGCAGCTAGTTGAGGGCCTGTCATAGATGCGGCGAAGGGAGGACCCTGTGGGGGTAGGTGGCACAAGAGGCTCGTCGTCCCTGATCAGCCCATGAGGAATGGAACCCGACTTTGTGACTCTGCTGAGATCCACAACGAAGGAAGAGACTGTGCTTTGCGCAAAGGAAACTCCTATCTGCAGAGGCAAAAGATCAAGGTAATTCACCAGGGAGCAGGATGCACGCCAGCTTTTTGAGAACAGGCATGATAGAGTGACCTTGAGTGACCGTTCTTGAGAATTTCTCAGTTCAGTGCTTTAGCTTTTTTAATTTGGAGATCCCAAGGTTTTATGAAAGGCTATGATAAAACTTTTGCCAAGCATAGTTTCTAAGTACTGGTCAAACCAAGCCCCAGTTCTTTCCTCCAGAAGCCAAAGAGAGACAAAGTGGAGCAGGAGGCTGCTGAAAGCAAAAGCACACAAGCTCTGTCTAAGTACCGGGTGCATTGCAAGCCCTGGCGACTTATAGTCAGACATAAGCTTAAAGGTCAGAAGGCCTGCAAGGAGGCAGGGGGATTTTATCTCATGTTTCACAGCTGCCTCCCCCACTCCTCCGGAGCAGTGGCTTACCAGCTGGTTGTTGCAGATAGATAAGTCAGCTACTTTTCCCCAGTTCACCAAGACCACATCAAAACAGCGCTCAGGCTCCCAGCCGTACACACGCAGTGAATCCTGGAAGCCACTATACAAGCAGCAGCCATCTGGGTTGAAGAGCACACATCTGGGAGGAAGGCAGTTGGAGAATTAGGCACAGCTTCCCAACCTTGCTCCGTCCCACAAGGACCCCAAGGCTGTATATCCCTGACTTCACTGAACACCTCCAGCCCCATTTCTAACAATGAACTTACCGATCTGGTGTTCACCTGTGCAACCTGGTGGGCTTGTGAAACATCTCCAGCAGCCCAAACTTCTCCCCAGTAAAGTCTCTTTCAGGAAATCCTCCCTTCACCCCCACTTTAGTCTCTGCCTAGTACACTGCAGTAGCCATTTAATATACCTGACAGGGGTAGCCTCCTCTTCAATACAGCTCACAACTTGAAACTTCTCCAAGTCCCAGAACCGAACAGTCCTGTACACACAACAGAACAAGAATCATCACTCATCCCTCTAGAAATCTGCTGTAGGATCCAGTATTGAAATAATATGGTAATAGCTGGAATGACTTTCGCTGTTGTGCACCTATGATGAACCTACATAGAAGGCCAGTCTAGCTAAGATCTGTGAATCCAGCCACAGATGCTTAGAGGCTCTAGATACAGATAGGTATTTAGAGCTGACCCAGAGCTAAGAGGACACCCCGCTAGCTGAGCGGGACTGCTTGCAGTTCAGATAGGATGTCAGTTAGATGCTTGAGGCTATCGCATTGTTTTCTAGTGTGGTAGAAGGTGCCATAAATTTTGGATGAGAAGGCAAGATCTCCATGTTCTGCACATCACATCTGCTGGCTAGATGTCAGGCAATGGCAGGTTTGAGTTGTGTGACATTCCTGTTTTCCACATTCCTAAAAGGAAAGGCATCGGGAAAGGGAATCAGCATGTACAATTCCCTTCTTTCTCTCTCCCCTTATGTACCTGTCAGAGCTGCCGGAAGCCAAAAGGTATTCGTTGGGATGGAATTCAACAACGTTTACTGGGCCCGTATGTCCTGTAAACTCAAACATTATCTTCCCAGCAGCCAGATCCCACAGCTGGAAGAAGAACAGAGACTCTTGAAAAGATTTAGTGTTAGAGAATCCCAATACACTTCAGATTTCCTTGTACTGGCAACCTTCTAACGCTTCTCCCCCTCTAAGAACAGACTCAAGTTTGTCAAAGAAAGCAATGATCAGGGAAGGATCATTTTTTTTTTTTTTTTGCATTTTCTTTTAAATTTTCCATTTAATTTGTCCCCTATAAGTTTCTGGTTTATATTTAGAGACTAGGATAAAATACAGCAGTTCCACCTGTCCCCACAGATTATATCTTAAAAGCAAACAAACAAAAATGCAAAAGCTCTGAATCCCTTAGCAATTCATTCTTCCTGTGCTCTAGTCTCCACTGAAAAATCCAGAGCGAAATGACTGGTCAGTTTATTTCATGTGAAGCTGAAAAAAAATCAGTCCTTTGCCCACATTCCTCCATACCACATCTGAAACAACTGAAGTCACTGCTTCAGTCAATACTTTTCCGAATTCCTTCTTTGCTCTGCTCAGTCCTGACAGCAATTTTCAGACTGATAATCATGTGCAATGTGCATAATAACACACTCCTAGTGAATTAACTGAGCAGAACCAGAAACCGGTATGGTGAAACAACATGCTGTGGACAACTCATTCTGTAACATTTACTGAGACGACCGAGGCCAATGTTCAGGTATCACAACTCTACCACCATCAAAACTTGAGCTTTCATATGCATAGCGCCAACATGTCTGTTGGATAAGTGCATTTCAACACATGCAGCTCTTTTCTGGATGTTGTGGGCCACTGGACATGATCCTTATAAACAAGCTGGTCCCTGCAAAGCCACAGGGCTCAGCCAGCTGCCTAATGAACTAAAGGTGTTTATGAGCAAGTGCTGTTAATGCCTGGGAAAAAGACGATCCCAGCATTCCTATGTGCCACGAGCACATAAGGAGAGTGTCACAGTAAATTACCTTTACACTGTGATCATCAGCAGCAGAGGCTAACCATTTCCCATCAGGACTAAAGCGGAGACATCGAACTGCTTCTGTGTGACCCTGAAATGAAAAAAACAAATAGTATTTTCTCTTTTTTTTTTCCCCCCTTCCTTTAGAGGGAATTCTGGCTTTTGTCTTTCAATCCTATAAAATATAAAAAAATAAAATCAGTAACTGTTTCACAGAGTCAACAGCTCACAGAACACTAAACACACTCAAGAGCTACACCCATCCACACTAAAGGCATGTAATCTCTTATCTAGACACTTCTGGCATCAGTTTAGTATGTAAATACAGATCTGGCTTAATTAATAAGAATCAAATTTAAATTACACAGATTTACGGGTGGTCAGATAGAAGTGCTGGGCCATTAAGTTGGTTTCTAAATGAAATTAATATACATCAAGTTCTTTGGGTAGAAAAAGGCCCCAAGAATAGAACCATCTTATTGCAGTGGGGACTTGCATGGTAATATCAGTCACAGTATAAAGAAACTCATGGATGCTCTCCATCCCCCACTGAAGCCAACCAGACTACAGTACATGAACTCCTATGATATCCATTTCATATTCCCATACAGTTCACAGAGGCCTGCGGAGGTTTGCCAGGCCACTTCACAAATTGTGCAGATCTTATTTTCATACTGGAAAACTAGGAAGTTAATTGTACATAATCACTTCAAGGTTTGCTCACAAGTTCTCAACAGAAATCTTTCTCCCATCTTCGCCTGAAAACTAATGAAGCATTTTACCTTGTACCTGAAGACACAGCCTTTTCTTCTCACATCCCAGAGCTACAGGGAAGAAAAGCAAACAAAAGATATGCTTAGAGCAGTATGTGGGGAGCCCAAGGGTCCCTTCAGAACAAGGGCTCTCCCTGTCACCAAGCAGATAGACACTGCAGAACGAAAACACTGAACAGGCTGCTGAACCCCTGTTTGCTTCAGGGGTATTTCCTAACCTAACTCCCCAAGTGAGAATCACTTCTGTAAAGTATTTCTTACTACAGAAGCTCAGTTCCTACGGTCAAATACCAGTCTGATGAGGGAGATGCAATCCACAGCAATCAGGACATCTGCGCTTGCTGACACCAGGTCTCAGCTGGCACCTTACTTGGAGCCACATTCCACAACAGAGAAATCACACTCATGAGCTACCACATGTACGAATTTCACAAGCACTCACAAATACACCTGCCCACACACATGGAAATGATGATGTACAGCATCTACCAACAGCTTGGCACAAAACATGTTCTGGCATTCTTCAAAACAAAGATATTGCAAGTAAAGAGGGCAATCTCTAAGAGAAGCTGGGTCTTACCTTAATGTTTGTGTCCAAAGAGCCAGATGCCACAAAGCTTCCGAAAGGATGGAAATCAAGGCTGCAGATATTCGCTTTGTGACCGAGTAAGGTACGAAGAACTGGGAAAAGGAGCAGCAGAGCAGGAAGAACGAATAGGGAGCAAATATGTAGTAGTTCATTTCCCCCAGACACCATGCAGAAGTTTAGCCATACTATCCTCACCATTAAGCACATGGTAATACAACATACATTAGACATGCTATATATTGGTTATTCATCTGTACACATTATTTTATGGAAATGGTTCTGACTTTACCCTTGCAATGCAAAGAAACAGCAATACAGGGCCCGTGTTCAATGATCTTAATGAAAGCCCTGTCCTGAGGTGTGGAAACTATGAATAAAACTCCAAAGGTCTCCATTCTGAAAATAAAACTAAAAAGCCACACCTTGAGGCAGCTGTCAGGCAGTTTATCTTTCCACTTGTTACAAAGAGAGCAAAATGCGGGGGGGGGGGGGGGGGGGGGGGCGGGGGGCGGGAGGCCAGTTTTAGCCAGGAAGTGAAAGGGACATTTGATTGCCTGCATCGTTCACCTTGCAGCTGTTAGACAGACTCTTTCCCGGGACTCTGCACCCCCATCCAGGCACGAGCCTGACTTCTACCTCTTAGGTTCCAATATTGCCCTGGATTCCTTCAATTGCCCCTTGCAAGAGGCATCCCAAAGACCAGGAAAGGACACTTAGGAAGCATGAGACAAAGAAATGATCACAGTGTTTCAGCAAGTCATCAACCAAGTAACATTCCCTGTAATTCTGGAAACCAGAAAGGACCAGTGGAACTGGTACACCCTATCTCTGAAAGCAGAGACGAATGCAGAACTCAACTTCGAGGAAGAAAAATTGCTCAGATAACAAGGGCAACCTCTCTCCATCATCTGTCATCTGGAACAGTCTGATGATTCCCCTGGCAGAAACTGGCTCTTGTGCCAGACCTGCAGTGGTCACTGGCACAGACACTGGCTCATAGGTCTCCTAATAAATTCAGTTTCAGATCAGTTACACTCCACTGGTAGAGCCAAACTATTTTATAACTTAACTGATTCTAACTGTCTGAATGACAAAAGTGCTTTTTATTATTTTTGCCACCTGCTGTTTGCCTTCTTAGCTCAGACAGCGCAAGTCTATTTGCATTACACATTCTTTCTATGAACCTTTCTATGGGTAGCAACTATAAGAAATATTCAGTCATTTTATGGTATTCCTGCTGGAATGCACTCAAGTGATTCATACCTTTGCAAACTTGTTCTAGGATTTGAGACAAGTGCAATAAATAAAGCATGACTCAACAGTTGGCCTTTAAAGGATCAGAGCTCGATGAGTTCATAGCTTTTACTATTTATTAAAAATTAGGTCTTTGTCTATTTATATGGCCATGCAAGAGCAGAAGAGGAGAAAAATCACTTGAGGAAAAAAAGAAAAGTTGGAACCCAAGAACGAGAACAAGAGGTCAGCAAGCAGGGGATTCCTGGACTTGTGCAGAACCTAATATATACTTAAAACCTCCAATCTGATTTTAGAGCCTTTTTTTAAGGTTGACAATTTTAAGCTGAGACTCTGAATACAAATGCTATACATCTAGTTACTCTATACATGCATGGAACCTGATTGGAATACAGATTGCAACACACATGGGTCAAAACCTAGAAACTAGTTCCTCAAATCAGTCTCCACAATACATGTACAAATTTTTGCTCGAGTGTGCATACACAGCTCTACAGTCTCAGCAGGAAGTGCATAAAAGCCCTCTAAGAGGGATGGAAATTAAGATGAAAGCAATGCCAGGCTCCTGTTCCTTCTTAAGTTGGGAACCTTCTGGGTCAGCATAGGTATTTAAGCATAAGGATACTCCAAAAAGCGTACATTAACAGAAGTGAAAACTCATGGAAACATACTTTTGGCAGCTTCCAGGTCCCAAACTCGAATGGACCCTGACTGGGACCCTGCAACAATGAGTTCCTCATTCGTATTGATCTGTAGGCTCTCAATGGGCGTTGTATGGCCTGTCAAGCTCTGCAAAGAAAACCATGAGTCACAACCAACAGCTACTGACACAGCCCTGTCCGCAGTGGCATTGTTCGTACTCGATTCGCAAGTATTTAGCTATGAGTTGGGGCCACCCGGTTGTGCCACTGATCCTTTTTCCTCATCATCTACCAGTATGGTAGAGCATCCTAAAGACAATCACTGCATATAGCACCGTGCACGTATCTTCCACGTTATCCCACTTTCTGGGGCACGCTGACTAATTTTTAAAGGATGCATCAACAGAGACACGGGTACTTAAACATTAGGTGCGGATGCCCAGACAAGGTTGACACATGCTTACATTATAAAAATTATGCTGTGCAAGTGCAATGGCACTCTGTTTGCTCTAAATGGGTCATGTAACTGTCATGAACTGGTTAAAAAATCAAAGCAAGAGCAAAAGCAAGGCTACTTCGAAACCTTCACATAAACAAGGAGCCATATGTTGCTGCCAGCAATGGGTGTCACAGTGATAATATGGTGCTATTACTGAAATATTAATTTGAGGCATAAGGTAGTAATTCACAGATACGCAGTTCCCTTCATCCTTGAACACCTAAAAGCTTAAAAATTACCTAAGTATTTTGAAAAGGCCAGTATTTAATTAAAACACAAGAATATTTAAAAGTAGCTCTAGAAAACCAATACCACTATTGCAGACTTTTTGCTTGTCAATTAAGCAATAGTCTATGCTTTACTCCATCCTCAAACAGGTCTTTTTAAATAGCTAAGCTAGCTCTGTGCCTCCCACACACGTACAGAGGCTGGGAACCCCACTTGAAAGCTGCCTGTTCTGATGGGGCTTTCTTAGGATTTCACATGCAACTGAAATCCTCTACATACTCTACAGCTGCAACTGTCACTGCTTAGTGAGAAACAGAGCTCAAACTTGAACCAAGTCACAATGCTCCTTGAGAAGTTCCTCTTTTCCCTCTTCCCCAACACATAAACATCTGGAATCCTAACAATATAAACACTAAAGATGAATTTCAGAGGACAAAATATACAGCACAACCCCAAAAAATCAAGATTCTTTTGACATACAAGAACGGCACAAGTCCTCAGCAGCTCCAGTCAGTCCCTGCCCCTCAGAAACGCCAGCTTCTAACATCTGTGGTTCCCAGGAAGCGCAGGAGAGCTACAGCTCTCTGCTCCCACATAAAGGGTACAGAGATATTTAGTCCTTCAACCTTCTTCTTGTGGAAGGCAATACTCTGGTTTCAAACTACTGCTATGGCATCACCAAGGGACTGGAAAGACACAGCTTAACTATGCTACGCAAGAAGCACAGCACTGCCAAAGGTGAGCAACGCCTTTTACCCCCATTTCAACCTCTTTATACTTAACCTCAGTAAATTAATAGAAAAATACAGCAGACACATTCTCCTTTTAGCCTTTTTGACCCTACTTTCCCAATTTCTTCCTCACAAGGTTCACACTGGCTGGAGAAATGCCTTCCACAACACATTATTGTGCTGTTAATTAAACAAGTGACAAGGGACACTTGCTAAAGACAACACCCACTCAAAGCAAAAGCAATGCAGGACAGACATCTGTTAAATATATTTACGGTGGGCTTTAGCAATCATACTGACATAAACCTCTTTCTAACATGCTGCGCCCAGCATTACTCTTCCCCAGCCTACAGGCAAGTTAGCAAACTACTCTGACAAACTTTGTGCTGACAGTTAGTGACTGTGGGACAGGTGGCAATGCATCCTGCTGGGGATGTTTCCTGCTATGAGGGCAAACTCCAGGGTATAAAACTGGCCCCTGTAGCTTGCACTACAAAACTAGCTAATCTCATACAAAACTCTGCATTTAATTATCTGTAGCCTGGTAACGGAAGGCACAATATTCATTATCTGAGCAAGCACTGGCCCAGCTGAAGCAGCCATCCATCCCAGATTCCCTCTGGAGCAGTGGTCTCACCAGTTACCAAATTCTGTCCCTATCTTTAGCTAGAATCCAGTCACCCAGCTTTGTGTTGGTAAACTCTTTTCACAAGTCCCACAGGCTACAACTCAACAATCATTCCCCTCATTCCCTACCCTCCATATCTCAGAATTAATGTTCCCATCCCCCAAAAGTTGAAAACAGGCCTCTTCTTACCATGATGCAGTTAGGCTTGTTAACTGACCATATGTTGACCCGACAGTCATCTCCTCCAGTTGCCAGCAGCCGGCCTGAACTTTTCCCCAGGACTAGTGAGGATACATTGCTGCTGTGAGCCGTGATCTCTTCTGCGCAAAAAAAAGCAAATGGTTATTACAGACTAATATAACAATTTTCCATGCCATGCCTCCCAAAGGACTAAAACAATATTCTTCTTCCAGAAAAACTTCCCAGTTTCCACTGGACAAGCTGCAGCAGCCAACAGTTCAGATAAGAAGTCACACTATTATCTTGCTTGAAACAGTCCTTCTTGGCTCTGCCTGCTGTACTTAAGACATTTGCTGACCAAGCTTCACAACTCCAGTGCTCATGTGGCTTACAAAAAGCATATTCTATCACTAGCAGCAATGCAGTAGCTTTTAAAGATTTGCTCAACTGTGGCAACCTGCTCACAGAAGCTGCTTTACCTTCTGTACCCGGGTGGGTCTCAGCAAGCCGAGCTGTCTGAGAAACTGCAATAATATGCAGCTTCTATGTTCTAGAAAGCAGCAGCAGACTGTCCAACCTGAGAGGAACTGGCACTGGCAGACTAGCAGCAGTACAGTTTGTTACCTTACACAGAAAAAAAGTCAGACTCAGCAGCAGGGATAGGTGGAGCTCCCTTCTCTGAGCTTTGGCAGAGGCTTTGCTATGTCCCCACTATGTAACACAGGTGAAACTTAGCAATGCAAAGCGTGAAACTGTGACAAAGGAAGGATGACTATATATCCAAAAGTGCATAAAAGAACAAATGCGATCAATACTAAAAGACTGTTAAAAAACTGGGGGCTGAGGGGAAACTCTGACGCTGAGAGGGCTTCACAATGACAGAACTCCAAGGAAGCCTCATCAGAAAGAAAGAAGTTTGGGGCAAAAGAGAAGCCAAATGAGCATCTTTGCTTAGACATCTAATTTTCACAGTGGATTTTTAAATCCACTCAAGTTTTTGGCAGATGTATTTACCAATTTCTTCCTCTTACAGTTCTCCTCTTTGAAAGTTCATGGGATTTGCATGCCTAATAGTTATGAAACTTGTTTGTAAAAAGGCTAGGTAGCAATCAATTCAGCTTTCGTTCAGATTGTTTTGGTGGGAGAAGCAATTTGATCACTTTACACGCAACACTAATCCAAAAGGATATTAGACGGCTGCAATAATAATTACAGGTACTTTGATCTCAAGCTCTCAGAGTGCTTTTCTGAAAGCAGAACTGCGCAACTTTCACTTTAGCTGGAGAAACACCTTTCAAATTACAAAGGTAACTGGACCATAAATTAAATGACAAGGGCAAATCTGAAAATATGCTTGTACTGTGTTGAAAGACCAATCTTCCATATGACAATGCTAAAGTAAAGTACATACGTATACACAGACTTGAAGGTAACAAACAGTACAATTAGTATTAACAGACCAAATCACTAGTTAAAATTGAAAGGATAGATGCTGAGCATTGCTGTTGAAATGAGCACGTCAGCAGCTCTACTTTTTCCCTCCTCTTGGTTTCGTTCTTAATAATATATTGTAAGTTTAAAAGTCATTGCTGAACCATTCAACCCTCTGTTCCTAAAAGCCAGGTTATACCCTGATGCCAGCCTTGGCCAGATAGCATCACCCTCTCCCTCAGTGAAGTGCCAGTTTCTTTAAACCCACAATTTTTTTTTAATGCAGTATTCATCACCAGATATCACCCACCAGCTCAGTAATACTAAGCTCCTAATTAGCATTGCCAAAACATTTCTAACATTCAGAACACTTCTTGCTCTAAAGAGGATACTAAGATGGGGCAGAGCCTAGCAAAAATGAAGATCAAGAACTTCTGCTCACTTAAAAAAGAATGGAGATTGATTGACTTCCAGCTTTTCCTATAACTGGAGTTTCAGGGATGGGAAGATAACATAGCAAACTGGCTTTCTGCTCAAAAAGATAAGAAATTTCTAAGTCAATTATCTCACCTCCCTCAATGTGTTACCAGTCAAGGATACTGTATTTCTGCTAGCCAGTTTCTAGACCTCAAGTCACTGGTCTAAAGCTCGCACTTGTGAACAACTGATCACTTCCCATTGCTTCTAAGCATTCCTCAACAGCCCCTATCAAACTACTCATTGGTGACCAGCGAAGCAGCTAGAAATAGATAGTCAGCAACTGTCTACTGCTCCTTCTGAGGAAAAATAATGGATGTAAAAGCAACAATTCTTACTGCCTCTTGCAAAGCAATTTCGAGAGAATGAGACATACAGTCCCTGCAAAGATCACTTCATCCCTCCTGCAGCAAAGAGCTCAGTGCACCTTCTGTAACCAGTGAGCAGCAATGAAGGGCAACCCCAAAGAGGCTAATCTGACACTGACAGAACTTCAACTGCAGCCTGAGCTCTGAAGGAGGTCTCCATCACTCCCTTGGTTGTTCTTGTACTACATGAGAGTCATGTGGAATTAGCTAGAAATTTAGTATAGCATTACAGCAGCTAATCAGAAAAAAATCCAGGCCATGACCCTTTTAAAAGAACAATAGCAAGGCCCTGCCCTACACTATTCCACTATGCTGCTATGCTTTCAAAAAGGATTTCTAGGCGTTAAAAATTCCGGTCAGCAACCTGGAAAGAGGGCCGGGACACCCACACCCAAGGCAGGGATTAGCTGGTTCCTATCGCAAACCGCCTCTTCCAACCCCTTCCAGCTGGGGAAACTCCTCTGCCCTCCCTCGGGAGTGCAGCCCGGCGACACTCACGCAGCTTCCACGCCGTCTTAGTGGTGACGGCCCCGGCCATGCCTCAGCTCGGCGCCTCTCCCACGGGCGGGCCAGAAGCGCCTTCTTCCTCCCAGCGAGGCTCCGCCGCACCGGCCCTGCCTGGGCCGCCGCTCCGCCGGCGCGTCCTACCGGCGCCGGGCCATCCACCCGAGCTTCCCCGGGACCTACTCCTCACCCGCGGCACCGCGGCACCGCCCTGCAGGCAAAAAAACACCGGCCGGAGTTACGGCGACGCCCACGCCCCCGCCACGCTGGGCCGGGGAGCGGGAAGGCCGCGCCGAGACGGCGGGCAGGGGGCGGGGGCCCAGCCCGCCGCCAGACCCGGCCCGGCCCGGCCCGGCCGGCAGCAGCACGGGGTGAGGCCTCACCGCTGACGACCATCACGGTAGCGACGGCCCCGCGGGCGGTGCCGGGGGCCGGGCGGGAAGCGCTCCTCGGGCTCGCCGCAGCCTCACCGGGCCGCCGCAGCCTCACCGGACGATGAGGAGCTGTGGGCGGCGCCCAGAGCTGCCGGGGGGACGCTTGAACGTTGGCTGGCGGCGGGGCTCCCCCGGCCGCCCCGGCTCTACCGGCAGCGGCTCCGGCGGCGGCACCGGCCCTCGGCCCCCCGCCCCCCCCGGCGGCGCCGCCACCTGACAACCGGACCCCCACAACAAACCTGGGCCGGGCCACGCCCCGCCTCCGCCCGGCCTCCGCCAATCAGAGCCGCCTCCCCCCGGCCAATCCCCGGCGTCGCTGAGCCCCGCCGCGCCGTGCCGGGTGGTAGCCCGGTTTCCGCACGCAGCTCGGCCAATAGGAGCTGAGGGAGGGGCGGTTGCCATAGCGACCGCAGAGCGGCCGGCCATTCGCAACGCAGCTTCTTGGCGGAGCCTTTCAAGCACGGCCAATAAGGAGGGCGGCGCGCTGGAGCTGCCGGGCCACCATTTTGCGGGGCGGCGGGGCGGAGCTGGGCCGCCCTGAGGGGCGGTGTCGGGGAGCGGGGCTGGGCCCGGCCCTGCTGCTTTTCCTCGGCCGGCGGGGGGGCTGACAGCGGCCGTTCTCCTGGAGCTTCCGTGGGGGCGGCTGAGAGGTACTTCCCTGGCCTTCTACCTCGGGGCTCGCCGGCGGCCGAGGCGCTTGCGCCCCTGGGCTGTGGCGGGTGTATCTCCAGGAGGGGATTCCCCTCGCCGAGTGTCACGGGCGCAGCCCTCGCGGGAGCCGGGCTCCCGCGGTTCCCCCTTTCTGTGTCTTTTTGTCTGGCAACGCTGGTACCAGCTCCTCTTGGTCTTGCTGCCCTGGTGAGTCAGGCCCGCCGGGGCATCGGGTCGATTTTCCTCCCGACGGAGCGTTGCTGGGCGCTCTCGCAGCCTGGCTGAGGTGGAGTCACACTGCTTCTACTCTTTCCTCCCTACCTCTGCAGCCAATTACTCCATCAAAAAAGGAAACAAAATTCATTTGATGCTAGTCCTTGATAAGATGTATTAGCTGATTTTTTTGGCAACTGCTACATCCCTAGTGCCTGTAAAAAGATTAAATTAATTATTTTTTTCTGGTGTCTTTTCTAGTATTGAACTAACACTGATGAGTTCATAACCACAGGCTTGCTTGCTCCTTTTTTTCTTTCCTTCTGTTTAGAGATCTTAGGGTTTCCTTTCTCCCCAGTTCCCTGAGGTCCCTCAGTCCTTCAGCAGTTCACGGTCCTTGTGATTTGGAAGTTGTTTTGGCTAGTTCCTGAAATTCCTGATGTTCCTTTTCAGTAGTGTGCTCTTATTGGAATACTTCTCTGTCTCAAAGAGTGAGCTGTTCTGAGCTTTCTCCTTTCCTGGCCTGTTTCTATCTGTGCTAGGTCACCAAGTTAGCCAAGCATTGACAGAGGGAGGCAGAGCTGTCAGTGTGTTGGTGTGAAAAGGGCTGCTGCTGTTGTTGAATGGCTTGGAATACAATGTACTGTCATGAAACATCTCAGAGCTCCAAAATGGGGAGCTGGGAGGCCCAGGCAGACCCAGGGATTTGCTGTGGTGGGTATCAAACGCTGCAGCTGTCTCCCACAGGAGATGCTGAATTCTCTGCTCTCCATTTCTGAACCTAAAATGGAGTGCATCCTTCAAGCAACAGCTAAATTAATGGGCTCTCTATAAGGGTAATTTGGTATACTTTAATGACCTAGGATATTCAGATTAGGCATAATGAGTTAATGGTGGCTTTTGGTTTTAACATTGTGTTCACCTCTTAAAATGTAACAGAAACAAAGCAAGAGAAAATGATTGTTGAAATAAAATAGGCAGTTGGGAGGGGGGGTGTTTCTCTGTAAAAGCCCTTTAGTGTACCTATTACACTTAAAATGGAGAGCTACCATAAACCAAGAAGTTTAATCTGCTCTGGTTCATGCTGTATTTCAGGTGTAATGTCCCTTATTCTGCTGTATCACAGCAAAATAAGTTCCTGCCTTCCCCCAGCTGCAATCAGTATAGACTTCATTGAAGGTGATCATTAGAGGTTGCTCCTTGAAGACTGTAGCTGTTGGGAACCGTAGGTAGAACCACCATAGGTGTCCATGGTGCCTAATGTACTATAGGTGATGACAGAAATTTTTTCCTAGTAGGTTCAAGGACTTATATAAATACCAATACATGGCACACACATACTGACTTCCATTTGTGGATCTCAGGGAAAGATTATTAACCAAAATACTTGGTTACCTAAAATTTCTTGGATTTGGAATGCTTTTTGGATTTCTCTTGACTTTTTACCCTGTCTGCCGATATTTGTGAATGGTGAATGGAGACATTCAAAGAGAAAAATAAGATGTTAAAATCCAAAGTTTGTCAATTTGCATCTTAGTCTTTGCTGGGTTTTGTAGTTAATAGGTAGCTCTAAATGAGGTCAAAGAATTTTTATATTTGTTGTGAACTCACAAGTTCAAAATCTTTGCTTGGACTACTTATAAAACCAAATTATAAATTTGTTAAAATATTATTATGTTGGAAAAGAACCAATATTCCCACATAACCCTGCTCCTGATGTCAGCAGCTTGGGAGCAGGTTTGCGGAAGAAAAGCCCTGCAATACAGCATGCGTAATTTGTAGCAACTTCTGAAGTAGACCTTAAAGCTAAGGTCTCGTTCAGACTTCAGTCTCAAACATGATGGAATTGCATGAGAAGACAATTGATGTAATTGTAGATGGGCCTTAAAACAAAAGAGGGAAAAGAAAAAGAGCGGAATGCTACAAGTTCATTAAAATCTCCATTAATCTGACGATAATGAAAGATTTACTGCAGGCAAGTAGGAAAACCTTTCCACGCTTTTTTCAGACTGCTTCTAACAGGCTTCAGCCTTCCAGTGTCTGGTGTGAAGGAATAAAGCAATCAGGCATGACCAAGGTGCTCAGCTAGGCGAGGATCCTTGCGCAGCTTCTCTTCAAGAGCAAGGTATTTCTGTGGTGCCGTCTGCTTTTCTCTAGAACAAGAAGGGGGATATCAGAGGAAAATTGCAGCAGGACATCGAGTAGAATATTTTACAGAATAGCTTCAGTGCTGAGTTCCTGGGGGCTGACTTGCAGACATCCCCTGGGCACTGTACTCAAGCAGTCATTCCCAATACCTGTTGAGCCTCAGCGCTAGAATGTGGATATGGAACGTGGTTTCAGAGTAACGGGTGAGGAAGTCCTCCTCCTCCTCTGTGCTGAGCCGATTCTGGTTTTCCTGAAACCACTGGTTCTTCTTCTGCAGCTCTTCCACCGCCTGTTGGGGGAGCAAGCAACCAGAAGTCAAAGTAATAGAGAAGAGAGCAAGGAACAAAGGCACACAAAAGCGCAACTCAAAGTTCAGGGAGCTGAGATGAAGGAAGCCACAAATCGGAGCTGGATTATTTTCATGGGAGGCAATAAGTTTGAGATGAGGTCTCACAGAACAAGAAAACAAGGGGAATCAAAACATGTGGAACAGTGAGAGGCAGCAAAACCTGAATGTGTTGCCTCACTAGAGTCAAGAAGCACTGGAGAACCAAATCAGCTCTGATTGAGATGGGGACTAAATTTCACCCTGGAGCTATTTTGTTCTTTGATCTCACATGCTAACAATAAAAAAAATATATATACAGGCATGTTTATGGCTCTCAAAGTAATCAAAGGAGGTTTGTTTCTTGCCTGCCATCACAATGAGATGTGTGTTACCCTCCTGCCAGTACAGAAGAGACTCCAGTAACAACACATCCTGGAGCAAGGCTGGGAATACCTTTTCAAAGCGAGCCTGGATGATGTTAGCTTTATTAATGAGACGATGCTTAAAATCAGTCAGGCAGTCATCTCTGACTCGCAGGGCCTGCTTCTTGGTCATTTTCTCTCTGTGGCCAATTTGAATGAGAAAAGGTGCCAGGTAATCCAGATCCTGTTCCTCTTGTCCCAGGAGCTCATCCTCCATTGTGATCTTCTGGAGGGGAAAGGACAGAAAGAGTCATGGTCCCACTTTCCTGTTTCCTCAAACACCCTGTGATAAAGCAAAGGCCAAAACTCCTCCCCCCCCAGGGAGGAAATAATGTTTGGGTTTTTTTTCCTATAGTTTGTTCAAAACTACTGCTATGCATTAGCTTTGCACACCAACCCTTTCCCAATGCAGTTGTTCTTCTGCAGTTTGTTTTCTATCGTCCTTTTTAACATTTCTCCCAATTTCCTTGATTATAGAGACATCTCTTACACAAAACGTGTTACCCACTGAGGTGCAAGAAGGCCTCTACAAAATGCATTTTTATTTGGACAGACAGAGATTAGGACAGGCTATTTTGAGTGATAGCAGCTTGTAGGCTGGCAAATAGCTGGTTCTTGCATCTTTGCCCCTGCTTGTGTTTCACGCCGTTAGTTTGGCATGTAAAACCTATTATCACCTTTTATAACCTCTCTATTCAGGAAAGCTCAGTCTAAAAACCATTCACAAGAAGCATCTTGGAGGTCTTGAAAAATTGCAAGTAACTATTCTTGAACCTTTTTGTATTTGTCCAGAACATTCATAAGGTATTAATTCCTCAACAAAGATCCTGGAACAAAATTGGCTTTGCAAGTAATAATGAAAACTAAGAAAACAACTGATGCATATCACATAAAGAAGTGCATATTTGCCTAACAAATGAGCCCTGGCTAGAAAGACGCAGCTTGGAATCCATTATCATACTCCCTCCATAATCCCTATTATCAACTAATCCTTGTTAATTATTTTGTTTATTAACTAAATAAAATAAAACAATGATCTTTCTTGGTGATGTGAGTTTTTCCAGAAAGTCAGAAGGTCATAAAGTCAGAAGGTCATAGCATGATCACATTATATTTTCATGGGAAGTGAATTGAAGCTGTGCTGACTTACACCTGCTAGGGATTTGGCCCAGTACATTTTAATGCTACTAAAAGCTCTTCAGAGATAATTCCTCAGACAGAAAAAGCTTACTCTGGATTTCTTTGTGTACATATAATAAATACTGGGATTAATGAAGTCTACCTACCATGGCTTCATACTGTTGTCTTCTTTTTTCGTTCCTCTCTGTGTCATAAATTGAAACTGACAATTTAACAGCGGTTTCTTCGTTCTCACAGATCTTCAAAATATTTAACATCTTCCAAAAAATCAGAAGAAAGACCCCTCAGCTTTCCCACAAAATGACAGTACTTTTACATGCTTGACCTGCTAACAGAGCAGATGCTGCATACAAGAACTGTAGCATAAGGTTAAATATAGAAGATCTATACAAATATGTTCATATCCTGCTGATAGATCAAGCTGATAGTGGTCTTATTTTTAGATTGCTGCTCTGTATGAAATTCTTGAACATAACTGTTGGTATCATCTGTTAAGAAAGCTCATCTGGAGTCAGAGTCTTGCCACTACTTTTGAAATTGCACTGATAGCTTTGGTTTATTTCTTTGTCTTAACAGGATATACAGCACAAGCAATCTGAATATTTTGTCTGCTAATACATCAAGACTGAGAAATTTGGCAAGGTAGTTCATGAGGTCACAGTGAACTAGCCTCAAATTTCTTTAAATAAAAAATGGACTTTTGCAATCTTGTTCTTAATTATTCCTAGTATTCTGTGCTAATACAGCTGAGCATTCCCTCTCCAGCTCCTTCAGGGGTTCCTCTTCCTGACAAAAACATTTAAAAAAAAGTCCAATAGCTTTGCCTCCATCTGCTAGAATGATTGTATTTATCATGAAGTAATTACAAAGATTTCTAAGAACATGGATTTGTTACGCCGGTGACAGTGTGATTAGCAGTACAAGCAATGTATTTTATGAAGTATTTCTCCACAGTTGCTCCCACAAAAACTCACTTTGATATTTCGGATAGGACCTCCTGGAAATGCCTAGCAACTAGATACAACATTACATACAATATCCTTTCTTTTTGGTCTCATTCCCAGGCAAAAGGCAGATATGTTTCTAGATTCCCCAATTCATATGCTGTCATTTGCTCTCTGAAACTGTCTTCTTCCCAGAGAATGAAGAGTAAGAGCTGGACACCTCCCTGTTACCTCTGCTTCAGATTGCCGGACTTGTTGCTTCAGCTGCTTCTCTTCCTCTGTTAGCTCCTGCAACAATTTGTACAGATGGAGCAGCTTCTTGTCTTTCTCAGAGGACCCTGCCTGGAAGCAGATAAGCTAGTGAAAGGCAGTAGTGCTCTCTGGGTGCACGGGACCAGGTACTCTGCTAACAGAAGTTGGCACAATTCTGCTTCAGTTGATATAGTGACACTGATTTCCACCATTGGAACATCTAACCCACGGTCACCAGTTTATTACACTTAATTTCGATTTTGAATCCATCAGCAATGTGAGCCAGATGGCACATCTTGCACTTTGCTGATGCTGCTGTTATTTGGTTGGAATGGGTTTTGCAGGGTTAGAGATGAAAGGATGGCACTCCAGCAATTGCATTCTGTGTATTCTCCCCAAGAGGAAATAGAAACTTTAAAAAAATGTGCATGACATTAAAAAATCCTGCATTTGCAATCTCTGATTTTCCTAAGTGTAATTGTGCAGCATGACTGCAGAATTTACTGGCAGACTTCTGCCCCTGCTTAGACTCACATTAATGATGTTAGTGGAGTGACCCCCCCCGCCCTGAATGAGAGAATTTGGCTTAATGACAGCACTCCACTTTTTTGGGAATATTTTTTATTTAAGGCTATCTATCTATCAGCAATGCATTAAGCCTCAGCATCTTGCTCTGCATCTGCAGGGTAAACTCTGGGAGATTTAAGCAATGATGTGACCTAAGAAGTCCATGGCAGAATTGGAGCTAGAACCCAGGATACCTGCTTCTGCTTCTCTGCTATAGTCTCTTCTTCAAGAGAGAATGGCAGAGGAAGAAATTTCAGCTTCCCTGCCATGAATCCACAGGACTAAGCCCAACAGTTGCTGAACAAGCATCTCACAAGATCCCAGTGGCTATGTCTACACTGTCTGATGACCAGGTCTGGGAAGATGACCTCAGGCATGGCTAGAGCAAGCCTTTCATGCTACACTACGCCCTGCGTGCCCAGTCCCTTCCAGCATGGTAGTGCATCTCCAGGGGCATTCATGTTGTCAGCCTGGAGGCTATCTGTGAGGGAGGTGTGCAGATGGAGCAGAGTGGTAGCATGGAATATATCATGCTTGGAGTTCTTCCACTGACATTTCACTTTCCCCTTTATGTCTTGTAATCTAGAAGATTGTAATCTAGAATCTTGTAATCTAGAAGATTACAAGAACTTCAAGATAGGAGTAGTTTTTCTCCATACCTGGTATGTGATGCACATTTCTGGCGTCATGACGATTTCATTTCCTTTCCTATCCCTCTCTGCTGCTTTGAAGAAATCCTTCTTTGAGGCAGTAATGTATTTATCCTTGAGGTGATATGTCAGATGGATCATCTCCTCTGTGATCAGAAAGATACGTTCTGCTACATCTTCATCAGCAGGCTTTTCTATGTTTCTGTGGAAACACTCCTTGATTTGCTAAGGAAGAGTGAAAAGAAAGAGATGGAAGCAGGTTAGACAACACAGAAAACTGGCAAGATTTGCAGAGTTGGGTAAAAACCGAAGGTAAAAATTGGGCTTTTCTGTCTGGACTACGATGGCATCTCTTGGCCCATGGCCCTACTGTTCTTTC
The DNA here is from genome assembly GCF_047370975.1 of Nipponia nippon. Classification (NCBI taxonomy): domain Eukaryota; kingdom Metazoa; phylum Chordata; class Aves; order Pelecaniformes; family Threskiornithidae; genus Nipponia; species Nipponia nippon. Next base: position 30,863,689 of record NW_028262391.1, read on the forward strand.
CTGTGCCTGAGAAAAAAACCACAGAGCTACTTAAAGCAATACAGAAGTCTCCTACTTGTGCAGCTGAGTATGCTCTCCAAGCTCAAAATCAGATTGGGATGCACCCCTGCCTGAGAGAACTGCAGGAAGCAAGGTATTTTGGAGAACAACAAAGTTTCCCACATTCCCCAACACAGGCAAGGAAAAAGGAGCGTGTTGGGTGCTGGTCCAAAGGCAGGCCACTGTATGGCTCTGTCTTGGCAGGTGAAGTGTCTGAGCCATACTGCCAGATGTTGGATTTCCTCCCTCTTCTGTTCTCCAAATCAGACCTGACTAGAGGAAGAGGTAGATAACCTGCTTGTAACAAATCAGAGTGATGTGATACTTCATCAGGAACCTAAAATGTTATTAGTTTGGGGTCAGAGCGTGAAATCATTTGACTAGTTTTGAGTCTTGTGAAGACTGCATTCCAAAATCAGTTAAGCTTTTTTTCTTTCCTCCGACATGCATTTTCCAAGTCTTAGTTTCATTCTAGCTGCTCAATGCAGTTTGTGACAACTGGTCACACTGTAGCTCTCTGTCAGGCAAGCAACTGCGAGACACAGCAGCTGAACAAGGCTTGGATGTCTCATCTGGAGTTTTGCCTTGGCTGTGCCCATGAAAATGAACCTAAAGCCCTAGGCAGTATGTTTTGCATAGTATAAATATCACAGTGACAGATATTTTTCTGTTCCTGCCTTGGCCGTACCACTATAGGCCGGGAGTTAATGTCAGTTCTGGTGCCAGCCAAGTGTATTTTCTTTCCTCTTTTGCCAAACTCCATGTGTCGGATGTGCAGGAAGTCATCCCGCCCCACGAAGTACTCTGTCATCTCGTTAGCATCTTCAACACGTTTCTGGAGGCCATCAACTCGCGCCTCATTGTAAAACTCCATTGTATGTTCAGTCTCTGGTTCCAGCGATGTATAGGTGTGAGCTAAGGACATAAGAGAGTTTGCATATGTTTTCAGAGTTAGCAACCATAATACAGTGAACACGAGTGTGTCCAGAGGAAGTCTCATTTTCTTCAGCAGCCAATAAATCAAATGCACGTAAGAGTGTAAGAAGGGAATGTTATGTCCTCACTGCTGTGTACCAATATGCCACAGCATAAGGATGGCAGGACACCTTTGCAGGGTCACTGCCTTCCTTACACAGTAAGGCAGTAGTGAGTGGAGCCTGGACCCTGCTCATCCCAAACCAGGAATGGGCACAGCCTCTTTGGGCAAAATGCTGCTTTAGCAACAGATCTGATGCAGGACTTTCTCTCCCCGAGCTGCACAACACTGAGAGACCAAACATAATCCTAAGGAGAAAGTTTCTACTTCTATCACCTCTTCTGGTAGAAGTAAATTATATCACCCTATATATGTGATAGGTATGTATTTTTCTTCCGTTATGCTGGGGGGCAGCACTGTCCAGGACTGGAAGCCAACAACCCAATTCTCTACTCTCCACTGGAGATAGTATTATTTACCTAGGCGATTCACCCCACAAGTTTGCTGCCCCCCAAACTTTGGGCTTTTGCCACTGTTAGAAGGGATTCACATGAAGTCCCATCAGCTGCAGTGGCTGCCCAGATGAGCTGGAATACCTTTAAGACCGAGGAGGTGTCCTGGGCTGAAGTACTCTGTGGTCAGCTGTGTTTGTTTATTCACTTCTCTCATATCCAACATGTCTTCTCGGTTTTTGAACCACTCCCTTACCTCCACTACTTCAGTACCTGGCAGGAGACAAACCATTTCACAACCTTACGTCATTCTGTTGGAGGTGGTAAGATTCATCTGATGAGCTCTCAGTGTCTGGGCAAGCACCCTGTGCTCCTGATACAGCCAAAGCAGACATCGTATAGTCACTGGAACTGGCCCTGTGCACAGGGGCATTTTGTAGATGAATCCTTATCTATGTTTGAGTAGATGAATTACACCTTAAGAGGGTTTATTCCTCTCCATCACAAGAACTAAAGTAATCAGCTCAGCGGGAGAAGGTGGCATGGCGGATGGCAAGAGAAATTCCATCCCAAATACTTAATGATAGTGTCAGGAGCGAAGAGAAATGAGATAGGGGCATTACACTATCTGAGAGGGCTCAGAACAGGACACTGTATGTCCAGTTAGGAATCTGCACAGTTTCTTGGGCCAGCTGTTGAAGAATAATGCTTTGGAGTACAGAAATATTCACTGTCCATAGCTGGCCCTTTCTACGGCTCCTGTCAACACCGATGGGAATAGTGATACTATTGGATCAAATGAAACCAGCCTTCCATTTCTCTGAAGACTGAGCAGAGAAGCAGCTGACCAAGCAGCTGACCTGCGACACTGAACAGCCTCACCATTGGGGTGTAACCAGATTAAAACTCTCACAGGAACCTGCTAGCAATGCTGGAAAGCTCTGGTGCTTGACAGACAGCGAGCATGATGAAGCGTTTGAAGATGTGGTAGGTAAGTCCCCCACAAATGTGAAAGAAGGATGAGAAAGCACAAGAGAGACTCTGCCAGAAAGGGGACCACCTCCCCCTTCCCATCAGCACACCCCAGGGTGTGTTTGCTCAGTGCGTTCAGTGTGTTCACTCATCCCTCTTACAGTCTAAGTCTGCGTAGATGGTGAGGCGTTTCACCAGCCCATTGCCATTCAGGTACGGTGCCCATTTCTCCAGTTTTGCTTTCTTGTACAGGATCACCTTCCTCCCCTGGGAACAGCGGGTCTCAAACTCTGCAGTGGGCAAGAGAGGTGTCAGAAAAATTGACTCCCTTGTACTCGGCCCAAGGAAAAAGAATTAAAGAGGGAGAAAACCATGGTCTAAGGGAAACCGTGCATTTATTGATTGCGTTCAGCTGCCAGTTAAAGTTGTTCACACCCTGCCTGTTGTGCTTTAATGTTGTAATAGTATAATAACTCTTTTCTCTCCCAAAGCAGATATTTGACAAATGCAGGGGCAGTACCTTGTGCGTAGCAGTAACAGGACGTCCAACCCAGGCAAAATCATTCAGCTAGCAGGAAAAGACAGTGAGTGTGAGTGGAAGTGTGAGTGTGAGTCTGTCTGTCTGTCTGTCTGTCTGTGGGTGGGGTCCCACCCAGGATGAGACAGTGCACTGTGGGCAGACATTCAAACCACTAGCTGTTGCTGCCTTCATCCACCACACTTCACTGCTGTACCTTGTCCACCCTGAAGGGAGAACTCTTGAGTGAGATAAACAAATGTCCCAAATACACTAAAAGGTTAGCTGGGGGGCAAGCAAAAGGCAAAGGAAGAATACATACCTCTGGGAGAGATCTGAATTGCGGCTACCCATGATGGAGGCATGTCAAAACTCATGTCATCTTCCTCCTTTTCCTGCTGAAACAGAAGCAGAGATTTGCATTTTTGGCAGCTTCTCTTACTGTGCCAGGAAGCATTTTGATTCTAAAGAATGCAGTGCAGCGATCAGAACTCAGCTCATGCAAGTCTGCACTGGTCCTGGGGAACATGGTGGCACAGCTATGAGAGCTGTGTTGGTCACACACATCCTGAGGACAGAGGCAAGCAGCACACTGCAGTTTATGTGGAAGGAGAGTTTTATTGCATCCCCACACTCTCACTAGTACACCTCTACTCAAGCCTAATGAAATTATCTTCTTCTGGCTAACGCTCATGCTGGATAGGGGACGAATGTGACAATCATCATTCAAACTAATGACCAGCTTGTTTTATGCAGACTATGGAGGGCACTTTGCTCTCCAGTTATGGGCACAGGCTGAGGAGAGTAGATAACAGGAGGGAACGTACTGTTATTGGCGTTCCTCCATCCTGCTGTGCTGGTGCAATGCTTGCTTTATCATGCTATGTTCTCCCACCAGGACAACATACCATTTTTTGCTTCCGGTACACAGCATTTTTTGGTATATTAAGAGTATATACATTATTTTTACATCTGGTTGGCAACTCCACCTAGCAGCCAGGAGAGCAGGGTGCTGACCAGCAGAGGAGTGTCCAGAAAAATTTCAGTTTGTATTTTATTTTTTTAAATTATTTCATCCCAAAGGTCAATGCACTGGAGGCCTACAGAGATCCCTAGCCACTTAGGACACCAGAAGTACCACTTGGGGTCCTGCTTCAAAAAGCATCAGAACTATTCAAGACTGAGAAAAAATCTAAAGTGCCAATCAAAACCTAGCTAGAGCAATAATGATCTGACCTGGAGAGGGCAGCAGGCCTACGAGCACATCAGTTCGATACAGCATCCCCACTGCACAAGAACCATCATTTGGGTCACTCACCATATCATCCATGTCAGGTAATTCCTTTTCCTCCTCAGCATCTGGGAGCAGATGAAGAGTCTTGTTGCTCCCCGAAAACATAATTTCCCAGCGGATAGCGTCACCCAAGTCAAAGATGAGATCCTAGGCCATACAGAAGAAACCCACTTAACTACAGGGCAGTCTTGAGGGCCTGACACTAAACTGGACACTGCTCCTGCACGTCTGTGGTGCTCTGGACCTGGCCGGGCATCAGAGAGTTAAAGGATTCTAGACAGATGCTGGATCTCAGTGAGGTGGGCTCATCAGACCCTTGGCTGGCTGGTGGGACCCCAAAGACTGCCCCCGTGCCTAGAGGGCTGCAGACCCCTTACCTCATGGTGCCTCTGCCACAGATGAGAGGAAGCTGCTGGAAATGTTTCTGCCTCCTTCCTCAGGGCTTGCATAGCCCCAAGGTCTCAGGCTTAAAGTTGCTCTAACTCAGACCCTTGCCTCCCAGACTTTATATTAGCTGGGGAGTAGCTGAGGTGTGTGAAGAGCCTAATCAAGATCTTTCCTGCCTTGAGCCATGCCTGACAGGCTCAAAACGTCCTCTGCCTTAAAAGCTGTTGTTTGACAGAATGAGTGTCCAGCGGGCCTTAAAAGCTGATATTCCAGCACTGCAGGGGTTTAATAGGTGTGATCCGCATTTTCTAGCTCAGGGTCTGGGGTGTTCTGGAGTAGTTCCAGAGTCTATGTAATCAGAGCAACACAACCAGAGCCAACACAGGGAATAGTTAAGTGGAAACTGGGATCACCACTGATCTTGGACTTCCCCAGGAGTCAGGTTAGCCCAACTGTCTCTCCCACACACAGGGTGCTTAAGGGCTCATTACCTTGCAGCCATTCCAGCAGTCCTGCATGTTCACCCAGTAGTTCCTGTGGTTCCAGACGCTCTCGATCCCAAGGAAGTGCTCATCCATGGTGCTGTGGCTGTTTCCCGTGAAGGGGTTGATGAAGAAGGTCTCAGGAACCTCCCTCTTCCCAGACAGAACCAAAACCCATGCATGCACCCGTAGGCCATACAAAGGGTCACGCTTAGGCTTTTCCACTTCCTGTAGCACAGAGGACAGAGCAGTAATTACTACCATTTTATTGTCACTTTAGTCCAACCCAATGGCAATCTTATTCTCTCCTCTGCCCACTTCTAAAGATCTCCAGGCCCTTAACACTCTTCAGAAGAGTGAGGTAGTACACACCCAGTACATATTCCTGTGCCAGCACACACTGTGTTCCCAGAGGCCGAGTGCTCATGGCCGTGATCAGGGTTGTGTCATACTTCACAGTGGAGGGTGGTGAGCTCCTTTCTTTGGTCAGCCATTACCTGTGTCTCAGCTCTTGCTCCTGGAGTTTACAGTGAGGTGGACCTCGCTAACTCACCGTGACCTTCTCCTCTTCTCTTTCGTTGTTCTTTTGAGCAGCTTCAGTTTCTGCCTTCTTCTTGGCCTCCTGCTGAAGCTCAAACTTGCTCTGCAGATCTAGTGGGGGCTTAACTCTATACTTGTTGGCTTTCTTCACCTCCTCTTTTGGTACCTGTCTCCGCAAAAGCAGGGTATTGCTGTGAAACCCAGCAGAGATCAAGAGAAAGGAGAAAATGTATGGCTTACAAGTACCTCCCAGTTCCCAACCCTTGGCACTTTGCATTATTGGACCCAGTGAGCAGGAATGCAGCGAAGCCAAAGAGGCCTCTTAAGGAACTGTGGAAAATCACTCAGAAGATCCCTTTGGTGAGGTCCCTCCTTGGTACAGACTGAAACCCAGTGTGGACCTGAAGCTGCTCCCCCTAGCTCAACTCTGGAGCTCACTGGAAATGAACAGGCATGCTGGGCTCCTCCCTGCCCGCTCACTGCAGGTCTCACCTCCAGTGGTTTCCTGAGCAGTGGGCACAGCTCCAGAGTCTCATCCAGGGTGCATATCTCGCGGGTGGCATACCCGTGCACGCAGTAGGCATCGTACCCAGCCCCAATCAGCATAGAGCACAGCAGCACACTGAAGTCAAAGCAGTTCCCTTGCTGGTATTTCAGGATGGTGGTTGGGGAATAGAGTGAACTGGGCTTGAAAGAGAAAGATGCGTGTTAGCAGTGCTTGTCTTGTGAAGCTGAAACACACACCAGGCAGAAAGCAGGAGAGAGAGAGGGTATTGCCCATATCCCTGGGCTCTGCACCCACAGGGAATCTGTTATATAAAATTCCTATATAAGCCACAGGCCCCAAAAGTCCCCTCCAAAGTGGTCTGGGGAAATTCTGACCCCAAATCTGGTGACAAATTTACCAGGACAAGCTCATCAAACTGCTGAAAACCTAATGCTAACCACAACTCTGGAGTAGGGCTTACCTCCATCTCTAGCTGGTCTGTCTGCAGCATTTCAAAGCAAAAGACCCATAAGCTAAACTATAGTTCAAAAGAGGGAATGTATTCCCTTCTGGCCCTCACCGCTGAGCAAGCAAAGGGATGAATACACACATATAGAGAGGTTCTACATAGTCTACTCCCAGATCTCAGACATCACCTTAGGTGATCAAGGCAGTCTCCATCTGCTAAATGGAGATACATTCTCTGTGGTCGCAAAGTGCCAGAGTTCCTCTTGAGATCCTGGGACTCCTGGGACACACTTGGCCAGCATGGAGCTGGTGGAGGCTGTTTGGGGCACTCTGCAGGGCATCAGCAGTCCTTGCTAGCAAAGAGTGTGTTTCCTTTGCCTTAGCTGATTCACACCAGCCAAGAACTTGCCCCAACTCCGGCATCATCCCTTCTTGCCAGTCTAGAAATTTCCCTTCAGCCACCCCAAAATATCCCTAAAATTGGGACAGAAATGTGTAAAGCCCCTAAGAACAGGCCACTGAGGTCAAGCATCATCCCCTAGACTTTATACACTCCTTTGTTCCAAGGCGTCTTAGTCTTTGGAGGGAAGCTTGTCAGCCATTGCAACCAACAGCAGACCAGCTGGTCATCCAGGGTGACTGAGAGCAGGGTCAGGCCCAGTCTTGTAGAAATGGTGCTTAATTGCTTGACAGGTAAAACACTGTACATGTACTGGGATTACGGGTCCAAACAGAGAGCACAGGGCCTGGGAAAATCGGGAGGTTGCCTAAGTAATGAGGGGATGATGGAGGGGTCAAAGACCTTTGTAATCCCAGCCACTGGGGTTTCCACATTGTGTCCTGCTGAGAGGCCCTTCTGTCACCTCTGCTATGGGGCTGTTTCTGATGGGACTGCAGCCCCTTTCTTACCGGTGTGATAGGGGACCTGAGGGGCTCCATGGTGAGGTAATCAGAGACGAAGCTGGCACAGCCATCCCAGTGGTACAGCTCTGTATAAGGCAGCAGGGTTGGCCTCACTGTTGTGCTCACAAACTTCTGTAGGGCAACAAGAGGATGTTGGTTAGCCAACAGATGCCTAGTAGAGCCTCCTGTCCAAAGCCATCCTCAGACCACCCCTGGATGTTGCAGCTGACATTCAGGACCTCCCTAGAGCACAGCAACAGCGTCAGTAACCCTCCTCACCTGTTCTGAGACGGAAATTGCATGGGGTTGAGAGGCCATCTGCCTGCCTGTGGCTAAAACTTCAAGCTTATCTCAAACACATTACAGATGCGAGCCAATTCTTCTCTTAGTTTTCAAGCAAGACAAATAACTACTGCCCTTTCCAGCTTTTACATCCTCCAGCACTTTTTGCCGTTTATGTTAATGATATAATAAATGTTGGGGAAAGCTGGTCCAAAGTAGCAATTCCAGATGCCTGGGGGACCATCAGGTCCAGAACTAGACAACAGTTGTGCAGCTTAGGCCCAGTCCTAAACAAAACCAAACCACAAACATCCGCATTTTCTTCCTTCCCTATCACTTCTGCAAAGTTCGGAATAAGACCTAACTCTGGATCCAGACTCCATATCTATGACTAAGCCTGAGCCTTATCTATTTCATGTGTTTCTTTTACTTTCCTTTATGTTTCTGTGGTCTTTTCTGTTTCCTAAGCGTCACGCTGCAGGGCTGCAAGCTACATGGCACCACCACCATGTGCATGGTACAACACACTTGTGGATTTGGACAGCCAGGGTGTTCCCTGGGTGCTGTGTGCCTGCTCAGGGTGCTTGTGGGCACAGCAAGCAGGTTCCCATTCCCTTTGGCCAGGAGGGAGGGCAGGAAGGGCTGCTGTCCTTCCCCAGCATTCGGCACTATGGAATGTGGCCCAGCCCGACACCACCCCATACCTCCACGCCACACTCGTTGACCGGGTGGAGGAAGAGAGGCTTGCGGTCAGGGCAGAGGTGAGTGTACTGCTGGAGGAAATGGTCAGCGATGTGCAGCAGCTTCTTTTCCTTCAGGGAGTTTGTCTTGTATGAGGACGGTAACTGGGATGTGTCTATGGAGCTCCAGTCAAAATCACTTCCAGGGCAGGAGGAGGCAGAGAGACACAGATAATAAGCTGGGAGCAATTTGGGCAAGATGACCTCCTATCAAAACATGGCAGGGGCTTCCTGTTTCCCAGGGAAGAAACATGGATCATATCTAAGGACATGGTTTTGACATAGCCAAGCTTCTCTGGAATGATGGCAACCTGACATATACCCCGAGGCTCAGGGGATCTTTATAAGGTGTCATGATACAGCAGCGAATGAATGTACAATGGAGTGAGTTATCGTCTTACTCACACGTGCCCACTCTTGGACAAACACACCAGGCACGGGAAACTCGCTCACTCCCCTCCCTGTGCAAGGGGACCACACGTGTACAATCTCCCCATGGACCCAAAGGGACTGGCTCTGCTCATCCCAGTAACTGAGAGACACACGGGACTTACCGTACATCACTTGAGACACAGACTTGCTCCATGGACACCTTCATCTCCAAGTCCTGGAGTTTAGCACTGATTTCCAAAGCCTTCAGCTCTTCTTCTCTCTGCTCCTCTTCCTCCTTCTCCTCCAGGGCCTCCATTCTGCCTCCTCCTGGGCACTACAGAAATGCACGCACCAGGGTGAATTCAGGGGTAGGACCCAGATATACAGCAATACAGAAGTGCTCGCACTCTGGCCGCAGTGGTTTAGTACGTCAGCACAGCTGAGACAGCCAGAAGCGTGATTCCCATTTCTGTGACAGTAAAGCCTAATCACTGAATTTGAGTTTGGGCTGGGCTTGGTAAATAAGTGGCTACATGTTCCTGGCCTGCCCCGAGCATGGGGGAGACAGAAGAACGGGAGGAGCCTGGCTTGGTAGGGCACAGCACATCCCCACATTCAGTCTCAGGTCATGGTGCATCCCCTGTTTCCCGTGGCCGTGTAAATGCTGCATCCTCCGTCCTGCCTGGGAAAGCAGCTCCAGAAATCCACTGGGCACCTACCCACGGGCCACGGCCGAGCCTGCGGGCTGCACGGAGCCTGGCTGGCCGCTCAGGGGCCTTGAAGGGAGGGGGACGTTTTGCAGCAGTCAGCAGCCTCCAAGGACGGAGGGCTGTTTATATTATTCATTTACATCTCAGAGAGGTTGTGGGTTGTTTGTTTCCTGCTCCTTGCGGTCAGGCTGACCCCGTGAGGAGCAGACAGCAGAGGGAGGTGCAGACCTTGCACTGGGGGGGACAGGGGACGGCGGGACGGGGGGTGTCCCGGGGCCCAGCACTGCTCCCCGGCCTCCGCACCACCCCGACAGCCTCTCGCCCTTGCCGCTCCTTCAGCCCCACGGCTCTCAAGCCCAGCCAAGCTGCAGCTACTCCTCCCCCGCCCTCCCGCCGCTTCCCCCGGCCCCGCCGCCTCCGCCTCACCGCTGCTGCCGGGCCGGCGCACCATGGCAACGCCTGCCGCAGAGGCGGCGTGGGGCCGCGGCGGGGGCCTGCGGCCTGTCCCGGGCCTCCCCCCGGCTTCCCCTGGGGCCTGCCGCTGCTTCCCCCCCGGGGCCTACCCTCAGGCCTACCGTCCGCCCCGCCCGGCCTCCCGCCACCCCGGGCAGGTGACAGGCCACCACCAGGCTGCCCCCGGGGCTCCTCAGGTGCTCCTCAGGTGCCCGTCCCGCACCCCCTCGGCTGCCCCAGCCCTCTCCACCACTGGCCTGAGCATCTCCCTTGTTGAAAGCTCCCGACACCCGCCCCGCTGTTGTCCGGGGAGAAGGCACGTTTCTGGTGGCAGCCCTCTCTGTCCAGAATATTTTTCTGCAAAATGAAGGGAAAGTGGCCAATCCCTGCCTGCCAAGACGGCCTTGCCACCAGCCCCTTGGAGATCACAAGGCTCACCAGTGTCACTCTCTTTAAAAAAAAAAAAAAAAAAAATCCCCACTCCCTCCCCCATGCCTCATCCTTTTCCTTTATTGCTTTCCAAGCCTGCGGGCTGCAGTGCCTTTACATCTCTAAGCAAGTGTCTGTGCAAGCTTCTATCACGGGTAATTGCTTTGTAAAATACATAATGGAAAGCAGAGATTCTCACCTAAAAGCTGGCGGCAGGGGGTAGCAGGAGGCCTTTTTAATTTTTCTTTTTTTGTTTTAATTGGTAGTTCATTAGGCTGTAAGCAGGGTCAGGTGCTAAACACTTTTGTTTTCTGGTTTTCATTGTGGTTAGGAAAAAACCTGTATGGATGGATGTTCGTATTTGCTGCTATGTTATCGCGACTGCAGCAATTAAAGCTCTGAGAATGCACAGAGTATAGTCAATATATATCAAGAAGCACCACTTTGAGTGACTACTGCTATTTGCAGCTGGTTACTGTTTCCCAAACAAAGCATGCTAGGACCAAGCCCTTATCCCTCCATCTCTCACCACTGCTTCTCACCAGATCTTAGATGTCAGAAGTCATTAAAAAAACAGCCGAAGCAAATGTCCGTTGTGGTTGCGAAACCACGTGTATTCAGTATACACAGTTATCTGGCCTTCGCGTGTGCTGCTGTGGTATCTGTTGTTACTGCTGTGTCAAAAGCAGGTACCACAAAACCAGCTGGATGCACAAAACCCCAGATTCCTGGGGATTTTGCAGACACTCCCCCCTGTTTGTGTTCCCATCAGGGCCATGAATTGAGTCAGCGTTCATGAGATGTTGGCTATCAGAAGGTCCGTCCGTGCCGGAGGATGGACTTTCACAGAGTCCTTTCCACCCCAGCCGCAGCCGAAGGATGCTAGGCTGGCTCTTGTGCAATCGCAGAGGCAACGCGTTCATGTTTGTGTGGGGGAGAAGGATGAGCTGCCAGAAGGCAATATAAGGCACACGGCAGGGAATGTGAGAGCAACCCAGGGCAGCGGTGAGTGGAGGAGCATAGAGTGGCCTGGTGATGGTAAGTGGGATGAGAACAAGGTGAGATCTTGATGCTGGTGGGACCTCTCAGGACTGCTGCAGCGAGCAAGGAGCAGAGCGGGGAATAGACCCTCCTCACCTGGAAGTCCAGCAGTCATAGCTGCTCAGGGTCGAGCAGAGGGGGTACACAATGTGCTGCCAGACCAGAGTGGAGCTTTTGGCTTTGCCCCGCTCTCAGTGCACCTGCAGGGCAGAGGGGTGGCAGAGCATCGCTCCAGCCACCAGCCCCAGCTGATTCATATCTGCGTTTCCGATAAGGAGGCTCCAGTGTCCAGGGCTCATCCAGCACTGTGCCATTCATTTCCCTAAAGAAATCCATTATCTGTACCAATGGGAGAGATCGACTTGATCTGTGGCTTTGTAGCATTAATTATAGTTGTGTTCAAGGCTTTGGGGTTTTTTTTTATCCCATTGTCTCCTTGTTATGGATATGGGTTACCGGAAAAGCAAGGATCCTTTTGCAAATCCTAACTCTTCAAAAAAGCTGTAGTGGGAAGAGGGAAACTCCTTTCCTCTTTGGGGAGCCTGGACTGATGCCTCAGCTGTGCCATTTTACTCAAAGTGCCTGTTCTTACTGAAATGTGGCTTTATTACTGCCAGCACATCCCTGCAGGTCCGAGGTCTGGTTTCTCCCACCCGCTCTTTCTGGAATAGGTACCTAAATTCAGGACAGTATTTGACCCTTGTGTTATCCTGGTGGGGTTGGGGGGAGGCGTTGCTGATCTGTCTCTTTGGTATAGGAAATGGCTTTGTGCCATTGAACCTAGAGTTTTTGGAGGAAATACAGTACAGAAATTATCGCACCCATGCTTGAGGGTTGGCTCTTTCTGAATGACTGCAAACATCTCCAGTGAGCATGCTAAAAACCTGAGTTACCCAGAGCCTGCTTGTTTTTACAGGAAAGGACTGTGAGATGTTTGCTGCTGGTCTCTGCCCTCTGCCTGACTGATTGCAAAGGCAACAAGAGTGAGTCTCCCTGTACACTGTCCCTGCTGGGTCACAGACAGGCAGTATGGAAAGGAGAGGTCAAACCCTCACCTGATCCATGTCCAGGTTCCTCATTCAGGACACAGCTGAAGGCTGCTAAGGGGGGACAACAGAGCAGGGCTCAGGGGAGGCAGGAACTGGGGTGCAAGAGCTGGCAAAATAGGCAGAAACCTCAGGCTCTCCATCCCAGCCAACGTACAGTGTATAAGCCATGGAGATGGGCAGAGGTGCTGTGACGTGCCACCACTCTCCTTGCTAGCTGGTGGCAGGCTCCAAAGCTCTAATCCAGATTACGGCCATGCTGAGGAGGTCTGCCAGGCTCTCAGTCATATACTCCCAGGCAAGCTGAGGTGGCAGGTTATTCCTTACATGTGCCTGCTCTGGCTCTAGGCGAGGATCTCAGCCCTTGAGAGCTGTGCAGGGCTTCATGCTGTGGGGTAAGTTCCCTCTCGTGTCTCTCATAGGGGAGATATTCTTGCTGCATTTCAGCTTACTCGCCCTTCCTTTGCTGCAGGTGATCTGGCGAGCCCAAGTGGCCTGAGGCAGGGGGTTGCCCTCCATCTCAAGAGGAGCCCGGACCCCTGCCTGTCAAACCCGTGCCAGCACCAGGGAGACTGCCAAGTGATGGAGGACAGACCACTTTGCAGCTGCAAACCGGGCTTCACAGGGGCATTCTGCCAAGGTAGGGCTGGCAATGTTGGTGAGCCCTGCCCAGTCTGTCCACAGGCGCCAGAGGGAAGGGTGATGGGCATGGTGCACTGGTGTTATGACTGCTCTCCACTGCAGGCTCCAGGAGCACGTCCCAGCTCCTGCTTCAAGTACATTCCCCACCACCACCACCATGTCCTGACTACACGTTGGTACAAGACCATGTCACAGGCCATTTCCTTCCTCCCCAGAAGTCTTAATTCCTCTAAGAAGGAAACCTTGGCTGTCAAGAAGCCATGCCGTGGTGTAGCTATGTCAGGGCAGCAGGGCATGCTGTGGATCACAGCTGCCTCACAGTCTCGGCACAACCACATGGACTCCATCATGGCTACAGTGAAGGCTCCTTGCAGGCACTGGCCAAAAACTGTGTCTTGTTCATCTGAAAGAGAGGATCGCTGTCCTTTTCTGGTGCCCTTGGCAAACTGCAGTGATTCTGTAGACAGCCCTTGAAAGGGGCCAGACCCACAACATCTGCCTTTGATGTCTTGAGCTTAAGGACTCTGTGTTCAGAGCAGTGGCAGCCATGGACTTCTGCAGGTCTTAGGCAACCAGTAGAAAATGACAGATCCACATTAACTTCTGTGCATTCCCAAAGGCTTGTCTTTTGCCCAGTGTCTCTGGAGAGCCCTACCAGCAGCCTCCAACAAGGCTGGGATGAGGGTCTGTTGAGCTCGGTGGGACGGTGCTATCCTATAGCTGACCTAGGGCTCCTTCAGGCCTCTTCCTTATTGCTATTGCAGATGGCTTTTTCCCCCAGATGTGGTACTGAAGTTGGCCTGCGAGGAAGAGCACATGAAGATGATGGTGAGGAAGGAGGTGTTTGAACTCTTGAAAATCCCCCGGGAGCTTGTACACTTGAAGAACCAGGCATGCAAGGTCTCAGAAAGGGAAGAAGAGGGCGAGCTGTTTTTTGCAGCCACTCTCACAGGTGAAAACCACACTGCCTGTGGATCAATAATTCAGGTGAGGATCCAGCAGAGCCTCTCTGCATAGCTCTGAAGCCGTGAGAGGAGCAGACATGCTGAGTGGGGACAGCAAGAGGAAGCCCCAGGGGCTTTTCCTTTTATATCTGGGTGCTGTGAAGTTCTCATTCCCCTTGGAAGGCTTTCCTGAGGGCTGTCAGAAAGCTCTTCTGCCTCCACCAAACCCCTGCTGGCAGCACATCTTGTCTTATTCAGCAGAGCATGGAAGTCTCAGTGTGCTCTTTACTAGCTGATAATAGCCCTCAGCTTTCTGGCAGCGTCCTCTAAGCTCTGCAGCCCCGGCTATAGCCCCTTGGTCCCTCACTGAATTCGTGCATCAGGGAGGATGCAGAGGAACTGGTGCTTCAGCTCTGCATTGCACAGGGGGGTCCTCACCTGTGGTCAGTATGCTGACTCCTGCCTCCTCCAGTGATGGTTGCCAGTAGCCCCTGGACATGGGGCTTGTGCAAAAACCCCAGCAGATATCCAGGAGGCCTGGAGCAGCTATAGCTGAGTTACACCATCTGAACTGAAGCTTGGAGCTCTGTCTGTGGACTTAGACATGGTCGGGAGACTTGATTTCTGTGTCGTTCCAGCAAAACAGATCTCACGTGTCATACTCTAACATCATTGAGTCAGAGCGGGAAGCACGTGGGAGCGTGATCTCCCGGAGTTTTCAGCTGGAGGTGCATTTCTCCTGCGTCTACGCCTACGAGCAGGTGGTGAAACTGCCCTTCGCTCTCACTGCTGTTGACAAGTGAGTGGTCCCTCTTCACCTTGCTGCTGACATGGTATCTGTGAGCTTACGGAAAAATAGAGGCCTTTGATGAGGTGATCTGCAAAGGCTGTGGGGAGCCACTAATGCCACATCAAGGTTCCTCCCTTTCTCTTACAAACATAGTTTTTCAACACAAGGTTTGGGCCTGGGACAGAGCCAAATTGAGACACGCACAATCTACTTTTCTCCTATCCTCAGTGCTTGAAACCAACTAACCAAAAAATAAAAGGTGGGAACTGGAAGATGCCCCCACCAGGTCCCTGTGGAGGTGCAGGTTAGGACCCCCTGGGTTGCCTTTCTCATAGCCCTCACTGGCCAGCAGGTCAGTGGGACCCCCTGGAGCTCCTTGCCTCTGTCCGCACACAGCGCGGACGTACCAGCTGGGAGGCAGCTTGGGGCCCAGCTGTCACGAGGCTTCACCTGGGAACAGAGGCACATCCAGAGTCAGTGCACATGTGCCAGTGGCCTGACTTGCGCGATGTCCTTTCTGCCTTCTCGTTCTGCTCGTGAGCTCTCCTCCTCTCCTCTCTTCTCAGGCTAGTGCAGTTCATGGTCAGAGAAGGACACTTCAATGTCAGCATGAGACTGTACAAGACTCCCTCCTACCTTCAGCCCTATCACCTGCCAGCCGTGACCATCCCCATCACAGACACGCTCTATGTCCTGCTGAAGATAGAAGGACAGCACCAGCTCAAGTACTTCCTACTGAGCATTGAGGACTGCTGGGCCACGCCAAGCGTGGATCCCTACCAGGATGTGCGGCATGAGCTCATTGAGAAGGGGTGAGTGGAGTGCCCATAGTGCATCCAGTCTCCTTGCACCATGAGCACAGTCACATTTCTTTGCTGGATGCTAAGGGCAGGTTGCTGTGAGGGAGCACTGAGCAATGACACCATCATTGCTCATAGGTGGAACCTATGGTGGACACCATCATTGATTAGGTGGAACAGCCCCATAGATGAGCCTCCTAACTGCCCTGAACTGAGCCCCCTCTCCTGACCCTGCTCTACTGCCAATAGTGCTGCCTTCCCTCTAGCATCATTCCTGGCAGCTGGGGAGGCAACGGGCAAGGAGGGGAGAGGGGAGACCTTGCTGGGATGTGCATACAGATATCTGCTGAAGAGCTTGCATTAGAGGTGGCTGCAGCCAAGCTAAAGCCAGTAATGTGGACATCCAGGAAGTGGGAGCCACAGCCAGGCTCACGCCACCCCTGCAGAGCAGCTGTGGCCCCACAGAGCAAGACACGAGCCAGCTCCTGTGCTGGTGGCAGCTCCTCCCTGAGCTGGGCACAGTGCAGGGTGCCAAGAAAAGGCATCCCCACCAGCACTAAGACAGAAATAGTCCTGTTCAGCAAAGCTTGGGAGCTGCACCCGATCCTGTGTGCTCTGGTGTCCCAGGCTGGGATGCTCCCCCTTGTTTGCCACCTGCTGACTCAGCCATCATGTCCCAGGTGTCCCCACGATGAGACAGTGACATACCTGAACGCTATTGGAGAGAGCACTACTGCCAAGTTCAGCTTCCAGATGTTTCAGTTTGTTGGTTACTCCGAGGTGTTCCTGCACTGCCGTGTCCGGCTCTGTCTCCCCGGCAGCCCAGAGCCCTGTGCCAAGGTGAGCTCTCCCAGTGGTCTGCACTGTGCCCTGGCCAGGCAGGGGGACCTCCCTTTTCTTTCCCTGCTGTTTGGAGAAGGGGCTCTGCTCTGGTTTCGGGTGCCTCAGCACAATAAACACCTCCCAGCAGCAGGAACTCACCCCAGTGCCCTGAACTAAAGGTATGAGGGCTTGAACCCACCAGAGCTCCTTTCCCTCTTCCCTCTGTCTGTTGGGTATTTCCAGGAGGAGAGCTTTATGCTAGGACTTGGGGAGGAGCAGGCTAAAGTCCTTCAGGAACCAGCTCCTCTCATGCTCTGGGGTCTTGACTGCTCCCAGGCTGCAGCCCCAAGTGTGCCTCTGCCAGGGGGAGACCACCAGGACAGCTCTTGTCTCCCAGAGCAGGCTTCTCCCCTGCCCTCTGGTCCCATCACCCTTCCCTTTGCTTTGTTGACAGCAATGCCCCAGGCACTGGAGGAGCAAGCGGGCGCTGGCAGATGACTACAATAAGATTGTCTCCTACGGGCCCATCCACCTGCTAGCTGCTCCTTCTTTGGGAGCAGAGACCCACCATTCCAGGACTGACCAACAGGACCTGGGGGGTATGTATGTCCCTCCAGGGAGCACACAAGCAGCTCACAGACCCCTTGCAACTCTCTAGCAATGCCAGGTTATTAAAAAGGGCTGCTAAAATCACTGCCCTGCACAGAAGCATGGAGTCTTTCAGGTGTCATGGCCATGCACGGCATGCTCCAGAAGCCAAACCAGCACAGAGAGGTTAGCTCTGCGTGAGCAGCTCCGTACCAGGCACAGGTCAGGCTGAGCAGGGGAGCTGGGCGGGAAGGGACCAGGAGCCAGAAGGCTGTCGGTGCAGCACCTCAGGTTAGGAAGGCTGGGTTTTCACAATGCTGGACCTCCATATCAACCCGGAAAGGCAGGCTCCTTCTGAGCACCGATGTCAATCCAGGAGATCTGAGCACCGGTCCAGGACCAGGGCTAGGGGCAGGCCCACCTACAGCATAGCTCAGACCAGACATGAATGCTGAGCTAAATGGAGCCCCTGGGCAGCAGATGTGGGTGGAGGCCCCAGGTGAGGCCAGTTGGGGTGACCAAGTCCTGTTAGCGCCCTCAGGGCCCCGAAGCACCCCCAGCTCTGGCGACTTTTACCCTTCACAGGAGATGACCTCCCCCACATCTGTCCCCAGCCAGGAGATGCCGTGCCAGGGCTCAGCATTGGCTTGCGGGACCCAGATGTGTAACCAACCTTTCTCTTCTTCAGCAGGACCCAACCTATGGCTCCCTGGGGCCCTCATCCTGCTGTGTGCGCTTGGTGTGCTCACTGTGGCTGCTGCGGCTGTCAGCATGAGGCGGCGAACGGTGTAGAAAATGGCGGTTTCCAAATAAATGTGGCAGGAGCAGAGAGGCTCTTGCCTGTGTCTTTACAGGGTTTTTTTGGGAAGGAGGCGATAGTTGGATGCAAATGGTGCTTGAAGGATGAGTCACATCAGAGTGTTTCTGTTCCCTGTAGCATCCTTAGGACCTTCTCATCCCCTCCTGGCCCACACTCTCTAGATTTGAAACATGTACCCAAGAAAGCTGGGGTGCAGGAGCAGCTCTGTCGTAAAAGCAGGTGAGGGCATGGTGGTGTGCTCTGCAGGATCCAGCTGCAGCAAGCCCTGCCTCTGGGCTTGGCCTAGAGATTGCAGAGAGCAGAGGAGTAACTAGGTTTTTTGCCCAGAGTCTTCCTTACCCTGGGCAGGTGGTTGATTTTGGCAGGGGTAGACCCCACTGTGCAGAGCAGGGGATCGAGGCATTTCTGAAATGGTCTTATCAATAGCGAATGAATTTCCAGAAACCTGGAGTGCAGGAGAGGGACGAGAGGTTCCTTCCTCCTGCTTGCCTCCTCCCCAGAGAGTCACCCAGGTGCGTGGGGAGATGGAGGTACCCACACCAGATATTTGCCCACCAAAGCTGGACTTCGCACAGTTCTGTGTGACGCAGATGCAGCATTAACAGAGAAGGGGCTGCTCTGTGCGTGCACACACGTGCATGTATATATATATATACCTATCCATACAGATTTCTTCCTTCTGAATGATGACAAATTGGCAACAAGATTTTTGCCCATCAATACATCCTTAATATAAAGCAAATAACAAACAATATTGTAAGCATCAAAGACTAAGTCCATAGCGCTCAGACAGCTGGCAGAGATCTAATACTTAAAACATAGATGAGGAGATGTGTGTTTTCCCTGCAACAGGGCTGCGTGTGTACATTCGGCTGAAGCACGGTGTCCTCACAGAAGTTGTTGCTGGCCCCAGAGGGTGTTTTGCAGGAGGGACATACAGCAGATCCCTGCCCAAAGAGCTCGGCCCTGGTCCGTTTGGAGAAGACGTATTGCAAAGAAGCTTGTGGGATTTCTCTTTTTTTTCTAATTCTCAGACCTGAACCTCCTGAATCTGGGCTGGAGCAATTCAGTCCTCCCACCTCCAACAGAAGGAAAACCCACTGCTGGGCTGGTCCAGCACCAAAGGCCATGTCTAGCAAAGAGGGGGATGGCTCCATCCTGGCTGAAGGCAGGCGGTTTGTGGGCTCCCTCCTCACCCCCACAAGAGCCCCTGGGGAATGAGATCGGGGGCAGTTTAAGACCATGGGGGAGCTGCAGCCTGGAGGGACTTTGGCAGAAGGGACATCTCCGGAGCTCCTTGCTCAAGGCAGGCCACTAGGAACAAAAGGGCTGAAGCAAAGAGCCCTGCTAAGGTGGATCATGCCCACTGAAGGGTAAACCGAGGCATGGTAAACTGAGCCCTCGTCCTCCATGGGGAAGCTGCACCCGTTGGGATCAAAGCTTGTTCTTAGCGTGTGCATGTGCAAGCAGGGAGGGAGGTCTACTTAGTCCTGGGAGACTGTGGTGTTTTTGTCATGTCTGATGATGTGGGAGAGGGAGCCAGCCATCTCCTTTGTCTTCGGGTAATAGAGGACAACGAGCCAGATGAATATGAAGATTCCTGCAGGGAAAGGAAGGCAGACACTCAGCAGCAGCAGCAGGAGATGGTGGGAAGCATCCTGCCAGGATGCTGCCAGGACTTCCCTGCCACTTCCAGGGGGTTTCCCCAGCTTGCTCCTGCTCCTGCAGGAGGGTCTCCCCCTGGCTTCAGGTGAGCCATTTGGCTGGGATGTGCCCTGGGTGGATAATGTCCCTGTTCCTCTGCTAAGGAATGGCTTCCTTGGAGGAAAACCACCCCCGGTGGAGTGGACGTGGTTGGGAGCCATGACCAGCTCCACGCCGGTGGCTGTGACCTGCTGCTTGACATGCCCTGCCAAAGGGAAGGGCATGACAGTGCTGGGAAGATGCTGGTGCCTTGGGACCCCTGGTCAACACAACTGCCATGGTGGCTCCTGCCTCCTCCATCTTCCCCACCTGAGCCCAGGGAGCCCAGCTCGGAGCCAGCCCTGACCTTGGAGAGAGTTGAGGATGGTGAAGAGGTAGAGCACGGGCGCAGAGGAGGTGCCATAAGTGAGGAACACAAGGGCCCAGGTGGCTCCCAGAAGGCAGAAGAGCCCCACCGCCACCAGGGCCACCTTCCAGGCCTTGCGGTCTCCCTGCACTGCCCCTGTATGCTGCAGGCAGCAGCTCTTCCGAGTCACCACCCCGAAGACAGCCATGTTGAAGAGGAAGATGAGGCCAAAGTAACCACAGTTGGTGATGTAGTGGACCACGAGACGTTTGGAAGTGATCCAGCACCTGAAAAGAGACAATCGTGGTGCCTCCAGTGGTTCTGCTAGCCCCAGCAGCACCCATGGGAGCATCCCCAGGGGGATGTGTTTGGGGATGCAGGGACACCCTTGTGCTGGTGGGGTTTCCAAGGCCAGGGTGAAGCAGGGGAGACAGTGGTGTGGATCCACTGCCCTCATGTTGCTCAGCTGGGAGGGAGCCTGGGGAAGCTCCAGGTAGACCTTGGATGTCCCTCCATGACCTGGAGGCCTGCAAGCATGACTGAGGAGACTCGGCGCAAGAGGTGGTGATGATGGTGGTTACCATGGCTGTAGCTGCTGTGTTGTAATCACAGTTAGGGAAGCAGAAGCACAGTGTAAAGCTCCCTGCCCCGCCCCACTCCCGGCAGGATCAAGTTACCACTCCCCATGCCAAAGGGCCACCTAAGCCCTGCGGGCGGTGGTGCACGCACAAGTGGGCTATGACCTCCTGGTCCGTGGTCTGGATCCCGTATTTTCCGTAGCTGTCGATGGCTCCTGCCACCCCCACCACAAGAATGGGGAAGCCTGGAAGAACAAGGGAGACACGTGGAGGAGGCCAGAAAGGCAAGCGGTGGGCAATCTCTGCATGTCCCTGGATGTGCCGACCTCAGGGAAGATGGGGCTTAGGGACCCGCTGAGGTTGCACAAGTGCTGGGGGCACAAAGATTGCTGCTGGGACATGATGTGGAGAGGGAAGGACAGCGCTGGGTGGCGGGGCTCGAAGTGTCCCCTAACCTCTCTGCAGGATCATCTGCTCTGGTGCCCCCCAAGGTGCCATGGAGGGCTGACAACGGGGGAATGAAGACCCCCAAAGATACCACCTGCTTGATGAGCAGGAGGCTGGTCCTCAGCGGGATGGAGGATGCCTGCAGGTGCTGCCCTGAATTTGGTGCACTGAGCACATATAAAACACTTCCCAGCCCTGACCATGGCATTTGGAAGAGCTGTGGGCAGGATGGGGGCTCGCTCACTGTCTGCCCATCACTGCATCACCCTGTTCCCCCTCCAGTTGTACCCACTGCCCCCCTCTCCTCGCAGCTTTTGCCCAAGCTGGTGGTACTCACCCCAGCCTACCAGGCACAGCTTCGCCAGGTAGTGGCGGATGTAGGTGCCGAGGACCTTGACGAAAAGGAGGTAGAGGTGACAGCCCTCCAGCACCATCCAGGTGAAACAGCAGAGCAGGCAGTAGTGGGTGAACCCCCCCAGGACCTTGCAGGTCCCCAGCTGGGTCCCACCGGCGAGCCCGCTATTGAGCAGGAAGGCCAGGTTGAGGAGGAGCAGGCTGCCCACGAGGTTCACGTGCAGCCCCAGGTTGATGCAGAGGGTCTCCTCGGACCTGAACCTGCACCTGAGCGTCCCCAGAGGGAGCAGAAAAGATGGGGATCGCAGCTGAGCGGGGCCCCATGCCGTATCGCAGCAGGTTCATGCAGAGGCACCGGAATTGCCCCACATCTCTCCCAGCCTGAGGAGTCCCCAGTGAGCTGCTGCCACATCTACCTTAAGAAGATGCAGAAGGCGATGGTGAAGATGGAGAAAGCCATGGCTACCCCGCAGCCAGCAGTGGCAACAGCCATCAAGGGTTGTGCCGTGGATCTGTCCAGCGTTGGATTCTGCCAAACATGCACACGTTGGGTTAGACAGGCCCTGGACCAACCTAGAAAACCCAACTGCAGCTACCAGAGCCCTGGGGCTGATAACCCTCGTGGACTGCTGCAGGGACCCCACACAAGCCCCCGGTCTGTCCCCCCAGAAAGTCTTTGGGGGGAGTGGGGCAGTGGTGGCTCAGAGGAGAGTCTCCCTGGGGTGGGGTGAGGGACGAGTGAAGGCTATAGTGGACCACCATGAGGACCCTTCTGGGAGCCTCCACCAGCGGATGGGACCCCAAGCCTCACTGCTCCAGAGCCTGCACTAGACTGGGGGCTGTTTCCACCCTGTACCCACTCTGCTGAGCTGCTGCTGCCCTCCTAAGCTGGGGCTGGGCTTGATTTTAGGACCTGGGCTTGCCTGGGAGCAGCTATAACTGTCCCTGGTGCAGCTACGCATGACACCCAAGGGGCCACCAAAGTGGGGCAGGCAGCACAGCTGGGGTATGAGCAGGAGCTGTGAGGAGAGGGATTGTCACCAGGAGGAGGGTGAAGAAGGTGAGATGGTCGCAGGAGCAGACTGTCCTCTTGTCCTCAGGCTGCGTGACACATCCACTGCTTCTCCAGCCTCCTGCCTGCCCTGCGACCGGCACAGGGTGACGGCCATGAGTGTGGGGCACAGCACCCGCACCCAGCCCTGCACCCAGCCCTGCACCCAGCCCTGCCGAGGACTATACCTTTGCTGGGATCCCAGAAGACGCATTGGGGGGTGATGTCCTGCAAGGAGAGAGAGCAGCATCAGCTGATGCCACAGTGAGGGGCACTGGAGAGATGGAGGGAGGGCACAGCTGACTTACATGGAGCAGCTGCCTGTGGGCAAAGGTGAGCTGCACAGGGTCCCGCAGCCCAGAGATGCTTGTCTCTCCCACCATGATGCCCACCACAGTGTCGTCCAGGACCTGCCCTGTCTGGTTGACCTCCTGCATAGGAGCAACACTGCTGAGCTGAGCTGGCAGGTAACAAGTGCCAGTAGCCGGAGGGATGCCAGCAATGCCAGCCCGTACCTTGAACATGCCAAGCTGCTGGATGTTGAGGACCGTCACCACCACACGCACTGTCCGGCTGCTCAGGGACCGGAATATCTCCCTGGGAAGCTGGATCTTGCCTGCCTTCCCCTTCTCTGTCATGTTCAGCATCCTAGGGCCCTGCGGCAGCGAACAGCGGTGGGGGGGTTGCTTGCTGGCAGCATCGCCTCTCTGCTCGAGACCCACCAACCTTGCTCCAGGCACAAATTCAGCCCTGCCCAAGCGGATTTTGCTCAGCAACATCAGCAGAAGCCCCGAGGGCAGAAGGGGAGAACCTTATCCCCAGCACCTAGCAGCAAAGCAGCAGATCTGGGACCAGCTCCCAGGAGAGCTCCAGCCCACCATTACCCCATGGGACATGGTCCCCTGAGACGTCCAGAGAGTGGGAGGGCCCGGGAGTGGGCAGGAGGCACAAGGTCCCACACATTCCTCCTCCTCTTCTTCCTCTCCCTCCCCCTGACTACCCGCCTACTGCTGGGACAGCTCCTCAGGGAGGGCTCTTCCCTCCCAAGCACCATTTCACGTGACTCCTTGCCAAGGGATGCTAAGCTGACATGGGTCCATGATGCAACCGTGGAGCAGGGTGGAGGAAGAGCACGCCATGGCATGCCAAACCCCTGGGCAGGGGCTGAGGAATGCTTGGAAGGCGCAGGGCCTCCCAAGCAAGGGAGAGGGGTGCATCTCACCTCCTTGGGGGAAAAGGTGATGAGGACATCACGGGTGACAGCCCTGCTGACATTCAGGAGCAGCACCTTCAGCCCAGCCAGCCCACCGTGCAGCGCCAGCCCTGCTGACTGCAGCAGCCTGCAGGGCAGGAGGGCTGTGGGATCGGTGGATGCAGGTGGCTGAGCCCCCAAACCCCACCATGGCCACCCCTGCCCACTACCTGAGCCAGCGCTCCCGCAGGCAGGCACAAGCGGAGCTGCTGGAGTGCCCCAGCTCCGGGCAGCGCTGGGGCAAGTCGGGGCTGAGGGTCCCGTTGCCTTGCTCCTCCGACTCCACCATGTCGCAGCACTGGTGGTGCCTGTCACCCCGCCTCAGGGCTGGGGAGGAGGGGAGCAGGGTGCCTGCTGGGTGCCGTGGCACTGGGTGGGCACCATGGCAAGGGCAGGGATGGGGGGGACCACTCACCAGCACAGCTGTCTTGTCCCCCAGCAGCATCTGGAAGAAGACCACATGGGGAAGTGGGGTGAAAACCCCAAAATCTAGGGTTAGTCCTCCTCCTGCCCAGAGGGGAAGAGGGAGGAAGGAGAATCTGGCAGCTGCTAGGTTCAAAAGGAGCAGCCCTACAGTTACATGGGCTTCAAAAAGCAACTGGACAGCCATCAGGGCTGGTGAAGGCAAAGCCACCATGCCTGCATTGACACGTCACTGCATCCAGCCCCCCCAGGGTGGCTTGTAGAAGAGACCCTGGGCTGCTGGTCCCAGATTTTAAAATAGTCCCCAGCAGCAAAGCCCCCAGCTCCGCCTGCCTCTGCCAGCTCTCTGCACATCCCAGGGGGGACACTCCCTTCTGGCCTGGCCACATTTCAGGGCAAAACCCCACCACGATCTTTGGGTCAACACTTTCCCAAGGGAAAATATACCCCCCAAGCCCACACACACCCCAAGCCAGGGGTGCCCGCATCCCCCTCACCCGCCACTCACCAGGCAGCACCAGAAGCAGCAGGACAGTGCCCAGAAGCAGGTTCATGCTGCTTTGTGGGGTTTCCTGGCCACCCTTGGCCATCCCATGACACTCTGCTCCCCTCGTCCCAGCAACTCTGCTCCTCCCTGGGCTC
Source organism: Nipponia nippon (assembly GCF_047370975.1). NCBI lineage: Eukaryota > Metazoa > Chordata > Aves > Pelecaniformes > Threskiornithidae > Nipponia > Nipponia nippon. The sequence goes on from NW_028262391.1 coordinate 30,888,482, forward strand.
CCCCGGGGCTTGTGGCTGCTCCTGAGGCAACAGCCGTGTCCTCATTTCCTTTTTGCGAACCCTCGCACCTTCCTGTGGGTTGGCAAGTGACCTCCTGCCCCAGCTCACAGCAACAGCGATAACGGTCACAGCCACATCGTTTCCCCCTTGGCTGCTTCCCCCAGCTGACTCAGGGCTTTTTTCCTTCCCCTTCTCCCCCCCATCCTACCAAATCTTTGGCCAATGCCCCCCACCAACCCAGCAATGTGTCAGGGCATCTGTCTCCCAAACTGGGTGCGCTGCCAGGCATCACCACAAGCTGCCGGGGATGAAAGATCCACTTCCCAGGAAGGCTGCCCTGCCCCGGCTGGGAGCTGGGAAACAGGCAGAGGGGGATGAGCCACAAGTGGAGCACCATCCAGAAGGGGAACCGGTGAGTTGGGAGATGCAGTACTGCGTTTGCAAGCAGCACAGCCAGGAGAGCTGCGCTCTCCATGGCCCCGCAGCAACTGAGGGAGGCAATTCCCATCCTGCGAAGCCTCCCTCTTCGGATTCCCATCTTCCACCAGCCTCCCTTTTCACTGGGTAGTAAAGGTCCCCAAAGACTGCAGCAGTTTCCCAAACCACGGCATCCCCCTCCATCACCCCGACCCCTACGGCACCAGGCTGCCAGTGCTCTGCTGGGAGCACCGTTACTTGTCCCAGCTCTGAAGGATCCTACAGGGTGAAACGCTGGATCCTGCCCTGGGGATGGGACAACCCAAGCCGAGGGACGGATCCCATTGGAGAGCCCACAAACGCACCCAGCAGAGAGACCCCAGCAAGCCACGCTTCGAGCAGGAACAACTTTAATGGGCACAATTCTGGTGTGCAGGCACGCTCGTTAAACTTCTACACCATCCAAAAATATACATTCAACAAAATAACAAAAATAGATTATTTCAGCTGCTAGAGGGTGTTGCAGGGGCAGAGTTATTCTGCCTTCACTGGGGAAGGACCCTCTTGGTGACCACCAGCAAGGGCTGAAGATAGGGCCTTTCCCACCCTTCATCCCTGGCCTCAGGGCACGGGAGGGGACATCCGGAGGCACTGGGGACCCTGTCCCTGTCCCTTCTGGTTTCTGCAGCCCTCATTGCCCAGGCAAGCATCCCTCCCTCCTGCTCCAAGGATGCCAATCCAAGGGATGCACCGCTGCCCACCAGGATGCAGTGGGTGGGAAAATTGGGGAGGGGGCTGGCAGAGGCAAGGGACGAGGGGTGGCCAGCCCCACTGTGGGTCCCTGGGCTCCTAGCAGCCCTACGAGGCAGGTGTGGTAGCAAAGCGGACGGCGTCAGTCCTTCCCGTGGCCATCCTCCACACGGGGAACCCTGGCACGGTGCAGCACAGCCATTGCAGGGCTCAGCCGAGGTGGCACTGGCTGCTGTTGGGCTGCAGTTTGACACTGTCGGAGCTGCTCTGCGAGTCAGGGGACTTTCTCGCCTGCAGAACCATGGTCCAGTACCAGAGGAAGATGAGGAAACCTGGGACAGGCGGGAGGAATCATAGAAACGTCAAGGTTGGAAAAGACCCTTAAGATCATCGAGTCCAACCGTTAACCTAACACTGCCAAGTCCATCTATACCATGTCCTCGAGCACCACATCTATCCGTTCTTTAAATACCTCCAGGGATGGAGACTCAACCACTTCCCTGGGCAGCCTGTTCCAATGCTTGACCACCCTTTCGGTGAAGAAGTTTTTCCTAATGTCTAACCTAAACCTCCCCTGGCGCAGCTTGAGGCCGTTTCCTCTCGTCCTATCACTTGTTACTAAGGAGAAGAGACCAACCCCCACCTCGCTACAACCTCCTTTCAGGTAGTTGTAGAGAGCAATAAGGTCTCCCCTCAGCCTCCTCTTCTCCAGACTAAACAACCCCAGCTCCCTCAGCCGCTCCTCATAAGACTTGTGCTCCAGACCCTTCACCAGCTTCATTGCCCTCCTCTGGACACGCTCCAGCACCTCGATGTCCTGTCATAGAATCATTTAGATTGCAAAAGGCCTTTAAGATCATCCACTCCAACCGTAAACCTAACACTGCCAAGTCCACCACTAAACCATGTCCCTAAGCACCATGTCTACACGTCTGTTAAATACCTCCAGGGATGGTGACTCAACCACTTCCCCAGGCAGCCTGTTCCAGTGCTTGACCACCCTTTCAGTGAAGACATTTTTCCTAATATCCAATCTAAACCTCCCTAGCACAACTTGAGGCCGTTTCCTCTCATCCTATCACTTGGGAAAAGAGACTGACACCCAAAGGGAAAGAAGGGCGGGTGAACCCCCTCTAAGGACCAACAGCAGTTGAGAGCGAGCCAGCCAGCCTGCCAGGGACGGCTCCTCTCACACCCCATCACCACCCCACCAATACCCCACCAATACCCCATGAAACCCCTGGTGCCCTTTGGAGTAGCCTGGCATCCCAGGCTCACCTTGGAGGGAGTTGATGATGGTGAAGATGTAGAGGGAGACAAGGCGGAAGACACCGGAGGTGAAGGAGAAGAAGACCAGTGCCCAGGGGATGCCCAGCAGGATGCTCAGCCCAAAGAGGGCTAGGACATGCTTGAGCTTGTGGCCTTTCTTGTTCTGCCGGAGGATCTCCCGGATCATGGCCCCCAGCATGACCGAGTTAAAGAGGAACACCAGGCTGAACAAACCCAGGTTCACGACATTATGGATCAGGGGGCTTGTGATCCAGCATCTGGAAGGAGGAGAAAGGGCAGAGGGTTATGCTATGTCATCCCACAGGGACATGAGTTGGAGGGGCTGAGGGAAGCACAAAGGTGTGGTGCAAACTCAGCACCCAGCTTAGTTAAACAGGAAGGGAGGATCCCCCACCACCACCCTGCACAAAGCCCCAGAAAAGCCACAGGTGGGCTAAGGAAAGTCTGTAGGACACAGTGAAGGTTTAGCCAGTTGACTTTGTCTAAGACTAGGGACCAAGCAACCCATTTCCCATGACTTACATGGTTGCGTTGGTGGATTTGCCACCAACAGATTCATAGACAGGAATGGAGAAGGGGCCGTAGTTCGTCCAGCTAATCAGGAAGATCAGTGTCACGCAGAAGAAGGGAAGTCCTGGGTGGCAAGAACAGAGTGAAGCAGCCACCCTAGTCCCTGTGCCTCGGTCCTTCTGGAAGCATTTGTTGCCCCTTTCTCCCCATATAGAGTTACAAACCAACATCCTCCCTCCCAAGGGGGAACCAAGGATGGAGCGTGCAACGAAGACGCCTGGCGAAAGCCCCAGCCCAGGACTGAGCTGTGCTGCACCAACCCCAGCCAGGGGTTTCCTAGGGCTGTGGAATTTTAGGCCACAAATGATCATGAGATCTTCCTACCATGGCCTCCAGCCCAAAGCATGGCAGAGATGCATGGGTGCTTCCTGCATCAAGCCCATCTCTCTGGGCTGTCCTGGATGCTTCTTTCAGAAAGAGAGGATCCCATTACTATTTAAAGACTCCAAGCAGTGGCTCTCACATCCCTCCCTTGCTGGGTGACCCCCAGGGTGACCCACCCTTGCTCTAGCACCAGCTTCTGCTCTCAGCCACTAAGTCTCCTTCTCCACCAAGCCCCTCAACAGAGATCCCTCTGCTCTCAGACATCTGCTCCCCCACAGCTACATCTCCGTCCCCATCCAGGTACCATAGATGGTGGGAAAGACCTATTTGGGTGCCCCTCCACTCCCGTTGCCCATGCCCTCAACGGCATCTCTGCCTCCCCCATGCTCACCCCAGCCCACCAGGCAGAGCTTGAGGAGGAAGTGGTCATGGTAGGCATTGAAGACTTCGATCACAAGCCGGTAGAGGTTGTAGCCCTCAATGCCCATCCAGGCGAGGCAGCTCAGGAGGGAGAAGTGCAGGAACAGCCCCCCGGCTCTGCAGACTGCCTCGCTGCTGCTGGAAGCCAAGTGCTCGGAGATGAGGAAGGTGACATCCAGGAGGAAGATGGCGCCCAGCAGGTTCATGTGGATGTGCATGCTCGTGATCTGGTCTCGCTGCTTGCTTCTGGAGAAGCGAGGAGTGGGGAGACCTCACCACCGTGCCTGGCCAGCATCCTTGGTGTCCCACAACACCCCACAGCTCTGCATGGGGCAACCTGCCCCTGCCAGAAGAGCCAGGAGACCCTCTGGTGGTGTCAGGGGCTGAGAGCCTAACCCCACAGGTGGGACCACCCGTTACATGTGCAAATTCAGGTCCCTGCAGCTGACCCTGCATTTCAGGTCTTGGCCATGGGGGGTAGGCAGCGACATCATTTCAGCTCTGAATCATCCATGTAGGATCAATGACATGACTCAGGAAAACACACTCATGTTCTCCACTGGGCCCTTGAAAAGATCTTTGCAGGCTTCTGCTTGCTGGATCCATAACAAACACCAAGCTGATTTTCCAAAATCATTGGAAACAGCTGGTGTTTTTGCGTGCCCTGTGGGAGACCTGACCAAGGCGGTGGTTTCTGGAGAGGAGAATTCTGCTTTCTTCAAGCATGGCTCCTTCATCATGCTTCTAGCCAGGCCACTAACTGTGTTTGGAGATCTTGCACCCACCCGGGTGTAGTGGCAATGGACAGGACACAGACGGGGAGCGTGAGGTGACCTGTCAGACCATACCTGAAGTAGAGGAAGAAGATAGTGCAAATGGATGCTAAAGCTGAGATCAGGCAGCCGATGTAGGTTATGATACTCAGGTAATCCCTGTGTACATAGGTGATCTCCGGAGAAGATACCTGAGGAGAAGGAGGAACAAGAGATGGTGAGGAAAAACAGCCAGTGGGAACAATGCAGAGAGCTGCAGGAAGGCGCTACCCACCATCAGCACGGCAAAGTAGGTGAGGTGGTTGCATCTGCAGTCCGTCTGGCTGCCCGCCGTCACCGTTGTACAACCATAGCTGTCCCAGCTCCCAGAGCTGGCTGCGCAAGAGAAAGGGAGAGCATCTGGTGAGCAGCAGGAACATCTGCTTCGGGTTTGTGGATTTTCAGGGCAAGGTGTCCACGGCAGGGGGGAGGACAAAAGTGGGGGTCCCAGCTTGTCCCATGCCAAGCACACACACTCAGATAGCACCCTCAGCACCAGGACCCATCCCTAGGGAGGGAGAAAGCTCTTTGGTTAGCTACGGAGGGGAGAACCTGAAATCAACCCCATGGGAAAGGTTTATGGAGCTGCAGCGAGGAAGGGAGGTGCAGAGCGACTTTTACTCCTACCAGCATGTCTGTGGTACCCTGCAAAAGGAGCAAAGGCAGCACCTGGCTTCACACCCAAGTGCAGGAGCACTCACCAGTGGTGTCCTCCTGCCAGAAGACGCACAGTGGGGTCACATTCCTCTGCAATGACAAAACCATGGGCCCTGATCAGGATGCAGCTGTGGATTTGTTGCCCAGCCAGCACATTTGATAGGGAAGAACATGGGGCAGGAGGCGAGATGGTCTCAGGAGACAAACCATCCCATATCATGGGAGTAGGCTCCAGGCAGAGACCATTTTCTTGGCAGCTCAACAGAGCAGATACTTGCTCCCAGGACCCCTTTTTTCAAACAAGGGGTTCGCCTTTGAGCAGGTACCTGACAGGGCCATGAATGAGCCAAGGGATTGTTAACTCAAAGGGTCCCCCAGCCCTGGAGATCGTGCTGGAGGCGACACATCTGCAAAGAAGCATCTCCTGGACAGGACCAGGCAGCGCCACCACCAGTGCACGGTGAAGCCATGATCATCATACAGCTCTGGAAGACGTAGCAGACGCTGTACAAGCAGGCCAAGGGCATGGACCTGCTGGACTGTGACCACTCTCTAAGCTGGCAGGGCCTGAGCCCTCCTTGCCCCGCCATTCCTGGTGGGACCAGGTTCAATGAGGCTGTTTCCCCACCTACCGGCAGCTGGTCATGGAAGAAAGTGAGGACCACTGGATCGGAGAGGTTGGCCACCACCATGTCCACTAGGGAGATGCTGATCACCTTGTCACCCAGGATGTGGCTGCTGTTTTCATCCTGTGGAAGAAGAGGAGGCAATGGCAGTATGGGAAGGGATTGCTGCTGGGCATGAAGCTGGTGAGAGTCCCCAAGAAGGAGGTCCCATGCCTCTTTCCCCATCAAGCTTCTAGCTCATCTTTGAAGCATCTTCTCCGAGTGAGCACCAGCACCCTGGTCTGGGCAGCATCCCTGCTGCCCTGTACCGCCGGAGCCCCTGGCACAGCAGGCACAGCCCACCATGCCATGCCTGTGGGCATTACCTGGAACATGGTCTGGCTGTTGATGTCCATGAGGAGCACCCTGTGCTCCACCACCTCCTCCCTCTCATTCGCCGTCACGAACAGGCTGCTTGGCAGGTCCACCGCGAACCCATGGACCTCTCCACCCTCCTGCAAGGACAGACTCATCAGGAGAGAGGTTGGGAAAGGGTGCTGGTGGACCAAGACCACCAGGGCAGACTCCCCAGGACCCACCTCTCTTTGGGAAGCAAAGGCCAGGTGCCGAGGAGCCCGAGTGGGCTGGACCCTCAGGACAGTTGCGTGCACAGTGGCCTTTCCAAAGGTCTGATTCTGCCCTTTGAGCTCCACCTTGGCCAGCATCTTCTCCAGCTCCCCAAGTTTGCTGTCGGGGAAGGGGTGCAGTGAGCAGGATGCAGTGGGCACTGCACCAGTGGCAGTGGGAACAGCACAAGCCAGGAACTCACCGCCGAAGCATCTGCTGCTCCGTGGCTCCTGTGGCCAGCACTGAGGGCTGGGCAATGAGGCTGTCCAAGGCGGTGAGCTGGTCCTCCACATCTTGCTCCCAGACGGGCATGCTCTCTGGAAAGGCTGACAGGCACATGAAAGGAAACGCTGTGAGATGCACAGGCAGAGCATGTGCATAGGCTTCCCTATGCCCTGAACCAAGTGGGCACAGCTCTGGTGGGAGCAGAAAGCAGAGGGCTTCAAGGTGACCTCAAGCCCGGGGAGCTGATGGAGACCCCAACCCAGAGGGCTTCTCCTGCCACCTGGAGCTCGGCTCCCACCAAGACCATCAGGACCAGGCTGGCTGAGGCTAGCTAGGTGCCTAGCAGTGCAGACGGGACCCTTGGAGACCTCTACTAAGCCCATGATTTCCCAGGATTTTAGGGGGTAAAACACTTGAAAATCTCCATCTTCATCTTTAGGGAGCCTGGGTACCAGGGACTGCCCTGGGGCTGCTTCAAGCAAACCTGTGTCCCCTTTCATCACCCTTCAGCTGTGTCTTCACATAATCATGCTGTAGCACATACTGGGACACCACCAATGCTCTGCTGATGGCTAAAGAATGGGCTGGGGATTAAATGAACCCTTTATTTCATTAAAGTAACGTTGAATTGCCTTTACCAGGGAAGGAGTATTCAGATGCACTGTCAGCAGAGGTGTTCTTCCCGCCCCTTGAGATGTAGGACACGTTGAAGATGGAGGTGCTGGTTCTTTCAGTCTTCTGAGTCTCCTTCCCCCGGGTAATGCTGCTGGATGGGTCCCCACCCAGGAGGAAGCTCTGCTTCCCATACGCCAGCCTTAGGGTCCTGTTGGCCTTGAACCAGTAGATGCAGAAGCGGTACCTGCCTAAAGCAGGGGGCAAGCTGTACTTGTAGGAAGAGTTTCTCCTGCTTGGCAAAAAGGGCGTTTTTATTATCAGTGCCTGGACCGTGTTCTCGATGGAGATGGTGTCAGGGCTATCCTCGTAGATGACAGAGCTGTTCTGGGTCTGGTTTCGGTCACCGCAGAAGCGGAAGTCCTCTTCCCAGTGGCCATTGGCTCCCACCCCTGCGTTGCAGAAGCACACGGAGACGCCAGTTTAGCTGGAGGGGCAGCCACCCCCAGCAAACACCACACCCCCACAGCAGCTGTCACATGTGGCACGCCAGGGTCTCTGCCCCAGACATCTCGACCCCGTCCTGGATGGGCTGCATGACGTCGGCCACCTCCCTGACATCCCCGTGGCCATGCTGGGAGGGTTTGCTGGGGAGCAGAGGCTCCTGGGGTGGCAGGACTTCCCATGTCTTGCACGTGCATCAGCAGAGACTGACAGAGGAGCTCTCCATCTCCAAAAGGGATGGATGGAGACCATCTCCTTACTCTGGAAAAGACTCATCCTGCCCCGCAGACCCCACCAGAGGCACGTCAGTCCATGAGACATTTCACCTCTGTGGAAGCCATGGCTGCAAACACCCCTTGGTGCCCCCCAGCCAATTTTTTCGGGCTGCCAATTACATCCAGCAGCCCAAACCTGGCCCACAGGCCCAGGGCAGGACATGGCTGGCGACAGCCTACCTTGGAGCGGGGAGAGAAGGAGCAGAAGGAGGACCTTCATCCCGGGCAGCTTTGGCTTGGCCTCTGAGGAGAAAGCAGAGCCTGGAAGGGTACAAAAGAAAGGGGCCACATGAGTATTTAGGTATCACCCATACCATGGGGTCACGGGATGGAGAGCAAAGAATGTGCTTGGTGGGACACTGGCCAGTGTCACGGCTGGTTCCCTGGTGCCTCTGCCACCAGGAGGAGCCACGAGCACTGGGTATCCTGCCAGGCAGCGGGCTGGAAGGACGGGAGAGGCCGGCAGCCGGGTCCCCGGGCTCTCAGCACAGGGAAGGTGCCTCACCATGCCGGTAACAGACGATTCATGCCAACGATTCAGCACAGGAGGGGTCCCCTCTTCCGCTCCCTGCTTCACATCTCAGTTTGTGCCTTGGCTTCTTATCGCAAGCGATAGGAATAGAAGGAAACAGCGGTTTCCTAATTTGCCAGCCCTAAAATTACTTTCTTGGGTGCTTTCAGCTCCTGCAGATTAGCTGAGGAGCCGGGCACATTGCAAACCGCTCCATCGTTTCAGCTCAGCAGAAATGGGCTCTCCAGGGCTCACCCCAGCAATGCAGCTGCCAAAACCCTTTCTGCCCCTCGTGACCAGCCAGGCAACGTCCTCTGCGTCCCCTTTCCCCATCCCTTCATCCTGCACTCTGGTCCACCACCCTTTTCTTTGTCTTTATATGCAGCCGGGGCTCCTGTAACCTGCACCCAGGCCAGTGCAGAGCACCCTAGGGTGCTGCCACACCCATGCGCTCCACCGAGCTGCAGCTTTCACACCCACAGCCCTGCCCATCATGCTTTCTGCCTTCCTCACACCATGAACTGCATCTCCAGTGCTGCTGGGACGCACTGAGCTTTGCCTCCTCCTCACCCTGCTGTCACCCCAGCAACAGGTCGAGGCTGGCAGGACCCATCCTGCCAGGGTCTGGCAACAAGCAGGAGTCCCCCCACGGCAGGACAGCATCAGCAGGGGCTGCCGGACTGGCCGGCAGAGCCAAACACTTGCCAATGCCCAAAGCCAAGCTGGCATCTGGTTTGCCACCGCTGCATCCCACTCCTGTGCCGCTCTCAAAGCATCCTCCTTGAAACCCACCGAGTGGCCAAATCCTGTTTTGTGTGCTGCAGGCGGGTGCCAGGGCACCCACCAGCATCACCTGCAAAGGATCGTGAGCTCTCCCAGGCACCCAAGGGTCATCAGATAGGAAAGCTGGGGGAAAACTGCTTGCTTGAAAACTCAGCATCCCTGTTAGCAGGTTTCTCCCACCAGCACGGGTTTCTCCAGCCAACACAGATCCAGGGCACACCCTGCACTGGCACAGGCCGCTTGCCATCCCTCCCTGTCTGCTTCTTGCAGCAGTTTATCACCGGAAGACAGGGGCTTCGGGTAGTTAATTAACCTGCTGCCATGGGTATAATTGAGTGTGGCGCTAACGAGGTTCCCCAGCATGGGCTGGAAGGGTACAGCACAGGCATAACTCAGCAGCAATAGCTGGATGTGGACGGGGCTGGCATCCCGGTGCCTTGCCACACACTTGGGAATCATGCACATGTATCTGAAAAGCACGGATCTGGGGTGGCAAAATGCCGGTGGTGATGGGAAACACCTGGATCGATTCAAATCAACAAAGTGGCACATGAATGCCAACTGTGGCGTGACGGCACAGAGCTGGTGTGCCAGGAAAGCATCCCCTCCGGATGGGGAATGCTGAATCCCAACAAGGCTTCAGCCCATCCCACTGCGCTGGCTCTGGTGGGATTTTATTGGGGTGGTTGGAGGACAGGATCAGCCTCTTTCAGCCGTTACTCAACCGGGACCAGAAATTCCTGCGGGGATGTGGGTGGGGGAGCTGGTATTTCCCCTCCGAGCCCTATATGGTCCCACTCGCCCTGACGCCGATTGCTGTTTCCTGAGCCGAACAATAGCAAGAGAAAATCCCCCGAAAATGGTTTCGCAGCGGGAAAACACGGTTCCCATCCGTGCCAGCGATAAGCAGTGCTGGAGGGAGCCGGATGCACTGAGCTCATGCCAGGGCCCTGTCATCTTCCCATCTCTGGGTAGCAGTGGGGACACGTGGCATCGCTGCCCTTGGGTACCCGTACCGATGCCACGTGTCCCCACTGCCACTGGGGCATCTCCCCAGTGTCACCCATCTTTAAAAGCCCCGCGTTATCGTGGTGACCAAGCAGAGACCCGCTTCGGCACCAACCCTACCTCCACTCCATTATCCCCAAGGCAGGATGGCTGTACCCACTGCCCCAGCCAGAGCATGCGGGCTGAGCTCCTCCAAGAACAATAACACATAGAAAAACTCCTGGTTTGGCCCCAAAATCAGCCAGATGATGTAAAAAGAGGTGGTGGGGACACCGCTGGGGCTATGCAGTCTGGACCAGGCTCCCTCGCCGCCGGCATGGCGGGAGGCTCAGCCCCGGGCATCACATTGTATCGTCCCATTAAAAGAACATGCTAATCTCTGAAAGAAAAGCCAAGGAATAATATTGCGGCCTCTAAATCTGGAGGCAAATGGGGAAAAAAAAAAAGCCTGGTGTTTACTACCACCTTACTGCTCTCTGGGTGACTTGGGAGCAGGTATTTAAGCTTTTAGAGGTGGCATGTGGCTTTTGGATGTGACGTTTTTCCCGAGAACAAGGGAAGATGCTCTGATGCCTCAAACAAACACCGGAAATGGGGAGATCCAGGGGCTTTTATCTCTGTTTTCCTTCCAGGTCTGTTAGAAAAATAAGCTGATGCTCTGTTCCTCGAGATGCTAACAAGCCCACATCACCCCTCATCACCCACAGCCTGTTAACCAGGCATGGGCTCAGGAATTGGATGGGGAAACTGAGGCATGGAAAGGCAAGCCATGACAGGCTCCCCAAGATGCAGAACAGCTTTGCACAGCTGGCCTCCATCGTAGAGACCGCAGACAATGTGCCTTGGGGCTGGAGCTGCCCGAGGAGGCAGGTACCCCGGCAGGGACCCCGCACAGAGGGGATGCCCCAGTGTTGGTCACCCAGCTGCTTCACAAAGTGCCCTTGTCCTTGGCCAGTGGCCTGTGCATGCAGGGGTCAGCCCACACGTTATTCACGGCATTGGCATGTGAGCCTTTCCCATCACCGGTGGGTGGCAGGGTCCGACCCGACGCATTTGTTAATGCCCGAGGAGCTGAGTGGCAGCTGTGCCGTGCCGCCAGCCCAGCTGCACCAAGCCCGTGCCACGGGATCGGCTTTTCTGTGGGGCTGCACACAACACCCAGCACCCGCGAGCTGAGTTTTGCCAACAGGACAAAACCAGACCCGATAAAGATTCCCACAGGAGCAGCGCAGCTCCCTGCCAGATTCGTCCTTCACCAGCTGCTGGCAACCATCCCTTCCCGAGCAGGCGTGGGGAGAGCCAAGGGGAGGCTAGCACAGGCAGACCACTGGTATCCGAGGCTCTCGAGATGGAGGTTTTGCTTAAAGCTGGGTCGTAATGTTCAAAATTTTAAAAAATTGCCATTTCCTAAAAACAGCACAGACAGAAATATCACAGCAAACTAAATCAGCGCTTCGTCCAGCGCCTGAGCAACACAGCACCCGGCTCAGTCGTGTGGAAAGCCTGCAGCTTTGGCAGGGGCTGCAAATGGTCTGTGAAGGACCACGTATGCCTGCGGTGAATTCAGGGCTGCCATGAAATGGGAACGAAGCAGTCAGCGCAGGCTGTCCTCCCCCGGCACCCCGCGCCACGTCACCAGCCTCGGGGGATACAGACAGCCGTCCTTACGGTGTGCTCCCACCACTCAGCGTTCTTCGGAAGAAATCCCTTGGGCTCCTCCTGCGGGTCGGCTTATATCTTCCCTCCACCCAAACCACCTCCCTGGGTTTTAAATGGCTTCCAAAACACCGCGGTCCCCTCCCAGGTCTTGTCCCCCTCTGCATGAGCAAGGTCCCCATCGCCTGCCCGCGCCATGGGTGCTGAGGAAGGGATGTACAGGGCAGTGCAGAGCAGCCCAGGACCACCCCAGATCAGGCTCCCAGGCATTTGGGGTTTGGCATGGGAAGCAGCCAACCTGGAGCCCAGCGAGGGCGAACCTGGTCCTGGTGGGCTTTCCCATCTGCAGAAAAGCCAAGCGCAGCCGGGGCGAAGGCTGCGGCACCCAAGGAGCCAGGTAAGAGGCCACGGATCCCTGCCAAACCCCAGCTGTCAGCAAGCTGATGGGAAAGGAGTTGGCGGGTCGGAGCCCTCCCAAAAAACAAGCGTCGGCAGGCTGCCGCCCAGCTGGTATCACATGGGTGCTGGCACACTGGGAGCCACTCGGCCCGCTGTCTGCAAACCCTGCAGCACCACATCCCTCCAACACCCACGGGTGCCACTGCAAGGTGCGGGGACAGCCAGCCCTGGGAGTCCCCATCCCAGCAGCACGCAGTTGCTTGCAAACCTGTTGTTCTGCGAATAGCAGCCCCCAGGCCATGGGATTAAGTGCTGGACTGCAACCAAGTATGCAGCATTTTTAGGCCTTCGCTTAATTCACGTGGGAGCTGCAACCCCAGCAAGGAGCATGGCGAAACCGACCGTGGCTGCAGTCCTGGGCTTAAAGGATTTTCCCCCCCACCCATCTCGGAAACACTCCTGGCTCCCCACTGGCAGTGGAGCTTGGAAGGGGGTTACTGCAGCCCTCAGACCATGAAACAAGTTTTGGCTGCCTTCCCTCCTCAACAGCCATTCAGACTTGCTGCCAGGAGGTTATTCCAGGAGACTTAATTTCAATTCTCCAGCCAGCCTCGCTGGCTTTTGCTGGTCCCTCTGGAGGGAGTTCAGGCAGTCTGCAGGTAGGGAGCACCCAGAGCATCCCATATCCTGCAGCGGCATGCCAGGACCAGCAGCAGCAAGCTGAGATGTTGTGGGAGGAATCCCCCCAACAGGCATTTTAGGGGAGGGAGATCACCCTGTCAAGACATGCCGGCGGTCTCACAGGGATGCTGCGGCCTCCGCCAGGAGGAGGGAGGAAGAACGGGGTGCACTGGTGGTTCCTTCAGGGTGGGAAGCAGTGACCACAGGCAGAGCCTAGCCTGGCAGCTTCACGGGGCTCAGCTGTGCCGCCAGCAGCAGTCAGGAGCAGCTGGTCCCGGGTGGCTCAGGGGGCTTCATGGCTCCGTGGCCTGGGAATTCAGCCTGGCTCCAGGGCAGGGGCGAGTGGCAGCAGGGCAGACAAGGGCGAGCCCCATTTAGCAGGCATAGAGGCTTCACCAGACAGCGCACACCTTGGCCATGAGCAGAAACCCCCGGTCCCTGCTGTGATGGAGGTGTCGCACCCACTGCTCAGACGCAGGGAGGCAAAATGTCCCTGTACCTACCAGAGCAGGGTGCATCCCAAAGACCCCCATGGAGCAGCCCTTAGCTTCATCCAGACAGGCTGCTCCCTGCCCCGCTGGCCAATGGAGCACCCCAGGGTGCTGCCCAGTGGCACCAGTCCCAGCCACGCAGAGCCCCAGTGCCCTCCCAGTCCCGCTGGGCTGGCCCCACGGGGTGACAGAAGCCCAGGGCCGCGGCGGTCCCCAGGCCGGGGGCACTGCTCGCCCCCGCACCCAGTGGGTGCCTCCTGCCCCCGCCGCCTCCCTGCCCGCACCGAGGACCCCCGCAGCATCCCCTCCCAGTATCCCCAGTAAGGGCGTGCCAGGCAGCGCCCCTTACCGTGGCCTTTGGGACCCCGAAAGCAAACACTGGACCTCTCCGCTCCTCCTCCCTCCCCCGCCCGGCTCAGCCGCTCCCCGCCGCCCCCCAGTACCTGTACCCGGGTCGGGCTGGGGGCGCTGCCCCGGCTCGGCACCTTGCAGCTCAGCTCGGCTCCGCTTGGCGCGGCTCGGCACCTTGCGGCGCGGCTCGGCTCGGCTCGGCTCGGCTCGGCACCTTGCAGCCCAGCCGGCGGGGCTCGGCTGGGCTCGGCGCGGTGCGGCGGGACAAACGGGCCCGCCCCGCCCCGTCCCCCCGGGCAGGCCGTGACTCAGCGGGGCGGGACCGGGACGGATCGCGCCGCACCGACCCCTCCGAGACCCTCCGGGATCGCTGCGGGGGCCGCGGGGCCACCAACCCTCGGTCACGGTACCTGCCCGGCTCTGCCCGGCCCAGCCCGGCTCAGCCCGGCTCGGCTCGGGTCAGCTTGGCTCTGCCTGGGAGCACCGGGCTGGGAGCACCGGACTGCATCCCCCCGCCCGGCCGAGACCGGGACCAGCACCGGCACCGGCAGCGGGACCAGGACCGGGCTCGGGACCGGGATGGGCTGGAGGACCACGGCTGGGGACAGCCGGGAGCTGGGGGTGCCCCATCCCGCCGCCCTTCAGCTCCAGGCTGGCGTGCATCCAGAGGACAGAAGGAGCTGAGCGGCTGCATGCCTGGCTGCGAATGGGATTAAAAAATAACAATTAATGGGAAAGCAGCCGGCACAGAGTGTCCCTGCGAACCCTGTCCCGCTCCCTGCAGGAAGCGAGGGGGGCGAGAAGCAGGGCAAGGAGCCCAGGCCCCGAACCAGGGGGAGCTGGGGAGGGGGCCCCCCGTGCACCCCATGGCACATCTCTGGAGAAGGTGGGCTGGGATGTGGGGTGCAGAGCCTGGATGCGACCCCCCAGCCGGGGCATGCGGCTCCCACCACCCATCCCAAGGCCGGAGGTGGGCACCCCACCCCTCACCCTTGGGACCCCATGACAGTGGTGGGAGCTGAGGATGGAAGTGTCATGGCAGCGATGGGTGCTGCAGGAGTGGACAAAGCCACTGCTAAGCGGTGCCTGCATCCAGCCACGCCAGCCCTTTGTGCGCCCTGAAAAACAGCCGAGCAGGAGAAAGCCGGGGCTGCCAGGAGCCAGAGGGAGGAGGGTAGGCAGCGAGGGCTCCGGGAAGTGCCCTGGGTAAATAGTTGCTCTTGCAGATATTTTCAATGCCTTGAATGAGACTTTTCTTTGTGCTGGGGGAAGGGTGGAAACAACCTCTCGCTCCAGCAGGGAAGGCAATGGAGATAAAAGGTGGCTGCGGCACCGGAGGTGCCATGGCTGCGCTGGGACTCCCATAGCGAGGGACATCCCACATGCTCACATCGCTCCCCAGCTTGGTTTAATTTCCAGCTCCAAGCCCCGAATTTCCCCAGCTCCCATGGGAAGGGGCTCCCATGGGAAGCGGCTCACGCGGCTGCACGCGGCCAGACCATGGCTAACGCGGACGCCTTTGGAGCCCAACCGTCCCCACGCCGCAGGGAACAGGGCTGGCTCCGAAATGCACTCTCACGGCAGCTGGAGCCACTGGAGCATTGCAGCGAGCCAAGCCTCCCGCTGCGGGTCATCCCGACCGGCTCCTTTACGAAATGCTGTAAATCCACCTCCCAGGAATAACACTGCTAAACCCAGTGGCAGCTCCCGCAGGATCAGGCCCTCCTCAGGGGAGGGGGTGGGGATAAGGTGTGGACCCTGTGTCCCAGTGAGGAAAGGACATTTTAGGCCATCTTTTTGCTGCGATTTATAGAACAAAGAGCCTTTTGTCCCCACTTGACGTTATCAGGCGTTATTTTTAGGTCGACGGCTGCACTTGTTGATGTTATCGGGATTATCTGTAAGTCAGCAGGCCGTGCTGCTGTCTTCAAAGACGCTGGCTGAGTGCAGGGAGGGAGGAAATCCTTGTCCCTTGCAAGGGACATTTGCCCTTGGGCTCAGGCCAGTTTAAGGGTTTATTGCTCAAGCTGGGCAGTTCCTCAAAGCCCCAAAAGTTCCTGAAAACCCTAAAAGTTCCTCAAAGCTGTAGAAGTTCCTAAAACCCCTCAAAGCTCCTAAAAACCCTCAAAGCTCCTCAAAACCCTAAAAGCTCCTAAAAGCCCTATAAGTTCCTAAAAGCCCTAAAAGATCCTAAAAACTTTAAAAGCTCCTAAAGCCCTAAAAGTTCATAAAAGCCCTAAAAATTCCTAAAAGCCCTAAAAGCTCCTTCAAACTCTAAAAGCTCCTAAAAGCCTTAAAAATTCCTCAAAACCCTAAAAGTTCCTAAAAGCCCTAAAAGCTCCTAAAAGCCCTAAAACATCCTAAAAACCTTAAAAGCTCCTAAAGCCCTAAAAACTCCTAAAAGCACTAAAAGTTCCTAAAAACCCTAAAAGATCCTAAAAGCTCCTCAAGGCCCCAGTGCTGGTGGCAGGCGAGCAGGAGCATGCTGGGGGAACGCAGCGGCGCAGCGGTGGGATGGGCAGGTTCTGGCAGGCGAGGGCACGTTCCGCCAGGCTGCTGGTGGCCAAGGCGAGGCAAGTACGGGCAGAGGTGCCCTGGCGCCGCCTGAAGCCAAGGGTGAGCTGGTGAGTGCCAGCCCCACTGCCAAGCGGTGCCAGCCCCAGCCCAGGGTGCCGAGACACACCTAAAAGCCCCTTGGGAGATCATGGTGCTCCCAGGGGACGTGCAACCGCGAGTGGGGCTCAGTCCAGCTCCGGTGGGTGGAAGAGGAGGGTGAGGATGAGGATGATGAAGCAGACCAGTGCTGGTGGGAGGGGGATGCCCGGAGGTCCCCCATCCAGTGAGTGATGCCAGGGCAGCCTTGGGAACCTCGGAGGATGGTGACCCCAGGGAAGCCCAAGGAAGCTCTGTGGGGTACAAGCTCTGTGGAAGCGGCTGTGGGTACTCCTGCTCCCTCCAGTTGCCGCTGCTCCACCTCCCTCAGCCTTGCTCCCAAAAATACATCAAAGGGGGAGGTGGGTCCCCCCCACCCCACATTGTGATTTCTCAGTTGGGCAGCAACGATAACAGTGACTCACCAGGTGCCAGGCTTTAAAACTCAACTGTAGAAAGAGCAATAAACCCGACTTACTTGTTTAGGCTCAGCTTTGCAAATAACCCATGATGATGTCAGAGAAGTCTGGGGAAAATTGGTCCCCGGAGGTATTTGCACAAGCACTGGGTGAATGCTGCCATGGGATGCGGGAACCGGGCTCATCTGCTACCCAGCAGCCAAGTCCCAAAGTTGGATCCCAAAATAGAGCCCAGGTCTGCCCACCCCCCACTCCCATTCCCAAATGGATTTAGTCTTCCCTGGCTGCTTGTTTCCCCAAAATTTGGATGATTTGCAGTATTTCCAGAGCTTTCCCCCTGGGGCTAGGGCTGGCACTGGAGCCTGAAGGCACCACGGTGATGCCAAGCTGCCTTTCCTGGGGAAAAAAAGGTTGGCAACAACCCCCTCCAGCTGCCCAGCACCAGCCTCCTGCCCGATAAGGCACAGGAGAAGGTAAACAGGATCGCTTCTCCTTGGGGAGGTTAGACGGGCCGGCTCCCCCTTCTCCCACCTGCGGTGCCCCAGGGCTGGGATGAGCTGGCCCTGGTGCTGGGGGGCGCTGGGGGTGGTGGGAGTTGGGAGCCCACCCTGCGCTCCCAGGGGACCTCAGGGAGTATTTTGACCCTGCTCCTGGCACGGCGGGGTGGGAAATGTGCCTTTTCTGCCTCCAGTCGCCAGCAATGGGCTCAGCTCCCCGGGGACCACTGTGTCCCACCAGTCCCCAACAGCAGGCTCAGCTCCCTGGGAAACACCGTGCGCCGTGGGTGCTGTGTTCCCGCTGCCAGGAGGCAACCACCAAGCGATGGTTTTCCAAGCACCACCGGATACTGGGACAAGGTTTATTCATGTGCCAGTGTTGGTGCATATGCAGGCACCGGCAGGCAGTGTCATTCATGCCGCAAGCCCCAAAATCTCGAGATGGGGAGG
Source organism: Nipponia nippon (assembly GCF_047370975.1). Taxonomy (NCBI): domain Eukaryota; kingdom Metazoa; phylum Chordata; class Aves; order Pelecaniformes; family Threskiornithidae; genus Nipponia; species Nipponia nippon. Next base: position 30,906,468 of record NW_028262391.1, read on the forward strand.
AAGGTGCATAGAAAGCGCAGCCCAAGAGCAACCGGGGGGATGGAGCCGCCACAGCTGGGATGTGACTCTCCCACGGTGGGGCTCACGGGGGACAAGCCGCATGCTTGGCACCTCACCAAACGCCCAGGCTTCTTATTTAATAGCTGAAGTCAGTCGCCGGATCGGTGACACATGCACAGCTCATTGCCACACAGCGAGCCGGGGGCACCATGGTGCCTGGCGGCTGGAAGGCGGGGGGACACACAGCCCTGACGGGACGGGCTTTTATCCTGGCCACCGGCAGGAGGGATGGAAACTCAGCGGCGCTGGCTGCCCTTTGTGCACGGAACAAAGAACAAGAGCCAATGGCTTCCTTCACTGCCCAGAACCAGGCCCTGGGAAGCAGCCAGAAAGGGAAATGCTGCTCGGCAGAGCAGCATGGGAAGGCAGAGACGGGCAGCGTGTCACTCTGTGAGGCTGCCTGCTGATGCCGGTCCCCTGCTGCCAGACCAGAAATGGGCAGCACCAGCAAATGGCACCTCACTGGTGCACCCCACAAGCTACAAGCATGGGGACAATGGGAACCCTGCTGCCACCACAGGCAGATTTGTGGCCATGCCAGCATCACTGCAGTGTGATGCCGCTCTGCATCCCGGCAGGCAGAGTGGGATGCCCAACTCCAAAATCTCAGGCACCAGGAAAGGCAAAACCATGGGTGCAGTTCTGGGTTAAGCCTGGAGTACAGGGATGCGCTGGTGGATCAGGGCTGACTCGCCACCTCCAACCATTGGTTTTAGTCCCTGCAACTTGTCCTCAGTATTTATTTCCCTCAGGCTGGACTGCTTAAACCCTGATAAAGCATTTGGTCGCGTTCAAGAGCTCTGCTCAGGGTCTGCCTTCCTAAGTGAGAGCAGGAGGAAAGACGAGTTATTGGTTCACTTACTCACTTCCCACCCTCTCTGCCCTGGGACATCCGCCTGACGCCAAGCCGAGGCCCTGCTCACTCGTTTGCCCACTGACTTGGGGCTGCGGGTGGCCTCTGTCCCCATGCTGGCTTTGGGGTGAGCAGGAGGGCTTTTGGTGGGGTGCTGTCATCAGTGAAAACCCAGGGTCAGGGGGGTTTTGGGGGTGCCACGGCCACACTTGCCAGCCCACAACTGTGCCGGCACCAAAGGGGTTGAGGGGGATATAGCCAGGGAGATCCCGCTTCCGCCTGTCCCATGTGAGATGATCTGGTGGCAGCTCCCTGAGGGTGCTCGGACCTTCCCTCCCAGCTGTCAGGAGGCTCCTCTGCACCACTAACCGGCACCGCTAACCAGCACCACTGGAGGCCCATGGGCCTGCCTTGTGCACAGTCCAGAGCTGGGACCATCTTTGAAATCCTCGTGCCATCTAGTGGGACCTTCACTAACGACAAGACAGAGCATGGCTGCCAGCTCTGCCAGCTCTGCCCGCCATGGGGCCGGGGGTGACGAGGTGGCAGCAGACAGCTGTGGGCCCCCAGCCAGAGCTGCACCGCTCCTCTGGCAGTGGAGGAGACCTGCATCGGCAATTAAATGGTGCTTTTAATGAGAAGTGCAAGCCTTCAGCAGAAGTCAGTGTTCGTTACTAATGGAGGGGCTGCAAGCCAGCAGGGTTGCCCTGGGCCAGCGCGCGGGCAGTGATGGTCCCCAGGGGAGCGCAGCACCCGTGGGGCCCTGAGCCACAGCCCCCCCAGCAGCCCGCAGCTCCCGCCACTCAGAAATCTGGCTTTGCAGCCCAAATGCTTCCCCTGAAGAAACCTGCGGCATCCATGGCGCCAGCTGTCAAGCCCAGGGGAAGCTGCCATGCCACATCCTCGGGGAGCAGCCCCCAAGCTCCCCTTGCAGCCACTCACCCCAGCACTGGGGCGCGTTATCTGGAGGTGTTGCTGACGGAGCCCGACTTGCTCCGGCGGTGCACAGTGATGTACCAGATGCAGACAAAGAGACCTGTGGGTGGGTGGCAACGTGGTCACTGCTGTGGGTGCACCGAGCTCCTGCGAGGGGCAGGAAGGTGACAAGGACCCCACTGCTCCCAGTCCATGGGGTGCTCGTCTCCCAAAAGCCTGCCAGTGCTCCCCACTGACCTTGCAGGGAGTTGAGGATGGTGAAGAGGTAGAGCTGGGGGACGAAGAAGACACCAAAGCTGAAGAAGACCAGACCCCAGGTGGTGCCCAGCAGGCAGGTAAGCCCCAGCACTGTCATGCAGTCCTTCCTTGCCTGCCCCTTCTGCCGATGTATCCTCCGCAGTATCATCATCACCCTCCCCAGGACCAGCATGTTGAAGAGCAGGATGAGGCCGGCGTAGGAGAAGGTGGCGTAATAGGCCTGCAGGCTGGTGAGCCAGCACCTGGCGGAGGAGACTGTCTTGGGGACAAGAGCCAGCACCCCCAAGAAGGAGCTGGGCATGGGAAGGGCATGGCAGTGGGTGTCCCCATGAACAGCGAGATGGAGTCAGGCAGCCAGCAGAGCTGGGCTCACCAAAAAGTGGCACCCAGCAGAGTTATGGCTGGCTCCTGCTGGCCCCAGCCCTGGGTCAGCCCCGTGTGCCTGGGGTGCCCAGGGTGCCCGGGGTTCCTGGAGTGCCCAGGGTGCCCAGGCTGCAGGGTGCCCAGTGTGCCCCATGTGCCCAGGATGCCTGGCATGTCCAGGGTGCCTGCTGTGCCCAAGGTGCATGGTGTGCTCAGAGTGCACAGGGTGCCTGGTGTGTCCAGGGTGCCTGGCATGCCCAGGGTGCATGCTGTGCCTGCAGTTCATGCTGTGCCCGGGGTGTTCAGGGTGCATGCTGTGCCTGGGCTGCATGCCATGCCTGCAGTCTGAGGTGCCAGGGTGCCCGGGGTGCCCAGTGTGCCTGGGGTGTATGGTGTGCCAGGGGTGGCTGGGGTCTATGGGGTGCCCAGGGTTCATGGGGTGCCCGGTGTGCCCAGGGTACCCGGGGAGCTGGCAGCCCCCTTCACTCACATAGTTGCGTTCCTGTAGCCTTCAGAGGTCCTGATGGTATGGTACCCATACGTATCTCTCTTGAAGACAAAAACAGCCACCACGGCCAGCGTGGGCAGACCTGCGGGCCCAGGGACAGGCTGTGTGGGGCCATGCCGGGGCAGCTGTGCTGCAGGCAGACGTGGGCAGGCAGGGCTGGGCGGGTGCCCACTTACCCCAAGCAAAGAGGCAGAGCTTGAGGAGGTAGTGCTGGATGTAGACATTGTAGACCTTGATGAGGAGGAGGAGGAGGTGGAAGGCCTCAGCGGCCATCCATGCCAGGGTGTAGAGAAGGCTGGCATGCAGCAGGGTGGCGGTGATCTGGCAGAGCCCCTTGGCACTGGCAGCCAGCAGCGTACTCAGCAGGAAGCTGCAGTTGAGCAGGAGCAGCGCAGCCAGGAGGTGCATGTGGATCCTGGTCGTGTTGTCCATCAGCCGCTGCCTGCAAGAGCGGGGAGGGCAGGGGGTGCTGGTGCGTGCCCGCCAGATGGCACAGCACTGCATGGCACAGTGTGGCACGGCATGATGAAGCATGGCATGGCATGGCACGGCACAACATGGCATGGCACAGCCCAACATGGCATGCATGGCATGGCACAGCCCAAGATGGTATGCACAGCATGGCACGGCATGGCATGGTATGGCACGGCATGGCATGGTACAGCACAGCCCAACATGGCATGCATGGCATGGCACGGCATGGCATGGCACAGCCCAAGGTGGTATGCACAGCATGGCACGGCATGGCATGGTATGGCACGGCATGGCATGGTACAGCACAGCCCAACATGGCATGCATGGCATGGCAGGGCACAGCATCACATGGCACAGCACAATGTGGCATGCACGGCATGGCATGGCATGGCACGGCTCTACCTGGAGAAGCAGCAGAGCAGGAGGGTGCAGAGGGTGGCAGCAGCTGAGAGGGAGCAGCCGATGGTGCTGATGTGGGTGAGCGATGACAGCTGGGCCAGGCTCAGGGTGCCCGCGGGGAGCTGCCGGGAGCAGGGAGGGAGGGGGTGAGCCGGGGCAGGTCCCATAGCAGCACCCGCCCACTGGGAAAGTGGGGGGCCTTGCAAAACCACCCCCCTGGCCACCCTCTCCTGCAGGACACCCTCTATACTCCCTGTACCCCCACATACACCCTGTACCCCCACATACAACCTGTACCCCTACACCCACCTACACCCACAGCTCCAGGGAGGAGGAAGATGGAAGGATGGAAGGAGAAAGGAGGATGGAGGATGGAGGATGGAGGATGAAGGATGGAGAAAGATGAAAGTAGGGAAGGAGGGAAATAGGGAAGGAAGACGGAGAAAGGAGGAAGAGGGAATGAGGAAGAGGCAAGGAGGGAACAAGGGAAGGAGGAAGAGGGGAGGAGGAAAGAAAGAAGAAGGAAGGAGGAGGAAGGAGGAAGCAGAAAGGAGAGAAGGAGGAAGGAGCATGGGGGTAGGAGGAAGAAGGAAGGAAGAGGGGAGGTGAAAGAGGGAAGAAGGAAGGAAGAAGAGGGAAGGAGGAAGGAGGGCTGTGGACCAGCAGGACGGCGAAGTAGGTGAGGTGGTTGCAGTGGCAGATGACGGTGCCCTCCCTGTGTGTGGTCTTGCAGCCCTCCCTGCTCCAGCTGCCGGTGCTGTCCGCGCCTGCTGGAGAGCCGCCGTTGGAGGGTGGCACAGCGGCCAGGGGATGGGGACATTAAGCCCTGCCAGGGCTGCCCAGGAGGCAGACAGGCGGTGCCTTTGGAGTGGCATGGAGCTGGCATTGCCCCCATCCTGGCCACAGCCATGCTTACCAGCTCCAGGCTGCCAGAAGACGCAGGTGGCATTGGAGGCATCCTGGTGGAAAGGGGACAGAGGGGGAGAGCTGGGGACCCTCTCTGCTCCCCGGGGACCCCAGAAACCTTCTGGTCCCAATGCAAAGAGGGGACACTTTCTCCTTCCCCAGCTCCAGGGGAAACACTGGCACTGGGGAGCCCCCCGGCTCATGCTCGCGGTGGAGCCCTGCTCACCAGCACTGTGTCATGCCAGAACTGGATCTCCACGGGACGGCTGAGCCCAGCCACGTGCCTGCTCGGCAGGAAGGCTCCCAGCACGTTGTTGTTCAGCACAGAGCTGTTGTGGGCATCCTGCAAGAGTCCAGGTTCCTGTGGGCAGAGTCCTGAGTCCCCAGGACATCCCACCACCCGCCCCCTGAGCATCTCAGTTGGGGGTGGGTGATGGGGCAGACATGCTGCTGGCTGAGGGTGCTTCAGGGGTCCGTGCGAGGACCTGTGGCTCACCTGGAAGAAGCAGGGGCTGTGGATGTAGATGCAGACGAGCTCCTGCTCCACCCCTCGTGCCCAGACACCCTTCATGAGCTCTGCCGGGAAGTTCATGGCGTGTCTGAGCCTCCTGCCACGGCCCCGCTTCACATCCTGCACCAGCGGGCAGGGGAGAGATGGATTTGGCCGCTCTGTGCTCGGCTGGCTCAGGGGGGGTCAGGGTGCTGCCCCAGCTGCCCCCCCCAGCACAGGCACCCCAGTTACCGGCGTGGCCCTGCGGCATCCCCTGGCCCCAGCAGCAGCTCCAGCTCTGCTGCGGTGCCTGTGGACGCGCAGATATGGCAGCCACTCCTGTCTTGACATCGGAGCCCTGCCAGCCCGTAGCACATGGGAAGGCTGTGGGTGAGGGGGGTCCATCACCCATGGGTGGGCACACCTGTCCTGCCAGCCCCACCATGGGGCGAGCATGGGGCAGATGGCATTGTGCCAGGACACTTTCCCAGTGGGATTTCACATCTTGGTGGGCTCCCCCAGACGGTCTCTGCTCCCAGGTCCCAAGCCGGAGGTCCCAGCTGGTAGGCAGGTACCCCTGCCTGCAAAACCTGCCTTGTCCTGCAGGAAGGGGCCTCAGGCCAGAGCAGTTAGACATCCCCAGCAGGGCAGCCCTGCAGCTGGGGGAAGTGCCACTGCTCAACCCCCGCATGCCGGGATGGGGAAGTCGCCCTGCATGCACCCCACCGCGGTTTCCCTCTACCTTTCCACCACAGGGAGGTGGGGGCCAGGGCTTCCTTTTTCATACATCAGAAGAGCTTCAGGATAGAAATCCCGGCTCTCGTCTGCAGAACACCCCCTGACTTTAGAAGCACCTGGATTTATCCTGATGACAGTGCTGGGGACCTGCAGCCTTAGCTGCCTGTGGCACCCCAGCAGAGCCGCATCTCAGGAGGCTTTGCTGGCGTAAAGCATCCTTAGAGGATGATGGAAACCCAGCGGTGGGCAAGCATCAGCCACCTCAGCATCCCCCCCGGCACCTTCCACCAGGGGTGGAGGGATGGAGGGGGACAGGGGGTACCAGCATCCCTGGGAATAGCCCCAGCATCATTCTGGGGACCAACCATCCTGCTGCTGAGGTTTAACCCTCTGAAGTGCTCAGTCATGAACTTGAACACGTAGATCTCAATCGTGCTGCCTGTGAAGTTGTATTTCTCTGGGCGGGCAAGTATCTCTTCCAGCTGGTTTGACCTGCACAGGGAGGGTGTTCAGGGCAGGGTCCAGCAAAATTAGGCCCCTGTGGGTCTGGGGGATGTGCGTGGTCTGGGGGACAGCGGGGCAGGAGCCGGCACTCACCTCCTCCTGGCGTGGAGGGCACTGCCGCAGCCCTGCTGCAGCTCCTTGTCCAGGGCATCCATATTGCTCACCATCTCTGATGGAGCCATTTCGGGAGCTGAACCTCAGCATACTGCACCCTGCCCCACTCCTCATCCCACCCCAGCCCAGGAGCCCTGAACGGCCCCAAAAACGCCCAGCCCAACACTGGGATGGAAGAGGGACACCTCCTTACCTTGAGCCTGCTGGATGGAGGTGGTGAGGCAGAGGACAAGGGCGATGAGCAGTGGGGTAGACATCACCGTGGTCCTCTCCTGCAAAAGGCACCTGGGACCTGGGCAGCTCCCCAGAGCCCCTACCCATGTCCTCCGGGACCTCAGCTCTTTCCCATGCACCGGGTGCAGGACAAGGATGGGGTCCCAGCAGCTTCCCCCCACCCACAGCAGCCAAGCCCTATTGAAGCCATTGCAGCAGCAAAGCCCCAGCCTGGAAGTGCCTAGTGGCTGCACTGGCAGCAGATGCAAGTGCGGTGTGAGGAAGAGGGTGTTTGACACACCAACCAGGGTGCAGGATGCCCTTTGCATCCATTTTACCATTAAGGTTGTAAAACTGCATGGGCAAGGCTTCTGCTTTCCCCTCCCCACAACCAGGACTCAGACCACGCTGCCATCCCAGCCCATGGTTGCAAATCCTCTACGACAGCACTGGGGCTTGCTGGCAGCAGCCCAGCACTGAGCTGCAGAGGAGGAAGTGTCCCTGGTGCAGGGCGGGGGGAAGGTGGCCGGCAGCAAGATTTGCATCCTTTGCAACACCACACCCAGTGCTGCTCACAGCATCACCCACTGTGGTAACACCGCTAGCACCGAAAACAGCCAAGGAGAGAGGCTGCGAGTCCAGCGGTGCTGGCGTACAACCCCAATGCACAAATTGTTTTTACTGTGGAAGCAGCGGTAGGATTGATGTTTCGAGGTGCTGAGGCTAGCAACAGCCAGTGCAGCCGGAGCCTCCCCGGGGCAGGAGCAGCAGCTCAGTGGGCAGCGTGTTGGGCAGCTGCCTGCACAGGCTGCCCTCTGACCCCCAAGGAGGGACAGCCACCACGTCCCCTTTAGGATGTTTTGCAATTAATAACCCTTTTACTTCTCACTGTTGTAAACCTCGGATCCCCAGGGCACCTGATGCAGGCACTTACCCCAACCTCCCCTGCTGCCTGGCATAGCCCAGCAATGCCAAATGCCATTCCTGCCACTGCCGAGCTGGAGAGGGCATCATTCTCTCACTGCGCCCTCCAGAAATGGCAGGTGTCACTTCAGGTGGGTTTTGCCTTCGTGTGGAGCACTTGGTGCCCCCGTGAGCCCCCAGTGCCATGCCAGTCCCCCGCATCCCCCCCTCGCTCTGGCAAAGCCCCTACCTTGGGCACAGGGCAGCCCTCGGTGTCGGCACCACCACGGTGGGGTCAGCCGTTCCAGCTCTGCCTGCGCAGCAGTTGGGGCGTCAGAAAAGGAAGTGTTCGTATGCAGATGAACAGATTAAATCAAGAGAGCTTTTAAATTTCCTTTTGCCTGCTCTTTTTCGCAGCCCAGTAAGGGACCAGCGCAGGGGGGAGCATCCCTGGCACTGCCAAACCCCAAGAACATGGCAGACAGCTGCGATTCAGGATGGCCCAAAGACAACCTGCTCCCCAGACCTGTTTGATATAATTAACCTTCTGCCTCTAATGAGCTTCTCCCCACCACCAGCTCACCAGCAACCCCTGTGCTCCCATGCTGAGGAGCCCAGCCAGCTGCTGCGGCAACACCAACACCACAGCAGTGCCACCAGGGCCGGAGCCAGGCTCCAAGTGGAGCATTGACATGGCACGGTTTGGTAAGTGTGGGAAGTCAAGCCAGAGGGGCAGAAGGCCAGCGTGGCTGAGCAGGGATCTGCTGCTAGGCCTCAGGTGGAAAAGGAAAGCGTACGGACATTGGGAGCAAGGACAGATGATGCAGGAGGACTACAGAGGTGTCTTCGCCACTTTAGGGAGAAGATTCATGTGGCCAAAGCTCAATTAGCATTCAAGCTGCCCAGCACTGTGAAGGACAGCAAAAATGGCTTTTTTAAATAGGCAACAGGAGGATTGGAGATAACATTGGTCCGTTGCTTGATGGGGTCAGTCACCTCACAAACAGGGACATAGACAAAGCGGAGATGTTTAATGCCTTCTTCGCCTCTGTCTTCAACACTGATGATGGGCTCTGGGACCCCTGGAGCCCTGTGTTGGAAGACCATGACTGGGGGGATGATAAACTCCCAGCCGACCCTGAATGTGTTTGAGACTTGCTGCTCCAGCTGGATGCGCATAAGGCTATGAGGCCTGATGGGATTCATCCCAGGGTATGGAAAGAGCTGGCCGATGTCATCGTGAGACCTCTCTCCGTTATTTTTCAATGGTCTTGGGAGTGCAGAGAGGCCCCAGTTGACTGGAAGCTGGCAAATATTGTCCCTGTTTTCACAAGGGTAAGAAAGAAGACCCTGCTAATTACAAGCCTGTCAGTCTCACTTCAGTGCTGGTAAAATTATGGAGAAGGTTATTCTGGGAGTTATTGAAAAGCACTTGAGAGACAATTGGTCATAGCCAGCATGGGCATGGGTTCACGAGGGGAAAGTCCTGCTTAACCAACTTAATTTCCTTTTATGACAAGGTCACCCATCTAGTTGACCAAGGGAAGCCAGTAATGTGGTGTTTGGGGATTTTAGCAAAGCTTTTGATACTGTCTCTCACAGTATCCTTCTAGATAAACTGTCCAGCACACAACTAGACAAGTCCATAATACATTGGGTGAGCAACTGGCTGACGGGTCAGGCTCAAAGAGTTACAGTAAATGGGGTCACATCGGGCTGGTGGCCAGTCACCAGTGGGGTTCCCCAGCGCTCAATTTTAGGACCAGCGCTCTTTAATGTTTTTATAAACGATGTGGATGCAGGAGTCAAATGTACATTAAGTAAGTTTGCCGATGATACTAAACTAGGAGGAGTTGTGGAGTCCTTTGAGGCTAGAGAGGCCTTTCAGAGACATTTGGGCAGACTAGAGAGCTGAGCAATCACCAACTGTATGAAATTTATCAAGAGCAAGTGCCGGATTGTCCACCTGGGAGGGGGTAATCCTGGTTATATGTACAAACTGGGAGACAAGAGGCTTGAGAGCAGCCCCGTGGAGAGAGATCTGGGGGTTTGGGTTGATGGCAATTTGAATATGAGTCAACAGTGTGCCCTGGCAGCCAAAAGGGCCAGCCGTGTCCTGGGGTGCCTCAAGCACAGCATCGCTAGCCCATCAAGGGAGGTGGTTGTCCCACTCTACGCTGCACTGGTGTGGCCCCACCTTGAGTCCTGTGTGCAGTTTTGGGTGCCTCAATAGAAGAAGGACATCAAACTGTTAGAGTGTGTCCAGGGGAGGGTCACCAAAGCGGTGAAGGGTCTCAAGGGCAAGACTTATGAGGAGCGTCTGAGGTCAGTTGGCTTTTTCAGCTTGGAGAAGACAAGGCTGAGGGGTGACCTCATTGCTAAGGGGTGACCTCATTGCAGTCTACACCTTCCTCAAGGGGGGCAGCGGACGGGGAGGTGCTGATCTCCTCTATCTGGTGACCAGCAATAAGACACGAGGAAATGCTGCATCAGGGAAGTTCAGATTGGACATTAGGAAAAGGTTCTTCACTGAGAGGGTGGTTGGTCACTGGAGCAGGCTCCCCAGGGAAGTGGTCATGGCACCAAGCCTGTCAGAGTTCAGGGACCGTCTGAACGATGCTCTTAGTCATGCAGTTTAGTTTTAGGTAGTCCTGTGAGGAGCAGGGAGTTGGACTTGATGATCCTTATGGGTCCCTTCCAACTCAAGATATTCTGTGACTCCATGATAGTACAGTTTGATGCTACTGCCAGGATGGAGCTGGCATTCTGTGCACCATGGCCAGTTGTGATGGCACAGCTCCCCAGCAATGCCAGCCAGCCCAGCCAAAGGAAAAAAGGTCTTTCCCCCGCCCCCCCCCCAAATGGTTAGTTTTGCCCCAAAAGGCTTCACCTTGTGCTCCAAGGGCTGCTGGGTCAAGCTGCAGGGACGTGGCCATGTGCAGAGGTGCAGGGAGGGGGGACAGCTCAGCCACACTGGTGCCTGCCATGGAGCAGCAGTGCTGCCCTGTGCTTGCCCAGCGCCTGCAGCCACTCATGCAATGAGTCTCCAGGTCTCAGCTCATGGCACAGGGCAACAACCTGCCTCTGTCTGACCCACCCCGAAGATGGGGGCCCTTTGGGGATGGATTTAAGAGGGTCTGCTGGGCATGGCCAGGCACCCTAGGCCAGGCTGGAAACCCAGAGCTGGAGGAGGAGGATGCCAGGAGGATGCTCCATGGACTGTGGGTCACCGTCCACATCCTTAGGTGACATGCCCTGGGCGAAGGAGGTTTGATTTTTGCAAGGGCAAAACCCACAGATCCCAGGATGCTGCAACGCATCCTTGAGCCTGCTGGTGTCACCAAGATGCTCACGTCCAAGCAAACAGTAAAGACACACTTGGAAAAAACTGCTGGCTTTCAAAGCCCGGTTTTAATGCCGGGAGTGGGTTAAAGCCCCAACCCACTGGCACGCACCAGCAGCTCTGGCCAAACCACCTGCAAAATTGCTTTACCGGCTGCAAGCAAAGCCACCAGTTTGGGCTTCCCCAGTGCAAAACACAGGGATAGGGGCACGGGAGAGAAAAGCATCCCCCGCCCCCAGCTTTTTGGGGTTGTTTCCAGTGGAAAAATACCAGGCTTGGAGAGAACATGCATGGGCATTTGCAGTTTTGCTTTAATTTATTTTTCCTTGCTTTGCTTGATGGTGGGGGAGAAAAGGGTGTCAGTGTCCCATGACATCGTTTCCCTGTCCTGTGGGAAAAAAAAAATCCTCTTGGCTGCTTGTGTTTCCCAACTTTTGGGCTGAAAAGCATCCAGCAAAGGGAAAAAATATTGGGGGAAAATGGTTTGGGGCTTTACTGCGTGGTCGGGAGCAGGATGGAGCCAGCACGAGGATATGTGGGGATGCAGGGGCAGTACTTGAGTGTGGACCCTCGAGTGGGCATGTCCTGTCCCCCCCCGGGTCCCCTCCCAAGCCCCAGCCTCCCATTCATGGACTTGGAGCAGAGCGATGCCAATGCTGCAGCAGCAGCCAGAGCCACAGGGAAGAACGATCAGGCCTGCTCCGGCAGCGGCCCCCCAGCACTGCAGCCACGGCGCCAGTTGCTCCTGGAGCACTCAAACCCTGAAGAGGCCCAGGCTGGAAAGAAGCCGGGGGCCAAGCTGAAGTCTGGCAGCTGCAGCCCCACGTGCATCACACTTGTGCGCCAGCACGCCTGTGTGCAACTACCCATGGAAATGTGTGTGAGTGTCCCCACGTGTGAGCATGTGTCTGTGCAAGCCCCTCTATGCACCACACTTGCGTGCAAACACCCACAAGCTAGCATGTTCCTGTGCATGTCTGCAAGCACCCATGAACAACGACCATCATGTGCAAACAGCAGCATGCAATCTCCTGTGTGCAAACCCTTGCATGCAACACACGTCTGCAGGCACACCCGTGTACAAATACCCATGCACCAGCAGGCACAAATGCCACATGCTTTGTGTGTGAACATGCCCACATGTGAGCATGCACCTGTGCAAGCCCCTCTATGCACTACACTCGTGTGCAAACACCCACATCAAACATGCTCCTGTGCATGTCTGCAAGCACCCACGAGCAACCGCAACCACGTGCAAGCAGCAGCGTACAACCTCTCACGTGCAAACATTTGCAAGCAACACGGTTGTGCGTAAACATGCCCGTGTACAGCCTTGTGCCAACGCCTGCAACACGTCTGTCTGCAGGCATCACTGTGTACGCGCTCCTCGGTGAAGACACTTGCGTGCAACCCGCCTGCACATAAAAGCTCCTGGAGAAACACCCGCGAGCAAGCTCCCCTGTGGACAAACACCCACCTGCATGCGTGTGCAGGCATGCTAGCGTGCACCCAGGTGCAAGACGCGTGTGCATCGCTGTGCACGGCCTCCCACGTGCGAACACCCGCGTGAAGCCCCCACGAGCATAACCGCTTGGAAACCCACGCGTGCAAGCACGCACACACGAGCAAACCTCCCTCCCCGTGCGTGCAGCGCGGAAACCCCCACGGAGGCAGGACACGCACCCGCGGCCAGGGGCCCGGCTCCGGCAGCGGGACCGGCCCCCCCGGGCGCGGGCGGGGGGCGGGAGCGGCGGGGGGAGGAGGAGGAGGAGGAGGGGGAGGAGGAGGAGACTCGGCCGGCAGCGCCCCGGCCCGCGCGGGCTGCCCGCACCGCCGCCGCGCCGACACGGGTGAGGGAGCGGGGCGGGCCGGGCCGGCGGGCGGGCGGGACGCGGCACCGGCGGCATCGGCGCGACGGGAAACTTGTGGGAAACTTTGGCGGGGCGTGGGGGGGAGCAGCGCGCCGGCCGGGCCGGGCCGAGCCGAGCGGTACCGGCCAGTACCGGGAGGGGACGGGCCGAGCCGAGCCGAGCCGAGCCAAGCCGGGCGGTACCGGCCGTACCGGGCCGAGCGGGGCGGGGCGGGCGCGGAGGAATGCGGCGGCTCCCACGGGCCGGGGTGCGTCACCGCCGGCGGCGGAGTGACAGCGCCCGCGGCCAATGGGGAGGCGCGGGGGACGGGCGGTTCCGCCCCCGCCGGGAGCCCGGGACGGCCGGCAGGGGCCGTGCGCCGGGGGCGGGGGGCGGCCGCGCGCCTCGCGGCGTTCGTGGGGTGCCGCGATCCACGCGCGCTCCCAGGGGCGCTGCACGGGTGCCGATGTTCCGCGCGTGCTCCCCGTGCGTGTTTCAGCGGTGTCCGCGATCCATGCGTGCTCCCCGTGGGTGCCGGTGCTCCACGCGTGCTCCCCGTGGGCGCTGCGTGTGGGTGCCGGTGCTCCGTGCGTGCTCTCCGTGGGCGCTGCACGGGTGCCTGCGTTCCCACAGGTGTTGCGTGGGTGCCCGCACTCCATGCCTGCTCCCATGGGCATTGCAGGGGCGAGCACACTCCTGTGGGTGCTGCACGGGTGCCGGTGCTCCCGTGGGCGTTGCACAGCAGCTGGGGGTCTGCCGGTGCCGGATCCTGCGGGGGCCTGGATTTCCTCCCCGGGGCAGCAGCCCGTGCAGGCAGCAGCAGAGCACAGGCCAGGGCTCGCCTTGGAGTTTTACTGAAACTTCACCGTTTCAGCAAATATCATTGGAGAAATTAATTTTTTCCCTGTGCAAAGCACATAATTGCCATCGGACGATTCTCCTGCTTCTCCAGCACTGGCTCTCACAGCCCAGCTGAATTTGGTGGCGGGTCCGGGCTGCGCCATCCCAAAAACCTGCTGGGAGGCTGTGGGCTGTCCGCGGCTGAGCTCTGTACTTATCCCATTAGGGCGCACAGCAGCCTCCCATTAAGGTTTCCTGGGGTGGTTTACCCGCCTGGCCGAGCTGGGATGTGAGGTCCATGCCGGGACGTAGGCGGTCAGCGCCAGCCCTTTGTTGCGGCGTCACCGGAGAGCGCGTCTGGCCGCCTCGGCACGCATCCTGCTGCCACGCCGATCAGCTCTTCTTCCGGAGCTGTTCCTGCCTCGTTGGCGCTGGAGCTGGGCTTTAACCCTCACTGGAGCTGTCGGGGTGCAGCCAAGTCCCCCATCACAGCACCAGGGATGGTCTTGGAGGCCCGCAGATGATGTCATCCAGATGACCTCATGTGGATGACCTCATTCAGATGACATGTAGACGACGTTGCCTCCAGTGCACTGGCAGAGGTGCCCCCGGTCAGGCTAGTGCCTGCTGCAGTGCCAAGCTGGGACAAGGTGCCAGTGGCTGGGCAGTGGGCTGCGGTCCTCACTGGGGACCTTGCCGGGGTCTTCCCTGGGGACCCTGGTGGGGCCACCAACAGGGACCTCACCGGGGTCCTCAGTGGGCACCCTGCCAAGGTTCTTGCTGGGGACCTCACTGGGGTCTTCGTTGGGGACCTGGCTGGGGCCATCACTTGGCTCCTTGGTGGGGTCATCACTGGGGACCTCACTGGGGTCATCATTAGGGACTCAGCTGGGGACATCACCAGAGTCCTTGCCATCACTCAGTGTGCTGCCCCCAAAACCAGGGGCTGTGCCCCCCCCTTCCCTCTGGGCCCCTCCAGCCACGTGCTGCAGCCCCCCAGGACCCCCTGACCCTTCCTCTCTCCCGCAGGTCCCCGGGCGGAGGCGCTGCCCCAACGGTGACGGCCATGCCCTAGGGGAGACCCACCATGAGCCAAAGCGGGGCCTCACGCCTGACCGGCTCCCCGCCGCTGCCGGGGGGCTCACTGCTGGCCCTGCTGGCCCCTGAGCCCTCCCCGTCCCCCCCCAGCGGGACGCCCTCGCCTGGCCCCCCCCCAGCGTTGCTGGAAGGGGACTGGGAAGGGCGGGAGGAGCTGCGGCTGCGGGAGCTGGAGGAGGCGCGGGCACGCGCGGCCCAGATGGAGAAGACGATGCGATGGTGGTCAGACTGCACGGCCAACTGGCGGGAGAAATGGAGCAAGGTCCGGGCCGAGCGCAACCGGGCCCGTGAGGAGGTGCGGCAGCTGCGGCATCGCCTGGAGGCCCTCACCAAGGAGCTGGCCAGCCTGCGGCGCGACCGCGACCGGCCGGAGGAGCGCCCACCGCCTGCCCGCCCACTGCCACGGCTTCACGGCCAGCCCAGCGCTGGCAGCCCACCGGATGCCGACGGGGCGGAGGGAGAGGCTGACCCTGAGCATGAGCCTGTGCGGGATGTGGGGGCTGAGGCTCCCCAAAAAGCCAAGGTGAGGGTGGGGTGGCTGCCCGGGGCAGGCAGGGCTGGCGGGGTGCCGGGGCGGGCTCCTCACCCCTGGCAGCTGCCCATGGGCGCCCCAAAACCACCACTGCCTGCGGGTCCCTGTGGGGTCACTCCCTGCCCTGCAAAGGCAGGCAGCGTGGGAGGGCAGACCCTTCTCAGAGCAGCGGTGGGGGCTCAGACCCCTCTCAGAGCAGTACAGGGGGGTCACACACCTCTTGGATTAGCATGGGGGGGGTCAGCCCCCTCAGAGCAGTGTGGAGGGGTTGGACCCCTCTTGGAGCAGTGTCAGGGGGTCAGACCCCTCTTGAATCAACAAGGGGGGCAGTCCCTTCTTGGAGCAACATTTTGGGCTTAGACCCCTCTTGGAGCACCATGATGGAGTCAGACCCCTTGGAGCAGCCTTGGGGATCAGACCCTTCTCAGAGTAGTGTCATGGGGTCAGACCCCTCCTGGAGCAGGGTTTTGGGCTCAGACCCCTCTCGGAGCAGCATGGCAGGGACAGGCCCCTCTTGAAGCAGCCTCGGGGGTCAGACCTCTTGGAGCAGCATGGAGGGGTCTGACCTTTCTCAGAGGAGTGTCATGGGGGGGTCCAGGACCCCCATAGCCCTGTGCAGCGAGATCACCTTGGCTCTGGCTCTGGTCCCTCTCTTGGGGCTTTCTTTTTGGAGGCATTAGGCGAAAGTTGGTGTGCCGGTACAGGGGACAGTGGCTTTGGCAGTGCCAGTGGCATCTCCCAGCGATGTCTCAAATGCCAGGGTGTCCGTACAGGCTTCTGGCAGAGGTCTGTGCTAAAGGGGAGAGGAGGAGGAGGAAGGAGGGGACACCAGAGCCACCCCAGGGATGGTCCCAGCTCTTCCAGCTGTCCCCTCTCTGCTGCCATTGACTGGCTCTGTCACGATGCAGAAGTCACCGCTCGGGGTGCCGCACTGTGCTAGTTCAGTCCACCTGATGGCATGGCTGCTGAGTGGCAAATCTGAGCCTGGTATAAGATTGCCCATGTGGCAGTAGCGGCGAGGTCAGTGTAATAAATCTGTATTATCTCATCCCAAATTTCCAGTGAGGCAGAGAGCCAGCAGCAGAGCATGGTGGTGTATGGGATCTCCCCTGGGAAGATCGGTCCCTCTCCATCAGCCTCAGGGGTCCCTGGGGACTGGAGGGAAGGATGATGTTGGGTTTGGCTGGAGGGATGCTCTTGGTTATGGGGTGAAGGCTGGGTGCTGTAGGGGGTGGGAAGCCAGGGCTGCCCCCTCACCCGTGGGTGACTCCCCTGTGCTGGGGCAACCACGGTGCTGCAGGAGCTGGAGCTGATGGAAAACATCTTGACGAGCAAGCAAGACGAGAGCTGGGAGCAGCGGGGCCCCCGGGCCTCCTTTGCCCGCCAGGAACGGAGCCGCCTGCTTTGGGAGGATGTCAGCGTCATGGAGGAGGATGCCACCAAAGTCACCGCCCTGAAGCTGCGGCTGGATGAGTCCCAAAAAGTGCTGCTCAAGGAGCGGGAGTGAGTGCTCGAGGCATCATCCTCATGGGGTCCCAGCCAAGCTCAGGCCTGTCCCCACCGGGATGGAACGTCCCATGGGGTCCTGCCGGCTGTCACCAGTGTTTCCGCTTCCCAGGGACAAGCTGGCACTCAGCAAGAACATCGAGAAGCTGGAGGGCGAGCTCAGCCAGTGGAAGATCAAGTACGAGGAGCTCAACAAGAACAAGCAGGAGGTGATGAAGCAGGTGAGCAAGGTGCCTGGGGACCAGGGGTGCCCTGGGGAGTGGCCTTTCCCCAGGTGGGTTGCATGTCCTGATGGTTGAACATGGTGACCCACAGCCACCTCCCCAACTCCCGGGTGCTCATTAAGGGTCTTGAATAGTGCTGTTGAGCCACTTGGTCCGTCTGCAGAGGTTGGGTGGATGGGTGCAGGCAGGGCTTGGGTGGCACAAGGTGGGTGCTCGCTGCCCAGCTTGGGTGCTGTGTCCCCCCTACAGCTCAACATACTGAAGGAGATCCACCAGGACGAGCTGGGGCGCATCTCCGAGGACCTGGAGGATGAGCTGGGCGCTCGTTCCAGCATGGACAAAAAGCTGGCCGAGTTGCGTTCAGAGGTGAGGCTGAACCCCAATGCAGGGGGCCAAGGGAGCGGCGAGGGGGGTCCCCACTGCCCCCCAGCCACCCCATGTCCCTCTCCCAGATGGAGCGGCTGCAGGCAGAGAACGCAGCTGAGTGGGGCCGGCGGGAGCGGCTAGAGACAGAGAAGCTCAACCTGGAGCGGGAGAACAAGAAGTTGCGGGCGCAGATCGAGGACCTGGAGGAGGTCCTGGCTCGCAAGCGGCGCCAGACAGCCAGTGCCCTGGACACCGACCTCAAAACCATCCAGGCTGAGCTCTTTGAGAAGAACAAGGTGCCATGAGGGTGGTGCCATCCCCCGCCATTCCCTCCCTGGGTGACCCTGTCACTTCAGTGGTGGCTCAGTGTCTGCCAGGACCTCCTCAAGCCCAAACTCTGCCACCACCCTTCATGTAGGGGAAGGTGGTGACCCTGTCATTGCTCCATCAGCTCCTCCATCATGGGGTGGGGTGGTGGGAGAGGTCCCTGGGGAGGGACTAAGGGGCACCTGGCAGTGGGGGTGGCTCTCACCCACTCAGCCCCCCCACCCTGTGCCCACCGCAGGAGCTGGCTGACCTGAAGCACATCCACAGCAAGCTGAAGAAGCAGTACCAGGAGAAGATGGCTGAGCTGGCCCATGCCAACCGCCGCGTGGAGCAGCACGAGGGAGAGGTGAAGAAGCTGCGCCTGAGGGTGGAGGAGCTGAAGAAGGAGCTGGCCCAAGCTGAGGATGAGGTGGGGAAGCTTGTGCTGGTGGAGGACGTCGGGGGGTGGGCAGCTCCACTGTCTCTGTGGCTGCCAACAGCCCCATCCCATCCTTCAGCTGGATGAGGCCCACAACCAGACGCGGAAGCTGCAGCGGTCGCTGGATGAGCAGACGGAGCAAAGTGAGAGCTTCCAGGTGCAGCTGGAGCATCTGCAGTCCCGGTGAGCAGGGGACCGGGGGGGATCATGGTAGAGACCAGCAAGGACCCAAGGGTGGGATGACGTTCTCCTTGCCACCATCCCTCAATCAGTATCTCCCTGGTTGAACCCCGGGCTAAATGCAGACAAAGTGCTTCCAACATCCTTGGAGGGTGCGCAGCCATCCTTGGAGCAGCCTTCACCCGCTGCAAGCTGGATGGCATTCACCTCCCAGTTAAACCAGCAGAAGGCTGCCCACAGACCAGTACAGCCCAGTTTCACGCTGCTTGGGATTTCACCTGCTGGTACCCAGGGCCAGGGCAGGCTCCAAGCATCACGCGCCAGTTTGGGGAGGCGGGAGGTGGGTTTTATTGCTGTTAAAAACTTTCCCTGGCCTCGCTTTGCCTCTCCAGCAGTAAAGAGCTGAAATGGCCGTGAGAGATCGATGCCGCATCTCTGGGAGGTGCTGGGGGGGGGTGTTTATAATATTCCTTTATTTTATTGGGACATCTTCATTAAATCATGGAGGAATAATGGAGGCTTCATCTTCCCCCCCTCCAGCTTCCCTGCACACTCGCCCTTAAATAATTCACGCTTTCCAGTAAAACGCAGCAAACTGGTCGGATCTGACCGAGTCCTGGGCCTTTTGATTTCAAATTTGCTTCATACATTTTTGTTGAATAATTTTCACACAAGGGCGAGTGAGGAGGTAAAACCACCACAGGCTCCTGGGAGTGGGGACTCTTGGGTTTTTGTGGGGGAATCCCCCTTGTAGGGGGACGACTCCTCCCTGCTCTGCACTCTCAGCTGGGTCCCAGATGCCCAGCGTGGCGGTGTCCGGCCCTGCAGGGTTTTAGCCGGTGCCCTGCTTGTGGTGAGCATCATCCGGCGCTCCCTGGCCCTGCACTGGAGGGTCAGCCCCAGGATGGGGGGCTGATCCTGCACCCAGAGCTTGGTGGGAGCTGCAGAAACAGGATCCCACCAGGGTGCAGCCATGCTGTAAGGGTGTGGGGGGACAGGCTCGGCTTTGGCATTGCCCTGGGGCTGCGCCCTGCCGTCCCCCACCCCGGCAGCTTTCCCTCGGCAGGCTGCGGCGGCAGCAGAGCACCCCGCTTTTCGGCAAGATGCGCAGCACCCGTTTCGGCCCAGATGACGCTGGGGACGGCACCAGCGACCCCGATGAGGACGAGGACCTGCAGATCCAGGTGCCCTAGAGCCCAGGGCCAGGTGCCACCACCACAGGGACGTCCTATGGCAGTTCTCTGCCCACAAGTGCCTGTCACTGCAGAGCTCGGCCATGTGGTAACCCTTGTATAGATGGGGAAACTGAGGCACAGAATGGCAGGGAGGAATTTGCCCAGGGATGCTCCAAGCCCGCTGCCTCTTGGACAGTATCTGATGCCCCTCAGCCACCAGCATTTCCTGGGACACAGATGTGGCCACCAAAGCCACCATCACTGAGCAGCCCAAGAGGAGGAAGCGCAGGGCAGAGAGCAGCACCGAGCCCTGCAGCCAGCCACGCTCTCCTGCCCACATTTTCTATATATATTATATATATGTATGTATTTGTATATGATTTTTTTTATTATAAATACAGAGCCCAGAGGGGCCCAGGCTCTGGTGGTGGTTTGGGCTGCTGCGCTGTCCTCACGCAGGAGTGAGGATGGAGGGGACGGGGGGACACGGCATTTCTCTGCAAGACACACAGAGGGCTGGATGTGTGGCTGCTGGCGTCACCCCACTGCCATCACTGTCCCCACGCCTGAGGATGAGCCCATCTCATGGGTAAAGCCCATCCCTGTGCCTATGAAGTGAGAAGCGGGAGCTACGGAATAGCTCGTGGCCACAGAGCTGCCTGCATCTGCAGGGCTGTGGCCAGGCAGGCAGAGGTGTGCACGTCTGGGTGCTCACCCATGGGTGCAGGGTGCTTATCTGTGGATGCAGAGTGCTCGCCCTGGGGAGATGCAGAGGTGCTCACCCTGGGGAGGTGCAGGGGTGCTCACCCGTGGGTGCTGACCCCCCAGCCCAGGCCCCTGCAGCCCAGCCCCTGTGGCCAGCCCACAGAGCAGGGCCTCGCGGGGTTTTGGAGGAGTTCAGACACAACCTTATTAAAAATTAATATTTCAGTGAGCTAATCCCCTCATGCTGCCTTTTAATTGATTGGCTAAAAGCATGGCTCTTTGCTGCTTGCGGGTTTTTTTTTAATGCCCTTATATTTGCAGCGATTATTCATTTTTTTATGGCCCAACAAACGAGACTGCGGGGGTGGTGGTGACTGCAGGTGGTTTTGGTGGGGGCCCCGACAAAGCAGGGTTTCGGGGGGGGCACAGAAGGGGGGACAGGGACGAGGAGATGATTGTCTGAGCCTAGGGAGAGGCCAGACAGCAGCTTGGCAAGAGGCTGCCGCCGCGCGTCGGTTGCTGGGGGGCGTTCACTCTGAAGCCTAATGACGTGCAGGCAGGAAGCCTCTTCCAGGGCGGCCGGTTGTGGCTCTGGCTAGGCTGGGCCGGGCGAGGCCGGACCCGTAGGACGGAGGAGGCAGCTCGGGTGGGGGGGGGGCCGGGACCGGGGGAGGGGCCTAGAGGGGCGGGGGCGGGGCGGGGCCGCGCGGCTCCAGGGCTCGCAGCGACGCGGAGCCGGGCGCCGGAGCCGCACGAGCCGCCGGGGCCGCCGCCTGCAGCGGGGGGACCGGGTAAGGCCGGGGAGAACACGGCAGGGGACCGGCTGCGGGGCGGGGAGGTGACACAGGACGGGGCTTGGCCGAGGTCCGTGGTGACAAGTGCCGGGGGGGGCCGGCCCGGGGGGTGACAGTACCGAGAGGGACGATGGCGGTGGGAGCGGCGGAGATCTGGGGGTGATGGAGGAGGGGTCAGGGGTGCCCGGGTTTGCGGGTGTCCGAGGTGGCAGATCGCGGAGGGGGGCTGGGTCGGGGGGGGGGGCAGGAGGCACCCCCCCAGCATCTCTGAATGGGTGATGGGGTGGGATGGGGGGGATATTCCCCTCAGAGGCGAGCGCTGGCCCTGGTCCCTCTTGGGACAGCGGAAGGTCCCTAGGGTGGTGTCCCAGGTCCCATCACCCCCACTCCTCAGTCCCAATGGGCCACGGGCCACTCCAGAGCAGACCCCGGTGCTCCAGGGTGCCAGGCAGCAGGGCCAGCCTGGCTCTTGGGGCGGGGGGACACACAAGCCATCCCAGTGGCACCCGGATGGGCCATGGCAGTGGTTGCAGTGGCTGGAGGGGGATGCTGGGGCATAGTTGCTGTGGGATGGCCCCTCTGGGCCATCCTTGATAGGATGGATGGGGATGGATTCCCCTGGATGCTGCAGCTTTGGGGACCAGGGCGTCACCAGCACTGAGCAGTCTGGCTCCCGAGCATCCCTAGGGATGGCCCCATTGCATTTCCTAGGTTACTGCCTTCTATAGGGGATTTTTCCAGCTTGGAAAGGAACCTGGTCCCTGCCTGGTCCCGCCGCCTGGGGCTGGGGGGGACTTCCAGCCCTGGGCAGTAGGACCAGGCGAGGACCAGGCTGAGTGAGGCTGAGCTCACAGCGGGGCTGGAGGGAGGCTGCGTTGTGCCAGGGGGTGAGAGGTTGGGAGCCAGGGTCCCTTTGGCACCCAGTGCCACAGCCAAAACAACCCACGACAGAGCTGGCCTGGCCAGGCAGGAGGTCGTTAACACTGAACCCTACTGATGCCCAGCAGCCGGGGGCCATGTTGCTGCCCAAGCGAGCAGCCTGGGATGAAGGAGGGGCAGTGTGAGAGGTGATGGAGACCTGTGGGCAAGGTCCAGCATGGGTGTCCCCTGGGACACATGTTGGGGCTGCTGGGGGGTGGATCACTCGTGTGTGCCGGCCTGGCACTGCCGCGCTGGCAGGGGTTAACACTGGACTGTTCCACTCGGATGGTTCAGGCAGTGAAGGGAGGAGGAAGAGGAGGAGGAGGAGAAGGAGGAGGAGGAGGCAGAGGAGGAGGAGGAGGAGGAGAAGGAGGAGGAAGATGTCGCCCATCGATCTGTCATTTCTCTTTTCCAGCCAGGATGGGGGACTCCGCTAGCACCAAGCTGGGTCGGCGGTGAGGCGGGGGGGTACGGAGGAAAAGAATGGAGAGGGGGGGGCGAAGGTGAAGGCAGCCCCCCCCTCCCAAAATATCCCCCACCCCATCGGGCCATCGCCATGGCGACGAATTTTAACGACATCATCAAGCAAGGCTACGTGAGGATGAAGAGCAAGAAGCTGGGCGTGAGTGGGGGTCTTGGAGAATGGGGGGTGGGGGTGCACCCGTGGATTTGGGGTGCCAGTCACCTCCCATAGCAACCAGCACCCCTGGTTTTGGGTTGAATAAGCAGCATTTTGGGGGCTGTGGGGGCAGTGGGGGCAGGGGCAGGCCACTTGTTGGTACACAAATCATCCAGCAACCCCAGGGGCCCGGATCCTGCACTGGCCGGATCCTGCACCGGGTGGCACCCACTCACCGGACACTGGTCATGACGGGGATTTGGGGGGGTGTCCCTGAGCCCTCCCCTGCAGTGTCTCAGTTTCCCTCTACACTCAGTTTTGGCACCAGGGATGCCCCATGCGGGGGGGGGGGGGATTGCTGGGTGCAAATTAGGGGGGTGCTGGAGTGCAGCACCCGTAGGTGGGGGTCAGGGGGTTTGATTGCTCGCCTCCATCGCTTGGAGCTGGTGGCAACGAGCATGCTGGGTAATTTCACGCTAATTAGGGAGAACAAAGAGGGAACGGGCTTGGGGGGGGGGCATGCTTGGGGACAATGGACCTGCTACGCCCAGAGGCCAGGGCTGCGGGATAGGGGACAGGGAGATGCCGGGTTGGGGGTACCCTTGGGAGCCTTGCCCATGTTCATTAATTAAGCTCTGTAATTAGCATTGGCGGGTGGTGTGTGATGGCAGCCCTGGGATATCCCCATCCCCAGTGTCCCCTCCTGTCCCCAGGGTCAGCAGGACCAGGCAGGGGTCCTGGGGAAGGGGATGGGGACATGGGGAACAGGGTGGGGACGGGGACCCCCACCTGCACCATGGCAGCCACTGGTGCTCTCTGTCTGGCAGATCTACCGGCGGTGCTGGCTGGTCTTCCGGAAATCCTCCAGCAAAGGGCCCCAGCGCCTGGAGAAGTACCCGGATGAGAAGTCGGCGTGCCTGCGCGGGTGCCCCAAGGTGAGGGGGTGCGGTGGAGAGGTGCTGGGGTGCCAGAGCAGGTCCCTTCTCACCTAAACTTGCTGGCTGTCGCCCCATGCACTCCGGTGGGGGATGCAGCTGGGTCTGGGTGCAGCCAGGGTCTGGGTGCAGTGGCAACTGGGGTCTGGGTGCCACAGAGGCCAGGGTCTGGGTGCAACAGTGGCCAGGTTTGGGTGCAGCAAGGGCCAGGTTTGGGTGCAGCAGGGGCTGGGTGCTGGGTGCAGCAGCGGCTGGGGTCTGGCTGCCACTGGGCTCTGGGTGCAGCAGCCAGGATCTGGGTGCCACGGCAGCCAGGTCTGGGTGCAGCAGCAGCTGGAGTCTGGGTGCAGTGGGGCTGGGTTTGGGTGCAGTCCTCAGTGCCCCCCACACCCCTCCGCAGGTCACCGAGATCAGCAATGTCAAGTGCATCACCCGGCTGCCCAAGGAGACCAAGAGACAGGCCGTGGCCATCGTTTTCACCGATGACTCTGCCCGGACCTTCACCTGCGATTCGGGTATGGGGCAGTGCCCAGGGGAGCCAGGCTGGGGGTGCCAGGTGGGCCACCCCAGCTTGGCCGGGGTCGCCCAGGGACTGCCGTGGTGCCTTGCAGAGCTGGAGGCGGAGGAGTGGTACAAGACACTGTCGGTGGAGTGCCTGGGCGCCCGCCTGAACGATATCAGCCTGGGGGAGCCCGACCTGCTGGCGCCTGGTGTGCAGTACGAGCAGACTGGTGAGCGCGTGGCGGCGGGGTGCTTGCTCAGGGCTTGGCCTCGCTACGCCCCCCCCGAATTAATTTATTTTATATTTTTTTCTCCTCTCCAGACCGGTTCAACGTGTTCCTCCTCCCCTGCCCCAACCTGGACGTTTACGGCGAGTGCAAGCTGCAGATCACCCACGAAAACATCTACCTCTGGGACACGCACAACCCCCGGGTGAAGCTGGTCTCCTGGCCCCTCTGCTCCCTGCGCCGCTATGGGCGTGATGCCACCCGCTTCACCTTTGAGGCCGGACGGTGAGATGTCACCCTTGGCTGGGATGGGGACCACCACTGGGTGCCTTCATCCTGTTGGGCGCACCAGAAGGTGGCACTGCTGCCATCACCCCAGGGCAGGCCTGACACCAAGGTGATGGCCACAGCCTGCCTAGGGTGCCCCACGGCTGGGGAGGTTTGGTGCTGGAGCTGGTCCCAGCTCAGCACCACGGAGGGGACATGGGGACAGCACTTAAAGCATGGGAAGCTGGGCCAGCTGCCACCTGGGGGGGGTATTTTTTACCATCCCTCGGCCTGGGGACCCCAGTGACACCCTGTACCCCATCCCCACAGGATGTGTGACGCGGGGGAAGGTCTCTACACCTTCCAGACACAGGAGGGTGAGCAGATCTACCAGCGCGTGCACAGCGCCACATTGGCCATCGCCGAGCAGCACAAGAGGGTCCTGCTGGAGATGGAGAAGAATGTCAGGGTGAGCTCCAGCCCACCCCAGGGACACGGCTGGGGAGGGGCTCAGAGCACCCTGTGTCATCCTCACTCCCTTCTTGTCCTCTGCAGCTGCTGAACAAGGGCACTGAGCACTTCTCCTACCCTTGCACTCCTACCACCATGCTGCCCCGCAGCGCCTACTGGCACCACATCACCGGCTCCCAGAACATGGCCGAGTCCTCCAGCTACGCCGGTGAGTGTCCCCATCCCCCGCTGAGGAGCCACCACTCCTCCGGCCCTCGAGGAGTCCCCCCGCCTTGTGCAAGCCCACCCTCTGCTTCATCCCCAGGGGAGGCGTATGCGGGCGCCCAGGCCAGCTCGGACACCGACCTCCTCAACAGGTTCATCTTGCTGAAGCCAAAGTCCTCCAAAAGCGACAAGCCTGAAAGCAGGGAGCCCACATCGTCCCCATGAGCCAGCAGGGGGGAACACAGCAGGGGTCCCCGTTTTCTTCCCCGAGGGGTGGCAAGGACACAGGCAGCCACCCCTCCGAGTCCCCAGGGAGACCCAGCTGGGGCATCCTCCATGCCAAGACCTTGGGGGAGCAGGCACTGGCTCG
The DNA here is from genome assembly GCF_047370975.1 of Nipponia nippon. NCBI lineage: Eukaryota > Metazoa > Chordata > Aves > Pelecaniformes > Threskiornithidae > Nipponia > Nipponia nippon. Next base: position 30,932,060 of record NW_028262391.1, read on the forward strand.
CGCCCTGGCCTGACATTAGCGGAGGTGACAGCTGGCTCAGCCTTGACTGGCTTGAAATATATATTGAATATCGGTATGATAAGAGATTTTTCCTTTTTACACAGACGCAAAGTTCATGACTGCCGAAGAGCCCTTGGGCAGAAATGCTCAGAGGTTTTTGACTCTTAGGGATTCAGCTGGGAGGTGGGGGAGGGGGGTCAAGAAGTTTGGTGTGTTTTCTGCGAGGGGCGGGGAGGCTGGAGCATCACCCTGCCATGGGGATGGAGCGGGAGCAGCACTGGAGGATGCAGCTGTGCCAGGCTGAAGGCATGGGGCACCAGCATCTCGCCCTCCTCATGAAGAGTAGGGTGCTCCTGGGGTCACCCCTGACCTGATTTTTGCACTTCTTGAAGCTATTTAAACACTCGCTGTAGAATTGAGATGTCTCAGGAGAAACTGGTTTTTCTTCCAGGGGGGTCAGCTGGGGTGAGCGGCCGGGCAGAGCCGAGCCCCCCCAGCTTTCCTGGGCTGCTCTCACCACAGCACCCCTTGCTCCTCCACCCGCAGCTGCTTCCCCCGGCCATGCCCCTGGTTTTTCTGCTGGTGGGCAACCCAGGGACAGGTTTTGGCCAGTAGCATCTGTCCCTTGAGGGGCAGCTTTGCAGATATAAAAAGTCCCTGGGCAGTGAAGCCCATGCTGATGAGGGAAGAGCCGTGTTTCTCCGTGCACCCCCATTCCCATCGTCCTCGCTCCCTCCTCACTGGCCGGTTGAAAGCCCTCACCGAGGGGGGCAGCTGGGCTTCATGTGCTGAACTCAAAAGCAATTGATTTTTTCTAGTTCTCCTATTTATTGACCTCCTTTAGAAGGGCTATCTTTTTATTGCCGTGCAAACTTTGGTGTTTCTTTGGAGTCTTCTTTCGGTCTGGGTTGGGTGGTCGGTGGTTTTATTTCCGCCCTTAAAGCTCCAGGTCTATGCTTTGGGGACGGGGAGTGTCGTGACGTGGGAACCTGTGGTCTGTAAATACTGTGTCTTGGGTTTGTGTAGCTTGTGGCTGAGGCTGGGGAGCTCCTGCAGGGACAGCAGGATGGAGAAGGGCTGCTCCCTGCTCTCTGCAGCACAGCTGGGTGCAGAGGGGCTCATCAGCAACCCAGCACCACCCAGTAGCACGTCCTTCCCCGGCTGAGAGGTGTAACCTGCTCCCTTTTCCTGGCTACACATCTCAGCTGGAAAAGATTTAACATTTATTACCAAAAATGTTTGAGTTTTCTTTTTTTTTTAAGGAGTTGCTCAATGAATAAACAACCCTTATCCACCCTTCCTGTTTGTCTGTTCCATCCAAATGCACTCGGGAAGCACAAGTGGGAGTAGCGCCTGCCAGAGAGAAAAATGCTGATGGGGGGAGATTTCCTAACATTCCTGGCAGCGCGCTTGGCTGAAAGCTTTGTTCTGCCTCCAGCCATGGCCAGGACATTTCAAGTGAAGCCCTGAAACCACTGGGGAGGGAAGAAGGGTGGAGCAAGTTGCCACCCTCCATCAAACAACCCCGAGTGAAACAGGATGCCAGCACCCCACTGTCACCCCTCACCTCCAGCCGCTCGCGGCTCCAGGGATGCGCCAGGGCACTGGTGGCTCCAAATCCCCAGGCAAAGGAGTTTCATAGAATTATTAAGGCTGGAAAAGACCTCTGAGATCATCCAGTCCAACTGTTTCAAGCTTCTCCATCTCCCAGCTCTTCCAGAATCGTGCCAGTTTGGTTATCCATGCCATGACTGACTGGCAGAGCACGGGCCTCATGGCAAGACAGCCATGCCAGCCAGGGCAGCGCTCCCTCCAAGGACGGGGACAGCTCTTGGGGAGCCATGGCGCAGCCGGCTGTGCCACGGCAAGGACACCGAAGCAGCAGCCCGGCTGCAGCAGCTCTTCCCTGGAGGAGAAAGTAGCGCTGACTCAGGCTGCTCTCTCCAGTTCAGGCTGAGCACCCATCCCTGCTCCCCGAGCCATTCCCATGCTTCACGTCCACGCTGGGATGAGCGCAGTGGCACACACACCTTCCCCTCCCTCCCAGCCACGACGGTAAGGAAGAGGCAGATCTTTCCAGGAAAGTGCCACCGAGAAGCTGATCCCAAGTCCTGCTGGGCGCTAACAGACGGGAGGAGAAAGGATGACCCGGGCAATTGCCGCAGCCCTTCAGCCACTGCCACAGTCGTCACAGTTTGGGACCAGCATCAAGCTCCAGCCCAGCACACGACCCACCTTGGGGCTGTGGGCACACTGGAAGCTGTCAGCCAGGGGTTATTAATGACAGACTCCCTGCCATCCCAGCTCCTGACATGAAGATTATATAGCACATGGGTAGAGTCTGCTCCAAAGGAGTCTTTAAATACAGCTAAGCCTGCCTGACCCATCTGGGCTCCCCTGCAGCACTGCCTTCTGCAGCATCTCACTTACCAGCCCTGCTTCAAACAGCTGCTTTAAATGTAGCGCTGGATCGGTAAATGACGGGCTACCTGCTGGAGGGTGTTCTGGTCTCCTTAGGAGATAATGTCAAGAGCAGCAATCAGCAGTAGAGAGCAATGCTCCCTCCAAAGCAGATCTCATTAAGTTAATGTCTATTGAAGACAAGTAAATGATGTGACATCTCCTCCTGCAGCCATGGATGAGCTTTCAGGGATGACAGAACACAGTGGGTAAGGCTTTATTCAGCACAGTAAGGAACAGACATGCAAATAAGGTAGGGTTGTGTAACCAAGGTACATGCTTCCCAATCCCAAACGCCACATGGCCAGAATCCAAAACTCTGTCCTAAAACTCTGGGATCACTTAGAGAAAAAGCCTGTCCTAGCAAAGATGCTCACCGATTCCCCTCCTGCTTTACCCTACACATTACGATGGCTTTCCCTGGGAAGGGGGGCCAAGGAAGAGGTGTCATCAACCAGCAGAGCTGGGTCAGGAAAAGCAGGAGATGGGGCAGCAAAAGCCTTGGTCCAGAGCGCTGGAACCTTCTGCATCACTCACACCTGAGCTCTCTCTTGCAAGGGGCCACCTCAGTTTATAGTGAGAACATCGCTCTGAATCTCATGGCTCAGCTGGGTCTGGAGGTCGCTCAGTTTCTTCTTCAGGCCAGACAGCGCGGAGAGAACGATGGTCTCAGGGCGCAGAGAACCACAGGACTCCACGTTGTAATAAAACCTGAGGTTACAAGTCAGGGGAATAAGTTGACATCTGCTCTGCGAGGAGGTACAAAACCAGAGAGCACCCACAGAGCAGTTCCAGCCCATCCTGACCCACCACAGGGAGATCTGCTGGGAATCCCAACCATCAGCATCATTCACCTCCCAGCCGGACAACAGCCAGTGCTGCCCCTTTACAACCATCACACCAACACTCGTGACTCCACAGGCTGCAAGAGCATTTCTGAGATTTTCTCCATTCAGCACTGTGACCTGCAAGCCAGCACAGAGCCCCACGCCAGGGAGTTAGACTGGCTGCAGGCACTTCTGTAGTGCAAATAACCCAGAAGAGGGGGTACCACCAGCAATCAGAGCACAAGAGACCCACACAGGTGAATAGATATCCTAAACCATTTTCCCCCAAAGGCCTCACACTTCACTGAGTGCTGCACTGCCCTACTTGGTAACATGAACTCAGGAGAGCTGTCTAGTATCTCCCAGAGGGGAAAACCTGCCAGGCCTGGGCATATCACCAGTTAACTCCAACTTCTGCCCTGCTGTTCAGGGAACACCAGCTTCCTGGGTTGGCAAACTTCAGCACAGAGTAGACACGTTTGCATTAACAAAAGCCGACAAGATGCACCCAGCCTGTCCCCCCCCATTTTCTAGCTGAGGCAGCGCATTCAGCTTCCTACCTCTCTGGCTTCCCATTGGGGTCATAGGGAGCCTGAGCATCCTCCTCGTCAATCTCCGAGTACTCACTTTTGGGCCTGGAATCAAAAAGCAGGAAAAGGTTAGCAGGGAGCCCACATTCTAGCCTGGTCCCACAGCACCCAGGCACTCTGCGGCACTGTTTGGCCCCAGAGAGTGAGCACTGGGGCTCACGTCCAGCAGGCAAAGGAGCAGCCATCAAACACCAAGTCACAGAAAAAAGCTCAGTCCCACGTTGCCCTTTCTAGCTCCTCACTAATGCCACGCAGTCACCCAGCAGAGCTGGAGGATAAGGATCAGCCCCGCTCTGCCCAAACTCAGTGAGCCCTGTGTGGAGTACTGTGGCTCCATCCACCTACACTGGCACAATCTGGCAAGTACTTACAGCAAAGGCATGCCGATGCCTGAAGGGACTGTGTTCATGGAGCCTGGACGCTGTTCATGGAGCCATGCACCTTGTGTTATCTTTTCTTTCTACTTTTCACTGGCCCAGGAAAACACCAGAGCACTCCAGCACTCAGTTTGTGCAGCACAGCTGAGATGGGAAGGCCCAGTCAGCTTGTGCCCAGCAGGGAACAATCTCCTGTACTTCAAACACCAGCTGCATCAGTGAGCCCCGTCCTGATGTCCTGCACCTCCACTCCTCTACAGACATCGCTACCAAAATTACTGCAATACCCATGCATCAGCTAGGCCAACACATCTTTCTACCCGTTGCATCCCTTGGCTTATCATCATACCAGACAGACTGTTTAAAAGCGCTTAATCCATGTAAGAAAACCCAAAGCCTTGAGCTGTCTGAGAAGCCAGCACAGAAAATCCCATGCTCACCAAGGTCTCCTGCTGGCCTTCCTCTGCCCCAGCGATGTCAAGAAAGGCTGATCCTAGCACCTTACCATCAGCTGCCTTAAATAAAACTGCACTTCCCAAACAAATCCTCTGTCTGTAACACACCACTGAGAGAGATAAAGCGTTAATGGAGCTGGGTCTTCACATTACTTCCAAAATCATCCATGACCAAAAACAGGGCAGAGGTTTCCACCATCACGATAGCTGCTTTGAGAGTCCAGCTGCGTGCCAGTGCTCTGCCAACAGCCTCAAAAAAGCAACTAGCATGTAAAACCAAGCCAAAAATAATAGCTAGCCTTGGATAGCAGAGGCCTTTGTCTCTGTATTGTCTTCACGGGGAATCAGATGAACTTGGAAAGACAGACGTATCATCAGGGAACAGGCAGCTCCAATGGCAATCTTTCTTCGTGATTTTTACAACTTTTACATGTATTTTGTCAAGAACTTCTCAAAAACTGTTTCCAGTTACCCAGTCTGTTGTATAACACACCAGGTTTCTAAAGACGCAGCCGACTGCCACCGAACAAAAGAATCCACATTTGCAGCTACCTTGGGCCACCCAGCCAGGGAAGCACCTCATTGCCAAGGTACATGTGCTCAGCCACGCACCTGGGGCTGTTCTCTGCAACACTGACGTCTCCAAAAGCCCAGACTCTCCTAAATTCACACTGTGACAAAAAGGCAGTAAACCCAATAAAGCCTCCTCTGTCTGTCCAACTCAAAGCAGTATTCCAAGTCTGTCACTTCATCAGTGTCAAAGACTTACTATCTAGCACTACAGAAACTAAACCAGAGAATTTTTACAGCAACAAAATAAAGCCTAAGATTATTTCAAATCCTGATTTGAAATTCCACATCAGAGAGACATTCTTGCTTCTCATGCATCCAATCTATCACTCAGACAATCAACTAAACTTTGGGGCAATTTACCTGACACAGATCATTTGGAAACTTCAAAACTATCCAGTTCCACCCCCAAAACTGCTGGTGACAAAGGACAGGCCGACACATGAACTCTTGTGACATGCTCCTGACTACAAAACTGCTGAGCAGCATCCTCCTCGGCTCTGCACCACCTCACCACAACTGGCCTCTCACAGACTTTCCCCCCCCCGACAGCCTAGTCTGTAGCTGGCAGTTCCCAAAGCCTAGCTTCAGTCCACATGTACAGATCAACACTAAGGAAAATGCCCATTTCCAGATTTCTGGCACTACCAGCCAGCCTGGTTCCTACTGCAGATCCCAGAGCACCACCCTGACGAAGTGCTGAAGGAGCTGAACGCCTGGCATGTCCCGTTCTCACCCAGACTGACTGAACCGGACCCACAAACGTGCCCTACAGAGCCCAACAAAGCCAAACGGGGTTCGCTCCTTCCATCTGTAAAACAGGGCTGGGATCTGCCTGCAGCCATCCCAGCCCATTTCATGCATGTTACGGATTCACTTGCAACTCCACCCTCAGCGACAAAAGGCTTCTCAAGTCTCCCGAGTGCAAACCTAGCCGCACAGGATCTCCATGACAGCTCCTGAGTAGAAAGCCTCTAGCAGTCCAGCTGAGGTGTGAAATCTAGGCTAACTGCACCCCCAGGAAGCTCATTTACTGATAGCTAACTTAGCAAGGGACAGCGTAAAGCCACACTCTGTGATGTGTCCAAGCGCCCAGGCTCAAAGTGGACAGTGTGGAGGTACAGCAGCCCACTACCTGCCTGCTACTGCTTGCAGCCATTTGCACAGTCAAATTTGGCAGCACAAGGCCTGGCAGCAACAGGAAGAAAATGCACTGAGCCCCTTCTGCCACTCAGCCTCCTCTCCAGCTGCAGCTCTGCTCAGGCTTTTGTTCCCACTTGCTCAGCCCTGGCTTCTGTGGTCCCTGCACCAAATCCTGCTCATGTACCGAGGTCTTCCTGATCTTGAGTGCAGCTCTGGCTGCTGCCCTGCTGTTACAGCAGCATATCCACCATCCCCTCTAGTCCCTGCTCTCAGCCTGCCTTGGCTAAAATACCTGGTTCCTCGCTCTGCCGCTGCCTCCAGCGTGCTCGATGACAGGATGTCTGCTAGGTGGTCACTGGGATGCAGAGCCAGGAGCAGCTCAGGTATCTACTCATGGAAAAGTGCTGTTCGGTAAAGTCCTTGCCCTGACCACAGCAGGGCCGCAGCTTTCCAAAAGCAAAATCATGTCACTTTTAGATGAGACACAGTGTGCTACCGGTGCAGAATATGTCATGGCAGAGGAAAGGGCCAACGAGGAAAACTCCACTGCTGGAGCTCCAGCAGTGAGATGTATGGGTGAAATCAGAGCCACACACTGGGCTTCCTCAAACAAACAGGGCTGCAAAATCAGCCTTGCAACCTCACCGTCTGCTCTTTGCTCTCATAGCAACCTCTTCTACCTTGCATGGATCTATTCCTTCCTCAGATCTTACCCTGATCGACATACCACTTGCATAGGGAAGAAGTAACAGGAACTACTTGTGGGAAAGAACATGAAAGCAAGCGAAGTAAAACAGCAGTGACAGTATGTGAGGAGAGGACAAGAGATGGCCACAAACCAGTCCACCTTGCATACAGCTGCAACCAAGTGACTGGCTTTGGTACCTTTAACACAGAAACAGAGTCTGTGCAAGGGGAAGCAACAGGCACGCTCACAATCAGCGACCCAAATTATCCCCAGGGCTGAAATGTAGGTGCCTACTGGACAATCTTTTCCAGTCCCTCCAGACAGACATCAGGACATACCACTCCTCTGGTTTGGGGTACACGGTGTGCCTCAGTGCGTTGTCTGGGTCATACTCGAAGGCTACGCCTGCCGTGGGGTTCCACTTGGCATGCTCCTTGCCAAAGCCCTTCTTGGCATAGGCTCGCAGTCTCAGCTCTTGGCCCTTCCGCAGCTTCACAATGAGGATGTCTGCGGAAAAGCACACACCCATTTGAGAAGGCTGCAGAAGAGAAATGAGTGTGCAGATCACACTAGGGCAAAGGCAGGAATTTTTAGTGCCCAGGAAGATGTCACCAGAAGCCAGGGTTCACTTCGATTCTTAGAAGGGCTCATCTGTGTCCTCAGCAAAGCTGGGAAACATCTTGCTAAGTAAAAAGGAGTTGCACGTATACCCAGAGGCACAGCTCAGGCCCCCAGGCAACAGCAGACAGCACAGCATTTTGCATCTTTGCTGCCTCTAAGCTCTCACAAGGAGAGAGAAGCACCCTCTGACACAGGACTTTAGTTCTGGGGATAACCTTCAAGTGGCATTAAGATAAAACGCTAACGCCACTGATGGAGTGATGCTGGTGTCTCTCAACTGCCAGCTTTACAGCTGCCTTACAGTTACACAGCTAGTAAAGGAAAAATGAGTTCAAAGAGCCTGAAAGAAAAATTCGTTTCCTCCTCCAGCTCTTACTCCCAGTGGACTTACCATCCTGCTCCACATAGTCATTGGGGTCATTGTCTCTGCTCCGAGATGTTACCTGCAGAAGAACAAAAGCAAGCGAATTAATGGCAAGATCAATTTTTTTCCCCACATCAGATAGCAGTTGCCTACAAAAATTAGAGACTGCAGAGAGCCACTCCAGAGTGACTTACAGCAACAAATCCAGCCCACCCTCTTTAACGGAAATCGGGACAATTCAGGCAGCTGCAGCTAGGTACACGATACATCACTCCACCAGCCTGCTAGCCTCCCGAGCTGCTCTCCCCCACAGGACAGAGAGTGCTCCAGCCCAGTGCCACTGCGTGGTTCTGTGACACAGCCCAAGGTCACTCCCACGACTGCTGGCAGGTGACACACAGCATTCGCAGCACCTCAGCTGAAGCAAGCAAGAAACAGTGGGCTCCAGCTAGGCTTTAACCAGGCAAACACTGTCACCAGCCACCAGAAACAGCCCCCAGGTTGTGGTGACATCCAGATGCGGCCTCAATAGCATTTTAAAACACTCTCCATTAAGGCCCTTTGCTGCTTTGGCTCTGCCAACCCTTCCCAAGGTGACTGGGCAAGAGCCATTTGGCAGCAGTGCCCTGGCCCGGGCTCCTCACACCTTGCTGTGTTGAGAGCCAAGAACCAGAAAACCAGAGACCTCTGGACTGCTGCCAAGCCTTCGAAGAGACTGACCTTGCCCGAGCCCTGGCAGCAAGCCGGCAGAAGGCAGTGACATGGCAGCACGACAGAAGCACACGCACTCCTGGGTGTTCGACGCAAGATGGAAGGGCTACACTAAAACCTCCCAAGAGTTTGAGATGAGGGATGCCAGATGAGGCTTTAACAAGGCCATACTGCTTTGACACACCATCACACAGCAAATGAAGGACAACAAGGCGAAGAAGAGGAGGGCATTGGTACACACTGCTGTTTCTGCAGATATTCCTGCTTTGCCCTCCCATTATGTTTTAAGTAGTAAGGGCTTTAGGCAACGTGAAACACGCCTGAAGGCCTTGTTTTGTCCACGTCCCATGTGTTTGCCAGCCCCGCCTCCACAGGAACATAGAGAGGGGACTCACTGACAAGCAAAGGGATTTCACTGACCGGTATGACCCGGGGGTTGTTGGAGATGAGATCGCGGGACGTGACATGACGAGTCTGGTCTTCATTGCACCGGACATCAAGGGTGAACTCCACAGAGCACTCCGGACAGAACTCATCACACGTGCAGTCCTGGGACAGACACAGGTCAAGATCTTTACGCCAGACCTCTCCCAGCAAGAGATTAGTAGCACTTCCCATCAGATCAGACACCCACCACTATCAAAATAAGTACCCACGATATTTTGCTCGACTCACTCTGGAATATTGCATCTTATCCACAATGTCATCGCTGGTGAGTGGGATGAGACCTGTGGGAAGAAGGAAATTGGGGAAATGCCTGAGTGAGACCATTGGAGCACCCACCCTCCTGCCAAGACGGGCAGAGGGAGAGCAGTCTCCTGACAAAGCTGCTTCAGCGTCTCCAAACTGATTTCACCCACGATCTCTGCCATGCTGCATGTCTTCATCTTCCTCCCCATGCCCATCACTCACCCAGCCTGTGTGCAATGAATTCATCATGGAGCACAGAGGAGTTGGCGTCTATCTGGACCCAGTCAATGGCTACAGAGAGGAAAAAGTCACAAGCTGAGAAATATTTCTGTGGGGAAAAGTCAAGCAGTTCACGAGGACATGGAAAACGTTACGGAGACTACAGTGAAGCTGAGACAGCATCTGGTAATACATAGTACTGGCTAAACAGGGGTAAGGTGAGCGGAAGGCAGCTTGGAGATGGCAGGGAAAATGGAGAAGTGATGAGAGCAACGGGATGGCAGCCCAAGGGACCGTGACCCAGGTAAGCAACAGGCGGTACCTATGATGGGGACTTCTGCAATGAAGACTCTTCGAATTGAATTTGCCACCCTGAGGGAGAGAAACACCCGTGTTTAAGGAACATGGAGCTTCATGACGCACCGGCCTGCCTGCGGACACGCGAGGGGTCGCAGGCCGGGGCTGAGGCCCGGGCTTTGCCTCGGAGGCCCCGACCGGGCCTGCAGCAGGGCTGCGTGCTGGCAGGAGGCCGCGGCCCGAACGGGGCTATCCCGCGGCCCGGCCCGCTTTCCCCCGGCGGGCTGCACCCCCCCACCCACGGCGAGGGAGGCAGAGCCTGCGGGGGCCGCCCCCGAGCTCCGCCACCGCGGCCTGGTTCGTCCCCGGGCCCGCCCGGCCCGGCCCGGCCCCGCCCCGCGGCGGTGCTCACGCCAGGTCCGTGTTTTCGATGATGAACTTGACGTTCTCGTCCGTCAGCTCGGTGATGCGCACCGTGGGCTGGTTAGCGTACGGCATGGCCGCCCCGCTCCCGCTCCCGCTCCCGCACCCCTCCGCCGCCGCCGCCCGCGCCCGCCCCCTGGCGGCCGCCGCCGCCGCCGCCGCCTCCCGGAGGACCCGCCCGGAGGACCCGCCCGGTCCGTCCCCGCCCCGCTCCCCCGCTCCGCCACCGGTGCTCCCCCAAAAAGAGTCCGTGCTAGGCTGGGGTGCGGTTTTATTGGTGCCGGGGAAGGGTCGGGCGCGGCCCGTTTTCGCTCCCGCGCCGTCAGCGGCGGCTCCCTCCTCACCGGCGCTGGTTCAACCCCGCCAGGTTTCTGATCTGCGGGGCAGAGGGAGAAGGGGGTTAAGCACCCGTGCCCCGGGGGCAGAGGCCTTGCTCAGCCCTGGAGGTTTCAGCACTGCTGGGCAGCAGGTCTGGCTCCGGAATGGGCCTCGGGAGCCGGAGCGAAGGGGGGCTGTGCGCTTGGGAGCTGAGAGGTGCGGGCGAAAGGCACCGTTTGTGGTCAGAGGACGGGGATGAATGCACAAGGGTTGGAGAAATATCCCCCCAGATCCAGCCACAGGCATCCCTCTGACCTGAACCTGCTCTCTAGGTCAGTAGGTTTCAGCTTGGTTTTACTTCTGCAGCCGCACGGCCCCCAACAGTGAATTTAAGCCTTTGAGGCATTCAGCTCGCTTGTCTGTTTGGCAGAGACCTGGAGAGCTCAGCACCCCTGTACAGCACTCTCAGACATGGGAGTTTCAGACTGGTTGCCCCTAACGGTTAACCTACTGGGACGATTTTGCCCTAAAACCAGCTGGCTGCAACCCACCCCCCTTCAGAAGCAGCCTAGTTCCTCCTGTTTATCTGCACAGGGGATCTGTGGCACGAACAGACTAAACATTCGGTAATAGGAGACATCTCAGACCCAAACTGCATGGATGCAATTTGCAGGAGAGCATCATGTTGACATACAAGAGCACAAACAGAGTGCGGGGATTTCTCTAGTGGAGGATCCTTTTGGCATAACGCAGATGCGAAAGCAGAGGCAGGCTGAGAAATGCTAAAGATCTGAAACAATTCCACCATAACTGCAGGGGGAAGGAGGTGGGAGAAATTCTCGAGAACTGCTTCATACAGTAAAAATGATTTCTAAATTATGTTCCAGCCTATTTGTCTTCTACTGGTGAGCACAAGGAAAACTTATTTCACGTAACAAGGAAATCACTTTGCTGCTAAGTGCAAAGGGAGTTGTCCAAAAATAGAATCACAGGGAAGCCCTGAAGCCCTTCAAAAATCATTCCTTGGTACACAAAGGATTGTCTCCTATCCCAGAGGAAGTGCAGCTCCCCCTGCATGGACACAAAGCAGTCCACGATGCTACCGAGAAGTGAATGAATTCTTGGAAGGACACTGCAGTTAACTGAAACAGCTCGAGGAAGCCACCCTGCTGTGGCTTAGGGCCGGGTGCCACCTCCCGTGCGTCCATGGGGGCACAGACCTTCCATCAAGATCTCCCACGCAGGGACTGGCAGAGGAAGAGATCTTCTGATAAGTGATGGAGAACAGTTGTATTTATTCTGATCGCCTGTGTCTCATCCCTAAAGCCCTCCCTGCAGCTTCAGACTTAATTTTTTACACTCTATTACAAGTTCTTTCACCACAAAACAGAGAACTAACCACAAACCACCCAGAAAATGATCCTTACATGTAGTTAAGTTATGAAAGACAATTCTTTTTCATGTTGTCTGTCCTCTATATTTGGGAGGAAAGACATGCTGACATTCAGCATGAAAGGAAACAGAAACAATTCTGCCCTTACAGCCCTGATGGTTTCAGCATTACTTACAGTAACTGCAGCTCCCATCAGGCCCTGGACAACTGCTTCTCCAGTTGACTGTACCTAGGAGACACAAGGAGAACACAACCTTTTGCTTTCTTCTGCAGTTATACTTGTGGCCACCCAAACACAGAGACATAACGCACAACAAACATGTATTTGCTACAGAAAGGTGCTGACAGAAGCCAAGCACTGCAGACAAACGATAGCCAGAGATAAGAAACACAGAACAGATTTCCTGGGAATATATGTCTCTCAACCATTGGGCCAGTCTGACAAAGAGGGCACCTATATATGTCATTTTACTAGAAAATATGTAAGCATTTATTGATGTTGAACCAACAGCTCTTATGCAGTCACCTGCCAGTACAAGGTGGTCTCTCAGCAGACGTGTGGTCTGCATGATCAAAAAGCCAGGTCTGTCTGCATGTATATTCGGGGAGAAGGGGGATGCTGCATGTGTATACCTTGCCCATAACGTTACCTGATTAGCTGTATTGCCCATGTTCATGGCATCAGCTACTCTGTTTTCCAGGAAGCGCCAAGTGTCCTCGAAGTCAGGGGATGAATCCTGCATCATCACCAGTTCGGTGGTGTTGTAGATGCCAGTGAGCACAGCCCGACGAGTATACCAGTTAAACTGCAAGGGCATGAAATGAGAGAGAGAGAAAGAAAGGTTTGACCTGAATGCAGCTTAAGAATGCAGCTCACAAAAGCAGACCAGAGAATGGCAAAGGAAAAATAGCATACATATAGCACATTCCTTCCCCACTTAAACTGTGTTACTTGTCTCTGTGATGCAGTGGGCCACCAGCCAACATGGACATCTGACAGCGCAGCTGCTCCTGCGGCACCAGACAGAGGTCACAAGTACGGTGTCTAAAACTGCTGAACAAAATCCCCACCACCTGCTTCTGGTTGCAAGCAGGCACCTGCAGCAGACAGCAAGGAATTCTCCCTTGCCCAGCTAGCCTGCGTGCACGGCGCAAGAGTTCACCTTTGCTTTACAGACTGCTAGCAGGCAATGGAAAGCTCCAATTCTAGATCTGATTAGATGAGAAAAGGCTATATTTAGTACTGAACTTGAGCTGCAGTTCACACCAGATACAAGCACGAAGAAAGGGACCGAACAGAGGACAGAACGGTGCAAGACAGCACACAGAGGTACACCTTTCCCAAATCCTATCATTGAAATACCAGTACTGCCTGCTGAATCACTAAATGCATCAGTACACTGCTGGCAGCAATACCATAGGATGTGTTACAACAATAGGTTACACAATGCAAAGATGCACAAATAACTAAAACTCTTCAGTTTTTCCAGTTGCACTTGCACCACTGGCAGGTGAAATATAAACATTTTTAAAAATGAGTCTTCAACTTCATTTGCTGCTATTACAGTGATTAAACTGTTTGGGTACCTGGAAAAAATGCTGGTTGTTCCATTAACAATTACAAAGCAACAGAGAAATGAAAACACCAGCCTTGATTTTGAAAACAACAGTTGGCTCGAAAGCTCTACTGTCTGCACCAGGACCTGCAAACTTTGACAAGGGGACAAACATGAGGGATGTTGCCACTTGCAGCTGGATTTCTCAGGTGCCTGAAAGCAAACTGTTTATGTTGATTCTCCTCCTGCTCTGAAAAAAACACCTGAACGGTTCTCTGAGGCATGGGCATACTCTACCTAGCTCCTGGCATTGCAAAGAGCGCTCCACTGCGAGTGACGTTAAGCCCCTTTACTGGGAAAGAGGAAGGGGGCTCAGCATCACAGCTTCCCCAGAAAACTCTTGTAACGGGTCAGAAGGTGCAAACAAAAGACAAACTTCAGAACCTCTCCTACATTCTGTGTTGGTGAGGAGATTTTAGGAACAGCTCAGTGCAGACACTGACTCTGACGTGTTGATTTGACTTTCATAACCCGTAAGGGACTTGCAGTTCCTGACACAATCACAGTCTTTCAGTTCTCTTCTGGTTTATTTCTTTAATTTTTCTGTCATCTTATTTATTTTTCACTGCAGTAGCTTCTCTTTTATACTCAGATGAAAGAAGCTTATTAAAGTAGTTTGTTAAAATGGTTCATTTAGCTTTTCCCATCTCTCCCTACATCTATATGAATTAAAGTAATTTATTAATTGCTTTAATTAAGGTTATAATTTTCTTTTATTTCCTGCCAGAAAGATGAAAGCTTTAATAAGCTACTGGTATTTTTAGGTAAGTTCTTTAAAGGTTTTCAAGTCAGATCTGTAAATGCTACTGCTGGTGGAAGAGACAGCTGCTTCAACAGAGACGCTGCTTGCTCACTGAATACTGGATCAACTTCTTAGTCTCAAAATCTCAACAATTTTGTCTGTGTCTTCAAAAAAAAAAAAAGAGCACTTAAAAGAGTCTAGGAAAGTAGGTCCTTTTAATTTGCACTAATCCCATTGGCATTAATTTGCATTTAGTCCCATTGGCTCCTAAGTCTCTTTGGAAATTAGACTATAGCTTATAAGGACCCTTGGGTGCTTCTGCAAATGTCTTCCTCATTCAACAAACAGATCATTTCAAGAGAGACGTGGCCTGATGCCTTCTTCAACCCATCATTTTGCTGAAGTGCCGAGGGGTAGAACCAGCTGGTCTGTGAAGCACAAAGACTTACGTCTGTAGACTGGTCTCCAGCATAGTGCCATATATCATCAATCATGCTGGTGAGGAGGTTGAGGCTGGAAGGGATGTTATGAGGGAGCAACAGGATGCTCAGAGCCTGTGAAGGAAACACACAGATAAATGGGAGAGTCGAAGAGAGAAGGACATAGCATTAAAGCAGACCAACACTGCTCTGCTCTGTTATCTTTTCCCTGTTGCTGTTGACTTGCCTCCAGCTCCCAGTGACAAGTCCTCCCAGATCTTTTCAGCTTGCACCGGCCTTTCCAAGCGGCAGGATTTGCAGGGAATGTACAGCGTGGCAGCTGAGCTCAGGCCTCAGCCTGTACTGGAGCCCAAAGCTCCCCACTCAGCTCAAACACCACTGTGTTGTCTGTCCTGAGCTGCCTCTCCAGGAATGGAAAGACAGCACAGGCTGAGCTGACTCACACTTGTGCTGTGCCCCTATGGGCAGGGAGTCAAATCTGTTGTTTCTCTGAATTTCACTTTGAACTCAAAGCTGCTACCAAGGACAGAACAGCCAGCCATAATGGCCCTACTGGGATCCTGCAGCCTTTGAACATAATAACGCAATGCCAGAAGAGTCACAAACCACCCACATCCTTCCCAAGACAAGTTATGCTAGTCTGGAACAAAAACATGAATCCTGTCTTCTCTCTCTGCAAGGAGTGCTGGATTCAGTTGCCCAGAGGCCAGCAGTGGTTCTGGACAACAGCAGTTGACTTTGCAGCAATCTTTGCAGCCCAAGGTTGGGAACTCTTTGCTTGTTACTGAGACCACAATTCAATTCCCTTCTCACCCTGGGAAGAAAGGCTTCAGACTTAAATCTGAATTTTGAACGGAGCCCTCTCAGTTCACAGTTCACATTTGCATGCTAGGCAGGCAGTTTCTTGCAAGAAAGCAGTAGTTCTGCATTTCCAGGCATCAGATGATACCAGTGCAACCAGAACAATGCTGCAAGGAGCCTGACTCGCAGTGACACTGCAAATAGGACTGAGCAGAGACACAGGTGGTGCCTGGGGATCCCAGATGGGTGGAGTGAAGGACGGAGAGGTTTGCCATTCCGAAACTGCAAGAAATAGTTGTTTTAAGGACACCTTTAACTGCCTTCTTCCAAGGGTGCTCTCCTCTTGAAGGGTATGAATCATTTGAAACCAGCAAGGGTTTCATTTACAACCTTGAACTACTTTGGTGGAGAGACTACATTGAAGGCCACAGAGTGTTTAAAATACACACAAAAAAAGAGAAAATCTTGATATTCATTTCATACCTGGGGCCATTTCTCAATATATGGAATCAGCATCCTCAGTCTGGCTTCCACGGCATCTCTCAGGAATTGATCTGTAGGCTTCTTTCTGGGTGAAGAAAACAAAATACAAATATGAAGAACATCCAAGTTAAACTCAGTTCTGAACTTGAAAGATCGGTCTCTTGCCTGCCTCAGCAACAGATATGCAAAGTATTATGTATCCTTCATGCCTCTGGTTCAACTTTGTATCTGGGAAGGTGGTTTTATTTGGGTAAATTACATTTTTTACTTAAATTATCTGTGTCCCAGGTGGCCCCTCTGTCTATCCAGTCCCCAAAGCCTGCCAAGAAAGATGTCTTTTCATACCCAATACTCACTCTGCTTCGCCCAACTGAACTAATTTTTGTTCCTGCTCCAGCAGGTCAGACAGCTTGGTGTTGCACTGAGACACGAAGTGCAGGATCAGTTCACTGCCATCACTGTGGAACATCCCTGCGGCAGCAACAGAGAGACCCAGGGTCTGTAGGGAAGAGGGGAGAAGCACAGACTGGGTCATACACTGCTAAGCAGGATGCAGCTAGAAAATACATTGTATTTATTTTGTGAATGAAGTTATATGAATTTAAACAAAGCAATGCTGCATTAAAAAGCTCTTCCTGTATATGTTTTTCTCTCTTTAGGATCACTATTCTACATCGTGCCTTAGTTTAACTCTGACAGGGTTATCCTGGAGTAGCTGGGACACATTCCTGCCCAGTACCATTTGCTGACTAGGGTGCATCGCCCAAGAGTATGTGGGGGAAGCATGCAGGCCTGGCTGTCTTTGGACTTCAGCTCCATCCAGTTTTCAACTGGTTCTTTGCTTCTCTCCCCACATACCTTGGCTCCCTCTGCAATGGCTTCTGCAGTCCAGCCATGTTCAGGCACAAACTCCAGCGCTGCTGTGAGGATTCGATGCTGCAGCTGCTCCTCGCTCTCATAGTCCTCAGACTCCTGGCCGCCCTGGCCAGTGTAACTATGAGAAGGTATTGTTACAGTGAAGGGAACGTCACCATCAAACATCAGCAACCTGGACTCTGCCACTCGCTCGCTGCCACCGCTGCGTGCAGGCACGCTTCGAGATCTGCTTGCTTAGTTTAAATCTCACCTCCTCCTGTAAAATCCTTCCCTTTCCAGAAAAAGGATTCTTAATGAACCTTTGCCGTGAGAGGAGAAGAGAAAAATAAGGGAGGGCTCAATCTAGGTGCCTAGCTGGAGACCAATCAGCCTCAGATTCCCCCTCCTTTAAAAAAAAGCTAAACTATAAGCTTTTCCAATGGGAGCTTTATAGTTACAGGCATATGGACAACATATTGTCCATAGTTCATGTAGATTTCCACAAAAATCTAGAAGTGAAGGCTTCTGCTTTGTGGACCAGAGACATTCCCTCTTGAAAGCAAGTCCCATCCTGTCTCCACGGCAGGCAGCGTAATCTGCACAGTCACAGCAAACCAGCTCTCCAGCTGCTGCAGTCTGAGGCTCCATTAACTCTGGATCCTGTTGTCTCTGAGTTTCAGATGCGAGTTTCAGGAAAGCAAAGCCTCCTGATCCCGCTGTCGGCAGGACAGCGCTACAAATAGCTAGTGAGTTACCTGGGGCGAGGGCCCTGAGGTTCCTGTTCAGGCTGGTGATCAGTTGGATGTGAATCAAACTGCTGCTGAGAGGAAGATGCCAATGGCTCCTTCTTCTGCTCATCGGAGGCTCTCCTCAGGACAGCTGAGGCCTGGAGAGGACGCTGTGGTGGGGAGAGCTGGCACCTGATCACTAAAAGGGAAACCAAGAGGGTTAGATGTCTCCTTCCAGCAACAGGAAGCACAGAAAATTAAGGTGAAGAAGAGAGTTGTAAACACAGCTGAAAAGAACAGAAATTTGCACAGACAGTCTTTTTTTACATTTCTGAGAAGCACCCCTCTCAGCCAAGCTCACATTTACTTGATGAAAATAAATTGAAAATGTTTTGTGAGGAAAAGAACTGCGCAGATGGCACGTATTGCAAATAGAAAGGAGCTTCCCAGTCTTGCACTGGAAACCAGGTACCCAAACACATGCTCATTCCCCTGCAGCACGCCCTCTCTCCTTTTCAGTCCCTGATGGAGGAGAGGAATTAGAGGGAGAGACTGACCCCTGAGCTTGGGGCAAGAGGTGAGTAGTACTCTGGACAGCAAGCAGTCTTCACAGATACAATGCGCTGACCACTATGTGTGTTTCTCAGATGACTCAAAAGCAACACAGCTTTCAATTGTGGCTACTCTGCAAGAATTTTTAATTTAACTGCAGTGAGGTTTGGAGGTTTTTTAATAACCTGGGGTTGCACGGCATACTTTTAAAAAAAACACCACCAAACACCCCCTCCCCAACCCCCCTCCAGTTCCCTTGCACGCTGTTTCAGGGACAGGAAGGTGCAAGAGGCTGGCTGGGCACCAGGCGCGCTGAAGGGGTGTCCTCACATCAGGCCCCACACAGCCTCCTTCACCCAGGCACTGCACTCCCCAAAGAGACCCTTACGGGCCAGGCTGCGCCCCTCTGGCCTCCCGGCCCGCCCGGGGCTCGGGGCCCTCGGCCTCGCCTGGGCCTGGGCCTGGAGCGGCCCCGCAGCTCCATACCGCCCCCTAGCGGCGCCCCGCCTCTGCCCTTCACCTCACCTTCCCCTGCCCCGCCCTGCCCGGCTCCGCCCCGCCCCGCCCCGCCCGCCGCGCGCACGAGCACGAGCACGAGCACGAGCACACCGCCCCCCGCCCCCCCAGCCGCGCCCCCCCGCCCCCTCACCCGCGCGGCCCCGCCACAGCCGCCAGCCCGCCCGCCGCAGGCTGCCCGCCGCCGCCGCCGCCATCTTGGAAGCGGGCAGAGGGCGATGACGCCACGGGGGCGGGACGCGGCGGTGACGGCGTCAGACCGAGACGAGACGAGGCGAGGCGAGACGAGCTGAGCTGAGCGCATCCGGAGGTGAGCGGGGCCGGGGGCTCCTCTCCTCTCCTCTCCTCTCCTTAGCGGCGGGGGAGGCAGGCCGCGCGGGGCGCCTCCCGCGTTGGCCGATTCTCTCTTTTTTTTTTTTCCTTAAAAAGGCTCTCCCGAGGCCTCGTCTGAGAGGGCCGCCGCCGCGGGGGGGGGCGGAATTCCTGTGTGAAATTCCTTCACGCCTCTTGTTCCCTGTCCCTGTAAAGCGTTTCTGTCTCTGTGATTTAGAGGTTCATTTTTGCTCTTTCTATATGAGGGGATATATTTTGAATATTCACCTGCTGTAGGGCCAGTGTGGCCGTCGCCTGCAGCCTGGGATCGCGTCCTGGGCCGCTGGAAGCCGCCTGCTGAGCACCGCAAGGTACAGAGCGCGCAGGAGGCTCTAGTTTTGACCTGCTATATGCCGTAGCTTTTTAATCTATTGAAGCTGGAAACCTCCAGTATTGTTCAAAACTCCTTTCTTGCCCTGTTGTGGGCAGTCCTGTTCCTTAAGGACTGTTAAATGCGTGTGAAGTTAAGATAAGGCCCCTTCCTCACCCCCCGCCCGGTGTCTGCACCAGGTCCTGCCCTTGGGCCTCCTCCCTGCCCCGCCACCGAGCGGCCTCCTCCCAGCCGGCGGGAATCCTCCTTGGTGCTGTCTTCACCGAGCTCTGGCCAGCCAAGCCATCTCATTTTAAATAAATTCCACCTTCTACTGGAAAATAGAGGGGAACAGTATCCCTCCTGTCATCCCATTAACAGCTTGCCTGTGCATTCTTTGACAGCAGCTCCTAGCCTTTACGCTGGCTGAAGACAGACGTAATGCCATGTCCTTGAGGATTACAGTAGCTTCCTACTTTCTTTAGATTGCATCTCAAGGGACTGATGCAGGCTGGTGTTGCTGTTGATGTAGTTTGGGCTCTGACTGAAGCCTCTTTCCTTACACTGTGCCGCTGTTATGTTTGGGATCTGCTGGGATATCTTATTTGAGCCTTCTGAGCCCATCTGGAAAGGTCACAGCCTGCTGTTCTGAGAGGAAGGTGTGAATTTGGATTTTTTTTTTTTTTCCCCTAAATTAGCCCAACAGTTTATGTATCTTTTGACATTTGCAGCCTTCTGCCTAGCAAAGGTGACTTTTTAATGTGATTAATATGTATGTTTTCTAGTGTCACTATCTGTTGTAGTCGCTTAGCTTGTGTTGAGTGTGCATGCAAGGCCAACTGTGAGATGCTATAACCTCTAGTGTATATCCAAGATCTTTCACTCCTCACCTGGTTGGCATTGTGAGCTGTGTTAGCACTAATTCCTACCAGAGTAGTTCAGACAAGGCGCAGAGTTGTCCCATTCTGAACTTGTTTGCAGTTACCAGGAGAGAGGGGTCCACAGCACATAGAGCCAGAGGAATAGCGGGTCAAAATCCGCTCCATACCTGACTGCATGCCACTCAGTTAAATTTGGTACAGCATATCCATAAGCTATGCTTTCGTTACAACATGGTGGCAATAAGGCATTACCCAGGATCCATAATGTAATGATTTCTGGTAAAGACCTTGCTTACAACAGGCTCTCCCGAAGCAAGTGTGTGGCTTGTAGCTAATTGAAGATACACTGGGCAACTAGTGTGCTCACCGGTGCTCTCTGTTCTCTGTGGTCGTGTTAAATTAGAAAGAAAATATGTTTGTATTGGATGAGTAGAGTGAAAGAGGCTAGGTAATTTGTTTCAGTAGCCAGTGCTGCTGTGAGTACAGGTGGTGATATGATACTATTGTGACACTTCTATAGTGCAGATTTTCTTCGGACTCTGTCAGGAATGCAATCTTTTATAAAATATTAGTGCAGACAGGTTTCTCAAAACTGTCACTTCACTGCACATTCTGTTCCTCTCCTCCCTCCATGTAATTGCTCACCCAGCACCACCAATGACAAGAGTTGAAAGAGCCTCAATCTGGAATGCTGGGAATGCCAAAAAGCTACTTTCTGGCCCCCTCCGCCATGTACTGTGGAAGCAAACGCCACTAGATCATGTTCTGAGTAGGAGAGACAAGGCAGTGTTTAATCTCAAATAATTGTCACTAGTTTGGAAATCCAGAAATCCTGTGTATGTCTCTATTCAGATCTTTAAGGAAAGCAGGTAAGTTGTTTTGTTTTGGTTTTTTTAAGCAGGCTTGCAGTCTCCCTGCAAAACTAGTCTCTGAACTGGAGAGATACTGAATTATGCCCTTAAGTGTAGCTATTTCTTAATGTCATGTTAATGCTCAGCTTATGGGAACTCTGTGCTGCCTGTCTCCAGAAAATAATCCCCATTTATTAAAACATGTCAATGCTCTATGATTAAGTCACAGTCCACAAAGATTCATGCTGCACTTGGCACTTAGCCTTCCTCTCTGTCTCTCCCCGACCTGTTCCTCTCTCTGCCGCTGTCAGGTTTGCTGCTGTTGTGGAAATGGGGGAGTACGGAGTTGCGCCAGGCCAGAGCGTGGCCATCATCTGGGACAGCTCCTCGCCGGTTGAAGCCCTGAAGCATTTGGTGGATAAAATTCAGGCGCTGGTGGGAGCTGATAATCGTGTCTCTGTGGAAAATGTTAACCAGCTGTTTCAGTGTAAGAATGAGCTTAATTTTTCAGTTTCGTTTAAAGGGAGTGGGTGCTTCTGTTGTGTGAGCTGGCATCTTTCCTGGTTTGTAAATCAGCATTCAAAACAGCAATAGCACCTACTGCTAACTCGACCGCTGTCAGTAGAGCAAAGAAAGGTATATACCCTGGTTGTGCTTCCTATGACTGGTGTCTTTAATCAGTTATTGCTGTTGTACGCAAGCATGAGAGATGAGGAGGGAGGTGGAACTGATGTATTAAGTAAAGCTCTGTGTGTATGTGTAAGATTGTACCATCGTCCTCTTTCTTTCTTTTCAGCGGCTCACAGGGAGTCAAGTTTCGATGTCATTCTCTCTGGCATGGTACCAGGCAGTACAGCGCAGCACAGTGCGGAGGTACTGGCAGAAATAGCTCGAATACTTAAGCCGGGGGGGCGTGTCCTCCTGAAAGAACTGGTGGTTACAGAATCAGGTGAGAGAATCCACATCAGCCTTGCTTTCATGCAACGTAGCAATTCTTGTGAGGATTAGGCTGAAATGGAAAGGACAGGAACCCTGACTGACATTCAGAGATTTTCATTCTCCTGGCACAGTAACCTGAATAGCAAGGTTTTTATTCTGTGTTTCAGCTGGTAGTCATCAGAGATGTGTGCAGTCACTCTCCTTCTATTAAAAGTGCTTGATAGGCTTGTTCTTAAACTGCATTGAAAAGCTCAGTGGACACTGTTCTTCTAGGGTGTGTAATGTTAAATAGTTGCTGATATTGTGTTTCTGAGGGGCTTCTGAAGTGATTTTAAAAACAGGTGACAAGTGCCAAGAAAAGCTGTCCCAGAAGCCAGCTGAGAAATAGTTGTCCAGAAAAGGACTAAGTTTTAAGAGTAAAGCCAGAGCACCTGCCTTGGGACAGCTGGAGGAACGCACAAGGAGGTGAACACAAGATTATTTCTCTGTCTTATACTTGACCTGCATTCAAACCTTGCTGGCATAGGGAGCTGGTTCAGGATGGAAGTGGGAAATAATATGCCACCTGATAAGAACAGAAGCATCTGTGCTGACTGTGTTTCTCTTGGCACAATCTACAGTGCTGAAAATGGTGATGTAAGTGGCAGCAGAAATGCCTTCTTCAGGTTGGGAAGATTTACTAATGCTTTGAAGCTGGCAGTGGCTCTGTGGTGCAGGGGGAACACTTCTAGGACAGAACAAAGAACTTACAAAGTCTGGAGTAGATGAGGTTTCTTTTTTCCAAAGTCACATCTGACAGGCTGGAATTCGGTGGACTTGGAATAAAGTGCAAGTGGCACTAGGGAGAGAGGGTGGATGGATTCTGTTCAGCACAATCCTGTGCCCGAGTGAAGAAGCCTGTAATGAGTTTTTGACTAAACAGTGATTGTAATAGCTTTTGCCTACAAGAACGAGGCACTTGAATGTTATGTTTCTGAATGTAGTGTTCATGTAGGAGTCCATGTTTTGAAAACTTGATGAGCTGTTCACTTTAATATGTGAAAATGTTTTGGGGGATTTTGTTGTTTGGGTTTTGGGGTGAGGGTTTTTTTTTTTTCCTTTTTTTTGGTCTTAGATGTTAGGTGATAGAAAAGATCTGGAGCTAGAACAGCTTTGTAACCCCGGGCTGTTTTATAAGCTGCTTATGTTCTTCCTGGTTTGTTGCTGCTGTCAACTAGAAAGGGCCCAATTTTAAAGCAGAGGTTTGGCTTGAGTACTTCCTTCTCAAGGTCTTGCTCTTCCAGGTGTCTGAGTGACCTCTATTCTTGTTCTTCCCTCCTCCTACTTCCTGCTTTTGTGTCTTCCAGGAAACAACAGCACAATCAAGACAGCAGCCAAACTCCCCACAGCTCTGACTCTCTCTGGGTTGGTGGAAGTGAAAGAGGTATGTGTGTACTAACTGCTTCCAGAAACTCCCTCGTGCAGTTACCTTGAAACGTAGAGGGCAATTCCTGGGGACTTATTGGATGACAAGGTGTTTAGCTACCCTGGTTTACTGTAAATGCGCATGGACACTGCCTGCCATAAACTTTAGTTACTGCAAAGATAGTGTTTTTCTTTAGAATTGAAAATACCCGTTGTCTGTGTTCACTGGATGTCGTGGTTTTACCCCAGCCAGCAGCTAAGCACTACACAGCTGCTTGCCCACTCCCCTGTGGTGGGATGGGGGAGAGAACTGGAAGAGTAATAGTGAGAAAACTCGTGGGTTGAGATAAAGACAGTTTAATAGGTAAAGCAAAAGCCACACACACAAGCAAAGGAAAACAAGGAATTCATTCGCTACTTCCCATCGGCGGGCAGGTGTTCAGCCATCTCCAGGAAAGCAGGGCTCCATCACGCGTAACGGTTACTTGGGAAGACAAACGCCGTAACTCCAAACGTCCCCCCCTTCCTTCTTCCCCCAGCTTTATATGCGGAGCATGACATCATATGGTGTGGAATATCCCTTTGGTCAGTTGGGGTCAGCTGTCCTGGCTGTGTACCCTCCCAGCTTCTTGTGCACCCCCAGCCTACTCGCTGGTGGGGTGGGGTGAGAGGCAGAAAAGGCCTTGACGCTATGTAAGCACTGCTCAGCAGTAACGAAAACGTCCTGTGTTATCAACACTCTTTTCATCACAAATCCAAGACATAGCCCCATACTAGCTACTATGAAGAAAATTAACTCTATCCCAGCCAAAACCAGCACACTGGAATACTGAACTGGGTGCTGAAATAAGGGGTTCTGCATGAGGTTAACGTAAAAATCTTACATTGCAGCTGCAAAAGGAAGCGTTGACCCCAGAGGAGGCCCAGTCAGTCCAAGAGCATTTGGGTTACCAAGGCGATGACCTTCTCATTGTTCAGATAGAAGGCAGGAAGCCCAATTTTGAAGTGGGATCCTCAAGTCAGCTCAAACTTTCCTTTGCCAAGAAACCTGGTCCTTCAGGTAAGGAGCTAAATGTCTGGATTCCCTGCCTCTCAGGTGACAATCATCCCTTGGAAAAGGGAGACAGGGTAGGGAGTACTATAGTAAAAACGTATGAAGCGGGACTTTGCAAAGCTGTTTGAACTCTATTTGTTGGGAGTAGATGGGGCAAAGGCTGGAGTAACTACTGTTTCTTCTTTGGTTTGGCTCCAGGAAAACCCTCTGTGGACCCAGCCACTGCCAAGCTGTGGACACTCTCTGCCAGTGATATGAATGATGAAGAGATGGTATCTGGTCTTTTTTGTGAGGCTTTGCTGTTGTTCCTTCTCTGTTCTCTTCTTTCCTACTCTTAACTAGTTTCAGTTGTGCCTCTTGGGAAGCTTTACAACTTAAGAGGTAGGAAAGCATCGCCAGGGCAAAATATCTCATCTACTATGTGAGGTCTTGAGAGTCCAGAGGTGAGGGCAGAGACGTGGATAAGAGGGCACAGCTGCAGCACTTTAATGCTAGTGGTACAGATAGCACCATTTCTTTGAACATAACACAGCAATGTCATTCCCTACTGACAAATCAGTTTCCTGCATGTTATCTTCCATGGTATGTTTTCAGGATCTTTTGGACTCTGATGAGCTGTTGGATTCAGATGATTTGAAAAAGCCAGATCCATCGTCCCTCAGAGCTCCATCCTGCAAAGAAATGGGCAAAAAGAAAGCCTGCAAGAACTGGTCAGTGCTGGGATCAGTATATTTCTTTTAACTGTAACATTAAACCCTTAGAGTTGGATGGATTTTAAAAAGATTGTAGGCACTTCACTGTTCTTCAGAGCATAATTCTCGTGGTTCATGTCCTTTCTTAACTATTTGAATGTAAATACAAATACAATGAGAATTGACTAGCCACACCAAAACTGTTACAAATTACTACACTGATATGATCAACGGTCTTCTTGATGGTGGCTACACACCTTGTCCAGCCTTGACTAAAACCGTGGTTTCTCAGATTTCAAGGAGAAATGGCACACATAGCAAGTGCTGCAGAGTCATTTCCCACTCAGTTTAAACTTGAGGAGCGTGTTTCAACAATTGTTACACAAACCATGGTGTTGAAAAACAAAGTGAAGAGTGTGAGAGTCCTGGAGTCAGCTGTCCCAGGGCACACACAGTCAGTGTGATAGGGCGAGGGCTGTTGTGTGTGAGTGGGCTGGAACAAGTGTTGGTGAGTCACAATCCTTAAGCAGAAAGATGCAGGTCACTTCTTTATTTTTCTACAGCACGTGTGGCCTGGCTGAAGAGCTGGAACAGGAGAAGAAGAGCTTGCAGCCCAAATCTGCCTGTGGAAATGTAAGCAGTCATTTTTGTTCCTATACTGTGGTTTGCAGTATGTGATTTGTGTCTGAGAACTGTGTTCTGTAGTGACTGCTCCCTAAACTGGCTTACTGCGTGTGCAGCTTCTGCAGAGCTTCAGCCTGTTGCCCTGTGCCCACGTGCTCCGTACCAGTCGTGCTGTCTGTGCCAGGGCAAGTGCCACCCCTGTAGGAGTCAGAGTGAACAGGGAACCTCTGCCTCCCTGTTCACTGTGCTAACCAGTGGTCTCCTCAGGGAAGATCACCTTACGGGAGCACAGGGGGACCTGGTTGTGGTTAGGGAGCTGCCCGAGCCCAGCCTGCAGCCAAGCCCAGCATGCAGCCATGCCCAAGCACACCGGCTGGGGTTGCAACTCGCCTCTTCCACATGAGCACAGTGCTCCACGCAGCTCTGCTAACTGCGCCAACCGGACATGTTGAGAGGGGGGAGAAGGGAAGTGGTTTCTGTGCTGATACGTGCTGAGGAGCATGTCATTTCTTAAGCTGGAAAAAACATATCACAGGGGGAGAGAACTGAAAGTTGCCCCTGATTACAGAAGGTGCTTTTCTTTCTTTTGCCAGTGCTACCTGGGGGATGCGTTCCGCTGTGCCAGCTGCCCTTACCTGGGGATGCCCGCCTTCAAGCCTGGGGAGAAGATTCTCCTGAAAGAGAACCAGCTGCATGATGCCTAACAAAGACATCTCTGGATGTCCTGCGAAGGACTCCTCTGCTTTTCTTTCAGTCTGAGGTTCTTCCTGCAGTCCTCCTCATCCTCTCAAACTCATGTTCTCTGGCCAATACTCTTTGTGTGGAGGGACACTGTGGGCACTGGCACTGCTGTGAGCTCATCACTTGTAATCAACCTTGGGCTACCTGATAATCTTTGGGGACAAGTGGTCTCGTATGTATTAGACTTCATGTTATGCCTTGTTTTAGCTCGTTTGATTTGATACTGGGACGCTGGCCGTCACAGCATGTCCCACCAGCAGAGGGAAGTAGAATCAAGTGTCAGGCTGACCTCATGTGCTTGTGGCAGGACTGGTACTTCCCCGTGCCCATGTCGTACAGTTCTAATTTGCCCCGATTTTCCCTGATGAATCAGCAGCTCTGGCTCAGCTCTCAAGGTGACACTGGGCTCCTGCTCTCTTTGAAATTTGAACCTGCAGTTCCTTACCACGTGAAGGTGGCTCAGCAGCTCCTGTTGCAAGTCAGGAGCAGTGAGTACACTTAGCAGTATGTACTCTTAGCAGCGTCCTACATGAACTCTTTGGTAAAGTCTGGCAGGCATGATGAATTTCAAAGTGTTTTGGGAGCTTGCCGATGATATCCCCTGCCCCCACCTATTTCCATCAAAATGACAAAGATTCAGTCCCACTGAGAAAACTCCTGCCCTTAAGGCAGGGAGCAGATTGAACAAGATCTGTCTTGTCCTCCCACACTTTTCTGTCCAACATGAACTGATAACACAAGGGCAGTCTGAGACTGTCGCCTCTCTCGGTGGTCACCAAGTGAGTTACTTGCAGTGTCCAATAAGTGAGAACATAGCAATAACTTAATTTCTAGATCATCCGTGGTCACCATCTGCTCCTGCTCTGTGAGATACTGACTGCTCTTTATTTATTTGCCTAATTCTGCTAGTGAAGCATCTGTGCAGATGCAGGATGAGGGAGCTGTTAATGTTCTGTGCCAGGCTTGCTTCTCACCCAGGGAGGGAGAGGAGGAAAAGCCAAAGCCAGTGTCTCGATGGGGATTGCTTTGTTTGGAGCTCTTGCTCTACGGGATGTGACTGCTTGTGGTTGTGCTACCTGAGTTACACACTAAACTCACAGAGGGAGCTGGGATGAAAGGCTGTTCTGTTCTTGAAATGAAAGTGACCAATAGTAAAGCATTTGTTTTATGACTGGTATTAGGGGCGTTGTAAGCGCATCTCTCCTTTTACTCAGCCTCTCAGTGATTTCTGGAACCGTTTAAATGTTGGGTTGCATCTTGGAGTTCTTCATAGATTGTTCCACTGAAAACATGACTCGAATAAGTGATGCTCACTGGAAAGAACAGAATCAAGCTGCCTGGTTTAACTTTTTTATTTGGTCTAGATTTCAGAAAGAGGCTTTCTCCTGGTTGAGTAAGGAGAAGTTGGCTTGCAGAGAAGGGAGGGAGTCCTCAAGGTGTGCAAAGCGCCCTGTGTGGATCAAGGGGCAGGTG
Source organism: Nipponia nippon (assembly GCF_047370975.1). Lineage (NCBI taxonomy): Eukaryota > Metazoa > Chordata > Aves > Pelecaniformes > Threskiornithidae > Nipponia > Nipponia nippon. The sequence continues at coordinate 30,960,280 of NW_028262391.1, forward strand.
CTGTGGTGTGAGCTGTGTAGTACCCAGTACTTACCTGGGAGCCAGAGGGGAATATGAGGGACTGGCAGCAACAGAGACCTCCGAGAGCTTGTATGTAGAGGGACAGCTGCCCTCCAGCGAGAGTACGGCTTTCCCAGACCTCTTCCTCACCCTCCTCCCGTGTTTCTGCTTCTGTCAGCAGCGAGAACAACTCCCAAGGAGACACAAATCTTGTGATAAACTTCCTGTCCAAGAAACCTGTTAGCGGTCCCATCTTGTGATCAAAAGAAATGGGTAAAAGCCTCTGCACACCTATGTCCTTTTGGGGTTTTATTGCCTTTTTTTTCAGCCTCACTAGTAGCGGAAGATCAGATCTCTGCATGTCTCCATGTGAAAGGTTCCTGATAAAGCCAGGCCTTAACCTGAACTCTGCTTTCCTTTCAGGAGTAAATAAGATAAGACAGGGAGGAGGCAGTGGCAGAGGCTTTTGTTTTGCAGTGAGTCACTGAACAGGAATTTAAACAAGCTGGAAGTACTTTCAGATACTGAGTTCAGTTAATGATGGTCAAGGCTGTATAATCTTGTTCTCTTTAAGTAGTGTTACTTGCTCTTGCTGTGCGAGAGGCCCTCAAAGGGTGACAGTTTGGCAGTGGAGCATCAGCTGGGTGGGAATATGCTCCTATCAGGCTGGTTTTAAGGAGTATTTATCCTTTTAGCCCCCTTCCCTTGTCCGCTACGGCCTCCGGCCTGCCCTCCCTTACTCCCTGGACCTCACCCCTAGTCCTTATGTCTGGCTGCGCACCCTGTGCCTGGGAGGCTGGCACTTGTCCCTAGGAGGTGAGCAAGCTGAGGCTGTGCCTAGAATAGAATAGAATGTTTCAGTTGGAAGGGACCTACAATGATCATCTTGTCCAACCACCTGACCACGTCAGGGCTGACCAAAACTTAAAGCATGGTATTAAGGGCATTGTCCGAATGCCTCTTAAACACTGACAGGCTTCGGGCATCGACCACCTCTCCAGGAAGCGTGTTCCAGTGTTTGACCACCCTCTCAGTGAAGAAATGCTTCCTAATGTCCAGTGTAAACGTCCCCTGGCGCAGCTTTGAACCATTCCCAGGCCTGTCGCTGGATTCCAGGGAGAAGAGATCAGCACTTCCCTCCCTTGCAGCTGGGATGGTGGGAAGGGGGCTAAAAGGACAAACTGAAGGAGGATTAACTGAGCTCAGCAGACGCGGTTCAGGTCCTGATGTGCTGTTGAGCCAGCTCTGTGATAGGGCAATTCTACTGGACCCTTTAAACATGCCCTTGCAGCAAAGTTAAGTCACTGTAACTTCAGCCATTTCCAGTGAAGCTTCTCTGACTTTTCTCCCAGTAGCTGACCCATTTCCATGTTCCTCTGAGCTCTTTGCTCCAGGCAGCTGAAGCCACCCTCTCTCCGAGTGACCTGGGTTGGACTCATGGCGCCAGGTACGACCCGTGGGGAGTGGAGGACTGACCTGCACACTCATGTCTCAAATGAGGCTGCTGAGAGCAGAAAGGACTAAAATTCACACTGCTCTGAGGCACGGAGCGAGCTGTGCAGCTGTGTGTGTGCCGGAACGGGGCCTCTGAGCGCCTGCTGCCTTAGGCCAGGCCCCGGAGACCTTACTGGATCTGGCCATTGCCTGTCTTCCATCATTCCAGTTGTGGACTTGCTCCTGTATCTCTTACCACGCCCTTTTTCTTGTGAAGAAAGACATTTTCTTTTACTTTTTGTGCAATGGTTTTGAAACATCGTTCAGGTGGTTTTATTTCTTTGGGGGACTGCATCATTCATCACCCTCTGAAAGAGTCCCCTCTGCACCACTGCCTCGGGGAGTGTTTTATGGTACTGCAGGCAAACACGGCATGCAAGGGCTGGGCACTGCAAAGACGAGCATCTGCTCGTCCCCTTCTCAGTGGCTGTAAGTCACATCCCTTGTCCCTCCCTGGCTCATTGGCAGCCTCATCCTCCCCATTGTTCCTCTTCCAAGCCAGGGGCTGGGGCGGCCTGGGGGATCCCACCCACATCAGGACGGGATTTGGGGCTGCCACATCTAGAGAAGAGGGGCCAAGGGCATGGCATTCAGTCCAGGACTGTCGCCATAGGAATTCCCTCACCTCACCTCTTCCTATTTCCACTTATGCAGCACAAAGAAGACAGACGTGTTCTTTTTTCCAGCTGCAGAAGCACAGAAAGCCATCCAACATGATGAATGCAGTCCTGAGTGCTACTGGGTTGTAAGCAGGAGGAGTTACAGGGGACTGGGAGAGGCCCTGGTGCAGGGGGGATGGATGCGCCTCTCCTACCCAGTTTGCTCTGGACAGGCTGTTTCCTATCTCCAGCCATGTCCAAGGTTGTTTTTGCCAGTTTTTTTGCTCCACTGCCTCCTTCCAGCAGCTGCGCCTGCTCAGGATCCCCTGGTCCTCGTCCCACCAGCTCTGTGCACCCCAGCACGCAGCAAAGCACTGCACCGTCAGCTTCTCCTCCCAGCACCACTGGAAGCAGTCCTAGTGAGCGTTGTCTTGGGGACATAGAAATAGTCTAATTTACAAAAAGGGAGGATTATAATAATCAGGGAGGCTCCTCCAACCCTCCCCAGCAATAAAACTGAAGCAGAGTGAATTGCCCCAGTTTTCCAGGGGGCTGTGAGATGCAGCCCTTTGTGCTGCAGGCCAAGCACTGCATCACAGAGCTGAGCGTCCTTTCCTCTTGTTCCTCTTAACAGATGAGATCAGCAACATTTTTCGCCCTTCTCTTCCTGCCTCTCTTAGCATTCTTTCAATGTCCCTTTTTACCCTGGAGCCTGTTCAGGAGATGCTTTTTGGAGCCATTCATGGAGAAACACCCCAGTGCATCTACCTCTGCCTCTGTACTCGCACCCCAGGATGCCCCCTTGCACAGCTTCAACTTGGGGAGGCACGAAGAACTGTGGAGTTCAGCACAGGCTCCATGTGCACACCTGCTTTCCTCCCCTTGAATTAGAGCAGCTGCTTTTCCTCTTGTAGGGAAAAGCATGGCTGTGGTAGTGGCCTTCAGAGGCCCACTGGTGCAAAGACCTGGAAGCTTTTCTCTGCATCTTTGCAGCTTGCTTTACATGCACTACTTTGCTCTTAAATAAATGCGATGCCTGCTGGTAACCTTCCTTGCTGGAGAAATTGGGTCTCCTGGTTGAGAAGGAGATGCTCTGCGAGACAGGGAGGGACATGTGCCCTCTGCAGAGCAGGAAATAAACCTCTCTTTGAGCCTGGCCTGGACATCTCCAAGAGCTTCAGAGGTGTTAAAGTGCAGTGAACTTGCCAGCAGAAATATGATTAATCACCCAACAAATTAACTGCTCTTTTTCCTCAGCCTGAGCCATTTTCCTCCGCCAGTGTCTTCCCCTTCTTCTGACTCTTCTGGTCTCTCCTCTCCTCTTTCTCCACTCCACTTCCTTCCTCCTCTCTCTATTTCTATTCTTCTTTCTCTAATTCTCATCTGTTTTCTCTTTGCTGGCCTCTCCCCTTCTCTCTTTCACACCATCCAAGTGTGACCCAGGTCACGTCCCTGTTCTTCCTCATGTGGATTCCTGCTGTTCTTCCACTGGGCAGGGAGCGTGGTGGAGGCCAAGCCTCTCCTGTGTGCTCCCCCACGGCTGCAGCTTTGCTCAAGACCTTGTGTTTTGCTGAGCCCTTTCTGCGGGAGATTTGGTTGAGGACCATGTAGGAACTGGGCTGGCAGTGACTGCGGCACTGAGGACTTGTCCACCAGCGCCCAAAAGCACCATCACAGCAGGCATGAAGTTTGGGGACCACATCAAGCAGCAGCTCCTGGGGATCTGCAGAGACCTCCCCAGCTGCACCGCCTGGTGCCCCTCTTCTCCATAGGTTGAGTGGCTCCTCTGCACTCTCCTCTGCTGCTACGATTCTTCCCTAAAAAAACAAACTGGGAGAAGCAGCGCTTTTACTTCTGTTTCTCCGCCTGAGTCAGGCTTCCTCTGTGTGGTGAGCAGAGCTTGCAGGGTGGCAAGGACACCCTCCATGCTCCTGGAACAGAAACCCATCACAGATGTCTCGCCCACCTGCCTTAAGTGCACACAGGGACAACAGGGATCTCTATACGGAACTGGCAACATACGTGTTCGGGGCAAGGAAGGCATTGTGTTTATTATTGCTTTATCTTCACATGCTTGCTTAACTGCTTGTGATAGCATCTTTCTGAGAACTGAAATCCATCAGAGGCTCAGCTCTAGCTGTAGCCGCTTCACCTTTTTTAAAAATAGCTGATGGACAAAAACATCCCCACCTTTCCTGCCTGCACTTACAAAAGCCCCTGAGATCTCGAGAGATTGTCTCAGCTAGTTCCTTAAGCAGCCCTGGCTGCGTTTCTTCACCTCTTGCTCACTCGTGTAACTGCTCCAAGGCTATTTCATGGCTTCTTTCCTGGTTCCTTGTTAAAAACGCTGTCCCGGATCTGATTCCCACTAACCTTGGGCGTAAGGGAGGATGCAAAAGCAGCACTACGAACGTCCCAGCTTTCTCCACCTCAAGGGTTAATGACACTTTCTTCGTGATGCAATGGGCCAAACTTTTCCTTTTCCTTCCTCTTCTTTTTAAGGCAGTTAAGCAAATGCAGAGCCTTTTGCAGCCCTTGTTAGTCTTAACTCATTTTGTACCTTAGCTTTCTGATTTTGCCTCTGCAATTTATTGATCATCTCATTCTGCTCATGTCCTTTGTGTTTTTCCTTTCCTCGTGGCCTTCTTTTTTGACCAGTGGGATGCTGGAGAACTTCTCTGCAGCTGTATTTGCCTCCTCTGAAGCTTCTCCTCCTGACTCTGCAAAGGATAACCGGTTGCCAAGGCTTTTAATACAAGTCTCAGGTGTCCCGCTCAGCCTTTTTTGGAGTCATGAGCAGTCCCTCTTAGTTGAAGTTGGCTTTTTTTAAACCCTTTTCTCCTTAAAATAACAACATTGGTCATTTCACTCTGTAGGAACATGAGAAAAGCTGTGCTGGGTCAGCCCAAGGGCCACCCAGCCTGGCTATATAGAATCAGAGAGTCATTTAGATTGGAAAAGACCCTTAAGATCATCAAGTCCAACCATTAATGTAACAATACCAAGTCCACCACTAAACCATGTCCCTAAGCACCACAGGATGGTGACTTCCCTGGGAAGCCTGTTCCAGTGCTTGACAACCCTTTTGATGAAGACATTTTTCCCAATATCCAATCTAAACCTCCCCTGGTGCAACTTGAGGCCATTTCCTCTCGTCCTATCACTTGTTACTTGGCAGAAGAGACTGACCCCCACCTCGCTACACTCTCCTTTCAGGTAGCTGTAGAGAGCGATGAGATCTCCCCCGAGCCTCCTCTTCTCCAGGCTAAACAACCCCAGCTCCCTCAGCCACTCCTCATCAGACTCGTGCTCTAGACCCTTCACCAGCTTCGTTGCCCTTCTCTGGACATGCTCCAGCACCTCGATGTCCTTCTTGTAGTGAGGGGCCCAAAACTGAACACAGTATTCGAGGTGTGGCCTCACCAGTGCCAAGTATGGGGGGACGATCACTTCCCTAGTCCTGCTGGCCGCACTATTTCTGATGCAAGCCAGGATGCTTTTGGCCTTCTTGGCCACTTGGGCACACTGCCAGCTCATATTCAGCCAGCTGTGGACCATAAAGTGGCCAGCAGACCCCCCACTGATCCCTTGTTGGACTTCTGCCCCACCCCAGCTTCCCTGGCTGCCCCAGCACCACGTCAGGAGGGTGTGGGATGGCCGCCCTTGCGTCCCACCCAAGCGCAAGCAATGGGTCTCCTTGCCACGAGGATAGGGTGGAAGCTGTGGCTGAGCCGTGTCTGTTCTAAGCCAAATCCCATGGACCTCTGGGCACATAGGTTGGAAACAGCCCCCAAGGAGCTATGGGCAGAGAGATGTTCTGGAGATCTTCCATCTTCCTTCCTTTCTGCAGCCAGGAGGAGACCTGGCACATCTCCTTCAAGGCCCAGTTCCTTGTCCAGCTCCTTCAGGAGCTGCTGCTGAGGTTTTGTACCTGCATTTTGTACCTGCCTGTTTAACTTAGGCCTTCCCTTTCCAAGCTGGGGCACCCCTAGGGATCCTCCTCCGCCTGCTCCTCCTTTTCCATGGTTGCAGGTACCCAGGAGGAGGCTGGCAAGGATGTCCTGCAGTTTGGTGGACCCTGGTTCTGCTCTGCATCCCTGGGGAGCATCCCCCAGCAACCCTGATGCCTCTATGAGCCTCCCCAGTTCAACACTTTGACCCTCACATCCCACCCCCTTTTCTACTGGTTGCTCCCCTCAAATATTTGGGATTTTTTCCCCAAATTTTTCCCTTTCTGTAGCCCTTGCCTGTGTCTTCCTGGCCATGTGTGACCTGAGCTCTGCCCCTAGGACACCAGGAGCTCCACCGCCACTGCTTTGGGTATTTCTCTCACAGGTAGCTGCTCTGAAACTGGACTAAGTGGGGAAACCAGACAGTCTCCAGGGCTTGGTGACTATTCCTGCCGGACTTCAGCTGCGTCTCCATCAGTAGTACAGAACTGGAAACACTAAGAGCAAAACCATCACCTTTTTTTTTTTTTTTTTTCCAAATTACAGGAAAGCTCTACATGCATGAAGACACCTGTCCACTCTCAGTATTAAGCAGATCTACATAGATCACTGCAGCAGCACACACATTGCACCTCTGTGAAGCAAACGATGCCTTTCCATCCTTGCTCCTTGTGTTTCGAGTGAGTGAACCAGAGCAAAGTCAACCCACATTACAGCAGGTGCCTCCTCCGGAGAAAATCCAGAAAACTGCTCCAGGACTTTTCCAGCGCCGAGAGGAGCTTCTCATGGCCACCCCACTCAGCATGTCCAGCACCAAAGGGACATCAAGTGCTTCCTGGACCATGGTGGCCACGTGGTGCATGGTGACATCGCTGAAACACGGAGCAAGTTGCTAGAAGAGCCCCTTGGTGACTGGAGACCATAAAAGGAATTGCCGAGGCTTGGCGGTGCTTGGGGCTGCAGGAAGGCAAGGGAAAAACCAGCTGGAAGAGCCCTGTCCTCACTGCAAGAGATGGTTTCTTCCAGGGGAACATAAAGCACAGTGGTGCAGCCATTTGGGGGTAAATAGGTGGCTTTGGTCACCAAGATTGCACTTCCGTATGAGCTAACGCCTAGTTTTTGGGGATGATGACCCCGACAGGCATACAAGCTGCTCATTCCTCCCTTCTCTGTCATTTGCTCTCTCCCTCAGAGGAGACATCCATGCCTGCGTTGGCAGCACCGGCATCCCCGTCACTCTGCTTTTGTTGCAATGGTTTGATCTCGGTGTAAACAACATTGGAGGAGGAGGGTTTTGTCCCCTTCTTTTCAAACTTCAGGCTGGCATAGGTCAGGTCCTCGGTCCCTGTCACTGGGGCTGCCTGAAGGGAAGAGAGCAAGGAGTAGAGCCCTGGCTTTCCCATCTGCATCCCCCCTGCTAATATTTTTCCACTGGCACAACTATTTGCACTGCCCAAGCATTATCCAGCTTGCTCAGAAGTGCCGCCTATTCAGAAGCTCATAAGCCCCTATTTAATAGGAATTAATAAGTGTTTAGGACCATATTTTCAGAAAGCAAAGCTGATATTACTCTGAAATCCTTTAAATGGGTATTCAACAACCAGTGCTTTTTTTTACAGGGAGAAGGAAATGATACGTGCGAAGCTCTCCCTGGCTTACCGTGCTGAGCTGATTCCCCTCTGCCACTTGCCTGCTTGTGAGCTTTCCTGAAAAAGGAAACATAGTGTAAATAGTAGTTAAAATAATTATAACTATAATTATTTTAAATGAAGAAAACATCTGCATTGGTCCTGCTTTTGTTGCAGGAGAGGATGGGGCTCTGCGGCTGGCTGGTTCTGAAGATGGCCAAGGGGCAGGAGGGGTTGACAAGGATTTAAAAGCCCTTGGAGGGGCTGGAGAAGAACTCTGAGCTGGACATTTCTGGAAATGTGGTGATGTGCAAGACATGTTTCGCTTGCACCATGGCTTGTGCCATAACTGGGTTCTCACCAGCAACTGGCCAGAGGGAAGGGAGGGGGTGAACCTTCTCCCCATCCTAGGACAGCTTGTCCAGGAGGACAGACTTGTGCAGGGAACACCAACTGAGCAGGAGCAGTAGGATATCGAAGATGGACATCTCCCAAGCCTGGGCTTGTCCAGACCAGCAGGTGAGGAGGAGATGCCAACTGGCTCCTACAGGAGATGGAGGCTCGGTGCGGGCTCAGCCTTACCTTTTCCCTTCCTTCTGCACCGCCACAGCAGAAGGCCAATTATTGGCACATAAAGAAGCATCCCGACCGCAAAGCCGAAGATGATACACAGGAGGAACTTGAGTCCTGCACACACAACCATCACAGAGGCACCTGTGAGCCACCATCTCACCATGCAGGGCTGCATGCTGCCATTGCCTCTTTCAGGGGTGCGGGTTCTTTTCCAAACTTGGGCTTGCAGACCGTGAACCACCCACAGCGCCCACAGCCCCGGGGTGCTGACAAAATCCTGCGGGGAACAGTCTCCAAAAACTCAGCCAGGCGGGTGGCTGGAGCATCAGAGCACCTTCCCAGTATCACAGCCTCTGATCCACTGGTGCCTACCCCAGTTTGCCAGCAGCCCCCACCTACTCATGGGAAAACATCAGGATGTGTTTCCCCCCTTGCTGCTCCTCTTTCTCCTTGAGGACCCCTCCTGCCCTCCACCCTTGCAGGCACAGGGCTGTGGGGACTCACCTGTCCAGGTCTCCTTCTTGGTGTCTTTGGTCTGAAGTGCCTCAGGGGCACAGGCTGGAAGACAGAAACACAAGCGAGACTGCCCAGAGACAGAGGACACCCTGCTCCCCGCTCTGCTTTGGGGCAGGAACCTGGACCCTACAGCCCCGGCTGTCCCACTCCTGCCACCACAGCTCCAGCGACCCCAGCGTTCGGCTGACGTGCCACAGTTGGAGGATGTGGCAGGTCCTATTTCAAGGACTGAATGGCCAAGCAGCTCTGTGGTGGGATGCATCTGCCAAAAGGGCCATGCTGGGTTGGCTCCTCCAGTGCCCAGCATGCTTTCAGGGGAAATGGTGCACGGGGGTACCCGGGGGAGCATTCGTTGTAGCATCCTTCTCTGCCCGCTCATCACCCCCATGTAAACAGAAGTAGTGCCACTTATTGGGAACTGTCCTTTGTGTGCTGTTTCCAGTGTCTGTCAAGTTTGTTCTTCTTCCTAACACCCTACACCCACAGATTCCTGTGTTGGCTGCACACACACTGGGGCTAGTGAGATTGGTACAGTTTTCTTGCAGAGCCTCGGTGTTAGTTTGATTCTCCACCTCCAAACCTGCAGATTTGTACCACCTCACATGTACCATGAGATTCTCCAACCAAATCTGGAAGCTGCACTCCACAGTGATGACTGGCTCTTCTGGCTGGCTGACTGCCCCCAGAGGAAACAAAAATATAAGTGATAATGGAAATATAAGTCATATACCTTGCAGGGGTCATATCCCACTGGCATGTGTCGTTCATGAAAGACATGGTGAAGTAACTGTCCTTTCCTTCAGCAGCTGATGCTCTTTGCCAAATCCGGCTGCTAAATGTTCCTCAACACTGAACATTGAAATGTTGTACATTGTTTAGTGCCACCCAATGCTGTGCAGTGCACAAGCATTTCTCTGTCTCAGAAAGGACTGAAAATGGGAAGATCAGGGGGAAGATACCGCCTCCTCCTCCTGCAACCTAGGCAGAAGGGTCTTGTGGCACCCAAGCAGGATGTGCCACCAAGGCCACAGGCTCAGGCTCCACCATTTCATGGAGTGTGAGGTGGGACTGGGGGGCTAGCTGTGGGGAAATGGTCAGCCCTAGAGAAATAAAGAAAATGTAGTAGACCCCCCGCAGCCTCTCTGGCTTCATCCCATCCCCTAATGCTCACTCTGGAGTACTTCAGAATTGCTCCTGAACCTCTGAGCTGAAGTCACTTCACACCTTCTCAGCAGAGTCCTCCCTCTCTTCCCTCTCTCCTCTCCCTTTCTCAGTCCTTTCTCTCCACTTCCATGGGTGTTGGTGGGCTTGTGTCTCTTACCATGCATGGAATGTCCGTTCTTGGACATGCTCCTCGTGTTCTCCATCCTGCATGTGTACGTACCTGTACATGTGGTGTTCACAATGGTGAAGACGAACAGGGCAGAACACTTTTGCATCTCCATGCCACCTTTGTTTGAATCTTCTGTATTGTTTTGGATGGTTTTACACCAGTTTGCTTCACCAGCAGTGCTGTTTGAACCTGTCTGGACCAGACACTGCAAGACAAGATCTAACCCTACTGACACATCGATCATGGCTGAAATCTGGTGAGCGAGTCCTGCCGAAAAAAAAAAACCAACCGTGGAGAGTTGGGTTTGTGTTAACGAATATCTGCATCCTCCACAAGAAGCTGACTCCCTTTGCAGTCATCAGGCTTATAAGCATCTCTGTTTCCTTCCCCCCTCCTGTTTTCTCTCCCTGCTGCTGAAGACAATGCCAGTTCAAAGCCCCAGAGCCTGAAATTGGGTCCCTGTGTGCAGAGCCCGCAGCCTGGGCACAGGCAATTGCAGGGGGGGACCCCTCTGCAAGGCACATGGCAAGGTGCTGGTGTGGAAGCGGGGCTTAAATGCTGCAAGACGAGAGGAAAAAGCAGCAGCAGCCACGTCCCAAACCTCCTGCAGGTGTATGCAAAGAGAAGAGTTCAGAGCAGAGATGAGGGCACAGGGGGACTCACCGACGCGCAGCCAGGCGAGGAGCAGCAGTGGCAGAAAGCTGCAGCCCAGCCAGACCTCCATGCTGTCTTCCTGACAGCCTTGCGGCAATGATGCTGGGCACCCGGCGAGATCAGCTGGGACGTTCCTGTCTCTCCCCGCAGTGTGAGGGTCACTGCTCAGCTGGGGCAAGCTGCAGCCCTGCTGGGAGCTCGCCTCCTCGACACTTGGCCAGGCAGTTCCCTCTGCACTTGCAGGCTTCCCTTCTCTTCCTCTTCTCTTGCTTCAGCCTGATTCTTAACTCCTCTCTTTGCTGTTTCATCCCAGCCACGTGCTCTTGGCCCTGAAATGGATCCGAATAACACAGCTGAGCACCGCTGATAGCCATTTCCCAGTATTTTAGGTTGCACCCCAGTAGCTCCCCACCCCTGGCACGGGCAGGCGCAGGGGAAAGGGCTTCCCCAGTTTCCTACAGTGCCACCTCCCTGCGCCACCCAAATCCTTTTTGTTTTACACCAGAGAACAGACCCCTTGGAGAAAGTGATGCTGCTGTCATGGCGGGGTGATGGGGTGACGTCTGCCCCATCTGGTGTGCTAGCTGGGGCTGGGTTGGGATCTACACACCCTGCCAGCCCCCAAACACTGGGGACTGCTGTGGTTTGACGTGGAGATGGGCTTGGTCAGAGCTTTCTGGTTGCTCACACGAGGGATGTACAAGCCCCAGCCAGGCAGAGACCAGGGTCCCCGACCCGGCTCTGGCTGTGAGCACCCAGGTCTGTGGGGATGGGGTGCTCCAGGCAGCCTTCCACATCCCCTTGCCACCTCCAGCTGAAGGGATGTCCTTTTCTCCCCAGAGCTGCATCGACCAGGCCAGACACCTAAGGGACATGGGCAGCACAGGCAGCGGGCACAGGCCCCTCTGTGTCCCTCCATGGATGCGATCTCTACCGCTCCCCACAGGCTTTCTGCTGCCCACCACTGCTCTTCCTCTTTTGTGCTCAGAGCAAAACCTGCTCCGACCTGCCGTTTCCTTCCCTTTAGTTTTCTGTCAACATTTTCAGTAGTCACCCCCATGCCCCATTTTGAAGCCAAACCTGACATCCTCCCTTCTCCAAAGGCAGCACCCCCACGCCCTCGAGTTACATGACCCCCCCTCACCACCCACCTCCTCCCATTTTCACTGCCCCCTTCCTCCCATCCCCGTTTTGTCGCCATTTTATGAGACGATGGAGCCCAAATTGAGCGTGTGAGATGGGGGCCCACCATCACAGCCCTCCCCAAAACAGACTCTGGGGAGCAGTATCCTACTGGGACCATCTTCTATCACCAGTGAGCATGGTCCCTGTCACGGAGGTACACTAAGACTAACCGAAACGAAGGACCAACTCAAACAACTTTATTGCACAAAACAACCAAAACCGCACAACAGAAACCAATGAGAAACAGGGGTAAACCCAAATCAATCAACACTCCGGTAACATTTAACACGTAACAGGTTCGAGGTGTCAGTCAAGCAGGGTGTTGTTACTGCATGGCAATACGCACGGCAATGATGATCCAAAGTGCGCACTCACCCACTCACAAGGGGGGAAACTCTCTCTCTCCCATGGGTACCCAGAGGGTGTGATCGCTCGCCCCAGGGGGGTGAGGGCTCACTCAAGGGTATCCAGAAGAAATCACTAGCCCGAAGGAGGTGAGGGCACTCAGTCCCGGGAAGTTTCCTTAGGCGGTGGCGCCCCAACCCAAGGGGAGAAGTTTCGTACACAGACCCACTGCTCTGAGAAGGCCGCTCCAAGCGAGTCCCCGGTGGCGCCTCATTTATGCCTTGGGTGGGATCTGAGCTGTGGCCATCACTGGCCACGATTCAGAAGCTTCTCCGAGCCCCGGCACCTCACTGGCTGCGGGCCCTTCCTGGTGAACGAGGGCCCCACTCCTCCTGCTGCCCCTGCCAAGCCGGGGGCACGGCAGAGCGCAAAGGGTGCGAAAGTGAGGTGCGAAAAGACAGTGATCGCCATGGTAACGGCCCCGATCTTCATGGGGGGAGGGGGGCAGTGTACCTGTCACAGTCCCAACACCACCTTTACCGCAGCACGGGGGGCAAAGAGGACGGCAGAGCCTGTCCCGCAGGGATGCTCCTGGGTCAAAGACCAAAGGAGGGTTGCAGAAAGCAAGCAATGCTGAGAATGTGGGAACGCTGGTGTGCCCCTGGGCTGATCCTGCACCTCTCCATGTGGCGGGTGTGCTCCCAAAGCCCCATGGGTGTCTCTGCCAGGGAGAGAGCAGAGTCCTAGACACTTGGCTTTGGCTGTACCTCTCTGCACCCCGGGTCTCCCCTGGACTTCCCGTGCCAAGCACGAACAGCCTAGCCACATGCGTCTCCTGGAGGAAAGGGTCTTTGCTGGAGCTTTTCTCCACCAGTCAGTGGAACCGCCTGGCTGAAGCACAGCTGAGGTTTCATCTGGGAACCGAGCGTCACAGAGAAACAGCAACATCAGCAGGATATTTGCTGATGGGAGGGTCATAAAACAAAATTCTTGTGGTACAAAATCCACAAGAATGACAAGCAAGAGGCTCTGTGTCTCTCTTGCTCTCCCCTCTTGACTTCTTTATCTCTTCCCATGCTTTTTTTGATGTTCAGTTCCTCTCTGCACTTGAGTCTTCCTCTCCTCTCGCCTCATGACCGAGCAACAACACATACTTGTTGCTTCCTTCCCTTTTGTTTCTATTCTAGTTCTCACATTCACTAGCACTGACAAAGCGGATCAGACAAAAGGTGAACTCCTTCATGCTTTCCCCCCATCTCAGAGATGTCAGCACCAAGGATCCTGGAGTGGGCAAAGCTGGCAGCATTATCTCTTGCCACGGGTGAGATGGCAGGACCACTGAGCCATGGATGATCAGCATAGAGGGTAGGGATGCTACGTGTCCCCAGCCTTGCCCTGCCCCACCTCCAGGCATGGACACCAGCTGGAAACCACAGCAGAAAAGCAGCAGAAGAGGTGGGTGCCCACATTCTCCTGTCCAAGACCTGCTGCAAAAGCTATTACCAAGATGCTGCGACCCAAGTGCAAACACCAAGGCCCCGAGCGTGACTGTCCATCCTGCTCCACAAGTACTGCACATAAGTACAAACCTTACCTAGATTGCCCTTAGCAAGTTGGATTCTCCACTCAATTAGGATAATTTTGTACATCCCAATTAGGAGAGCAGGAAAAATGGGAAGATTGTTAACACAAGCCTCATCTAACTCCCAGGGCCCAGGTTGGGTTTCCTGGCCTGAGGACACAAGAATGAGTCAATTTTAACTGTAACCTGAGCACATCAGCCATGGGGGGCTATCTGTAGATGGCAGACCAAAGGTTTCAGCTCATTCTTCTAGGTATATTCATTGCCCTCTTCACCCAGAGCCTTGCCGGGCCAGTGCAGACCTCAGCACCCCGAACAGTCACAGATCTGCAGTGAGAAGGTACAAGAGCTCAGTAAGAACAAGTCAGTGATAACAAGAACTGTGAGCCCTTCCCTTTCTATGCACAACCTCCTCCTCCCTCATGGGCCTGCATGCATCTCCCCAGGGACTGGGGCTCAGCAAGACCTTCTCCAGTGGGCAGTGCCTTCCCAATCTTCCCAACTGCGGTGCCGATGGAACTGAAGGTTAACATCTTGCCTACTGCCGACTCCACAGAGCTCCGCTCCTACCAGAGCCCCTTTCCAGCTCCACAACAACATTTCGTGACACTGTCTGCAAAGGAGAAAGGAGAGCAGGAAATTACAGTGCTGTTAATAACACAGGGTGCCGTGTATTGTCAGGCAGCTACACCACGCATTACACAATATATAAAGCAAGACAGAGACTGCAGAGTTTCTCAGCAGCTCCCTGCTCCCTTGCAGTGAACCAGGGAAATTGAAAAGGTGCTCAGGAGCACTTGCCTGACATCCTGCCACCGAGGTCTTCCTCTCCTGACCTCTACAGCACTGTGCAGCCTGTTGGGAGCAGGCGAGGAGCCTCCTGTGCAGTGCTGGGAGAGGACGAGGAGCAGGGCTGTCCCCAGATGGAGCATGGTGGCTGTACAGGGGCTCTTCTTTGGGTGTCACGCTGCTCTGCCCTCCCCAGGGTCTCCGAAAGTACGGCTTCAGTTGCCAAGCAGAATCCTGCCCTCAGCCTGCCTGTAGGCACAAGGAACTTCTTTGGGCAACGGAGACTTGCAATGAGATATGGATCCCCTGAGCCGAAGACTGCACCCAGAAAATCTCACTGCAGGAGTTCCCTGGGCGGATGGAGGAGCTGACAGGGCTCAGAGGCACACTGATCTAAAACCCTGGTCCCAGGACGTCCCACCCAGAGCCCTCACTGAGCCGGGACGGGCAAGCACCAGCCTGCGGCATAGCTCGGTGAAGCCAACAGCAGAAGCACGAGCGGGAAAGGCCCTGGGGCTGCTGGTGGCCACGGAGCTGAACGTGAGCTACCAAGACTCGTGGTGTCCTGGGCTGCCTGAGGCAGCGCATTGCCCGCAGCTGGAGGGAGGGGTCCTGCTACTGCCGGGGCCGCCCCTGGAGCGCTGGGTCCGGTGCTGGGCTCCCCGGTACGTCCCCGCCTCCCTTGTACTGGGGAGGCCAGCGCGGAGAGACGCAGAAGGGACCACAGCCTCCCTCCTAGGAGAGACTCGGCGGGAGCGCATCAATGATATGACGCCGCGCCGACCTCCTACTGGCTGCTGGCGCTGTCCGTCGGGCGAAGGCCTGCCCCCCCCGCCCCTGTCCGGCCGAGGGATAGGCTGCCCTCCACACCACAGGGGAAGCCGTCCCGGGCGCCGCCATTTTCGGAGCCGCTGCCCGGCGAAAGGGCGGGGCCGCCGCGCCTGCGTCTGCGCGGGCTGGGCCGGGCGTCGCCGCTCCGGGAGCGAGCGGCCGCCGCGGGAGCGCGCCCGGCGGGAGGATGCGCGGGGGGCGAGGCGGGGCGGCGGCGGCTCCCTCCGCCGGTCGGCGGCAGGTAAGGGGGGCTCGGGGCGCTCCCCGGAATCCTGTCCCCCGGCCCGGACCCGCTGGGTGGGGAGGGGGGCGCGGCGCTGTCCGAGGGCGCTGGGCCGGGCGCGGCCGCGGAGGGCGCCAGGGGCTCTTGGCGGGACTTCCTCCGTGTGGGCCGGTGCCCTGGGCTGAGGTGAGGGGGGCCTGCCCGGTCCGGCCCCGTGAGGTGAGGTGGGGCCCTGCCCGGTCCGGCCCCTTGGGTGAGGTGAGGGAGGAGGCCTTGCCCGGTCCGGTCCCGTGAGGTGAGGGCCTGCCCCGTCCGGTCCCGTGAGGGACCCCCACACAAAGAGCAGCTGCCCAAGCCCTGCACCCCCAGTCAGCAGAGAGCACCGTAGGCCGTGCCAGAGGCATCCCCGGGGCTGCCGTGGCCCTGCCCCGAGCTCTACAGCGCAGTGATAGCGCGAGGGCCGTTTTGGTTTCCGCGATTTTCCAGCTGCTGCTGTCTCTGGGACAGTCCTCACCGCTGCCTTCGACCTCGGGCAGCGCCTGCGGGAAGTGGTGTGCCAGAAACGGGACTTCGCTGTTGCAGATCTGGACAAGGAAGGACAGAGCGCTGCGCCAGCCTTGTCTTGAGGTGTGGTGGGAAGTTGCTCCAGGCTTTGGA
Source organism: Nipponia nippon (assembly GCF_047370975.1). Taxonomy (NCBI): domain Eukaryota; kingdom Metazoa; phylum Chordata; class Aves; order Pelecaniformes; family Threskiornithidae; genus Nipponia; species Nipponia nippon. The sequence continues at coordinate 30,976,639 of NW_028262391.1, forward strand.
CTCGTGGGTTATTGCAGATCCTATTTGCACTGAATTAGTTTAGTAAAGGAAGCATGTTGATCTCTTTGAGATCGACACATGAACCACGTGCATGTCAACTGTTACATACAGAGCTTCAGGTATATGTGTGCTAGAAGGCTGGATGAACAGTTTGACAGGAAAAAATGGCTTCATTTATGAGGTGATCTTTAGCTTCTCAGGGTTGACCAGTGAAGTTCCCCCAGCTCTATTCCTGCAGAGACCTTGCTGGCTTCCAGAGTGATGCCCGCAGTCTCTACCAGCATTGCGGTCACCTCTGCTGGGGTCCTTGCAGAACTGACAGTTCTGCGGTAGCATCTGTTTTTGCAGGAGGTCTCTGCAGTGCATTAACATCACTGGTGCAAGACTCCTAATGCAAAGTGAAAATCTGAGTAGTTCCAGTGTAGATTTTGTCAAAGATTCTCAAGCAACCTTAAGACTCATGAGGATGTCACAACCAGTAGCAACTTTGTAACTTGTACAGCCCTTGTTACTTGTCTTTGCTTTCTTTGCAAACTCAACAGCAATGACCAGCTGCATGAAAACAGTGCCCCTGTTGCTGATGTGTTCCTCCACCACATGCCTCACCTTCCTTGGAACCCAAATGGAACTTTTTAGGATGAGTTGGAGAAGTGTGAATTGTTTTCTCCTTCTGCAGAGCCAGTGTTACACTGAGGAGCACCTTTTTGGGCACAGGCTGTTATTCTTTTACTACCTTTGGCCATCTGTAATGGTCCACAACAGTTTCTGGGCACCGTAGTCCTTGACTGTAATATTTAGGTTTTGAGACTTCTGCCTTCTGAACTCCCTGACTGCTTCAACGTGGAACTGAATTGGATCCTGTAGGATTTGTCAGGTTTTTCATTGCATTGGGTCACATAAATGCTTGTTGCTCTATATCCCAAAAGAGTCAAACAGCTCCTTTCTGTGACTGTAGGATGGGACTTCAAACATACCATGAAATTCAGCAAATAATGGAAACCTTTTGTGGCCATAAAAAGGAATTGCAGCTAGCAACAAGATTAAGAAGCTTTAAGTGCCTCTATTTGAAAATTTAAGTTAAGGGTGATGTTGCGGCCATTGATTATTTCATCTCTCTAAAAAGGAGATTGATTTGTATCTCCTGATGTGCAAGATACGTGTTTCAATCCGGTTTTCACTTCCAGATCAAAGCCCTGCCTTTTGGTGTTTCTGTGGGAGGGTCCTCAGAAAAGTGTTTATTCCAGTGTTTGATCACCAGAGATATCAATGCATGAGGATTTTCATTTCTGAAAGATCGGTTTATAAAAGGCTTTTCATGGTTAATGTAACTGATTTGGTGAGGCTTGTTTGAAGGTTTGGGGCTTGCTGCGTCCTAGAGTAAATATGTAGAAGTTGTACCTAATTCTAAGCTGGTGTTGGTCACAGTTTCAGGCATTTCTTTCTCAGAGCTGTTTCCACGCTCTGCCGAGTCTAGTTTTCACTAGTTTTCAACTCGGCTACTTGTTGTGCTAGATGGGACTTCTGTGTATTTAGTGACCCTCAGTGGATTCCTTAAACTTGTCTAGTCTCCCTTGACTCCTTGTAAATGGCTAACATCCGCAATATCCTGCGGCAAGGCATTTCACAGCTTAGCAAAGTTTGATGCGAGGAACCACGTCCTTTAGATTGTTTTGAACTTCCTTTCTCTGAGCTCCATTTGATTTGTTCTTGCATAAGGAGAAACAGTGAAAAATTGGTCTTTCTCCACCCTGAGCCGCTCATGACTTTATTACCTTCTATGACATCCTTCGCAGTCACGTCTTTTCCAAACTGAGGAAAATTTGCTTGCTTGCTTAGGTCATAGTTATGTAGAAGATGTTGCATGCTTTTGATTACCTTTGTCTGCTTCATTTCCAGTTCTGCCCCCCCCCCCCCCCCCCCCCCCCCCCCCTTAGAGCAGAAGCATTAGAAATGCAAATAGAGCTCCAGAGAAAGGTGCCCTGGGGACTTTTGCAGTGGCACAGTGCTGTTCTTTTGGGGTCTCTGTTCAATCTTAGTAGACTGTTAATTACAGCTGCCTCTCTCCTCAGCTGTGGCCTCATTTCGATACAGTGGGTTTTTAGGTTGCTTCCCCAGGGTGGCCTAGGCTGGAATGCCTCATCCACCAGCACTTGAGTGTGTCTGCAGGGTGTGGGCCAGGAGGTGGGGTACCAATATCTACCCCTTTTCAAAAGCTTTTGCTGAACCTTCCGTTACAGTTCTATAACTGTTAGTTCTGCCTGCACCACATACGCTCTGTGACTTGCCCTGTGCGAGGATTGTGTTTTCGCTGACCTTCAGCATCCATGTCCATCCCACTGTCCCGACAAACCAGGACTTCCCAGTTGGTGAAAGACTGAAGAGGGAATAAGAGGCTGCGGGTGGCTCTCAGGTGAGGGAAGGCAATCATGCCCTCTGGTCAGTGCCACTTCTCTCTGCAGAGCCCCCTGGCTGCAGTATTTGGGGGGGTCTCAAGCCCTGCTGGGCCCTGTAACTGTGCAAGCCATGTCTTCATACCCTGAGAGCGTGGCTGCCTTGCTAGAAGTCATTGCTGAGGCTGGGTTCGACAATTGATTTGTTGTGGTACTGGTGGTGAGCTGGTGTCCTTAAGTTCTTGTATCATCAGGAGTTGGTCTCCATGGTAGTAAACCACTAGCTGTTGTGGGTTTGTGCCGATAGCCCCTAGTGACACCAATGCAGCAGCACGTTATGTTTTGGGAATAAGTGAGTTTAAAATGAATTCCATCTGACTGAGATTTTTGAGAGGCAGTTGGATGGGAAACAGAAAAAAGTAAAACTTAAAATGAGCAGCTTATCTGAATAGCAGGAGTCCCCTATTGCACATGTTAAGTGCTACAGTGTGCTCTTAATAGCATTTTCAAAGAATTCAACCTTTTCTAAATTTTTGTCATGTTGTGTAATTTTGACGTTGTTGAGCACGTCTGTGCGATCTGGTGCAAGCAGGCCCACGCTCACCTTGTCTCTATTCCACCTTGCTTAGTTTCTGTCTGTTCAAAAGAAGATGATGCTCTTTATATGGCAAGCAGTTTTTCTTCTTCCAGCTTGTAAACTGCTAAATAAATATGTGTGGGGACTACTTCAATGGGTATACTTACTGTCCATCCAGTGTAAGACTTTATTTTTGTTTGCGTCACTATAGAAAACAAGCCTGAATACAAGCCATCCTTCCTGCCAGTAAATTAACCTTTTACTTAGAATAGTAAATATTTTCAAGATCATTTTGGTACAAACCATCCTTATTTGAGTGTTCTGCTAAATGTCAGATAAAAAGGAATTAATAAAATTCAAATGAAGTTTGTTCTTGTTTATAAAGACAGACCATGACTGTATTACTGCAAACCTAATATCACACAGAACAAGCAAAAAACATACTGAATTAATTCAATAAGCATTTCATAAGGTGTTTTATCACACCTGTAAATATTTATTTGTGTTTTGCAAAATAAATATTCACAAGTGCTGCTGTTTCTCTTTCCTAGTTTAGTGTCTATACCACAAAAATACCTAGAAATTCAGTCAGAGTTGCAGTTTTGTTACGCTGGTCAGTGTAGGCACCCCCAGACTAACAAAATGCCAATAGCATACGAAGTGCTTGCACTGTGGGTAGTTTGACTTGCATGCTGGTACTTCCCAGTGCTGTGTCAGGATTTGCTTTCACACGTTGTAACTTAGCGCAGTTATTTTAGGATGGGGAGATGTGTGACTTTCCGAAACAGATCGTGATTCTTGTTGCTTGTGGGGATTTTTTCCAAAGATGTTGAGCTGGTGTTCGTACTGGTTCTCTTTGCAACATGGTCTTTGCTTGTTCATAATAAACTTCTAAAGAAAACGGAATTTGTCATGTTTATAAAATTAAGAAAACTTCTTTCTAAAACAAAAAAATCATTCAGAAAAGGCCAACAGCAGGTGTAATAGGTAAGAATTCAAAAGGGCACAGAACAAAAGCCAGATCGTAGGTTGCTGCGGTGTCACAGATTGAGGAGACTTCTGACATCTCTCCTTGAAGTTAGTGCTCAGGTGAATGCTAAAGGCAATTCAGCCAGTTGTGGCCAGAAGCAGTTCGAAGACAAACTGGCAAGTAGGGATCCGAAGGGCTTAATTTACAAGGAAATACTTAAAAGAACAAAAGAAGTGTGACTTAACCAAGTGTTTGTGTGTAGGGAATATAATAATTGTGTGCAAAACCCTGCATTCCTGGAGATTAAATGTCATGGGCAGAAAGAGATATTTTTAACTATCCTGAGTTAAGTAAACTTTTAACTACCCACAGTGGACATAGAGGAGCGCCCTTTTCCTTTCTGAAAGTGGTTTTCTATGTATTTTAACACTGGCATGATCTCTCCTTGCAGCCTTTTCCTCCCGAGGCTAAACAAGCTCAGTGAATCCAGCCTTTCCCCACAGGACATATTTTCTAGATGTTCTCTGGAGTGGCTTAGCTAATCACCATAAAATTGTTAAGCTCCAAGTAGTTGTTTTCAATTTATGTATTTAATTTGGAAGAAAGATTTATGTGCCCAAAAGCTTGCCTATTATTTCCAGCTATCTCAGTTGGTCTAGTAAAAGGTATTACCTCATCTCACAAACCTTTATCTCATTTAGAGACTTACACTCACAACTACAGCAGCACTGCTTTTACTGCTGGTGCAATAGATTCTATGTCCTGGTCCCCTTGATGCTTCCTGTCGCTCCCAGTTTGTGCCTTGCCATCTCTGGTTTGTCCTGGCATGTGCATCTGTGTTTCTGTATATGCATCCTGAGTTTTGAAGCTCAGGAGATGCTCATGACTTGTCAAGCTGCTTTCTTACCATTCTTCTGCAATGGATTGTTTGACTTGTCCCATAATACTATTTCTCTAAGGACTGCAAGTTTGTTTGTGGGTTTTGGTTTTTGTTCTTTTGGGTTTTTTTTTTGTTTTTTCCCATGAGGCTCTTTGAAAATTTTGAATGCCACATGAAGGATAGAAGCTAGCACTCAGGCTAGGTACATTTGATGTCAAAATATGCCTTTTGTTGATACTGACTTGTAACTTTTCATGTTTTAGAAACTGCGGATGGAATGGAAACCTGAGGAGCTGAACATTTTATCGAAGGCCTATGTGTAGACCCTGATGCTTGAATGAATGCAGAATGAAAATGCTTCCTGGAGTGGGTGTGTTTGGAACTGGCAGCACCGCTCGGGTACTGGTACCCTTGCTGAGAGCAGAAGGCTTCTCCATTGAAGCGTTTTGGGGCAAGACCGAAGAGGAAGCCAAACAGCTGGCAGAGGAAATGAACATCTCCTTCTACACGAGTCGGACTGATGATGTCTTGCTGCACCAGGATGTGGATTTGGTTTGCATCAATATCCCTCCACCTCTAACTCGGCAAATTGCTGTGAAGGCTCTAGGTACCTTTTTATCTTTGGAGTTGGACCAAAAATCCATAGCTCGTTGGCAGATTGAAATTTGAAGCTGTTACACCAGCATGATTCTGGTTGCACCAATGTGCAAATGCAGTGCTAAAGGTTTTGTGTGGAGTTGGTAGCGCAATCTGCAAGAAAGGTTACGTAGAATTTTTTGTAAAAATACTATTTATAATTGCTAATAGCTTTGCAAATCTTGAACCAATTGGGCTAAAATATCCCACGTCTTCTTCAGACTGAACTTATGGTGGGGAGGTTTTAATAAAAATGAGCTGTTTCAGAGATGATGATGAGGGGGTAAAATGTTTTTATGTCCATTAAAAACAAAAAAACAAAAAAAACCCCAAACAATTTAAGTTGCTTAATTCATTCCAAATCTTCGCACATTCCGCAATAGGAAACTGAGATTTGCCTGGGGTGGGGGGATTGTTCAGCTCTGCTTTCTGTTTTCCCCACAAATAAAACCAAACTTGAAAGTTAAAAGCCTTTGAAAAAATGTTTGCATGCACTCAAGAGTCTTGTGAGTTAGGACCTGAGTTCTCTGCAGATGTTGCTTTCAGCCAGCTTGCTGCGACCCTGGCCACCACCTGGAGCTCTCTTTGGACACCCATGTCCGTAGCAGGCTGGTATGGTCCCGGGTGCAGACTTGCTGGAGGAATCCTTCCACCGGACGCAGGAGGGCAGATGCTGGGGGAGGAGGAGATGTTGGGGACAGCAGGAGGAATTCGGCAAGATGAGCGAGGAGGGACGACGCCCCGAACTGGTTGGGCAGGGAGGTGGGAGCCAACTGCCCGGGCCTCCTGACATTTCTTAATTTTCCAGTGTGTGACTTTGTAGTGTTAATGTCCTCTCACATAGTACAGCGTGGGTGTGAGTTTCTGTGTAATTCTGTAAATAACAAGTGTGATATTTTTACTGTGTTTACAGGAGATCCACAGGAATTAATTTTAGGATGGGTAATGTCTCAAACTGTGTGAGCCAGGGTGGTTCGTTGTTTTTAGCCTCTTTGCTCTACAGTAATTTGTTTTGGAAGTAAACACCTCCCTCCATAAACATTTGCAATGCCACTTAGATATGCAGAGAGAGATTTCAGGCTTTTGTTTTTTTCTCTTTTTTTACATTGTTAGATTTGTTTGTTTACCTTGTTAGAATACTGTCCTTTGAATTTAAGGTATTCTGATTTTTGAATATTTTAACTGTGACTTAGAATTTATGTCTTTAAATATGCTAAAAGTTCTTTTAAACACTTGTTAGGTAGTAAGTGTTTCACTAGTTCTCATGGCTCTTGATGGTCAAGTGGGCTAAAAGGAGAGGATTGAAGCTTCTCTGGTGAATTATTAATTAAAATGAATTGAGATTCTTTCTTCGAAGGCTGGGAACCCGTAAAATGATGTTATCCAGAGGAGGAAAGGGGGATAAAGCTGGTGCAGAAGTACAGAGGTGGTATGTATGCTTGACTGCAAGTACAGATAAGTGGAAAGCTGAAAAAGCTAGGGAAATCAATGGATGAAGTAGTAAAGGGTGGTTTATTCTTCTGTCTGTCTTGAAACGTTCTGATCTGCAAACTGATGCAGGCATCTCAGACCCAATATGATACTGACCTTGTCTTTCAGCTTTCTAGGTTCATTGCAATGGTATTTCTAGATCTGCTACCAAGTATGTTGTGACATATTTTAAGCCAGTGTTGGATGGCTTGCTATGATTGAGCATTCTGAAGGAACACAAAATCAGGGTAGGGCCAAAGATGGCAAGTGCATTTTCTCTGAAAGTTCAGATTGATACAGTGACGTTTATAATTGGAGAATTATTGGCTGTGAATTGTATATAATAGATTGGTGTTTACTAGCTGAGAGTCTGCGCTTTAGGAAAGACCAGATGTGCTAATGGTCTTGTGTGTTTTGTTTTGTTGGGGTTTGTTTGTTTTTAAAGTGCTTACACTTTTATTACTTATTTGTATACTTTTTTAATACTTTTTTTTTCTTTTTTTTTTTTTAATTTGCTTACATTTTTATTTCTGGAAGAGAGGGGAGAGAGAGACAGTTTTTCTATGCAGTGCGATTTGCTTGCATAAGTTTCTTGCTGACAGACATCCATAAACAAACCTAGGTACAATTTTGGCATGACGGGGACAAAGCAGTAACGCTGGATTGAGTTCATGAACCAGGCAGAGCAGATCAAAGCCCAGACGATAATTCAAATTAAGATCAGTGTAATCTTATGGTTTATCTCCACAACAGGCAAAGCAAGAAGCTATCCTAAAATTTGTGTTTCTTTTGATCTCAGAGGAACTATATTAATTTCACAAAATGTCTGTGTTCTGGTTCACGTCCCACGGTTAAAATGCATCTGCCTTTGCATTAGGTGAGCACAGAGTGGAGTTACTGGCTGGAGTGGAATGTAAAACAAGGGATGTTTGTGTGTGAGGCAAAGTTCAGGGAGGCAGAACATGAGAAGTCCTCAGAGTAAAATTTCTTTAGGATGCTGAAGATAATGCTGCTGCATGTACTGACCCCAGCCGTCAAACGGATGGTTTGTGGAGTGGCTACAGAGGAACCTTTTACTTGTCTCTTTTGGTTTATACTGGTTGACTACATCATTTAAGACATCTTTGCAACAGATTGTTTGACCCCCTGATTTTGCGGAGTCCCTACAAATTATAGCACGTATATGTTAATTATGAAGGAAGGAGACAGAAAGGGCTCTATCACTGCTTGTGACAAATCCAGATTTCCTGTTCTTGAAACAGGATGAACAAGCATGCTATGAGAGCTCTTTGCATATTGTGCTTCCTGTCCCTGTTACAAGTAGCATGGAGGTCTTTTCAAACCGTAGGCAAACAAGAAATGAAATGAAGGAGTGTGTTTTGGAACGAGCATTCATTCATTGGGAGGCTCCCAAAGCAAGTACATCTGAAACAGCTGGTTATTTGGGAAGGCTCCTCAGACACTCCCAAGTTCTTATGGTGGACAAAGCAATGGTCTGGTGTGCTTCAACAGTGGCCAGTTGTACGTCTTCCTAGGTGCAACGGCAGGTATCTGATGTTATTCAGGGCAGTAAAGAACTGGGGCTTCAGTTCAATGGACGTATTTACATGGGATAAATAGATTTAGTAGTTTGAGTCAACATTATAACTCGTGCAGAGAGGGGCATAGCTGGGGACTAGCTGTTTATGGAAATTATTGGATGGGCAGCTGTGGCTATGATAGCTGGGCAAATAGACAGCCAAAGAGCTGAAGTGGTAGCTGCCATGGTGAGAAGGTTGTCCCAGCCCAGTCCTCTCCTCTCACTGCCTGGGCAGCCTGCGTGGCACACGGCTGGTCCCCTCCTGACTGCGCTGCAGGGACACCTCTGTGTGTGGGTGCCCCTGCTTGTCCCACCCAGACACAGGATGGCAGGACTTCCTGCCATCAGGAGCCCTGGTGGGCTACCTCCTATTCCAGGCAAGTCAGTGGGCTCCCCCAGGACATGAAGGACCTCCTTGATGGAGCAGTGGGCCAGGTGTGTCTCAGTGTCCTTCTCGTGGCCTGCTGGTATGCACCTGGCTTGAGGCAGAGAGGAGACCCCTGCTCACATGCGTGTTGATTGAGGAGAGAACCAACTCTTTAACGTTTGGGCTGCACTTCTCCCATCTTTTCATGAATGCTCCCCCTCCCAAGGCCCCACCAGGCTGCGGGGTCCCTTTCTCTTCCTCCTGCCCATGCTGGCACCCTCCCTACTAGGAGGAAGGAGTGGGCTGGGGGTTCTGGCAATTGCTGGGACCCGTTTCCATCCCCAGCTCTCGTCATGGCTCTGGGTAGCATTCACCATGAGCATGAGAAAACAGCGAGTTTTCTGTGCTTGCATTTTCTTAACCAGGACTGTAAAATACTTCACATATGGCAAGTTTTGGATGTGACGTGGCTAAGGAGCTGCCAGAGAAGCTGAGGTCTCGTTGCTGATGGACAGTGTGGATCTGACTAGAGGTGTAAGATTCCTTTAGGAGAAAACAGCCTAGTTTATTCTGCTGTCCAGTAAGTCTTGGCTCACCTGTTGATTGCTTCCATAGGATGTGAACACACTTTAAATCCAGTATTTCATTGAGTGAAGCCGTGATTTGGCTATATTACATTCATGAGAGTTAAGAGACCTCTTTTCAAATGTTTAGTTTATTTACTGAATCAGGAATTGGTTTGAAGATTCTTGGAATCTAGCAGGTGCTTTTGCCCCTGAACACAGGTGTAAATGGTTTGTTTAAGGACTCTTGGCAATGGTGATCTTTTATTCTCTTTTCCCTCCCTCTTACTACAACAACCAGTTAAAAAGCCATAAATAGGAACATTTTTGCCTGTGTGCAGAGCTAGTAATGACTGTTGTGAAGTGTGCACCTGCCTGGAAATGCACTTGGGGAGAGGTGGTTTCTTGTGCGCCGGGAGCAGAGTAGCAGTTTGTCCAGGGTCAGGTCTGATTGCTTGTCGGGTGCTTTGGCTGGGGGTGTGTAAGCCAGCCTGTGCGTCTGCTCTGCACACGGGATTGTTCGGCCTCTCCTTACACCCTCTCCAGGGCAGTGCTCAGCCCTGCCTTTCTGGGGGATGTTGAAGCCTGAAGCCATTCAGGGTTAAGTACAGTCATGAGCAGTGTAAGAGCTGGTAGAGAGCTACATACCTTCGCACTGCTTAGCTGGTTGCATTAGGTATGTTGTTTCACATTCAGCAATAATGAATGCAGCATTGAGAGCACGAAGCGCTTCCCAAGGAACTATCATTGCAGCTTACAGAGCCCACGGGGGCTCAGAGCTGCTAGCTGTGGGGTGGTCTGGCAGGGAAATATCTATCTTCCAGGACATAAAGCAGCACTGGCTGTCATGAGGTAGGGTGGACAGCCTGTTTCTTGGATAAGGACAAAATGAAGTAAGTTCTAGGGAGGAAGATTGACTCTTTTTCTCTCTAGCATCCTAGGAGGATTTCAGTGGAGCACATCAGAAGCTGATGTGTTCCCCGCATACAGGCTTTGCTCCGAGGTATGCGCAGAGAAGACCCCGAGGCATGTTGCTAGGACAGCCTGCGATTGCAAGCAGCGAACTGTTGCTGTCCTTGCTGTTGCTGTCCTTGCTCGCTGCTTCTGAGGCGGGGAAACCCAACTCCACAGCTCCACATCCTTCCAGGCACGCAACCCATTCTGTAGGCTTAGACCTGCCTCTGAGCTGACTTAACCCACCTGCTTAGAAAGAGGAAGCTTCCTTTTCTAAACTGGGCTCAGTTGGTGAGCTGAACTGGCTCACAGAGGGCTCCAAGGAGCACCAGAGCCCCGTGGTGGCTCTCATGTCTCCTACCTGGTGGGGATCTCAACAGAAAATTTTGCAGTGGTGAGTTAAGAAAACAATACGGTACAAAGTTCAGGTTATTCGTTATAAAAATAATAGTAACAGGACGAGGGTTTTAAGTTGCTCTGCCTCAGAAAACAGAAGGCATGGATGTTACGTTGGTCAGGGACATTGTAGCTGTCTCCAGCTTGGCCCTTGTCCTTGCTCCATGGCCATCTCTGTGCACTTGGGGACCCCTGGAGGGATGTCCCACTGAGGGCAACCGCAGGATTATCCCGGAGATGTTGTGGTGTACCCAGGTCTCCATTCTGGCGCTCTGGCAGTGCTCCATGGGCTGTGCTGCGCTGTCAGTGCGCTGTGCTGACTGCCATCCCAAAAAAAGGCATCAGTCAGTTTTAGCTGCTCAAGTGGCTCAGCCTACGCTGGCAAAAAGAGCACAGCGCTGACGCAAAGATGAGAGCGGGCGGGTGGGTGTCAGGACAGAGGCAGCCCAGTGTGATAAACCGCCCAGTGTGAAATGGCTGTCCCTGGGCGGCAGCGGTGGACTCCTTTGGCTCGGCCCTCTCTGTTCTCGATTCCCCACTGCAGGGACTCAGCCCCTTTTGTGTGGACATTCTCAGGCTCCTTGAAGAGCCAACTTGGGGCAATAATCTGCCGGGAAAAGGGCCAAGAGGAGTGAATATTTCCATGCTGGGTTTGTACTCTGAGCTGGCTCCTGTAACGCCAAATACATGGTGGAGGGCAGTGGGGTTGTGCAAGGGGGAGAGCCGCACCAGCAGAGCACTGACTGCAGAGCTGTACCCTGTGTATATGCGGATCAAGAGTTGCTTTTATTTTCTGCGAACTTTGAGAACTGTGTTCTGCTTAGGATGCTGTGAAGATCCTTTTACTTTTTGTTTTTGCTTGTATTTTACTGTAATCTGGCTTGAGATAAGTGCCATTCAAACAAGAAGGCAGGTAAACCAGGTGCTGAAGCACCTTGAGATGCAGAATAGCCCTGCAGAATATTGAACAGAGCATTGTGCCTTGTCTCAGCAGCGGGATTGGGGTCAGGAGAGTCGGAAATTGCTCCTGAAATAGGGGGTTACCAGCAAGCAGCCAGGGTGTCTCCAGGGAGTTTGAGCTTACCCTTTGTTCATTAAAGCTTCTGTTGACTCATATGTAATTAGGGGATTTCTTTGGACGAGACTACTAAAAATTGTAGTCTTGTCGTTTTCTGTCTGGATTTTGCTTGTGTCTATTAGAAATAATGGTTCTGAGTTTTCTCTGGCTGAGTTGGGGACGGTGATGTGTCACAGGACCTCACGATGGCCTCTGAACCGCTCGAACGGTTCCTGAAAGGCTTGCTCAGCGCAGCCAGGAGGTGGAGTGCTGAGAGCAGGAGCTGCCATATTGGGATCTGGCTTCCCCTCCTGTGCGAGAGAGCGACTGAAGCACTTGTGCTGGTATCTTCTCATCGGGGAGTCGATTAAAAGCTCTTCTGAGCAGGGAGTGCAGTCTGCTCCTGGGTAAGGAGAAGCTTTCAGAGAGGTGCCTACCACCATGTGCGGCAATTCCTGCAATTCTTAGGCAGAAACTGTGGTATGATGTGACTGACCTTCAGGTCTGACATCACCAGTTAATGTATGGAGACCTGTAGGTATCCCCCTGGTTGTTATATTGAAAAATGTTTATATAAGCATTTTATCAGAACAGATGTATATGGAAAAGTTAAGCCCTGACATGAGAAAAGGGTGAAGATGGGGGAGGAAGAGGGAATACCAGCAAAGCCCCACATATAGGAATTTGGTTGAAGCTTGCACTGGGATGCTCTTTTGTATTACTTTATTTCAGCTTTAAAATTAAAAAAAAAAAAAAAAAAGAGAATTATCAACTGCTCACGTTGATTCAGGCTGAGCACAAGGTAAAGTGCATCAGTAGGAATAAAAATGCGGTGGGTCAGCTTGCAAGTACAGCTCTCATTTGTGTAACTCACAGTCACCCTTGCAGTCTAATTGTACGAGTAGGCTGTACGTGCAGGCAGAACTGTTTTGCTTTCCAATTAGCGATGCTTTTAAAACAATCCACCTACAAAAACATTAATTCTATACACAGGCCACTAAGTATCTTGTATGTCCTATTTCTATTAATCTAGTTAAAATAATAAATTCATAGTGATGGTGAAATACAAAGTGAAAATCAAATCTCCCCTTCACTCACCTCTTCCCTGCAGGGTACCTGATGTTTTTTTTCCTCTGGCTGTACAGGCATTCAAATAATTTTATAGCTACAATATGCAAATTGTGTCTTGTTTTGATGCCATGTGATGCCGTTTGGCCATTTATCTTTCATGATGTAGAAATCCTGTCTTTATTTGGAGCCTCTCTCTGTGGGAGTTTGTCAGCTCTGCAACAGGAGTGTCTTGGAAGCAGCTCTGAGGCTTGCTGCACTTGGTATTCCCATTTTAGTTCCCAGACCTTTGCCTTTGAAATTGCAGCAGGAAAGCCTGACTCTTAAAAACACCATTTCTTGACAACCTTTGGGACATCTGAGCATGTTTCGCTTGTGTGTGTGCGCTATTTTTTTTTTTCCATTTGTGCTGCAGGAATAGGGAAGAACGTGATCTGTGAGAAAGCTGCTACCTCTGTGGATGCCTTCAGGATGGTCACAGCTGCCAGGTATTACCCCAAGCTGATGAGCATTGTTGGCAATGTTCTCCGTTTCTTGCCCGCCTTTGTGAAGATGAAGCAGTTGATAGAAGAACACTACGTGGGCAACGTGATGATCTGCGATGTACGAGTTTACGGGGGAAGCCTGCTCAGCCACAAGTACAACTGGATCTGTGATGAGCTGATGGGAGGAGGTGGTCTGCATACAATGGGAACCTACATTATCGACCTCCTAACTCACCTCATCAGCAGGAGAGCAGAGAAGGTCCATGGTTTGCTCAAGACTTTCGTGAAGCAGAACACAGCTATAAGCGGGATCCGCCACGTCACTAGCGATGACTTCTGCTTTTTCCAGATGGTAATGAGCGAGGGTGTCTGTTGCACTGTGACTCTCAACTTCAACATGCCTGGATCATTTGTCCATGAAGTCATGATTGTTGGGTCTACTGGTCGCCTCATAGCTCGCGGGACGGAATTGTATGGGCAGAAAAACACCGCACTCCAAGAAGAACTACTGTTTACAGACTCTCTGACTGTCAACAAGGGCCTTTTGGATAAGGGGTTTAAAGACATCCCGCTGCTTTACCTAAAAGGAATGGTGTACATGGTGCAAGCACTGCGGCAGTCTTTCCAAGACCAGGAAGACCGTCGGACATGGGATCATAAACCTGTCTCTATGGCAGCCTCTTTTGAAGATGGTCTGTACATGCAGAGTGTAGTAGAGGCCATCAAGAAATCCAGCAGGTCAGGGGAGTGGGAAGCTGTGGAGGTGATGACCGAGGAACCAGATGCCAATCAAAACCTCTGCGAGGCGCTTCAAAGAAATAACTTATGAACATTTCTGCTTTGGAAGATAGGACGATTAACACTTCTGGCTGTAATGTAAAAAAACTCTCCATTTTTAAGATATGTAGATTCTTATTTAATAACCTGAGTTCCTTGTTTTTTTTAAAACATGTAAAATACGTCATGTTCTGATTTAAATTGTTTAAAAGAGTTTTAAATGTTTCTGGTTTTGCAAACATTTAATTTTTGTCTTGGAGACTGGTAGGAAAACTTGAATTTCCCTTTGCACTTGTAGTAGCTGAAGTGAAGCATGGGATCTCTGCCATTGCATGGCTTGGAAATGGGACACAACCCATGTTGCACAGGTTGCTTGTTTTAACAATTTTAACATGAGAGCACGTAGAGCAAGATCAGGGAGTATCTGTTGTTCAGATGCCTTTTCCTTCTCTCTTGGAGACTGATGAAGTTTTACTCCTCAGTTTGTAAAATTTTATAAAAGAGTTTAGGGATATAACAGGTCTCTAAACTCCTATAAGACAAAAAGTAGAAGGAACAGATTAAAGTTTGTAACATAAGGATCAGCCTTTTGGCTTCCTGCATGTGGCAAATGTCTTTCAAATTAATTTGAACTGGTATTTTATTTAAATGATGCTATGAATTCTCTGTTGACAGTGTCTTGGCAGGAAGATCTTCAGGAAGTCTGTGATGATTTGTGCTATTCTTCCATATGTGTAGATATTATTCCTTCTACTCAAGAGGCTGCCTGCATCCAGCAGCTTTTTTGCATAAGCTCTGTGTCCATCGGTTGCGTTTACTGCCTGGCAGCACCAGTGCTGTGGCTCTGGGGCCACGTTCTCATTTCTGTGACTGTTAATAAATGCCTCCCAGGGTCACAGGATTTCCATGGTGCCATGGGTAATGACATACAGCATTAACCTTCCAGGGACCTGAAGGTGGAAGTAAGGAGGTATTTCCTACCTCTTGCAGCTCTCTTAACATGCTGGCTGGGTAATTGTCACACTATGCACATCCTGATAGTTGAGAGAATGAGGGCTGAACCGTCATGGGTAAGTCTGCTCTTAATCTCAAACACTGGATATTAACCCTCTGGCCCTGCCCATCCTCATGCCCTCCTGCAGCTTGTGTCCAGTGGAGACATGTGTTGGCAGATCATGGGTGGAAGTTCATTCCATCTGAGAAACGTTTCTCTCTGAGGCAGGTATGTGGAAGGGATAGTCCAATTTTACTACATTTATTTTGTGTACTTGAAAGCTTTTTTTTTTAATGTATTTCCCACTAAATTGTAACCCTGTGTATTTATGTACATTAATATGCAAACTGCTGTTTCATAAGCTGGTCCTTCCTGAAAAGTATCTTGTTTTCTACAGAAATAAAAAGTTGTGTTTGTTGAGGGCATTCTTTATGCAGCTGTGTTTGATTTGGTCAAGCTGAAACCATCCTAATAAATGTGAACATGAGACTTACAGCTGGGGCTCGGTACCTGTTGAGTCGTTCCCTACTTCTGTGCTCTTTTGCTGCTAGTTGGGCAGCTTGGGTGTGGAAAAAGTAGGAGACAGCTCTGCTATCCTAGCAAGTGTCATCCATTTGTCACCAAGGGAAACTAAGTCCCACCAGAAGATCTATTTCCCACCTCTTTGCTGTTTCCTTTGGACTACAGCTGTTGAGTAGCTGGTTTTGGAGATCCTCTTGCCTATTTTGGACTTACCATGTCAACTTTTGTGATTAACAGGATCTTTCTTTTTCTGCCTGACTCATCATAGAACTTGCTGGAAGACACCAACTAAGACGCAAAATCCCCATAGTATTGATGGGACCACTTTCTTTGCTCAGTGTGTAAATCAGGTGTTTACATTACCTTTGGGTATTTATTTACTTTCAACACATTAAAACTCTGACAGAAACAAGTCTACTGACATGCTGTTTTAAAGGGTAGGAGCGTGGCTGCTCCTGTGCTCTGTGCAATCTCATTTCTACTGTGAGCTGGATGAAGACAGCAAATGGTTGAAATTTATTCACTGTTCCCAGCTATAGCAGGTGGAGCAGTGAAAACTGCGTCGCTGCAAACCTTCCTTTACAGGTGGTGTTCCTGCCATATCTCTGAGCATCTAATGTCTGTAATGTCTATGTGCTGTGTAAAGCAGGTGAGATAACTGTCTCCTCACCTGGAAGTTGCCACCTCCATTCAGACAGAACAGCTCTGGCTTATTTCATGCCAGTTTTGTATGTTTTGAAGCTGTCTTCCTTGAACTGAGAACCTGCCTTTGTCAATACGTTTGTACTGGGCAGAAAATCCTAAAGTACAGCTCCTTCTACAGGAGTAGAAGGAAGCGCAAAACATCGCCAGATAGACCCAAGTGATGCCAGTGGAGGAAGGAGGGTGCCAAGACTCCTGGGTGAGCAGGAGACCTGACTGCAGAAGCCTACAGAGAGGTGAAACGGGCTTCTTGTAGGCTGGCTGGAGCCTCCAGCTGCCCTGCACAGGCAGAGTGGGATGGTGGCCAAAGGAGCACTCCTTTGGGTGAGGCGGATCCCTGTTGTGAAGTCTAGATTCCCCCCTGCAATCCCTGTTCATCTAACGCAGATGTAGCGGAAGCACCGGCTGGTTAGTGCTGCTCGCAGAGGGGAACCAGGCCACACTCTGCTGTCTGCCACAGAAAGGCAGCACCATGCTGTCCCCTCCTGTGTCCCCTGCGTGGGGTGATCTCTATCAGCGAGGCTCAAGGCTCGTCCCCAGACTCCTGGTTTTCACACATGAAGGAATGACAGCACATGCATCCTAAGGCCACGGGATGTGCAGGTATATTTTATAATGAAAAATGGCTTTTTTTTTTCAGGCAAATCAGGTTCTCTGCAACCAGGAAAAAAAAAAAAAAAACAAAACAATAAACCCACAGCTGTTTGTATGGGCCAGGTGATGATCACCACCCTGCAGGTCAGGCTGTAGTAGCCAAACGGGAGGCAGAAAGCTGTGTGGTTATTTATACTGAGGAAAGAGCGGTGGCACCAGGTGAGCTGCGTATCTGAGCATCCTATCAATATCAATCTGCATGGATTTGTCACCCGTTCCTGGGGCTGGGATCTCTGGAGCACTGCTGGCCCAAGTATCTGCAAGAGGAGTGAGTGCATCAACAGCCCAGCAACCTCCTTGGAGACAGGCTGAGTATTTGCACCAGCAGGATGCCAGGTCCCAGCAGCATGGATAGGACGGCCACTGTGGGTCTCCAGCCTGACCTCCTGCTTGGAGCTAGCCTGTCACCTGCTCGGGCTGGCCATGGCTTTGTCCCACCAAGTCTTGGAAGACAACTGAAGAGTGCTGTCCTAGCGGAAAGGGTCCTGCTCTGTTTGGCTGGGCCACCTCAGAGCTTTGAGAGAAAACCTAAGGGCAGAGCTGCTACAAATAGTGACCCAGAGACATCCAAGCCACTTCTCTAAAAGCTAGGGGCAAGGGCGGAAGAAACAGGATAAGGTGACAAAACCTGCACAGGCAAGGGCAAAGCCTCTGTTTCTGGGGGGATGAGATACAGGGAACAGCAGGTCTCTTTTTGGTCACTGGCAGGACAAGGCCAGCTCCCTGGGGAATACAGGAGCTGGGTAAACCTTGTTGGAGCTCACCCTTCTGCTCTGGAGCAGTTGCCCTCCTGGGGACTGCAGGGACTTTGTTTGGCTGTGCCAGCCCTGGGGCTTCATCTTCTTCTGTTGATGGGTGCATCAGCTCTGGCATGTCGAAGTTGATGTACTGGTACAAGGGTCGCAGGCGTGGCAGTTGTCCTGGAGAGGTACAAGAAGAGCCCAACGCTGACAACCCCTTCCCTGCCAGGACTGTGCTGTAGCTTACAGGCAGCAGCCCTGGGAGGAGAGGAAGAATATTATTCCTGCCAGGAAAGGAACCAGGTGATGAAGGAGGAAGCAGATGTCCTTGAGCTGAGGCTGCCTGGTGGGATAAAAGCCAGGGATACATGGCCACATCTGAGAAAAAACAGCAGCTGGAGAGAAAAGCCATGGCAAGCCTGCTGAGAATCACGGTGCCCAGCTGAAAACTCACCACTGGCAGAGCCCCCGTCATCACCTGACCCACGGGGCTGCTGCCAGGTCTGGGAGAAGCAGAAGGGCTGGGGGCCACCCTGTTGTACTATGGATCCGGCCTTAGACCAGCATCATTCCTGAGACAACTTGGTTACAGCACATGCCGTGCCAGCCCAGCTCAGCTTGTGTGGCTGCAGCCACCAGTTTTACTCACCCAGCGTGTCCTGGGACGTGGCCCCTCTCGGGGGGCGCAGGCTGCTCGCACGTCTCCTTTTCTTCCTTTTCTGCTGCTTGGCAAAGAGACCAGCATCGCCTCCCAGGGCACTGAGCTCCTCAGTGGTGGGATGCACCCTCCAGAAATCAGGGTGCTGCAACAGGAGCACTTGCGAGTTGACCCTGTGGGACAGAAGCCAGCAGCGAGGCACAGCCAGCTAGGGCTGAATGATGTCCAGCCACAAATCCTGGATACTAATATTTTCCATCCCATGCTCAACCCTTCCTCTCAACCTTGTTTCACCCTTGCGCAATGCAGCCCACCTGGGGCAGACCCAGGCCTTGCTGGTGGCTGCTCCTCGCACAGTGATTCTGGCTGCGTTGCAGCATGAAGTTGGCTTGTGAAGGAGACATGGTGACTTACTTTGTCCCTTTGAGCTTGAAACCGTAGGCTAGCAGCCAGGCCTGCAGCGTTGCGACACAGCCGAGATCCGCCAGCTCCGGGAAGAGCTCTTTGTTCTTCCCCATCTCCTCCTCGTACAGCTCAGTGTGGACAAGGACACCTCGCCCATTCTTGGACCACTGTGGCAGACATGGGGGACAGCACTGACAAGCGATGCTCCCATCCTGCCAGTCCCTGCACCTGCTTTCCTCAGGCACTGGTGTGGATGACCCTGCCGCTGTGGCTTGGATCCTTTGCTGGCCATTAATAACCACCTGGATTTAGGGTTTTACACCCAATGTAGCCTCAAGGTCTTGGAGGCGAGCCTGGCCGGCTGCTGAGTGGGAGCAACCTGTGTTGCTGCAGTGGCTGTCTATGGTGGGTGGGACCGCAGGGCCCGGTGGCCCCATGAGTCCCACTGGCCCTCCCAGGGCTCAGGTTGCCACCTGGTCGTCTCTGTCCCGTCCCCCCCATGGCACTGCCACGCCCCAAGCATCAGCTGGGGACACCCTCAAGCATGCCACCAGGGCAGAAAACCACTCTACAAGGAGCTGGCTGGAAATTATTCAGCTGCCATTTCATGCAGCTTAACTAGAAGCTTGCAGATAACTACCTGGGGTCATTTATTCTCAGTTTGAGAAAGACTTGGGAGTAACATCATGCGTTTTGTGTCTGGGGAGCAGATGCAGCCCAGGGACATCCACCCTCTGCAGAAAGGAGCTTTTCCCATTCCTTCCCTCTCCCCAAATTTTGGCACACATCGGGATCCCATGTTTGCGCACAAGGCTCACGCAGGGCCAAGTGCTGCACCCAGGAACAAAGGTTGTGCTCATCACAGCTTCCACGTCCAACGCGGCATCGCCCTTCACCTCCAAAGCTTTGACGTCTGGGTTCTCCAGGGCTGCAGACAGCTGAGCAAGGATGTGCCCAGGCTCGTGGCCGCCACGCTGCCCCTCCTCAGGGCTCCTCACCAGGGCCGGAGGCTCCGGCACCGGGGCTGACATGGCAGATGCTCTAGGCCACCGGTGGGATCTGTGTGCAGACCAACATCTCCATGAGTGGTTTGGCATGGGGGCTCACCCCAACGCGTGGTGCTCTGCCAGGCTGCGGTGAGTCCCCTCTGCAAGGATGCGGGCACTGGCCACCTCTCCCTGCTGAACTGCAGCAGTTCCCCCTCCCGGCCCTGGGTCTGGGTAGCGGCTTTGAGGAGGCTCAGCTCTGCCCAGCACAAGACCCCCGTGAGCTTCTCCAAAGCAGCCGTCCCTAGGAGCTCTCCCGACACACCCAGGGATGCAGAGGGGTGAAAACCTCCCAGCGCTGAAGCTCAGCCATTAGCCCCCCACCTCTACCACACAGCTTATTCAGTAAACCTGTACCCGACCCCTTCCCCACCCTGAGCTGCCAGAAGACCCCAACTGCCCCAGCACACCTTGCACCTCTGCCTTGTACCTCCTTCAGGCCAACCATCGGCAAACGGCCCCTGGCCAAAGCCTTGGCGTTGCCTCCCCTTCCACTGGGAATGAGGCGGGGCAGCCCCTACGCAGGTTTAGTATCTAATAAGGAACATTATATTCTGATATATTAAGGACTACCCCTTTCTGATCTAATCTCCTTCTTGAATTCATTCTGTTTGCCTGTTAAACGGACATCCAAACACAATTTCAGCATTTCCACTGACCAACCGCAACTCTGAGAGGCTGCAGGCACCAATTACCCACCCTGAGCATCTCACCGCCGGTCTCCGCGCAGGCGGCTTCCCTGTCCACCCACAAAACCTCCAGTGAAGTGGCCCCGTGCCCAAAAGGCAGCACGGGGAGGTCTGGCACAGGCCACTGGAAGCCACAAAAGCCAACCACGAGTGTTTGAAGCCACGGTAACAGGATGAGCGGTGTCACTTCGAGGCTGTCCTCCCCATCTCTCCCCTTCAAGCCTCCCCCATGCCCCAGGCTAGGCTCTGGGAATGGTTTGAAGGCGCCAGTTGGGCAGGAGATTCCAGAAGACCGTTAACCCCCCGCAGGGGACGTGCCAGCAATAGGCCCTGCAGATCTGGGCTCCTGTGTGAGAATGGAGGTGGAGAAACTGGAGAGGGCCCAGGGGATGCTCCCTGGCACCTGGGGGGACGCAGTGGAGCTGGGCCGATGGGGCTGGCCACGGTGGTGACAGAGGTTCAGGGGTCCTGGGGATGCTGCAGCCGTGGGAGGGGTCACCAGGAGGTGGAGAGTCTCCACCCTCAGGGACAGCAGGGCTCTGCGGGACATGGCTGCGACCATCCTGATCTGGCACTGGTGACAGCCCTGCTCTGATGGGGATGAGGGACCCTGGTGGTCCCCTCCCCATGAAGGTTGCTGAGGGGTCTAGGAAGACCAGCATCAAGTCCCATCCCTCAAGACACCAGCCTGGAAAACGCCAGGATTTTGTTTGACTTTTGCACCCTCGAGTGTTCAGGAGAGGCTGACTGTGAGCAGAGAAGTGGTCTCTGTCTTCATTGTACAATGGCAGGAGAAACGTGCTCTTGCACAGCTCTTTTACAAACACGATGGCATTTTATAGCCTGGAGAGAGTGATGTGGCAATCAAAGGGGTGCTTCAGCAGGTGAAGGCTGACATCAGCACCCATGTCTCCTCTGCTTGGCAATAAATGTTCTGAAATTTGTTTAACCACCCACGTCCAGAGCAATGGCACTGTTATGAGGGAAAAGCGTGGTTGGTTAAACAAATGGGCAAATGCATCTGCGCACATTGTGGTCTCCCGGTGCAGCAAACCTGGGTAGTGTGGTCATTCTGCTGCTTTTGGTTTGACCAAGCCAAGGGAGTCTTCTGCACTCACCCAGTAAACAATGGCGTTTCAGCTTGATGGCGTGCATGCTCTAAGTCAGATTTATCCTGGGAAATAAAAAGTTCAGCTGCTTGACTTGGAAAGAAAATAACAGAAAGGAGAAATAAGAAAATATTTCAGCAAAATATATTTCAAGACTTGTTCTGTAACTGCCTGTCAGGGTTTTCTTCCAAGACATACACCAGGTTATGGCATATACTGGGTACAGTATATGGTGTATACTGGGGACCCCATCCCCACATTTTTTGCTTGGTATAGGTGCTTTGATCCCACTGTACCAGCCTTGTTCTAAGATGTAGGGTAAGCACATAAAGAGAGACATGCTCTAGAGACAGATTTCCTCGGTCCTACGAAAGCTGGGACACATTTGGGAGTCCTCTGGCCCCCAGCTCCTTCCCTCCCCAGGCTCCGAACGCTGGAGCGGTTCAGCGGCCGGGGCTGTAAGCCGGGCAGGGATGCCCGGGCAGGGTCCTCCCCAAGCACCTCGGGGAAAGAGGAGGCCGAGGGCACCGGGGAAGATGAACCTTCGCTGTAGAGCGAGCCCGAGACAGGGCCGTCCCGCCCTGGGGATCGCCCTCTTCTGCCGCCCTCCGGGCCGCAGCTGCCAGCGGGGAGAACCAGCCCAGGCCGGGGCTGAGCCGCGGGACCGCGACCGCCCCGGGACCGCGACCGCCCCGGCCCCGCTCCCCGACCGGACCCCCCGCCCCTCCCGACGGAAGCGGCGGTTGCCGGGGAGCGCGGCGGGGCCGGGCCGGGCCTTCGCCTCCCGGCGGGCGGACCCAGTCCAGGCCTGGGCCGCGGCCTCCTCGGCCCGGCCCGCCCGTCCCTAGCCCCTCGCCCGGGCCGCAGTCGGGAGAGCTTCTCTGCGGCCTCCCTGGGTGAGTCCTCTCGGGGGCAGCCGGAGAGATCCCTCACGGGCCCCAGTGCCCCGGCCCGGGGGTTGTCCCTGGGCTGTCCGCCGGGCAGCGGGGCACCGGGACGGCAGAGGCCGGGGACTGGGGGGGAGCGGGGCTGGGAAACGCCGGAACAGGGGCCCGGGGGCCCGCCATGCCCCTCCCGAGGGCGGCAGGGACGAAGCGCAGGCCTGGCGCCAGCCGGCAGCCCCCGGGAAGGGCCGCTGACCCCGCTGGGTGAAGCGTTGCGGGGCTCCTGCCCAGCCGCTGCCGGCGGCCTCAGGCTTGGCGGGCAGACCGGCTCCGACACCCCCGGCTCTGCCTTCCTGGCTGCGCCTCCCGCCCCTCCCCAGGCAGACGGGGAACAAAAGGAGCCAAGAAGGGTTTTTCAGGGGTATCCGGTGTTGTTCAGTGGGGTCTTGGGTCTCAGCACATGCCCCAGAACAGGCTTTGCATTGATTTCCCACGACAGGACAGCCAGGGGAGACTGTAGACGGCGACGCACAGCTCCAGTCTCCATCGTTGGACCCAGTGTTGCACTTCAGGTCCTGTGAACTCGGCACGTGGCTCGTCCTTGCATCGGAGAGGAATCCCACACATTAAGGTGGGGCCTCTCTTGTGTCGCCCTTCCTTGCTCTCCTGAGGGAGGACTTGACTGCAGCTCTGCAATACCCACATCAGTCTCTGCCCACCTTCCAGTGCCGAGCACGGCCCTCATTCGCCTCCTGCTCGAGGCTGCTGCTGCAGGACAGGCGTTTGACTCCCTGAGCAGACTGTGCAAGCTGGCCTTGTTGCTGAAGGGCTGTTGGTGGACATGTGCCCAGATCCTAGAGAACAGATGTCCCACGTACAAACAACAGTACCACCGTACCTGGCCATCTTTGTTTTTAGAGAGACAAAAGAGAAAATGGGTCTTGGAGACTGGCAGGGGGGGGAAGAGCTGGTGGTACCTGAGAGAATCTGCATGGGGAATAGTATTAAAAGGAGAATATTAATCTCTTCCATTGCAGTCTGCAGAGGGTAGGAAGGGGAAAACATAGGCATGAACTAACATCACTGGGTGGTTTCACAGCACATCGACCTCATTTTCTGACCCCCCATTCTGCAGGAGATATGGCCCCAGATATGTGTGCCCCCCTGTTTTGGTGCAGTCCTGGGGCACGGATGTTATCCTGGTGCTACTTTCCATTTCAGCTAAAACTGCTGAGGGAGGAAGCAAACAGCCAAGACTAGCTGAACAGAGATTAGCCCTTTGATTTGCTGCAGATGACTTGCTCTGCTTATCACAGCTTATCACAGCTGTGGGATTTTTTTTTTTCCCAAGCTTTTTGCAGAGCTTGACTCATAAAGGCATGAAGCTGGTCTGGCTTCATCTCTGTGTGTGGTAGCGGTTTCCTGGCCAGGGACCCAGGCACAGTGAAAATGCGATCTGTGAAGAAGAGGGAGTGCTTCAGAGTCAGATTCAACAGGTTCAGGGCTGTGAAAAACACCTGCCAAAGCCTTGTCCGTTCTCATGTTTTGTAGTTTCCTTAACTACAATGCCAAAAACAAGCCACGAAAGGAAGCTGTGGTTCATATGGGCTCTGAAAGATCTCGGTTTACCAGGGGCATAAGTAGCATTTTTACCATTTGGTAAGCTGGGGCAAAGGGCAGAAAGAGTTGAATTAATGCTTCTTAAAATTGCAGGGACGCTCTTCTGGGAGAGGTAGGGCTGGAGCCTGCATTGCTGGAGTGCCGGGCCAGGATTAAGCTGTGGTCCTGGCGAGGAAGTGAGCAGCCAGCCAGGCTCAGACTGGGTGAATAAGCAATGCTAAAGTTGTTGGGTTACTCTGGCAACTGCCTTGCTCCTCTTTGTAGCTGTGCTGATTTCAGGTGAGCAGGGAACAGGGTTGGTGCAGCCCTGTGGCTAGGAGCAGCGTAGATGCTTCCCTAGTGAGTTCTGCAGTTCGGCAGGGGGGATTAAGAAGAGAGAGGAGTTACACACATATATATCTGTTAACCTGGACTTAACCAGACCGTGTTTGCAGAGTGCCTGCATCTCATAGCCTGAGAATACTCTAAATAGTGTCTTTCTGGTGGCAACAGGTCAGACATTGTATTCTTGACGTTTAGGTTTCTAACATGGTGATAGAGAAGATGCTTTCCTGGGTGCAAATTAGACGGTGTGGCTGAGCCAGCGATCGGGTCACTGCTGAAAAGGGCTGGCCCTGTTCCCTCTTCCTCCCTTCTCTGCATTCATAAGCATGTGCTCCTGCTGTGTTTCCCTTGCGCTTGCTCCAGTGCTTCTCTGATCCCCCTGTGGAGGTAACAGCCAGGTTGCTTTTGGACAGAAGGTTAAACGGGCAGAAAACTAACCCAGCAAAAGAAGTGACTTGTTTCGTGCAGGGATAGCGAGTTGAATTGGCTCAGCACAGGACCATTTGTGCTACAGAGCTGTCACAAGAGATGAAGCAGAAGGATGGGAGTGGCAGTGGAGAAGGTCCCTTTTGGCAGAAGTGAGCCATGAGGTTCTCTCGCTTCTGTCCCCCAAATACACTCACAGTCAGCAGGAGCAGAGCAGCAGCTTGGGAAATCTGTACTGATCAGTGGTAACTGAGGCTTGGCTGCTTCTTCTCAGGGCTGGGAGATGGATGCTAGGGGCTTGTGTCCCACGTAGGTGAGTTTGCTGGAGGTACCTAGATAGGCAAGACGCTTACTATTGTAATAAGGTTGTCTGATCTTGCAAGATCCCAATCCAGAGGCGATGTGACTTGCAAATCAGGGAGTGGGTGTCATTTGCAAATTCCCTGCAGCAGGGCAGGGTGCTGTTGGGACCTGAAATGTGACTTGTGTGAAGGTATAAAATGAGCCTTCCATCCCCCGCCTCCCATCAACTTGCCTTTCCTCCTTCAATCCCCCACACTAATTGTCTGCTCAGTTACAGGTCTTGATTTCAGCCTGCCATTTTGCGTGTAAATTACTGGGTTTGAAGGCGAGTTCAGATCAAGATCAGATGTGAATTTCAAGGCCAGTAGCTGTTCTGGAGTGATCTCATGGTGAACACTTTTTTTTCTAGAATAAGAGAGCCTGTTCTGGCTTAGTTGGATCCATTATCAAGGAGATTAAATAATACCAAGACAGTGTCCTTTTATTTCAAGCTGAGAGTCTGTGTCTGCTCTTCAGAAATAGCTTTTCCAGAGTAGCTGGGTACAGACTGTACATGCATGCTGGTGTGCAATAGTCAGCATTGCTTACATTGCCTCTGCAGTTGTGTCTGGGAGACGAATAACAGCTTTTTGCTAATGGGTCTCATGTCAACAGGGGTGATTTAGCAAGGAAGACTGCAGTGCATTAGTTGCTATGACTCAGACTCACTCAGCCTTGTACTGATCGTTTATTGGTTTATAAATTAAACTGCAGATGCTGCGTCCCATCAGTGCTGGCATGCCGAAGATCCTGAAAGGGGTTCTTCCGGTAGAGTGGTCTCAGAAATCTTTAAATTACTGCCTTGGGAGCCAGGGCATGCAGGTTGTAGCCCCAGCTCTTACAGCAATGCCGCCAGCCAAGCTGCCCTGGCGCCTGTCAGAATCATGGTGTGACTCTGATGAGGTATCAAGGCTGTCATCTGTCAAAAGCTCACCAGGAGTCTGTGCCTGTTGGTGTGACATCCTGCATCCTCATTTTCTGAGTGGGGAGCAAGTCCCTCCAGTTTCTTCTAGGCAATAAAATGCTGTCCACAAGATCTTGGTGAGCATCATGGGGAAATAGATGCTGGCTGCTCCTGTGCTGGCAGGATCTGTGCTCCTCCTGTGATGGGGAGGAGAGAGGCAGCAGGGACTGGTGTGGGCCAGGGCAGGGATTTGTGGATCTGCGCTGGTCCCTGTTGATCTGCATTGAAAATTTATTTAGAAATGAAAAAGATGTTTTTCTAAACAGGTAACTCTGTTTTCCCTGAGACCTGGGAGACCAGCTGGGCTCTTTTCATCTCAGAACTCTTCCCCAGAAGTTCAACGTCTTGGCCCTACATGGTCCTGGAGTGAAGTTTTCTGTCTCGGGTCCTTTTGAGGTTCAGTCCCAGCCTGCTCAAGGGTGGTGATGGCACTGGTGTGTCTCTTGCGGAGGATACAGCAGAAGGATTTACCTGTGTGGGGCAGGGGCTTCAGCTTGCTTTGCGTAGGTTGTGTTTGAACCACAGGAACTATTTAGAAAGAGGCCAAAGTGCAAGATAATTCAAATCTAAGGCTAAAATGTGTCAGATGATGTCCAGCTACCTTGTGTTTCCTATTCACTAAAGGCATGCAGGGCGGTTATAGCAGCTCAGCTCCTGCTTGCGTGTCTGCATTAAGTGTTCTCATATGGGAGAGCAAAGCCAGGAAGGATTTTCTGTACTGAAGATACCGGTATTACAGCAACCGTGGGCATTTTGGATCCAACGCTGGTAAAAATGCTGATTATCTCCACAGTAGGGACAGTGCTGCTTAATCTCTTGCCTGACCTGCATGGAGTCCAATTTGGGGTGATTCCCTACCTGCAAGTCATCTCTGTAACTGTGTGTGATCTCTCTAATGAAGGTCAGTAGTTCATCTGTCTGTCTGTCTGTCTGTCTGTCTAAATAAATAAATAAATAAATAAAAATGTACCTTTTCAGTGGCTCAGTGAGCCCTGTTCTTTTCTGTTCTCAGTGGTGGCTGGTTTCTGTGGTGGAGGCAGAGTGACGACAGGATGTGTGAAGGACCATCCAGGATTTCTGGACCCATTCCTCCAGACCCTACGCTCTTTCCAAACTATTACAAGCGCCCCTTCTCAGGTGAGTCCTTGATGCTTGTTACAGATGTGCGGTTTTGTACTTTGGCATGATGCCACTTGTCCATTTGATGTCCTTATTCTTTGGCGTCCTCAACAGTCTCCACTCACGCTGGTGCAGATGCTTCTGCTGCCTCATGGATGGTGATCCTAAAGGTGGTGTGTACTTGTCGTAGTTTAACCCCAGCCAGCAACTAAGCACCACACAGCCGCTCGCTCACTCCCCCCCGGTGGGATGGGGGAGAGAATCGGAAGAGTAAAAGTGAGAAAACTCATGGGTTGAGATAAAGACAGTTTAATGGGTAAAGCAAAAGCCGCGCGCGCAAGCAAAGCAAAGCAAAGCAAGGAATTCATTCACTACTTCCCATCGGCAGGCAGGTGTTCAGCCATCCTCAGGAAAGCAGGGCTCCATCACGCGTAACGGTTACTTGGGAAGACAAACGCCATCACGCCGAACATCCCCCCCTTCCTCCTTCTTCCCCCAGCTTATATACTGAGCATGATGTCATATGGTATGGAATAGCCCTTTGGCCAGTCTGGGTCAGCTGTCCTAGTTATCCTCTCTCCCAGCTTCTTGTGCACCTGGCAGAGCACAAGAAGCTGAAAAGTCCTTGACTAGTGTAAACTCTGCTCAGCAAGAACCAAAACATCAGTGCGTTATCAACATTATTCTCATCCTAAATCCAAAACACAGCGCTCTACCAGCTACTAAGAAGAAAACTAACTCTATCCCAGCTGAAACCAGGACAGTACTGCTGGTGGAAAGATGGGAAAGCCTAAGGTAGAGGTGGAGGGGGGGTCTTCAGCGTTGTCTGTAGGCTGTGGGTGAAGAAAACCACGAGGTGAGATCGCTTCCTGATAATCTCCTTCTTTCTTCCTCTGTAGCTCGAGGGAGGCTGGAAGGGAATGCTCAGAAGCTGGATTTTACCTCTGCTCCCCTGGACCCAGTTCCCATCCCATACCCCGCTTTGGGCAGTGCCCGCCAGGTCCAGCCAGCCCCTCGCATTCGCCCCAGTGGAAAGGACTTTTTGGAGAAGGGACAGAAGGGGACGCTCAGTCTCTTACTGCAGCTCGAAGGGATCTCCCTTGACGGGGGGCTACCAGTCAAGAGTAAGTACAGCTGAGTCGCTGCTGGCCTGAGTTGCATTTGGGGCCAGGGATGAAACATCAGGGATTTGGGTGGATTCCTCAGCTCTGCTGCCTGGGGAGAGCTGGAGCTTTGCAGGGCTGTTTGCCCCATCTTGTCTGTTTGGCCTGGCAGTGGTGTCCCTGGGCCATCACCCGTGCTGGAGTCGGAGCTGCTGCGGCCTCCCTAACTCCACTCCGGCCCAGGTCTGCAGTGGGAAGAGAGACTGTAAAAAAAATGCTGTTTAATTTGGACTTGAGGAACTTGTTGTGGGTGAGAGACTATTGAGAGATGCTGGAAATAAATCAAGCCCTTCTAGTTTGCTGCCTCTGAATATAATCAGTATCTTTATAGTCGAACTTAAATAGGATCCAGTGAAATCTTAATGTATAAAGGTTGTTTAACCTGGGGAAATCCTTGTTACAGAAGCCAGGCAGGATTTGGGAAGGCTATCTGTAGATGTAGATACTGAGAACATCTTTGCCGAAGATGTTCCCTTCTCCAGGGATGTCACCCAGAGTACATTCAGAGGTCCCGGAAGGAGATAAGGCTGAGCACTGGGTGTCACTTCATGTGCTGGCATTGCCCCTAGCCCTGCCTAGTGCCAGCATGGTGACTGCTACAACTGCTGTGCCAAAGCAGGAGAGGAATGGAAGAGGGTCTGGTTGCTTCAGCTGAGATCTTCCCTGTCTTGGGGAGCCCAAGGAAGGATAATTTTTGATTCAAAACCAAAGAATACGCTCCATAGTCTTGATTATGTCCACTTGAATGTGGGACAATGGCTGACGCTGAGCCTGAAACCAGGAACAGCACAGGTTGAAGGCTCTGCAGCTGCCGTTAACCAGCCCACTCTTCACTTCAGAAACACCATGGGATGCTGAACTGGGAATTGACCTTGCTCTCGAGAGGATGCAGGCATGGCTTGTCTAGCATAGCCCAAAATGGGACAAGTAAGCCACACTCTCTCAAAGCAAGGGAGTCTGTGAACACCAGTAACGTGCACAGACCTGTGCTGACGGTCATCTGGGCATTGTGGGATCCTCTGGCAGAAAAGGGTCAGTCCAGGAGTGTACATCTAGCATGGGAAAAATGCACAGATTGCCTAGTCTGCAGGAGAGGGGAGAGCTTGATATTTCTATGGGCAGTTGGACCAGCTTCGGAGACGGAGCTGTGGGCTCTCGTGCCAGTGCTCCAAGAGCCTGCATCTGTTGTCAGTGTCTAAGGGGTGAAGGCTGTGTCTCCCCTTGCTGTGCAGGGAAGGAGTCCAAGGACCACGAGAAGGAAAATGTGAGGCGAATAAAGGAGATTCAGAAGAAGTGCAAAGAGAAGGAGCGAGCCCAAGAGCACAGCCAGCCCAAGCCTGTGAAAGCTCTGTGGAAATCCCAGAAATATGAAAACGTGGAGTCAAAGGTGAAGGCCAAACTGCAGGTTGGTACCCACTGAGCTCTTGAACTCTCCTGGCCTGGGATGCAGTTCAGCCATGAAGCTCTGTGGGACGGTGGAGATGACGGAGTCCCAGAACCTACAGGTCTGGGGGCAACTCAATGCTGCAACACAGTGGACAGATGTGACAGTGGGGCTGTATGCTGAGCGAGAACGTTTGGCTTGGGTCTGGAGAGTGTTGCTGTAGTAATCTCCATCCTGTCTGGCCATGTAGACCCCTCATGCAGGGGAAGCTAAGAGGAAAATCTCATCACATCCTCTGCCTGGAGGCTCCTACTTGGCCCTTTGGTCATTAGGGATCTAAAGGTGGTTCCTGGGGGTTGCAGAGCAGCCCTCGCAGCTGTATTGCCTGTCTAGAGGAGCATCCAGCTGGCTTTGCAGCTTCCCAGTGTTTGGGGCAATGCTAGTCTGAGGTTTGTGCCAAAAGGCTGTGGTATTCTGTGCCATGGATCATGGTCCTCAGAGGTAGGTCTTCAGGCTGCATCAGACCTTGGTCCAACACTTACCACCCTGTGGACCCACGGTGGGCCATATATCTCCAGATTCTTCTCTGAGTGATTGTCCTGGTGAATAACCACTGCACATTGGGGGCACACAGACATCTCCAGGCAATCAAGATGGAGGCCTTGTAGCTCCAGCACAACCTGCAAGGGTGTATGTACCTCCTGTCCTCTGTACACATGCTTGTGGGAGAAGGAATGCGGGGCCGTGCCTTGTTTCCTCAGGCTTTCTTCACTGCTGAAATGAGCAGGTGTCTGGCTTTGTGAAGGTTTTGGTTTGCTTTTGGCTACTTTCTTTTTCTTTCTCTGGATAATTTTTTCTCCTCTGGTGGGTTCCTTGTGTTTAAATGGTGCCTCGGTTGGAGGGCTTTGCAAAATGCACCAAAGCAGTTGCCTTGGTGTAAGTGTACTTGTTTGTGCAGAAAGTAAAGTTAAGGCCCACCGGGAGAGGGAAGGAGAGCTCCATCACTATCTTTGGGTGGATCCACTGTCATCAGTTTGGATCTGGAAGACCCCTGTCACCCAGGTGACCTCTGTGTTTGGTTGGCCTCTTCCTTCATCCAGAAGTAGGCGCTGCAGCTCCTATGTGGTTCCCACCACATGGTGGGTTGTGCTTACCCTCATCATAGTGACCTCCTGGAGGAGAGGCCTTGGGGCTCCCTTCCAGCTCAGCCTCGCATGGGAGAAGCTCCCCGAGGGAGAGGAAGTGCAGGGCTGCTGCCTTGGCTGGTAAGCCGCTGGCTCTCCGGGGTAGCCTTGAAATGTTGGATCCTGCATTCCCATTGGCCTCAGGATTGTTGGCTGCCAGGAAAGGGCTTTGTCCTTCTGTGAGTCCCTGGTAGCCTTCATGGTCTCTGTCTCTTCTGTCTTTGCAGCCAACCAGGCTATGTGGACAGGAGCGATGCAGCAAGCTGCTGCTTGTGCAGACGGTGGGTGCAAGCTGGGTGACACCTCGAGCACTGCCACTTACACAAGCCTTCTCTTGGTGCTCCCTTCCTGAGTTGGAGCCTTCAAGTTCCTCCTCATCTCTACATTGCTTCCCCCTGGTCTGTGGCCCTCGGGCCAACTTTTGACACTAAAACTATGTGTGTAGATAACAACTGCAAAAATTGGCAAGATGATTTCCAAGCCAGTGGTTCCAAATGCTGTGTCCCTTCTTCCCAGTGTGCCACCAACCTCTCTGACATCCGTGACCCTTCCACACATGGGAACAAACCCACATGTGCTTTAGGAACACAAGCCTACGCTCTTATTTGACAAATCCTCTGGGTTAGAGGAAGATTGAGATAATTTCTTCTTTTGTTTTGGGGAAAGGGGGTGGTCTCTGTGCAGGCAGTTTCTGCGTGGTGCGTTACTTGTGCTCTGTGGATTCCTCCAGAGAGAGGTGGCAGGAGGCCCTGGTGCTAACTCACATTGCTTTAACTGTTGCTGTGGCTCTCCTAGAGCTGGGGTGTTCCCTATGAAGGATCTCCGTCTTCTATGGAGCTGCTGCTCAGAGTTCAAGTTGATTCTGTTAGGTCTTGATATCTAACGCGGAGTTTTTTTTCTCTTGTATGTCCCCAAGGCTGTTAATTGTAGCAGCTGCCTTGAAAAGGGCTCTGACAGTCTCAGTGCTCCTATGGAGGAAGATGGGAGGTGCTGCACTCTGCTAGCATGTTCCTAAGATCACAGACTCAATTGACTTCTAACCAACTGCACTAGGTAAAGGCACTTCTCATTAACCTACCGGAGAGATCTGTGTCTCCTGGCTCCTGTTGAAAAAAGACTGATATCTTTGGAGCATGATCAATCTAGGCAGTGTGGAGGGCATCGCATACCCTGGTCCTTAGACCAAAATTACTGGTGTTACTGTCCTATCCTACCTTCAGTCTTCAGGTCTGCCAAGCTAAATGGGCCAGGCAACGAGGAATCTGCCTGAAGGGGACTACACTTCAGTTGAGAGAGCGGCTGAGACCTTGGGTACCTGTAAAGATCTGGAGGCTCCGCTCTACAGTTCCTGTTACTTCCAAGAGCAGAGCATTGCACTGGTTGTATTTGTTGTAAGGTCACCTGCTTGCCACAGCGTCCTTCCAATTTTCAGGGTTTGTTTGGGGACTGCCTCAGACAGTCTGTTGCAGACTGCCTGTTAGACATCAAGCAATGTTGCCTTATGCCAACACTAACCACAGCCTTTGAAGATGCCTCCCGGATGCAATTCCACCCTCCCAAAACTACCAGACTCCCTCACACTCTGCTCTTCTTTCTGTCTAGAATAGGATAACCACAGATTTGGGGTGCTGAACAGAACAGCACTTGGGAATAGCATCTAATTTATGTCAGCTTCTTGCCTACCTGTGCCATTTAATTAAAGCTTTCTGTAGCAGGCCTCTGCAGCATGCTCTGGATTTATGGAGGTGGGATGGCTTCTTCTGGGAGTTAATGTTCTCTAGTGTTGCCAACAAGGGAGACTGGCACGTGTCTCTCGACTTCCGGCATGCTTACTCCATGCTGTCATTTGCCCTTTTCACAGGAAGATTTCTGCTTTTTAAGGAGTCATGATCATTGTAAGTTTGAACTGTCCATCCATTTAAATTGTCCCTAGGTCTGGTAGGTATCTGCTGGGTTATCTGGTGTTGCTCTCCTTTCATGCCTGCCAGATTAGTCAGTAAAGAGGGACTCTCCAGTCAATGCTACGCATGCATTTGATCCAAATGCATGTTTCTGCAGATTTTTCCCCCTGGTTTTAGTGTTTCTTTACAAAGTTCAGTTGCCAGGTCTGGATTTGTTGCCATAGGCAGTGTTTGGCCTTTGCTGGCTGTGTACAGATTGCCTTCCCCCAAGAACTTCTCCCAAGTCATGGCAGAAAGAGCATGCTGTCATCTGCCTGCTGGAAACTTGTGGTTGAGCTTGTGGTTGACCACCCAGACTTTGTTGGGTGGATTTCTCTTTGTTCCAGCTTCCCTCTGCTAGTGTGTGTTTTCTCACCTTTCCCAGGAGAGCTCCCCACCTCCAAATCCAGAGGCTCTGAAATTCCTGAGGGCATATTCTCGCTGTGGCCCTGGAATCAAGCCATGCAGACCACTCTCCCCAAGGCCTGCCAGGATGAAAGCAGGGGCAGACACAGAGGCTCCAGAGGCACTGGGTGCTGAAACCAAGGTAAGTTGCACACTAACTGCATGCTCCCAGGGGTTTCTGGCACTTAACCGTTGCTCCTGCTTTGAACTCTTCATGTGTTTTTCTAAAGCATTGGGTCAGATGTGCTACGTGAACAGGGAGATCTGTAAATACTATTCCTGGCTGAAGGGAAGGAACAGGGCCTTGGTCACTGGGGTGGTGAGATGGGCATTCAAGGATTGCTAATACTACCCTCTGGCTTCATCCTTGCTCATAGTTAAAGAGATTGTGAAGTTCCCTTTGAAAATCCCACATCCTTGCTGTAGAAGTGCCAGGGATCTCAAATCTGCTCTTCCTAGGGCTTTGCAGGAGGTCTAGGGGATTTGGAGACTGCTCCCACCTTAATCAACGGAACTGTCACTTCTGGATGTTAGATAAAAATTTGAGAAATGGGTGTGCTTTTTAGTAAGGAGAGTTAAATCTGTATTAACAATTAAACCTTTCAGGTAGTCTTGTCTGGGAGGTCCTAAACTGCTAGGTGACTCATGTCTTCTTTCCTTGGCTAGCGTGTGGCTGTTGGTTTGTCGGTTCCCAAATGCCATGGAGTGACTTAACTTAAACAGGACATAAACTCCTAAGGAGGAAAACCAAGAACAGAAAACTTTAAACTCAAACCCAACAACCTTCTCCCCTGTATTGACCATCAGAGGAGCTGTGATAGAGAGCGCTGTCTCTGGGGGAATGACCCCAAGGACTAGCTAAGTTCCTGGTCTGCCAGGGTCTCTGCTGCATTTACTGGTCTGGCGAGGGCCTGACCAGTATTTCCCCCAACCTTCTACCTGCTCTGGTGGGCTCAAAACACAGCAGTAGGAGCCATGTGGACTATGTCAAGTCTGGTTCTTCCTGTCTTTCTGGCTTTGAGGGCGTGGGGTCAGCTTGGGGACCTCAAAAAGATGGGGTTTAGGTTTTGCCTGGCTTTTGGTGCCAGGCAAACCATGGCACCCCAGGGGTTTCTGGCACTTACTCTGACACTGGTTTCTTCTCAAAACATGGCCATAGTTCCTGCCTGTCTCTCTGGCTCCTGAGATGGGATGGGCTGACAGTATGCCCGTCCTGTTGTTGTACACCTGCAATTCTGCATCTTGTGTGGGTGCCTCTTTGCTTTGTCCCTTGTGGGGATAAGGGCAGCTGCCTGTGTGCGTGTGCTGAGAAAGCCCCTGCTGCCTTCCTCTCTCTTCTTCCAGATCCAGGTGGAGGGCAAGAGCATTGACTTCGTTAAGCACAATGCCTGCAATGCCAAGCGGGCCCCACTGCGGCGCTCCCAGTCCCTGCAGGCACTGGCCGAGCTGCTGGAACAGAAGCACCGGGAGCAGGAGGAGTATAACGCCAAGCAAAAGGGCCACGTCCCCCAGTAGTACGTATGCCCGTCTGGTCCACAAGACTTTCTGTAACAAGCCCCCTTCCCTTCACCACGTCCCCCAGCTTCTGCGTAGAAAGACAGGGGGCTGGGGACAGAGGCACTCTTGCCATATGCAAGCAGTGCAATTTACTGTGGCCCGGAGAATAAATGCAGTCCCTCCTGGTTTCTTGACTTATTGAGCATCCCATGGCCAGTGTGACTGGGGTCAGAAAGAATTTTGTCTCCTCCTCCCTTGCCTGCTGTCGTACAATGATGCTGACATGGGGTTGCACCGGGTAGTCTGAGAAATGTGCTCCTGCCCTTTCATAAGCCTTGCTCCACATGACGTAGCTTCAGTATTAAAAGGTCTGGTGTTGGAGGGGCAGATAGCTTGCACTGCCTCGCAAGCGTACATCCTGCCTTGGACCTGAAGTCTGAGGAACAACCAACTAGTGACTTGTATTTGGGGGTTCTGAGTGGAAAACAGTTCCTGGGTGACCCTGTCCTAGGACTGACCATGGTGTCAGTCCTTTGGCTCTCTGCTGTGCCTGCTGTTCTCTGCCAGCATTCCTGGCTGTGAGCCACTTTGTCCAACCTCATTCCATCACTAGCCTACACATGGTTTTGAGAGGACTCAGCGGCCTGGGCCAGAAGCAAGGAGCGGAAGCCCTTGTCTCCGAGGAGCTCATGTCAGCCTCAGTGCGTCTCTTCCAGCAGCCCTTCAGTGCATGTGGGCTAAACCCTGGCGTATCCCTCCACGGCAAGGGCATGTGCCGGCAGCGTGGGTCTCTGTGGTCCTCAGGCAGTGACATGGAGACTAGTGGGGTTTGAAGGGCTCGATTCCTGGCTTCTGCTTGCATCCCTGGGTGACCCCTCCTGCCAGATGTGCTGACACGTGCCTTCGTTTGCCTTGCCAGCCTGCTGGAGAGGAAGGAGCTGTGGCGCAGACAGATGGAGGAGCGGCTGCAAAACCTGCCAGATCCTGACACGCCACCTGGTCATACCATGATGCCAGAGGGCCAGCGGCTGGAGACCCTCAGCAATCTGAAGCAAAGTAAGAGGAAAAGAAACAAGGATTCCAGCTCAGAAAAACAGGCAATCCTAGCCAGGATTAGGGAGAAGAGAGTTCGAGAAGAGAGTTCTGGGGCACAGATTCCTGCCACTTGGAGAGTTGCCTGGAATAAGGCATGTAGCTGGGATGTGAGCTGTGTGCCAGCAATCTCCTTCAGGTTGGTAGGACCTGCAGGTTACAGGACTGGCTCTCTGGAGCAGGCTTGTCCAGTGGACCTGATGTTAGGGTTACTATTGGTCTTAAAATGATAGAAAGATTTTGGTTGGAAGGGACCTTCAGAGGTCTCTAGTCCAACCCTTGGTTCTTCAAAGCTGGAGCAGGTCACTCAAGTCCTCATCCAGCTGAGCTCTGAATAGAAGGATGGGTATTACAAGTCCTTGTTCCAGTGCTGCCATCATTTTCACGACTGAGGATAAGGTCACAGAGTTAGGAAAAGGAGGGATTTCTTTGCTCTTCCACAACTTTTTTTTTTTTTTTTTTTTTTTTTTACAGGCCAGGAACAGCTGATAAAGGATGTGGTGATGCTGCCAGTGCGTGCAGACACCCTCAGCATGCAGAAGAGGCGGGTAGAGCTAGAGAGGAAGCTCTCCCAGATAGAAGAGGCCATCAAAATTTTCTCGAGGCCCAAGGTCTTCATCAAGCTGGACTCCTGAGCCAGTGGGGCTGGGTGTGTTGTGCTGCTCTGCGTGAATATCTTTCATTGCTGGAAAGGGACGATCGTCACTTCGGGAAGGAAGGAGAGGAAGGCAAGTTCAGGACCCTGGGCCCGTGCAGGTGCCAATACAGTGTCCAATGTGCAGCCGGC
Source organism: Nipponia nippon (assembly GCF_047370975.1). Classification (NCBI taxonomy): domain Eukaryota; kingdom Metazoa; phylum Chordata; class Aves; order Pelecaniformes; family Threskiornithidae; genus Nipponia; species Nipponia nippon. The sequence goes on from NW_028262391.1 coordinate 31,013,458, forward strand.
ATCTCTTGCTCACCCTCCAGTGCTGTCTCTTGCCCATGGAAAAGGGAGGGAGATGCCCTAATATACTCTACACTCTGTGGTCTGGAGAACAGTTGTCTTTGTGCTGCTTGACTTCCCAGAGATCAGCTCTCTGCTCTGGATCCATGGCATCACCTCTTATTTTCCCATTTTTTCCCACTTCTAGAAACTGGTAGGAGGTCTCCTGTGCTGCTGTCTGTGGTGTTCCTTGTTCCCCTCTTTCTCCTGAGCTGGGCCATGGTCATGGCTCATTCTGGGCACCTGCAGACTTGTCTGCACAAAAACCTCGTGCTGTACGTCTGCCATGTGTGCCCTGGACCTGAGCACTGACCCATCCTGCTCACGCAGCCAATGCCTCTGCGCCCTCTGACCTGCTGGCTGGGCTCAGCAGCTCAAGGACAGCTTGGGGACAACGAAGAGGCGCAGAGCTTCAGTCCTTCCTGCCCAGGGAAGAGCTGGGCTGGCTGCAGGGGGATCTGGCAGATGTCTGGAGAAGTGTTTGTTTTCTGTGGGCAGGACTGTCCCATAAAACATCGTTTCCCTCTTTCAGTGTGCATCCAGCTCCCGGTGGGCTCAGCAGGGCCTGAGGAGTGCAGAAACCAGCAGCACTGATGTAGTGCAGGCAGGGGGAGAGCTGTGGGTCCTGATCCCACTTTCTGCAGAAGCCCAAAGTGGCCAGGGAGGTTGGGTTTCACAGTGCTGGGGTGCTGGGACATGGTGGTGGACCTGGAGTGGAGAATGTACGAAGTCCTGCCAGATCTCAGTCCACAGGCCAGCAGGACAAGGCTGGGCGGATGCCACCATGGAGGTGAGCTCGCTGCCTCCTTACCTTCAGATGCCACACAGGGACCTTTGCAGGGATCCTGCTGCGTGAAGCATAGAAAGATTTAAGCTAGAAGTGGTCGCTTGTCCAGCTGAATTAGGAAAATCTCCAAGGATGGGGTTGCCACCACCACCTTGCTGGGGCTCTGTCCCCAGGCTGTGCCACCCTTGGGGGAACACTTTCTCCCCTGAAGTCCCATCAAAATTTCTGTTGTTGCAGCTTGTGCCTGTTGCCCGATCTCCTTTTGCTGCACAGGGTGGGAATGCTGTGCACAGCTGCCCGAAGCAGGTGCCTTCTTGCACGGGGTTACTCCATCCCAGGCAGGATTTTGTGGGGTGGGGATGTTGCAGAGCGGTCCAGCCCTGCCTGCAGCACCTGGCACTCTGCGGTGCCCTCGGACGTCAGGGGCCAACGCTGCTGCCAAGGGCCGGGGAAGCTTTTAGCACTTGAGGGCTGGAGAAGGTGAGATGCCAACTGGAAGATCACCCTACGCTCCCCTGGGGCCGCCCTCGGGGCAAATGCTGCAGCCAGGCTGAGCCGGCTGGATGAGAACGGCGCTGAGAGCACCTGGGGACCGTGGGCACCAGCCCCCGTGTACCTCCCTGCCCTAAACAAGTCTGGACTAACCAGCCTTGCTGTCTGCTTTGCTCTCTTGCCTGTCTGGGCTCCGGCTGTGTGTCATGAGTGTTGCCCCGCTCAGGAGCCCCAGGGCTGCCAGCCTCAGCCCTTGCTGCTCTCCCTGCCTGCACCCAGCAGGGCTGGGACACAGCCCCCCCGCTTCCCGGGGGGGGGGGGCACTGGCTCTGCTGCCAGCCAGGGTGCACCCTTGTGCCTGCACCCAGCCCAGGGCGCCCAGCATTGCCCCGTGGGAGCCAGGCCAGGGCACCCAGCACCATCTGCTCTCGCTTCCCACGGAGTTTAATCCAAGGACCACAGGAGAGCCCTTGTGCCATGAAGGGTCTGGCACTGCGCCAGTGCCCTCGCTCCCCCTGAGCACCCGCGTCCAGCTTGGGCGAACGAGCTGGAAAAGCACTGCCCTCAGGTGCACCCTACCTGCCGGACCTTGTGCCTGGGCTGCTCCGCCAGCAAACATCGCCAGTGGCCGCAGCGGTTGGGGCAGAGGTGTTGGTGCTGGTTCCGAAGGTTGATGCTGCAGGAGGTGTGGTGAGAGGGGGCGAAGGCCCCCGGGGACAGCCAGCCACTATCTAGCCCAGCCTGTTCCCAGCCAGGACAGGAGGACATGAGGCGGAGCTGTCACCACTGTGGGTCCAACAGGGCCCAGCAGCACCTTCCCGCTGGGGCGTTGCTCTGTCCCTGCGGGCAGGAAGGTGCTGGTCCGGGGCTGGGCCAGGCCAGCAAAAAAGAAAAGGCCAAAGCCACCATCAGCCCACCACTTTGGTGCTGGGAGTCCCAGGTGAGCAGGAAGGGTGGGTACGGCCCCCCTGAGCTCCGGGCTGGAGGAGGAGAAGGATGGAGCTGCACCACCCCCAGCAGCATTTACTGGGGCTGAGTGACAGCCAGGGTGTTGCTGCCAGCCCGGGTGCCACCCAGCTCCCTGCAGATGTCACTGGAGCGTCCTGTGTGTAGCGAGGGCACCACAGCAGGGACAAGGTGTGAACTGGGGGGGCCAGGCAAGGCTCATTGTGTCAGGCCACCATGCCAGGCTCGCTGCCCAAAACAGCCTGGACATGTGCCGTGGGACAGGGATGTGCAGGGGGAGGGATGTGCCCCAGCATCCCGTGGTCAAAGGTGCCGCTGCCAGGCGCTGCCTTGCATGCGCAGGGCTGGGGTCCCCACCCGCTGTCCCCCTCCTCCTGGGGCACCTGCAGAGCTGGTTGCGGGGTTCATGCTGGCCCACAATGGGACGGGCCACAGCACGTGGGACAGGGCAGTGGGGCTGGTGGGGGACATGCCTACCCTGTCCTATGGCACCCGGGCTGTTTGCTGTCCTGGAGGGGGCTGTACCCCGCAGCTGTTGGGGTCTGGCCTCTGCAGTTATGTGAACCAGGGACAAGCGGGGTGCTTTCTAGAAAAGGTTTTACTGTCCATTGCAATATATTAATTGATGATGCATATTTTGACAAAACAATAAAAAACCCCACTTGCTTGGAAGGAGGGGGGTGGGAGGAAAGGGGGCTCGGAGGGGCAGTGCCTGGCGGGAGCAGGTGCTGCAGCAGGGCTCCCGGGGATGTGGGTGGCGGGAGAGGGCAGCAGGCAGCCCCACTCTGCCCCTGCCCGGTGGCCCCGTCATCGCCCCGGCGCCCACGACCAGCCTGGCTGCACAGAAACCCAGCCGGCCACCAAGGGTGGCACGGGAACCCGCGGCTATAGGGTGAGGAGGGTGCCGTCCTCCCGCCCACTGCCCCGGCCGGGGCTGCCGTCGTGGCTGCCAAAGGACTGCAGGGAGCCCCGCGAGCTGTGTGGGGACAGGCTCTGCTGGAGGGGTCCGTCCGTGGGGCCCCCATTGGGGCAGCCCCCGGGGATGTAGTGGGGTGTGCTGTCGCTCTCGATGACGAGGTCGCCCTCCTCGTCGCTCTCAGCTGTGCTGTAGTTGCTCAGGTACTGCGAGGCCGGGCTGGGGGTCTGCTGGCTGGGAGTGCTGTCTGTGGACATGCCTGAGCTGCCCGAGGCCTTGCTGCTGCGGATGACGTTGTTGCGCTGGTTGGCTGGTTTAACGGTGATGATGAGGTTGTGGCTATTGGCCACCATCATGTCCGTCACCTGGTCCAGGGACTTGCCAGCCACGTCAATGCCGTTGACCTCCAGGATCTCGTCGCTCACCGCCAGCAGCCCCGTGCTCTCAGCCAAGCCGCCCTTCACCAGGCGGGAGATGAAGATGCCGGGCACCTTCTCGACACCCTGCGGGGCCACGCGCACACTGACGCCGTCACGGATGTAGAAGCCCAGTGGCTTATCGGAGCCGTGCTTGTGAAGCCGCACACGGCGGTGGGTCTCGGGCAGGATGTCCACGTCAATGATGGAGGAGATCTGGCGGAAGTCCTGGGGCATGCCGATGAGGAGGTGAGGCTTGGCCCGGTAGTGCGTGGGGCGCAACAGACCCTTCTTCTTCCGCTGCAAGGAGTTCGAGGCGAAGACGCTGGCATCAGACTCTGCTGTAGGGAGCAAGGAAGGACACGGGTCAGGCACCGCAGCTGCCTGGGGATGCAACCACATGCCCTTGGCCCCAGGTGTTAGGGGAGCCAGCAGAAGTGCCCTGCTCATGGGTCTCACCAGCTTTTCCTCCCCAGAGCACACCCCAGCTTTTCCTGCAGCCTGTCTCCACCAGGCCCATCTCCTGGGATTACCCAGTGTACACGAGGCCAGGATTAGTGGGATCGAGGCAGTGATTCAGCCTTAATCACACTTTAAGCCAAACTCTGCAGCTTAACACTACAGCTGCCAGCCCTGATGGCCCAGGAGCCACAGCGGCTGTGCCCCAGTTTGGGTTTGGGGAGAGGGACCCCCCCTCTGCACGAGGGTGAGGCCAGCCCCGTGAGACAGCACCAGAGTCCCTTGGCCCTGCTGGAGCGGGGCCATCGCTGGCATGGGATGGGGGTGGCTGCAGCAGTGTCCTGCAGAGCCCTGCCATCCCCAAGGACAGAGACTCCCCACCTCCTGGAGACCCATCCCAGGGCTGCAGCGTCCCTGGGGCCTTGAACATCCCAAACCATGATTTGTGCCACTATCTCTTATTCCACCACCTGGCACCACTGCACAGGGTTTGACTCCATCCTCCTTGACCCTGCCCTGGGGCTGCTCCCTGGGGCCCAGCTCTGCCAAGTCCTCTCCAGATCGCATCCACCAGGTGCTGGAGAGCATCCCCTGGACCCTCTCTGGTTTCTCCCCATCCCTTCCCACAGGAGAGCCCAGATCTGGATGCTGCATTGCTGGTGCATTCCCCACGGTGTCCCCCACCAGCACCCAGACCCTGCTCCAGCCGCAGGGGCATGGGGGATGCCCCCAAGCCTGGGGGATGCAGGGTTTCTCCCTAGCTAAGCTAGCCTGCCAGGGCTTGTGGCTTATAAATATCTCCCTGCACACACAGCCTGGCGTATTTTTAGCTCGGGGAAGGGCGGCAGAGGCTTTCCCACAGCTATTTCAGTGCACAGCTCCTCTCAAAGGGGCATGGAGCAGCTGGGCCAGGCAGGTCCAGCACCCCGTGGACGAGCCCACCGGTGGCCCAGGCAATGTGATGGGCTTTCCCCTGCCCTTCCCATGAGCCAAGCCCAGCTAAGGATGGCCAGTGCCACTGTCCCCAGCCAGGCTGCCCTGTGGGGATGGCTTCACCCGATGGGGTGACGGCACAGAGAGGAACCAAGCTGTGGCCTTTGCTTTTTGACCCCCTGCATCAGGACCAGCTGCCGCAGAGCCCACCGATGGGTGCACACCTAGGTACACACGTGCGTGTGTGGCTCCCCACACCTGGTGTGTGAGAGAGGCACTGCAGCCGCATTCCTCGCCGACCTGGACTGGTTTGACCACAGCCCAGCCCCAGGATGACCTGGATCCATTTTAAATCAGCTGTGACTCACCCCAGGCTCGCTCCTGGCCTCTCCGCATGCCTCCTGCAGCGCTGCCGGCCCCACGGCCCCTCTCCCACAGGCACAGCTGGGTGCTGGCTCTGCCTCCTCATGCTCCTTATCGCGCTGCCCACGGTGCTGGGGCCACAGCTGCCCACTCTCTGCACCCTGCCAGCTGAGCACAGTCACCCACAGGCCCTCACAGGCTTTTCCCAGCAGCAGACAAGGTGGCTCTGGGAGCAGGAGCGATGCTCCTGTGGAAGCCCCAGCACAACCAGCCCCACGCCGGCTCTCCGTGCCGCAGCCTGGGTCCAGCCGTTCAGCGCTGGCAGCCACAGGCCCAGAGCACACCACAGGCGCTGGCGCCATCCTGCCACAGGAAAACTGGCCCAGGAAAACCGGCACAGCAGCTGGGGCCGGCCACTGGCATCACCCCTCGCCCAGGGACTTTGTACCACTAACATGAGCTGGAAATAGGGAGTCGCTCTGGGCACCATGCTGGGGAAAGTGAGGCTTTTAGATCAGGCTCCAGCTTTGCGCACTGTTGCTTTATGGTGCTACTAAAGAGAAAGCCTCGGTGCTACTAAACGGGGATGGGCTCGTCTCCCCGGTGAAGAGGAGACATACCCAGACTGTTTGTCACCAGGAGGCTTTCATCCTTGTTGGGATGCTGCTATCACACTGATTTCACGCTCCTGTGTGAGGAAGCTGCACTCTGGGAATGCACCACTAAGGTCAGGGTGAGCCCCAGGCAGCCAGGGAGGAGATGAGCCTCTTCCCACCACCAAAAACTCCATGGCACCCCGAGAGCTCTGCCAAAATGATGGCTGTTGCTGCCTTGGGGCAGGGAGCCAGACGGGGCTCCCTGCACAATGCTCACGCGAGTAACACAGTGTTTTCCGGGAGCCCACACAAGCCCTGCTGGAAAATGCGACTTCAAAGGGGTGAATCGCAAGGATTTGCCTTTGCTCGCCAGGGTACGCGGGGCTGGGCTGGCGTGGGTGTCTTTGCCATGGGGAAGGGCTGCCAGGGAGAGCCCACGTGGGTGCCACAGCCCCAGCGGGGCTCTGGGAGCCTCCTGGTGCCGCCACCTCTGGATCGGTCCACTATAGTGGTGGCTGGCACGTGTGTGACTGGCCGCCACCACTACCGGCACAGCCCAAACGTGGAACCAGTGGTACCGCGGGACGTGGCTCATTTCCCTTGATGGGGAGGACTTATCCGGTGCCCTTCTCTGGATCCAGTGCACTTCTCCAGCTCCGCTTACCCTTCTTCTGGATGATGACCCTGAGGAGGGGGTTGGCAGAGGACAGGGCTTTGTGGTAGTTGTCATCATTGTTGATGGGCAGGAGGTCGCCGTGGACGTCCGTGTAGCCCAGGAGCACATCCACCCGTGGGATCTGGTGCACCGTCTGCAGCAGGCGGTAGAAGTCCTGGAAGCTGCCCGCACCAGAGCGCTTCATGGCGAACCGGCGAAATTCGGCGTCAAACTGCAGAGGAGGAGGAGGAGGAGGAGGAAGAGGGTGAGGCTGGGCAGGGCTGGCTCTGGCCGGCAGGACTGATGCAGGCAGGGTGCTGCGCAGAGCTGCCCCGGGGCAGGCAGAGCCGGGCACCGCCGGCTCCAGAGCCCCGGCAGCACCAAGGCAAAAACCCAGGCAGCACCTGTCCCAAACGCAAAATAAAAGGAGCAGAGCCATTTTCCTGCCCCAACACCAAAGTGACGAGGCAGAGAGGTGCCCTTGTGGCGGAGGAAGGCCCTTCTGGCCGTACCGCCAGCCACGGTGGGCACCATGCTGCTGGGAGGCCCTTCCCTGCGACACGGGTGCTGCTGTAGCACCTGATGAGCAACAGCATTAATTATTGCCTCCTTCAGTCACGACAAAGGGGAAGCCAATTAAGAACAGGCTGAGGAACGCTGCAAGGATCATGCTGCCCAAGGGGGATCGGTCTGTTCCTGGGGCAGGTGGCAGCCGGCGCACCCCGGGAAGGAGGGCACTGTGCACCCCACCAGGGGCCCCAGGCAGGCAAGGGCACAGCTGGGTGAACGCACAGCTGGACAAGGGTGCAGCGGGGGAGCACACACGTACGGGCGAGCACAGGGCTGGGCGGGTGGGCACAGCTGGGTGAGGGCACACATCTGGGCAAGAGTGCGCCGGGTAAGCACACATCTGGATGAGCACACACATCTGGGGGAGACCACGTCTGGGTGAGCACACAGCCCACACAGCCGTGCGAGTGCACGCATCTGGGTGCACAGCAGGGGGCTCATCCCTTGGTGGGGGTGCCCGGCCGGGTGATGGCATAGCCGGGGACGTGCGTGCCCTGCTTAGCGGGCACATCTGGGCGAGAGCACATCTGGGCGAGGCGTGCGCCCGGGGTGACCGCGCACCCAGCGCGCCCGCAGCGGCGGGGCCACGCCGCACACCGGGGCTGCCAGCACCGCGCACCGGGGCGGGCACGCGTTTGTCGAGCGCTCCCCGGCGACGCTCCCATGGCCGGTGCCGGCCGCGCCGAGCGGGCCCGCGGCCCGGCAGAGCCCAGGCTGGCGGGACGCCGCGGCCGCCGGGCCGGGCCGGGCTCGGGGAGGCCCCGGGCAGCGCCGCCGCAGCGCGGGGGAGCGGAGCGGAGCGCCCGCACGGCCTGGCTCCCGCGCCGCTCCCCGGTGCGCGGTGCCGCCCCACGTGTGCTGCCCGGCGCGGCGGCGGCGGCGCGCCCGGCCGTGACCCGGCGGAACCGGCACCGGCATCACCGGCCCCGGCCCCCGCCCCGGCCCCGGCGGGCGCTTACCTTGCTCTTGACCTCGATGACGGGCTCGGCGGAGCGCGCCGGCGTGCGGTGGTGCTTGGCCATGCTGCGGGCCGGGCCACGGGGCCGCGCCGCCGCCACCGCCGCTCCCGCGGCCACGGGGGATTTTCACCGGCCATGACGTCACCGGCGAGCAGGCCGGGCGCCGCCGCGCCATTGGCCCAGGCGGGGCGAGGGGGCGTTGCCGGAGGGTTGCTGACAACGTCGCCGTGGCAACGGGGGCGGGGCCGGGCCCAGGAGGGACCCGCCCCCGCCGCTCCCCCCGCCCGGGCCGGGGTCGGCCCCGCTCCCCCGGCGGGGCGGCCTGGAGGGGCCGGCACCGGGCGCGGCCTGACCGGGCACCGCCCGCCCCGCGCCGGCGGCCCCGGCCATCCCGTCGCTGTCAGGAACCTCATTAGCGGCACAATTAAAACCCACAGGGGCGGGCGCCTGCGCCTCTTCGGGGACGCCGGGCTCTGACGCGGGGCTGGCAGCCCCACGCGTGTCACCGGTGGGAGCCCCGCGTCACGCGCGGGATATGTCAGCGTGGCTCGACCCCACGCTGGCAGAGGGTCCTGTCCCTCCCGCCGGCCCGGGGCTGCCTGCTCCGCGCCGCCCGCGGTCCGGGCCTGTTGGCAGCGGCTGGCAGGCCGCCGGGCGCCCGGGGCAGCGGGGGGCGATTTTCAGCCTGGCCACGCCACGCGCTGCCGCGCCGCTTGGTTCCCCCCGGGTTTTCTCCCCTGTCCGGTAGGAAAGTTTCGTTACCGCTCGGGAGCGGCGCGGGCCAGGGAGGGTCAGTCATTTCGGGGATGAATCGCTGTACCAAGCAGAGGAAGAACCAAGCGCAAGGAGGGGAGCTGCTCGCGTTCACTGGCGAAGCGCTGGCGTCACCGTGCCCGTCGCGGCAGCAGGCTGCCAGGACGTGCTGCCAGAGCACATCCCCTCGGGTGCTGCCGGGCTGTGTCCGCAGGCGATGCCCTCGGTGCGTCTCGGGCAGAACTGGCTCTGTTCAGGCACAGAAACGCACAGAGGCACGCAGGCTGCCCCTTCCCCACGGACCCCGCCGCGGTGCAGCTCTGCCTGCCTGATGCCGGAGCACGCTGCGGGCTCCCTGCCTGCTCCCGGGCTGCCGGCACCAGGGTCACCAACCCCGGCGCCTAAACAAGGCTAAAGTCTTGTCCATGGGCTCCAAGGAAGCTGCCACACCAGCCAAAGGGGCTGTGACAGCAGCACCACGAAATGCTTTCTAAAGCCAGACACCAAACAAGTGCAGCGCTTCCTACTGAATAAACACATGGAACCAAATCCCGAGAATCAGCCCAGCTTGTCTGGATCACGCTGTCCTCTGAACCTTGCCCTATCCCGGCCTGCAGAGCCACCTTTGGATGGCACGAAACTGCATCAGAGCCCGGCATCGCCACAGCACCATGCCCGCGTAAGCTGGACGGCGGCTCCTGGCAGGCTCTTCCCCTGCGTCACCGCACCCGGGCGAGCGAAGGGAGCGCACCAGGCTGCGAGGCCGCGCAACACCTCCTCGTGCACCGGCAAATCCTCCGCCGGCTGCTCCTGCCGTGCCGAAAGATTGCTACATGGTGAAAACGAGCGTGACCGCACACAGAGGTGTAAACTCATCAGCAGTTTCTCCCCCCCCCAGTTTTTTTTTAAACGGAGTAATTGTGTTGAGGTCAGAGAGATAATCCTGATTTACACCAGGGTTAATGTTTACGCAGGCACCAGTGACAAAAGAAGCTTGCAGCCCTTCATCTCCAATTTTGGTAAATCGGAGTTAATTGTTCAGCAGGACAGTGGGGGTGACATGCTGGTCACGCCTTCTGTTTTGCACCATGTCCCCGAATCTGCGGCTACAGAGCAAGACCTAAGCTAAGCAGACAGTATCGGGGCAGGTATTTGTTTTGCCTTAGTACCAGGAGCTCTGAATCAGTCCCTGGGACGGGAGCACATGCTACCCAATGGCCAGACGTGTCCACCGACTTCAGATCCACCAGTTCTTGGCTGCTTCGGGTGAGGGCAGCGAGGGCCTGGCTCCCTGGGGGGCTCAGCACCCCCTGATTTGGAGGGGGGGCTGCCGAGGTTTAGCATCACAGGAACACTGGGGTTGGTGGGCACCTCGGGAGGTTGCTCCTTCACCCCCTACTCGAAGCTGGGTCAGCGCTGGGTTCAGGTAAGGTTGCCCTCACGTTCCCGTGAGCAGGCGGTGTTCCCAGCGCTCGCGAGGGCAGGAGATGGGCTGCGGGTGGCTCAGGTGAGCTCTGACTGCTTTCTCCGGGACAGGGGGGAGAAATACGGGAGGTTGAGCTGGAGGCAGGACTGGTGAGGCGACTATGGCTGCTCACCCGGTCCACGGGCCAGCAACGGCACAGAGACTCCCAGCAAAATGCACAGGCAGAGCCTGAGAACCTGGTTTGATACCGATATCTCTGCAGCTTTATCCTGTCCCTGCCACTCACGGGAGGGCACCCTGAGGAAAGGCTGCAACCAAGAGAGCAGCAAACAAAGTCACCTTGACCTTAATGGAAGGCATTGGCAAGCGCGGCCTTGGACACAGCATTTGTCTTTCCCTCTTCTACTGCCGCCAGGAGCTGGGGCACACGGATCACGGTCCCTGCTGGCAGAGCAAGAGTGGCAGATAGCTCTGATGACGTCCCCTTGGCTTGGTGGGGGCACAGAGCTGAGGTGGGGGAGGGAAAGCCCACCTGAGTGCTGAGCCTCTTCAGGGACAGCCAAGGGCAGAGCAGGCGGGGAGCCCAGCCTCAGCCCTGAAGTGGCTCCTGCTGCCGCAGTGCTCATTGTGGGGAGGGATGAAATGCAGGAATGGGCTCCACCAGTGTTCTCCATCCTCGCAAGGATGTACCCTGGCAGCTGCAGAGGGTTTGTCAGACCAGATGTAGGCTCAGTTCATTTCTTTGTGATTTTATTTTGTCAGCTTCCGAGGCAGCGATGCCCCGTGGCACAGCTCTTCCCTGGGAAGCCGCGTGGTGATGCATCCCCGTGGCGGAGTGTCTTTTCTGGTTGCAAAATCTGGTACTGGCTGCAAACTCATCCGTGCCTTTGGGCAACAGGTCTGGCTGCCAAGGAATACTGAGCAGCTAATGAAACACGCAGAGTAAATACGTGGTGCTGACAGATAAAACTGACTTCTCACATTCCTACAATGTTGTTTTAAAGTACGCTAAAACCCCCTCCTGGCGCATCAGGATCACTACCACTGGTTCTCCCAGTGCTGGATCACATCTCAAAGGAAGATGAGTATGGGGAGGAGGACTCAGAAGCTGCTGTTCTACATTTTTATGTTGTTTTTTTTTGTTGTTGTCAGCAGTAATTTCTTGAATTATCACCTTTCCACAACACCTCTGTGCACTCCTTTTGACCCCACACAGAAGCATGGTGTGTCCTGTCCCCAGGAAGCCAGAAACAAACCTGTTGAGGTAGCTATGCAGATCTAGCAAAATAACCATAGGAAAAAAGGTGATGTTTCACCTGGATCAGGCTGCGGGTCCAGTGTGTGCAGGGCCCCACGGAGAGCCATGCTGCTCCTGCGGGCCAAGAGGAAAGGGAAGAGCGAAGCCAGGGATCCCTAAAACTGGCGTTGCTGCCGAAGCCGACATGTGGTGCAGCTCTGGCCTGAGCGGGTGACCCAGAGACCGCAGTGAACAGCCCTGCCGCGGCCCGGCAGCGAGGCTGAAAGCAGGCAGGAGCAGGCAGGCGGGACGCGGGACGGGTGTCTGAAGGGCAGACGCAGCAGAGCACCGGTTATGCGTCCCCCCTCCCTGCTCGGTGCCGAAAGGGGGGCTGGGCCGGGCCGGGCCCGGTGAGGCTGCGGCGCTGCGGCCTGGCTCCCTCAGGCTCAGCGCGGCGCGCGGGGGTCGGGCGGCCATCGCGGCCCGGTGAGGCCGCCCCGCTGCCTACGGGGCCCGCGGGCTGAGCACGCCCGGCCGCCACCGGGCGGGAGGGCGGGAGGAAGACAAGGCAGGGGCCTGGCCCCGGCGGGGAGAGCGGCACCGGCCGCCGCCGCCCCCGCAATGGCCGCCAGCCCCTCACGGTCCCGGCCCCGGGCGGGGGATCGCGGTCGCCATGGTGACGCTGCGCCGGAGCCCCCTCTCTCCCGGCACCGCCCAATCAGCGCCACCGCCCTCCCGCGGCGCCGCACGCGGGGCTCCGTCCCATTGGCTCACGTGTCAGCCTCCCTCCCCCGCTCCCGCCGTGGCCAATCAGCTGCAGCCACCGCGGCCCTGCAGCAGGGCGGGGCGCGGCGGGCGCCTATAAAAAGGTCGGGGCGGAGGAGGTAGGCCGCTGGTCTCAGTCCCGCGTCCGCCATGGAGGAACAGTTGTCGCTGCTCGTCCGCAGCCCCACGCAGCGGCACCCCGACCTGCGCCTCCGCGCCGCCCCCGCATGGACCGTGCGCCGCCTCAAGGCCGAGCTGCGCCGCCTCGTACCGGAGGCACCGGTGAGTGCGCGACCCCCACCTCCCCATTTCCCCTCGGCGCCCTCCCGCCTGCTGCGCGAGCCCCTTCCCGCCGCCGTCGCGCGCGCGGCCGTGGGGGCGGTTGGCGTGAGGGGACGGCGCATCCCCGCGGGGGCTTGGCGGGGCTCCCCGGGCCGCCGCCCGTTCGCCCTGGGGCGTCCCGCACCCGATTGCATCAGCTGTCCACTGGTGGGTGCGGGCGTGGGGCGTGCTCGGGCTGCGCGGGGGGTTACTTTAGGGCTCGGTTTGTGGTTCGGCCGCTCTTAAATATTAACTGCCCTCCCCGTCCGCGACTGCGTGTCCCGCGGGGTGTTTGGGAACACCAGCTGCGGGCGAGGTCAGCGGGTCTGGCGGCTGGGGGGGGGGGGTGCGTGGGTGTGCGGGTGGCAGCGCGTGGAACACCCCGCCGACCGCGGGGGCAGCGGGTGGGCTGAGGCGTCGCCTGGGGTTAGTTCTTTTTGAAAGCTCTTTCCCCGTTGAACGAGAGGCAGCCTAGTCTGTGCACAGTGAGGTAACTCGGTTTGATGCTGAAAATGCAGAAGTTCGACTTCCTTTCAAGCCACGGGTCTTGTGAGCTGACAAAAGAAAAACTCAGTGAGCATTGCACTTCTGTGCTCTGCAGCACCCGACAGGCAGTGTTTCAGCAGGAGGACGTGCTTTTTTGCCATGCTTTCCCTAGGAGTGAGGCGATTGCCCAGAAACAAGATCGGTATGCTTTCACTTGACTGCTGTGCTGCAGTAGGAAGGCTCTAGGTGAACAGCTGGGGGGGTGCAAGCAGATTTATTTGACACTGCCTCCAGTGCTGATCAGATTAGATGGTACTCCAAACCTCTCTTTCTAAGAAACACAAATGTTTTTGTCACATGCTATCTCTTTTACAGTCCAGACAGAGTTCTTTGCCAAAGGGGTGCTTCATATACTCCTGATGATTTAGACCTCAGTGTTAGTAATCTTGCACTTCAGTATTCAATTGTTCTCATCTCATTAGCTGAATTTAAATGTGCACAATTCCCTGATGCACCTTAATGCGTGGGGTGCTTCCAGCTGCATGCCTCTGTCCATCTGGCTGCAAGTTGTGTCAGTTAATGCTTGCATGTGCTTGGCAGAGCAAATCATCTTGTTCTTTGTTTTCTTTCTTCAAAGCCTGAAGAGGACCAAAAGCTGATTTATTCTGGGAAGCTGCTGCTTGATGATCATTACCTGAGAGAGTTGCTGCCAAAGGTATAAAAAAATCTTTCATGCTGTGCTGAAATACATAAAGAAAAGTGATATTTTTTTGTAATATGTCTTCTGTTATATTTTAGCATGTGGAGTTGCATGCTCTTCATCTGGTATACAACTTCAAGACTCCTGTGAATGTGCAAGAAACCAATGCAGAGGTACTCATACTAAGTTACCTTACTATCTTGGGGTTGTGACTAAAAATGGGAAGTATTGAATGGCTATTCTAAAGTTCACTGATACTGCAGCTTTTTCCTATTTGTGCAATGGCAGTATTACTTTGTGATAATTTGCTTAGGAATGTGAGAACATATTTGGATTAAGCTGAGTGGAAAAAATGATTCTATGGTTCATTGGTAAAGATTCCTATGGTATATATTATGAAATATCAAAACCATAATCTAGTTGTAATACACTGCTCGGAGGCGATACACTTCCTGGTAAATTCAGTTTTATTAAATAGAATATGACATGTCGTGTCCCAGCCTCTTCTGGGCAGAGGCTGTGCTTTTGCGCAGAAGACAGCAGTTAGAGTGGAAGCGGTTCTGGTCTTTAATTGGGGTGTGGGGAAGGAAGAAGGCTGTTAGCTGAAGATGTTTTAACTGTGCTCATTAATGACTCAGCCTGTAAGAAGAAGCCAAAGATGAGCCTTAATGCTCGAAGAGAGTATGTACTGGTCTTCAGTGCAAATGGCCAAAAACAATTCTTAATTTCAAGTGGATATGCTAATATGACTGGAGGTGTGTTTATATTGCCCATTGTAGGCAATCTGAGCTTACCCTGACCGTGTCTGGTGTTTGATAGATGTGAGCCAGCTTTGGTCTGGGTGTTACACTGATGTATGGCCACAGAACAGCTCTTGAATTGTGTGCAGCAGTTTGTGTATGCAAGTACAAACTCTTCATAGCTAAGAAGTCAGACTGTCTTGAGTGCAGTTCCCTCGTTCTTCCAATTGCATTTTATAACCAGATGGGACCTGACTGTATGTGTAAAAAAAAAAAGTGTAAATCTGGTGGAAGTGAAGAGTAATATCAAGTCATTTTTACATGCCAGTCACTTCTTAAGGAGCTTTAAAATACTGATTGAGGTGCTTGTGGCATGGTGCCCAAGAGCAGTGTCAGGACTGTGGCAGTGCCTAAAGGTACTGTGCAGGACAAAGTGCATGAACTGTGCAGCAGTTATGAAATAAGAGCCTGTTCAGTGTGGTGTGACCTTTTTGCATAAGGCGTGTGTAGTATCCTGAGTAAACCTCACTAACTGCATTGCTGTCCCTAGGTTAAAGCTGATCAGCCAAAGTTACCGTCAGAAGCTAGTCAGGAACCATCTGTAGCTTCCTCAAATGGTGAAAGACCAAGATGTTCTTCTAGTGGCCAGTCTTCAGCAGAAGCTAGTAACAGGTAAATACAATTTTTACATACCCCACTAAGATTTCTAAAATGTTAGCTTTGTGTTGGATGCCAGCCCCTTATGCTGCACATGCTATCTTAAGTCTGTAGAATGTGGGCCAAAGATGAGGATATATATAAAAAGCTTTAGGGGATGTGAAAGAAGCTAAAGGAAAATGCACTGCTATGTTAGTTGGAAATCTTCCCTTTATTCATGTGGGTAAAGAGATGTCTTTAATACTATAGAAGGAAGGATTAATTTTGCATTTGGATGCACAAAATGGCAGAAGCTATTTACTTTGTCCTGTAAGAAATGATGCCTGCAGCTTGTCCAGTGTTTGCTAATGAATGTGTTCAAATTTTCACCAAGGCTTGAGACAACTCGGTGTCCTTTCCAAGGTGTGGCTCCTGGCTTCTCTGCTTATACAACCTACAGCATGCTTCAGATGTCCTGGTTTCAGCAGATTTATGCAAGACAATATTACATGCAATAGTAAGTTTTCTGTCCAAAGCTACCAGTAGAAAGTAGAAACTGTAATACAAGGAAATTGGAAGTTTCTGGCAGTTCTTCCTTTTCTGATGCAGTGTGATTCGGAAGACTTCTTTTTTTGTTGTGACTTATGCTGGTGTGGGAATGTACCTCTAACTGTCATGTGGTGCTTGGTTTACTGTTCAGGGCTTTTGAATCTTGTGAACTGCAGATCTGACTCTTGTGATTGGGAGGGCAGGTGTCTGTAGAGTAAATGTAATCCTGCTGATGAGCCTTAGCTCTTCACCATTTTTTTGACTGCTTGAAGTAGCACACACAGCACTGGCTGGAAATCAGTGACAAAGGTAAAGCTGAGACTTGCAGCAGCTGTCTAGACTACTGTTAGATTGCTCTGAAGAATTTTTTGCCAAGTATTGAAATTATTGTTCATGAAATGGAAGGTGCCTGGTTTGACTTGCTGAAGTCGCTATGCAACTGTTGTCATCGGTAGAATTAAAACTTGTTTTTAACCCTTCTGTAGCCTCTAAACTTGGTGCTTTCTACTTGCATGTGATGAGACTATACTTAAAGATGGACAAATTTTCAGTGCCTATGTTAAGTGTGAAAGGATTTGACTAAGCCTTATTCTGTATTCTGTGTTCTCTGGTTTCAGCTTGGCTTCTACTGCTGCATCTGCTGACCCATCCCATACACAGCGTCCTCAGGAGATACCGGTGGCACCAGTGACACCCCCAGCTCCTCTCCCAGACCCATTCCCTGCACAAAATCAGCCTGTAAACCAGAATGCTGCTGCCCAGGTTAATGCAGTGGCCAACCAGAACTTGCGGATGAATGCCCAAGGGGGTCCCCTCATGGAGGAAGAGGAGGAGGGTGGCAATCGAGATTGGTTGGACTGGCTCTACTCAGCAACACTGTTCTATGTTTTTGTCAACATTATCTATTTCTACTCCAGTGTCAGCAGGTTCCTCCTGGTTATGAGTGGCACTGTTCTGATGTATCTGTAAGTGTATGTTATTAATATTTGCTATTGTAGTCAGAAATGTTTCACTGAAGTAGTGAGTTCTGTACTGTGGTCAGCTTTCTGGTAGTTGAGCTTCATATGACTCTTGTACCTGGAAAGGGTGACCCACTTCTCTATCCTGGTATAACTCAGGGTTTAGCAAAAATAGAAGTGCTGCCCATCCCTTGATGAAATGAATAAGTGATAGTGCGTGATTTTACCTGGCTTTTGTACTAATGCTTCTGGTGTGGCTGGCTTTCTTTTTAGAAAACTACTTGAAACTTCAGTAGCTCTCAGTGTAAAGCCCCAGCAGCTCGGTGGTGTTGAGCAGATGTGTAGGTTCAGTGTAGTAAATGAGTTGCTTGTAGGGGAATCAAGTGTTTGAAGTCTATTGGGAAGAGGCTCTCACACCTGTTACCGAAGTCATGTACCTGTGCAGGTTTTCCTGCTGTGTGTTGCCTCTCTGGAGAGCAGACAAAGCTAAACTGAATGTGGTGTCCTGAATTGCCTTTGAGCCTCTCTAGTGGAGGAAACTGGGATAAATCTCTTGGAAGCACAATAAAGATAATGGGCTGTCAGTTGACATGCTTGGGATGTCTTGTCTGAGAAAGATCATCTGTCCCCTCAAATTCTTTGATCACCAGTGAAACAAGTGATGTAGGCCTCTGAATTCCTGTTGGTGGGTCTAAGAGTTGAAACTGGAGCAGCTCAAATAATCAGCTCTTCCAATTTCTATGCATCCTTGGAGAGTGAAGGTTAATTGCTTCATTAAAAGTCCTTAAATTTTATTATTGATAATTCTGAAGTGTAACTTTGAATAGCTTATTGTGGGCTACAAGGTGCAGGTGCTGTAAAGATACAGACCTTCTAAGAAGGTCTATATGTCCTGTCATGTTTTGGCAAGAGTTCTGTTTCATGTGTCCTTTGTGCCATTTTCTAGGGTGAGTACAGAGTTACCGGGGTGCACACAACATGGTGAACAAGCAAGCTCTTTGTACCTCTAGCAGCATGCTCCAGCATACAAACCAGATACAAACCTGGATGTAGTGCTGCTTATTTTGAATGTGAGCAGATGCTCGGTCTTCCCCTCCTACCTCAGGGTTGGCTGCTGAGAGGAGGCTTTGAATGCTTTCAAAGTATTGTAAAACTTGTCCTGTACTTGTACTGGGTCAGGGCAGAAAGAGACCTTAAGGTGCTGAACTTGCTGTCTGCAGCTCTGACCACTCAGCTGTTACTTGAACTGTGTTGGTGTAACAGGAAGGAGTAATATTTAACCAGTATTAATACAAATCTATTGGCTTCCCCAGGCATCATGTTGGATGGCTTCCATTTAGACGAAGACCAGTTCAGCCCTTCCCAGGCAATGTTCCTCCTCAAGCTGCTGTAAACCAGGACCAGAACAATAACTTGCAGGTATTGTCTTGGTATTTTTTTAAACCATGAGCATGAAACCCTGTGAAGTTTTACTTTCAGTTTACTAATTACATGTAGTAGCAAAATTTTCTTCCTAAACTTTTGTCAGAAATTATCTTCCGTGGTGGAATAATTGCCAGCCTGAGTCCTCCTTTGGTGTAGCTAATTCCTCTGTTCTATAAAATTTCAGGCTGAATGTTATCTTTTAGTTGCGTCTGTCCTTTAGGATGTTGTAATGGAGAGAGGGGTCTGTCATGAGCTGAGCAGGTTCTGTAACTGAAGACAAGGTTTAGACTAGTACCTCAGGATTTGAGTATGTAATCAACCTGAGTCTTGCATTCCAAGCTGACACCTCTGGCTGATGTCAGTGAAAGTTAATTAGTTGTAAATGCATACATAGTTCATCTGATCTGGTGCTTCATGTCTGTCTTGGTGTTCTTGGACACATGGCATGAGTTAACCAGTAATACTAGTGTGCGGCTTGGTGTTTTTTGACTTTGTGGTTGTCTAGGGATACTTGCAAGCTTTTTATATTTTGACAGTGACATTTGGGTAACAAATATGCTGTTTGACACCTGATTCTTCTCATTTCTGCAATGCTTTCATTTACCAAATGTCCTTTATTTTGGCAGGGGGGAAATGCAGGCAGAGCAGATGAACCCGAGGCATCTCCTGATGAGGGACAAGTTTTACAAGAACTGCAGCAGGCCAACCCTTCATTTATGAGCACAGCATGGGTCTTTTTCAAGACTTTCTTTGCATCTCTCCTTCCAGAAGGGCCCGGAGTGACCCGCAACTGACTTGTCACCAGTCTACTTGTCTGAAACTGCGATGGGATTTAGTCTACCTGATCAAATTGGATACCAACTCCAAACTAGGACTGAAAGTGGATGGCACTTCTCTGGCTTTCACTGGCCAAGCAAACAAAGCTGCAAGAAGCCTTAAGTCATTACAGCCTAGAGACTAAGATGCTTGCCCTTGCTGCAAAGAACTTTGTTCTGTAGCATTTATTAGGTACCTATGTAGAGGCTTGGCGTTGTAAACTTGTGCACTAAATGTGCAGGCTCTAAGCAGGTGTGCAAAAATGTAAGAGAAGCGAATTGCTTCTTCTGTGTAATGTGATTCCTGTTGGAATGTTTCAAATGCTATTTAAATTACACTGAGTGTAGGATCTCAAATTGCTAGATATGCATTAGCAGACTTTTAGGGAAGATCTATTGTTAAATTGCTTCAACAATAGTTTAAATTTTCTGTGTACATATTTTCCTATGAAGGAGGTATGGTGCAATTTCCTTGTTGACAAAGTGGAGGACTGTAAGACAGTGACCTCTTGATAAGCAATCACCTCACTGGAGTTGAAGGCTAAATTTCATGTTGCCAAATTCAATACTTTAAACTGAAGGCTTCATTTTCCCCCTGCCAAATCACGGGAGAAGAGTTAGTGTGTTAAGCTCTATCTAGCAAGAATTTATGCAAGATGTAAGCTTCTTCACTGCTTTTGGATGCAAAGTTAAAGCAGTCTAATGCCTGTATTCAACTTTGATGCATTCTCAGTCCAGAGCAACTCTCCTGTATTCCTTCATTGTGTTCCCTTTAATTTCTGATATGGTTAAGGGCTTTGACTCCAATAAAATTTGCAGGCATTTATATCCTACTTGTAAACACTGTATACACTGTACAGCAATTGGAAGACTACCTGTGCAAAGCACAGGATGTGGTCTCAGCTTGTTTTTAATGAAAAATCATGATAAATGAGTTGGGATATGAGGGGGAAAAGATGCTTGCAGAGCCTTAAAATCGGTTCCTTACTAACTGTATTCTTCAGCAACCTTTAGCATTGTATGGAATCATAGAATGGTTTGGGTTAGAAGGGACTTTAAAGATCACCTGGTTCTACCCCCCTGCCATGAGCAGAGACACCCTGGGGAGCTTGTAGCTTGTGTTAGCTCACTGAACGCTGCTGGCACAAAGGCTGTGGGCATCTTGAAGCAGGTAATTCTGCAGGTATTTGGAAAGCTTGGAGTTTGACCCCTTGAGCCCAGCGTGTGACTCCTGGTGACTTTGCCACCATTATTGGGCTGTTATCTTGGCTCAGGGATTTAACTTGGCTTGAATGTGCTGTGTGTAGGGAGAGCAACCACTCATGGAACTTGCAATGCTTTTCCTTGATGCTACCTGCTGTTGGCAGCCTGTTTGTGTAGGAGTGTCTTGTCTGCTCACATGCATGAGTTGGTACAAGCAGTTGTAACTGCTTAAGCAGTAATGCTTGATCTTGCTGCTTCAGATCTGATGTTAGATGTGGTTTGTTGGTGTTATGTGCAGTAGCGAGTTTAATCTTGGTGATGATATTTCCTTTCCAGGCATCTTACCAAGTAGTTTTTCTGCCACATCTTCGATTTGCTGGAGAATTGGGGAGGATGGGTAGGACAAAGTGGTAAAATTTGGCAATCAAGTCTTTAAATACTTGAATGAAGTAATTTGAGTAGGAGGTGAGTTTTGTTACTTTGGGTATATTCTGCATAAGCATTTGAGGATGGTCTTGGAGGTAGTGTCCCCTCTTTCTTGTCCCATTAGTGGTAAATCTACCTGTGCTCAGCACTGCATTTTGTGGATGATGGATTTTTTCTTCAGAGTCTATCCAATTGTCACTCAGGTGTCTTGGCGGTGTGCCTGAAACAAGTGAGATGTGCCTGGTCTTGGGAGGAGAGGGTATTTATTTCTTGGCAGCCAGAAATAAACTGTTTTGGTACTTGTTTAGGCAACAAGCACCAAGTGCTGGATTACTTACAAAACCTTTAATCTGAAGTTACCAGAGACAGCAGAACATCTGTTGTTGTCTTGAGGTTTCTGCTACTCCCACAAGCAGGCAGATTGGTTTAAAATTAGCTGGAAAACTAATTAAGCATAGCTAATGTCACTGGAGGGCTGTAGTGAGGCTCCTGGGCTGTAAGAGAATGTTTCCTTAATGGCTTAGTGAAATGTGTACCTCTGCCATCGGGGTGGAGGGAAGCTGTGACTACAGCAGAGGACACTGGGCAAATAACATGAAAGCAAACACCGTGTAATGCTGCAGAGACAGCCACTGGTGCTGTGCCAGGGCGGGAGCACCAGGAAGCTAGAGAGCGGTGCTTGGCGGAGGATGTGAGCACCAGTGACTCTGGCTGAGGCAGAGCTGGTGTTATGTGGAGCTGGGAGTGTGGCATGGCCCTTGCTCCTGTTACAGTCCCTAACCAGCGAGAGCCTCAGCTGCTGCGGTAGCACCAGCACTGCTCTGGGTGCGATGGCCAGGCGAGACAGCCTGTGTGCCAGCTGTGGGTGAGACAGCATGGACCTTGATTTAGTTGAGGGAACTCGGGTTAGACAGGAAAAAATGAGCCTTGAAACTTCCAGAGCAAGGCTGCTGAAAGAGTGTAGGAATCTCGGAGATTTTCTGGGAATAACATGACCCTGTGCTGGGACCGAAGTGCAGAAGTTGTAGAGAACAGAAAGGGCCTTGAGGCTATGGGTTTAGGAAGCTGGGTTTGTCCTGGCTCATGCTTCAAGCTGTGTGATTCTGCTGCTAGTTTAAATCCTTGTCATGCTTGTGAGCACACTGCATGCAAATGTACTAGTGTAGCATGGCTGCAGCTACTCTGTTCAGCTGTGGGTGTGCTGTGCAGGGCTTCCCTGAAAGCAGGTGGGTTGTGCAGGTGGTGATGGTCCACAGGGTGGCAAAGTGAGCAGCAGAGTAAAAGCAGCTTCTCTGGTGCTTTTGTCTTCTGATATCCTCTGGCAGCTTCCCCCAGTTGAGAGCAGGTCTCTGTCCTTGCTGGAAAACAAGTTGAGGGAGGAATGTTCTGGCTGCCTTGGGCATTTCTCTTCTCACTGCAGAAACTTCTAACAGGGTGCTTATTTGATGAGTCATTGAAGCCCTGTTTGTCACCAAGGGTATGCTCCTGTCCTCAGCTCATGGAATGTAAATCTCATGAGAATGAGGTTGCTGCTGAGTGGATCAGCTGTGGGGGGGGGGTGTGTGTGTGCTGACTTCCCCTTTTCTCCAAAGAGCTGTTTCACTTGTGCACATGCTTGTTACCTCTGTCCTCAGCAGCCATGGACATCCCAATGCCTGTGCACTTGCCCAGCGAACTGTTTTAATGTCCCTCTGGTCTCTGCTCTGTGATCCATTTCTAGCTGTTTGAGGCTGGTGGGATTTGCAGAGCTGTGCATCCAAAGGGTCTCTCTGTGGAGACAAGTCAGGCCAGCTGGAGGCCATCCCAGGGCTATTCCCCTATTGTGATACCCAACATGACAACTGCATTTCATTGCCTCATGCCAGCCCCTCTGCTTCTTAAGAACAGCTCTTGAAATATCTGCTAGGAATTAATGTCTGAATATCAAATGCAATGATATCATGGAGGTAAAACCAGGCCTGGTGTGCAGCCAGGGTCACAAACCTGTGGTGAAGGGCTTGAGGCTCAGCTGCCTGCCAAGGAAGGCTGGGAAAATGTTGCTTCTAGGCTCACTGGCCTGTTGCTGCAGAGGAACCACCTAGGATTTCTTACATTGGCACTGAAAGTTGTATTTGCTGCTCTTTCAGCCTGGTTTTGGCAGTGCAGAATCAGTGCTGCAGAAACACAGCTGGTTGCTCTTCCAGGCTTCAACCCAGCTGCCCTGGGCAGCCTCAGCTGTGAAAAGCCTGGCCTGACCTAGGGCCACCTGTGTGTGCCAGCTTATTTTTTGGTTTTTGGAGGTTATGGGTGATAGTGGTAGGGAAGAGAAGAAACTGGGTTTTAGGAGAATTTAATGGAAAAAAACACGTGCAACTTCATTGTTCAAAAACCCTCATGGGTGGTTTATCCTACCACATCTGTTAAAATCTCAGTTCACAAACTCCAGTTTGTGAATTCATTTGCTGCCTAACATCCAAGCCTGTCATGGTCACAAGTTTTAAGTGTAAGAAATAACCTCTCTTCAAGGCTGAGTCTTTTTTCAACCCAAGATCCCTGCTGCTGGGGCTTGACAGCACAGCCCTGGGCAAGGCATACTGTTGCAGTCTCCAAGGGCTGGCATTGGATATGTGGGATTGACTGGCGCCTTGTGCTGCTGAGCGCTGGACCTGTGCGAGATGGGAGCAGCTGGGTTTGGGCTTGCCCTCCTGCCATCCGAGGGCTGAGCTGCTCCGAGCCCTGGAGGGGGTGCTGGAGCCCATCCTGCTGATGGAGCAGAGTGTGGCCAGGCTACCTGGCAGGCTATCTCAGGAAGCAGCTGCAGGGTAACACAATGTTTGGGTCAATGCAGCACAAAGATTAATGGCACTGACATACCTCTGCTCTTGATAGTGTGGGGGGAAAAACAGCTCTGGTTATAGAACAGTCCCCAGCAAGTTGGTGAGCACATGTCTGCAGCATGGCCTTCAGATAAAGCCTTACACAGCAAATATGCATCAAAACATCTTCCAGCTTCCCATTTGCAAGCACTACAGAGCAGCTTGGGAATTTAACATTTCTTTGGGTTTTAAAGCCTGCTCTGCCTCCTGCTAGCTCAATTTAACCTTTCTGTGGGTTTTTAAATCTGACCTGCCTCCTGCTAGCCTGACCTTGAACTGGGAGGAGGGTGGTCTGCTGTGTCCCTGCTGCCCTGGCCTCTGCCTGGTTACTCCAGGGCAGGGATGCTCGCAGCACCTCCACATTCCATGTGCTTTTGCTATTGTAGGCGGAAAGTCTCCAGCCTTCCTGTTCTTGCTGGAGGTCAATGCCCGGCAATTCCCTGTCCTCCCTTGCTCTCAGCTCAGGTCATCTGCTGGCAGCAGCCTCTGAAGTGGTGATGGGGCAGGGGAGCTGGCCCATAAAGGGGCTGTAAATGCACTAACTCTACCCTGACCAGCACATTGGCTCTGGGTTCTTGCTCCTTCTGTCCTTATCTACCCTGGGACACCAGCGACAAACACCCCTGTATCAAAATGCCTTGGTTTTCCCTTTTCTTCATGCCGGTATGAATTACTGCCCTGGGCAGAGGGGTGGCTGTGGCCTCCTCGGTCTTGCTCTGCTTTCATTTCCAGTGACCGACACCAGCCTCAGTAGGGTTGCTTCCCTGCTGCAGTGTCTCCTCTGGATCTGTTCCAGCAGAATTTAAACTGCATGCAACACCCCTGAGTTTGTGCCCTGCAATAAATGGGAGTGTGTCCTTCCTCTGCCGAAAGCTGTGCTGAGGACACAGGCAGATGTGCTCGTGTGACACCCAGCAGCACCATGTCTCTGACTGCCAATTTAAGTGCCTCGCTGCCTCCCATGTGTTTGCGCTGCAGTGCCCCCTCCTGCTGTGGCTGTAGAACTCCCTCACCCCAGGCCTTGGCCACTGCGCCAAAATCCCTTGACCTGCAAGCTGCTGGGGAGGGCTGGGCACGTGAGAGCCATGAGCTTAAGGACAGAAGCCAGAGCTGCTACAAGGTTAAAGCCTCTTGAATTCAAATCCTTTTGTAACGTCTCTGTGCCCTCTGCAGCTTCCCTGTAAAGACGTCTCCTAGCCAGGGCAGTGAGGATGCCATGGTGGCTGGGCTGATGGCGCTGGGCTGCTGTGTGGGAGCTATGCTGTCAGACACCTGCTACCTTTATACATGCTTCCAATATTTAATTGTTCATTTACAATGCAGTATCAGCTCGCAGCAGGCAGCCTGTCCCAGGCCACCATGCCACTCGCCTGGAGAAGTCTGGAGGAAGCCTGCAGATGCTCAGTTTCCCTCGGCAGGTCAGTGACCGCGAGTGCCTCCCGTGGGGTACCCGAGGCCGTTCACTTTCTCAACTCAGGAAGAAAACAGGGTGGCAGGGTGGGGGCTGCCGGACAGCAGGGCTCCCAGGAGGAAATGTGCTCACCCAGCACAGGGAGGATGAGGCTTCTGCTGGGTAGAGGAGTAACGCTGGCACCTTGCCTTGCTCAGGGAGTTGAGTGTGCTCCTGCAGCCTTGCCGAGATCTCACCTTTCCTTCTCCATTGGTCTTTGCTGGCAAAATGGTTCACAGGAGCTGCTGGGAACCTCATTGCTGAAATAACCTCACTCTGTTTTGTCCTGGAGCTCGTTTTGGGATGGGCCCCAGCACCACAACAGGGGTGCAGGGGGACGGTGGTGTTCAGGGCAGGTGTGCACGAGGAGTGGATGTGAACTTGGGTTTCTAATGTTTCCCAAATAGCAGCTGAGAGGCTAGGTGCATGAAAAGCTCTACCTTAGAGGGTTCTTCCCCATCTGGAAGGTGGCAAACCAAAGATGGTCCACAAATCCAGCTGAGAGGCAGAGAGCATCCCAGTCCTGTGGTCTTGGAGCTCTCCAGGGATGTAGGAGATGTGGGTTCACCCAGTGGTAGCAGGAGGGACCCCCTTCCCAGGAGCCTGCCTCAGTTTCCCCACAGTGTGCCTAAAATCAGTGGAGGTGGAGCAGTTAAGAACGTAGGTACCTTTTGAACAGGGCTTTGCTGGGAAATTGCTGCAGGAGTGCAAAATATGGAATATTTCTGTGCGAAGAGCAAATGATGAACTGGCTGGAGGCAGAGTGCAAGGCAGATCCTTTGACTTCATCCCGTTCCAATCTCCATCCCCCTCCAGCTTTCTCCACTCACCTCGATGTGTGCATGTCCTGAGTTAAAGCAGTTTTGGGAGGAAAGCCAAGTCCTGCAGCCCGAGGGCCTGCTGTGGGAGGAAGGCAGCGTGCGACTTGAAGAGTGTTAAGGAAACTATAGGAAGATTAGGAAATGTGTGATGAGTTTTGATAACTGGAGGAAGCAGGTCATGTCCTGCTTTGAATGAGGTCTGCTTGGAGGTATGAAAGCAGCCTTTGCCACGGTTGAGAATCAGTCGATCTCGTCGGTGCTCTCTGCTCTGGCCAACGATGCTCTGGGCTGGCAGGATGAGGCTGGGGACCTTTGGGATCTTGCTAATGCTTGCCCACGCATCATCAGCCTGTGAGTTTGGGCCCTTCCCTTATAGCATCACGGGGATCGTCTGCAGGATGACCAAGCCCGCGGCATTGCTGTGTAAGTGCCTGCTGTACGGTGCTGCATTTTCCCCCTCTCCACCAGGAGAAGTTAGTGATAGGGGAGGGGGAAAATGAAGGGGGTTTTCTTGCTTCCCCAGCTCTCATGGAAACTGTTTATCTACTAAGATGTAATACCTGCCTGGGAGCATGGGTTAAACCATGGGCACCTGAACTGAATAGGCACAAATTCTCAAAGGAGCTAGAAAACGGTCCCAACCCTTCTCCTTAGTCCAAAGTTTTAGCAACGATGTTCCTCGTTGGGGGCTGGTGTGATGGAAGAGCTAGAGCAAATGTGTGTTTGATTTCTCACCTTGCTGCAATTTCATCTCTTGGGGTCGCAGAAGGGGAGAAACAGGAGTTCTCTGCTGCTGTGAGTTTATTTGCAAGGATTTGGGGGCTCTGCAGGTGGGGGAAGAATAATTAGTGCTTCTGCAAAGGGTGGGAACAGCTCTGTCCCATCTGCTCCAACAGTGGTACATGCAGAGGAGGATGCTGGGCCAAACTAAGAGAGGGTATTTCTGTGAGGAAAAAAATCCTGTACAAGCATGTGCCTGAGGCTGAGGCTGGAACAGGCTGGATAACTTTGGGAAAATGGGTACAGAAACTCTGGTCTCAGAATTTTTCCTTTGGAGATCCAACAGCTGACTGTAGTACAAGCGAGCAGTAACAGAGCAAAGCACTGGGGTAAAGTCAACAGCTTGTGCGGTGCAAGGACAAGCACAGCCTCAACCTTTCCAAAATCTGCCCCTACGGTTCAGGTGAGGTGTGTGAAAGCTGGGCTTGATTCCCTGGAACCAGCCCTGCTGGTGACTGTCCAGCCACACATGCTGCTGTCCCCAGCTGCCATCAGCCATTACAGTTAGGGACTTGGGTTTTTTGTTTGTTTGTTTGTTTTTCAATTTACTCTTCAGCTACCTCTAGTGCTTCCTTAATCTACCAGAAATGCCTTGGATAAAACTCTTCTGTAGTGCTTTAATCCAGGGTGCAGTCCCAACTTTGCAGCCAGGAGAGATTGCAGTTTGCTATTTTTCCCCTTTTCTTCCACTGACAGTGAACCAGGAAACAGCGCAGGTCATTCAAGCAGCATTCAGAAATGCCAGATTTCCAAATATCACCGGGGAAAGATCCATGCGGCTCCTTGGCAAGGTGGCTTATGGGCTGACCAAGTGAGTATCTCTGTATCTCTGGGCCAGGGGAGGTGTGGGCTGATGGAGAGGAATGGAAACTAGCCTTGGAGGGAGCTTTGGTTCAGCAATTCCTGGTGAAAGCAAAGGTCTGGACGAGGGCAGACACATTTTCTGATCTATGTGTTGCAGACAATTTGCACATTAAGGTTTAGGCTGCTGATGTATTATTTAAGAACTTTTCCAACTCGGTGGGCAGACAGCAAGGCAGCTTGTAGAGCAAATCTCTGACAGCGGGGATGGGGAGCTCTGTCCCTGTGGGCTGGAGCTCCTGGGGCCCATCGCCGACAGATGGTGCCCATGGCATATTGAGCGGCAGAGGGAACCCAGCTGGGTCTGCCAGAGCCACCCTTGTCAGCAGGATGTCACTTGGCTTGGCTTCCTGACAAACAAGGCTGGGTTTCACTGTATTAGTAACTTTTATTTGGGCACAAAAAATGCAACGATGCAAATGCGGAACGGATTTCCTGTTACGACTGTGGCTGGCACAGAGCACTGCAATAAAACGGAGTTGTTTCTGCACCGTGTTGCTCCGTGTTTCCTGTTTAAAGCATTCCCCCCCGCCTCATATCCAAACGCAGCAGGGGAGGTGCCTTGCACCAAGGCTGAGCGAAAGCACCATTGCCCTTGTGTGTGGCCCCTGTGATTTGCAAAAGCTTCCCAGAGTTGGCACAGGCCCCTTAGAGACCCCACATCCTCGGGAGCAAACCTGTCTTACCCGGTCACAGAAAACAGCCCCGGCGTTGGGGGCAAACTGGGTTTCTGTTGTTTCTAGCATCCAGGTCAATGACTTGTCCATAGAGCAGAGCGAGGTGGAGCTCAAGGAGAATGATGCCATTCACATTGCCATTAAAAATGTGACGGCCTTCTTCAAAGGGACCCTGACCTACGGCTACGCTGGGGCCTGGTTGTAAGTACCCGGGGGGCTGGCTGCCGCCGAGCACCACAGCCCTAGCTCCTGCTACTGCCCACAGGCAGGACTGGCCCATGGCATGAGTAGATGCGGAGGGGCTGTGCTCCTCTGGCTCTCTAGCAATGGCAGCATTGCTTACTGCCTGAACGAGGCAAGATTTTATATGCCAGCAGTGCTGTTTAGCCCCATCACTGCTCTTCTTGTCTTGCTTTCTGCCTTTCTGGTCACACCATCACACCTTGCATGAGGAGACAAAATGGCCAAAGCGTTCAAGTTGACTTCTTCCCTCCCTTTCGCTCCTCCATAAACTTTGAGTGGGGAAAAAAGGGGGCTTAATGCTCCTGTTTGCCTAAGTGTGGTGGTTTGCAATGATTTAAAGCCAGAGTATTTGAGATGGGCTGCTGCATGCCGGGGTTTTCCACAACGCAGTGCAAGGACCGACAGGAGAGGTGTTATAAAAACCACCTGTGGCTGACGTGCGGTCAGGGAGAAGCTGCTCCCAGGACGGGTTGCTAAATATCCTCTCTTCTGCCATTACAGTTTGCAGCTTTTTCACTCAGTTGACTTTGAAATCGAGTCTTCCATTGACCTCCAAATAAACATTAAACTGAGTAAGTAACAGCTGGGGATCGCTAGCCACAGGCGTCTTTGTGCGTGTGCTTCCTCCAGAGCAGCAAGACGGACCAGGTGGGGGGGCAGCAAGCCCGGGCCGGCTCTGCTCACCTCTGTGGGGATCGGACGGCACCCAGGGGCTGGAAGTGGGTCTCTGCCACCATGTGCATACAGGCTAGGAGACAACATGGCCCTCAAAGACCTTGTAGTTTTAACAGACCAAGCAGAGGAAGCTGGTACAAATAATTTCAACACAGTTATGCTGATTTACACTAGCAACAAGTGAAGAATGGCATGGCCTTCTGGACTGTCTTTAGGACTGGCTTTTCATCTCCTGCTGTTCAGGATGACTTGAAAAAAAACATGGGGATGTTTCAAAAGTGCGAGCCAAATGAGGGCTTTGTGCAGGAGGTTTGACCATCCTTATACTCCACTTTTTCAACTACCTCCAGGTCAAGCCCAAGGTGTGCTCTAGGAAACAAATCCTCTTCCTTGGGATAGTCGATAGACTTAGACTAGAAAGGGACATAGGCAAGCTACACTCCTCCACCTCCCATAAGGGATGAGAGGGACTTGGGTTATCACATGTGCCTCAAAATACATTTTCCTGCGTCAAAATACATTTTCCTGGTAAGCTCCCAGGGGAAGATGAGCAGCATGAAGCTCTCAATGACAGTACATTGCAATTTCCAAGCTTTTTGCAATACGACTTAATTCCTTCCCCGCTCTGGTTTGTGGGTTGCACATATTGCCCAAGCTCTCTTGGACGAAGTTAGGGGACCATTGAGTCCCTGATGATAGGACTAGCGAGGCGGGCAGGTATCCAAATAAAGCATGAAGAAGGGTGTCCAGTAGACTTGCTCGGCTGGAGCTGCGAGCAGAAACCCTCTGTCCAGGTGCAAGGTAGCCCCATCTGCCCCAACTTTGCAGGGTCCTGAGTCTTTTGGAAATGTCCCCTGGGAGGTGTGGGGAACTCTGGCTGCCCCTCTTCAATGATGCCCTGCTCCAGGTCTGCAGTGTCTGCAAAGTGCACTTGTCCTCCTCGTCTCAGTAGGAAATTAGCTATTTTTTTTTCTTTCATCCCGTGCAGTGTGCCAGAAGGACCAAGTGGCTGCCGATGCCTCGGACTGCTACCTGACTTTCCACAAACTGACGCTTCACCTCCAAGGAGACAAGGAGTGAGTCTGTCCCCCTTCAAAATAAGGCTTCACTTGCCCCACTGCTGGTCTCTGAGTGCTTCAGCCCAAGTGTCACGCACTGTGGGGGACCGCTGGGTGGTCCCTAACTGCGTTCCCTGTCTTATGCAGACCGGGCTGGCTGAAGCAGCTCTTCACAGATTTCATCTCCTTCACTTTGAAGCTTGTTCTCAAGGGCGAGGTAAGATCAGCCTGTGGAGAGAGGAAAGGTCAGTTTGTATGCTACACACTCCTCTGCTCACATATGCTGACAAGATAATAGCAATATAATTTTAATGCTTGCGAAAAAAAAATAAGATAAATAGAATCCACAAAAAACCCAGCTTGGATGAGGTGGGAGGTTGTGCTGACACTGGGATCTCTGATGGTGCTGGACGCTGACCAACAGCCCCCAGATCTCACCATGAGACGCAGCTCTGCTCCACAACCCAAAATCCTACCCCCAGCCTTCAGTTTTTCCACTCTTTTCCTCTTGTAGGTGTGCAATGAAATCAATTTTCTTGCCCAGGTGCTGGCAAATTTTGTACATGATTTAGCAGGTAAATATACTTGTTTTTTCTGCTTGCTTTTTTTATGTGAAACTTCTAACATTTGAGCCTCAGCAGAACAGCAGCCACATCCATCAAAAAAGTCCTTTGAAAACGTGTATGGGATCCCAAGCCCTCAGACAACAGCAAAATAAACCTTAATAATGTTACGCTTTGGATTTTCTGCATCAGGTTGATTTTTAAGGGTGATTGCAGTGGTTGAAAGACACATTTCAGTTCATAAGGTATTTCTCCTTCTTTATGTCATGACCAGAGGTGCAGGATAGGTGCAGAAGGACTGATGCTAGCTAGAACAGGAGCATGCACTGGAGTATTTGGGCTGAGGTATTGCAGCATCTGTGTCTGCCTGCTGAAGATTTTCCCATGGTTCCCAGTCCCAAATATCATGGAAAGGGAGCAGAATGTAAAACTAAGAGTAATTACCCCTGTTTCCCAGTGGAGAAACTGAGTCAGTGAGCAGTAGCAGGATTGGCACTAGCACCCAAAGGAGTGAGACCCCCCCCAGTCCCATCCCTGTGTTCTTTTATAACTCCCAGTCACCTTCTGCAGCAAGTCCTAAAAGCAACTGTCTTGCAAGCTCTGCTTAAGGTCACATTTCTGATGTGAGGTCTTTGTGTTTTCTTCCTGCAGCAAATTTTGTCCGGGATGAGGATATCAGTGTTGATATCTCCCTTGCATCAGTTCCTTTAATAAAAGCAAATTACCTAGAATCACATCACAAGGTAAAGTAACCTGGGCTGCTCAGAGACCAAAGGTTTTCTGGTGATGATGTTCGCTGGAGGGCTGGGAGGGGTCGGTCCCTGTGCTGCCATGCAGTGCTGCTGCGCTGCAGCGAAAGGTAAGTCTGCAGAGTGTGTTGATGCCAGCCTTTCACCCAGCTGAGCAGCTTGCTCTCTGCTCTGAGTCCAGCCAGCCAGGCCTTTGCCTTGCAATGAAAATGCCGATATTGACTTTTTGTCCTGTCTCCCTGCTGCTTGTCATGGCCAACACGCTTGCTTTCCTTTAAAGGGCCTTGTCCTGTACAAGAACTACTCTGATGTCTTCAGTGACTCTGTTTTCTCCCCGTCGCTGCTGACCGAGTCCCGAATGCTCTACTTCTGGCTGTCCGAACACATCCTCAACTCTCTGGCTTCGGCAGCTTTCTTAGATAAGCGCCTGGCGTTGACCATCAGAGGGGAGAAGTTGCAGGTGACTATTTCAGGGGTGGTTCCCTCCTTACCTCATAAATCATATTTTGGGAAGAAAGTAAAAAATTGTCTAAATACCGTTTTTTGGTGAGAGCTAGTATCGGTAGAAGATAGAAATCTATAGTCAGTCACTACATACGATCCTGGTCAGAAATTGGTACCTTCTTAGCAAGTATGTGTTACCAGGTAGTGTTATCCCTAAGAGCGATAACACCAGCTGATAGAAAACTTGTCTTCCAAGTTGTAAAGTGATGTGATTTTCTGTGGGAGTACTGAGGTAGAAAGGGGGTGAACTCAGGAGAAACTCAGCCATGCCTCTGAACGGACCACAAGCCACACATGAGCGCTCTGGCCCATCCAGCCTGCATCAGGGCTAACCACAACCTCCTATTCCATTTTTCTACAATCTGTTTCTGGTTTGTTTCTGAAGGCGCTGTTTGAAGTGGAAGACACAGAAGCGCAGCAGAAGGCGGTGCAGACGGTAACTGCATTTTATGTCAAATGAGGAACTTTTAAAATGGATTCTGTTGCATTGTAACATCTTGTGTCCTTCCCTCGACAACTCAAGAGTCTTTGATGGGGCTGATGAGGAAAAGCAGGGACTGATGGAGAAACCATTGTGCTTTGCAAGGAGGATTCCTCCACCCTCCATGCTGGCACAGCTTCCTTGAAACCCGGCTGAGTTATTGGGCTTGTGTGAACTGGAGGAGGAATTGGGGACTACAAAGGGGATGCAGCTGTGTGGAAAGTTGGTGGGGAAACTGGGACGTGGTATGGAAAAAGCCTGACTCCTCTGTTGCTCCTTATTTGACCAGATTTTTCACGGCACCTCCTATAATGACTCTGTGGCCAAGGTGTGGAGTCTCGCCCATCCCCAAATCTCTGTTCAGCCTGAAGGGACAGTCGTGAAGTCCTTGGTAGCAGTGGAGGTCAGCATCTTTCCCCTGGGAGAAGAGCCCCTGATGGTTCTGTACATGGAGAAGGTCAGTTCTTGCTTCTCCTGACTGTGAAGACCTTGGGACAGGCTCTGTCCCGAGTCTGGACCACTCCTGGTGCTCAGGGACAGTAATGGCAGGGAGCCCTTTGGGAAGGGGGTGGTGGCTAAACCATGGGAGGCAGAGAAGGCTAACAGTTCCTTTTAACACTTCCATCTCTTCCCTCAACATTCGAGTCTGGGAATGATGATAGTGACCGTGTTGGCTCAACACGTCCTCTGTTAGGCCAGCCCATCACTGGTGTGCAAGGTGGTAAGCGCAGCACTGGAAAGCTCTGATGACCCCCCCTCCATTAACCTGTATCGGACACAGTGAAACTCCTTTAGCTGAGGTATTTTAGGAGAGAATGAAGGCATTGTGGTGTCTCCACATCCAGTTTCACATTGAGATGGATGGGTGTTGGGAGACAGCCCTATGTAACCATTTCCTTCTTTATGCAGGATTTGGTTCACAAAATGGTAAAAGCATCAGTCCCGTGCATGAGCCAGTCTAGAGCCCCACAGGCTGAGGCTGTGGGCATCAGGGAGGAGTTTGTTGCATGCAAATGGAGAAGTAAAATGCCGACCTTCTCTAGTAATATCTGGAGGTAAAGCCAGAAGGATATTGAACTCTGGGTCATAGAAAGTAAATCAGAATTTCCAAATGCAACTCCCTGCTATAAGGCAACATGTGCTATATCTCAACTCTGCCGTTCATCTCTGTGCAGGAAATCACGGTCACTATCCAAGCTGCCTATGCGGAAAAGAAACTCATTTTGCACCCTTTGGACTCCAGGTCGGTACTGCGGTCTCTTGTGGCTTTCATTGCCCCTCTTAGCCCATGTCTGAGACCAGCACAAAAAGAGGATGTCTGCAGCCCTTAGGGACCTTTATCCCCCCTTTTTGCTTCCCTTCAGGGTAGAGGTTAAAGTCTTTAAATGCACAGCTGATCCAAGTGGGGTAAGTGCTAAGAAAGTATTCTCTAGACCATTTGTGGCTAAATGATGTCTTTAAAACCTTTTTGTATGAATTTTCTGGCTTTCAGAATGACCCATCCATAAGAAACTTCCTGCAGAAAATGATCTCGGTTGTTGGGATCCCAGAAGTGATTTCAAGTGAGTTTTCCCTTTGGGGAAGTGCCAGCCCACTCCTTAAAGCATCTAACATCAGATCTCCTAAACCTAAGCACTGAAAAAATACATCAATAACCCTGACAGGTGGGGGGAAGACCCGCATTACTGATGCGAATTTCTGCTGGATTCACTTGGGGAATGGGGAACCCTTTGTAAATGGCTGGGACAAAGGAAAAGTGAGTTTTCCGTCAGGCCGAAGGTTGTGGGGTGTTGAGGCACAATTAGCTTTTGGCAACAGGCCGACAAGGTCGCAGTACACGATGAACAGCAAGCCAGGACAGCCATACCTATAACTGGATGGGTTTACTGATTCCGTAGGGATCGAACCAGCTTTGACTTCACTGATGAACAGCAAAGGGCTTCATCTATTTGAGATCAGAAATCCTGAGATCATCACAAGAAAAGTAAGCAGAGTTCAGAAATACCTGGCTCTCAAAGCTGTTCTTGGGAGTATGGCATAAACTAATATAATACTTTTCTTTTTCCTCCTCCCTTTTTAGGGATACGTAATTGTACAACTTGACTTTAGCTTCCCGAATCATTTGCTGCTTGATTTTCTTGAGAAAAGATTATAGAGTGGATCTCTTCATAAAGGAGCATAGGAACTTGTGTACAAACAGAAAGATGTGTGTGTGAACCAATTAAAAGATGAGCTGATTTAAATTAGCTTTGGTTGAATTTTCTTTCCTTTTCCTGAGAAATACTCCAATTTCTGTGCAATTGTACTTCCACGGGGCCTTTCCTCTGCAAAGACCTTGAAGTCTGCACCCTATGCATGCTACTTTTTCAGGATCTTTAAAGGACTTGTGTGCTTAGGAGTAAGGGTTGGACTCTTGAAGTGCATGGGCTCTGGGTTAGCACACACAGGAGGCAGCAGAAATGGGCTTTGCCCACCTTTTGGCATCTCTTGTTACGTTTTGGAAATGTAGCACCTTTTGTGCTGATCCTGGGTTTTGTTTCTCCCATGCGCCAAGAGGCTCCTGATTTTGACAGACTTCAGCAACTCAAATGACATTACCAAACTCCAAGTAAGCTCAGAACCAGTTATGCTAAAAGACCTGGGTATGGCTGAAAAAAGTAAATGGTAAATGTAAATGAATTTACAGTGCAGTACAATAACAGAGAGTTCTCGTGCCCTGGACAGTTTCTTTACAGAGCCTGTAGACTCTGTGTAGAGCTCTAGGCAAATTGTTACGCCCATGTTGTTGAGACAGTGTGAGCAAACTTGAGAAAAGCAATAAAAATGATAAGGAAGCCCATGACATTATAAAAGAAAGTCTAAGAGTCTAGTCAGACAGCAGGTTCCTGTTCTTCCTACTACAGTGCAATAATTTATCTGAAGTGGCTCAAGTTATTTTCCTGTACCAATTCATGCTTCCCTTTTTTAAATTCGTCTTTTCACTTGGAAGAGATCTCAGGCAACAAATCTAAGAGCGTAATGGTGATCACATTAACAAAGGCAGAGGATGATGTTCTCCCACACAAAGCAATATTAAAGTTGGGGCTTCCACAAAAAGCCATGTTAAGGCTGGCAGCAGGATGGCCTTGGTTTCCCAAGCTCCCTGGGCATGGAGGTTACTCCCTCCGCATTGCTACGGATGTCCTCCCTCTGACCTGCTCCTCTCCCACCCTCAACACCAGAGGCCACCCAGCACTGCCCTGCTCCATGCAACTGCTGAGTTTAACATCTCTTCAGTGGTCATGGTGTCAAGGCTGGTGGAGGAGAAGGCCAGGGCACATGGAGTGGGCTGAGTTTACAGGTTGCTCTGTGGCAACCAAGGAAGGTTTATCTTACTGGGTCTCAACCAGCCATGTCCATGACACAGCAGCAGCCAAGTAGTGTGAAAGATGTGATGCCATGGTGTGGCCAATGGTGGCCTTGAAGAAGCCCTGGTGTAGTGGGCAACTTTCCACCTTCCTTACCACCCTGTTCCTATCACTGCCTCTGCTGGCTGTTTCAGTACCGGCTAAGGGCTTGTCCCTGCTCCTGAAAAGGGGCTTTAGAGTGTAACTATAAAAGTTTAACTATTGTACAAAGTTATTGAAGTAAGGAGTCTTGTAATCTCTCAGCAAAGGATAGTTCCTGATGAGAACAGAAACTTTTCTTAAAAACCAGCTGAAACCGACCCTGCAGTTTGGACAAGAGTCAAGGAGCAACTGAGTCTGCGCAAGAACAAGGGGTTACTAGCAGTGACGAAGAAGAGTCATCAGCCTTCATCCCCACGACCCCCTGCGACCACCACCAGGAGACACCATGCAAGCGCAGTTGGGAGGGGTTTATGGAAACGACCTCTTGGGGCTAATTTTAATACAAAGCGGGGACAGGTAATGCATATGTATAGGCGTATTGGGAAACCTTATGTATATGTAATACTTTGTCGTATAAATCCAGGACAAGCCACCACGTGGGCGCCCACGAATTTGGCAGGATGACCCCCCGTGCTGCCCAGCGCTGAACAAACATACCTACTTTACAACCTTACAGGTTGTGGAGTCTGTTTCCGCACGTCACTCCCTCCTGCTCCAAAGCCACCAATGCTGAGGTGGCATTTTTCCTCTCTGCATGGCAACGTCTGCTGAAGACTATGGAAACTGGCTTCTGTCAAGCCAGGGCCCTCTGGTCCTCCTGAATGACATCCCACTAGACCGATGAGCACTAATAAAAAAGAAATGGCATAAAAAATGCCTTTTTTCTGCCTCGGAGGTCCCTTACCCCGCTGCAGAGGAAGGTCTGCTGGGGACATGCAGCAGTGACACCCCCTCGGGGCTGGGCAAGAAGGCTGCCCTTGCATGGGGGAACGGGGACGCTGCTGAAGAGAGAAAGAAGCAGGAAAGCGGTCAGCGGACCCCCAGAGGGTCCCAAGCTGGCTCCCTGTGGGGCTGCAGCACCCACCACAAAATGGTGTCTAAGACCCTGCCGGGCGCTGAGGGGCGCCGCCAGCCCCGCCACAAAATGGCGGCTCAGCCCCCTGCCGGAGGCTCCAGGGCACCGGCGGGGCCGCGCCTCGCCTCGCCTCGCCTCGCCTCGCCTCGGCTGGCGCGGGGCCGGGTCTGTGGTTCCGCGTGCTTTCCGGGCAAAGCTGCTTCTCTGTCAAGCAGTTTCGGTTTCGGTACTGTCCTGAGCTGCCGCTGCTGCCGCCGCCGCTGTGGCAGCGCGCTGGGACGGACAGCCAGCCGGTGAGTGCCGTGGGCGAGTTGCCCTGGGTGGGGAGCAGGTGGAAGGAAGCTGTTTACCGCTGCCCCGTCCTCCCACCTCCTCCCCGCCCAGGGCGAAGGCGGCATGCTGGGGCACCCCGTGAGGGTTTAGATTTGGGGAGGCTGGGGACCTGGCAGTGTCCTTTGCTTCCCCAAGTTAAAGTCTAAGGTTGGAAACGTTGCTGGAGGTGACTTTTGCTCCCAGGCACTGGGACCAAATCAATATCGCAGCTTTTACTAGCTGGAGCAATGTACAGGAGTCTGTCAAGGATGAGATTGGGGATTTTTAGGCACAGAATTGCTAGTTTGGCCACAAAGGGTTTGTGCTGGTGGTGCTGCGACAGCTTCTGGTCTGGTAGAAACACCAATGGGAGGTGTGGTGGGCCAGATTCGGGCAGGGAAGGCAGGAAAATGGGGCAGAGCGCAGCAGTGGGCACTGCCCGTCACCTCCCCAGCTGCTCCTTGCCACCCATGGTCCCCTCCATCCACTCCCAGTTCTTTCAGAGCTCCCCCCATCCCTTGCGCCGTGCTCGAGGCAAAACAACCAGAGTAAGCATTTGTATCCGGAGATGTGCGTGTTGCTCGACCTGTTAGGTTTTTTTGTTTTTTTTTTCTGATAAATGAATTCTGAAACTGTGCTGTGTGCCATCTTGCCTTGTCTGGGACTCGGCTACAGGCTGCAACTAGTTTTCCAATGTAGCTTCTCTGGCATCTAGAGAAATATTAATAATATTTTGTTGTTTGTTGCACCCTATCTGGCTAGATCCGGAGATCTCTGTGCACACCATTCTATCTAAAAACATGGGATTTTTTCCTCAAATCATTCACATCTACTACATTCTCATTAAACCTTGTTCCCATTCCAAAGGAAAGGCAGGTTGCTTTTTCTCTTAGATATAATGGAAATGGTAAAGAAATATTTTGATGTGTCCCAGAATAATCAGACCTATGCATATACACAAAAACTGCGAGAGCCTTAACCAAAACCAAGTCGAAGTTTACTCCAGTGAGAGTGTTTGCCTCCGAGTCCGATTTCTTTGGACCACGTCCCAAAAGCTTTACCTAAATTATTGTCTAGCTATAGACTTTAGAATAGGACAACACTCTTCTGCTGTTCTGATTGGGTACTGTTGCTCATCTCACTGTTTTTACCACAGATGAGTTACAGTTGGGGAATTCCTAGCTGTTATTACTTTCATTTTGTTCTGCCTTTTGTTCACCAGGTCCCAAACGGCACCGAAGGGCTGTGTGCCTCGAGTGGGTTAGCAAGTGAAGAAATCAAGGCAGTGGGGACATTGTCCACCAGCTCCTTTGTTTTGTGACCCCCCACTTTGTTTTTGGTGCTGCTGCTCTGTTTCTGGGCTTTCGGTAAGTAGCATGCACTCCTCAGAGCATGTAAGGAGTTGGTAGATTTGCAACAGGGAGCTTCACATTTCAGTTTTGTTTTCCGTGGCTGGGAATGGTGTGAATGCCAAGTTGGGGAGGGGAGGTGAGGCGTATTTTTGCAACGTGTTTTAATGGTGTTTTTGCATTTGAAGAGCGAGGGCAAGGGTCAAGGCTCAAAAGTTTCCTGGCTCTTCTTGAGAGGTTTTTGTGCTTTGTTTTGAGCTCAGGCTCAAATTTTACTGTAGGTCACTGCCCGTTGTTTCTGATGGTCTGATATAGTGAGCAGTACTAGTATAGGAGCTGTGCAGTATTGCCTGAGCTTTCATCTAAACTTTCAGTGTTTTATTCTTGAATATGAGTCTTTAATTATTTCATCTGAGTCTACTCTTTGAGTGAATGGCTTTCAGTCTTCGTCGGCATTAAGGTGTGATTTTTTATTTATTTTTTTAATATGGTCCTATTAAGTAGGTAGTTCTTAGTCATCAGGGGAATAAAGTCAGGGCATTGCTGTCTACAGGTTTCTGTATTTTATCAGAAGAAATGTAAAATGACAGACCCTAAAGGCTGACTGATCAGGCTACTGGGAAATGAAGTTTGTTTTGCAGGAAGCCCTGTTATTTTGCAGTTTGTTTATATTTGAAATGTTTAAATGTTTTCTTTTAAGCTTTACAGTTAGTTGAAACATTGCTTCATTTGTTTTTAATGCATGTGTTACTATTAGTATTCTTTATTTGTATAATTGATAATATAAAATTAATTTCATAATAAAACATTTTGAATGAAAACTTCCAGAGTCCTTTCCAGTGAGGTTCAGAGTTTCAGTTTTTGGCATCACAGAACTGGCTTGAGGAGAACACTGGTTCTGGTTAAGCCCAATTTTCTTAGCATTTCACCGGGAATTTTTTTGTTGTTCTTGTTAGAATAGTGAATGAGAGGCATTAGAGAATTTTTACAAACTGGGGGTTTTACTGACATTTTGATGAATTCCAGAGCTGCCTTGCTTTTTATGTAATGCATCCTGAAAGCTTGATCTGGAATGGGAAGCTGGGTAGAATCTTTCTTGCAGTGATACTGTATTATAACAGTGTATGGTGATGCTGCGTAATAATCAACTTGTGACATGGTTTTGACCTGAAGAGTCAGAGACTGGCAAAAGAGTGTATAGTGTCGCTAGCTTTGCTCTTATCGGATGTCTGCTTGGCTTCCAGAGTGCAGGAACAGAAGAGACTGATTAGGTCCTTCCCATCCAGCCCTCTGCTGTAGCATCAGTCAGATTATATCCCTTTGCTGCATTAATTTGGCTCCATCTAAAAACATGTGAGGCTGTTCGAAGAGGCAGTACAGAGAGGGCAGAAAGTGGTGCTGGATTATGGGAGAAAGGGTATCCTCTTAAACATGAGCGGAACAAACCTTTTGAGCAGTTTTACCTCCAGTGCTCCAACCTGACGCCTGCTTTTTGTTTTGTCTTCAGCTTCTGGGTGTGTGCCATGCCCAGCAGCGATGTGGGGAGGTGATGTTCTGTCTGTGCAGTGTGCCCCATGGAGCGGCATGGCTCTGTTGTGAGGTCGCACCAGCCTGAGCATAACTGATGAATCAGGAGTTGTCTGTGTGCAGATGGGAAGGTCTTGCCTCTTTCCATCACAGCGCCCTTCTGTCTTCCACTTCTGTTTTGAGTTCTTGCCTCTGCTCCATAGAAATCTCCACTTTCCTCCTTGGCCAGGTCAAGAAGGCTGCAAAAATAAAAAGCCTAAAGGCCTGTGGCTACTTTACTGTAGGTACCTGAATGGTCAGTGCAGAGGAGAGCATGTCTGCGGAGTGAGGGCTGAACACTAGAGAAGGTGGGCTCTGCAGCACAGCTCCCTCATCCCTCCACCCTGGTAGTGGTGGGGTGGCTGCTGCTGTTGGGTTGGGAAGGTGTTTGCTCAGGAAATGGCAGTTACTGGGGAATGACACTGTGTGCAGCAGCCTCATTAGGGGATGAAATGATTCTACCCAACAGGATGCTCCCACTCAACAGTGTTACTGGCTTTTTGCTGAACTAGGTTGGTCACTGTCCCATCCCCACCCCATGTAAATTTGGGTGTTAGAGCAACTGTGGGAATTTTTCCCACGCCACACACAGTGCAGCAGTCTTGGACCTGGAAGGACTGTCCGGTCTAGATGCATGACAAGTAGTTGGTGGGGGGATGGAGCATGGAGGCTGCTCCCTGTGGTTTCTGTTTCTCAACCTTTCTGCAAACATGGTGATGGTAGTTGTAGTTGGAGCTGGCTTTCCACATCAGTGTAGGCAGCTGTCTGCTGGAGATAGCAGAGTGGCATGGTCCTGATACTGCTGTAGCCTGGGGTGGGGTCCTGCTGCAGGATGTTTGGAGGCGTGAATGATGGTAATCACTTCTTTCATCCCTTTCCCTGCAGTAGGAGTGGTTGGACACCAGCCAGCGCCAACTGCAGTGTGGGGAGAAACAGTTCTCTTTGCCATCTCTGCTGAGAGGCAGGGGGGCTGGCACTGGCACTGGCAGTGTTTTCACCCCTCTGCACCTGAAACTCTTTTGCAAGAGCTGTGTAACCTCAGAGGATCAGCTTTTCACAGTTTTTCTGGTGTGACTGCCTGACTTGAGCAAGCTGCTGCTTCTTCTGCATCAACTTCCATGGAGGGGCTAAGAGCAGCAGGTTGGCATAGAAGACCAGCTCAAGTCAGGCAGCGACACCAGGAAAGCTGTGATTCCCTTGAAGTGTTCCTGTAAAGCCTGTCTTCACTTGCATCTTAGGGCACAAAGCTCAGTCTCGCGTTTTCATCACACCAGTAGTGGATCCTTAAATGTCCAGACTTTGTGGTCACTGCTGGTTTGAGTTGAGGTTGCTACCTAGAGAAGAAAAGCTCCACAGCTGACCCCAGGATCAAAGGCAAAGCTTCTAGATCTGGGACCTGTGTAATTGCCCATGCCCTTTCATATTTGCATCCTGCTCTGTTGTTATCCCTAGGCATCTGCACCGAGCGAGGCAACTGCATATAGGCATGCACCATGCGTTGGTGTGTCACTGTGTGCTGAAATGCTGCCGATAGCAGATCAGTTCTTCGTCAGGGTATGGAGCAGAAGCTACCTTTGCATTTGACAACTGGGAGGAGGCTGACCACACGACAATGCAGGTAGGAGACCGTAAGTGCATGGCTTTGCTGTGGGAAGGAAGTAGAAGTGGAGGGTGACATTGTCACCAAAGCAGAAATGAATTATTCATCCCCGCAAAACGAGCAGCAAGAACAGCTGCCTGAGCCCTTTCTGCAGGGAAATATCTTGCTCTTAGAGTCCCATGCCTCCCCAGAGGTCCTGCTGCATGTGAAAGATGCCCGAGATGTTATATTTGGCAGATGGCCACCGCAGCGATACAGATGTCAACAGAGCTTCTCCCTGGCTGATGCCAGAGAGACTGACTCCTGTTGTTTGCTGCTGTCCCTTGCAGGACCGCTGCATTAGGCACTGTGCAGACAAACACTGTGGTCCTTGCACCATGTAATGGCTGGGCTGGGATTTGCCACATGACGTGGTGAGAGTAAGGCAGATAGATAAGAAATGCTGGGTTGGACCAATGGGTAGAAAAGCAGATCAAGTCATCAAGGGCTGTGCTGGTTGCTTGACAGCAGAGCTGTTTGGGTGAACATCTCTCACTCCTATGCCCATCGCTACCCTCTCTGGTTTCATCCCTCTAGCCTCCATTTCAGAAGGATGATCTAGACCTGGAAGCAGCCATAGCAAACGCCCGCCCCCAGCTAGTGGAGTTCCTCCGTCACCGTCCTGACTGGCTGCTCACAACCTCCCAGCGCTTCCTCCCAGGGACGGCCCTGAAGGGCCTGGATAGCATCGCCGACCACAGAGAAAAAGTCTCGGTGCTTCTTGAGTTGCTGGAGGAGGCTGGCAGTGCCACCTGGAAACAGTTTGCACAGTACCTTTGCATGGATTGCGACCTCCCCCTGGATCTGGAGATACTGCTCATAAGTTCTACAGGAGAAGGTAATAGAGATCGGACCAGCTTCCTCTGACCATCTCCAAACACAGCAAATGCCTTGGCCCCCCATAGCCAACAGACCAAACTAGGCAGTGAGACCACCAGTGCCCTCACTTGTGTGGTCAGTGCCTCATCAGTGAGAGGTGGCAGTCCTCTCCATGGTGTCCAGGCAGCTACAAGCCTTTTTAACCAAGACACTTGGTTTTAAAAATGCGCTGACTTTCCTTCTGGTTCACCCTCTCTGTCTTTGACCATAATAATAAGATCAGTCCCTCCAAAAATAGTTATTGCCAGCAAACAGCAATAGTTCACATTTTCAGACATGCTTTTTCACCATTTGTGCTATGCCTT
This sequence comes from Nipponia nippon, assembly GCF_047370975.1. Taxonomy (NCBI): domain Eukaryota; kingdom Metazoa; phylum Chordata; class Aves; order Pelecaniformes; family Threskiornithidae; genus Nipponia; species Nipponia nippon. The sequence continues at coordinate 31,056,278 of NW_028262391.1, forward strand.
GCTGGTGTTGGTGGGCATTTTCTTGGCTCTTTCAATAAGAGTTCTGTGGACCTTGTGGGAACCTGCGTGGTCCTATCATCTGGATTCCTGAGTTGGAAGTGTCCCCACGGGCAAAGTCACTTTGCCCGGAGAAAAAAATAGTGTTCTTGAGACACTAATTAAGTCTGTTTGAAATGTGGGGAAAAAGGTGTGCTGTGCTGTAGGGATTCCCAATTGCTTTTTGTGAGAATGAAGAGTGTCATGATAGCTGTGAGAGAGAAAACATTGATGCAATAGTAGCTCAGGAGTTTCTTGATGTCAGTGATTTTCTTAATCAGGAAATTTAGCTTCAGTCCATATTTCTTGGTGAGAAAGTTAATTTTGCCAAGTTTTCTCTTCCTGATTTCTTGAAGGAAGGTTTTGAAACTGCTGAAATTTGTTGTGGTATTTTTTTCTCAGAAGCACAACTTTTGGCTTAGAAATGCAAGTTGAGGTAAAAAAAATTTGACATAAAAAGCCAAAACCAATAAAAATTGTGCACTCTCTCTCCAGTAAAGCTGAGATTAATTTTTTTGATAGATTTATTTGAAGAAGAAAAAAATACTACCTTTTTGTTCCATGGATTTTTAATTGCTATTTTTTATTTTCCTTATCCAGAAAGGCAAGAAATACATAAGTCTTAAAATACTCACGCCACAAGAAAATCACTTCCCCATATCTCTCATTAGCAGTTGGAGGCAGTGGCTTCAGAGAAAATAATGGGATCGGTAAACAGTGCCGTCAACACACAGCATGTTACGTTGTAGACTATGTGTGCACATGGTCTCTTTTATGAAAGCCTGTGGCACGAGCTAAGCTGCGCCTCTCCCTTACTGGATTACTGGTTATTATTTCTTTTCTGTTAATATCATAGTTCGCAGGAAGTCTTACACAGTGAGTCCTCAGCAGTACTCTTTCACATCCTGCTTGCAGTAACTTGTCGTTACTTGCATCGGTTGGACATATGCAGCCTTTGGTAACCAACTGGTTGGCTCATTGGTAGGTGGAGGAAGTTGGCTTGGCTTTTAAAGAAAGAGCAGAAAGACTATTCAGGAGTTGATGCAGCAGAAACCATTGCAGAGTTGTCAGAATCAGAGCTTAAAAGAACGGATCGTAGTGGTTCTAGGGCTTTCTTCAGGGGTGAATTTGGGACTGAGGCCTTCCTACTTGGTGCAGATCATGAAATGAGGGATTTATTTTCAAGATCTCTCCTCTTCCCCTGGCACTTTTCAGCAGCATCCATCACCCGAATGTCAGTCAGAAGCCTTTGGTGCAATGTGAAAATACTGAAGGTATGTGCCACCACTGAGCGATGTCCCTGGGTCCTCATGTAACAGCTGCTGGAATAACTGGAAGCTGCTAAATTCTGAGTTGCCTTCTGAGTCACCAGGTATTCAGTTTCCAGAAAATGAATGACCTGGTGCCCAGGTCCTCCCCGTGTCTCACAGCAGAAAGAGAGAGAAAGGATGTGATTCTGGCATCCATCTTTGTGAGACGATAAACAGGTAGCGGCAAAATAAATCCAAATTATCACAGAAAGCTGCTGTCAGTTTGCAGTGTCCTCCTGAAATGTGTGCTGGGGGAAAAAAAAAAAGCAGGAGGAAACGAAGCCTTGTGTTCTGCAGACTACAGCACAGAGGAGTCACTGAGCCGGGACCCTGGCAGTGTGTCATGGTTTAACCCCAGCCAGCAACTAAGCACCACGCAGCTGCTCGCTCACTCCCCCATGGTGGGATGGGGGAGAGAACCGGAAAGATAAAAGGGAGAAAACTCGTGAGTTGAGATAAATGCAGTTTAATAATTGAAGTAAAATAAAATAGAACAGTTAAATAGGTAAAGCAAAAGCCATGCACACAAACAAAGCAAAACAAGGAATTCTTTCACTACGTCCCATCGGCAGGCAGGTGTTTGGCCATCCGCAGGAAAGCAGGGCTCCATCATGCATAAGGGTTACTTGGGAAGACAAACACCATCATGCCGAATGTCCCCCCCCTTCCTTCTTCTTTCCCCAGCTTATATACTGGGCATGATGTCATATGGTATGGAATAGCCCTTTGGCCGGTCTGGGTCAGCCGTCCTGGCTGTGCTCCCTCCCAGCGCCCCCCCTGCGCACCCAGCAGAGCATGGGAAGCTGAAAAGTCCTTGACCAGTGTGAGCAACTACTTAGCAAATATTTAGCAACAGCTTTGCACTACTTAGCAAGAACCAAAACATCAGTATCAGTGTATCATCGAAAAACCAAAACACAGCTCCATACCGGCTACCAAGAAGAAAATTAACTCTATCCCAGCTGAAACCAGGACACAGTGCAGAGAGCAAAGTGCAGGCCTTGTGTCCTGTAGAGGTGCCTGATGTTGGTGGCAGGGAGTGGGTTTGCTGCTGGATTGCCCATTGGTGAAAAATAGATGATTTGAGGGAAAAGCTGCTCTTCGTATTTTTCCTGCTGTGTGAATTTGGGGACTGGCTAAGGCTCACACTCACAGCAACAGGAGCTTCTTGTAGAGCTGGCTCTGGTTCTTGCTGAGGTTTGCCAGTGCCCTCAGTACTTGTGTGTTTGCATCCGCTGTTTGCATTCCCTGCTCATGGCCACCCAGAGGCAGGCTTTTAGCACTGCGCGCCCTGAGCAGTGAGCACTGCTTGCCCATCTCTGCTGGTGTTACCCATTTTAAATCGTAGCTCCCAGCCTACCCTTTGCAGTCCCAGCTGATAGTATGGTCACAGAGAGGCTTTTGCCTCTGCTTTTCACTCAGAGACTGCTTCTGTGTCACGGCACTGCAAATACTGTATCTTGTGTGTCACATGCAGTTTTCAGATCTTGAAAACAAAAGTGACTTGTCTGTTCTGCAGACAGACTGTTGCTGCTAGCTGCTGTGCCACCCTAGTGGATAGGCAGTCAATCTTGCAAGTTGCTGGTGGAACAGAAATTTGAAAGTAGTGCTGAAAGTTACTAGGACCAGTTAAGAAAGGAAAGACTCATGCCTCTCTCGGCTCTGCCCGTTCTCTCCATCTGAGAGAGCGCCATAAATGAACAAGGAATTAATCACCGTAAACAGCTGTGGGAATCTGTGGGCTGTGCATTCTCCAGAAATGGCTGTTCCCTGCCCTGTTCCCCAGGGTAACAGAGCAGTTCTTGTGCTCAAAGCAAGGCAGATGCATTGCCCAGCCTACAAAAAGACTCACCAGTGAGGTGGTGGTGGTCAGTCTTGGAAAATGCAGGGCAGCTTTTCACAGCAGTGTATCTAGCTCCTTCACCCAGTGCTCTCTGGCCAGATGAACTCGTGGAGGCTGACCTGGCAGCTGGCTTCACTCACAAGGAAACTTTCTGTGGAGCTGAGATGTCTAGTCATTGATATTTCCTGTGAGACAAAGATGGGTGTTCCCCGAACCCCCTTGCTTTCTAACTTCCCTCACCGAGGTGGGAAGCTAGGTGCGGCTGCGTAAGGAAACCGATGTAATGAAACTCAGTAACAACAGAGTGTTATTAAGCAGGCATTTTATTGCAGCGCTGGGCAGCACTGGGGATTCTCCACCATGAGTGCTCCACCAATTTGGTAGACTTTCAGAGATTATATACTATAAAGTCCTACATATTCACAGGATTTCCGAGAATTCATTTACAAAGACATGAGATTTCCTGGAACTTATTAACTATTCTAACTACTCTCTAAATCACAAAGGCCTTTCTTTGGTTTAGCTAAGTGACTAAGATATTTAAAATATCCTCCTTGCCCCTAGGCTTTAATTCTTTCAGGAGGCATTTTGATGCAGTGGCTTTGTCTATCTTGGCTTTAACCCTTTCACTTTCATTCCCGTCTTTTCTTTAAACTTTGTAAATTTCTTTACAAAGGTCTTAAGTTTTCATATTTTATCACCTTAGGCAAGGCCCAAACTCTCATAGCCATTTTCTTCAGCTTATACCAGAAAAGGCAATTGACTACTGTTAGTGTAATAACAAACACCAATAATATCAGTGGGTGGACTAGAACATTCAAAGTTTTCTCTGCAGAGGATGAGTATCTCAAAAAGATACCCCACCAATGATGGGCGGTATCTTTAATTTGACTAGACAGTTATTAGTTATTACTGTTTTCTAGTATCTTATTTAGTTTCTTTAAATTTAGTTTCTTTAAACGTTCTCTGAGTTCCTGAGATTGGTTCAAGATTTTGTTTAATTTTTCCATATATGCTTGCACGACTTATATTTAAGCTCTCATAATGCCAAAACATTGCCACTTGTTCTTCTGTATATGCGAAAAATGAATATATTTCACATAAAGGGAGTGATTAGGTGATATTCTTCAACTACCGATAGGTTATTATTCACTAAACACACGTCTCGCATTAATTTCTACAAACATTTCAAACACATCAGGAGACAGGATTGTCCCTTTGCAATTGTTAACAGAATGTTCTAATAAGCAGGGTTCATATAATTGAGATTGTTGTGCACATAAGATACCATCAGAGGTGGTCTCACAAAGATCTAAATCGTATGTTTGTCTCAGGTAGTGGCAAAGATTTTTCAGGAATAATACCTCAGTACCTTAATACCTCACCTTGTTCCGCAGCTTCTCTTGCCTCGTGATCAGCCAATTTATTTCCCACTTCCTTGTCAGTGTTACCTTTCTGATGCCTTTTACAGTGCATAATTGCCACTGCTGACGGAAGTTGTACAGCATCTAAAAGTCGCAAAATTATATCAGCATGTTTTATACCTTTCCCTTGAGCAGTTAAAGGTCCTCGTTCTTTCCAAATTGCTCCATTGTATAATTTCTTCTTCTTTAATTTGGGGTTCAGTAAGACCCAAACTTAAAATTTCAATGTGATTTTCATCGGGTATTTTAAATTCAGTTTCCCCATTTCTAAATTTTATTTCGGCATTTAGTTGTTCTAATAGGTCCCTCCCCAGTAACGGTCTAGGAGCGTCAGGCAGGTAGAGAAATTTGTGAATCCCCACACTCTTCCCAATTCTAAATTTTAATGGTCTCAAGAAAAAAGCCTTTTCAACCTGCCCAGTTGCTCCCACAACATTAACATTTTGTTTACTTATAGGTAACAAGGTTTGATTCAATACAGAGAATGTGGCACCTGTGTCTATTAAAAATTCTACAGGTTTCTCTTCTTTCCCTAGCTGAACTTTTACCAAGCGTTCTGCTAGGGAGGATTCCCCTGGTCCCTGTCAATCATTCTCTTGTATTTCTGCCACAGTCTTCGAATTACGTGTCGGCTGGGGGCATTCCTTTTTCCAGTGTCCGAACCCTTTACAATAAGCACATTGATTATATCTCAAACTACCCCCACCTCTGTTACTCATTCCTCGCCCTACTTGCCCAGCTCCTCCTGTTTGCATTCTTTCCAAATTTTGCTGAGCTAACGCAGCCACTATCTCCTTTCCCAGTTTCCTTCTGTCCTCCCCCTCCCTATTCCAATATACTCTCCACGCTTCCTCCAGCAACTTTTCTAAATTCCTTTTATCTGGTTCCTTAAGTTTCTGAAGTTTCTTTCTGATATCATTAGTGAATTGTCCCAAAAACAGAGATACCAACTGCTGTGTGGCAGCTTCTGACTCCAGTTCCATAGTAGTAAATCTTCTCACAGCAGCCCATAAGTGATCTAAAATCTCCGTGGGCGTTTCAGTGTGCCCCTGAATACAAAGCAGACCAGTTAACTGCCTTTGGGATTGCATGTTCTATTCCAAGTTTGATCCAGGTTTGGTATCATTGCAACAAATGGTACTGAGCTGGATCATTAGGGTCCCAACCCGGGTCCTTGGAGGGCACATGATCTTTGGCTGTGCCCTGTAAAACTTGTCCCTCAATCTGGGTTTCTGCACGAGCTCAGGCTGCCTTTAATACAAGCTGCGTCTCAGTTTCAGTCATAGCATCTAGCATAAGATCCACATCTTTCCAATCCGGGTCCAAATTCTTAGTAATCCACTCAAACCTTTTTGCAACCCCACTTGGGTCCTCCCTGTACCCTTTAACTGCATCCTTCCACTTATCCACATCATCCATCTGGAAAGGCACTCTTATTACCGTGGGTCCCCCAGGGCCCATTGCCTGCCTTAAAGTTGCCTCTATAATAGGTCTCATTTTACTGCGGGTCCTGGTCGTAATTGGAGTATGTCTCGGGGAAATAGAGGGTCCCGCGTCTCCTTCCGAAACCTCCTCCTCACTGTCTGGGACCATTGGAGAGGTTGAAGTTGAAGCTGGTCCCGGACCCGGGGGTGCCACGTAGTCCTCTATCCTTTCTTCCACCTTTCTGGGTCTCTCTTTCACCTTCAAACACCTCTGACCAATACTACATGCTGAACAACATCGCTTCAACTTCCCTAACTCTTTCCGATTTTCCTTTTCCAAAGCTAACACCATGGGATCTTGGGGGGCAAAATTAAAACCACAATCTTTCTGCCACTCAGGATGATTTCGGAGGGCAAAAAACATATCTGCATACATAGCTTTGTCCCATTTTCCCTCCTTCCTTAAAAATAACAGGAGTTGCAGCAAGGCATTATACTTCAGAGTCCCATTCAAAGGCCACTTTTCTTCATCATCTAATTGATACAATGGCCATCACTGATTACAATACTTAATTAGAGTTTTCTTATTCACATTTCCTCCAGGAGGACCCCCTATGTCCTTCCAGTGATATAAAATACAACCTAATAGAGATTTCTTTGGTATCTCTTTACTTTGCTGCTCTTTACTCCCATTTTATTGGTCCCAGTTCTCTCCTGTATTCCTGCAGTAGCTTAACAGTCAGTTCCACGGTTCACACTTTACCACTTAGAGGGTTACAGAATTACTGTTTTACGTCCATGCAACCTTTTTCTTTTGCTTTGTCCATCTCCGGCCGTTTCCCTCACGGGACAACGAAACCATGGATCAGGACTCCACACTCAGTTCTTACTAAGAGTACGTCTCATTCACACACGCGCAGGACAGTATAGACACTTTTGAAAACAAAACGCTCACATACCAATACAATGAACAAAAATCCTAAAAGCAAACACAGAGCAACTACTTGTCCTTATAACATGCCAAACACAATCCCAGAATCAAATAACCGAGTTGATACAAAAATTCACGGATGCTTCTCCTCACAGTCCGAATCTCCCCAAGGGAGAAACGGAGTATTCAGAGAGTCCCTGAAATGAAACTCAATAGCAATGAAGTTACTATTAAGCTGGTATTCTTTATTGCAGCGCTGGGCAGCACTGGGGATTCTCCACCATAAGTGCTCCACCGATTTGGTAGACTTTCAGAGATTATATACTATAAAGTCCTACATATTCACAGGATTTTTGAGAATTCATTTACATAAACATGATATTCCCTGGAACTTATTAACATATGCAAATGTCCGATCCGCATGCGCAGTCGTCTTCCTTGGTGGTCTTTGGGGGTCTTCAGATGAAGGCTCATAGTCTTCTTCACTGTGTTCGCTGATTGACCTTTGCTTCTGCGCATACTCAGTCCTAGGATCACGTAAATGGTGTCCTTCAGGGCTGTTGTCATTCTTTTGTGACTTCCTATCTTCCGTGCATTTGATCTCCCAAGGCCCAGTTGTCTGAGGTGGGATTATCCCAGAGTCCCCTTATTTTACAACCATTCCAACTACTCTCTAAATCACAAAGGCCTTTCTTTTGTTTAGCTAAGTGACTAAGATATTTAAAATATCTTCCTTGCCCCTAGGCTTTAATTCTTTCAGGAGGCATTTTGATGCAGTGGCTTTGTCTATCTTGGCTTTCACCATGGGCAGGGACTACACCAAAGGCATACTTTAAATCTGTTCGCAGTCCTTTGGCAAGCTCTAACGCCCTCACTAGAGCAATTATTTCAGCTCATTGTGCAGATGTGCCCTTAGGGAGTGACTTTGCTTCCACCAGTTGGTCTGTGGTGGTCAGAGTGTACGAATTCCATTCTTTACAAAACTGCTCCCATCAGTATACCACGTGTGGTCGGCTTCCTCCAGCGGCTCCTCCTTCAAGTCTGGTCTGCTTGCATCTTTTACCGTGGTTGGTTCTGGGGTCCTGCAGATGGTTTCCTTTCAGTCATCCCTGAACTGTCTTTGTCCCTTAGAAATCACGAATCCCAGGTATATTATTTCTTTTTTTCAAGATCTGGGCTTTCTGTAATGAGACTCGGTAACCACTTAGTCTGAGAAAATTTAACAAACTCACAGTCCATTCTTTGCATTCTTCCTTGGCTAATTGATTTCCGAAAATGGTGGGGCTATTCTTAAATCCTTGAGGTAACACTGTCCAGGTTAGTTGGGTTTTCCGTCCCGTATCCTGGTTTTCCCATTCAAAGGCAAATAAACCGTGGCTTTCAGGAGCCAAGGTGAGGCAAAAGAATGCATCCTTTAGGTAAACCATTCATAGGTTTATGAGTTTGCCACTACTGGATACAGATCTTCAACTATCATCTGATTTATTGCCTGCAAATCCTGAACTAATTGATAAGTTTTGCCATCAGGCTTTTTGACAGGCAGAATAGGAGTGTTATACTCTGAAGAGCATTCAATTAATAGTCCGAATTTTATAAATTCTTCTATAATGCTCTTCACTCCTCGCCTGTCTTCCAATTTCAGGGGATATTGTTTTACCCTAACAGGCCATGCTCCCTCTTTGAGTTTAACAACAACCAATTCTGTATTTTTAGCCTTTCCTGGTATTCCTGAGGCCCATACTCTTGGGTATACTTGGTCTTTTATTTCTTGTATAATTTCTTCTTTCCTAATTTGGGGTTCAGTAAGAGCCAAACTTAAAATCTCAATGTGGTTTTCTTCCAGTATTTTAAATTCAGTTTCTCCATTTTAAAATTTTATTTCAGCATTCAATTGTTCCAATAAATCTCTTCCCAAGAGTGGTCTAGGGGCTTCAGGCAGGTAGAGAAATTTATGATTCCCTACACTTTTCCCAATTTTCAATTTTAATGGTTTCAAAAAGAAAGCTTTCTCAACCTGTCCAGTTGCTTCCACAATATTAACATTTTGTTTACTTACGGGCAATAAAGTCTGATTTAATACTGAAAATGTGGCACCTGTATCTATTAAAAATTCTACAGGTTTCTCTTCTTTCCCTAGCTGAATTTTTACCAAGGGTTCCGCTAGGGAAGATTCCCCTGGTTCCCGTCAATTAGCTTCAACGTCAGTAACCATCACCGACTTGCCCAATCTCGGGCAATCCTTTTTCCAATGCTCCATTTGCTTACAATAAGCACACTGATCCTTCAGGAGAGGTTGATTTCCTTTAGGTGGGGCACTTACACTGCTTCTCACGGCTCCTCTCCCTCCATTAGCGCTGTTTCCTGATGGGTTCCGAGAGGGTACTTGCCCGCCCGCGGTGCGCAAAGCAGCCACTGTAGCATTGGCAGTTGCTTTGCCCATTATTCTCTCTATTCTGATATACTTGCCATGCAATCTCCAGCAATTTCTCTAAATCTCTTGCATCTGTTCCTTGCACTTTCTGTAACTTTCTCCTGATATCATCCGCTGATTGTCCCAAAAGCAAGAATATCAACTGACCCTTTCCCTCCTGGGAGGTAGGGTCCAAAGGAGTGTATTTCCACATTCCTTCCTTTATTCGGTTCAGAAAATCAGTAGGGGATTCTTTTTTATCTTGTTTGATCTCATACAATTTGGACCAATTTACTGATTCTGGGACAACATTTTTTATTCCATAAGCAATCCATTCCCTATACCGCACTAATAGGTCCTGGGCTCCCGTCTGGTTAGGGTCCCAACCGGGACTGGTAATTGGAACATGGTTATCAACTGTTCCTGGCAAAGCCCCAGCCAGAATCAGAGCCTGTACCTGTGCTCTGGCCGCTCTCACAACCATCTGTTTCTCTGACTCACTAAACACCGCACCCAACATTGCATCCACATCCTCCCACTCAGGGTCCTGAGTTTTCACAATCAATTCAAATCCTTTAGCTACCTTCTCAGGATCATCCCTGTAATTCCCTGCAGTAATTCACCAACCATCTAAATCTGCTAGAGTGAAAGGTACTTTAATCCTGACAGGTCCTCCCGTCCCCATTGCCTGCCTTAGTGGAGCCTGTATAATAGGTCCCACCTTACTTCGAGTTCTAGCAGAATTGGGGAAAAATCCAATATAATTTTCTTCCCTTTCCCTTGCCTCCGGTCCTTCACTCCCTACAGCACCAGCATCTGCTTCTCTATCACCTTCTCTTTCTGGTGGAGGCAAACAATCTTCTAATCTCTCATTCTGTGAACCAGCCTTTAAACGTCTTTGTCCAATGCTGCAAGCTGAGCAACGTCTTTTTAACTTGTTGTTTTGCTTATTTTTCTCTTTTTCTATCGCCAGGACTGTAGGGTCCTGGTGTGCTAAATTAACTCCACATTCCTTTTTTGCCACTCAGGGTGATTCTGCAGAGTGAAAAACATATTCTCATAAACCACTTCATCCCATTTTCCTTCTCGTCTTAAGAATAGCATAAGTTGTAACAAAGTATTATAATTCAGAGTTCTGTTAAAAGGCCATTTTTCTCCATCATCCAACTTATATAATGGCCAGCACGGACTGCAATATTTTATCAAAGTTTTACGATTCACACTTCCTCCAGGTGGTCCCCCAATATCTTTCCAGTGAGCCAAAATGCAGCCCAAAGAGCTGTTTTTCAGAGCCCCTTTGGTTTCCCATTTTGGAATTTATAAAACACAAGGACAGGGACTAAAACTCAAACACTTACACACAACTGACAATTATTATAAACACAACAACATTATAAACACAACAACAGCTGCTACTCCCAGATAATAAATGTCAATGTAATCAAAGATTTTCAAATACGTGTATATCAGACATATACGTATATCACGTATGTGTATGTAAACCAAAATCAGATACAGATGCACAAACAAATGATTGTACTAATCAGATGATCAATACAAATCGTACATGCAAATGTGTGCCACCCGGCGGGGTTCTCATGAACCGTGACTTACGAGCAGCTTCAAATGACCGGTCCCAAAACAAAATAAAATGCCTTTCTTACCAGTGGTCCTTGTCTGTCCCTGCCGGGATCCACCGAATCGGGGAGTCCCTCCAGAGAAGTCTCCGGCGCCGGCCAAGGGAGTCTCCGACTCAGGGGTTCCTGCAGCCGGACAGAGAGTGTCCCATCTGAGGTGCCAAAACTGATACAAAGATGGGTGTTCTCCAAAGCCCCTTGCTTTCTAACTTCCCTCACCGAGGTGGGAAGCTAGGTGCAGCTGGGTAAGGAAACCGATGTAATGAAACTCAATAACAACAGAGTGTTATTAAGCAGGCATTTTATTGCAGCGCTGGGCAGCACTGGGGATTCTCCACCATAAGCGCTCCACCGATTTGGTAGACTTTCAGAGATTATATACTATAAAGTCCTACATATTCACAGGATTTCTGAGAATTCATTTACATAAACATGATATTCCCTGGAACTTATTAACATATGCAAATGTCCGATCCGCATGCGCAGTCATCTTCCTTGGTGGTCTTTGGGTGGTCTTTGGGGGTTTTCAGATGAAGGCTCATAGTCTTCTTCACTGTGTTCGCTGACTGACCTTCATCTCCTTGCAACTTTCTTATCTTCCGTGCATTTGTTCTCCCAAGGCCCAGTTGTCTGAGATGGGATTATCCCGGAGCCCCCTTATTTTACAACCATTCTAACTACTCTCTAAATCACAAAGGCCTTTCTTTTGTTTAGCTAAGTGACTAAGATATTTAAAATATCTTCCTTGCCCCTAGGCTTTAATTCTTTCAGGAGGCATTTTGATGCAGTGGCTTTGTCTATCTTGGCTTTAACCCTTTCACCTGCTCCTGCTTTCTTTCAGGTCCATCACATGGGTTTATCCTGCTTTGGGTGGACATAAATCCTAAGGAGGAGTGGAGAACAATTGCAAGAAATTGGGCTGTGGGCTTTGCTACAGCGTGTAGCTGGGATATGTGGTACTGCTATTTGGTTTATCTCTGTCTCAAATCTGCCAGGCTTCTTTCAGACACTCAGAACCACTTTCTCCATGCCCTACATAACTTCGCAGTGCTTGTGGTCTAAGTCTTGGATTAGGCTGTCTGTAGCCCTTAATGCTCTCTCTACTTCTGTATACTCCTCCAAACCCAGAATTGCACGTACGTCATTTTTTTTTTTTTTGCCAGCAGCTGTGCTGCCAGGAGGGTAATTTCCTAGGATGCTTTTTCATGAGCTGTTAAGATTTTTTTTGCTAAGGTTCTGGCACTACTTAGCACTGTGCTTCTAAGCAAATGAGGGGATTAAGCAAAAGGTTCTGAGCATCACTTGCTAAACCTAACACATTTCTTGCAAAACATGCCTTTTAAAAATTCACATTTTTTTCCTGCAAAGATTTTCAAAGCCAGGCTTCCACCAGCAGCTTGTACCTCCCTATTTCTGATATCCCAGCTGCTGTTGGCTGAGAACAGTAAGATTTGGATATTAACAGCTCTGTGAAGCGCAAAGTCATTTTCCAAGATCAGATAAATGTTGAATCATTGTTGAATGTTGAATAGCTGATCATGTGTCCCAAGGAGGAGGAAGGACCTGCTTGACTTCTCTGCAAAAACGCTCAAGTGGATAGAACAAGGAAGTAGCAGATCACACTGTGGCAGGCAAGATTGATGCCTAGATTTCCACTAGGAAAATCTATATAAATAAACTGAAGTGTTGGAATGAATTGCCTGGAGAAGTTCAGGGAGCTCCCTTACTGAAGGTCTTTAAACCAGTCCAGACTCCTAGGTCACTCCTGAGAGCTGTAGCGTATTTGGAGTGGGACAAGAGGATGGATTAGCCTCACGAGGAGCAGCCCAAGCTGTCTTTCTATAGCTAGATGCACCTCTGCACCTCTGCACCTCTGCTTTTACTTCAACATTTGCAAAAGCAGTTCTGTAAACTCAGCCTGAATTTGCAAATAGTTTTGTCTCTCCCAATTTTGCCTCTTCAGGTCCCCAAATGCTTTGCTGGAAAGTCTTGCCCAGCTCTAACAAGCTGTCATTCAAAATGCTCTTTTGACACATTTCTGATTTTCAATTTTCAGGGTGTGGTCGCCGCCACCGTTGCAGCAGCTCTGTGAGCGATGAGGACGTTAAAAAGCAGCGACTAGGTATGTAGATGTTCCAGAAGCAGAGTGGTGGTGTGCTTTCCTCTGAGGAAGAACCTATTTAACTTTTTTGCAGAAACACCCAAGAAATCAACCTCCTGCATTGAGGGAAACTTTTGTTTAGTAGCTGCATAAACTCCTAATGCAACAGGTTATAAAATATGCAGACAACAGGACCTGGAAAATAACAAGAAACATCCATTTCCATTTCAGAGATATATTAAATCTACCTGAGGAGAAGGGATGCAGATGACATAGGCTAAGAACTCCCTTAAAGTATGATGTGCCGGTAAAGCATTCAGTTGTAGGTCATCCCTGTATTTGTTTCGTTTTTTTTTTTTAACCAAATCAGGAGACATACTGACAATTTAAAACCCACTAAGGCTCTACAGTGTCTCTAGCACATTAAAAACTCGTACGATTTCAGCTCACCCTAAAGTAGAGAAGTAACTGAATAGATAAGTGATGACAAATTTGAGGCAGAGTAATTCCAGGAAAGACTGGGTAGCCTGAGCAGACCTGCGGGCTGAATAACACCAGTGTCCACATCCTTTCCTTCATCATCTACCGTTCTCTACCCTTTTCTACCTCTGCTTTTAGCCTTGCAATCCCCATGGTCCAGCGCTGTCCAGTGTCTGGTGGGGGAACACGGGGAGCATGGCAAAGCTGGCAGCTGCAGTGGGGCTGGGACCAGTTTTCAACTGAAAGTTTGCATACAGAAAAGTTTTTAAGGAGGTGCTCCCAGGCTGACAAAACTCAGCAAACTTAACAGCAGTGAGGATGGGGTTTTTCAGAAGGTGCTGAGTGCCCTTAATTATCACCACTGTTCTCTCTTCAACAAAGAGATGCTGATACCATCGGGGATCTCAAATTCTCAAAGCAAAAGATATGTCTGTTCGCAGGTGCAGATAGCTGAGCAAGGGTGGCACAAGGCCAGCATGGGTGAACAGGGAGCTAGTGAGCAGGGAATTATATGCATAATACACCAATACCTAATTCTCATCTTAAAGAGATAATAAGATTTAGTTTTTATGTAAAGCTGTTTCACCTTTTCCCTGAATTTTCTTCTTCTTCAGCTCCTGTGCAAAAATAGGAAAAATTATGGGTTATTTTCATGTATTCAAAATTTGTCATCTCTACCTAGCTCTCTGGAGCAGCCTCTGATCCGGGCCAGCGTTTCTCTGTGTATAAGTGGTAGTATTTTGGATCTGTCATGGCTCAGAACTAACTTTTTCACCCTCATACTCACTCTGTTGTCTTTTCTCTCAGATCCGGCTGAAAAGTACCGGCATCTTCTCATCGATTATATCCGCCAGAGGTATGGAAGTAGGAGAGCAGCAGGAGCAGCAGCACAGGAACAAACAGAGCCACTGGCTTTCAACCAAGCCTTTGTCAACCTTGTCATTCGGCAGAGCAAAGCCTTCCGCTTAAAAGAGAGAACAGGTAAACCCCAAGAGGATGTGGCAGGTGCTCCTGAACCAGAAGAATGTGCGGATACAGCCATGCAAGTGTCAGATCTGTTTCGTAGTGTGGTCCCATCGGGCACGACAAAGGTGATCTTTTTGTTTGGTAAACCAGGCACAGGCAAGACCATGCTAATGCACAGGATTTGTCAGAAATGGGCAGAAGGTGTCTTACCTCAGTTTCTCTTCACTTTCCTGTTTGAGTTTCGGCAGCTGAATTTATTGAAAAGAAACTTGACTCTGAAGGAGCTTTTGTTTGACCTGTTCCTTCAGCCAGAAGACAGCCCTGATGCAGTGTTCCAGTACCTCCTGGAAAATGCCTGGCGTACACTGATCATCTTTGATGGGCTGGATGAGTTTGCAGCTGACATGGACGTTTCATCTTCTTCTAAGGGAGGCCCAACTCTTACCTCCCATATGTCCGTATTTGAGCTCTTTGCAGGCCTCTGTCATGGGAAGCTCCTGCCTGGTTGCACAGTGTTGGTCACCAGCCGACCTAAGAGACTACCTGACTTCTTATTAAACACAGTAGATCTGCTAGCAGAAATTTGGGGATTTGACCATGAGAAGGTTGAGGAATATGTCAGCCGCTATTTTCATCAGCATTCATTCAAAGAACAAGCCATTGCTCACCTGAAGAGCAACAACAAGCTCCTCAACATGTGCCTTATCCCTGCTCTGTGTTATGTTGTGTGCATCTGTTTGGAGTATTTGCTCCTTAAGCATCAGATGAGTGTGGAGCTTCCTCAGACTATGACACAGTTTTATATCAAAATGCTTCTCATCTTCATAAACAAGCAGCAGGGAGAGTGTGCAGGTGGCGAGGAGACTCAGCTGAACTGTAACAAGAAGGCCATTTTGGGTCTGTGTGATCTTGCACTGAAAGGCCTGGAAGATAAGAAGGTTGTATTTTATGTTGGTGATATTCCAGAGCACCTGAAGGAATTTGCTTCCTTACATGGATTGCTGACTGTCTTTGAGGTGAAGACGAGTGGCACTTGCCCAGAGACTGGCTATGCCTTTGTGCACTTGAGCTTGCAGGAGTTTTTTGCAGCACTGTGTCTCATGGTAAGTAAGAAGGTGGACAAGAACTACTTGAAGAAGAAGTTCTCTTTGAAGTCAAAGTGGACTTCAAAGAATGAGGCAAAGACTGAGTTCATGGAGAGTTTTCACATCTTTCTCTCAGGCTTGTCGTCAAAAGAATGTAGGACATTTCTCATGCTGCTGGCTGAACAAGATGCAGGTTGGGTGCAAGATAAGCAGGACGCAATCCTGCAGTCTCTCAAGAAACTGGCAGCCACTCATCTGACAGGACCTAAAGTCACTGAGCTCTGCCATTGCACATTTGAAACACAAGACCTCAAAGTAGCCCAGCACATCGGGAGCCTGCTGAATTTCAAGTACGAGTTTAAAAATTTTAGACTGACACCTCTGGACATGTCGGCTTTGGTTTTTGTCATAAACTCGGGCCAGAATTTGACTCATTTGGATTTTTCAGGATGTGTCATGGATATTGACTGTTTGGAGGTTCTGGCCAGCTGTAAAAATGTGGAGCACTTGAGGTAAACACGCTGAGTGCTATGAGCTGGTGGGTGGAGAGAAGGGCTAAGGGGTTGGAAGGGCAAGCCTAGTATTTGTTTGAGAAGGGGGAGAAAGAAGATGTGAGAAATTCTGATCTGAACAGCGTAACTTTGATACTGAAGAAATTTATGAAATAATTAATTTATGAGTGATTGAAGGATATTAAGGTGATAAATCCATTCTGGCTGTATTTTTTGTATGTTTCTTTGTTTTGATTAAAACAAACAACAGGGTAGTTAGTTAGTGTACTAGATAGGAGAGAAAATGATAGGCATTTCTTGACAAGACAAAGGCAGGGCAAATCCTGCAAGCAATTGAGAAAGTTGTGAACTAAGTGAAATCACTATAAACCAGATGAACAGGAGGTGATAACTGCACTCTGAGATGCTCTCTATCAGTGTTTTGCTGTAATGCTGGAAGGAGTTTTCAAGGAGGATCTCTTGGGATCCTGTTGCGGAATGGGTCGCATTCTGTATTTCTGTCAATGACTTAGAGGAATATGTGTAGAGTTTGCTAATGTGGAGAAGATGGGCAGCAGCCAGGGTGAGAATTACCTTGACCTGAAGGGAATAATGTTGTCTACTGTGAAGCAGAGGAGCAGAAACAGAGACATGAAAACTGTTCTTCCTGGATATTGATATCATTGTAAAAAGGACAATAATGGATTGTTCTCTGCCTCCATTAAGAAGAATAAGGATACCATTTAATTTACTGTTAGAAAAGCTTTCTGGTGATACATCCTAGCTCTAAATTGCTAATGCAGGCACAGGGCAGTGCACAGAGTCCTCTGCTTTCAAAGAGCAGATTAGGCAGATGCCTGAGGATGGTTGGGCTGTGCCCTTGCATCAGGAGAACAGAACAGGGGATTTTGGGGGGTTCTTCTCAGCTCGTAGGCACTCAAGTCTGTGCCTGCTTTCGTTTATGGTCTGCAGGACACTAGCACTCTGTGTACTGTCTCTTGGAAGGGTGGGCAAATGGCAGTGGGACCCCAAGCATTTCAGCTGCATGTTGCTTGTACAGAACCTGTCTGAAGAAACAGCATTCCCTCAGGCATGTTCCTAATAACCGTGGGCCATGTCCATCATGCCACCGCACATCTGCAGCTTGTTCTTGACTCCCTCTGGTTTAGGGGAAGGTGGCAGGGGCACTTAGGGCAGCAGGGCCATAGGTGGGTTTCACTCTCATGGCCCCCAAACACACTGTGGGAGACATGCAACCCAGGGTGCTTTGTACCAATACATCCCATAATCAGTACATTCTGCAACTGATTCAAAGGAGAGCTTGTGTGCCTGAAAACTTACCTGTTTGTCTGTTTGTTTTTTCCAACACCACCAGTTCCTTCTATAAAAGAGGTACTTTTCCTAAAAACCTTTTGTCATCTATATTTTGGACAACTCTGGCTACTCTGCCGCCCAAATTTAAAGTATCTGGCTTGAAATCAAGCCTCTTGTAACTCAGCAACTCATCACATGGGAGCTGTTAGACACTCCCTGCTTGTATGAGTTTGGTTTGCCCCGGTTTGACCTTCCTTGTCTCCAGGGTCCTGACTCTGGGGAGACATGCAATAAGGCTGACTCTTCATCTGTGGCAGCACTTACACATGGTGTCACTGTACCAAAAGGCAGAAGCTGCCTCTTGAGGTATTTGCAGTTGATATGCAAGTGTAATGTCTGTTTTTTTTTTTTAAAACAGATGTTTGAAAAGATAAAGATGCTGCAAAAAAGAGCATGATACAATGGCTGTTAAGCAAGAAATTCAACATTTTTTTTTAATTGTGTTTTAACCTGCTCTGTAGACTAGCTTATTTCGGTTTTTGTTGTGTTTATGTTTTTTCCCTTTTCTTCATATTTTAGCTTTCGTAGTAGGAGATGTGGTGATGACTTTGTTGCTGCTCTTTCAAAGAGCTTACAAGGAATGGGGAGCCTGAAGAAACTAGAGTAAGTCTTTGCTTGTAAGGTCAGAGCCTTCTCTCTTTCTATCCGTCCTCTGTTTCTGTCTTGCGGTTTAATTACATCTGCTCACTCAAGGCTGATCTGCTCTGTGCAGCACTGTATAGAGAATAACGCAGTGCTATGCAGAGCAGCACGGATATGTGTGGCTCTTGTTTTATACTGGTATCAAGAGAAGTATTGCATTGCCCTGGTTGAACAGGAGTATAAAGTTGGTTGCAGGTGGCAGAGTCAGGCCACTTCTTCTCTGTGTTGGTGTGCTGGGAGTACGGTGCAGGCCCACATCTGAGACAGGCTTGCCATGCACTGCATGGGATGCTAGTCCTTCCTCTGCTTGGCTTGAATGATTCTTTCTTTTTTCAGATTGACAGGCGGGAGCATCACAGCTAAGGGGATGACTAACTTGGTCCAGGCTTCATCACAGTGCCTCCAGCTTGAGGAAATAAAGTGAGTGTGTTGTGGCAATGCCCCTCAAATCAACCACTCATTCCTTGTGAGCCTGGGGTACTAATGAGAATGGATCTCTGTGCAGCTTGCAGGACAATCGGATACGGGATCCAGAGGTGAAGAGGATGATGGACCTGTTTTCCAGAATGGAAAAGCTGAAGAAAATAGAGTGAGTAAAAATGGCTTAAACCTATTAGAAGTGGTAGCCACTATGAAGCCAAAGCATAGCATCAGAGACAGTTTAAATCCTCGTCAGAGCAGAGTTGCTGGATGTCTCTGTAAGGGGTGATGCTCGCTCTTAGAGATGCCAGCGAGGGACAGACGTGTGGGGCACTAAGCTGAGGCACGGACATTTAAGTGCAAGCAGGGCTGTGCTGGAGGCTTGGCTCAGTTTGAGATAGACTCAGCTTCACAGTTCTTACCCAGGTGTTTTAAAATAATCTCAAGGGAGTCCTGGCAACACTGACACCTCTCCAGGAATCAGAGTGCATGCGCTCAGTTCGGTGCCTGGCATGACTTTTTCTTCTTCTGCCTCCTCACCTCTCTTCCCCTTGGTCAGGCTCAGATTGAGATGCCTCACCTTTGCGTAAGAGAAAATGGCTCCATCCCTGTCTTCCCAGCCTTTTTGTTAGCCCACTTCTCCTGTGCTCTTCCTTCTAACACTCCTGTAACAGCACAGTGCTGAATGAGAGGGACTGACCGCTAGGAAAACTCCCAACATGGATCTGCATCTTTTTAGGGGGAGAGAACAAGCCTGATTTGTGAAGGGATTTAAAGCCTTTGAATAGCTAACAGGGGCAGTTCAAGCAGCAGCAGGCAAAGCAGAGCAGAGCAGAGCTGCTGCAAGTGTTGGAGTATCGGTGTAGTTTGCATTACAGGAGAGGGGTAGCCACAAAGCTGTGCTGCCCCTGCGGGAAGGCAAAGCCACAGCACTGCCTGCCCACCCCAGTTAAAAGGGAGTGACTCTGCCTTTAAACATCTTCCACATACCCCTGGGCGCAAGCAGGTGAACCCAAAATACCTGCAGTTATTGCTGGACCCCACCCCAGAATTAATTACTGGTTTTGCAGTATGATTAGAAAAGCATGTTGGAAAGAGGGAGGAATGTACCTGCTCCTCTGCTTTCCTGGGCACATTGGATAACAGCTTGTGGGAAATACCAGCATGTCCCCAGTGTAAGCCTCACTCCTTCACACATTTCTATTACACACATACAGTAGTGGTGTCATGGATGATTCCTTTGAGGCTCACAGGGATGGTGCTCTGTGGCCCTGAGAACAAGCAGAGGATTCGTAGAAGCAAGACCTTATGTTTCATATTCAATGAGGTTCACCAAGTAATGAAAGAGAATAAACATGCAATTAAAGAATAAATCTTTAGAGGTTGCTAATGTTGTGTCTTTGGGGATATTTTAAATGTGAGGGTTTAGACCACACTAATATGCCATACTTAAATTGGATTTGTTATAGCAAGAGTTTAACTGCACTGTGGGCTGGTGGTGTAATCATACAGCTATGAAGTACATTCCCTACATAAGCGAAAAATGGTTAATGAATCTTCTGTTGCACATAGAGGAAGTATCTCTGATTCTAAATTCATGGGAGCTATAGCTTGCAAAGAAGAAGTATGGTCTGATAATGCTTTTGTTGGGTCTTAAATGCAAAATTCTGAAGTTTTGGAGAAATCCCCTAACTAAAAGAATGTGTGCTTCAGGGTGTTTGGGTGCAGAGCAGGGGGCATTTGTGTAACAAAAGAGCGTGCTGTTGGGTCCAGCAGCTGAAGTTGTGTTCTTCCTCATGTTCACAGCCTAAGCAACAACAGTCTTTCCTTGAACATTGTTCTCATTTTGGCAAAGGAAGTCATCGCATGTCAAAATGCTACTGAACTGCGTGTCAGGTATCAATGCATAAAAGCTGTTATAAAAACAAATATGTTGTCTCTTTATATGCTGACTTTTTAAATGGACACTGTTTTACAGCTTAATTGTTGGCCAAAGTCAACAAAAATTAATTTTAATCCTTTTTGTTTTCTGTTTGAAACAAAATTTGAATTCATCGTATTATGGACTTTCCCTTTGTAGCTTTTTAATAGGTCATTTTATCCTTAGTCTATAAATTGATTTGCAGGGTGTAATATTTCTTCTTATATAACAGAATTTAAACTTGCTTTTAAGCTCTGCAATATATCAACCAGGAAATTCTGTACTAGCTAACATAAATTTGCTATATATCAGCTAAGTTTACTGATTTAAGTACGTCTAGTTCTATGTTCCTTTAAATTACAGGTTTTGGTGTTTTCATAGGTCCAGGATGAGAGTGAAAGGGTAGAATTTTTAAATCCTAGCTCTTATGGTTGTAAGTTTAACAGGCCAAATTAATCCTTGGTGTAACTCAAAGGAAGTCAAATTGCATACAGCTTTTTCTTGTTTTTCTTGCTGGAATGGAGTTTCTACTGAACCTCTTTCCAACAAACTGCTGGTCTTGCAAAAAAAAAATCCCAGTCCAGTCTTCTTAACTGTGTTACTCTCTTGTCTGTACTGCAGTCCCAGTTCAACAAGTGGAGTGTCCTGCTGCGCTCTTGCCACATGGTTGCTTGATTGTTCTCCTGTGGCAATGTGCTAGCATGGCAGATGTCAAGGCCCTCTTTAGCATCCAGGCATTGGTCCTTACTGAGCACCTCTACTAAAGAAATGGCATCCTTCCACCTGTGCCCTAACGTTGGCTTGGATCTCTTTTTCAGGAAAGACACAGTGATGATATATTTTTCTGGCCCATTTGGGAAAGTTCCAAGGTGAGAAACTGCACTTGGGGTTATGCTATATTCAGAGTTATGCTGATTCAACCCATTAGCTTGGTGTCACCGTAAACCACTCCAGCAACAGAACTGGTTGCCTCTGCCCTTCCATCTGGCAGAGCTGGATCCACCTGAGCAAGGAGAAAGGTAACCAAAATAGGTGGTCTGTGCACAGACCTACCAGCCAGTTCCACAAAGGCAACGCCTTACTGCCTGTGTAAGCTTGAAGTGCTGTGTTCCTATTGCAAAACTGCTAATGCTGAAGCTGATGGACAGTTGAATGTGAGGATAAATGAAGGAAAAGCCTTTGCTCCTTCTCTGGCTGGCTCCTGTGTTCTCCCTGCTTGCGCATACTTTTGAAGGAAGGGTGGATTTGACCCTAATTAAGAAACTACAAAACAATCTCTTGTTCCTTGTTAGGGAACTCACTTTGCCCTGTGTTGTGCAGTCCTCAAAGGACCTCATGATATTTGGCATGTATGTGTCAACTGGCTCAGCCTGGCCCTGAGTCAGCTAGAAGCTGCTCCTATTCAGATGCCTGAACATCCATCTTGTGCTGTTGTAGGCAGCCTAGCACAGATGGGTATGTTTATCCCTTCCTGTGGTGGCACCATCCCACATGGAGGCAAAACATCCTGTATCTTAGTAGTGCCTTTGAATTGGGGCTCAGTTATCAAGTTGATTCAAATGTAGAGTGAAGTCCCATGTGGACACCCCCTGTGCTCCCATCTCCTGATGGAGGTCTTCTGGGTCTTGAAAATCACTTAACCTTGCGTGGAATGGTTGGACAGAACACAGACCTTGTGGTTTCTTCCAGAAAACTTCCAGAAATACTAACCAGCTCCCAGGTCCTCATATTTTGTGAAGGCATATTAAAGGTCAAATATTTTGCTTGTTTGCAGATCTTTGGATTTGAAGTGGGAAGAGAATAAGGAACATGTAATTCCAACTAGACATGTGAAGTTATGGTAAGAGAAGGCATTGAAATTCCTGCTGGTGAATGTGATTTGCAGATGACAGTTACTACAGAAGGACAAGAATAGCAGCTCTGTTGGTCCTTAAGGACAGAGGATATTTCCACATAAGAAAAAGTTTTAAATAAACCTGAATCAGTAAATAAAAATAACAAGAGCAATCCCTATCTGGCCCAGCCAGTGGCTTTATTTCTTGTGTGTTGGGCTCCACAGTCCTGGAGACGCAGAGTTCCCTTGATAATGCCCATCTTGGCATATATTCTTATAGCTACCAAGGGCATGAGTCGTATAATTTTCTTTCTTGCCTGGGCTCCAGAAGAAGGTAGTGGCTTTCTCAAAATAGGGGAACTTAGGCATGTTATCTGAGCATGTTAAAGCTGGGAAATGTCCCTCCCTTACCTCCTTCTCTTTCCCTCACTGCTGTGCACAACAGGGACAATTGCATCCATCCCCTTCCCGTGGATGGCAGTGCCAGGTGGCTCTGACACAAGGCATTGCACTTGCACAGCACTCTGCAGGTGTGTCCCTCTGCACACCTTTTGCAGCACCAGCTACAGAGAGATAGAGTAATACGCACAGGATTGTGTGGCAGAGCAGAGAGTAAAACCTCCCTCTCTTGTTACTGCTTCTGTGTGCCCTCATTTGGAGAGAGACACCAGGAATGCCTGGATCCCACTGTCCCCTCACTGCTCATTAACCCTTCCTGTTCACAGCTTGCAGGATCGCAGCCTGTCTTCCCAACATGCAAAGGAGATCGTTGCGATTCTCCAGAGCTGTCCCTGTCTCTCCGAAGTGGAGTAAGTGCCTCCTTTCCTTCCTGTTGAGTGGCTGCAGGCGGGTGGCGGGGAGCAGGGGGTGTTACATGTAGAGGGCAGTGAGACATGGGGCCTGACCCCAAGGAAAGGTCCCAGCACTCTATTATGTCTAGTGGGATCCTGGTTAGGGAGTTTTGGTGAAGTTCAGCAGGAGATGAATGCTGAACATTCATCTTTGATTCCTGTGACAACTGCAGCCTCTGGCTCCCTGGGACTGTAACCAGAGATGCTGATTACAGAGCAGACCCTGCTAACGAAGCAGTGCTGCATGCTGGAGGCAGTATGGAGACATCCCAGAGGCACAGCTCCTCCAGCGAATCCTCTGAGCCAGTAAAGGGACACAGATTGCTTCTGTGTTGTCCCTTTTGTCTTCTAAAGCCATCCGGCTCTGTTGGGAGAAGTGAGCGGAGAAAAGCAGGAGATCCACGTCATAACTTGCACATCACAATGAGCATCATCCCTACCTTTCCTTATTTGCCTATATATGAGGCAAACCTGGATTTGGCTATAAAGCTCTCCTTCTAACCTGTCTGCCCTGGAAAATGCAGCAGTATCTGTTGCAAGACAGTTCAGTCCAGACTGTATCTTGAATTTAGCTACACCTCAAACCCCAGTTTTCTAGCTCACTGATTTGAATTGGGATCTGGAGATCTTTGTCATCCATTGTTTTCTGCCTTCCTTTCTTGCTTCCAGATGGACAGTAAACACTCACTCATTTGGTTTCTTGCTTTGTACTCCCACTTAGGTTTTCTAAAGTAAGATGGTTTTGGGGCTAAAGCATGAATCATGTTGTCCTAGGGATAAAACTCTTTGTCAGAAGTTGCTTCATGCAGAGATAAGCAGGGAAGATTGATCTGGGGCAGAAGAACAGTCCAGGCAAAAAAGCAATTGTAGGAAAGGGAAAGCAAGCAGATTTTGAGGGCTTTGTTTTTTATACTGTTCAAAACAGTCCCCACTAACTGGAAAATGCCTCAGTTTATCAGGTAACAAGCTTGGAGATGAAGGCTGCAGTTGCCTGCTGGAAAGCCTCCCTTGGATATCAATTTCAAAGCAGCTGGAGTAAGTGTTGCCTTGTACAAAACCAAATTGCCCTCTTTTCTTGAGCCTGGCAAGGACCTTGCAGAGAGGCTGAGCAGGGATCCAGGAGGCAAAGGCCTCACCCAGACCAGTGCTACAGAAGCAGTTCTGAGCACTCTTAAGGAAGGATGAGACTCAGCCCATGAGACTGTTCAGGCTGAAGTTGGTCACTTGCTCAGAGCATCATACACGGAAACTGGTCTAAATGCATCTGAAGTGCTGAAGTGCCCTTTCATTAAAACCCCTTCCTCAGGAGCAGTGGTCCTGTGTGTTTTACACCATGCCACTTCTGAAGTGAAATGGGTTCAAGCATGCAGAACATTGATGACCACTTCCACTAGGATGGTCCTGTGTGATTTCAGTGACCAGCTAATTGCCTTTTTTATCTTTCTTAGTCTCAGTCAAAACCGCCTCTCTGTTAATGGCATTTGCAGTCTGTTGAAGTCAGTAAATACCTGCCAGAAGATGATGGAGGTACAAGTCAGGTATGTAGGTCTTGAATCATTCCTGAGGTTAATCCCAATATACAAGTCTGAGAGTTAGGTTCTGAGATTTTTACTGAGTCACCTCAGAAGTGGGGCAGGTGAAGAACATGTCCAGAGATGATTACTGACACTGACACTTGGTGATACATTGCTGTAAGCTGATTTTATCTGAGACATTAACCAGAATTTGAGAAGGTACAGAACTGTGTGTCCTTTCATGCGTGGGGGCAGTTTTAGACTCTTTCCTGCTCTCTGCCCTAGGAAGTTTTGGAGAGAGGGTCTCTGTGGAGTATGGGAACTGGTGACATCTCCCGGAGTGGAGCTGGAAGTTCTCTCTAATTACTTTCCCTTGGAAACCCCCTGGAGTTCAAGTGTAACAATTTTGTCTGCACTTTCTGTAATGATTCAGAGAAACTGGGTCATCTGATATTGCATAGTTTGATCCAACCAGGATTTAAAACTAATGGAGATTATTTTTTGCTTGCTTTGGGAGTGTTTTAAGTGATTGGTGTCACCAAAGAGTTTTGCAGAGCAAAATCAAGCATTCTTAAAACAAGGAGTCCTGTAAATAACCAAAATGTGACATTGATTGATTCCTTCTCTTCTTCACAGCCTTTGTCATGAGACTGCAGTCCTGAGGTTTACAGAAGACAGGGAGTTTGCTTCCCTTCCTCCTAGGTAGAGTGTGTGCGCACAAATGGTGTTTTCTCAGCATCTCGTTTAGTTCTTCCTGTTTAGCTACCAAGGGTAACACTTCATCTCACAGCAGTTCTTGCCCCCTCCCCATCCCCAAATCTAAATGTAGTACTTTCTCCTGGTTTTCTTAGCCACTTTGGAAGTTGCCCACTGCCTTCTATAGTGTTTGATTACGTTTTATGTCTCTAGGGGACATTTCAACCGACAGCATCCTAAGCAAAGCAGGCTGTTTAATGACAGCTGTGCTATCTGATAATAGTGAACAGTAAAAAAACAAGTGAACCCCACACCTCCAAAACAAATTCCAAAAAGATTCACAGATCCCTACATGTTTAAAACCATCTAGATCACCACACTATGCATTCTGGATCATGGTACTCCTAAATCAAAATAAATTTGGAGGTTTATTTTTCCCCTCAGAAAATTATGGATCAAACCAGCTCAACCCAAATGTTTTGTTTGAGAAATGGTTGCCTGCTGCTCCTGGAGCTGTAGGTTCATTTATTTATGCCCTTGTTCTCCATGGACCGAGCCCACTGTAGAACAGCATTTCTCATGGTACATCTGCATCCCACCTCTTAGGTGGGGAGGAACAGCAGGGCTATCATGGGATGTAACCCAGTTGTTGTGGCTATGCTTTAAAGAGAGTGACAGCCTGAAACACATGGTCTGTGACTCCTTTAAGGCACCAGGTGACATTTCAAACTCAGATATTTTAGGATTTGGATGTTCCATTTATTTATGAATAGTCAGTTTTTTGCACAGACGTGGACTATTTTCACAAAACATGTTTAGGCAATAGCTGAATTCTCCATCAAACTGTAGCTTAGATGAGAAATCTGTCTTTTCCCCTTCTCCCCAGTTGCCTGCATGCTCACGTATTTGGTTAATCACTGAAAGAAAGAAGAGCTTGTTATTGGCAAGATACGCTTGTGGGCTAGAGCCAGGGTAGCTCCAGGGACCTGCCAAATTGCTAAAGCATAAGTGTTTTACCCTTGTCTGGTTTTGTGCTTACTTACTAGGGAAGAGCCTATGTCCTCTACTGATGACCAACAATATGGAGAGGAAAACCAGACACCTACTGCTTCAAAAAAAATAAGGTACCATAGCAAATTTTCATTTTATTTCATGCACGTCCTGTTTCTGGATCCTACAGCTGATGTAACCTGCATCTCCAAGGTGAATCACAGGAGAGCTAGTAAAGCTCTGTGGTTAGTGTCTGTGGTTTACAGGAGTCAAAACAGATTGTGGATTGTGTATCTTATTCACAGAATTGGTGTGGTGATTGTGCGGTTACTGCATTGGCTCCCACGTGGGAGTTGGGGGAGCTGTCAGTGACAGAGCTTGTGATGTTGGGGGGGTTCTCTACTGATAGTGGGAGAAATGCATCCTAAACTGGACCTGTGTTCAGGTGCATATCAGGTTATGCCCTGACTCCAGCACAGAGTGCACCTGTCTGTTTTGTAGGCTGCAGTGAGGAAGGAAGAAGGTGTGCCTGAAGCCTTCTAACCAGGATCTTGGGGACCTGGTTCTTTGTTGTGCCACAAGTTTTCTTTACCTTGTCTCTTTATTCTCTGTTTGCAGACAAGAGCTGAAAGTACAGATTACCAGTTGTTGCAGACAAAAAAAAAGCAAGATATTTCAGGGGGATTTTTTTATTTCATTATTATCTCCTGATTTATTCTCTGTTTTTTTGAAGGAGTGAAATTTACAATCTTGTTTGCAATCCTGCAGACCTGGACTATTGATTTCTGTTTCCCCTTAGACTGACAGACAGTCATTTTCAAGCTGGTGACCTGGAGAAGCTGTGTGCAGTCCTGAAGGAATGTAGCAGCATCTCCGAGCTGGAGTGAGTCCTTAACTCTTATGGTCTTTGTCTGCAGTTCTTCGGGATATTGAGAAAATGCCACTTTTTTGTTCTGCAGTGTTGTGCGGAGAATGTGGTAGAGACACAGCCTCATGAAAGGCATAGCTTTACATGGGCTAATATCCTTTGTCAAGGAGACATACAGTTCTAGTGCATACAGTTCTTGTGCTCTCTTAGGGGAAAGGTTGCAGGATCTAGAAAGGGGCTGTTTGATCACTTAGCCTGACTTCATGTATTACAAAAGCTGTAAAACCTTGCCCTGTCATTTTTACCTTTGGGCCATTTGGGAGCAAAGCTGCAGAGCATGAAGAATCCCACCTAAAACAAGGGTGGCGGCCTGTGTTTTTGCTGGTGATCCTACATATGGTGTGCAAGGACCTTCAGCACCAAAGCACTTTCTTCTGTTAGCGCTGTGTGTGGGGAGTCATCCTGTGTGCTAACAGTAAGCGGTGAGCAGACCCAGCCCTGATGGAAAGGCTAGCCAACACACACCCCCACATCTAGGTTTTGAGGACAGAACAAGGGTGAGCACAAGCACATAGTCTGTGTACTGCCACCTGAGGGCTGGCTATTCCCTTAGGCCTGGCAGCCTGTGGAAGGTATTTTAAGCTTTGGCTCTTCTTAAGGAATCATGTCGCTTGATCTCATATGTGCCATAGCCCATTGTAATCCTTAGGCTCTAATATCAGAGCCTAATATCCTTCTCCAGAACTAACCTGTGGCTCCTCTGTTGGGCCTGTCCAAGTTGATCATTTCGCAAAGCTGTGGACTTCTGGTCCCTGGTAACTACGTTAAAAAGCACTGTCAGTCCGGAGGGGTCACTTGGTGGATGTGAGAAAAGGATGACCCCTGAGCTAGGTTTCTGGCTCTCTTACGTAGGTTAATTCCAGTCTCTGGTTTCCATGTAGGCTTTAGCTGTCAGAGAGCAGTGCATGGGTTGTTTGGATTAGGGTGCCTGTGTTCTGCTTTCAGAGCTCGTGTTACTAAGAGCCGATTGTGCCTGTTGTTTTTTTTCTATGAAAATTAAATGCCTTTCTTTAATCCTAGCCTATCAAATAATTATCTGGGAGACGAGGGACTTTTGCAGTTGTTTCAGCTCCTCCCAAATTGGAAAATGTTAAGTTCTCTCAAGTGAGTAGCTCCTGTTTCCCTTACTCATGGATGGGTTTTTGTGGGAGTATTGGTTGTGGAAGCACAGTCCACATTTGCGAAGGGCTCCTCGGGATCAAGTGCAGTTATATTCTGTGTCTGTTGAGGGTAGATCCACTGTTCTGTCTTGTCTGTCCCCACCTCTCGTCCAGAACAGATTGACTCCACTTGAACCTTGATTGAGATCAGTGCCTGAGAGCCTCTGTACTCAGTCCTCCATGAAGGAGACAGGTGATCTTGTGTGCAGGTGTGGCACCTGGTTTCTAAAACACACTGAGATCTTTAGTAGGCCACTGAATTTTTCCTCTCCAGGTTCCTCATTGGGAGGGAGAGCAGTCCTTCCTCTCCTGAGATGGGCATATTTGGAAGATAAATGCTGGGGAGCTCCAGCTTCAGCAGTGGAATCTGAATTCAGCCGCAATGGTTGGCTTATGTTTATCTGGGTATTTTACCTGGCACTCCCATTGCAAGTGCACTGTATAGAACTGTGGCTTGAGGAGTATAGCACCATTCTGCTTTATTGAAAAAGCTATTTATTGTTCCTGTTCAATTAATTGAACTTTTCTCAAGCCAAGACTGTTTCAGTTACTGACAGTCTGCACCTTCTCTTCATGTCAGTGCAGTGAAACACACTGCTGTTATTTATCTGTTTTTTTTCCCCAGCATCAAGCACACTGCCCACAGTCACACTAGATACTGTGATAGACCTAATAGACCTGAGCATGATCTTAGTTAGTGTGGATTTTGTACTGCCACAACTGCACTTACAGCCAAAGAGTTGTTTTTGCCTTGCATCAGTGTCTTGAAATATAAGGAATTCCACAAAAAAAACTTGTGTGGTGAGGACAGTTAATCACTAGAACAGGTTGCCCAGAGAGATTGTGGATTCTCCATCTTTGTTGATATTCAAAACCCAGCTGAACAATGTCCTGAGCAGTCTGCTCTATTTGACCCTCCTCTGAGCAAGAGAGTTGGACGAGATCATCTCCAGAAGTCCATTGCAGCCTCAGTTATTCTGTGATTCTCTGAACACTAAAAGTGAGGGATGAATTTAAAAAATAGTGGAGTGAGTTCTGTTTGCAGAACTGTAGTTGGAAACACAGGCAGAAGGTGGCAAAGAAGCAGTCTCTGAGAGTGTTGGACAAGGATCGCTATTATCGGGTGACACTGTGAATTGCTAGTTGTTTTGCTTGCAGCAGCTGATTTCATCTCTTCTTCCTCTAGGCTTAATGACAACCAGATCTCGCTGAAATCTGTGTTTTTCTTAGCTCAGTCCTTATCTACACTGGAACACATTAAAACAATGAACCTCAGGTATGGCCAGGAGTACTTTTCCTTTTTTTTGCTATTTAAGACATCAAGCTCTGTTTTTTGAGGAGTGATACAGGAGCACGTGTCTTCAAACTCCATCCTAATTATGTTCTTTTCTGGTTACAGCTTAGGACACACGCAGGTGGTTCATCTAACCTTTTGGGAAAGAATCAGGTAAATTCACACCCACTCATCTGTCTAAGCCGTTCAGACCCCTCCTTATGAGATTTTATATAGATGGTGATGTGTGAGTCCCTGAGGTGTGCCAATTAAAGAGCTGTTTGGCTCCAAACTCCAGTCAGGGTGGTGGAAGCAGGGTGAGCTGTTTCATGGCTGATTGATTGACAGCAGCTTAAGGGTATGGAGCAGACGGCAGTATCCTGCTGCTGATCGAGGCTGCAGTCAACTCCCTCCTGGGCCAGGGCAGAGCAAATGCCCAAAGTGCTGAGTGGATGCAGAACTCTCTTGAGGCTGGAAGAGGGATGATAAGGCCCTTTTTCTTCTGGGGATGACGTGAACTTAATTCTGGCAGGTGGTGAGAAAAGGTAGACTGGAGCATGAGGCCACTGCCACCACCTCACCCTCTTCCCCAGCTGCAGCGTGGGGAGTGAGCTGCAGGGGAGCAATAATATCAGCACAACTCATGGCGTAAACTGTTCTTTCCCCAGGGTCAGAAGTACCAGCAGATGGAGAAGTAGTTTTCTGGCGCATCCCAAGCACGTAGCAAAAGGACGGTGCTTTTGGTATGGCAGCCTCAGCTTCCTTTTGTTGCCCAGGAGCATAGGGAGGGATGGTTGTGGGGGTCTGTACGTCTGTAGTGTAATGTGTGGAACAGACCTGTCCCCCTCCAGCTGTGTCTTCTCAGAAAACTGTCCTGTGCCCCACCTGCCTTCGGAGGCAGACTCAGCTCTCTTGGAAAGCAGGTGGTTCTTTCCTCTGCTTGTATCCTGTCATGACTGATTCCACATGAGACACCTCTGGAAAAGGTCCATCTCTAATATATCTCTCTTCCATCCTCTCCCCTGCTGAAACTGGCCAGGGAGGCCAGTCTCCAAAATAACACTTGGTTGCAAGGGAGAAGGTCTTGGCTGGTGTAATCTGGCAAAACCTTAAAGAGATTGGGCTAGCTGGCATCAACCCAGGTCAACAGGATTTTGTGCTTTGTGGTCACTGGAGGGACACAGTGATAAGCCAGAGGTGACTGGGTGAATAATACACCCTCTTGGGATAGACTTGGGATGACCACTGTTACAGGCATGTATATGAAAATAAATAGTGCGTCTTGCTTGGCTAGGCTCATAGGGATTGTCTTGCTTTCCTCCAGGGGAAGCTTCTACCCATAAATAATGAGATAGAGATGTGTCTGGCTGCTACATTCGTCCCATGGACACCTGCCAGTTTGTCACCCAGGAAGGTTTCTGCGATTTCCTTCTTGGAGAAGGAGATAGGAGGCCCCATTCCCAGCCTTGCTTTGGGAGAGCTGAGACAGTGCTGAGGAGGGAAAGATGCTGTCCAGTCTCCTGGGACAATTTAAGTACCAATAATGTGGCTCTAGGGAGGCAACACCCAAAGTAACATGGTATTTTAGTGGACTGGCTCTCTTGAATCAACTCAAAGCTGATGAAATCATCTGGTTGTCACAGGTTTTGACTTCTCAGTCCTAGATTGTGGGTAGCAAAATACCTGTAGTGGAAACGAGAGGGTTCCTATGGGTCTTGTTCTAAGATGTGAAGCTCCGGGATATGAAGGGAGTGTTGCCATACTGTGGTCATGGGAAATGTTTAGCTCCTGAGTGCTCTGTTTGCTTCAGTCTCAGGGACTGCAGAGTGGGTCCTGAGGACATGACCAGGCTGTGCCAGATACTGGCTCAGTGTCCCCAGCTGACAGAAATTGCGTAAGTGTTGTGCACTTGGCAACCCTGTCTGTTTGTCTGTCTCCCCAACCTGCAGATACAGAGTCGGAGTTCAGGTTAGCAGCTAGTGTAAATCGGGTCTCCTCTCACCACAGCCTCCTAGAAACCCCTGCAAAACTTCACCCAGATGCTTAGATAAACCCACACCTTCCACTGCTTCAGAGTTTGGCCTCTCCTAAGTCTACCATGTCTGTGTGTAAACACCCCAGAACACACATGAGTTTTCATAGTCTTCCTCAGTCATATGGCTGTACACAAGTATTTTCATCTACTGCTCAAGAATCTGGCTTGCAGTAGAGCCAGAGCAAGAGCACCTGGCCCACTAAGCTGTAAACCAAACTCCTGAAGAACTTCTTACTCCAGACAGGAGCTGAGCACTAAGAAAATTAGAAGAATACTGCTCAGAACAGAAACGGAGTAATGATAAATAAAAATAACATAATACCCCTATTGCATGCAGGAAATATGTCAGTAGCATCATTTTATAACTTACAGTAATGGAAAAGTAAGACTCTTAAAACTGGAATGTTAATTGGCTATAGGATGTAGAGAAACACTTATAAGGATCAGCTTATAAGGACTAAATGTCACCCCACTTTCAGGGTATTTCTGGACATGTCTTTTTTTACAGAACTTGCCCATAACACCCCCATGCACATGTGTGTGTGCATGTCCATGTATATTTTATACAAATACTTACAGATTGTCCCAGTTTCTCTTGGAATTTGTTTCCTTCCATGTTTTACAGTCTGTCTGGAAATTCCCTGAGTGACCAGAGCATTGAGAGATTACTGAGCTTCCTGCCATACCTCTGTCATCTGACACTACTGAGGTAATGTTTGGGGTCCCTGCTTTGATTGCATGAAACAGTGATTTGGAAAGTGTTAATACCACAACATATCTCAGGAGCGTTAATCAGTAATTGTAGATTAACAAGCTAGGCAAAGAAAATGCAGAAACTCTTTCACACTCATTTCTGTCTTGTTTCTAGAACCAAAGCAGCACTGAACCTTTTTTTCTTTAATGATACATAGAGAAAAAAAAGGACAGGAGGAGAAATACCCACTCTAGGTACAGCATCCCAGATAATCTTCACTTAGCAGGTCCCGTGGAACATGACTTCCAGCATCCATTACAGATGTAGGACTTGTTGGTCGACACACGGTGACAGCACACCACCCGTGTGCGTGGTCAGCATCTCACAGCTCTGTTCCTGCAGGGATCTGGCATCCTGCCACACTCGACACCAAAAGTGTTTCCTGGCAGCATATCAGCCATTTAGGCTAGAGAGGTGCTATCAGGGGCTAGGGCATTCCCACCATGTGGAAAAAAGCCCAGAAGGAATTTGGCCATCTTTTGCAAGATGTTGTAGCGTGGAGGAGCTGCAGTGTCTCAAGAGACTGAATTTGCTCACTCAGGAGGTTGCTTCCAGTCTGGGGTATCTCTAGTCCAGGAGCCCTGAAGAGAAGTTGTTCAGTGTAAACCCTTGGTCTGTACTCCCTTTTTAGTCAAAGAAGACTAAAGGAGACTCTCCTTTAGTTAAAGGAACCCTGGGTGCCAATGCTCAAAACTTTAGATCCTTGCTGACTGATCTTTAGTTAAATGGGGTGGATCCAGCCTTTTGCATCTCACAGTAAACAATGGGAAAATTGGGCCGTGTGTATTTACACCTTTCTTGGGAGCTGATTTCGTTATTCTTTCTTTTCCCCTCCTTTACAGTATTAGGAGCAACACATTTTCCCCACGTTGCAGCGTCTTACTCATCAACTCCATCAATCTCTGTGAGCGGATCAGAATGGTAGAAGTCCGGTATGACACTAAGACTGTTTGGAGCCAAGCAGCTCTGCTTTAAAGGGACTACAAAGCTTGTTGTCTTTGAAGAGCATTGCTGAAGGACTGTCCTTTGTGTTTGCTTCAGGTCAAATGAAAATGCTTTTTTGCATTTAGGAGAAAGCACGCGAAGCCAAAAGACATCCTGCAGGTACTGGCGTATGATACTTGATTATAATTACTTGTTTTGATTCAGTTTGAAACATTAGTGCAAGTAGCCAAATCTCCTCTTGTAAGAAGAACTCATGGGCTGGTAGTCAAGGAGCTTGGGATAGTAGCTGAAGCTTTGTGGCTCAATTCATCTGCCTAAGTGCAACTCAGTACGATTTGAGATCCATTGGGATGGCAGAGACCTGTGCCTTTCTGGAGTGGCCGCTGGGCTACTCATGATCATCTTGAGTGGCACCAAATTCTGCTGGACAAGCAGCTGAACTGAGCCCTAGCCACCGCATTTCCACATGTATGCCTCAAATTCTGGATGATAATCTTCATATGAGCATCAGTGTGATGTGTTTGTGATATGTGTCTCTTTGGGAGTGATGGTTGCTGGGTGCCCCTGTAAAGAAGACTGTAACATGTCTCCAGTAGGCACCAAGGAGATGGCAAAAAATGTGAAAAGGTCTGTTTCTCACTAATAATGTGGGGTTTGTCGTTACTAACCTCAGGGAGGTGTTAAAAGAAATATCAAACACTGGCGCAGCTAAAGGCATTCATCTCAGTGAATGTTGCATGAAGACTGGTGTAAAAATGCAACTGCTGATGGGCAGCTCTCAGTGCTCAGGCTGAACCTAGTTGCTGGCCGTGCTTTAACTCTCTTGCTGTCTCATACGCAGGCTGACAGACTGTGCCATCGGTCAAGGACAGATAGATGAGCTCTGCAGAGTCCTGGAGCAGCATGGGTGGCTGGCAGAAGTCGAGTAAGTGGGGCTTGGGTTGTTACCATGACCTTGACCAGGAGTCACTGAGGGAGAGCTGGGTTGGCATGGTTCAGCATTGCCTGGGGTTTCCCAGCCTGTCTGCGCGTGTATGTGTGCTCGATCAGGCTATTTAGAAACAAAATTGATTAGTAATCATACAGGTCCTTTATAGATATATATTAAGAGGGCTTGAGCTGGTGGGACAACTTCCTTGGCATTTTCACTCTGTGGCTGTTTTGAGGCATTTGTTGCTTCATCTGAGCTCTGCTCTGAGCTTGTGACCAGAGCTCTTCATTTGAGCTTGCTCTGGAGCTTATGCATGAAGTAGTTTGTAGAGCAGCAGTTTGTTTTAGACAGACCTTTAATGGCCGAGCTGGGATTTAAGTCCAGGAAGTTTGGCTTTTTTCTTCAGAGCTGCTCAGAGGAGCATTGCTGCTTAAAAGGCTAAGTTTTGGTTGGCCACCTTGTTCTTATTCCTTTCAGTTTCTCCAGGAATCAGCTGGGAGATGAAGGCCTGAGGTGCCTCTTGGACCACTTGCGTCAAGTGCCCATTACCTGTTCCCTCAAGTAAGAAAACATACTGTGAATGTGAGGTGCCCTAGCAGAAAGATGTTCATGCAATCCCTCCAGAAGCTGTTTGTCATGCTTCTTGCCCACTCCTGCCTTAGGAGGTAAGGTCTGAGTGAGCCATGAGCACAACTCAAGACCTCCAGGCCAGGGTGACTCAGGGTCTGATCCAAACCCTGTGAAGTAAGTAAAAGTCTTTCTAGTAGCGTCAGCAGGAGATAACAAGGCCCAGAGTGGGGTAGCATGACAGAAGTTGACCCAGTCCCTTGCGTTTTCAGTTCATCACTTTTCTGTGTACGTTGTCGTCTTTGAATAACTCAAAGCACATAAATGCTGTGAGCTTAACTGTGCCCTACGCCAGCCTCTCCTCTTCCCTTTCTGGTGGGGAAGCAACTGCTCCAGCAGTCGGCTGCCTCTGTAGTGCAAGAGGCAAGTTGTACTTGCTGTGTCACCCAAGTCATCAGTGCTGTGCCTTGGAGGGGTTCAGTGCATTTAGCACAGCCGAAGGGGCCTAGCACCCCACAAACTGCTCTGCCTTCGGTGCCAACTTGAATTTTGCCTCTGTGGCTGAGGAGCATGGGGACAACCCTGACTCTTAGCACCTGAAAAACCTTCCTTCTCTTCTGTGCAGTCTCAGCCATAATAGGATTTCTCAGGATGGAGTTCTGCATCTCATAAATGCCTTTGCGACATCTGGAAATACCACTGAAGTTCAAGTCAGGTGTGTGTTTCTCACTAATTTCTGATTCTTCCCCGCATGTTTTCCTCTTAATTATCGAAAGTTTGTGATCTTCAGGTAATAATGACGAGGGCCATGTTTTCAACTACCTTTATGTATAACTGCATGCAAAGCTTTTGTTTATGTCTGTTTCTACTGGCCAAAAATAGCTGCCAAGGAGGAAGCTAGCAGAACTGTTATTCCACAGGGCCAAGTCATTTTTGTGTATAAAGACACAGGTATTCAGCTGTACTAATTATTGTCACGTATGTATCTGTCGATGAACCTCTTCAAGGCAGGAGTCAGCATTTGCTTTCTAAAAATGTGGTCCCTAATTCACTTCAGTATGTTGAGATTTCAGAGTGAGTCTGTTGAAAGCAATTTCCGATGTTCTTTACTTGGATTTGCATCTTTATCTCCTTTCCTCTCTGGCAAAAATAGCCCATGGGTTCTCGGCTTGTTGCACTGGCATGAACTGCTTTTTCTCACGGATTCAAGTCACAAGGCTGGGCCATGCTGCAGATGTGCCCTTATCAGTGTTTATGTTCACGTAGACCAGTTGATCTGTCATGAACCAAATTTAACCAGGGTCACTTCCATTCATTCCTGCAGTTAACCGTGGGTGCTGAATCTTTTGGCTGGGCAGATCAGTCTCCTGTTTTAGATCTCCCCAGAGCTTGGCAGAGAGTGCAGGGACAGGAGGAGGCAGACAAAAGCAGGGCAGATCAAGATTGCTTCTCCAACCAGCAGTGCTGCCTTATGCCAGTTTAGCATTAGTGAAACCTTATTGAAGCATTTCCCTGGGCTGGTTTGTTGTAGGGAGAGGTGATCTAGGCCAGGTACCTCTGTCACTGCTGTGCTGTGTTGCTTTGTGCAGTTTGATGTGTTGTTAAATTCTGAGCACTGGGAAAAATAGTAATTTTCCCTCCAAATCTTACACTCACATGTCTTCTCTGTGCAGTTTGTGCTCCAAAGCAACTTTAATCATCAAGTTGACAAGCAGAGATCACCCGAGAAAGATTTTGAGGTATCGGTACAGATGTTTTTTAGTGATTTCTTTGACAAAAGTGGTGTCCTTTTTCTAGGGACAAGCAGACAAAACCTCTTGTAGCCCCTAGCTCCTGGCATGGCTCCATTTACACTAATAGATGACACATTTCCTTTGATTCACCTTCTGAGAAGAGCTTTCTCATGTCACAGAGAATCCACATCCCTTTCTCTCACTGCTTCCTCACTGACTGTTCCTCACCTAGGAACCTGTAGGTGTGCCTACAGTCCCTGTCACAGGACAGGGTGCTACAAAAAGCTGCACCATTAGCATACCCATATGCTGTATCAGAACATCTCAACAGATGCTTTTGAAGTGTTGCCACGGTCTTTTTTTGGAAGCCCTGCAAGGCATTTAAGGTTTTGGTGCCATCCTTCTTTCTCTGTGGGGAAGGGTTGTGATGTCTGAGATTTTTGGGTCAGAAAGGCTGAACTGTTTGTAAGGAACTAAGGCTGTTCTCTTTCGCATCCTTTCAGGCTCTCAGAGTGCAACTTTCAGCCAGAACACTTGGAAAAGTTGTGCTTGCTCCTGGAGAAGTGCACTGGTCTGACAGAGTACATGTGAGTTAATGGCTGCTTGGACCCATTTGGGTGGGCTTGTTTGTAAGCCATTCATTACAATGACCTTTGGTTCTAGATCCTCAAATAACAATGTGACAGTCCAAGCTGCAGAAAGACTTTTGCATTCACTGAGGAAAAATCTGAGTC
This sequence comes from Nipponia nippon, assembly GCF_047370975.1. Lineage (NCBI taxonomy): Eukaryota > Metazoa > Chordata > Aves > Pelecaniformes > Threskiornithidae > Nipponia > Nipponia nippon. The sequence goes on from NW_028262391.1 coordinate 31,093,718, forward strand.
CTCTGAAAATCAGGTACTGTGTCGCTGTTTTAGATACTGATCTGAGGCTGGTCTGATCATCTAAGATCTCCTTTCATCAAAACCAAAAGTGAACTGTGCTTCTTCCAAAGATAGGTAGTGTTGGCCTGAAAAATTCCCATGGGTGACTCTTTAAGTTATGGGTATTTCGGCTTTATCTTCTTGATTCCTACTAAGCATCACGTAAAGCTGTGGCCATAAACTCTGCTGTCTCTGTAGACCTCTACCTGCCTTAGAAAGAAGGTTGCTAATTCTGATGAACACATTCTTACTATGTCCTTAACTAGGTATTGCCAGAGCATCCTGCGGTTCCTCTGGGTGATGAATTCTTCACTTCTCCCAAAATGTGTTGCATTAGAGCACAAGGACCAGGCTCCCTCTCATTGCTGTCAGTGGTAGGCAGGCAGGAGGGAAGTTGATGTTTGTGTCCTCCTCTGCAGGGACACTGGGCTGCTCCTCTGTTTGTTCCCAGTTTGCATCCTGTTTCCTATGTAGACATTACTCTGATGAGCAAAGCAGCCTTTCCATGTATATTAGAGTGCTGAGCACTCAGCTGACAGAGGCAGAGATGGATCCATGCATGTGAATAAAGCAGAGCTGCCTATATTCTGCTTTGCAGCATAGAAGAACCATGGGTATGTAAAGAAAGTGTCACAAACCTTCTTGAGCTGGCTGTCCAGGCCTGTGGAAACATTACTGAGATCACGTAAGTAACACCTCAAGTTCTGGTATCTTTTCGATATTTTCTTTTAGGCTGATACTTTTAAGGAAATGGGATTGAAGCCAGCACTTTAACTTGCTCTTCTGTTCTTTATTCTCTGTCTGCAGTGCATTTGTAAGCCATTAGCCAACTTGAAGCAAGTTTGGCTCAAATGTCTGGCAGGTAGAAGTGCTTAGAAGGTTTGTGGTCACATACCTTAGAAGGTTTAATGGAAAGGAGACCATGTTCCTGGTCTCCCTTGGGAGGAAGGGTGCCCAGATTAGGCTGGCTTTGGAACTAGTTTAAACACTGCATACCTCTTCAGAGGTGGGTGGTTAGCATTCATGCACCAGCATAGTCCTGTCCCATCCAGTCCTTCTGATTTTTCTTCTGGAAAATAGCATTTGCTCTCCCTCTAGAATTCACAGGCTTATGATGTTCTCTAATCTCTACCTTTCCAGGATATGTAAAGATAAAACCCTCTTCCAATTAGGTGTAAGGTTCCCACACTGCCTGGAGAAGGTGGAATCAGTCGTTAGCAGGTGAGAAAGTGACTGTCATTATTTTCTGCTTGTTCTGAAACTCACCGTGACATAAAAATATCCTCAGAGTGTCTGAGGCTCTGGCCTCCATGGGTTCAGTCTCAGAGTGCTTCTGTGCCACACATGCGGAAGGAACCTTATTCATGTGCCTGTGTCTTTCGGGCCACCCACCTTCAGGCCCATACTGGACCTGCCTGAAGTAAAAAAATCTGCCTACCTTCCTTGCAGGACCAGGAGCTCTCAGGAGACATGAGCGCTTTGAAGACTCTTAAGACATGCTGGCTTCTGCCTGAACATGTAGGGGCAGAACAGCATTAGTGTCTTTTTCCCTTTGTGCGGCTGAATAAGGCAGTAGGGGCAGAACAGCATTAGTGTCTTTTTCCCTTTGTGCGGCTGAATAAGGCAGCATCTGTCTTCTTGCACAGTTGGGGAAGGACTGTGTTTCTCCACACTGGACTGGGACTTAGCAGGAGGGCCTAGAGAGGGCATGTCGTGGTTTAACCCCAGCCACCACACAGCTGCTTGCTCACTCCCCCCCGGTGGGATGGGGGAAAGAATTGGAAGAGTAAAAGTGAGAAAACTCATGGGTTGAGATAAAGACAGTTTAATGGGTAAAGCAAAAGCCATGCATGCAAGCAAAGCAAAGCAAGGAATTCATTCACTACTTCCCATTGGCAGGCAGGTGTTCAGCCATCCTCAGGAAAGCAGGGCTCCATCACGCATAACGGTTACTTGGGAAGACAAACGTCATCACTCTGAACGTCCCCCCCTTCCTCCTTCTTCCCCCAGCTTATATACTGAGCATGATGTCATATGGTATGGAATAGCTCTTTGGCCAGTCTGGGTCAGCTGTCCTAGCTATGCTTCCTCCCAGCTTCTTATGCACCTGGCAGAGCACAAGAAGCTGAAAAGTCCTTGACTAGTGTAAACTCTGCTTAGCAAGAACCAAAACACCAGTGTGTTATCAACATTATTCTCATCCTAAATCCAAAACACAGCACTCTACCAGCTACTAAGAAGAAAATTAACTCTATCCCAGCTGAAACCAGGACAGGGCACTTGCAAAGCTCTGATCTGTTCCTAAGCCTGGCCCTAAGGGGCACCAGACACTGCAGTGAGCATCTGCTGATCATCATTGGCAATTGCATTCTGTGTTTGTATCTTGCAGATTGAATCTGTACAAGCCAGAAATCAAGCATGCTTGCTTCTGCCAAAGGGTTTGTGAAAAATGTGCTCAGCTTGAGGAATTGAGGTGAGTTGCCAGGCATTGTAGATGATTTTTTTGGGAAGGGAATAGCTTGTCCTTGTGTGTGCAAAGTCCTAGTCCTTGCTGTCTGGGTCCCCTGCTTAGAGTGTTCGAATGGAAAATAGAAAAGACCCATAGACCTAGTGGCATCCTGGGGTATCCTTTGAAGGTATCTAAATCTCTCCCCTGTGCCCAGATAACCTGTACTCTCTTATTGTGGCTGGGAGCTCCCATGGGACCTTGCCAAGTATCAATGTCGTGACACTTCTTCAGTGTCCCAGCACCGGTGTGCTTTAGCTGTGGGCTTGGTACAGACCTTTCACCATCAATGGACATAGCCCAGATCTGTTGTTCTGTTCTTGCAGATGGTCTCATGTTGAGCTTCACAATGATGAAGCAGAAATGCTAGTCAGGATTTTGCTACCTCTTCCAGAGCTGAAGAAGTTTGGGTATGTCCCCAGCTGTGGTCTTTTCCACATCTTTATCATTTACTTAACTGTGTGCCTCACCCTGATCCTCTCTGAAACACTCTTTGTCTGGAATATGGCCATGAGCTCTGTGATCTCTCCTGAGCCATGTCTAGGCTGCAAACTCAACAGCTCTCTGCAGTTCGTGCTAAAGGTGGCACCATGTGCATGTCTTGAGGTTTTTTCCTCTTCCCCTTTTTTGAAGTGAAAGCAATTTGAGGCTGAGACCTTGGCTCTTGTTTACATTGTAGGTAAGTTTATACCACCCTACTGTGTCAAAGAGCTTTTTCTGGTATTAATAGCATTCAGTCCTTTTCACAGCCCTCTTCAACTGCCTGTAAGTGCATGGCAGGCTTATAAAGGGCATCTCTGCCCAGTGAAATGCTGGCGGTTGGTTGGCACAGGCAGACACTGTGCTGTTTGGTACATGTACATCATGTGAACATCTCTGAACTACCTAGTCCTCGTAGTTCTGTACACAGGAGGTGTGGAAATCTCTCCAGACTTAGTGGTCCCTGATGTCTATGCTGGCTGGGGTTTGGGATGGGGCAGCTTGCCTGTGTCAGTGAAGTAAACTCCTCTTTTTCAGTGTGCTGAGACCTGGCCTTCTTACTTGATCCTTGCTGTTTTGCAGGCTGACCTCTAGCAGTATTATGCCAACTGGAATTGATTACTTGATCACGGGCTTGCAGAATTGCCAGGCCATTGAAGAGCTCAAGTGAGTGTGGTGTTACCAGGCTGTCCAGAGTCTGCCAGGTCTTTCTAGAAGCTTTAGTTAAACTGCAGCCTCGCTTGTGCCTGTACTGTGGACAGATGTAGTTTTCCTGATGGCTGTACGACTTCAGATAGGGAACAAGCAACAATTCCTTTTTATTTGCAATGAACGATGAGTGAGAGAGGCAGAGATCAGTAGTCTGTGGCAGGGAATGTCCAGTGGAGAAATAAAGTGTTTTGGTAGCTGGTTTTTGCGTGGATCATGTCCCAGCTGGGAGGCAGTGTTGCCCATGCAGCAATCCCAGAGCCAGCATTTCACTCCTGGAGGATGATCTGGTGGCCTGCACACAGAAATGGCTTTTCCAGGCACCTACATGTAAGGCATCCTTCTGTTACAAAGTGCCACTGGACTATGTGTGTTGCTGTGTGATGCTTTGCCATCTTGTGGTCACAGTGGCACCTTGCTCTAGAGATTTGGAATTCTCTTGGTATTTTATCAGGATCCAAACACATCCAGTAGAATCACATTAGAGAACAAAATTGAAAAGTATTCACAGGGACTAGAACACACTCCCACTCCTCTTCCACCCTTGTTCTGCTCTCCTCTGCTCTGAGTGCTTGCATGACTGCCCATGGGTAATTAGTTGTTCCTGTGTTATTTCCTCTTTTAGCCTGGGCCACATGAAACTCAGCAGTGCTGCTATCACTAAGCTTGTGCTGGCACTTCGTGAAATGCCATCTCTGAAAAGGCTTATGTAAGTATGTGACTGCAGCTTGCCTCTAGCCTGGCTTGTGATACTGACTAACACTAGCTTAATGTCCATTTTCCTGGGGATGTTGTTTCCAGCTTGAACCATAACAGTATTGGTAATGATGGCTGCTCCAGACTTGCAGGAACCTTGAGGAATATGCACTACATGGAAGAAATCAAGTAAGTTTCTCCTTTCTTGCAGTCTCTCATCAGCAGAGAGGTGATCACTAGTGCCAACATTTGGAGAGACCCAGATGTTGTAACAAAAGCAGGGAGGTTGCAAAATGCTCATGTATGAGGTACCTTGGGCTAGAGGAAATCAGAGCTTGATGTTAAGAAGAGGACAATTTGGTGTAACCCCACTCTGCTGCAGTCATGTAGAAAATGGATTAAACAGCCTCTGGATTTAAACCTTCTCTGGAATCCCTGGGATCCAGAACAGGGCCAGAGGCCCCCTTCTCTCCTGGGAAAGCCGTGGACCTAACACTTCCCTGCCCTGAAAAGATCTGAATCTAGAGCCAACCCCAGGCTTGCTCTGCTTTTTTTCCCCTCTCCCTAGCCAGATTTTGTCCATTCTCCACTGCAGTAGTCTGGAAAATAATAACCAGCTGTTGCCTGTTTTGGTATTCCGACTGAAGTAATTTCCCATCCATTAAAAAGATCCAGTGATTTTGATTGCTCTTTGCAATTTTTTTTAATGCCTCATTAACAGCTATTAGTCTTTCATGAGATAGTTGAGACAAGCAACTCTTTGGTTCTGCTGCCAAGGTCAGAGGTGTCATCCAGCAGATGGGAGACATTAAATAACATCTCATACTTTGCCTGATGCTTAGCATTTTCCTTTACAACACAGTCTTTCTTCTCTTCTTTAAAGTTTAAGCCACAACCAGATTGGAGATCCAGGCCTGATAAATCTAGCTGCTGTCCTGCTGGAAATGGAAAACCTGAAGAGAATCGAGTGAGTCCCTTTGTTTTGCTTGCAGCGATTTTGCTTATGGCCACAGGTGGTGGGGAAGCCTGTGTGGGAAGCCGAGTGCTGCCTTCATTTATACAACGTTCCACCTCTTTCCAGTGTTTTCAATGTCATTGAAGACCTGATACAAAATGTACCAAACCAATGGAACATGGTCCCTCTCCTGCTCTCCCCATTTACAGCTGGGCCTGGCAGCGACTTTTTCTGCCAGTGCAGAGACTCTCTGAGAGTGAAGGTTATGGCCACGTCCTCATGCAGTCACCCCCAGAGACAGCGGTGGGCATTTGCCAGCCTTCGCTAGCTGTTTGAATGGAGAGATCTCTGGCTTGGTTGTGTCCTGGAAAGTAAATCTGCAAGCTTGTGGGGAATCATACAAGTCTCAGATCCACACAGCACCTTTCCTTGGGCTCCCAGTGCGGTGGCCCCCAGTGGTGCAAACTGCTTTATTTTACTAGTGGACGTAGAGGTGAAATTGAGAAGTTGTCAAAGCAAGGACACAGTTTCTAGACAAGGCTTGCTCTCAGAGACATGGATTCAAACTGTCCCTCCTCCAAGGGAACAGAAATTAGAGCATCCAGGCTGTTTGTTAGGCTAAGCTCTGGGGTATGCCTTGTAATTTTTGAAATTAAAAACCTGGAAATTACTTAAACAAGAAAATGAAATTCCCAGTTCTGTCTGGGAGAGGGAAAACTGCTCCTCCCCCCCAGTACTTGCAGGGGCAGAAGTGACTCAGTACTTGACAAAAACACACTACAAATCCCCAGGCCATTTTCCAGAGACCTGTGTCTCTGGACACAGCACTGCATCCCTGTGTAGCCCATCGTTGCAGTGACCCAAGTCTCCCATCATGCCAGGCAAACAGTGAAATATCCTAAGCTGGTACGTTCTGGTTCTTGTTCAGTCACTGAGAGTCTTTCATGCTGATTTTAGCCTTTCAGGGAACAGTCCTAGTCCTGCTGGAGGGGAAAAGCTGATGGAAGCTCTTGCCTATTGCAAGCGCATTGAGGAGTTACTGTAAGTGTGTAATTTCCAATGTCCCTTCAGGAAGCTGGGCAAAAACAAGGCATAGAAACCAAATCTAGTATGGCTCTGGTAAAGCCAAAATGCGTTTTACCACTGATTCTTATGAGAGCAGGGTAAAACCTCACAGCTACATGGGATAGGAATGTGTGGTGCTGGGTGTGGGAGGTTTGGGGATTTGCTGTTCACTGGAATCTCTCAGAGATTCCCAAGAACCATACAGACTGCATTAGTGGGGAAGAGCTGAATCTGCGGTTTAATAGGCAGTGCCACAGGCATATGGGCTGGGCAGTGCCTGTGTTGCCTAAGAAATCAGCATTACTCTATATGGCTGCAAAAATGGAAGGAAGATGACAGATAAAGGCTTTACTCAGCCAGATGTATTATGAGTCGTTCCATTCCAGGCCAGTTTATAGAACATACGTGCCCTGCCATATTAAATAAATAAAATTAAAAAATGAAAAAATGAGGAAAAGTTACAGTTAAAATGCTAGAGCTATTCGTATAACCTTCAGATTACAGTGTACTGGACTAAGGGCACATAATAAAACGTGCAATTTCTGTTTAATTCTAGCTCAGGACAGCTCAGTCAGAAAGGGAGATCGGTGTGCTCCTGAGAAGTGCAAGTCAGTTTTACTTCCCTGTTTAACTTCTGCTACAGGATTACAGAACCTCGTTCTTTTCTCGAACCCTCAGTGTCCTTTGAATCATGGACATTAGCTTCTTTCAGCATAGCCCTATGCACATGTGGGCGAGGAATGGGGATCACAGATACATGTGGGTGACACACAGGTGAGGAATGGGGCTCTGTAGTTCACTGCCAGTAATATTTCCTTTCTGCTTCTTCCAGACTATCAAGGAATGTTTTTGGAGACAGGACAGCAGTGAAACTTGCCCTCTGTCTGCCTCACATGACCAACCTGAAGATCCTGCAGTAAGTGTCAGCCTCTGCCCCAGGAAAGCTGGATATCCTGGGAATATATGGGATGGTTGAAAGAAGGCATGGGAAAAGGCATAAACTGCAGTGGTGCACTGGTCTCTTGTTTAGACATTATTTTAAGTGTCTCAGGATTGAGAAATGTTCCACAATTACTCTGCTGCATCAAGTCACATCAACTACTCTTGCATAATCTCTTGCAGTGTTAACTTTAGAGATGAACCGGGCATTGTATATACAGTAAAATAACCCTTAAAATTGGTTTTGAGTATGTTAGCTTCTAATGCCTCTGGCTGACCTCTCATTCTGGTGTAATGTAAGCATAAATATGAGCACCTTTTGTGGTCCCTCAGTGTTTTGTGCAGGCGTATCTGAGTAATTTCCCACCCTGAACTCAGTGGTATTATATTTTTAAACGTTTTATGGGAGTCTTTCCAGGGCTCTAACACGTAGGACTTTCTCATACTGTTTTACAGTAGTAAAGCAAGAAATTGGTGAGCTAGAAATGCTCACTGGGCTCAGTTAGCCTAGTGGTGTGTCTTCCAGCCTATGTCTAAGGTATCATCAAAAGATAACTTAGAAAAGGAATCCCAGTGGTGAGGGGACTTTAGTCCTCTGGGCAGGTTCTTGTCTTCACTGGAAAGGCATTGGAAAATCTGCACACATGAGGTTTCTCATCTGCTCTTTGTTCTTAAGGCCGTTCCTCACTCATCTCAAACCAATCCCATGTGCATGGAGCTGGAGGCATACTCCTGGTGGTACTATGCAGCCTTTGCTTTTGCAATGACTGGCTGACTGTGCTCCTTCCTTGTGAGAATGGGCAAATCCACTGAACTTGCATGTCCTTAAGTGTCATTGACAGCAACAGGAGCTATGTGACCTGCTAGCCACGTTGCTGGCCCCCACTGTTGCCTCCCTGTTTTCCAGGCCCCTTCATTAAGACTAATCCACAAGGATCCCAGGTTATTACCAGCACCGGGTGCTGATTCAAAAGATGTAGCAGTTATCTTCTTGGCAAGTTAAATATGAGCTTTTGTTACAGCTTTATTCTAAAATAATCCTCCGATGCCTGTGTTTCTTTTGTTAGCTTGCAGAACAATAACATTGGGCCAGCAGGAGGGATGGAGCTGGCCAGAGCTCTGGTGTCGTGTGGGCTGCTAGAAGAGATAAGGTAGGCCATGGCAGGTGCACTTGCGATGGTGCCAAATGTATGGACTGGTATCACTCTGCGGGTAGGGATCATTTCAGCTCACAGGCCTGAGGCTGTTCCGTAGGCTCTTTCTGTGCTCAGGGTGGCTCCGCAGAGGGCAACCCCTCCACCCATCCTAGACACTTTTCATAGGATGAGAGGAGACTCTCTCTGAAGGTCACTGCAGTGCACTGCCTGTGGGGCAGCTTAGATCACTTTAGATATTAAACCATGTCTGCCAGTGCTGTTTGCCAGGCTTTGTGTAGCCATGTGCCTTTCAACTACTGTATGCAGTAAGCTGGGGAGTGGTAGAATTTCTAAACAAGGAACTGAAAGAATGGAGGTACTGTCAATTAACTCTTCCTGCTGCATCCTTGATGCCACCGTTCTTTGTTATGTGTTTTTTTATTGTTATATGTTTTTATGTGTTTTATTATTGTTATGCGTTTGTTTGTTTATTATTTGGACAATGCCCTTCACAACATGCTTTAGCTTTTGGTCAGCCCTGAATTGGTCAGGCAGTTGGACTAGATGATCATTGTAGGTCCCTTCCAACTGAAATCTTCTCTTCTCTGCTCTGCTCTTCTCTTCTCTACTCTGCTCTTCTCCTCTTCTCTTCTCTTCTCTTCTCTTCTCTTCTCTTCTCTTCTCTTCTCTTCTCTTCTCTTCTCTTCTCTTCTCTTCTCTTCTCTTCTCTTCTCTTCTCTTCTCTTCTCTTCTCTTCTCTTCTTTCTCTCTCTTCTCTTGTTAAAAAACAAGATGAATTAGGATGTTGGTAATTTAGGTGTGAGATATGTTACAGCAGGGGAGGTACTGCCATGGCTTGTGTTTGCTGGTGGATGAGAACAGAGCAGCACACCCTGGTAAAGGCTGGAATGCAGTTACTGCTGCCCCCTGAGTCTTTGAGAGTCATGTCTTCTTCCCACTCTCCCTTACCGTCATTTCCTCTCAAGTCACACCAGTCATTACCTCCAGTATAACTTCTTATTTCTGGTTTCACATGCAACTCATGATGTGCTACACGTCTGTCCATCTTAGCCATGGGCATAACCCCACATTACTATCTGCAAGCAATTCACTGCTGAATGGACTTACGTCGCGAGTTAGAGCAGGGCTGTCATTCCCATTCTACCAAGCAGGGAATTGACCCTGAGTTGCCATGTGCCAATCTGGTTTGTCCCTGCTGTCTAGAGTCCTCACTTAGTCTGGGTACTAGTTGTTGACTTGCTAATTCACATAGTTACGTTTGGTGGTGGCTTTTCTCTGACTGTACCTGCTTTTTCTGTGGCCACTCAAAGCTTTTCCATTACTCTTACAGTTTATCAGAAAATGACCTTGGAGAAGGAAGTATCCATGCCCTGTCCGAGGGGCTGCCATGCCTTGAACACCTCCAGAAGATCGAGTGAGTACCATGGCACTGAAGGCGGCCGGGGCAGAGTGTGGCCGGCTTTGTGTGTAGCATTGCCAGGGCAGGTGCACAGCAGATGGTGCTGGTGCCGGTGGCATATTCCCCACTGGTTCTGACACTAGCACATTGTGCCCTGTGTTTTTTCTCTCCCTGCTGCTTCAGCTTGAAACTCTGTGGAATCACTGATGATGCTTCAAAATCACTTTCTCACGGCTTCCGACAATGCCCTTCCATGGAGGAGATAATGTGAGTGTGGGAATGGATGGGGAGACCCTTCAACACACAGGTCACTCTTGTTTTAATGTCTGCTCCTATTTTCAACTGCAGTACACTTCTGATCCTGCTAAATACTTATTGATAATTACCACTAAGTACTTCTTAGTGATAAATTTACTAGTAATTTACTAATTGACGAAATTAACTTCTAGAAATTTCCTGGTATAACTAGCAGCTTATTGGAAGCTGAATGTGAAGAGCTGAACAGAATATGGAGGAAAACACTCATCTTCAAACTCTGCCCATTATCCTTGGTCTTTTAGCATCTGCTTTGCAAGGCAGGACAAATTCTCCATCTCGTTCTCCATGGTCCAAGTCTTGCCTCCATTTTTTTTACAAGATGGCCACAGCTGACTCTCAGAGCAGAGCAGGAGCTTCTCTGTGCAATTGTGGAGGCTGAATTGAGAGCTCAAACCAAAGTGAATTCAGCCTGAACAGGGTGTACCACCAGCTGCAGTCTTGCTCTCCTCGTTGGAATAAAAGGGGTTGCTCTGATGCATGGATGTTTAACATGTTTTCAATAAACAGCATAGGTGGGCTAACTACATTCTGGCATGTGTTCATCTGTCCAAGCGAACCTCAGCAAGAAGCCTGCTGGGAATCTGTTCCAGCTTATGTCTTTTTAAAAGCAATTTGCCCCATTACACTAGGAGGACCTTAACTTTAATTGTAGTACACAAGATCCCATGGAGTCAGCAGCAGTTTCATCAGTCCTGAGCTACCTGTAGCTTTAATGAAGACTAACACTGCTGAGGTGCTGGCAGGATACAGACTTCCTAGGCTGAGATCACTCCTCTATCAGGATATAGATCGGCGAGATCTAGGCTCTCTAGTGATCTCTGCTGTGGTCAGCTGGGTGAGGCTTGATTGTCATGCTACTCTTATGTGCCTCAGTTCTGCAAAATACTTGTGGATGGTTTGAGTAAAATGATGCATAGGTTATAAGCCCACCAGACTTTCCTCTTCCTTCCCCAGAAGGTATTTGTGTGGAGATCACAGATCTCTTAGGACTCAGGACAAAGCCAGGATTTTATGACCATGAGACCATGGTCATAAATGGTCTGGCAATAATTCAGTGGAGTAATGGGATGAGTAAAGTGCATAGGTGTGTCACTTGAAGCATGGCACTAAGAATAGTTAACCATGTGGGGAGTTACTACTCTTGGATTACTAACAGATAGGCAGATTCTCCTTTAATAGTAGTGTTAGGAAGGGTCTTGTCTTGTCAGTGGAGGCATATGTGAGTTCTGTCATTGGGAAATCTGAGTGACACAGTGAGCAATATGCTGATAGCCATGAAATCCCAGAACAGGCCATGTACTACTTTGGTGGAAGGCCCCAGTTCTTGAGCTGGATCCTGTCCTGCCTTTCTTTTTTGGCTCCTACACACGATACAGAAATTCTGGAGTTCCTCAGACTTGGATAGAGGAATGGGTCTGTGGGGTGGCCCCAGGATCATTCAGCTGAGTATTGTAGTGAAGCACTGATGGTGCCATGCTAGGTTTCTGTTTTCCAGGTGAGAGGGAGATGGCCAGGCTGTTCAGCCAGTGGCAAAGAAAGGAACTGAAGAATTTTCTCACATGCTAATGCACCAGAAAGTAAAAAACCCAGCCTTTCAAGAGCCCTGCAAGCTATCCTTTGAAAGAGCTTAGACTCAAAAGGCGGCTTTAAGAGCTGGTCAGAGAGGCACCTTAGCTGCTGCAATAGTTTGACACCATCAGCACAAGGAGGAGTTGTCCTGGGGTAAAGCTGTGTGCTAACCAGTCATTTCCATCTTTTGCATATCATTCACTGGGCTGCAGGACTCTGGAGATAACCACAGTCCCCAGGCTCTGTGGCGACACCCCCTGGTGTCTTACCATACATGAAAATATGTGGTGAAACTGAGGAAACTCCTCAAAATTAAGCTTGTAAATAAGGGGAACTTTTACCTGCCATGATAAGAGGGCGATAAGCACTTGTAAACAGGCGAATCTGTGAGGGGGTTGTATCACAGCACTGCTGTTGTTCTCCTTGCATTTATTGACTGACTCACAGTTGGGATTTCTTGTCTGTCTTAGGCTGTCTTGGAACGCCCTTGGTGATAGAGGAGCCCAAGAGTTGGCCAGTGCTCTCCCAGGGATGGAAAAGCTGAAGATGTTAGAGTGAGTATAGCCCTAAGAGCAACCCCAGGACGAAGACTTGTTTTTCTGTCGTTGAGCCTTCAACCACAGCACTTCCAAAAAGAGGATGGACGTTAGGAACAACAGACAGGCTTTTGCAGTTCAAATTCTTGCTTAGCATTCTTGCTGCATGCACCAAGGGCCAGCCTTGCTTGGGTGATACACAGCGCAGAGAGGCATTTTTTGTTTAAGGTGTTGCAGCGTAGGTATCTAAGCAGAAGCTAGTCTGTGAAGGCTTCCTGTTTGAGTCAGGGAAAACAAACTGGTATTTCTAAAACATGACTCATATCACCTAATGACCTCAGGTGAGCTGCTTCCTGCAAGCTTTTACTTCTCTTCAGTGTTTGGGATGGTCTAGATGGGTACCATGCTCAGGGAGCCTTCCTTTGTGAAATCCTGCAGCAAGACAAGCAATCCATCCCCAGGATGGAGCAGCCAAATTGCGGGTGTCAGGCCATAGGAGCTCACAGGAAGTTCAGATGCAGCTCCTGTGCTGGAACTGCAGTGCAACCAGCAGCTGGGGTTGATGTTGCCAGCTCATGTGCTGGCCCAGTGGCAACACAGCCCAGCCCTATTCCATGAGAGAGACCGTCATCTTCTGCTCAAGAACTGTTCATGGAGCTTTCCTCCCCTTGGCCCTTTGGAATACATGGTATGTGTCTTCCATCTCTCAGCTGCATGAAAATATTAGTCTGTGGGTCATAGGGTCAGGATTTGAGTTTTGTTTGTCTTGGGCAGGGAAACTACATAGTAGAGCCTGTCTGTTTTACAGGTACGAACAGGAAGATTGTGTCTGAGGCAGGAGGAGTTGTTACTAGCATTTTTTGGCACCAAGCTCACAGTGGAATCTGTTAGAGTACTCCAAGGGCAAGAGATCTGCTTACGAGTCCTGTTGCTAGAAGGAGGTCATAGGGAGCAGTGCACACACTTCTTGCATAAATAGGGCCATGGTCATAAAGATGAGGCTGATATAAGTTGTATGGCATTGCTGTGCTTGTGCAAAAGTGTAGCTCTTCTGGGACAGGAGAAGGAGCCAGTGATTATTCAGCTGTTTTCCACTCTTGATGTGATTTTGGATTTTAAAACTCTCTTTTTGTTTCTAAAACAGTCTGGAGAAAAATCAAATTGGTGCCTGTGGGGCCACAAAGCTAGCAGAGGAACTTGCCAAGTGCCCGGAAATTCAATTCATAAGGTGAGCAGGTATCACGGAGCTCTGTGGCTGGGTATCGGCTCAGCAAGGGGAAATCGGGGTGACCAGTCTTGGGACAGACGTGACCCATGCCAGCCTGCTGCCCTGGGTTAGCTGGCACGGAACAGGATATTGCAGGGGACACAGACGCGAGCCAAGTAAGCTGAGGGTTTTCTAGGCCAGCTCCACCCCCTCAGAAAGTCCTGGGGAAAAGGGACTGAAAAGCTTACTGGCTTTAAATGAGATAAAAATGAAGACCCAGTTGTGTAATGTCCCCATCAGGAAGTTTGTTGCATTTTTTCCTATAGGTTTTCTTTCTCCCATTACATCTGATTTCACTTCTGAGATACATTCCTGCCCTGTCCCACTCTGTCCTGGGATCCATATCTTGCAGATACTTGGAAACCTGATTTTTCCCACTCTGTCATTGCTTCTCCAAGCCCTGTGTTTCAAACTCCACTAGAAACCTCTTGTAGGAAAGACCCATGCATCCTTCACTCATTTGAAAAGTCACTCTTCTGAGAGCGCCTCTGATAACTTTCTGGTAACACAGGTCCCACAGCCAAGTGTCTGCTCCTACCTGAGCTGTCTCCTTGGCCCAAAACAGGCTCTGCCTTCCCCAATAGTGAGAGCAGCCTGAGAGCAACCACTGAGGAATGTTTCTGGTCCCGGCTGGAGCTTGGGGCCCCTGTGTGCTTGCTCAAATTGGTGGGTGCAGCACAGCACACACTCCCTCTGACTCCTCAGGGCACTCTGCTTCACAAGGTAGAGGCCCAGTATGGGAAGCTTTTGGGTAGACTCCACCAAATGAGGTAGATGAAGAACGGTGGCTCACGTAAATCAGGTTGCTTGTGTGTAACTCAGTTCTTCCTCCCCTTTCTGAGATCCTAGTGGCCTGAGGACTTCTCAAAGCCTTAATCTCTCTCCCAAGCTAGATAAGTGAGTCCATCTCAGCGGGTAGGCAGCTGCTGGGTTGCTGCTGTGTCGCTGAGATATGGCCATACCTCACTCCTGTCTGTCAGATCTGCTTTGTTGAAAACCCAAAGCTGCCTCTTCCACTGTCTTTGGCATGCCACCTCCTCGCTTACCACACCTAGTCCTACAGTAACACATTTGCTGTCGTTGTAGGCTGTGGGACAACCCAGTGCCAAAGGGCCTCGCTGAGAATTTGACAAGCCAAGATCCAAGACTATGTTTCTCCTTCTACTAGCAAAGAAGAGCCCTCGCCTGACTAGGAATAGCTCTCTGTCTCCCACTGCCCTCAAAACTTGCACTGATGAACCCAGGAAATCAAAGTTCCTGCAATTAAAAACTATAACTGTTAAGTCTTCCCTTGTTGCACTGAACCAAGTGTGAACACTTGGTGGTGTTTTGTTTCTTCTGAGCTTTTATTGTGCAGAAAAGCACAAGATTGTAAAGAATCACTGCTGAGAATGTAGTGTTCTTGGTGTAAAAACATTGAAACTCTCTTCAAGAGGATGAAGTATATCTGCTCAGGCATTCAGAAAGCCAGTGGAGTATTTCACTATCTTTAATCAAGATTACAATACCTACAGGGTGTTCAAAATAAAAAAACAAAACATGTCCTCCAGGAGAGAATGTAAAATTATTTACAAAATTGTAAACTGTTGACCCTGTTATAAACAGGCTGTTTGAAAATTGTGTATAACTGTGTATGAAATACCTCTGTGATTTTTAGGCAAGAACCAGTAATATGTGGGTTTGATTGCTTCATATCAGGCTCCTTTTCATACAGAATTGCCTCAGTTTCCTAGTAGAAACTTCAGGACTTTTGAAATTTCAAATTATTGCCCCAAAATTATCAATATTTATCCTGTGATAACATGGAAAGTCTGATATTGCTATAAATTTCAGTGAGAAACTTTAAAGCACTGAGGTTGTAAAGCAATTTGTAAGAAAACTGTGACTATTCTGCATGAGAGGATGTGCACTACTGACTATTTTCACATGGGGTTTTCTAAACCTTTGTGGAGTTTTGGAAGACTTGATTGCACTAACGTCTTTGAGGTGAAGTGAGGGGTCAGTTATCTTGAAAGGTTGACCACATGGTAGATCCTTCAAGCCTCTACCATCTCCTGAATCCCAAAGCCTATGTGTCACTGGGCAATGGATGTTGGACTTGTGGGAACTGGAGGGAGAAGATCCCAAACACTGAGTTTGCTGCTCAGCGGAGGAGACGGAATACAGCTGCTTTTGCATGTGTGGAAAGACAGCTTGAGTTGCAGGAGCACAGCCACGTTGTTCTCATTATTTATTAACTTGAGTTGTAACAGTTTCCTTATGTGTTTGTGCTGTAAATATTTAATCCTTGTGATGGATTTATTTATGGAATTTTGTTTACAACAGTGTTTGCCTGGGGAGATGTAACTGATCTGATTTGGGCAGGGCAAGCGTTTGGAATGAGATGGAAATGCTGGTCCAGCAAACCTTTGGGCACAGGACGTGGACAGCTGGTGCCTGTTATTCCTGGGGGAGCCACTGTTCTTATTTAAAGATCAGCATGTGAGATACTGACATCGTTGTGTAGAGGTGGGACACATTTTGCATTTTTGCTTTTATTTTCATCCTGTATTTTCAGATCTTGTTTGCAGATGCAAATCTTCCTGGCGCCCATCAGAGGAAGAGTGTGGCACAAAAGGCAGCATGATCTTGTACCAAAAGGTGTCTTGTTGCTGTTAGCTCTTCACAGCTTTCAAGGTGAGCATGTTTGTCAGCTGGGCTCTTCTCTGGCCCTGGTCTCTCAGGACTTCTTTTGGAAATACAAGAAGTTGGACAGGGTTTGCAGTAACAGTCCGTTTTGGTCCAGGCTGTGAGCTGAAAATCCATTTTTTCCTGCATTTCAAACATCATTTTAGTAGGACTAAGTACTATGTGTGATAAATAATAGAGGCTGAGTTTTACTCTGTATGAAGAAGGAAAAAGTCTGGGATTGGACTTTTTAATGTACTTTGTGATGAGCATTTTGTCATTTTTGGTAGCATCCATAGCCAGAGCCTTTTGCTGTTACCACAGGCCCACGTACCAGGGGAAAACCAGAAAATATCACTGTCAAACAGATCTTTGTTCAGCTCCATTGTATCGTCTCCTGATGCCACCCACTCTTGCAATTTGAATTTGTTCAGGTGTCGCGATAATTTATTTTCCTCCTTGACTGGTGTGAAACATGCCTTCTTGCTTATTGTTTTTCCTCCTTTTTTGTTGGGGAAAAATGTGCTTTAACTGAATAAATAAGAATGCCGCTTTGATGAGTGCTTGACTGTTGAAGTCAGTTTTGTTTTCTGGGTCTTGGGTGCTAACCCTAAATGGCTGCCTTGGGTAGAGCAGCCACTGTAGAGAGAGCTCTTGGATTTGGATCACATCGTTGGATTGTTTTCCCTTGCAATGAAATGCACTATTTAAAAATAAGTGAGACCTGAGATTCCCCCCTGCAGTTCCCCTGACTGCTGAAGTTAGGAAGTTTACATTTACACCATGAGGTTTGCAGTAACGTAACAAGGAATGCCACAAATACTGCTGCAGCACTTCTCTTGACTTGAGATGTTAAAGAGTGCCTCTGAAATCTAGATGCACACCTGCATTTCTCAGGTTCTTCCCCATATTCAGGATTAGCTCCCAGACATTCATCTGTCTGACCTGAGAGAGCGGCCATCCCAACAGAAACCAGGGAAGGGACTTGCAAGATGCCACAGCATCTTTTCCAAAACACCAGGTGTCAGCAAAACCCCAAAAATGGGAAGCGCTTGTCTGTAGTCCAGCGATTTTGGCTAAACCCGGGCTCTGTTCTGTATTTTGAGTGTGTGGGTTGCATTTTAAAAAAATGAGATTTGGATTGAGTTGTACGTGAAACACAACACAGTCGGTCCCTAGTTTGTTTCTTACATTGAATGCCAGGGTCTTAGGCTGCCCTTCCCCAGCATGCTTCATATTTTCATTGCGCTGCTGATGTCCATATTCCAGCTTGCGGTCGTGTCTGAAAGTTTCCGAGGGGAACCTGGAGGCTTTGTCCAGTTTTGAGGGGTTAAATGAATCTTCTGGTATGCAGGAAGATGTGAGGCCGTTGGGGATTGTGTGTGATGGCTGAATACCAAAATGATTCCCAAGTAGATAATTAACATGGGCCATTTTTAGAGCTGTTACTGTTACGTTTCAGATTTATCACAGTCCAAAAATGGAAATGTATCAGGACGCTCCGCACACCCCTATTGTTTCAGGCTGCCTGCAGTCTCCGGAAGACAATGTCTGAGCTAGTCAGTACTGGTTTCATACACAGAAGGGATTTTGCCCCCTGAGACCAGATCTTTAGAAAGAAATACACTGCTGTAAGTAAACACACTGCTGGAGGGCGGTGAGGAGCCCGGATTTTGTGCTAGGGAACAGCCAGAGCCAGGCTGGGCCAGGCTTTTGCACGCAATAGCTGCTGTTTCGTAGAGCTGGAAATGCAGCCGCCGTTTCCCCTCTGCTAAAACCAGTTCCAGGTAGCGCTGAACCTGCTATGACTTGGAGGCATCATGCTGGGCAGGAGAGAAAACATGGAGATTTTGGAGAAAATAGTCACGTTGGCATTCATGAAATACTGGCTGCCTCTCCCTGTTTCCCCCAAAGTGACATTCTAAGCCACCGGCGTGGAGGTAGGAAGGCAGGTCTGGCACAGACCACGTTTCTCCTACTGAATTTCTCTTTCAGGCACAAACTTGTCCCTTCCTGTGATGTTTTACACAGAAGGACAGGGTTTGCTCCTAAAAACTAGGCTCAGCTTTTAGTTGGATGTTGCCTGTCGTGTTGCCTGCGCTGAGCAGGAGCATTCATGACCTGTAAGCCTGTCCTGCGTCCCCCTGCCCTGGGAGGGACCTCATCCATGCTGAAAACTGACTCGGTGCCTTGAAACTCTTCCGTCTTCAATAACTCAAGCTGCAGGAGAGAGGAAAGCTGGCTGGGGGGAGTACGGGACTTGCTTATTTTGCCTGTGATCTTTAAAAGCATGAACAGAGCCCGTAGTAAAGGGCCCTGTGCAAATAAAGACGGTTTATTTAATCTGAAACCTCAGAGGGAGGCTTCCAGTCTTATTACCCTATCTCCATATCAAAAATATCTATATAAATATCCCCGACGCCTGATGATGTGTCCGCCAAGCCTCAGGTGATGTTGCTAATGGTATGTTGGGTACAAACCCCGGTTCTACCACGCTGGAAGGGAAAGCACTCCGGCTCCTTGGGTCGAGCAGGGTGACAGGTAGGTGCGATGCTGGCCAGCCCGGTGGCTTGGGCTCCCCTCCACTTCTGGGGCATGCATTCGGGGCCCACCTGTTTTCCGTCTTTCATCAGCTTTTCCCCATGGGAAGCGGTGTCAGCGAGCCACCACAGGGCACAGGGTCCTGGCCCTGGACCGTGTCCTGATTCGGCAGGGTGATGCCAGCACCAGGAGCACCCACACCAGCCAGGCAGGGTGAACCCGCTGGCATCCAGACAGCACAAAATCGCCCAACAAAGTTATATTTTCATTCTAGCTGGCCGGATAACACAGAAAATAATCTTCCAGCCTTTCCACGTGTTGGTTTTTTTTTTTTTTTAAAGCTTTTTTTGCAAAGAGTGAAGCGAAAGAAGACAGCTGGGAAGTTTTGGGGTGGATCCTTTGGGTTTTTTTTTTAAGCTGAAACGCATGATGCTCGTCCGGGGAAGGGGGGGAGCCCACGCATGGCCGCGCCCGCCGCCCGCCATCACCGCCCACCCCCCCCCACGGGGGGCGGTGGGCGGTGATGGCGTGGGGCGGGCGGCGGGCGCGGCCGTGGGGAGGTGCTGAGCCCACGGCCCCGCGGGAGCTGCTCGGCCCGGCCCGGCCCGGCCCGCCCTGGTGAGTACCGGCGTGTCCCCCCCCGAGGATGCCGTGGGGATAACGGAGGGACGCGGGGTGGAGGGCGAAGAGAGGGCGGGATCGTTCCCACCGTGGGTGGGTGGGTGGGGATAGCCGGGGTGGGGGGATGGATGCACCGGCGGTGAGCTCGGATAGCCCGGCGGGAGGGTCGCGCTGGCCGGCCAGCAGAACCCTGGTGTCAGCCCCCCGGATGGGGACCTGTGGGGCAGTGTCCCCACTGGCTTGTCTCGGGGGTGCATGGTGTCCCTTCTGCCTTCCTTCCCCTGGGACAGACCCTCCGTCCCCTTGGACAAATACTCCATCCCTTGGGACAGACCTTCCAATCCCTGGAGCAGACCCTCCAGCCCCTGGATCACAAACTCCATCCTTTGGGACTGCCCTCCTGCCATCGCTTTATGCTCCCCTTCCCCAGCCCGGGCCCCTCCGTTCATGCACAGTATAAAAGTTGTCCTGCCCGTCCCCACTCTCTGTGCATCTTTGGGAAGATGCCAACCAGACGCGCGACCAGCCAAGCAAACGCCAGGGCCTGGTGGCTTCGCTCCCCAAGGCTGAGGACATTTGGTAGGGGTTTTTCCTGGCAGCTGCCAAGTGCCTCTCCTTCTCCACCGGCATCAAGTTGCGGTGGGGATCTTGCAAGCTGAAGGCTGGGGAAGTGCAGAAGCGCTTCTTTGGGGGCTGTTTGCAGCCCGATGCTGCTCCGGCTGGTCATGCAGCATGTTTAGGGGGTTTATGAGACCAAGAGGGTTTACGCCTGTGGATGGGCTGCCCCTCGCTCCTTCTCTGCACCCAGCAAGATGCCTCATCCTCCGAGATAGCGGTGAGCGGAGTGTTTCCCTCAGCAGCCTGAGGGTGCTTGGAGGATGGCAGGCAGGGAGGTGTTTTCCCATCAGCTCTGCCAGCCTGAGGACCTGATGCAATAAGTCTCTGGGTGAGTAACCCTAATCTAGGCAAGCAGCTGGATTAAAGCCAGCGGGGCTGTGGGGCTGGAGGACTTGGTGGGCAAACACACCCTTCGGAGCTGCTCACCACAAGGAGGGTGGAACAGGAGACAGAGGTGAGTTGAGAGCTGAGCTTTGGTGGCAGAAAAATCTCTGAAGGTCTGGGTCCTTGCTGCTGACTCCCCAAGAGCCTGAGCTGCTTCGTGGGAAGGAATTGGGACCCGTGGACCTTGAGCCCCAGATTTGAAGCCTTCTGGAGATGCACTTGAACCTTGCTGGAGAAGCTGGAGTCAGAGTCAGGCCGGTGCGAGCACGGCCCAGGGGTGCTCAGTTCTGATATTGCTCCCCTCATCAGCCTCCTCCTGCCAGCCCAGGTATGGGGGGCTTTCATGCTGGTGTGTGATACCACTGAGCTTTTCTGGGGTCAGAAAATGTTTTATTATGAGTCAGAAATCACATCCCATTGAATCCTGTCAGGGGACAGGGAGCAGAGCAATGGGAGGAGGAAGGCTGAGAACAAAAGCTCAGGGCATGTGGAAAGGATCTGTTTTGAAGAACCGAGTTGGAGGAGGATGTTTTCCTGGAGTAGCCTCGGGGAAATGCTGCATTTGCTTTGGTTACACCTGTGTGATAGCCTGGGACATACATTTTCTGGTGATGTATATTTTTGTTTCTCTGCTGTTGCCTCTGGAGCATCCCAGCGGGGATAACACGGAGGGAAGGCACCCGGTGAAGCTTCCAGCTGCCCCCAGAAGTGCACCTTTGTGTGGTGTAGGCAGCCCCTAGCACTTGCCCTGGGCAGACAAGCAGTCCTGGAGCTGCTTTCTGAGAGCCTGGCATCCCTCACCACCCTGGGGATGGGGTTTGCCGGCAGCCTGCCTCCGCTGGCAGTGTCAGTGTGTGCCACGCTGTTCCCAGGCCCTGCTTGGTTGGGATTCACAGTTTGCATCTCTTGAACGGGTTGCAAACATTGCACTGTAGCAATGTGAGGGTGGGCAGGGTTGTATGACTGCTGGTATTTGAGACGCCGGCTGTGATGCTTCTCCCTCCCCACTGCCTTTCTGAGCTCGGTCTAAAGAGCAACAAGATCATTTAGAGCCACATCAGCCCGTCTCACCCTGAGGACATCCTTGCTCCTGGGGTCTGTGCTGGTGGACAGCAAGGGAACCTGTGCTGGTCGCTGGCAAGCCGGTGCAGTTTGTAAAGCTGTTGCTTGTCGGGAGTCAGGGGACCGCGGTGCCTGGCCAGTCTGTGCTGGAGGCGAGAGGCAAGGGCCCTGTGCACCAGGGTTTCCAGTGCAGAGAAATCCTCTTAGGGTTCAGCCGCCAGAGCTCAGCTGTGGGTGAAGATGCTCTTTGCCCTTGGGGAGATGTCTCTGCTGTGCATCTGCTGCAGCAGTCCTCGTCTCCACTCATCTTTCAGCAATCCTCCTCCCTCACCCCAAAACAGTGGGGTTATGCAGTGCTGGAGCGGCTACTAGCTACCCCGTGATTTACCAGTCTGCCCAGTGGTGTACTGGAATTTGATCGGCTTTGTTCACCTTTTGGCAGTCTCAGTGTGGCATGTGAAGAGTCTGGGTCTGGGAGGAATAACTCCTTCTCTTGCTCCTGTTACACCCGGTGGAAAGAGTTTCCCACTGACTTCAGTGGAAACCGCTGCCTGGGGAAAGCTGGCTGGAGTCGCTTGCGCCACTGTAAATCAGGGCTTGTTCTCCGGGAGCTGTCGGCGTGCCGAGAGTGTAATACCTGGTTAATTGATGAAAAAGCAATGCTTGCAGTCTCCTGGCCTGGTTCGGGGTTGCCAGCTCTCATAAGGAGCTCTTTATGTGAGAGTCTTGGCTTGTGTTCAGAGGCAGGGTGGGGGGAAAGGAGAAGAAAAGGTAAACTTTCTGGCATGGTGGAGTAGCCAGGCATTAGAAATGGTGGTCCTGGCAGGATGCAAAACCGTAAAATGGCATGAAAAAAAAGAATTGAATGCTTTCCCCCCCAAAAAATCTTAGAGTTTTTCTTTTAAACCTCTAAAATATCTGTTGAGGAACCTGAGTCATCACTTTTTGCTGCTTTGGCTCAGTTTCCTGGCAGCTGGCTTTGCGAGGTTACTTGTTTGGATCACAGGGGCAGGGGAAAAAGTAATTCCTGGGAACTCAGGTGAGTTTGGAAATCATAACAATGTTGTTAAAACAGCAGAAAAACAAATATAGTATTCAGCAAGAAGGGCTCCACTTTTTATTTGCCTGCTGCTTTTGCTGAGGCTTTGGGTTTAGGAGCTGTCAGATTTTCCTGCCTGTAGCCAGCAGGAAAAAGCTTGCGTCTAAAATAGTCGCTTCTCTCCAGCCCCGGATTTTCCGCCATCACAGGATTCCAGAAGCTGAGGATTCAGGAAGAAAACATCGGCCATCGTGAGGCTGATTTTAAAAATGAGATGAGCTGGAAATGCAAGTTTTGCTATTAAACAGCAAGTCCAGGGCTGTGCAACCATTTAGACTGAGTTCTGTATTCCCTCGAGTGGTGCCTAAAGCTGTTGGGAAGGGGTCGAGAATTTATCAGATGTAATTCTTGTTATAAACAGCCACATTTTTTGTATCACTGGCATACAAATCCGTCTCAGGGTGCACGTCAAGTGGCAGCATCTCTCTGCTGCAAAGCAGGCCAATAAAGTACAATTCTTTAGGAAAACCTTGGATTGTAGTGATGAGAGTCACCTGCCTGTGGGGTGGAGGTGGGCTCCGGCCCATGGGGACATCAGTGGTGCTCTGTGTGGCTCGGTGTCGGCGTGCCAGTGCAAATAAGCATTGCACATAACTAGCCATTAATTAATATTTATTTATGCTATCAGGGGAAGAGCTCTGAAGCTCCAGCTGCTATGGGGATGAAATGGTGCATGGGATGGAGGGACCTGCTTGCCTGCCTATTGCTGGGGCCGCTGGCGGGGCCATTCTGCCTGGCATGCTTGTAATTTTGGCATGCGGTTATGTTAGAATGCAGTTAAAGATATTTCTCATCATTTAAGTGACGATTTTTTCTTCCCCTCTCACATGTGATATATGGTGTTGGCTGGAAATAGGAATTCAATTAAAAGTCATAAAGCCAGCATTTTTGTTTTCAATAACTTAGAAAAGCCTTTAATAAGTTAAACAGCCAGTATACATTAAGTATAGTTAAAATGCAGGAGGGAGCCCCGCTGACTGCATGTCCTTTACAGCCCAGCTGCCTTCCTCATGGGGCTGCCCTACTCCTTTACATTTCATAGGGTCTGGCTTTAATTAAGGCAACTTTTTCCTCCAAGTCTGGTTGTTTAAACAGATATATCCCCCTCATCGTGAGAGCATGCTTAGCTCTTGTACAGCTGCTGTAGTTTTGGGGTGGAAAAGTTTTAATTCAGTGGCTGGAAGTTAAAATCTGCCCAAAATCCTGAGAGTGCCTTGTCCTCCCTCCCTGCCTCTCCTGGTTTACTTGTTTGTCCCACCTGGAGCATGTGTCTGACATGAACATCGCTGCCACGGGGGGGTAAGAGATGCGTGTTTGGTATTTGCCTCTCTTGGACGGAGCCTCCCGCAGGTGCTGCCCGTGCCAGGCTGCCCGCGGCGGTGCTGCTGCCTGCAGGACCCAGCCTCCCGCTTGCCCATGGCCAACGGGCAACGTTTTGTGCTCCAGCAGGGCGAAGGGATGTGGCTGCCTCGGCAGTCGGCAGCGTGTGAACGCAGCGGGCGCAGAGCTGGCGCGTAAACTTTTTCCTTGGGTCTGCTTTGTAGGGCGGTTGTGTAAAGGGTTTGATGCGATCGCCAGGATTCACAGTGACATCACGATGTTTTCTGCCCTAAATCACAGATTTCCCTAAATTGAGCCCCAGAGGAAGTCTGTAGTCAAGTGAAAACGTGCAATCTTCTCAGCATATCTAAGCCAAATACGCACTTGCCAGCGGAGACTGGAATGGTCTGTGCGGCTTGGCCATTGCTGCGCGTCCTTAACGGAGGACGCTGCTATGCTCTCGTCTTGCCCTGCCCCTTGCTTACCCTTTCTCCATTTCAGAGCAGCAAGCCCAGAGCTGCTGCCACTCCGGAAACCACACTTACTTGCAATCAGGGCATGCCGTAGGCACAGGACGTGCAGTGGGTGCAGGGCATGCAACGAGCATAGGGCATGCAGCGATCATGGGGCATGCAGCAGGAGAGGGGCATGAGGCAATCACAGGGCATGCAGCAAGTACAGGGCAGGCAGCAAGTGCAGGGCATGCAGCAAGGCTGGGCTCTGCCTCCTGCAGAGGCACCCATGGTGCAGTTGTCTGGTAGCAGCCATCAGAGCCTGTCTTTTTTCTTTCGGGTTTAGAGAAAATACTTTTTTTGATTGTTATTTTTTTTTCCACTTTGAGCACTCTCTCAAAACGTGCTCAGTCTCTGCGGCTCCTCCAGACTCCCTTCAGCAATGGTGCTGCCTCCCTCCGCACGTCACTGCTGGGTGTGGAGGAGCGAGTTTTGCTTTCGTTTGCCAGGCTGGAGCCCTCAGCTTTCTGCCAGGAGAGAACTATGGAAACACCTTTGCCTCTGGGAGCCTGAGGGCCCTGCCCTCTCCGGAGCACTCAGCTCTCCTGCTCTTCGGGGCTTGTGATTTCTTGCCAGTAAGTGGTTTTAGATACTTTGGGGACAGTGTAATGACATTTTAAGACTTCATCTGGATAGGGTTGGAGAGCGAATGCTGTTCCCTTTGCTTCTCCTGTGCCAGGGCAGGCTCTGCCCGAGGGCGCTGGGTCAGTGCCAGCCAGCTGGCCTCTGAGGCTGCCTCCACACCTGGAGCACATAAATGTGTTTGATTTTACTCGCACATCCCTGGCTTACTGAGATCTCCAGTTTCGGTGTCTCTGTGGGTGTGAGCCCTTCTGTGAGGACTGTGGATCCTGTCCTCTGGTCCTGCAGCAGTGACTGGGCAGCGGCCGTGTCCCTACAGTTGCGGGGGGACTGGTCTCCATCCCAATGGGATGCTGGCGCAGGTACAGCACCACTGCAGAGGCTCTTGCCTTTCCCCATGCCCACACAACGGTCAGCAGCTCCTTTTAGCTACAGGGCGGCTGCTTGGGGCAGAGCAGCCCCAGGTCCCTCCAGTTTCTGCTTGGATGGGGGAAGCAGCCAGGGTGGCAGGTGTGGGTGGTACCACGGGGGGATGCAGGGGGACTCTTGGGGACATCATCAGGGCTGCGTGGCAGTATGGGGAGCAGGGCTGTGGTAGGAGGGGGAGATGCAGGGCAGGATGGGACTGTGTGGAGGAGTCTTGGTCCCATCCTGTGGGTTCTTCATCATGAACTGGTTTCTTTGCTGTCATCGCTCTCTCCTGGAGCCCAGCAGGACTACCCATTTTGCCACACATGGGGATGGCAAAGGCAGCTGGAGGTGGTGGATTTGTGCTTGATATCTGTGGTGGCTGCTGCCTCAGCTCTGGACTGGGTGGGGGAAGTGCTTTTGAGTGGCTTTTCAGGTGATGATGTTTTCAAAATGAGACGAGCAGTGGATGGTGCTGATGAGCCCTGCGCTTTACAGGTAGCTGTGCTCACGGGTCTGGGTGGGGGGGTTGTTACTCCCTTCCACCCAGCTTCTTCAGAGCATCTTCCGTAGCTCCGACTGCTGACAGCCCTCCTCACAGTCCTAAATCCCAACAGGCGGTGGTCAGCCTTGGGTTGGACTCTTGGGTGGGGGAGAGGGGAAACGGCACAGAGCAGCGAGGGGCTTTGCCCCAGGAGGAGGTCTGTAGAAAGCAGAAAACAGGATGGCCCCATCCTCTCTGGCTGTGGTGGGATGGCTGCGAAGCCGATGCTCCAGCACCTTTGTATGGATGAAGTAGTGTCTCCTTGCGTCTCACAGGATGCCTTGGGAAATGGCAGTTGTGAAGGGGGTGTTCCCGTCCCGTGGCCTGGCACGTGCCTGCACCCCCTCAGTGAGTCCTGCCTGCCCAGTGGCCCCTGCCTGCCACGGCTGAGCACCCAGGTGGGGCTGGGCTTCTAAAGCGCATTCCTGGGTGGCACCCATGGGTGGGACAGGCTGTGTCACAGCTCCTCTCCTCACACCACATAGCTCCTTGCAAGCCAGCCAGCTGCCTGGTGGGATGTTCGGAGACAGGGCTGCAATGCCCCCTCTGTCCCCCCAAGCAGGGAGTTAAAAGGTGGCTTCACCCAGGGGTCCCCGGGACAGGGACCATCGGGAGGTCCCCAGGAGGTTTTATGGCTTCCACAGATTCCCTTTCACCCGTCACTCATCCTGGGCAGGGAAGCAGTGATCTTTCCCCCTGCATCCAGCTGAAGAAGCTGTATGGGGCTCCCGAATCCGCAAGTCAGAGGTGCATGACCCAAGGCTGCAGAGGGAGTGACAAGCATCCCCATGGGCAGGTCCTTCTGCATGGGAAGTGCTTCTTTCTTCAAAATTATGACCCCAGATTTATCAATGCTTGGATGTGGCTTAGTGGGTCATGTCCCTGTTATCCCTCCGGTTGCTCTCTGGAGACAGATCTCCTGCTGGGTGAAACTCTCCCTACATGGTCAGGGTAGGATCCCAGCATCCCTGCCTGCCCCATGCAGGGCCTGGGGTGCTAGGATCAATCTGACCTAACTCCAGCTACCTAATTGCAGCAAGACTAATTGCCACGGGTTCCCTGGGAGCTGGGGAAGAGGATGCTGCAGCCTGTTTGAGACCCCGCATGGGGTCCAGGTACCCCCTGAAGACGCCAGTCTCTCTCTGGGGACTGCTGAGGGAGTTGGGGCTTTTTCTGCCTTATTTTTCAGCTGGGATCTGCATTTCCCATCCCGCTCCCTGCCCAGTCCTGCTGCAAATCCTGACTCTCCCTTCTTTTCTCCTTCACTGCCCTGTCCCTGTCCATCCTGGGTGCTACAGGTGGTGCCTGGTCTGCTCGTCTCCATCCTTCCCAGGGATGAGCAATGGTTTGAGGTGGAAGCTTAATGGGAATGTAGCTTTGGGCTGATTCAAAGCAGTCCTTGGAAATTGGTGTGAGGTCTCAGTGAACACCTGGGCTTAAACAAAAGGTTTCACGTGCCAGTAGAAGCACGATGGTGTTACAGTCCCTGGAGCTTCACATCTTCTATTTCAGAGGGGCATTTTGCAGTTACATTGTCTGTCTGGCCCCAAATCCCAGATCTCTCTGACAGTGTTGTTATGGGGGTGCTGCAAGTTGCAGCTCAGCCAGCCCCGGAGAGATGCTGCTGGATGCGGCAGGATGGGCTTGTCCTCACCACCAGCAGCCTGGGTGACCAAATGCTTTTCTCCAACCCCGCACACTGCACCAAGTGCCTGCCCCCCCTGCTGTGTTGGCTTGGTGGAGGGCGAGCACCCCCATGTCCGGCCCTGCTGGCACCCATCTGCCCCTTCCTCGGCTCTGCCATGTCCCTTGTCCCTGGTGCCTGGAGTAGCCTGGATGGATTTATTTGCACCAGGGAGCAAAGGAAAGGCCTGGGATGTTCCTTGGCTGGTGGTGACCACTCTGCGGTGTTGGTGACGGAGGAACTTTCCCCGTCCCCCAGCCCTGACACACCCCATGAGACCGACTGTGGTTTGGGAAGATCTTCCTGGGATGGGACCTGCTCTTTGATGGACATCTGAGCATCAAGGGCACGGGACAGGTATGGGCTGCCCTTTGCCGAGCAATGCCCTCCGGGGCAGGTAAGCGGGAGGATGGGGCTGCCTGGGTCAGGTGAGGGAGCAGGATCAGTCCCGCTTTCTTGGCCAGCCCTGACCTTGCTAAGGAGCACAGTTCAGCCCCCCCGGGCACCCCAAGGAGTTGGTGGTGCTGCCAACTGGGCAAGGGCTGGGTGTGTGTGCTAAGCCGGGGCTCTGGGTGGCAGCTGTCCTACGCTTCTTGCTTTCACCACGTGCCTTTAGAAAGGGTTTTGGGGATGCTGGGTTACTCCCCGCTAGACTTGCAGCCCCTTGTATACCCAGTACCTGCCAAAGCTGAACGCTCAAATTCAAATTGGTTTAGAGCTATGCAACCACAAAAAAGGTGTTTGAACCCTTTCCCAGACCATTAAAGCTGCTTTTCACTCTCTCTCTCCCATCGTAAATTCATTTAGCTATCGCCAAATGGCATTGTACCATATTAAAGCAAAGCAGAGATCGCAGTGAAATGGTGGATGATGGGACATTTCAACCCACCAAAGACCTGTTTCCACCAAAGACATCTTTCCCTTGGAAGTGCCTGAACGCAAGAAGTGCTGCTGGGATGGACTTGTGTTCGGTGCC
Organism: Nipponia nippon; assembly: GCF_047370975.1. NCBI lineage: Eukaryota > Metazoa > Chordata > Aves > Pelecaniformes > Threskiornithidae > Nipponia > Nipponia nippon. The sequence continues at coordinate 31,122,370 of NW_028262391.1, forward strand.
TGGGACTCCGGCTCATCCTCCCTTTCTGCCTCAGTTTCTCCCTTGGGCTTTTATTTCTGATTTCTGTAGGACTCAGGAAAGCTCCTTTGCCTGCCCTGGTGTGCTGGCTGGGAGATTGTGGGCTCCGACGCAGCTGGGTATGGCAGCATCTTCTCTTGCTGGCTGGGAAGTGGGGATACATCCTTTCTGGAGGGGCTGAAATGTGAAGCCACTTTTGGGGGGCCAGCTCTGGTGCCGTGAGGTTTGCCTTGGGATTTTCCTGCAATTTGTGACTCCCAGGACACCCCAAGTGACTTTGCACAGCTCTGCTGATTGTCACCCACCAGAGAAGCTTGCCTGGGTGCTGCTCGTTTGCCGGGTGGCACAGCTGCTTGGGGTTTTGGCAAGGAGGATGCTGCCTACATGAGCACCAAAGCATGCCAAGGTTTGGGGGCTTTTCTGGGGACAGCAGAGGTCTGAGAGGAGCTGGACATTGTGGGTGAATATCGCCTGAGCACGAAATGAAGAAGCAACCGCAGTTGCACTGAGGTGGCCACCAGCTGTTGTCACGCCTTGCTTGGGATGGGATTTCACAGAACCAATGCAAAAAAACCAGCTGTTGGCACAAGCAGCATTACCCATTGAAGCATCATTAGGCACAGTTTCCATCAGGAAGGGTTCACTGGGGAAATTACTTAATTATGTTGTCCTGAAACCCTTTTTCCGCTGTATCAGCCCCCCAAAATATCTCAGTACAGTCCCCTTGGCTTCTTCCGTCGGGCAGGGCTGTGGGACTTGCTTACAGCGTACCAGCCTGGAAACCAGAGCCCAGCCTGGGCATCCTCCTGTGCCAGGTCTACCCCAAATCTCCAGAAATTTGGGAGAATTTCAGTCACAGCTCAGTCCCAGCTGTGCTGCCCATGCTGGGATGCTCAGAGGCAGTTTTCAGCCTTTCCCTGCCTCGCAGGAGAGATGAAGGTCCTCTGATGGCAGCGGGTACCCAAGGTTCATCCTTGCAGGGAGTTTTCCTGTGCAAGCATCCCCTTTCTGCCTCCTCCAGCCTGCTCACCCGCAGCAGAGGCATTTGCTGGTGAGGGGACCGGCAGCATGGTGCTGTGTACATGACTAATTGCACGTGCGTTCAGAAGGTAACGAGGCTGTTATTAAGACCAGGTGCAGGCTGGTGAATCCACCGTGTTGCCTAGGCGAGACTGAAAGGCAAACATTTCTGCTTTGCAAAATAATTCTGGAGATGACTGTATTTGTTGACAGGAGGGAGGAAAGCGGCCGGTGCAGGTTTTGACAGAGTGGGGAGCTGCGTCGGGCATCCATCACAGCGCGTCCTGGCTTTTCCTGGTGTCTCCAGCACCGTGTGTGCTGCGTTTCAGCTTTGCTGCTGCTCTGGGCAACCGGTTTCTGTGTCCTCCCGCTCCTCTCCTTTGCTTCAATCTTCTGACAACCCATTTTCACCTGCTCTTCATCCTCCCTCGGGTACCGCTGCTCTTCCGCTGTGTCTCCACTGCCTGTAAGCTCAGATATGTGCTTTACAGAAATCCAAATTTACCTGTTTGATTCTCATCTCTCTCATTTTCCCCTTCCAGAAAGGAAATTTGCTTCTACAATTGTGGTAGGCAGTAGTGTGACAGCTTGAGTGAGTAAACTGAGTCATGGGTGACTTCTGTGGCGTATTCCAGAAATCATGGGTCATCGCAAAGAAGGAGAGGGACATCCCCAGGAGGGACCCAGAGGGACTTTGCATGGTATCACTGGTGGATATCCGTACTTCTGGGGCTGTTTCAAGTATGCCTGGTATTCCCTGTGAAAATAAATCTGATTTCTTTAAGGAGAGGAGATCACTGAAGTTTGATGGCACTATTAACATTAAAAAAAGCCCCCAAAATGCTTCACTTAAAACACAGCTTTATTTTTTTTCCTCTCTGTTTTTTCCTGGTAATGCTTAAAACAAGGTCTTAATGTGGCCCGAACAACTGCTTCTCGTGGGGCTTCTCTTCTGTGGAGGGAAGGGGAACTCCCAGGGCAGAAGTTAGTTTGCAAAACAGATAACTCCTTCCCCTCCTCCTCTTTCAGATAAGAGAGGAAGAAAAGATCCCAGGGCTTCCAGCTGGCCCTTCTGCACATGATTTTGGGATCTGCTGTAGAGATCGGGGGCAGAGGGAGATGGGGGGAGGAGGAAGAGGAGGAGGAGGACAACATCTGTGTGCCTTGCTCAGGAGCTCCCAGATGTTCATCTCAGATATTCTGGGTGGTCCCAGGGCTTCCAGCTGGCCCTTCTGCACGTGATTTTGGGATCTGCTGTAGAGATCGGGGGCAGAGGGAGATGGGGGGAGGAGGAAGAGGAGGAGGAGGACAACATCTGTGTGCCTTGCTCAGGAGCTCCCAGATGTTCATCTCAGATATTCTGGGTGGTCCCAGGGCTTGTGCGTGCCCCCAGCCAGCAAAACCCCTTGCTGCGGGATGTTGTGGACATGGAGCAGCTTGGAGGTGGCCAAGTCATGGAGGAAAAAAGCACTTGAAGGTTACGAAGCACAAAGATGCATCTGACTCAGGAGGTCCTGGAAGCTGGAGCCCAGAAAGGATGTGGGGACCATGTTCCTCCACCCTGGTCCTGCTCTTGTGTGACAACTCTTCAGGAATCTTCTGTGGCTGATGGCAGATGGGACCATGGGCCAATTGGACCTTCATGCTTGTTTCTGAGACCTCCCGTTGGTAGCCTGGCTGTGTTTCAGCAGGAGACCACGTGTCCGCGTGATCGGCACAAAGCCGGCAGCTGGGATTGTACGTCGAAAGAATATTTGGTCGCAGATGCTGAGCAAGTAGCAGGACTTTGTTCAGGGTGGCTAATGCAGAGAGAGGAGAATAAAAAAGGAGAGACTGGAATACAGATGATGGCGAGCCGGACCTTTTGGTGCCAGCTGAAATCCCTCCCTGAATTTAAAGTGTTTGCTGGGGGGTTAAAGTGTTGCCGGCTTGCTGAAGCCTGGTGGTGCCTCAGATGGGAAGCCCCCAAGGCAGGGGGGGACCCATGGCTGCTGCCGAGGCTGCAGGGACCAAACCCCTGCCTGGCCCCAGGGAAGGTGCTGGATCTGTGCTGGCACAGCGGGAGGAGAAGTGGCCGTGGCTCTCTTTCCCAGGGCAGGATGGTGTGTGTGGATGAGCAATGGTGGCACCTACGGATGTGGCTGTGCCCTGGTGGCATCACCACCTTCTGCCCCTGCTACCTCTCTGACCGTTACCCTTTCCATGGGGTTGTTTGGGAGCCAACCTGGATGGGAAAATGACTTTTTCATTTAAACTAATTACTTTTTGGCTGAATCAGAATGGTTACACTCCTCAGGATTTTATACCAGGAGTGGAGTTGGGGAGAAGCAGTAGCCTAAGCTGTGATTTGGGAGAGCTGCCCATCTCTTTGGCATCTCCATCCCTGGTGGGCTGGCTGGACCAGCAGCTCCTTGGTGGAAAAATCATCTTTACTGCGATGGTGATGAAAGGGGTGGTGGCATCTTCTTGCTGCCTTTTGCCTTCTTGGGGAGGGGGCAACTGCAGGATTTTGTGCTGGGCACCCATGAGATGGCTTCAAGCTCTCCAGGTTGGCACCTGCGGGAGAGGCCACTGTCCCAGTCCCTGATTTTGGGTGCCTGGGTGGAGAGTGTGTCCGTGCAGGGGACACGAGTCCCACGAGGTCTCTGCCCTTGGCTGGCCTTGGACGGTGCTGGCCGCCTCTCCTCTTCCCCATGCCCGTTTTGACCATGCGCTCCCCCAGGAGCACGGCAGGCTGAGTGCAGGGGCTGGAGCGCAGGCAATGCACAGCGTGCCGAGAGGATGTTTTGGTGCCTGCCAGCCCTGGGAAAAAGCTTTTTCCACTGAGTCATTTGCTGCCTCTGCTTTTTGTGAGACAGCACTGAGATTTGGGGGAAGGGGAGATGGAAAAACCCAGCTCAGATCTCCCTGCTCCGGCAGGACCAGGTCCACGCCAGCACAGCTGCCCTGTGTTTGCTTTTCGGAGGGAGCAGCAGACAGACAGCAGCATAAATAGAACAGGCCTGGCTATTTTAAGCTGTCGATTGCATGATCTGTACATTAAGGAAATAAATAAATAAATAAATAAATAAATAAATAAAATCTTTGTTGTAGCTGCAACTGGCAATGTGGGCTTGAGAGGAGCAGAGGCAGCTCCAGCGGGGACGGGCATTTCGGAGCTCTCGCCCCAGTGGCCGCAGGGGCTTCACAGTGAATGAGCTGGGAGGACTTTTGCTTCTGCATGTGTTTCTCCTCAAAGTCGTGGCAGATGGACCATTGCCCACACGTGCTGCTGATTTGATGTTGCGCTGCTGTGAACGGGGTGCAACGGCATGAGATGTGCTTGGTCTAGGAGAGAGGAAACCACAGTCAGGGAAGAGATGTGGGTGCTGTTTCGGTGATGTACATGTGTGTGCACAGCCAAGGATGGGGATTTTCTTCTTCTGGAGATGTTTCTGGGTTCCTATGGAGCTGAAATGATTGCCCTGCTCTTGCCCTGAGCAGCAGGCTGTGATGAAGAGCTTGCATTTAGTGTTGGGGGTTAAAATCAGGCTTGTTTTGGGTGATGTAGTGCCAAGCAGAGATCTTGGCAGGTAGGAGAGGAGGGCTCAGAGCCTTGGAAGCAGGAGCTGTTTTCCGCTCAGTATTCATCATAGCTAGGGCTGAAGGCTCAGAGCGGCCAGCAGCGAGCCCAGAGCTCCCTCTCCCATAGCCATGTAGGGGTCGGGACCACCCCATCCCTGTCCCCTATCCCCATCCCAGCTTGGAGGTTGAGCTGCAAGGGAAGGGAGCAGCAGCACAGCTCCCAGCACCACAAGCACTTGTAAATACTTGTGCCTGGGCAAAACAAACAAATAATATTAGTTGGGGTTTCAATGCCAAACAGCCGCAGATGGCTTATCAACATGGGGGAATGTGATGTTTGGGGTTTTCAGATAAAGTGGATGAGCCAGGAGCTGCTCTTGAAAAAGAGGGCTATGGCGAAAGGTATCAAAATAGCTGCTGAAAACAGCGCTCTCTCCAATAGTCAGCCCAGCTGCAAAGGTTTATTAGTATATCTTAATCTGAAAATGCTTTTTCTTCTCTTTTTCCCCCCTTTCCTCTTCTCTGTTGAAGAACTTTGATGGTTTCTGCTGAGTAAACTGCACATCAGAAGGCGAAACTGTCATGTGGGATGGGGTTTTGCACTAATAATGGTATAAAACACATCCATCTCTGCAAAATAGCTTTGGTAGTGGACTTCTGGTAAGCTGTTCTTATAACAAAGAGTTTTTTATCAGGGCTTTGTAAATCATCCTGTACACCAGGTCATGCAGTGGTTGTCATGTTTGCCTTACTCTTCTGTGAACTAACTAACGCCACTTTTTAATTGCTGCCAGAGCCACCGCTTTCTGCTGGCCTGGTGAGTTGGGTGGAGATAGGGCTGCACTAGAGCTGGAGCTGCCCTTCACCCCACTCATCCTCACAGTCTCACCCTTTTCCCTATGATGATTTGGGGGGCAGAGCTCAAGTTTGGCCCTCGTAGCTTAGGTCCATGGTCCATGACTTGGGAGCAGCCGGACGATGACCAGTTTTCATGCTGAAAGATGGTGTGGAAGTGTAGTTCTTCCCCACAAAAAAACCCTAACATACTGGAAGAAGAGGTTGGAGACGCCCCTCCCTTGAGGAGTAAGCAGAAGATGTTACATGTACTTGAAAATCTGCTATTTATGGAGAAAAACCAAGACAGGTTGTGGAGGCTCTGCTGGGCTCCCACTCAGGATGTCTGCCTGGTGTGGTGGCCACGTAGGGACGGTGACTGGGCAGGGCAGATGCTTTGGAGCCAGGAAAGCCTCATAACTTATTGAGTGTAACTTAGAGCATGAGGCTCTGGATGCGGCCTCTCTGCCAGGGCCCAACCCACCAGCGCCAACAGAGCATTTTCTGCCTTTCTGCTTGCACTAAGGTTTCTCTCCATTCTCGTGTTCCACAGACAGCCTGGAGCTGCTGCCGCTGGAGTCCATGGCGTACACCGTGACTCCCACGCTGGCGGGACCCGTTGGCTCCCAGTACTGTGTCTGCAAAGTCGAGTTGTCCATCTGTGGCCAAAACCTTCTGGATAGAGATGTCACTTCCAAATCTGACCCTTTCTGTGTCCTTTTCATGGAAGTCAATGGGAAGTGGGTGGAGGTAAGTCCTGAAGTTGTGTGGATTTCCACCTCCTGTGGTTTGCCTGTGCTGGTGTGCTCCACTACAAGGCTGGTCCTTGTTCCTTCCTGAGAAGAGGTGGAAGCTCTTCTGGTCCTCCTGAGGCTGTGCGTGCAGCACCGATGTTTTAATTATTCTGTGTCCTGCAACCGGTCCTTTCCTTATTGGTGCTTTCTGCTTTGTGATGGGGGTTAGATTTAACTGCAAGTCTCAAAATGCCAACCTCTGGAAAGGCACATGGTGGGGGTGAAAGGATCTTGCCACCTTCAAAGAGGTCCTAGCCCCTTCTCAGTCTCGTGTAAGCTGGGGATGCTTTGGATTTTGGTGCCTGAAATGCTGATCCCATGTGACAGTTAGATGTTGTGAGGTCCCGCTTGCAACGGGGCGTGTTTCTAGGTGAGTCAAGATAAGCTGGTTCTTGGGTCACATAGGAAGCTGGTCTTTGGGTTTCACTTGAAGAGTGGCTCTTTCTAGGGGCCAGGAGTGTGCTGGATGAGGGTCTGGCAGGTCAGTCCAGTGGAAAAACACTATCCTGGGCAGCTTGTGCCCTGAAAACCTGTGGCCTCCTCCAAGGATTATATCAAGGTCATTAGGCTTTAAGCTGGGCATTTCATGGGCTTGTGAGTGGTTGGTTGTGGAGAGGGCAGGACCATGGGACAGGGAAGGAGACTGTTGGGAGGTGGGTGTACGGAGGGGTTGGATCAGGTTAGCTGCAGACAGACAGCAACCAGCTGGCAAATCCTAAGTGAACTCTTTGCAAACATTGGTCTTTCCTCCTTACCAGAAATCTCATAAATACATGCTTCAACTGCCATATTTGATACCAGGAGGCCATGAGAAGAAACTGCAGAGGATCTTGTTATTTTCTTGGTTTCAGAAGCTAGCTCCTTGTAAATGGGAAAGGTAATTCCTACAGGAGGAGAGGAGGGGAGGGATCATGACGTAGACAGTGGGACTGAGTGCACCCTCAGCAAGTTTGCAGATAGACACCAAGCTGAATGGTGCAGTTGAGTTCCTTGAGCAAAGGGATGCCATCCAGAGGCACCTTGACAGGCTGGAGGAGTGGGCCCATGTGAACCTCCTGAAGTTCAACAAGGCCAAGTGCAAAGTGCTGCACCTGGGTCAGGGCAGTCCCCAGTATCAGCACAGGCTGTGAGATGAATGATCAGAGAGCAACCCTTTAGAGAGGGATTTGGGGGTACTGGTGGATGAAAAGCTGGACATGAGCTGGCAATATGCACTCGCAGCCCAGAAAGCCAGCCATATCCTGGGCTGCATCACCAGCAGCATGGCCAGCAGGTCGAGGGAGGTGATTCTGCCCCTCTACTCTGCTCTGGTGAGACCCCACCTGGAGTACTGCATTCAGCTCTGGAGCCCTCAGCACAGGAAAGACATAGACCTGTTGGAGTGGGTCCAGAGGAGGACCATGAAGATGATCAGAGGGCTGGAGCACCTCCCCTGTGAGGAAAGGCTGTGAGAGAGTTGGGGTTGTTCAGCCTGGAGAAGAGAAGGCTCCAGGAAGACCTTATTGCAGCCTTTCAGTACTTAAAGGGGACTTATAAGAAAGATGGAGACAAACGTTTTAGCAGGGCCTGCAGCGATAGGAGAAGGGGTAATGGTTTTAAACTAAAAGAGGATAGATTCAGAATAGATATAAGAAAGAAATTTTTTACAATGAGGGTGGTGAAACACTGGAACAGGTTGTCCAGAGAGGTGGTAGATGCCCCATCCCTGGAAACATTCACGGTCAGGTTGGACGGGGCTCTGAGCAACCTGATCTAGTTGAAGATGTCCCAGCTCACTGCAGGGGGTGGGGTTGGACTAGATGACATTTAAAGGTCCCTTCCAACCCAAACCATTCTGTGGTAGGAATAATTATTCTTCTCACCAGCTTTGGGCATCCCTGCTGCACCAGGACATCCTGCTCAGCAGATGTGCATGGCTGCTTTCAGCCTGTGGGCTGTGGGCACTGAGGCTCTGTGCAGAGGAGCACACTAGCATGCTCCTGCGGCTGGGGGGTGTTATTTTTATTTTCCTTGTATGTCCTAAGGAGCTTAGAGCTGCATTAATTTCCTTTGCCTCCCTACCAACTCCAACACAAGCTTACTCCAGGGCAAGACCCTGCTGATAAAGGTTCTTTAAGGACAGGATGACTGTCCATGGCTGCGCTGTCCCTGCTGATAGGTGAACATGGGATAAATCCGTCCTCTCCAAGACACAAAGAATGCACAAGGAGCCCTTGTGTGTTGTTCGAGCCCTCCACTTCAGCAGGATGAGGCTGCCGCTAACCAGGCTAATGGAATGTGAGGGAATTGACCCTCAGCAGCTGTCTGAATTATTTCATAGCATAAGTAAAACATTGGCTTGATCCCAAAAGCTTGCTTCCCAGCATACCCACCAACTGGATGTGTATTCCTTTGAAAATCCCCCTCCTGCAGGGAAGGGGCACAGAGGTATGTCTCCCTGCTGCAAGCCGCGTTGGGGACTGGGTGTGTGCGTGCTGCTGGCACCATGGTTTGTCCAGAGATGCCCAAATTGGCTTTGAGCAGCATGACCTTGGTCATCACCAGCAGTGCTGCTGCAATGGCAAGAGATCTCACTTGGGTGGGTCTCCCAGGCAGATGCATGTCTCAGGCTGGTTTTGCAGTCTGGGTGTGCACAAAGTGGACTGGGAACTCCTAAGGATGGTTTTCCTGGTGCTTTATTGACTGTTCAGCATCTCATGTGGAGAAACTATAGTTGTTGTCTCCTTCTGCGGCAGTTTGAGTTGGGCAAGGTGCCACCTGTGATAAAATTGGTGTTGTGAATCTAAACTCCAGAGTCAGTGCAAGAGCATTTAGTTCTGTGCCTAAGAAAAACCTTTTGGCCACAGGAGGAAAGACTCTGGGCTAAAATGCCTGCAGAAACAAATGGGGATTTAATTTTATAACTGCACTTGTAGATAGCGTAAGACCTCTTTTCAGTTGGTCTGGGAGGGAGCAGAGCATGGGGCTGTGATGGATGGATACAGGCACCAGTGTTGGATGCAGCACAAAATGAGCAGCCAAAGGGTATTAAATCATGTAAGCCAAACAAGAATTGTCCCAATTCCTGGGAAATTAGGTGGTCTCATTTTTCAGATACTTGGACTAGCTGGGCAGCCTTTGAGCGCTTGGCCAAGGAGCTGGTGAATCAATGGGCATCACCTAAGCTGATGTCCTGTAGCTGATCTCCTCATTGTCAGTGGGGAGGGTGTAGGGGCAAACCTCACCTTACCATGGTCTGCAATTAACTTTGCTCAGCAGCCTGGATGAGACTAATGAGCTTTCCAGCCTTGATAGGTGTCATCTGTTTGACCTGATTGTACTTTTCAGGAATTTCTCTTTCTGTCAGTAATGCCTCAGTCCAGTAGTTTTGATTCCAAAGCTTCTTTTACAATACAAATATGTGATGTTTTTTTGTTTTGTTTTGTTTTTTTTCCTCTGCTATTTTTAGCTTATTTTTAATTGGCACAATAGGTACCGGACGTCAGCCTTGAGCGGCAGACTGCTTGGCGCTCTGCTGCTGTGGTTTCAGCGGAGGTCAGCATGTTGTGCGAGCTGACACGTGGTGTGGTGTGCTTGCATGCCATGGAGCTGGCCCCGGTCCACTGGCACGCCGGGGGCACAGCTGGCACCAAGATCCTCCCGCACCCACATATGGCAGTAGTGGTGCATGGGTTTGGTCTGTGGCTGGGTGCTGGGGAGGGCCAGGAGAGGTGGGCTTGCCCACAAGAGCCTCATTGTATGGGCCACTTGGTGGACCCTTGGCAGCTCATGCCACCATGGTTCAGAGCTTCCCCGGGGGTGCCCACATTGTCCTGCATGGATTTTGGCCATGCAGACGTGCCCCTTGCCCTAAGATGAACTGCTTTCCCATCTGAAAGCGGTGGCCTTAATAACATAGCTGAAATGTAGGGGGCATGATAGGGACAGCAGCAGCTCAGCAGCATCCCACAACACTGCCCCTGCATCCTCTGCACTGGGTTAGCGACACGTCCCGACTGTCAGACCTGGTTTAGGACGTGGGTCTCCTCCTCCAGGACCAGCCCCAGCCATGGTGGTGCCAGCATCTGAGCTGGGAGGTGGGGCTGAGGCACCAGCTGATGCCAACAGAAAGGTTTCTGCTCACTGTTCTTGCTAGCTGTCACATTTGTTCCCAAATACAATTATTTTGTCTCACTGAGCTTAATAAGAATTAAAAAAAAAATCTTTGTGAATCAGCCTTGGAGGGGGTGGGGGAGGCAGGGACAATAAACCACAGGCTGAGAAGTGACAGGAAGATGGGTGATGTTTAAATGTTCTGCCCGATGATGTCATCTCACAGGAGCCATGAAAGACCTGGCCTGTGATGCCAGGAGCAGGAACACATGACTCAGCCGTGCCGCTGCCTTTGTGCCACTCTGAGTCATCCTGCCGGCCCTGTGCCTTCCGCACGAGCTTTCCTTGGCACTTGGGAGAGCAGTGTTGGAGCATCAAGCATCTCCATGTGCTGGGGATGCTTGAAGGTCTCTAGCCAACCTCCCTTTGGATGCTGGAGGACTCTCTGTCTGCGTTCATTGAACACAAGGGCTGTCATTGGAGATGATTTCCCAGTTTCATGCTTGATTTGTAGAATTAAGACTCTTATCCAAACAGAAATCTTTAATTAGGCTGCTTGCCTCTTAAAAACCCTTGTGCTTCCCTGCTCTTGAGTGGTAAAGCCACCTCTGCTCTTTACAGGGAATGCAGATGTGTAAGCCTCGGGGACAAAGGGGAAGGCAGGAGCCGATGACATGCTTGTCTCCTGATGGAAGTGGCGTGAAGAGGCCTTGTATGTGATGGTCACTGTCAAGGTGACCGGTGCTGCATCATATCAAAGACCAAACCATGTGAAGCAAGCAGCTGGGCCTTGTGATTTTATTGTGCTTCACACTGACAATAGGCAGGAGATTAAATACTCGGTTTAATCTGGGTGTTGAAGGAAGCCCCATCACTCTGGAGGGTTAGCTCAAGACACGTTGGCTGGGTTTCTCTTCCGCTTCCCTGGGCTACCCCTTCCAGGGCAAAGCTGGAGATGGGACCTCAAGTCATCTCCTTCAAACTAGCTCCTGGGAGAGGGAGGACTGATTTACCTTGGTCCCCAGCTTCCCAGTAGTTCAGAGAACATGGAAGGAGCTAAAATGCACCTCTGTTGCCTGCACAGTCTCATCTCCTAGGCTTGCAAGGGGATTTGCCTGTGTTGTGCTGCTGAAATAAGGTAGAGCTCATGGATGCTCACTGCTCCTGGTCCATCACATCTCCAAGCAGATGTTTGGGGTCCTTCTGTATGGGATGGCAGCAGAGAAGGAAGGATCTGCATGAAGCTGCATGGCCCTGGCCAGCTTACAGCCCACTGGTGTTGATGTGTCTGATTCCCCGGAGTGCAGCAGGTGGCTATTCTGGGAACACAGCATTTACTTTAGTTGTTTCTTGGCAGTTAAGACAGACTAAGCAACCAACTTCAAAAAACACTGTGATAGTTGGTATATATAGCAAACTCACCACATTTGCACTCAGTCCCTCCAAAACCTGCCTCCTGTGCTGAATGAGTTTCTTTGGGACTAAGGTATGTGTTTGCTTTTTGGTTTTTTTTTGCCTTTTTTTTGGCTTTTTTGCACTCTGCCTTACTTATTCTTGGCTCCACAGCAATGGCAGACATCCCACCGTCCTGCAGCCCAGCGCTGCTGGGGGATGCTGGCACAGGGGCTGATTTCTGCAGAGTTCTTGCCCTGGGATGCGCAGGCAACTCAGCCTTGCCCAGAACCAGGTGTCCTGGCTGCAAGATGAGGCAGGATGCTAGCCGGGCCCACAGCATGGCCAGAGGCTCCATGCTTTCCCGCAGGCAGGTAGGATGGTCTTTCCAGGCACCGAGGGCAGCAGCTTTTGATAAAATTGCGCTGGTGAGCCTTTCCTTCTTTTTTAATAGCCCCTGTTACCATATCCTGGGATAACAGGGTGATGTGGCAAAAGGCCGATGCTGCCAGCTCCTCTGCCAGCTCTGGTGGGCACGTGGCTATTCCAGCTCGGATGCTCAGAGCCATCAGTGCTTCCTGTGGGGCTGTGTGGGCAGGATGCCCTTCACCAAACTGGCTGCCACCTCTTATGATATCAATACTATATCAATAGCTGCTCTCCTGACAAAGCTCCTACTTGGTTTGCTTGCTGGAGGGTTTTCCCCCAGGCCGCGGGTGTTTGTTTCTTGTTCAGCACTCAGGCTGTGCCGCCAGCATCCTTTCTGCCCGTTTTAGCTTCATAAGGGTATGTTGCATGTTGGGCTCCAAACTTGCCCTTTCCCGGTGCCTCTCAGGATGGATGACGGCCTGGTGGGTATGATGGGTCCTGACATTAGAGTTCAGACCCTCCTTGGCCATTGACTTCCAGAAGCAAATACACCACCTTTTTTTGGCCTCTTTTTCCCAGTTTCTGACACTTCGGCTAAAATTGCGGGTTGCTGTGTCTGTGCGAGCCTGTGCCAGGAGCCTGGCTGGTGCTGCCATCCTCCCAGCCCTCCTGCAGTCTGAATTACAGGGTCTGGGATTGAAGCCCCATTTCCAGAGGTCAGTGTCCTGGGATCACCAGCGTGGCTGTCCCTGGGATTTTTTTTTTGGCTCATGCAAGGCTTTCTGTCCACCTGTGCCATGCTGCGTCGTAAACCCACACTTCCACTGGCTGCCTGCCAAGTTTCCTCTGCTCTTATCGCTGCTCTTGGCTGCGGGATGCTGCATACTGCTGTGGTGCTTCTCCTACAACAGTGGGTTCCCTACGTGCCTTCCAGTTCCCATCATCCTCTGTGCACTTGCCCTTCCAAGCCACCAGAGATATCATTTCTTCCAGCTTGCTCGCAATACCTCAGGGTGACAAAATCTATTGAAGTCTTGCGTTCTGGGTCCTTCCAGCCTCTTGTTTCTCCCTTGTTTCTTGATGAAATCTATGAAAAATGGCCTGCAGTGATTTTTTTTCTCTTTTTTTTTTTCCATTGGAAGGCCAAGAAAGAAGAAACCACATGAATGTTTTCGTTTGAGGTCTAGAGGGAAATGCTAGAGGGTTGCTGTTCTGGCTCATGACACTTTTTCTTTTTGCTTGTCCTTGCTGTTAGCTGCACAGCCTGAAAGAAACAGGTTTGGCATTACAGCTGTGAGTGTCTGGTTGAGGACTGGAGGTGTGTGAGAGCATCATTTCCTGGGAGAACAGGGGTTAGAAGCCAGCAAAGACTCTGGCTTCAATGAGCCTTGAGTCTACACCAAGGCTTGGCTGGGTGGGCACTCCTGTCCTGGCTGTTGGCTGGGGTGGGCTTGTACAGCCCCGTGCACCCCGTCCTCGGGGATGCAACTCTCTGCATGAAGTGCCATTACTTGTTTAGATGGGTCCCACCTTGCATACACTGGGTATTACAGCCTGCATTGAGGGATAGCTCTGCTGAATGCCTGGTGCTCTCACTCTCTGATGGTCACTGCAGGGTTTCTGGGTGTCTCTGGCTGAAGTCAGAGAAGATACATGGCAGTGACAAAGATGCAAGATGCACATGCCTAAATGCCTATTTTTTTTTTCTTTGCAGCTTGACAGGACAGAGACAGCCGTGAACAATCTCAACCCAGCTTTCGCCAAGAAGTTCATCATCGACTACCACTTTGAAGAAGTGCAGAAGCTCAAGTTTGCCCTGTTTGACCAGGACAAGTCGAGCATGCAGCTGTATGAGCATGACTTCCTGGGTGAATTCTCCTGCACGCTGGGCATGGTGAGTCTCTGAGGTCCCTGCAGCTCGCTGTCCTCCAGCAAAGGGACCCCAAATCACACCACCCACAGGGACATGGTGGGATTAGAGCTGCTACTCTTATCTACTGTAAAGTTTGCTGGGTCTTTCCTGGCAAAACTAATTTAATTTGCTTGTCACACTTCAGCTGTTGAGGTTGATCATGTTAGGGCTGTTGCCTACTTGCCCAAATCTAAGCTAGTCATAGTGTGGGCTTCTGCTGGTGCCTGCAGAGAGACATCAATGGGAAGTTTTTGGAGGTACCTGTATTTTACCATGGGTTATGGTAAGAGCCCTGATGACCATCTTGGATTTGGACTTGGGTATCCCAGATGTTTTTCCAGATGTTTAAAGTTAGGATGCATTGTGGTTTACCTTTTTATCTCAGTTTTGGTTTTCCTTTTTTTTTCCCCCCAAAGCTTTATCCATTGCTGTTGTGTAGCAAATCATCTCTCCTACTTTAGCACGTTGGTGCAGGAATGTGTCTTCTGCTCTTCCTGTGGAAAAGCTTTGGGACACAATGCAATTTATAAGCCTTTGGAAAGTCTTTGCCTTCATGAGCTCAGACCCTGTTAGAAGTTGGCAGCTACATTCTCCAAACGTCTTTGTCCTCTGAGCTTGCTCTGACTCAGAGGCAAGGAATGAGGGGGATTTTTTCAGTTCTTTTGCAGCATCCGGCTGCTCGAGGCTGCTGTGGTACCTGGCACAAGCACAGGGGCTGGGAGAAACTCTCTCTGTTGTGCTTGATGCTGGGAACCAGGAGGAAGAAGACACTGTAATAGGTGGGTCAGCATGGACAGCCAGCCCGAGGTGTTCAGGGATGCTCATGAGCGTGATTGCTTTATTACACAGACTGCAATATGGCACTACACTTGGCAAGGGGGCCCGAGTGATGTTACCATGGCCAACTCAAGAGCTTGACGTATTAGAAGAGCACTGACATTTACAGAGTTTGATGTTTAATGTCTGGGTTTTTGGAAGTGCTCTGTGATGACCTAATTCTACTCCTGCAGAAGTTAAGAGACAGTGCAGGCAACAGCCCAGGATGGCGTTCAGTGATGTAGACCAAACCCATCCTTTACTGTTAGTTCAGTTGCTGAAATGCAGCAACCTCTGGTGTGGGGCAGTTCAGCAATGCTCCTTGTGAAGGTCATGGTCTTGACGGAAGCTGCAAGCACAGAATTTATGGACATAAGGAAACAGAGCTGAAACCTTGCTGTTCCTAAATGTGGCACTGCAGAAGTCCAGGGCTCTGCAGGCTCATGCCGGAGAGGAACGTTATCTGTATGCACTGGGGAGAAAGGTGGACCCTCCTGCTTGTTGGGTCTCCCAGAAGAGCTCAACCCTTTCTGGTGCTTTGAAAGCTGATTAGCTCAGAGCATGAGACTGGACAGGCCATCCTGGGGCTGTGGTAATGGTGAGGACTGGGCAGCTGTTGGCAGGTCTCACATCTAAGGTGCTTGCTCAGAACAGTTGATAGTTTAGCCATGGTGGCTCACGGGCATGGTATAACTACCTGCTGTGTCTTTAGGCATAGCTGGTGGGCTTAGTCCATCAGAAAAAAGAGAGCTCTGAACTTCTGTAATTTCATGCAAGTATTTACACTCTGCAAAAGAGAACTTGGGTTATGTGCATGCCCAGTTTTTGATGAGTTTTTGCAGCACTTCCCATGTGAGCTTCTTGGTGACTTTTAGTCCACAGCAAGACACCAGCTTGGAATGGAGGGATCTTCTCATTTTCCTTTTTTCCCTGAAATTCTCTGTTAGCCTTCTCTCCCTGTGGCCAGCATGGGCTTGCAGCACAGCCCAATCACAGGGCAGAGGTGGACTGGAGAGGTAGCACATGCCCAAGGGTGCCTGGTGAGGAGGGGGTGAAACAGGGCAGATGGGGGCTTGTGGGTTCAGCCACCCTGCTGTGGGTTTTCTGATGTCTAGATTTTGTCTGGTGAGATGTTTCCATAAGCCTGCCCAGTTTTGAGGCATGAGCAGCTCTTAGAAGGGAAGGAGAGCAGCCGTGGGCAGCAACAACAGCACAGTGAGCATCTGACTTTTCAATTTTGAGTTTGCATCTGAGCCCTGGCAGATTAGCCAGATTATTTTACTGCAGCTAATTAGGTCTGTGGTAAGATTTAAAAGGCTGGCTGGATCATTTGTGGGTCTGTAATGACCTCTGCGGCCAAACGAAATGTAATAGGGATCAAATTGCAGGCTGGAGGGTGTCCGTGGTTTCTGCTAGCCAGGGTTGTGAAGAGATTTTGCCTTCTTTTGCATGGCATGGCACAAACATCTTGTTACGCTGGCTTGTCATTCCTATGCATTTATGGATCAAAAGCACCAGGCTGGCTAGCCACAATGGGAAAGGGTTTTGGCCTTGAAATTGCAAGAATCATAGGATCACAGAATGGTTTGGGTTGGAAGGGACCTTTAAATGTCATCTAGTCCAACCCCACCCCCTGCAGTGAGCCGGGACATCTTCAACTAGATCAGGTTGCTCAGAGCCCCGTCCAACCTGACCGTGAATGTTTCCAGGGATGGGGCATCTACCACCTCTCTGGGCAACCTGTTCCAGTGTTTCACCACCCTCATCGTAAAAAATTTCTTTCTTATATCTATTCTGAATCTATCCTTTTTTAGTTTAAAACCATTACCCCTTCTCCTATCGCTGCAGGCCCTGCTAAAAAGACTATCCCCATCTTTCTTATAAGTCCCCTTTAAGTACTGAAAGGCTGCAATAAGGTCTCCCTGGAGGGAGGAGAACATTTCTGGGGAGCAATGGGAGGAATCCAAGCATGGCTGGGTCTCTTGGATGGCAGGAGCAACAAGTTAAGCCATTTCATTGTGTGGTTTTTTAAATTATTATTGTTATTTTCTGCCTGTGTGATGTAGGACCAAAGGTGGAGGCGGAAGGATGGATGGGACTGCACTTTTTAAACTGCAACCCCTAGGTCTCAAAGGAGTTCCCACTAGGTATGGGAGCAGCACGCAGCTACTTCCAGCAGGTTGCTGGACCCCCATGGTGGGGTCTGCGCCTTGTGGGGAAAACTTACGGGATCCCCAGATCTGAAGGCAATCAAAACTCAGTGAGCTAGGAAAAAATCTAAAGCGGTTTAATTCAGCTCCCAGATCATCCTGTCTGTCCTCTTACAAGCCAGAAGTGAAGGGGGGGGACACATGCCTTTGAGGAGTGCTGATCTCTGTCCTTTGCTGGAAGCAGGGGGTCCAGGATGGTGCTGGAGGAGAGCATCTGGCTTGTAATCAGGATTTGTCCATGGAAACATGGCCTGAAAGCAAGTTTCTGGCAGGGGTCATGTTAGAAGTATTTTAAATGGGGTTTGAAAGGCTGAGTTGTGATTTTGCTGGGAACAAATCATGGTCCTTCGGCTGTGTGAGGTCCCACTGACCTGCTCCACACAAAGAGCTGGTCTCTGGGTTCAACAGCAGATGATGCTTCAG
Source organism: Nipponia nippon (assembly GCF_047370975.1). Lineage (NCBI taxonomy): Eukaryota > Metazoa > Chordata > Aves > Pelecaniformes > Threskiornithidae > Nipponia > Nipponia nippon. The sequence goes on from NW_028262391.1 coordinate 31,139,814, forward strand.
CCTCTTGTGCCATTGCTGCTCTGCACTGTTCAGCTGCTGCCCTGCGCCCCATGGACTCGGGTGACAGTGGTGATATTCACAGCATCATGGTCATCCCTGAATATATCTTTCTTCTACTGTTGTGAATGCTTAATCTGAATTAACTAACATGAGCAATGATCAGTTGCTTATGAGTCTGCTTTTGATCAATCATGACTTTATTTTCTTTGGCTTCTCTAGATCGTCTCCAGCAAGAAAATAACAAGGACTCTCCTTTTGGGGAATGGCAAGCCAGCTGGGAAAGGGATGATAACGGTACGGTTACTCCTTTATGTTACCTGCTGAGTGTGTAAAGACGGATAATAACCTGGGGGCGATGCAGGACACTCACCTGGGGTCCAGGAGGCTGGGGCTTATATCATGAACATTTTTCCCTTTGCCTCCCATTTTCCTGCCCACTTTGGTCTGTTTGGAGGATGATTCATTTGCGGCAGGGACCATCTTGCCTGGTACCCAGCACAGTGAGTCTTCAACCTCTGCTTCAGTCTCTGAAATAAGAAAAACCTCAATCTGGAGAAGTACAAAGTAAATCTATGCTGCTGTTGTTTGTTATCTGGTACAACATGCCTGCTCAGCCCTCCCTGGAGCAGCGGGAGGTAAGAGAGCTGATTCCTTTGCCTGCGATGGGTGGTTTTGTTTGTAGGAAGAGGATGGGAGCTATGCCGTAGCAACAACTCTCATAGCAACAACCGCTGCTCCCAATGCAGACCCCTTCGGGCAGTGGCCTTCCCGCTGCGGATGTCTTTAGTGATGTTTTTTTTTAAAAAGAAAAGACTAAATTTAGGTGCGTTTCCCTCCTGCCACATCTCCCATCCTTTTTGGATCTCTTTTGTGTTACGAGTTTTGTGAGACGCAGCCGGGCAGCAAAGGTGTGGAAGAAAAGGCCAGCAAGGAGTTAAACTTCCATCAGGTTTAAAAGCACTGGAAGGGTTTAAAAGCCCAGGACCTGGCTGCTGCATGGGCATCTCCATCGCTGTTTTCTCTTGAGGCTGGGAAAATGCTGCCAACTTTTCTCTCTTAATTGCTGCAGTTTTAGTCTTTAAACGCAAGAGGAAAAGCTGCAGTGAAGTTTACAAGCAGTGCCTGATGCTGTGTGCCGTCCCCGAGGAGCAGGCTCTTGTCACCCCGTCCAACACTTGAATGGGAAGAGCTGGACCAGATGAAAAGTTTCCAGTCAGGTTCAAAGGTTACACACTTTAAAAAAGGGAAGGTCCTGATCTGTCACTAACGTGTCATTAAAAATCAAAGGGTCTGAGACATCTGCTTTGTTTTGTACCATTGATGCAATTTTCTGATCAGGTGGTTTTTTTGCCCTGGCTTGGTGATGACAACAGGGTCATGTGTGGTGGGCACCTTTCCTCACTGCTTGGCATGGCGCTGGAGCCCAGGCTATGGACACCAACCAAGGAGCAGGCTTCTGCTTTGGACTCGCTCATATAAAACATGGAGTTTGGAGCCAAACCCTGCCTTCCTCACCCCCATCCCTTTCAATTTTGCCCAAGCATCCTTTTTCTTAACTGAGATCCCAGAGGGGCGAATGCAACAGAAGAACCTTGGCTGGATGGACAGGATTGCATGGGTGTCCCTAGGTTTGAAGAGATGGGGAAAATCCCAAAGCGAGCCACTGTGTTTGTAGAAATTAATCCTGAGATCTTGCCGCATGCCTCTGCCAGGCATAGTGATGGGGATGTTGTTATTGTCTGCACTGGCCAAGAGAAAATGCCACCAGCAGCCTGTGGCAGTGTGGCACAAGGACGTACCTGGATTGTCTGCATGGTCTGGCTTTTATGTAGCCTCCAGTGAGCCCTAAAATGCTGGACACCAACTGGGCGTGCTTTTGTGGGTATCAGCAAAGGGCAAATTTCATCTGCTTCCCTACAGCTCCTCTTCCTCATGCTGATTTTGGAGACCATGCATGCCCACTGAGGACTAGGTAGGAGAGAAAACCAATGCTGTGGCTTTGCAATAGGGAACTTCTGACTTCACAACTATACGGGGCAGAGGGGAAAATTTGGTTTTTCATGTGGTGAACACATCCTCTGTGGACCAAAGAGCGGTGTCCTTCCTGGAAAGGCTGGGAGGTTGTTGGGGAGCTGTGGCTTGTCTCCTCACTCAGCTGCCCAGGCAGATTCAGAAGCTGCATCTCTGCCTCCTCGTCTCTGCAAACTCCCTGCTCTCCTAAGTGCCAATAACCCTCTGATTGCTTGTTCTGCAGAAAATTGTTCCCTTGATTTCTGCAAGTTTTTCTAAAAGCTTTGCTGTAATTACGCTGTGTATCTCCAGTGAAGGACAGCCTCCTTGTGAGAGCCATCAAATGGCCGTGCTTGGGAGCACCGTGTGTGAGGAAAATGTCCATGCTGTGCTCCTGGCCATGCCCGAGGAGGATGCTGTGGCTGGGGATGCCGGGGGACAGCTCAGCCTGCCTGGGGGAGCGGAGGAGGGAGAGGTGGGGAGCAGATGCTTGGGCAGGACACAGCCTTGAGGAAAAAAATACAAGTGATTCAGAAAACGGCTGGTAACAGAAGTGAATAAATGTGTTTTTTTGTTATAAACATTCCCTTTCTTAAAATATCAAGAGAGTCGTTAGACCACGTTCCAGACAAAACCGGCCCACTGGTGGTTGGCAGCCAAAGCCCTTCTAGAGCGTATGTGAATAAAGTCTCTTAAACTGCAGTAATCCAAGCTGCACTCCTGCCTGCTGTAGCTCCTCAGGCACAACAACAGAGTTTTCATCCTTGGCACTGTCTTGTTGAGTGATTGTGCAGAGACGTGGCTCGAGTCCTTGGTGCCGCTGGCATCTCCCCCAAGGGATGGGGCAACTGCTTTTTGCCATGCCCAGCCTGGGACATGGCGGACAAGGTGGCACATCTTGCTGGCCCGGGTTTTTATGGCTCCTGCTTCCTCTTGGCTTGGTCCTTGAAGGCTTCATCAGGTCCTGGCACATGAAAAACCACCTGAGACCAGCTCAGGTGTGACACCCAAGAAAGGGGATGAGTTTGTCCCTGGAAGCTTTGTTTTAGATCTGATGGCACGGGGGAAGGAGGCTGCTCGGGGTGTCCTGGCACCTCATTCTCCCTTCAGGTTGTCCATTCAAGAGGCTTAATTGCACCTGTTGACTCCCAGCCCTGCAAATGAGTGTGTTTCATGTGGACCCAGCCCCAACAATGAGGCTGCAGAGGTCGGTGGGTGTCATGGGGGGTCCAGCTGCAGCACCAGCATTGTAGCTGATAGCCTGCTATAAAAACATATCGTATTTGTTTTAAAGCTGGTGTGTCACTGCCTTGGCGCAGGGTAAATGGCAATGCCCTTCAAGGGGAAGTTTGGGCTTTTTCTCCACCCTTCTCCATTCCAGAGAGAAGCTGGGAAGTATACTTTGGTCCCAAATTGATCTGCAAAGGTAAAATCAGTTTAATTCCTCAATAGTGAAATACTGTGTGCATTAGATCATCCAGTCTCTTAGCTGGGAAATGGGTTTTGCAGTTGTGCAGGTATCTTCAGAGTGCACATCCTCAGGGTCTGGATTCTCCTCTGGCTTGGTGTTCACCTTCTTTTCCTGCTGAAAATGAATGCAGCCTTCCCTTGTCTTTCAGATAGCTGCCCAAGAGCTCTCGGATAACAGGGTGATTACTCTGAGCATGGCTGGCAGAAAACTGGATAAAAAGGTGAGTGGAGCTGTGTCTGGGGGATGCAGTGTTAAACTTCTGTCCTTCGTAGGCTAAGGGATCTAAAGAAATCTCTGCTTTTGGTTATAGCAGTGACAGAAAATAATCCTACTGGAGAAAGCACTAGGGTGAGCCTGGAGGAGGTTCAAGTCCTGGCAGTGCCACTGGCTTCTGGGTACGCCTGTGCCTCAGTTTCCCTGTTGTCATGGTATTGCTTTCTTCATCATGCACTTTGAGATGGGAAGATTACATGTGGCACAGGATCTGTGTACTACTATGTCTTAAAGACAGTAGATTTACTACTTCAGTGGCTGTCGTTTGGAAATGTCTCCTGATGAAGCTGGAAGTTTTGATGCCCCTTGAACCCTTATCTCAGAAGTGCTGAAAGCTCCTGACCCCGCACCTTCACCCCTCTGGAAATGGAGTGAACATCTGCTTGTATATCAAACAGTAGGGCCCGTCTTTTCCGAGGAAGAAGTGTTGACCTCACAGACGCAGGTAATGCAGGAGTTTTGCTTTGGATATGATATGTAGGAAACCATGAGCCTTTCCTGAACAAAGCCATCTGACCTTATTTACCAGGCAACCAGAGCGGTTCCTCTTAAACCAGTGCTGTTGCTAAGCGATGGATAGGAATATTATTTTTTCCTTCTTCCTAGTCTCTCTGGAGCTTGAGTATTGGCAGGATGTCCCTCAGTTTTCAAACCAGAGTAAAGCAAGCATCCAGGCAGAAGGGTATTTGCTGGGGCAGAAGACGTGGTTTGTCCAGTCCCGTTGTCCAAATTGGATGGATGCCTGGTTTATCCAAGTGTTTTTCCCACCTGTTGGGAACGGCTGTTTTCTCACCCTCCTGCTTACCCTGCCTAGTGCAAGGAGCCAAATGACCCTGTTAAGAAATTCCCAAATAACTCTATATTTCAGAAATGGGCTGGAAGATGTCCTTGAGCTGGTGGCTTCCTCTGAGATGTGGCCGAGGGTCAACCTCATGCATGTCAATGAAGACATCCCTAATGCAACAGTTTTCTTTCAGCGCCCCAAGAAAAAGCCTCTGCTCCCTTGCAAAGCAAGGGATGGGATTTCACAGAAGGCTTGGTGCCCTTCCTTCATGCTTCAGGGTCCCTTTGCAGCTGTGGCCATTGTGAAGAGCAGGGCCAAGGACCTGGGTCCTCCCTGCAGCACTAGTACCTCAGGCATAGAGCCGCTTGTTGTATCGGCAACTTCATTGTTGGTATCACTTGCTCCACGGGCAGGAGTTGCCTTTCTAATCTGGTTTGCCACCAAGTTCCTCTACCAGGTTATGCAAAAGTGACATCTTTTGATATTCAGCTAGGACATGATACCTGTGCCTTCAGACCCACAGTCAAGGTACGGAAATTCAAAATCTACCTGGTTACACTGGGATAAGGACGGTGAATAATCCTGTTCTTTCTGGGTCTCTCTCTAGTTTATCAATAGGTATCAGCAGAAAGCTCCTTTCTCGGTGACTGCCTGCCGTCACCAGTAGCTAACGAGGTTTCTTTGCCAATTCCCACAACACAGCACAGCGTTGCAGCACTCAAAGTCCTGCTTATGGACAAAGGATGTTCATGTCACTTCACGCAAATTAAAATGGTCTCTGAACAAGGACATTGGATGAAACAATATTTTTGGGTCATTATTGGTCATGGATGAAATACAACTGTGAAAGCCGGGTAAAATTCATTTAAGCTTAGGAAAGACAGTGGAGAAGTGGCTAAGCAAAAAACCACAAGGTTAAGGCTGCAGCCTGGGGGGGCAACACCCTCCTGCACTACGCAGCACATAGCTGGGGAGCACGGACAGAGGCTTGGACTTCATGTGAAGGGAGCAGATCTCACAGGATTTCATGGTGGGGCCATGGGATCATCTTGCTGCACATACCGAGCTGAAGCTGCAACCATCCCTTGCTGGCAGCTGTGCCGCAAACCCAGCCTGGAGCTGTGCTCGGCCCCAGGCAGTTTCTTCTGCCATGACCATCCTTGAGGCTGGAACCTTTCTCAGGCTGCGGGCATGTCCTTCTCCCCATCACACGTCCATGGCTTCTCCACCCACGGCTCACTACCTTGCTTTAAATGCCAAAGCTGCACAGCGGGAGCATGTCAGCAACAGAACCAGCCTGAGGCTCTTGTACCTTATGTCAGATCAACTCTTGGGAGAGTTGTTTTAAGAAAAAATATCTTGCAGAAGAGGATACCTCTTTTCACCTGGGACCAGCCTTGATGAACTCTGCCCCAGAGCCGTGTGTGCCACCGCAGCTGTGGGGATGGCAGGAGGGCAGTGGTGCTTTGGCACAGCTGGGGGAGAGCAAGTGCTGCAAGCCAGCATTGGTGCTGTAAGCTGTGGTTTGGGGAGCTGCATCTGGTGGAAGTGCCACCTCCGCCCTCCTTGTCCATGATATGCAAGGACCAGTTTGTATGATTTAGATTCTTGGACCAGTTTGCAGATTGATCTGGTCTGCTGAGCTCCTTTGGTTGCTCAGTTTCCATCTCCCACCAGGCTTGCAGGGGTGAGATGTTTGTGGTTTTGATGTTTTAAAATAGCAGCCTACAGTCCTGTGGCTTGGAGGCATCTCCCACCCTGCTTTGAATGGAGCAAGGCTGACTGGACTTGCAAACCGGGCTGCTCCACATGGGATGGCAGCAGACATCCTTCAAAGCTCCCTGCTGTCATCTGAGCCGGTGCCTCCACTAACCCACGCTGGGTTGGCGCTGACGAAACCGCGTCAGGTTGCAGGTTGAGCCTGCCTAGGCAGGGTCAGGTACCCACTGGTGGTTCTTTAATCCATCAGGGAAGCTTGAAAGAGCCACGTCCAGGCTGTGGGTGAGCAGGTTCAGAGCTGTGCCATAAGCGTAATCCTGCAGAAAGAATGGCTGGTTTTCTCTCCTACAAACATGTGAAAAAGGGTAGGAGAAAAATAGCCTCATCTCATAAAATAGCCTCATCTCATCCCTGTGAGCCTTTATGGTCTGCTCTTCTGGCAGAAGAATTTTGACTGAAGCAGCTTATAGTTTCTCCAAGCCAAAACACTTTGCAGTGATTTACTTTTCTGGCTGGCTCTGGAAACAGGATTTATATAGAAACGTTAATGGGTTTTCTGCTGGGGCATCACTACAGCCTGTGTCCATCCCAGCTGCCACCTCCCAGGCTGGCTGTGGACAGGGGATCCTGGGACGTCCATGCTTCCTCCTCCTCCATGAGCAGTCCCCTGCATCCCCACCACATCACTTGGAAGCCCAAAAAGCTCCTGTTCAAACCTGTAATAAGTTCCTCCAGCTCTTTGCAGGACTCAGGCAGCTACCTCCCTCTGGGAGGAAAACCCAGCTGAAATGGCTTGAGTTCTCAGTAAATAATTTGGAATATTTTGGGCTTGGTTTCTTGTTAGCCACTTCTTAGTTTTTCTGAATGGGAATTAAGTTCTGCTTAGAAATGCTGGAGTTTCCCTGTGTTGGTGCCACCAGCACTGCCCTCCTCTCCAGGCTGTGGGTGCCCCGAAGTAGCCCCCATGCCAACACCCAGCAGGGACGTGTGTGTATGTGTACATATTTCTCATAAACCAGCAGCCCTTTATCGCGGGAATATCTGAGGAGATGCTGGCAGGAAAGGCAGTATACACTGACTCCGGGCTGCGTATCTCGGAGGGTGTTACATGATCCCTGTCAACACCAGGGCAGCTTGCTCCTTAAAGATTTCCTCTGCTTAGGCTTTACCACTGTGTGTAGGAGGGTGGTTTTTTTTTCCTTTTTCCCCCAAGACAGTCATGCACTTCATAATTCTGTTTTTCTTTTGAAGCTTTGGATGTTTTTCCAAGCCCAAACACAGCTGCCTCCCAGCTTGGGTTGTTTTCTGTGGTATCTGTGTCCAGAGAGCTCACCAGGTGGCAGGCGCCCGCTGGCAAATCCCATGGGCACATGCCGGGGTGCTGACTTGCCCTCCGCATCAGTGCCGAAATGTGGTGCGAACATCAATGGAATTCACGTGACCAGGACACGGAGGGGTGGCAGGGCGCTGGCCGTGGGTCCTGCCAGTTTGCCAGCGTGCTTGAGCCAGTCTCATGAGGACATGAGGGTGTCTGCAGAGTTGGACAGGAAAGGGGTCTGTGCCTCCTTGGCACTGCTGGGGAAGGAGATCTCTCTTGGACCGTCTGTTGCTGCTTGCAGAGCACCGTGTGACCCATCCCGTTCTTCTCTCCCAGGACCTGTTTGGAAAGTCAGACCCTTTCTTGGAGTTTCATAAACCAGGTGATGATGGGAAATGGATGCTTGTCCACAGAACGGAGGTGAGTGCAACTCTAACCTAAGTTGCTGAGACACCACCATCCTTACATCAGCTCCTCTTGGCCTTTATGGCATTATCTCATCAATCACCCATAAAGCAGGGTGGGATCCAGGGATTTCAAAACCTCACGGCTGCCTTCACTGTGTCCAGTTGAGGCTGCTGGACTCCAGCAGCTGAAGATTTACTGAGGCCAGTAAGGTCTTGAGATCTTTTCTGTACTGCTCACTACTGTATCTACCAAGCAGAGAGGCAGATGGTCTTTTAACCTGTGTTAACCTCCTGGCTCAGCCTGGGCATGGGCTGTGCCCTGGACCACTCACCCTCCCCATGCAGGAGCAGCGGGATGAGCTGCGACCCAGGGAGATGGTGGAGAGAGGTGGTGGGAGGTGGCCCAGGGAGTGGTAGTGGGGGAAGGTTAAAACGAGCATTTGCCAGATCCTCAGCTAACCTGGGAGAGTGCTCAGGCATCTCCAGCTTCAGTGCGAGAGCACTCGGGCTCGTGTCTAATGGAGCCAGAGCCCTGGCCGGGGAGGCAGAGACCTGTACCAGGATCCCAGTGGGTACGGTCATGGGCAGCTGACCCCTCCCTGTCCCTCATTTATGCCTGCTGCGTTATTTTGATCTGAGCTCCCTTCTGGTTATGTTCTCAAGCTGCTAAAGCCAATGATATTATGGATAAGAGGCACAGCACAGGCAAGGAGAAGCAGGCTGGCTTCTGCTTTAGCACCAGACTAACAAGTACTTCTCAATGGCTTTTTTCCCCTCCTGTCGTGGTTTAACCCCAGCCAGTAACTAAGCACCACACAGCCGCTCGCTCACTCCCCCCCGGTGGGATGGGGGAGAGAATCGGAAGAGTAAAAGTGAGAAAACTCATGGGTTGAGATAAAGACAGTTTAATAGGTAAAGCAAAAGCTGCATGCGCAAGCAAAGCAAAGCAAGGAATTCATTCACTACTTCCCATGGGCAGGCAGGTGTTCAGCCATCCTCAGTAAAGCAGGGCTCCATCACGCGTAACAGTTACTTGGGAAGACAAACGCCATCACTCCAAACGTCCCCCCCTTCCTTCTTCTTCCCCCAGCTTATATACTGGGCATGATGTCATATGGTATGGAATAGCCCTTTGGCCAGTCTGGGTCAGCTGTCCTAGCTGTGCTCCCTCCCAGCTTCTTATGCACCTGGCAGAGCACAAGAAGCTGAAAAGTCCTTGACTAGTGTAAACTCTGCTCAGCAAGAACCAAAACACCAGTGTGTTATCAACATTATTCTCATCCTAAATCCAAAACACAGCACTCTACCAGCTACTAAGGAGAAAATTAACTCTATCCCAGCTGAAACCAGGACACCTCAAAGCTTGTTTCAAGGCTTTTTTTTCTGCACGTAACTCCTGGCAGCTGGCAGAAAGAGGAGGGGGCAATTGCTGCAGGAGGGGCTCACAGCAACCCCCATGTTGGGGGAGAGGGTCCCATCACACCCCATCTCACCCCCCCTCTTTTTCCTGTCCCCGTCTCACATCCCTCCTTTTCTTGTCCCCTCAAGGCTTGGTTAAGGAGCCTGTTGTCCCACTGCAGCACATTGCTGCACGAAAACACAGTGGGAACTCATGCGGAAGGAGAGGGTGATGTTTATTTACAAAGTATCTCTGTACGTTGGGTTTTCCCACTGCTGTGCTAAGTCCACAAGGCTTTCCTTCACTTGCACACCCACTGCAGACGAGCACCAGGACATGTGTAACACCTGTGTCCTGTGGTACAGATATAGGCCGTCCTTTTAACCCTAGCGCTGCTGGGTTTTTTTTTGGTGCTTTCCCACACACGTTTCCATGCATATTTAATTCATACTAACCTTAATAGTTCTCTTGTATTTCTGCGGGAGCAGGCTGGGACCTTGTTTGGTTGTTTCCTCCTGGTTTAGTGTGGGTAGCTGGGCTTTGACTCACCAAGATATATTTCTCAGATGTGGGGATTCTGAGTGACCTCCAGCCCTTCCTCCTGGAAGCAATGTGGGAATTGGGAACGCAGCTGTGCACCAGCTGTCACTGGGATCTCTATAACCAGGTCAGGTTTATGGGGAGCAGATGCATATACTTATTTTTCCTCTGGGTTGCTGCCCAGTTCCTCCACTGTTCTGTCTCGCTGGATAAGGGTCTAGCCAGGTTTTCTTTCAAGTAATGGGTGCTCCAACAGCCTCCTCCTTACCAGCCCCGAATGTATCCCGCTGCCCTCAGGGGAATCCTATATCAGGCGACCATCTTCGTGTTTTGAGGCCAGATACAAAGAAATAAGGTTCCCTGTTCTTGCAGCTTTTGGTACGGGAATATAACCAGCTCTCAGTCTGATGCTGGCATTTCTCATGCCACCACGGAGGTGTCTGGCAGGGAAGGATTAGTGTGCTCATTACAGCCTGTTATTTAAGCACAAGTGTGAATGCCCAGCTGGGCGCCGTGTGATGGAGACACTGGCTCCTTCCCCACCCACCCTGGGGACCGAGCAGCTGGCAGTGTGCGGGCACCATCTCGGGGTGCGTGGGCTCCCCCTGCTCTTCCCAGCCTCACGGAGGTGGTGTTTACAAATTCTGAAATAAACTGTGCTCACAGTGTCAGGGTTTCCCCCGGTCTCGTGTAAGAGCTTGTCTGTAAAACAAGATGCCCGTTTCAGGTCCCACACGGCTGTTTGTCTACAGCAGCAGCCATGGACCTCTTCCTCGCTGGGCTGCGCTGTTGCTGCTTTGGCTGCAAAGGTCCAAGGTCCTCCACGCCAGATATCCCTGTGTTTACCCTGCACAGAGAAGGGTTAATCTGCTTCCCATGTCTGACTTTCCTAATATTCACGTGAATCTCTTTTTAAGCACAACACCTTTGTGAAAGAGGGTCTTCACCTGCCCTGCAGGCATCTCCAACGTACACAGCGCGTGCCTGGAGCCTGCTAGCATTTGCTTGGGTTTCCACCAAAGCAATTGCATCCCCCAGGAAATGTCAAAAAGCATCAATTAATATTTCTCCAGCTCGGGCAGCAGATGTTACGCAGATGAGGCAAGAGAGCTGGACGTGCCCAGGGCTGTTTGGCTTTCCTGGCTGGTTGCGGCATCCCACTGCTCCATCTTCTTGGTGGTCAGGTACCAGATGGATGTAGGCTGCACTGGGGCGCTGGGTGGTACTAAGCAGTGAGTAGGATGCAGGTTTGTTTAATTGCCCCTGAAGGTGGTTAAATCACCCAACATGATGCAAACAAATCTGTTGTAACTCACGCATGCTACAACCTGAGAAGGGGGAGCTGCTGTGTCTAAGTTAAGGAGGCAGAAGAGGGCTGAGATGGGGCTTTCTGCAGCTTGCCTGGCCTGTCCCACCGAGAGCCTGGTCCAGGGTCGCTCTTGGAGACATGTCCCCTGCTTTGTGCCAGTCTCCCCCTGCAGATGTGCCTGTTGTAACGGCATCCCTCCGTTCCCACCCTGCAGGTGATCAAGCACACGCTGGACCCCGTCTGGAAGCCGTTCACTGTGCCTTTGGTGTCGCTGTGCGATGGAGATGTAGAGAAGCTGATAAAGGTAACAGGGGGCCCTTCGGCTTGTGTTGTGATGGTCAGCCTCTGTGATCGATCATTAAACATCTAAAACCCTATGGCTTGTTTATAAAAAAAACAAACAAACAAACTAACTAAACCAGAACCACCCCAAAACCCCAAAAAAACCCCTTGTTTGGGGTCTTCAATAGGAGAGGTTGGGAGCTTCAGCAGGTCTTGCAGGAGATCGTTACTATGTCTGAGGCTGGTTTGTGCCCCTTCTGCCCTAGGTAATGTGTTACGACTATGACAGTGATGGGGGACATGACTTCATCGGGGAGTTTCAGACCTCAGTGGCCAGGATGTGTGAAGCCCAAGATGCCTTTCCAGTAAGTTCTGACATGCTTTCGGGGAACAATGAGGAAGGGGCTCCTCGGGGCTGGTGGTGGATTTTGGTACTTACACTGATACCCTCAACCTGTGCCGAGAAGAAGCCAAGTCCAACCCCCTTTCTCCTCCCACCCGCACCGTGAGTGACCCAGGCCACGGTTGTAGCTAAAGCATCTGAGCTAGAGAGAGGGCTAAGGCAGTCTTAGCTGAAAATAGGGCTCTCCTGAGATGTCTGAAGCAGCACCCATGATTTGGGGGGGTGCCCTGTGGTTTGGGAGGCCAGAAGGGGAGGTGTGACATGCTGCTGGTGCTGCGTCTGCTGCAGGGAGAGCCTGGTTCCCAGGAGTGCCAGCTCCTGTGCAACTCCATACCAGTTTTGTGGCCAAAGGTGTCCCCATCTTCCCCACAAAGTGCTGGCCAAAAGCCTTAGCAGATGCCACCTGACTGAAGGCACATCATGAAAACTCCTGGATAAGCAGAGCTTTTCACTGCTGTCATTGCTACAATTACAAAACCAAGAGAAGGTCTTGGCCAAGACATGGGGGTGTGTAAAACACTATGCACGGTCCAATGAGAAAAGTTTCCTGGCTGGAGGAACCGAGGCACAAAGGCATGAGGTGTCCTGTCTAGGACTGCGCAAGCTGATGGTGCCAGAGGCAGGTGTTGAGCCTGTTTCCCTACTGGATTTGCAACCTACCAGCCTAGCAATAAAATCTTCTTTTCTCTCCATGGGACCCTGAGAGATGCTGATTAGAAGAGAGTAAAACGTGCCTTGCTGCGTGCCTGTGCTGCCGTACCCCCGTGCATAACATGGGTCCAGCTGGGTATGGGCTCTCTCTCCCTCTTGCCCTTGCTTGGCTTGTCACGAAAGGTCGGGTGCCCTCTGTTCCCCAGTAAAGCCGTTCCCCAGCTGATGCCACTCTCCGAGCGGAGTTGCTGTGGGCCCCATGTGGAGGAAGGTGGCTCCAGAAGCAAGCAGCTGCTGCTTACCACCACTGTGTGTTGCCCTTCAGCATCCCTCCTCTCTGGGGTAGCTCCTCGTGACCTGTTTCGTCCTTTCATGTGGCCACACCGATGAGGGTAAATACAGAAGCGGAGACAGAGATGCTCTTGCTGTAGACCAGGCGCTGCGTGCTGGCATGCTTGCAGGCAGGAGCAGCACTGTCCAGCCACAGCCTGGCCGAGACAGGGGAAAAGCTCATTGCCATGTCCAGGTCCATCACTGGGCCAGTCTGAGCAGGTCCAGGGCCATCACTGGATGGTCTGAGCAGGTCCAGGGCCATCACTGGATGGTCTGAGAAGGTCCAGGGCCATCACCAGGCTGGTCTGAGCAGGATGCTGGGTGAGGAGGGCACAGGCCAGCCACCACCATCTCATGTGGTCCCATGTGGGAGCTACCTGCTGGCAGGTCTGGGCTGAACTGCCTGGTTTTTTTCAGAGTTAGGGGATTTTGTCAATAGATCTGTATTTTGGTTTTGTTCAGTCTGTGATATGCAACGTTCACATTCAGGAAACTTAAGGATTTTAGTATTTAAATGTTTGCCTCCATCCCATAGACCCCCGTAGCCTTATTGGGGTGTCTTGGCTGCCATGTGCCAGGTCCTGGGCAGGTTGAAAGCCCCTGGGAAGGAAAAGCAGCCCCTTCCCAAGCAGGTCCTGTGCCTCCATTTCCATCATTAAATACCAGTAGCTTGCTGTGATTCATTTATGCCTCTTCAGCACTTTGAAACATGTGGAGGGAGGGTGTCTGCACGATGCGGCCGCTGGTGGCACCTGCAGCCACGTGGCACTGGTGTCTGTCTCTTGTGTTACAGCTTGAGCTAGAGTGCATTAACCCCAAAAAGCAAAAGAAGAAAAAGAATTACAAGAACTCTGGGATCATCATTGTCAAGTCCTGCAAAGTGAGTATGATGACGGGATGTTTTCTTCTGCTCCTCACTGAGCTCGGATCTTCCCAAGCTCCCCCTAACCCTTCTGTTCCCAGCGCCCTTGTGTTTCCAAGTGCAGGACCTACAGACCATGAATAAAAGTGTGATCTCCTTTCTGCTTGGGTTTCTCTCCACTTGGAGCATCTGATATACTGAGTCGCTGGTGCCACCCCATGCCTGGGTGGCCACAGACCCAAGAGGAGATGGGCAGCATCTGCATGTTCAACATGGGCAGCATCTGCATGAAGCCCAAGCTGTGGGCACCTACCAACTGCTTGGTGTCTCCTTGGTGGCAAGGGTTGGATGTGGGTAGAAGAGGTCCTTCTTCTGAGCTGAGGTGTTGGTGAAGTCCTCCCTTCGGATGGCAGCAGCACAGCAGGGAAAGCGCCGATGCAGCTCTTCCCCCATCAGATCGGCACGTGGTGTGAGATCATTTTGGCCATGGGGAGAGGATCTTCATTCAGTTTGCCATGATAGACACTTCCAGCTCTCAAGGATCCTTGTCCAGGCCTCCCATCCCAGGTTTTGACCAACACATGGCCCCGCGTGGCCCCACGTGCCATGTGAAGTGCCAAAACGCTTCAGTGGGAGACCCAGGTGGTTCTTCCTATCTGCTTTGCTGCGTAGCCGAAGGTCCCTGAAGGCCCAAACTCTCAGTGACCGCAGGCTTGGGCACGTCCGGTGTATTTTTTTTTTTTGTTCTGCAATGGTGACAATTGCTGAAACACCTTTTTTTTTTTTCTTTCAGATAACCAGAGATTTCTCCTTCCTGGACTACATCCTGGGAGGCTGCCAGCTGATGTTTACTGTAAGGAGTTTTGATAGTAACATGTATGTAATGGTTAGAACTGGGGAGGGAGGTTCTGCATGAGATTTGGCACCAGCTTGAGTGGCTTTTCATGGCAATGAGGAGCTGCCCTGTTTTGGTGTTGAACCATGTGGTTTTGGGGCTTTGAGGATCATTACTCCCATGCTCAGGTGCATCCAACAGCATGGCGGGAGCTGGCTAGACTTTGGCTGAAGGTCAGACTACCACAAAGACCTCTGACCCTTCACAAAATGTTACTGACTTTGCTCCCCATCACAGGGTTTAACCACCCTCCAGTTTTTTATGGAAGCTTTCCTTATTTTGAAGCCAGCTGAGGGGCTTTGGGCTGTTAATGAGGTGGTTTTCTGCATTTTTACTGGCACTTCCACCTTCTTTCAAGCTGGACTACGGCTTGTCAAGAGTAACTAAATGAGGACATTACAACCCCGAGTGAAACCACCACAGTGTAGAAGTGGGTTTTTTAATTTCTGAAAACTTTTCTGGTGCAGTAGCCAGAGAGCTGCGAGCACTCACAGTATTTCAGTTTGTATTTTGTTGTTTCATCTAAAAACATGATGGGGGGAGAGTAGGAGGAGGAGGAAGAGTTGCCATAGGAACAGGAGCGATTGGGAGAGCTTTTTGTGTGCCAATCTGCCGCTGGTGCTAAGGTCTTGGTGCTGGAGAGTGAATAGAGAAGAAAATCATTAAATTTATTGGTAGCATGGAGCTGTTGTGTGACTTAGGCTTGAATGCAGAAATCTTCCTTCTCATCTAAATATCTGCTGGTTGTTGGAAGGTTTCTCCCCCTCCCAAGACATCTTTGGTCCAACAGCCTGGGTGGGTTTGCGATGGGTGCAACGCTCCGCAGAAGTGCCTGAGCCAGGAGGAGGACGCTGCCGCATGCACCTTTGCGATTTGGAAAGGACTCTGGTGTCCTCCCCACCAAGGGAGACAGTGGGCTGAAGCCACAGAAAAGGAGAGCATTGTGCCTGGCTGCTTGCCTCATGCTTTAGGCAGACCAGCTGCATCCCTCTGAAATTTGTTGCCCGAGTGCTGCTCTTGGTGATAATGATGCATGAATGGGGCACTCATCTGTCTGACTCCACTGAGCCCCCTCCTCGTGCCTCAGTTTCCCTCTTGCTCTCTGACCGTGTCCATGGTGGCTTGGCAGGAGCTGGGCGCACAGGCGTGGGTGTTACAGCAGTGAACTGCAGTTTGGTAAGGCTGTAAGGTTGCTTGACAAAGAAGTTGGGTTTTCATAGAACCATAGGATGGTTTAGGGTGGAAGGGGCCTTTGAAGATCATCAATACAATGCCCCCTGCTGAGGGCAGGGACATCTTTCACTAGATCAGGTTATTCAAAGTCCCATCCAACCTGACCTTGAACACTTCCAATGATGGGGCATCCACAACTTCTCTGGGCAACCTCTTCCAGTGTCCCACCACCCTCATTGTACAACATTTCTCCTGTATCTCCAATCTAAACCTACCTTCTTCCAGTTTAAAACCATGTCCCCTTGTCCTGTCAAGTGTGTTTTACCAGCCACCCTGGCACAGGGTGGTGGCACGTCCTGGGCTGTGACGTTTTCTTGCCCCAGCCAGGCCAAGGTCCCTTCTCAGCCAAATCTCAGTTCATCCTCTCCCATTATGGATATGGAGCAAAATCCCTTGCGAATCCCCTGAGCTCAATTTAGCTGAGAGAGTTATTTTGGGTTTTGCCTATTTGCTAAGCAAACAAGGCTGGCACAGTCACGCCGCCTGCTCGCCTCTTCCCAACTCTTCCTTCCCAGTTATTTCAAATCGGGTGGCTCAGCGTCTCGCCTCTTCTGACCAGATTTAACTGGGTCTGAGACAGGCATTTCTACAAATGTCTTTAAATAGGAAGCCTAATTGAGGAGGGAGAAAAATGAGTGCCTTGCTGACAAAGGCCCTTGAGAGCTTAGCATATATTGGTCCCCGGGGAAGCCTGGTGAAGAGCAGCTGCAGGGAAAGCTCCGCTCAAGGTGGTGACTCTTTGATCAAAGACCTTGAGATCCAAATGCCCAGGTGGCCCCAGCTGCTTTGGTGTCCATGGGGCTACTCAGTTCCTAAGCGTAATGCCTGGGAGATGGGCAGCAAGAGCCCTGAGCTGGAGATGGTGGTGGCTTGCTCCAGCAGCAGAGGCTGCTTTGAGACACCTCATGTGATGCTTGCTGGTGACATATGCAGGTGTTACACTGAATGGCTTTGCCTAACGTAATATTTAATCACCTTTTTTTAGGGAAGGTGAAGAGCTGCATTTTGTTAAACTTCTTCAAAAGTTTGAGGTTTGGGTCTGGATGGGACAGTGTATGGACCTCAAAGGCAATGGAGGCTTGGTGCCCAGGTCTGTAGTGGTGTCTGCTAATGGAGGACGGCTCTGTGCTTCTCTCTTCCCCCCCAGGTTGGGATTGACTTCACAGCCTCCAATGGGAACCCACGAGACCCCTCCTCTTTGCACTATATCAACCCCATGGGGACAAATGAGTACTTGTCAGCTATCTGGGCTGTCGGCCAGATCATCCAGGACTATGACTCGTAAGCACCATGCCCTTCTGCCTCCACCCCTGTTTTGCAGACATCTCCCTGGCTTCCTGAGGGGCTGCTGGGATGCATGTGCCTTGATTTCCCATCTGCAAAGCCTGGGCTAAATAATACCTTGCTTTTGAAAAGTTCCTTGAGAGAAAATTGCCGTATACATTGGGATGCAGGAGGAGGAGAGGGTAAGAACAGAGTTACTCCTCTCCCCCCATCGCCGCTGTTGAGAGGAAGGGTGCGTTAGCAGAGGTGGAGCATCCTTTACTGGGGGCAGCTGGAGAACAGCTGCTTGGTGCTTTCTCGGTGCAGAGGCAGATGCCCTCGGCTTGCTGGTATTTGCCGTTAGCAGGTGCACCACCAGGCTGCCTTGTTCCCCAGCCACCCTGAGATGTGCAACACAGAAAAATATCATCTTGGACATCAACAGAGAAAACAAAACAGAAATCTGTTGGTCTCGCCATGCTGGCTTTTGTGGCCAAAATGGATAGTTAATTTTTTTAAAATCTCCAGGGTTACACGTCTGCAAGAGACTCAGATGTCTGGGCAAGAGGATGCTCCTGATCCCTGTGGGTGATGAAGCAAAGCTGAACTCTTTTCTCTCTAAAGATCAAAAGCCAAAGGGAACATCTAGTCTATCTCTGTTCAGCTCTCATGATTTTTAAAGGCACTGTGCTGTTTAGGGAGAGGGGAAGGCTGGCACTTTTTTTAGCTTGTGCTTTTGCTGTAGTTGGGTGTTGGGCAGCTGGTAGCATGGGGAGGCCATAGCAAGAGCCGTGGAAGCTTACTTCATGTGTGTGTAAATACACCCATACATTTTTCTTCTTCTCTTTTAGAGACAAGATGTTTCCTGCTCTGGGATTTGGTGCCCAGCTCCCGCCAGACTGGAAGGTGAAGTGTTGTGGCCATCTGCACATTTGAGATGGGTTTGTCCTGATATTGCCTAGGCAGGAGTGGAGCTGCTGGGGCTTCCCGGCTGGCTCAGTCAGGGAAAAGCTGTTGGGCAGAGGGGGAACGGGCGGACGTGGGATTTCAGCTGGTGGAGAGTGAGATATGGCAGTATGGGTGGGTGGCGAGGTTGGGACTGGGGCATGGGCAGCCCATTCCTCCCTTCTAAGCTGGCATGAAAGCAGCAGCTCCCTGGCATTAACGGGCAGAGCCAGGCATTGATTCATTTTCCTGGCAGGAGGCAGGAACAATTCTGAGCAAGGGAAAGGGCCTCTGGATGAATGTGTCAGATGGCAGCAAAGTCTGGAAGGGGGCTGGGAGGTGGGTAGCCTCAATGTGATATTGCATGGGCAGAGCCTGCAAGGACTGGAGCAGAGGGGCTTTCCCAAAAGCCACCTTGATCTTTTGTTGGGATTAGGCGCCAAAGGGGTTAAAGGCACCCTGGTCCTGCAAAAGCATGAGCTGGAGAATCCTGCTCATCAGGAGGGATGCCGTGGGCAGGGACTGGGGCTTCTCCTGCCACCAGCGCTGGCTGGTGGGGAGCATCTTCTCACGGCTGAGAAGATGCGCTGGGACACCACCACCTTTCGTTACCGGCTGGGTCTTTTGGCTGCTCTTTGCTCACACCCTTAACGTATCTTATCTTTCTGCTTGCTGGTTTTGAGAAGTCCCCAGCTTCGGGCTGGGGTTGAACCTCAGCGAGCCTTTTGTGTTCCTTGGGAGAGGAGCTTTGCTCTGGGCTGAGTGCAGCAGAGCACGTAAATCATGAGTGGCCGTGAATCGGGCTGGGAAGCTCATCGCTGCCAGCCCTTAAGGCTGGGGATGTCCTGCCTGCTCCAGCTTTGTGCTTTTCTCTGCTCTCCCGGCAGCCAAAATTCATGTGACTCAAGTGGGAGCTTTTGCTGTTTGCCAGCCACAGGAGGATATCCCTCCATGTGCACTTTGGAGCTGATTCATCCTCCTTGGCCGGCAAATGTCTCTGGTCTGTCACTTCACCACTTTCAGTGGGAAAATCTTGGTAGGCAGCTTCCAAGGACTAACAGCCAGCTGCCATCAGGGATTTATTACTTGGGGAGAGGAATGGGAATGGAAAATGCAGTGGGGATGGAAAGGGTAAGGTGACTTGGGCTTCTGGGGGAATGGGTGAATCGTCACAGTGAGCATCCTGCTCTGCTGCCAATGTGTGCAGGTCAGTGCCTATAGGAAAGGCATTGCTGGGCTGGAAGTGGCCCTTCCTGCAAGGCTGGAGGTGGGTATCGGGCCTAGGATGCTGACTGGGGGCTGGGGGGCAGAGGGATGCTACTCCTCTGCCCCCGCTGCAGCTGCCTCCTGCAGCCTGCTGCAGAAATATTTTCCGCTGCTCCCATGGGCCTGGCAATGCTCTGTAAGTGCCACCAGAAAAAACATTTTTCCCCAAATCATGTCTAAGCCCGTGTAAACCCCAGCGGAGAGCAGCTCTCCCTGCCCAGGTGCTTGGCCCTTGCCTAAAAGTCACCACTCCTAACGCCCAGAGTGACCCATCGGTTGTCTCATGTTAGGAGTGGGGGCATCCTCCGTGCATCACACTGCACTGCTCCAGCCTGGGGCTTCATCCCTCCCTGGCTTGCCTGGCCCGCAGGGTCTGTGCATCACCAGCTCAGCTCATTCATTTGAGGTTTTTTGGCAATCAGGTCTCGCTGGATAATTTCAAAGCCAAACCAGCAGTTCTTCATTGAAACCCATGCCCTGTGTTACGGTGGGCAGGCAGCGGGGAGCAGCATGGCCAATGATACTCCCCGGGGGGAACACAACGAAGGGCGGCTGTTGTACCTACCCACAGACCGGAGTGAAAATGGGGAAGATCGTTAAGAGATAAGAGATGTATAAATGGCACTTTGTGCTCCTGTTGCCATGGCTCCCCCAACGCTTCCCAAGCACCCGTCGTAGCGAGATGTTTTGCACACAAAAGTCTCGTTGGAAATGTCAAAGAACATCTTGCCGTGTAACAGCTCTGTACAGAGCCTCGAGCAGTTTCCCAGTAGGGAACAGGAGAGGGAAGCAGATGGGTTGCGGTTTCTGGGGGATGAGCAAAGGCAAAGCGGCAGCAGAGATGGTGATGCTTAACACTGAAGGTCCACTGATTGTCCTGGATCTGGGAGATAGAATCATAGAATGGTTTGAGTTGGAAGGGACCTTTAAAGGTCATCTAGTCCAACCCCCTGGCAGTGAACAGGGACATCTTCAACTAGAGCTCAGAGCTCCGTCCAACCTGACCTTGAATGTTTCCAGGGATGGGGCATCTACCACCTCTTTGGGCAACCTGTTCCAGTGTCTCACCACCCTCATCGTAAAAAATTTCTTCCTTCTATCTAGTCTGATGGGGTCGGCCGAAGGAGATGTCTTTGTGCCTGCAGAGCTCAGACTCTCTAGCCAAGGCTGGCAGCTTTGCCGATGTGCCGCCTCCCAAGGCTTTCCCTCCGTTTGCCTTTTTTTTTTCTTATATAGGAAAACTGAGTCGTGGCAGGGGTGGGATCACTGGGGGAAGTGGCAGGGAACCCTCTGCAAGGTCGATTCTCCAGCACAGGCTCCAGACGTGCATCTGCGAGGCATGTCTGTAATTCCTGATGGGAAAAGATGGAGCTACGGCCATCCCCATCCAGGACTAGAAGAGGACACAGCCTGGCTGCAGATGAACATCTTACCCTTTGGGGTGGTTTGAAAGAGTTTCTCCTTGTAGGTTACTGGAGAATGCGATACTTGTAGGTGCTCCATATACATTTAATTGGACTCAACAGAAACTGTTTTTCAAAGTATGAGCTGAATAGGGAATGAGATCCTTTTTTTTTTGTTTTGTTATTTTGAAGCCCTCCTCTTGAATTTTCTAGCAGACATATATATATATATATATAACCTGTAAAAACTCCAGAGGAGGTTTTGAAACACTTCTGCCACACAGGGGGTCTGCTCTATAGATGGTGAGGAATACAGCTCCAAAACGTTTCGTTGCTGCTTAAAAGAAAGAGAAACCCCTCTTTTGCAGTGCAAAACATGGAAATATTTTTGCTTGCCTTGTCTATAAATAGTCGTATGGCAGAATTTTGAACATCTTCTAAAAAAAAAGTGAGCCGTTTACAACTGAAAATCAAGAAATTTGAATTTGGATATATTGCCCAAAATTGAGGCTTCTACGAGAAAAGGCGTATGCAAAACATAGTCATGCTTTTCAGACTATGTCTCTAACCCTGGGGTTACTGGTGGCTGGGAGCATTACTGGTTGTGCTGAAAAGGCATGGAGAGACCCAAGCAGGCTGTTGATGTTCGCCGGTCCGACAGCTCGTCAGCTTTGCAGCATGGGGAGGACTTCTGGTTGACCTACTTTTGTTTGGTTGCTATTTCTCACCCCACAGCCTCTTGCAAAAATAATTTCAGCTGCTTTCAACACAATGCCCAGTATAATTGGAAAGTCTGAATCAGATGCGTGTTGCTTTTGCAGTCTCAGGAGGACTTCTGCTTCACACGGCGCTTTAGAGGACAGTCGTTTTGCCAGCATTATGAATACGCATGTCCTGAAGCGATCCCCTGGCTGAGAAGCTCAGCAAACCACCACCCTTCTGAGAGGGAGAAAATATCCTTGTTTTGTAACTCTGGCACAAACAGAGTGGGAGCTTTTTGTTTCAGAGCCCTTGAGCTGATGGCCTGAAAGCCCAAATCACCCCCTTCAACCTTTAGAGGTGCTGGAAGTGTCAGTTGCGTGTCCTTGTTGCTCCTGAGGGTCTGTTTGCTTCTTAAGGTGCCTAAATTGCAGGTAGCAGAGCGAGGAATTCCTAAGCCCCCAGATCTGATGGTTGTTCCCCAAGCCAAGCTGTTGACCCACACCAACACTGGCAAAGTTCATACTGAAGGCCAAGAGTCCTGACCCTCTCTTTCACCTGGGCTGCTGAGCTGCTCTGCCTTTGCTGGCAGAGATAGGTTCAAAGCAATGGCTGCCCAGTGTTTTGTGGTTTCTGTCTGCAGGGTCTTCCCATGGAAGTAGATGAGGAAGGTTTTGTGATTTGCAGTCAGTGATGCTGTTTGGTTTCTCTGGCTAGGCAAGTGCAACAATCCAGGGACAGGAGTGTGCAGGGCTATCTGCTGTTGCCAGTGTCCTACAGGACCTCCTCGTGAGAGCATCTCCCTCAGCTTGGGAGAAGGTGGTGGAAAACCTGAAGGATCTTGCACCTGCCTTGGAGGAGGGATGATTTCATGGTCGATGAACCAGCCCAGACTGTGCTGGGGCTTGCTGTCTACCACGGCCAGGCATTCATGTCACCTCTCCTGTGCGGCCTTTCACCCTCATGATGACCCAGATGATGAAGGTAATCATCTGCTGGCTTTGTCACGGTAGCTGACATGCCAGATCAGGTCTTCAACCCAGCTCACTCTGTGCCTGCTTCTCTCATGCTGCACCATGCCACTTGCAGAGAGACAGGGAACAGGGATGCTGCCAGAACTGGGGCTCCCTGTGATGTTAATTGAGTTTTCTCCCTTTATAACCTGCAATAGGATGAAGTAATTTCTCCTAGTGACTGGTGAGATGGCCCAGCTGGCTGAGAGCATCCCTTCTGCATGCTTTCCCTCTGGGCAGCCAGTGGGAAGCCATGTGGACAAACCTGCTTTGATAGCTATAGAAGGATGCGTGATGTGATAATTTCAGGTGGCTCCATGATGGGGGATGAAAGGCCAGAGGAACCAGTCCATCCTCAAACACTGCTCAACCCTGACCACATTTGAATTTGCTGCTCCTTGCTGTTTGGGTAGCAGAGGGCTGGGAAGTGTTGCTGACCCAGCAGTATGGACCATAATGTCTGCGACCACCGGGTCCTGCCCCAGGGGAGCATCAGACCCAAACCAGCCTTGCAGCATCAGCTAAACTGATAGTAAACATCCAGGCCTGCTCTGCGTTAATTTGGGTCTTTTCTTCTCCACAGGTATCCCACGAGTTTGCCATTAACTTCAATCCCACAAACCCATTCTGTTCAGGTAAGCATCTACCAGGTCTTTAAGACTCCTACCAGGTCTTTAACACTCCTTAGATGCCTTCAGTGTCTTCTCTCCTTTCCTCTGCATTTCTCCAATAACTCATCTCAGGAATTTTTCAAGGTCTGCTCAGAGACAGACATTAAGAGAAGCAGAGCAAGCACTAAGGATGCACTCAGAGGAAAGCAGAGAAAATTTGGGGGTGTGTAGGAAGGCCCAGGGTAAAATGCAACTGGATTCAGACAGCGTAAAATCTGCCTTTGCGCAGATGTCTCGTGTGTCCTACCAGCCGTCTGCTCCTCCAGCAAGCCTGCAAGAAACACCAGGCCTGTTTAGCAGATGGGGAATTCAGACTTAATGCTTCATTTAGGAGCTGAGAGCTGATCACAGTCATGGCTGAAGAACTGCTCAAATCATAAGTGGTAAGGGCTATCGTGGACTGCAAATGTCATCTGGTTTGACCTCTGCTTTACCCCAGCAAAACAGGGGCTCGGGCAGCCTCCAAACCTCACTCACTGGTTCATGAAAGCTGGCTGTGAACATCTGCTTTTCTGCTGCCTTTGCTTCGTTCAGTACCTCTCCAGTAGCTGAAAAGCATTCATTGGACTTGATTTATTGCAGGCATTACAGGGTGCAGAAGCCACCATCCTGCAACTCTTATCAGTGACAATTCCTTCCCAAAGAACGGATTCTCAGCTGATTATTTGTGGAATTGGTCATTTTTCAATTACACACCCATGCACCCTTTCAGGAGAGCAGCCATTTACCCTGTTCTGGTGTGGCAGAAGCAGAAGGGTTTCTGATGGCCTGTGGGTCACAAACAGAGTTTGGGAGCTCTGAGGGTGCTTCTGGGATTGTTTTGCTTCTCTCCGCTACCTCTGCTCCACATCTGTCTGGTTTTTGGTTATGCTCGGAGACCAGGAGTTGCTTTTCTTTTTGCTCTTCCTCTTTGGCTGATGCTGAGATTTCCGCAGAAACGCAAGGAAAGCCTTCTTTGACTGTGGGCACTACGAGGGCTCTCTTACCCCAGAAGATCTGAGCATCCACTACAAACTGACTAAAAGCAAAGCCCTGGTTTTAGAAAATTTGAAGTGGATAAAACTTGTGGAGCTGGATGAGTTTTGGGGAAAAAAAAAAAAAGTCTAACTAACTTCAGCTCCCATGGCAGCATTAGCTAATGATGTTTAATTGGACTTGTGGTGGGCCTGGGCTGTGGCGCATTGTAATGCCCGACTTCTCTGTTTTCCCTGAAGGTGTGGAGGGAATTGTCCAAGCGTACTCGGCCTGCCTGCCCCACATCCGCTTTTATGGACCCACCAACTTCTCCCCCATCGTCAACCATGTGGCCCGCTTTGCAGCTCAGGCCACCCAACAGGAGGCTGCATCCGTAAGTCCGTAAAATCCCATGATGTGATGGCAATCCTGATGGCTTTGGGCAGGGGAAAGCAAAGCCTAAGCTTGATTTCGTGTCTTTCCCTTCGCTGCAGGCAGGGAGACAGGGTCTTCCCACCAGGACCATCCCTGGGGTCCCTGCAGCTGTGGGCTCTCGGTTGGCTGTTGTCACTTCAGATGGAGAATGTGGAGTCATTGCAGATGCTTCTTAGGAAGAAAAAAAAAACTCAAAAACTTGACAACAGTCAACAAAACTGCAGCTGTGGAAAATCAGAAATTATTGGGGAGAGAATTGAGACGAGGGTGGGAGATGCCATGAGGTGGGCATCCCTTGGATTTATACAGGTGTCTTGAGCACCATCTTAAATATTGGTCCCCTTATCTCAAACAGCCCTGGGAATGGTAGCAAGAGAGTTGGCCAAGACACTTAGCGGTGTGGAGCAGCTCCTCTATGGGAAAGCAATAAGGCTGGCACCGTCTGGCCTGGGAAGTCAACTGGGAATATCAGAGATGTGTAAAATCATCAATGGTGAAAAAGTGATTGATTTCTCCCTAATTCTTATGGGGAAGGCCTGCAAGGCCTCCCAGGAATGGCTGGGTGATGCATATTCAACAGGCCAGTGCACAGTGGAGTCAGGGAGCTGAGACCACCCTGGGATGGTGCCTGGGCTGAGGACTGAAGGTCCAGAGAGGGAAGGGGCATGCTCATGGCAGCCCCAACTATCAAGGGCCATTCACCACTGTGCCGGGGTGAGCTCAGGCTCAGGAGTCCCTGACGTGTGCCAGCCAACAGCTGGCAAGAGACAGGAAAGGATGACTTTGTTCTGTCCTAATTTTTTTCCTCAAACATCCTCTGCTGAGCTCCAAGGGGCCTTGCTCTGAGGAGGCAACCTCTGTCCTTATGGATAAGTGGGGGACAATAGTCCCGAGGAGCATAGTCCTTGCTTTGAAAACAACCTCCTGCTCCTGTGCACTGCAGGACTGTCCTGGGGCAGGGCAGACTGGTCCTGGGTCCCTGGGCGGCACTAGGATGGTGATGCTGCTGTCGTAGTGCAAGTGGGAAACACGAGCAACAGAGGTTGAGCATGACTTCAAACCTTTGGCTTATTTCTCTTCGACACACAACAAACAGCTGGAGCAAGCATCTTCCTCTCCTCCGTGAAGATCTCCTGGGGAGATCTGGGGGGGTGCACATCCAGCCTTGCAAACAGCAGAAGGAGAGAGCAAGTCCGTGCCGTGGTGAAAAGCATGATGTTTCTGATGTGGCTGATGGCCAAATCTGAACCTTTTGCCAGGGGAAGACCTTTCTGCTTTTCCCCTTCAAATAGCTTTTTATATTTGAGGGTGAATTGCAGAAAACCATGGGATGGCTTGGTTTGATCATTGCTTTTCACACCACTTGGGACAAGCAGCGGGCTCAGAGCCAGGCTTTGGGTTCCCGTGCAGCCACTCCAGCCGCTCAGCAGTCCTGGCAGTCCCCTCTAATTAGTCCATCAGACTGTTCACGTCCATATGTCAAAAAGCTGCTTGTTAGCACAGAGGCCCTGTACAACCATGCTCAGTTGCACCGGGCCACAAGGGAGCCAGTGCCAGTGTGGTTTTGGAGGGGGAGGCTGGTGGTTGAAGGGATGCTGGGATGCCCACATGTGCTGGGAGCTGCAGCCGTGGGTCCAGCCTTGCCAGTGGTGACTGGGGTGTCCTCTTAGGGGTGCAAAGAGCATCTGAAGACTGCAAGATGGAGCTCGCTTCGGTCCCTGTGGCAGCATGCTGCCCATGGAGGATAGCAGGTCTGGCTCCTGGGTTTTGCTGGCCAAAAGCAGCTCAGCTTAGGCATCAGGACACGTGTGGCAGGAGCTGCCTCAGGGTAAAAGCTTCCCTGATTCCTGCCTGGAGCGGAGCTGGATCACACCCGAAACCTCCTCCCCAAGGGGACCTTTTCCAGCCTTGCCTTGAACACTGTTGCTCTTCCCAGCTCCAGGCACAAGGAAATACTGAATTTGGTTTAATTCAGCACAAATCCAGGTCGCTCCTCATTTTTCTTTTTCTCTATCGGTGTCAGTGGGGGAGGGAGAAGCCCACAGGCTCCACACTGAGCAGAGGCGCTAATCGTATGCAAATTGCACCCCTCTGTTGGCACTAATAGTTTAATCAAGGGAGATTTTAAATAATGGGCACTAATAGTGCCGTCAGAGGCAAGCCTGGGTTGGCTCGGTCTTTTTTTTTGGAAGCACAAAGCATTATTGATGAGGGATCTCACTCCCCCAGAGTCTTTCCCTCTTCCATCCCATTGTCAATGTGTGCAGCAAAGCCACCCCTGATGCTGACGGCTTCGGTGGCCGCCTGGACCTGCCCTCCTCTTCCTCCCACTCTCGCTTGCTCCCAACATTTCAAATAAAACCAAAAAAACTCCTAGTTTTTCCATGGCAACGTGGATCACAAACACCAGAGCCATTGACTCTTAAGGGATGGGAAGATTAAAACGTGTTGGGGGTCAGGCAGAGAGACTGAAGGATTACACATAATTTGACTCTCAGGGAAGGATTAATAAGCTTTGGGGAATTAAAACACACCTTTCCAGGAGGGTCCCTGCATCCAGACCTCCCCTTTTCTTACCACATGCTGCTTAATGCTGCCTAATCCCTTCCAGTCCTGCTCACGTGTGCACGAGCCTAATTGCTGATATCATTAGCAAATGATCAGGAATCATCCCCAAAGCCCTCAGTGGATTCAGAGATCAGCCATTTTAACAACACAAAGGGGAGAAAAGGGGAAGGTGCTGCCAGGGTGGTGTGCCGATGGAGACCCCAGCCTGGGGGGATCCAGCCGTGGGGCCAGCCTGGTCCCTGCCCCAGCAACTCTGGTCGCGGCTCGGCAGGGGCTGCACTCTGGCTGGGTACCGTGGCTGGAGCCCGGAGGTGCCACCAGCACCCCTGCCCTGCTGCCATTTACTGACACCACCAAAATTGTCATCGCTCCTTGGGGATCCCACTGATGCTCTTCTGCAGTGCCCGCTGCTCCCTTGCTAGTAATGATGCTCCCTGCAAGCTCACCCTGCTGCAGCCCCCCAGGCTTTGAGGCTGGTCCCCGGCATCAGCTCTTATTCCACTTGGCGTCTGAAATATGTCGTGATAAACATGTGATGAGCTCTGCTCCCTCCTCTTTTCCTGCATACTTTCCAGCATTTTTCTCTGATCCCATTATGGATTTCACAGAAAAAAGGGAACAAAGGGAAATAGTCCTTTCTGGGTTTCTTCTTTTTGACCACACACAGAGGCCAGGGGAGGAAGGGGAGAATCAGCTTAAAGTTGTTCCCATTGTCAGCTGCTCTCCTCAAGGTTTTACTCTTCCTCCCATACTGGTTCCCAGACAGGGTCAGGCCCCAGTCACTTGTCCTGCTTCCAGTGATGACTAGTGCTGGCTACCATGTAGGAGCATGCAGGTCTTCTCCTGGAGTTTAGTCTTACCCTCCAGACTCGGATGTTGGAGGTCCTACTCTTCAGACCCATATCTCCCCATGATTTGCTCTGGAAAGTTCAGATGTAGGGAAAAACTAAACCCTGGGCACTGCTCTGCAGGCAGGGCTAATGCATCAAAAGGGGTCGGGGTCCAGAAGGCACTGGCTGCCTGCCCTGGCTTAGGAAAACCTCGTCACCCGTGTCCTCAGGTTGCGTTTAAGCTCGACCCAGCCTTGTTTGTACTTGGAGTTTAGCACCGGAGAGTGTTGAGGGAAGATGATGCTTAGGGAAGGTTTCAGGAGATGTGGGCTGGAGGAAAACCAAGAAAATGGGCTTGGGGCTGCGTTCCCTCTCTTGCTTTTCCAGGACAGCTGCGCTAGCGGTTTTCAGAGGAAATGGAAAGAATGAGGAGAGGAACAAAGGGCTTTAATGTGCTTAAGTGCTTGTTTTCGTCATTTCTCCAGCACACGCAAGCTGTGTAATGTGCCAAAATTGAACCATTACTTTCCCCTGAGGCGGAGGAGATGGGCTTTTTGGGGGCACACATGCCCCAGATTTGCTGAGCTGGGTTCAGCAGGACTGTCTGTCCATCTGTCCATCCTCCCCCAGCTCCGTGGACCGTCCCCAGGTTCCCCATAGGAAGGCAAGTGGGTGCCAACGCCGCTGCTCTGGCATTCTCTGGCTTTCCGGTACCCTCTGCATCCCCCCTTGGTGCCTCCAAGACCCATGGCTTTGTACAGGAGACGGACAAGCCCTGAGCATGGGACGGGTCCCCTGCCCCACAGCCCAGCACTGGGATGCAGGAGATGCTCCCCATTGGCGCAGGGACATGTTGATGGGGACCACCCCAAAATGCACCCCACTGTGTGCGGGTAGGGGGAGATTTCATCATGTCTCAGTCCCAAACTCCTCCTGGCCATGACACAGAAGCTCTACATAGGTTGGGGTTTTTTTACATCATTAAGTACAGTAAATCAGCAAAATATTTTAGGGCGGGAGTTGGTTTGTTGTTTGGTGGTTATCTTTCAAAAACCAGGGGGAATGGGAGCACCTGAAATTTCTGGGTGCTGCTAAAGGTGGGTGATGCCAGATGTCCTGGGAAGCAATGAACCTCGCGCTCCCAAATCCCTGGGGGACCTCCTCCCCGCAACGTGCAGAGCATCCTGGGTGCTCGCACCCCACAGGCTCTGGCTGCGGTGTGAGGGTGTCCCGGCATCCCACTGGGTCTGACCCTCCTCCCTCCTCTCTGCAGCAATACTTCATCCTCCTCATCATCACGGACGGGGTGATCAGTGACATGGACGAGACGAGACACGCTGTGGTGCAGGCATCCAAGCTGCCCATGTCCATCATCATCGTGGGGGTGGGCAACGCCGACTTTGCTGCCATGGAGTTCCTGGATGGGGACAGCCGAGTGCTGCGCTCCTACACTGGCGAGGAGGCCGTGCGTGACATCGTCCAGTTCGTGCCCTTCCGGGACTTCCGCAATGTGAGTGTGGGCAGCAGGAAGGGATCACAGGCAGAAATGGGGTCTCAAGTCTGGAAATGACCCTGGATTGTGGAGCAGCCCTGCTAGAGGCAGCTAGAAGCAAAAGGTAGAGGGCTGGCACCCACCTGCCTGACCTTGGCCCTAAATGCCACATCCTGGTGTGGTGATGCTGGCACGGGCCATGTAAATCAGCGCTGCAGGCAGGGGCAGGCAGGGGCGACAGAGCTCTGCACCTCCGTAGCATGCTCCATTTGAGCATCCCCATCTCCGCTACCCCTTGTCAAAAACCAGTTAATTATAGCAGGGTCACATCAGCGAGCTGGGGCGGCGCTGGGCTTGCATCCCTCACTATGGTCCCGTACCAGTGTCTCCCACTCAGGCCTCATCTGGCATCCATGATATGCCACGTGCTGTGGACTTAATGCTGAATCGCCCTGGCCTGGGGGTGAGCCCCGAGCCCCCCCAGTCCCCTCCCAGTGCGTATAGAAAGGGGTAATGCCAGCACTGGCCCTGCACGTGTCGCCTCTGTGGGATGGCTTCCCGCTGCCTGACCCACCATTGTGTGTTGGAAAAAAGTTGATGGAAAAAAAAAAAATTATATGCAGTTCTCTGCCTATCTCGAGTGGCCAGGAGTCAGCCCTGGCTCAGATGCTGTTGGTGGCACAGGCTTGCCAGAGGATGCAGAAAATCAGCTTCCCTCTTTTTGCAACTAATCAGTGTATTTCCATTTCACCTGCTGTTACTTAATACCTGTTTTTTCTAGCCTACCGAGGATGTTTTATTCCTCCCTACCAGTGAATTATCTCCTGGAGGGAAGATGTAGTATAGAATATAATCCCAGGTGTATAAAATTCTGGCTGCCAATAGACTCTAGGGGGTATTAAATGAAATGCCACGGTCTGGAGCTGGGGACAGCCCAGCCGTGTTTGCTCGGTTGGCTCCCTACGGCCGTTCTTACACTGGTGTTTGTTTCTTTTCACCTGCAGGCCCCCAAGGAGACCCTGGCCAAAGCTGTGCTGGCAGAGCTGCCCCAGCAAGTCGTGCAGTACTTCAAGCACCAAAACTTGCCGCCTATCAACTCAGAGCCCGCGTAAAGCTGTGCCAGGCTGTGCCCTCTGCATGTTGCCGAAGTCTGTGGGTCCTACCGAAAGCGCATGTTCCACATGCTTTTAAGAGAAGAATACCCTCCCCAAAACACTTTGTACTTCTTAATTTAATTGCTAAGTTCTTAAAACTCATCCCAGAGAAGTGTCTGGATTTATTTTGTACAGTCCCGGCCCAAGGTAACACTAAGCAGCCAGGCCATGCCCTGGTCCTGCTCTGTTGAGTCACTTATCAGTATTGAATGTACTTTGTATAATTTCAGTGGAACAGGATACAATTTTTACAATCAAAACTTGCTTTTTCCAAGCAATGAAATGCTTAATATATTATTATCATTCAATGAACTGGTCATTGTATAGTTCATGTATCTGTGTTGTACCTGTACCTCTGTCATGCTCTATGTTCATTTTTATACTGTGTACATGTTATATTTGTTATACTCAGGTTAATAAAGAAACTTGGACATTTAAAACAAGGGTCTCCTGGATGAGAAGGTCTGGGAGTGTGGTCAGTGGTGCTGGCTGTTTGAGTCAGCCTGACACGGGCTGTCCTGGTCCCCCAGCCGCTCACCCTGTGCTCAGCATTTCTGCTCACTGTACCCCAGGATCAGCCCCAGGCCATCAACAGCAGCGTGCCAGAGGGCGATTTACTGAATGTGGAGGTGAATATGGATGTCCCGGGGAGGGCAGCATCCCCTTGCTCCCCCCCATCGGCTCTCAGTGCCTGCCTGAGCAGAGGGCAGGGAGCTGGTGTGTGCGCACACACGTGCTTGCTTAGGAAAACACCAGTGAACCCACAACAAACCGGCAAAGGGAGTTTCATGGTTCACTGCTGCTTCATCTCTAGAAATTTTTCCAAGACTGAGTAACAAAAGCTCCCTGCTGCCTGGGAGGAGATGGGCTGGGTAATGAAATCCTGCTCTCCAGCAGCTCCTTTGAGCTGCTCATTAGAACGTGCTATCTTCAGTGCTAATTGCTGCTTTCTTCTGTTGTTAACTAGATAAAGGCCTTTTGAAGCTGGCAGGTAGAAAGTTGAATATACTGCGGGGATCACCAGCCTTACTCCAAACTCAGTCGACTTGACCTCCCTCCTCCCCATTAGTGAAAGCGCTTGCGGTGGGAGGTTGGGTGTCTCTATGCAAAGCCTCGAGCCAATTTGCACATGTGTGTGCTACTGGCTGTGCTCATTGCCACCGACCACCACTAGCAAATGCGTGGTTGTCACTGCTGCCACTGAGTCACCAGCATGCAGGCTGCCCTGTGCAGTCCCACAGCTCGGCCAAAGCATGGAGCCAACGCTGACAGTGAGGCCCCGAGTCAGCTCCAAGCACAGCGCTGGGTGAGACACCATCCCTTAGGAGAGGTGGGACTGCTCCGTGAAACATTTGCCTTGCCTTTCCCCCTGGAAAAAAAAAACAAACAAAACACCACCCTTTTCCAAATGGCAAAGCAGCCTTTGAAGGGTGGCTCGTTTAAAAATAATGCTGTATACAGCTCAGCTTCCAGATCAAAGTCTTTGGCTCTGGAAAAATTTTTTTCTTTCTTTGCATAAGAGAACCTCACATGCAGCTGCACTAGCTAGTAAGCTCTTCTGCTAGTAGAGTGTTTGAGGGGGTTTGTGGTTTTTTTTTTATCACCTCTCTGAAGCTTTAACAACTAGCACAGACAACAAGCAGTTTATGAAGCTGTCCCTGGGGAGGGGATGAAGCATACACTATGCAGTCATGGCAAAGAGAGAACAGTCTTAAAAAAAACCAACCAACCAACCAAACAAACAAAAAATCTAAATCCACCACTGAATGACAGAGTTGCTGGAGCCAGCCGTTCTTCTCCAGCATGTTGGCCCTGGGGCAAGGTTACTGCCACAGCTGCGGTTTCCAGAAGGTCTGATTTATCCTCCATCCCTTGCACTCTTCATGTCCCAGCACATCTCGCAGTGCACTTAAGTATTTTAACATCAGATGGCTTCTGACTGTAAGAAGGTAAATGGGACCAATGGATGCACTGACGAGCTGGGATAGCTCTGCAGTTTGTTTACAGGGGCCAGTTCATGAGAACAGCAGAGGTGACTCAGACTCAACAGCTTGTGTGAGCTAAAGGTGTTCCCCAAGTGCTCTATTCCTGCTCTTCTGGGAAACAGAGGAAAGCAGGGGGCTCTCATGCCTGCTTTTACCAAATTATGTCTCCTCCTGGCCACACAGGGTCCAACATAACCACCAGCACCTCCTCCTGGTCTCACCTGCAGCCCCTGTGGACCACCACCACCACATCTGCCCACAACTGGCTGCCAAATCCGCCTATAAATGCCTGTTTAAATCAGCCATTTTGACTGCAGTTGTGCAAAACATCACTCAGGAAAATGGGCTCAGCGTGCTCACAGCCAGGCCAGGCTGTTCTGACTCTACAGAGAGATTACTGATCTAACTTAATGCCAGGGAAGGACACCTACATCTCTCACTCCAACTGCTCATGGCTCTTACAAATGCAGCTTTCAAGAAAAACAGGCATTTTTTGCTGCACCATGTCCATTTCGCTCCATAGCTAAGTATGATGAAAATCATCAAAAGCAAAGCATTAGGGAGGCAGCAAGAGATCTAACTCTTTTCCACCTGAAAGTGCCATAATTAGAGCAGCTAGTGAAGAGGCAGGAGCAACTCTGGAGCAAACACAAGAGGTGCCAGGCAGCCCAGAAGAACAGGGGAGGAATTACAGTGTTTGTAAGGATCTGATTGTGGAACAGGGTTGTGCAAACAGAAGGGGTATTTGGCTAAGGATAGCTTCAGTGTGAGCGTAACTCTCCTTGTTTCCTTTGGGAAAGTTCAACACTCAAGCTAAGGCATGAATCCTACTAAAGGCCTTCAGGTTTCACTGCTTTTATCCCAGCTGCTCTCTTCCAAGTTGCTTAGCGTCCTGTTCAGATAACTGCCCTTTGGTATGCACGTATGGGCTGTTTTCTCAGAAGCGCATACACTTCCGAGTGTAGTACGTAGAGCAGGACTGCTATGAGGGAGACTGTCACAAAGACATTTCCACCTCTGAGCGGTTGAGCTGAGCTGTTCCAACCCACTGACCTCCCATTAGCACTGTTTGCACACTGATGAAAAGGACGGGTCCTCAGCTTTCACAGCCTCCTTCTTGCTCATCCATGGCTCCCTGGTCCACACCACCCATAAACATGCCCATGTAAGGTTTCTTAAATCCAATACAACTTCAAAAAACACTGCAAAGGATGGTGCAGTTCTCCAGCTTCTGCACAAAGAGGTTTGGCTGAACCAGGGTATCCCACCCACTCTGGATTCATGCTCTTCAGGACACTGCTGCAGAAAAGCTGAATGACCTGTCAAAAGCACCGGTGCAGGAGCAATGGCCTTTGAGCAGAACAGCCAACTGCAGCTCCTCTGAACTCACTCAGAACAAGAGTTTTCCATCACCACCTCTGCATCTCTAGGAGGCTGGCTTGCACTTCTCCTGGATGGCGGTTTAAGGAAGGGGCTGGTTGGGTAGAGCAGAAATTGCTTAATGGAATGGGAACAATTATGAATGGCACAAGCCGAGATAAAAAAATGCATTCAGAATGTCTTTAATCATGTAACACTAAAACTTCTTTACAGTGTCATGGCAATCTACACTTCACCATCTGCTTGATTTTTGTTCTGCCCCCATTTCTCAAATACAGAATAAAAATGACATTTTAAAACAGAACACATGGCTGTTTCTACAAGACTTCACTGCTTCAAGTGAGCATTTTTTGCCTGTTAGTCTTGTATAAACTTCTTAGAAGATCACCAGAATTCTTTCTTTCCGTAAGAATTTTAAAAGATAAAGCTCTCTCCTCCCTACCCTCAGACCTTCATTACATTACTAGGTGTGCCTTCTGGTTTAGGATGGCTGCCTTTCTTCCAAGCTCAGTATGCACCCCAGAAATGGAAAGTTGGGGGGGGTGGGGTGGGGAGGGGGGAGGGGGGGAGATATAATGAGTTATTTCAGGAGTATCTGAGTGTATTAAAGTTGAGAGGTTAACTAGAAAGATTATATTTGGGGCAAAAGGATGCATCAAGCATCCATCAGGGCTTTGGAAGATACTCTGTACTACATCATACATGGAGGGATTTTGTTATGGACCATCAAAGAAACTGTTGCTACGAAAGACAGAAGAGACGATCTTTCCAGTGGAATTAATAGTGCCTTCACTATCCGAGCTGGACTCCGAATCACTGCTTCCGGAGTAGGCGCCCAGGCCAGGCAGGATCCCAATGCACACAGCCGCTGAGGGACAGTGGACCGTGGAGCCCCCTACTGAGCTGCTCCCCAAGGGAACACAGGATGGTTTTTCTGAAAGAGAGGTACCTCAGTCAAAAACGAGAGCACAGGAAAGGGCTTTTAATCAGCCCAGGAACTGCCGCATGTCATTCACCTGCTATTCCCGCATCAGCGGTGAATGATTGCAGGATTTAATTAAAACATAAGGCAGCTTTATGCTGCAATAAAGCTATTCTGACAGGAAGGACTTGCTACCTCAGGGATTTTTTTTTTCTCATCACTAGTTTAAGCCCAGTTCTATGCTGGCATTACAGATTTTTATTCTAAAGTTGTCAGTTTGATGCTTGTCAAGTACCAAACCCACTAAATAAGAATAAATAGCTCTGCTTTGTGTAATTGAATATTTTTTGTGATATAACAGCATAGTTGGGGAAAAGTTTTATTCCATCACTCTGCTAGTCAACATCTCCAATCTTCCACAGCTAATTAATTATTTCCAGTGTTCTGAAAGTTTACTGAACAGAAGGAGATTCAGGAAGTGCCTTGAGTTGTCATTACACAACTGCAGCTCACCCTGTTTGTGTCAGAGTATCTTGACAGCAAGTCAACTGCAGCCCTGACAGCTAAGACTGAAATGCAACTTAATTCTTCTTCTAGTTCCCCATAATTTTCTGAAACAACTTGGTTTCAGGACGGACAAGATCACTTCATAGCATGAAAAACTAATAGTGGAAGTATACAAATACATCAAATGCTGCTGGGAAGAGGAAAGGGATGATCTGTTCTCCATGTCTCCTGTTGACAGGACAAGCACTAGGCTCGAAATGCAGCTATGGAGACTCCTATTAGTTACCAGGTAAAACTCTTTAAGAGTAAAATCAGTTAAGCATTAGAATAAACTGCCTAAGGAGGGTGCACAATCTCTATTTGTGGAGATTTAAGAGCGGCTTAGACAAACATCTGTCAGGAATGGTTTAGGCAGGGGATAGACTGATGACCTGTAGAGGTTCCCTCCAGCCCTATTTTCTACGCAGGCTGTCAGCGCCTATAGTTACCATTTCTGCTGCTTTCAGACAGAACATGCCAACTGCAGTCTGTGCTGTCTTGCATAATGAAGGAGCAGAAAAGCAAATCCTCTATCACATTTAACACCAAGTCAGTTGCTGTTCAGGTGAGAGACAGCAGCTTCCACATGCAGAAATCAGGACATACCTTGATTCTTTTCGTCATGATCAGTATCTAGTTTCAACCTCTTCACACTGTTACCACCATCTGAACTGTGGAAAAAATAAAAAAGTGTCTTGTTCCTCATAAGCAACCACTTAATTACTGTGAAGTTAAAGTCACATCTTTGCCTCAAATGCTACAGCGAATGCCAGCAGGGTCCCCTGATGACCATCACCACTTCTAACTGCTGTTAACTGGGACTCCTTGGGGAACATGCAGGATCCTAGAAAGAGTCAACACCCACGCTGCAAGTATCACCTGTTAACCTGGGAAACAGAAACACGCCTCTGGGAATCCAAGTCAGACCTCTTACACAGTAACCCTGAGCTGCCTATTTAGCTGGAAGTACCCCACAGGAGATCAGGAATGACTGCCTGAGCTTCAGCCACCCCACACGGCCACAGGCTTGCGCACGTGGATGATTACCATGCTTGACGGTGCAACGCTGGTGTCTTTTCCCCTCCACAGTTTCCCTCCCCTCCTTCAAGCACCTAGAGAGTCTGTTCTGAAACATCTAGAAATCTTGCAGCCGGTGAGAAGCCCAATAGGTTTTATAGCAATTCACACACAGCTGCAGTGTCTGAACTAAAAAAGAAAGGGGTCCTTTTTGGGTCCAAAGTGGTGTTGGGGGAAAGGAGCATTACTTGGACTTCCGACTCTTCAGAACGTCTATAGCTCTTCCTTGTCACTGCTCAGTTTCTTTTTCCCCCTCTTGCATGCTCCCAGTCCTAAGGGATCCACATAAACAAATGCTTCCCAGCTTCAGCTGTGATGAACTAAAGTGATGAAGTATAAGCATTTTTATGCATTAACTCTTTTCTGTCCCTGTCAGAACATGCAGTACAGATGAAAGGTTATTCTGTGCAGGGAGGTTTTAATAGTTATACATCCTTTACAGGAAACTACAAAGCTCAGAGAGCAGATGTTGAACTCATGCTACACTTAGTTTTGGCCAGTTTGCAATAAAAGATAAGATGGCAAAATAGAAGACTGCAAAGCAAGTCTGTGATGGCACTGACATGTAAGTTAAGATGCTCTCTTCAAATAGATGCCATCTGCAGACTTTAGATCTGCCACTGAGTACATGCCAGCTCCTCTACATCCTACTGGGTTACAAGAAAAAAAAACACATTGTTGGTTGCTTGTTATCAGTTCAGGGTTTCTCTTCTCTGCCCTCCAAAAATCCCAAACAACTATCCAGCCCTCTCCATGTTAGGTATTGGAAGTGCTTACTTCAGTTTTCAGACATGCAATTACTGCTGTACTGGGAGCTAAACATCACCCTACAAGATACACTTCTAAAATAATCTCTCATTCTCTGGGACAGATTCAAAAACACTGACTGAATTTCTAGATGTCAGTAATCATCTTAAGTATTAGACGACTCATCTCTGGGAAATAAGTCTGGTCCCACATGCATAGTTTCTCCATAACCTGTAGCACAACAGCAGCTGCATTTGCAGGCCAAGATCAAAACAGCAAACGGATCACAAACCCAGCTGCCGTCTCCCTGGGATGGAAAGGGTGCTGATGTATCAGTGCAAATCAGTGAGGAACAAGGGAAGTTTGCCTGATGCCCTTGGGATCAAATTGGTACACAAAGCTCTTCTCTTGTAACCTATGTCTCCCCCATGCTGCCCCCAGTAGCAATTAAAACAATTCGTTTTAGACACAAGTAAAATCGGCTGATACATTATGCAAACCTGAATGAAATTACACGAGTGAGGTGACACTTATATCTACAAATAGAGATGTAAAACAGATTCCCTCTAGATCCCCAAGCAGGGTTGCCCAAGCCTGGCAGTCTAGAACGAAGAGTCTACCCACTTGCTTTACACATGCTTATCTATTTGAATTGCTTCATGTTTTTTCCCACAGTTTGTGAGAGCCTATAGAAACAAGGCTGGTCTTTTCTTATACCTCCCCCCTTTTTTCTTTAGGGCTAAGGTTCACACCTCACTCTCTGGAGGCAGTTTTGGCCTGCCTCCCTTTACACTGCTAACTGGGTTCCGTTCCTCATGAATTTATAGAGGTGTGAAACTAACCTTCTGTGTTTCACAGCTCCTGCCAACAGCTTTGCCTGAGAGAATTTGTTCTTGTTTTCCACTGACTTCATGGGCAATTTCTTCTCAGTTTCCTTCTTTGGGTCCATACTGACTCCCACTTTGGTGAGAGTGCTGTGAATTAAGGGTTAAGGATCAATCAGGAAGGAATGGAGAGAACAGACACTTCCTCTCCAATGTATTTAGTCAGCTCTGCTGACAGCAGCAACCGAAGTTCATTCACATATTCTATCAAAATAAACTTATTTGTAATGACATTTAGCTGGCACCTTTGGCCAAGACAGAAGAGACTTCACCCTCTCGGTTTGGAGCTCTCTCGGGTATCAATACTAGCTCTCCCTGTAAAGATGTCCAGGCAGCAGGCTAGGAGCTGCTTTTCTGAAGTCAGGCACAACACACAACACACCCAGCACTCACAAACATATCCATCATCCTGCCTTTTCTTAAAGGTCTTAGGAAAGCAAAAGGGTCAGACTGGACAAAAAAAAAAAAAATCAGAACAACAAACTCAAAAAAACACCAAAGGCAATGCAGTACTTCCCCCTTCTACAGGGATCAACACATGTGTAATTCAAATTTGCTGCTTCAACTCCTAATCCTTACCAAAAAAACTAAGTAGCAACATGTGGGCTCACTTCCACTCCTCAAACTCTGCTTTTGCTGAGCCCAGCAGACTTCAGCCTACCAGAGCAAAACAGTTCAATTTTCTGTTTTGGTATTTACCGCTCTAACTTTTCAGCTGATCTCTTTGTAAGGGCCACAAGGCTTTTACTACCAGTTTGAACACCAACCCCAAGAGGAAGGAGACAGATCTGATTAAGGGTGCATGGGGTCCAAGATTCACCCAAAAAAGACTGCAACTGCACAGAAAAACCAAGTAGCTTACAACAGTGTTAGCAAGGTGGGATGCAGCTGAAACCTGTAATGAGGTGGAGAAGCTTAAGCAGGTTCTCAGACAGGATAAGGAGGAGCATGGTCTGTTATTAAGGCTCACCCACTCTGCACACACACTAAACAGGTATCCTTCTGTGGCAGGATCTAGTCCCATCCCTGATAACAGTTAATGTCCAGCTTTATGCAATGAAGCAAGGTCCTCAAAGATCCTGTTTGTTAATGAGGTGCCACTGGAGTCACAAAAGCTTCTGCAAAACTTTTAAACTGCACATAGCAAAGGCAAATCAACCTAATTTAAAGGGGTATTTTTTTATAACCCTAAATCTAGCTTTTTACCAGTTTCTTCTCTGACTACAATTCCACTGATTAGGTGGGTAACAAAACCACAAGCTGGAGTTTCACAGGTGCCCCAGTCATTGTAGACAAATATTGGACAGTGAATTTCACATTGATGGACCATATATTTGAAGTTGTATTTTTTTTCCCTGCTGAACATCTGCAAATCAAACTCTTACACCTTCCTTTGAAGTGACACACTGAAAGTCTCCAATCATTTTACAATTAGGAGTGTTCAGATGCTATTCCTTATTTGATTTTCCTAAGGATACAGCAGTAACCCAGACTGCTACCTACCTCAACTGAAAGTCGTCTTAGTCAAAACCAGACTGTTCAATTTTATTTATTTTTTAAGATGGCACAGGAGTGCCATCCTGTGGCTATCAGAAGCAATCTGAAAGTTCGTTGTGTCGAACATGGTTTGATGTTGCAACACACGATTCCACATGCTGCAGCGTTCAACTTCTGTATATATTATTGTCATATTCTAATACTGCACTACAAAAGCCTGGCTGAGGAACCCAAAGACTCTTCTTTTAAAAGACATCAAATTACAGGCTTTTCACTTCCATCCAGGATGCCATTCTCCTAACACTCCTCAACTACCAGAGACACAGCACATTTTTAAGAGATTTTATATGTACTGCTGCCATTAGCAAATGTAACACTATACCTAGCCAAGAAGCGTCCCCTCCTAGGAAGACTAAAATAAAATAGAAAATAAACCTCTCAATCTTAAATATCAACTGCATTAAAAAAGCTGTCCTACAGTAAAACCTGCTTCTTGGAGGGGGACCTTTCTTACATTTACATAGGATTTAAGACAAAAGGATGTTGTTCTCGAACACTTCTTGGAACAGGCTTAAAAAAGTAGCTGTAAATCTTTAAACACAGTCAGACCAGTGGAGTCTCAATAGGGTAAGGAGCAAAAAAACCCTAGTTGTTCATGTAGGAGGAAGTAAAATTCCTATGCATCCATGCATACGAATTTCTTATGCTCAAGTGCGCATTAAAGCATTCCAAGGCATGTTTATCCTTAAGATATATTTCATGATTGTTCAACCTAAAAAATGAAGAAAAAGAAAGAAAAAAAGCTCTGTACTTGAATACTAACGTAGGTTTTACCATGAAATTAATGCCTCTGGGTAGCTTAAATTGGATGTTATAACAGGAAAAAGACCAAATAATCAAACCCACTGGGTTGACATTCCTCTTATTAGTTTGGAAGAGCACTTGAACAGTACCTATACATCCCGCATGTTTACCTGGTATCCACTGTTTTTTGTCACTGTAGTGATAAACCATTAGTAACAACCTGCAGATGGAAAAACACCCTTTGCATTTTAAAAGAATACCACCAAAAATTTCAAACACAGAGGAGTCATTTTGCAAGTTGCTCTGAGGTTGCTTGAAATATTATGTTTAAATTAAAAAAAAAAAAAAAAAAAAGGCAACAGAATGGGCAAAACTTCTTAGTTTCTCATCAGATGACGTGACTATAAAACATTCTCCCTCCCTGCACCCCATCAGCAATAACTTCTACAGTTTTATTTACATCAAGACTTCAGATACAGAGCCAGACGATATTACCAAGACTGCAAAGACTGAGGTTAGATGGCCTGTACGTCTTGAACGGGCCCTGCTCAGTAAATTCAGGGATCAGTGTGTTATGTGGCTAATTCAAGACAACATAAGATTCCCTCTGGGCTGGTATGGTTCACCCCAGATGTATGTGACCTAACTAGAGCTGTCAGCTGCTTCCACAGCACAATCTTATACCGCACATCCCTGCGTCAGCCAGACCCGCAAGCAACCATCACTGAAACTAAATATATCCCATGAACATCCCATTATTACATCCAACAAATCAAGAAAATATTCCAAATCCATCAACCAACTACAGACTATTTCTGAAGTAAAAAAAAAAGCATCAGTATTGCTTTTTCATAAACGCATTACTGAGATAACTTAGATGCTCTTCACAGAACACACGCTCTAAGTTGTAAATCATTAACTAGTACAAGGTAATGCAGATCTTTGCAGCATTGGCGCTATTCAGCTTTATTTGCTGACTGTTTTTGGTTACCTCACTGTGTCCACAAACTCTTTCATCGGAACTAAAGCATCCTTGAGAACTTGTGCTTCGTTCACCGATGGCTTAAAAGCAATGGTTTTCATTAGGAGGCAAAGAAACCATCAGGTTCTGCACAGATTCAGTAAACCTCAAAAAAACAACATTTAGCTTAGCACAGAAATCCTCAAATCATTGCAACCTCCCTTGACTGGCACTGATTAGACAGAAAAAGCATCTTATATTATTTTCTAGCACATCTTCATTAAAATTTGGCATTTAACAGCAAAGCCAAACTGTCCTGCTCTTCGTATTGCCTAAACGTCTGTATCACCAAGAGGAGCTGTGTCTCCATGGGCACTGACTTCCCAGAAGAAAGTCAGCGCATCTGCACGGATGTATTTAATTTCTCATCCTGCAGTTATCAGCAAGGGAGAAAGTAGCTAATACTTCAAGAAGAATGACAGAGCAAGCAATTCAAACATTATTTCAAACAGGTATGCTAAACCAGCCAATATGCAGTTAAAAAAAACAAACAAGAACATTTACTTTTCGATAAGAAGACAAAAGCAAAAGATTAGAAGTAATAAGTTGTTTTTCCTTTACGTTCTCTTTCTCTTTTTAGCTATAGTATTTCATGCCCTCAATAATGGAAAAAACCCCCAAACAATGGGGAGGGGGAGAAGGAAAGAAAAGTACCAAAGACATGTGGAGGTTGAGGGGGAGGAATATCAAACATTACAGTGGGAGATCCAAGCTACAATGAAAACATTAAACTTCAAAAGTCTCTCATTGTACATGTTCCATAAAGCAGTTTTATAGAAAGAATGTCAATGACAGAATAAAACTACAGCCCAGTATCTTATCCTCCTCTATATAACTGCCAGACATTTTAACACAAAGGATATTCTGTATTCATTTAGTTCTTTCAGCTCTTCTTCTCTTCGTTGCTTTTCTAGTAGCTCTTGCTGCCGAGAAACCTCATCAAGGAAATGCGTCTCATCTTCATCTAAGCCTCTTACCATATTTTCTGAATAAAGGAAAAAAATGCATATTGATAAGCTAAAACCACTTAGGGAGCAGCCATTTATTTTGCATTACTTCGCCACTCTCTTAGAACATTTTCCGACGATTTCAAACTGCCCCATAAATGTAGGCAAGCATCCACATCTCACATATGGCATTTCTAATACTGCCGAGGTAGAACAATTTGCACAAAATCACTGGGAACATGGGGAGTAGAGTCCTGGGTGACTGAGTGAACTGGGTACTCCAGCACTCACACTGTTGTGCCGAGAAAAGGGTAAAAAGCAAACTCCACACGCTATCTGCTGGATTCTGCAATTAAGGAGGAAAAATACTTCCCGGTTAATGATACTGGATGCTAATAAGCTGCAACTCTTGCACACTCAAGCACACAAACTAAAAGAAACTAACACAGTTTGAACACAACACTATTACCACAGAGAAAAGCAAGACACAATTCATAGGAAGCCATGAAATGCTATTGGACTTGCTGATATAATTAAGGCAAATCGACCAAGTTTTCACACAAGCAGCCTTTCTGCAGTTCTGAAACACCATTTGGAACAGGCTACACAAAACAAGGAATAATCATATTGAGCAATGATATATTTGTTGTTTTGGTTTCAGACACCGAGTTTAAGCCTGTCTCCTCAGAATCTGTTCTTAAACCAACGAGTAACTGGAAAAAATACATTACTTCTCCCCACAAGTCTTGCCTCAAAATAGGAAGTACATTTTCTTAAAGCAAACAATTAGTAACTTAACCGAGATTAACATCTGTTTATTTAAAAAAAAAAAAAATAGAAGCAAGACAATTCCTAATGTCCAAATAAAACCAAATTCTTTCTAAACATGCTACCCTACTTTAAGGAAAGTACACGCTAGGGCAGTAGGAAGGTCTTTTATTTTCTGTTCTGCAAATGTTCAACATCTCTCAATCAAATGATTTAGTTAAGAAAGGTAATAAAAAATACTTTTTAGAAAGATCAAGTCTTGCTGTTTGTAGTCATCCTCAGAAATCTTAACCCAAACATCACCTTTAGCCTTCATTAGAGTTTAATTCCATAAGAGGATTTTCAGGCTTTTACATGAGGTCATCATATTTTTTTTAATCTTCACCCACACAGCCAAGTCTTACTCACTTTAATGGCAAGCTAAGAAATTTACACTGATAATTGGCAAGCTTTGGTGTTTGACAGAAAAGCTCTAGAAATCGATTATTATTTGAGGTTACTTTTTAAAGGCTGATCCCTACTCTTTCCAACTCTAAGAATGCAGAGCTCATTCGTAAATCTTTAAACAGTAACTTGTAGCATTCACTACTACTGCTGAGGGCCCCTTCAAACAGACACCAAAGGTAGTGAAACTCTGGACATTTTCTGAAGTGAGTGACATGAATTAATTTCATTCTCTGCCTGCCTGATCTGCAAACTAAGAGAAGCAGCCATAGAGATCCTTACGGCTGACATTATTGAGATTCCCTACTAAATAGTCTGCAGTAGGTTTTGTTCTCCAGGTTAGCAAGTATCTGTCATTCCGCAAGGGTTGCCTTAAAAGCAGCAGTAACTTCTCAGTTACCCTCCTCTCAGGGATGCCTCTCATTCCAGTGCTTGGTTTACAGATTTCCTGCCTGAACCAAAGGGAAGACTTTGCAGATCTAATATAACTCCGCAAGGGAAAAAACTTAGACAGTTATTAGAGGCCTTTCCCATCTAGGCTGATAGCAGCCAGTTTCCTGGTGGCTACTTGGACAAGAATTGCTTAGTCACATCACCAAAGACGACTTGAATCAAAAGTTTACTGAAGTAAACTGCAACCTCTCCAGCTGGAAAGAACCCTGTAGGTACAGTTGGAGACTTCAATGCATTCATGCTGCTATCTGTATGTTCCACTTTTCATCACTAAAAATACAAGCAAAACTTAAGACACAGGGAATAACTTCCACTTATCCTTATTTTGGTTACCATAGTTGTTCAGAAAGAAAATTTTTGAAGTTGCATTTTAGAGAATAATAGTATTATTTTTCATTTAAAATGCTATAACATTCTACTAAAACTATTTTACTTTGAAAGGAAGACATTCTTGCAACGCTGAATAACCTAGCAGAAAGAACTGCTAGTCTGTACACCGGTTTTTAATCTACACAAAAGGTTTAGAGTAACTAAGTTTGTGTGTTTATGCAAA
This sequence comes from Nipponia nippon, assembly GCF_047370975.1. NCBI lineage: Eukaryota > Metazoa > Chordata > Aves > Pelecaniformes > Threskiornithidae > Nipponia > Nipponia nippon. Next base: position 31,184,424 of record NW_028262391.1, read on the forward strand.
CACAATTCTTCAGCATTAAGGTGTTTCTCCTCCCAAGTCCCATCATCAGTTCTGACTGATTGGAATGGCAGTGCACTAAACTCATTTTCTACTCCTCCAGAATTCCCATGGACAGAAAAAATACTTACGAACATTTTAAGGCAAATTCAAGCATATTAGGGGACAAATCTTGTCACAAGTGGCCAAACTGGGCTGAACTCTGATGAGGTAAACTAGTGGTCCACAGTCCACTCAACACTGATCTTTAGTTAGTCAGTTCCTCCCACTTACCTTCTTCTCCCAAAGAAATCTGGCTACAGGAACGATTCTAAAAGCATATACTACAAAACAGGAAAGGCAATCATGGTAATCAGTAATGCACTTGATAGCATCTGCAGGGGCAGGGAGTGTTATCTAACAGAACTCAAAGATCATGCCATAGTTAAAGGTAAAACATAGTTTTGTTGCGTCACAAACACAAGAGAAATTCTAGACAAAATCCAGTTAGGCAAACTGGATCTTAAAGAACACAATAGTTTGAGCGTAAGGCTTCCAGCCAAAGAACCAAAATCGATTAGAACCCATCTTAAAATGGAGTCCCACAGTATCATCCTCACTTCTCTTTAGATACAGCCAATAGCTCCCTTTTTCTCCAAATGGTTGACTAATAATTTTCTAGTTCTCATTATCATCTTTGCACTCAGCAGCACATACACAGGTGATACAACGCAAAGGATTTTTCCATAAAACCAGAAATTCAAACATCAGTAGAAATTAGGTTTCCACTTCATTAGAAGAGTTAAATATCTACTTTTTGAATCAACTCCTGTATGTTTACTTCTTCCAAATAATAATCTTGAGCCTCAAATCACTTTTGCGTCAACTAATTACAGCTTGGAAATGTAGCAGCTGCTGGAATAGGATTTCTTCTTATTGATTCAAATAGGATGGTCTTGTGTTAAAGCATGAATTCAAGACTCACAAAACCACATTACATTTCCACTTTTCCATGGATTGGTATCAGGGCTTTTTTTGATTTAATGCGCAAAATAAGCCTGGTATTCCACACTTTATAGGAATGCAGCTTCATAACTGCAAGCAACTTTTGAGTTTTGGATGCGTGCAGTGCTGTCTCAGTGCCCAGAACAATGCGTTATTTGCAGGAACATCCACCATCCTTGAAAAATACAAGATTTCAATAATACTTTTCCGAAGCCTCTCTTTATCTCTCAGAGAGGTAGACAGGACAGACAAATACGTCCCTTAGCTAGATGTTGTATACAGCTGTTGCACACAATACATGCAGTTTGCTGGGCTTCAGTTCAAAATAGTAACTGCTGATGCTTACTGAATTTAAATTGCTCCTCAAACTCCTGCTGCTTCTTTTCTCGCTGTTCCTGAAGTCTTTCATACAACGAACGTGGGTCATATGCCTCCTCTGGGCATTCTGAAAGGAAGAAATAAATCAGAAAATTAGATCATATGTTAGAAATACTAAATTGCCAACAGTTCTTAGTTTCTTTATGTAAAAACCTTTTGAACTTGTAGAATACAAGCTATTACCTTTTATTTCTGTTTTCCACAAAAGTGAAATATTCTCAGATCTCTTTCTTATAATTATTAAAAACTAACCCATACCTTCTGGATCCTCAGGTTTTCGGACCTTTTCCCATTCCTCTTGCCTTCTCTTTCGTCGTTCCTCTAGCTCCGATTCAGACACAAACCTCTTGTTAATCACAAGATCAGCAGTACCATCTCCCCCATCCATTGTGGAGCAGCCCGTCCTAGAAACACAATATGAAAGACACCAGGGGCCTGATTTCACTTGCCAGTGCATGAGAAATTACTACACATCCTGAAAAACAGACCCGCTGCACTTCAGTTCTCTAAAGACCACTACATAGTAAGTACTGATTGAGATACCTACTCACTGCATAACTGCTAAGACTAATAGCACCACCTATTACTCCTTCTTTACTCTTTTTCATAGTTATGTCTTCCCTGTTAGTCGGGCTGCTTTTCTAAAAGTCATATTTTAATGGAATTTTGCCCAGCCCACCTTAGATTTACCTTGCTTATATAATATAAAAATTAAATTAAAATACATTTTAAAAACCCACACCTACACTCACATCCTTTTATTTCAGTTCTTACACTTCTCTGCTCTGGAGAAAGGATCTGACACTTTGCCCTCACTTCATCTAATTTCTTTTTGCCCATCCTGTGAAAACTTAAGAAAGCTTGTCTGTTTTCAACAATTTGAATACATATATGTATAAGTGCTTAACAGTGAGATATCAGAAATTAGCAACTAATCTCTCCAACCTTCAAAAGCATTCCACACCTCTTTGCAGCTCGGGGGAGAGCTACGCTTGGACAGATGATGCAGGGGGACTGTCTGTCAGGGTTACACAGAGTTCAAGAGGCGAGTGAAAGAGGGAATTCCTTGGGCTAAAACTGGGCTGGGATCAGAAAACAGGAGCAGCACTTCTGACCAAGTGAGCACAGCCCCTGCTCCCACGGTACACCCACCCTCTGCTTCAAGAGATCCTAATACTGAGTACTGGCCAGGTACCCACGTCAGTACTAGGGGTAGAGTGGAGATGCTCCAAGGAATCATTTTAAGAAGGAAGCTCATGGTCTTGACAGCTGTAAGCCCAGGATGAAACAAACTGCTTGTGTTAGTCTTCAGTGGCTCCTTTCAAAGTTTATTCTTCCAGTTCCATGCTACAGAATGAAGCATTAATGCCTATTTTTGTTTCTTACATCAAGCCTGTATAGGCAAGTACAACGTAAACACAACACAAACACAGCTGTTCATTTAAAGTCATGCTAACCTCACATGTTTTTCTAGTTTCTTCCTATTTCCTTGGTATAACTTCACCACATACCCCAAGGACTACAAATGATTTCGCCCTGCACTGTCAAATATTATTTATTTAGGATCTCACCCTGCCTGCATTTCAGCACTGGAAGAGAACCCAGAACACTTACTCTTCCAGGGAGGGAAGGATGCAGTAACCCAAATAATGGAAGGAACCAGTTTATCATCCTTCCTTCCTACCACAAGGAACCACTCCTGCAGGAAGCAGACTCCCAAAAGTCTCACAAAACCTGATACTTTTGTGGGGTATTGTTTGTAATACGAATGGCAAATTGAGTATTTCAGGAGAAATCCAGGTTAGAACACTGGACAAATATTTGTTACAGCAGGAGGCATTCTTAAGGTGTGAATTATCAGAAGAAGATAAGAAAAAAGGATTCTCTTAAGAACTGGGGAAAGGAAGGAGAGACCAAGGGCTGGTGATTTTCTCCTTTTTTAACTTTTCTTTCTTTCGTTTCGTTTTTAATATCTAACGAACCACCCTAAGACAAGTCCACTTTCCAGAAAGCATGGAACAGCTCTTTGAGTGTCATTTCTGAAGCTGGAAATCTATAGAGAAGATGAAAATTGAATCTCCCTCCTGAATACTGGTCATAATCACAAGGCCAGCTTTCCTACCCCAGTGCTGTATAAACAAGATAACCTGGTTTTCCACTTGTGTCATCTCAACCTGTCCATTTAGAGTAGAAATGAAAGGTTCCAATACAATGGTGATAGAAAGTCATAAAAAGAAACCGAGAGGGATTCAGCAAGGGCACAGTGTCATCTGGGGACTAAAGCCTTCAACAGCAAACCACCTGCCTTCTGGTTCAGCCAGTTCACTTAGACAATATATTTTAAGATACCTGAAGTGAATTAAGGTTTAATTATGACTTGACATACAGCTACAGTATTTTCACTACAATCCTGGAAAGCAGCATCTGATGAAACACATTTCAGCAAATAACAACTTTACTGACAACCACATCCTGGGGCACAAAGATGGGGAAAAAAATAAAAATCAAGCAGCATCGCATTTAAGTACACTTGCACTTATTAAGTTTGCTGATCTTGTTGCATTCTTTGCCCTCCCCCATCTCAAACACACACAAAATCTTCCAGACCAAACAAAACACACGTGTTTTGAAACTGTTCCCTGTTCACCTATGTTTTTGTCTGGTGACTGCATTCTAGTGAGCGATACATTACCATTGTAAATGATGGAAGTATATGTCACAGCTGCAAACTGCACCTTTTGATACTACCAGCTAGTAACATTCCCAGGATCAAAAAAATAAAACTTCACTGCCCTTGCCATCACCTTGGCTGGAACAGATCTAGAGCAGAGACAACGTCTTGGGTACCCGTGTGCAGCTTCCAATACGTTCAGACCTCCGGTAAATAACGGGCCCCTCTACCCATCACTGCAGAAACTCGGGCAGCGCTCCCCGCACCGCCGCAGCGCATCAGATAAAGCGCCATGCACCGAGCCTGGAAGACACCCTGCAGCCGGAGGTGAAGAGTCGCTCCCCACCAAGCCGCAGCCAGCCTGAAACCCGCCACCGGGACCGGCCGCCCGCTACCGACGGTGCCCGAGCACTCTCGGAGGGGGCGAGCCTCCCCGGCGCAGGCCTGGGCGTGTTGGGCCGCCGCCTGCTCCCAGCCCGCGCCGCCAAGCACTCACCGCGACCTCCTCTCTCTACCTTCCCTCCACCTCCTCGCTCCGGGAGCGGCCTCCCCCTGCGGTACGGCCTCCGGCCCGGCCCGCCGCGCTCACAGGGCCCGGGCCCGGCCCTCTCCGCCCCTGCACCAGAAGAGCCCCGCACCGCTCTCACAGAGCCCCCGACGCCTGCCCCAGGCCCCGCCACCCCCCGGGGCTCGGGTCGCCGCCGCCAACACGTACCGCAGCCGCCGGCCCGTTACAGCGAGAGGCGCGGCCCGGCCCAGAGCACCGCCATTGATCCCCTCTCGCAGGCCCGCCCCAGTTCGTTGGCCGCCGCCGCCGGTCGCCCCACCCCTTCCGCCCGTAAGAGCCAACCGAGTGAGCTCTTCCTTATGCGGCCCTTCCCCTCCGATAGCCAATCCCCGCTGCTCTTACGGAAGGCAGGCGCGCGGGAGGGTTGGCTGCCAGGCGACGTCAGGGCGGCCCCGCGCCGCGATTGGGCGAAGCGCTCGGACCGGGGCCGGGGCCGGGGCCATGGGCGGGGCGGGTCGCCCGGGAGATGGCGGGGGGCGTGGCCAGGCGGGGCGGGGCGGGGCCGGTCGGTGTGTGGCCTCCATCTTTCCGCCGTGCGCCGCCGCACAAAGGAGCGGCGGGGCCGGGTCGGGCCGGGGCGGAGGGGCGCGGGCCCCGCGGCGGCCCCGCGGCCTTCCCGGTGGGGCTGAGGTGAGGTGAGGTGAGGCGAGGCAAGGTAAGGTAAGGCGGGGCCGGCGCCGGCGCCGGCACCGGCACCGCCCTCGGGCGGTGGCAGCTGTGGCGGGCGCCGCGGGGCTGAGGTGGAGCGGGGCGGGCAGCGGGCTGGCAGCGGACTGGCGCTGAGGGGAAGGGGCAGCGCTGGGCTCGGCTCGGCTCCGGTGGCGGCGGTGGGCCCGGTGCGCTGAGGCTGGCCCTGGGTCAACGAGGGGAAGGCGCCGTGCTCATTCCCCGCCACCCGCTTCCCCGGGAGCCAGGCGTGCCGGCGGGGCAGGGTCCCGGTCCCGGCTGGGGTGAGGGCCGGGAGGCCGCCCGGGTGCGGGACTGGGGACTGGGCCAGCGCAGCCCCGCCGGCCTGAGGCAGCGGCCCGCGCTCCCGTGGGGGCTGCTTATTTATACAGGTGCTTCCCTGGCTTTTGGGGGAGCCCGCTGCCTGGCCGGGGTCACCCGTACCCCCCGGGGAGGGCACCAGCGAAAAAAGGCGGGTGGCCGCGGCCTGGCCCCGCTTGCCTGGTGGCCGGCCGGGCTGCTGGCACGCTGGGTGCTCCTGGTGCTGCGCCTGGAGGCCCTGGAGCTGGTAAGAGCTGGGCTCGGGTGTAAAGTTAGGAGCTCGCAAAAGAAAGCAGCAAAACTTGAATGAAACGGGGGGTTGCTGGAACGGGGCACCCCAAGTCCACTGCTGTTCGGCACGGTGAGGGGTTACAACTTTTTAACGGTGCCTCTCGGGTGCTGGGAGATCTTCCCGGTACTTGTATGACTTGCAAAACAAGGGATTTGCTACAGCGGTTTGGTGCGGGTTGGGTTTTAGTGTGCAGGGGACAAATGACATGCTGCTCCGGGGCCTGGTGGGAGCTCAGAAACACTCAGAAGAATTTTGTTGAGCCCTTGAATATTTTTATATTAATGTAAAAAGTCAGAAGCCTGAAAACTATTTGCTACTGTCAATGTAAAAATACTTCTGCAGAGCAAGTTTTGTCTCTTTTACAGAGAAAATATGAAGATGTGGAGTGAGCTACCAAATGCAATTATTCATCTAGATCTTTTGTTTTGCATACTTGGGCAGTAGATAAGGCAGCGGCACCTTTCTTAGTAGCATGGTAACACCATGGTACTGCTTTGCTCTCTTAGTTCAGTGCTTATAAAGCAGGTCTCTTCACTGCTTGTATTATGCCAATATCAAGTGTGCATTTCTCTTTTCAGCCCTGTGATTCTGTCCTGCTTATTGCTGTTTCTATCTTGCATACCTTCATTCCCCCCCTTTTTTTTTTTTAATATTGCTGTTTCTTATCTTCTGTTGTGCAGCAGGAGGTACAGTGTCCCTTCTGGATAGAGTCTTAATGTAGGTCCCAAGAATGACTGTAGTCGTCTTGATTTTCATTTTCTGTTTTGTTACTGCAAAATCTTGCTCTGAATCTCTCTGTATCCACCCCAAGCCCAGAGTTCATTTTGATGCTTGCCTGCGTTTATCAGTGTTTCTCACACAGTGGAACTTTGGTCCATGGGGAAGTATGGGCATAAGAGCTGCCTTTTCTCTTCTGAATTTATTCAGCCTTCTAGCTACTGCATTGTTTTATGAATGCTGATGTGTTTGCAGTTTTTTTCCTTTTACGTCAATATTTGTCGTCTTCAACATAAGGAAGAGATTTTTTTTTTTCCACTTAGCACTAACTTTGCCTCAGGTTTTTAATTTTTCTGTCCTCTGTCTTGAAGTAAATGCATTTATTTGTTTTGTTTTGTTTTTTTCTCATGCTGGTCCTCAGTTCAGTTCTTCTGCTTTACTCATAATTTTCTGTACATCCATCACTGCTATGAGGTTCTTGTCATGTGGAGGCCTACGTACATTTGTGTACTGTGACTCTTCTGCTGTTTACTTCTCGGTATTTAAACCTTTGCTATTTCCCTGCTAAACTATACAATTCTCTTAACAGTTCTCATCACCTACTAGCCATCTAAAATATTCCCTCACATCTTGTCTTGGCGTCTGTATATGGCTGTGGATTTCTGGAGGACTGTGCATTCTCAAATCTTGTCATATCATTTTAAGAGTCTAGGATGCTGTTAAATAGATTTTTCTTTTGCATTTATCCAAATGCAAAGAATTGATCTGTTCTTTGCTCTGATCTGGCCCATTCTTCTGCGAGTGCTTTTGCATGTGTCTTTGTTCTCCTCTGCCGAAGCCCACTCAGCAAAAGAGGTCCTTTCTCCTTCTGGCACCCATTCCCCCGTCTCTTCCTTTAGGACATTGCTGTTATTGCTTTGTGCCCCAATCTCTGCTATTTGTTGTCATTTATAAGTCTGGTTGAATAGTTTGTGTGTTTCTCCTGGTGTGTTCTTTTTCAGATGTGTGAAGCACAACTGTAGCTACACGATCGCTTCTCCTTGTCTCTTCCTTTTTCATCCAAACACTTTCTCAAGGTTCCTGCTAACTCTAAAAAGTTTTCGGCATCTGCACTCCATCACTTGTGTAGGAAGCTCCTCCAGGATATTTTAATGCAGTTATGCATCGTGCACAACTCTTGTTACTCTTGCTGTTGCTGATTGTTTGTTAGCTTAGTCTCGTTTATTTACCGGCTCTTAGATTGCTGATACATCAAATTCAGCTAGTCCATGCGCCTCCCTTATCTTCAGCTGTGATGTTGGTGTGTTCTTCCGGGTAGGTGGGGTTATTGGTTTCCTTGAAGTCTTTAATTTTCCTTTTTGTTTACCTTCAGCCTCCTATGCATGGAGTTTGACTGCAATGCTTTGTGTTAGCTACTCTCGTGTCCTACTCTCTGGCCTTGTAATTCAGTGATCACTCAGTGGTTCCCTTAATCTCATTGCTCTCTTGTTCTGTACCTTTCTTAATGCTTGTTTTTTCTCTTAGAAGGGATGTGATGGTTTTCTGCACAACTTCTCAGAACTCTTCCTTGGTACGTTTTCAGTATTTTCATGTTCAAGGTCTTGGCTCTCGGCATGTTTCATTTGCTATGAGCCTCATGGATGGGCTGAAATAGATTACTTACAATATTTTGGTTCCCTCCTATAAAGCAGGACATCTCTCTTACTCTGCCTGTCAGGTGGTATCAAAGTCCATTTCCCTCAAGCTTTTTGCTTGTTTGTTAAAATTAAGGAATAAAAGGGAGATATTTAGTAGCCTAAGTCATAAGTTAGTGATAAAGGTGGCAATTTGTCATGGAATGCTTAGTGGCCTGTTAGTCTTTAGGCTTCTTTGTTCAAATTTCCTTTCACATCAATATCTCTCCTAGCTGATAATGTATTGTGTTTTGAAATGTTTCCTATTAGTCTCTTTAAGTCGCTTAGATAACGTGGTTGTATCCTCACAAAATGGAGCAGAGCTCATCATGTGCACTGTTAGGTTTCCCTCTCAACACAGAGGCAACAAGTTAAAATGCTATCACCTTGTGGTAAATTGAAGGCAAGCTAACGTGATGAAGTGCGCCCCATTCTGCTCTATTGTCAATATGTTGTGTTCAGCATTTTAAACTGTTTGGGTTCCCCCTTCCCCCCCAGCTTCTGATTGTTTAGTAGACTTTTAATTTATTCTTAGCTTTAAAGTATTGCAGGCAGAAGTGCTGTGCTGGGATTCATTGTCTTTCAAGTATTTCATTACAATTGTGTCGTGTCTTTTTGTGCTTTGCGTTTCCTTGTGTCCTGACAATATATTTTGTTTTCCCTTCCTGGCTTGTATGTGGTGACTGTAAAGTTGGCATGGCAGTGGCTGTGTATTTCCTTTTCTGCTCTTCATCATGTTGCTGAGGTCTAATATAAGTCAAATGTTCATGCATGACTCATGAGGTTGTGTGACTGACCAATGCATCATGATCTCTCTTCAGCTGTGCTTGTAATGATCTGGTACCTTGATCTACCACTATTGTGGCCAAGCTTGTGCTTTAGATGTTTACCCAGCTCTGCCATGGGAATTTTGTGTATTTGGTAGGTTTTGCCCATTCGGTAGGGATACTTGCTAGCTGAAAGTCTGGGCTGAGGTACTGCTCATCATTTATTAATGTATATTTATTAACGGGGGTTCAGCAAGTCGCCATGATCAGTGACAAGAAATCCATCCTTTTCCTTGCAGAAGTAGTGGTTTCTAAGCATGCAAAGCACTTGCAACTGTACTTATTTTTCTCCCTTTCTAAGGCTTTGCTATAGGAAGTGCTTCACTTTTGCTTTAAGTTTCTGAATATCTGAGTGTTTTGCTGGACATGAGGAGAAGGACCAGAGTTGAGGACGTTTTGACTTGAAATATTGGTGTGGCTTTTTGGATTCCTTGCTTCAGTGCATGTGCACAAACTGATATTAATATAGCTTGAATCATAGGTTAGAGGACAGTCAGTGAACCACATGCCAGGAGGCTGTGCCATTCGTGTGTATTTTATACCTTCCTGTAGACAGTGGGATGTGCTAGAAAGCGATATTGAAAAAGAAAATCCAGCAGATAAGCTGGTGCTCTTTTTTCCTAAAAGCAAGGCTGTTTGGTGGCATGGAGAAAGCTTAGAGCTCTTCACTGCTTTTAAAAACGTTCACCTAATGGTGAATGAAGAATGATGTGTGTGTTTGCACTCAAACTCTCATCAATGTAGCAGTCCTGGAGTGAAAGGTTTGGTTTTTGTTTTTTTGTTTGTTTTTTGTTTTTTTTTTTAAATTGAGCAACAGGTGAGGCTTTTTCTCTTTATTGGTTTACCCCTCTGGTACATTTTGTGAAATAGTATCTAAATATAATTATTAAAACAGTTAATCTTATTTTTCCTGACATTCCTGACGAAGTTACTTAGGAGAAGCCCCAGATGACCATGACTTTGTGTTCCTGATATTGTTACAGGCTTTGAGAGCTTCTTAAATTGTTTTTGAGCTTTCTGCCTTTTTTTGATGTGCAGCCATAACAAACTCAAAATGGGTATGCACTTTTGTTTGAACCATTTTTAGCCTGCCTTGTGAAACACCTACATGCTTGTCTTCAGCCCACTTCTTAACCCACGTGTGCTTGTCTGAGTCATCTCTCGGGCAGTCAGTCCCCTTCCTTTTCTCAGCCACGGGAGCTCTGAAACCCATTGACCAACTTCCTCTGAGTTTCTTCATACAGGCAGATGCCTTAAAACACTAAAAAAAATTACCACAGCTCAGTGGTAGGAGCAGGATACCTGTGAGACCTGGAGTCACTGGCTCTGCTGCTGACAGAAGCACTTGTGTTACATGTGTTCACCTACTCAACATCCTGCAGTGTGCTTTCGTGGTGGACTTGTAGTGAGGCGGAAAGAAGAGTTCCTAAAGGCAGAACCTGAAGAGACAAATGGGCAGAAGCAAAGCTGGGTTCTTGTGTGGGTGTTTATGTTTTTCCTTTTAATAGGCAAGTTAAGGGGTTCCAGTGACCTGCCCAGAGCTGTGCATCAAGTTCTGTAGACTTCAGTTCTGGAAGCCCCAGGTCAGGGATCATGCTTCCTGTGAGTGCCTGAGGCAGGTTTGCTAACCTAGTGACCTACATGTTATGTTTGCCTCGGATGGCAGTCTTTTGAGCAGCTTTTGCTGTATCCACTTACAGGAGGAAAGAGAATCAGAAGGACGTCTCCTGCTCTGCCGGTGCAGTCCTGAACTTAGACTAGCAAAGAAAGAGCTGCTGGCTTTCCATGATTGGCAAGGAAGGTCACAAAACTGGCTCTCAACTACTGGCACCGAAAGATCAGGCCATCCTCCAATGCTGCTTGAATTAACAAGAAGTGGAAGTTTCTTCAGCCCGTTTCCTGCCACGCTGTTTGGTTATCATCTCAAACATGAAAAACCTGTGTCATAAAGTGACAAATTTGGTGAGGCTGAGGAGGGTCTAGACATTGTCTGCTCTGTGCTCTGCTCTCCGACGCAGTTGTCAGACAGCTGACAATGCAAGCTTCCAACTGAGGCATCACTGAATTTTTCAGCAACGTTATCAAAATCTTTCACGCATCCAAAACTGTTTTCAGTGTATTTTATGCATTTGTAATAGCTTAGTCATGCCATCTAGCTGGGCTCATTTCTGTGGTCTACAGCAGGAGACTGTTCTGCCTTCTACAGAGTAGTTCGGTACTTAACCTTCCTTTGAAAACAAGCCCTGGCTCTGACTTAAGAGAAACAAAAGCACTAAGATTAGTTTACAGATGAGAAACAGCACAACTCTGGGATTTCACCATTTCAGCTCTGTTACACAAAGGCAGTGGTTTGCTGACAAGAATCTGTCCCTGCTTCTAGCAGTCCCTGCTTGTAGCATCTTCCCATAGCCCACAGTGTGATTACTCAGATGCCTCTGTGCTAGCCCTAGATCTAGTTCCCATGGCAGGACTGCACTGTGTGCCTGTTTGAGCTGCTCAGTCTCTTGATTTGTACCTCAGAATGCTTTTGTAGTTTATCTTTTGTTAATGTATGAGCTGCTTTAAACTAAGTATGTATTATTGCAGTTTACTACAATGAGTTGATCTCCCTGTAACTTGAGAACACTTTCATTGTTTTCTGGATAGTAATATAGGTAAAGCCTTACCCTTTCTGGAACGGACTATTATTAAATTTACTAGAAAAAGCTTAAAAAAAAAATGCATTGGGTTTTTTGCGTTGTTTCTTTGCAGTTCTGCACCCCTGCTTGGTACCCAAAGAGTCCACACTTCCCTCCCAGCACTGTTTGTTCTGGAATTTCGTGGTCTTTTTTTTTTTTTTTTTTAAATTTTAAATCCTGATATCATGAACATTTTTGTCAAAATATAGCAAATTCATTTATTGTTGGTAACGTCTGTAACTTTCAGGGCAGCAAGGAAGATTAACTTGAATTAATTGAAGGATTTATAAGCCTCCAAATGAACGTCTGTGCCAAAACTTAATATGGTATAGCTAACCAATTTTATTTTGTGTGCTTGTATCCCTTCAGTTTGTAGGATTAGTGTTCCCTGCCATCTGCAGGGTGTTATCCTTATCTTCCTGCTGCTTCTGAAGCAGTGCATTATATTCTGCTCCTTGGGCAACTGCTGAGCTTGTGCAGCTCTGCCATGTCAGCTTGCTGGAGGCAAGTCTTGTTCAGCTTCCCTGGAGCTGTCAGATACCACTATCTTTTAAAAAAGATCATTATCTTGCATGTGTATTCATCAGCCTCAAAGCATAGCTTTGTCTCTGAAAAGAAATGTAATGACCCTTCTACAGTTTGGGGAGAAGGGAATCAGGAGGAAGTCATGTTCTGCATGATTGATACCGGTGTTGGATGGGTGGTTTAGACATTCAAAGTGCTAAAGCAAAGCTGAGATTTTTCTGAAGGCTGTGGTACAAAGGACAGTTCTACCTAAATGATCATGAGATGAGAAATTATGACCTCTGAGATGGAGGAAGCTAGGAGGTGGTAAATGCTTCAGTTTCTCTTTCAGATAGAGCTGTAGCAGAACAGTCTCTGATGCTTGAGGAGCCCTGGGCAGTGGTCTCTCCTTATCCAGAGGTAAGGGAAAACCTGGGCAGGGCAGGAGTCTCTCTTTACCAGGCCTACTTTGGAGACACTAGTTTAAGTGAGACAGTGAAGTTCACTTTAAATCCATGTTGCAATTTTAGTGTTCCTGTACCAGCTTAAAAAGAGATTTAAGGGAAGTAAAAAGACAGAAGTAGTCCAATGTACAGGTGACTATAAAATCTGACTTTCGTAGTGAGTCTACAGAAAAAGAAACTACTGTGGTGGTAGTTAGTATCTGCTGCTTCTTTCTCCTTTGACTGTTATTGCATCAAGGTGAACAAGAGATCAGATCCTTCAACTACTTCGTGTTTCTGGCAAAGCTAGAATTACCTAGAGAAGACTGCAGGGTTAAAGCCCAAGTTTTTGCATAAGCCCTCCACAATGTTGGGGGTTTTCGCTGACAAGCACTTGGGCAGAAGCTAGAAAGTTTTTGAGGTGATCAGTCTCTTTCCCTTTCTGTGAAACAGGCATGCTCAAGGTCAGTCTGCTTTTGGTTTAGGGTGCTCTTACATTGCACATTGATTGTGGCAATGGCTTTGTCCTGCGGATGGTGACACGCTGCATGCCAGTAAATGCTGTTTCCCATTGAGTTTTGACGCTAGTCTTAACCCTCTGGGATATTTTTAAAGAAAACAGAATTGAATTAGGGGTTTGCTTTAGATTACACAACATGATGCTTGGTTACTTCATGCAAAAGAACGGGCACAGCATTTACTTGCTCCTCCTGAAGCCTGTGGTCTGCTTCTTGTGTGCACTGCGTGGTAGCTGCACTGGATGGCGAGTTTCTTTTTAGTTGCACAAGTCTTACAGTTGAGAGGTTGACCTCAGTTCTCAATGCAATCTCCTGAGAAAGTCTCAATTTCACATTATAATTGTACCTAATTTACTGGAAATTCTTGGTTTTCATCACCTACCCCGATCATTTCAAAGCTGATATCCTCTCCATGTTATAAAAGCTTGTGGTTGCAAACCGGCCTCTTCCCCCTCTTATTCCTGTATTGAAGTTGATTATCTTGCAGCTATTCATAGCTGTGTTTCCTTCTCGTGGTAGTTTGAACTTTTCATCCGACTGGCATCACAAGGATTTCCATCCCTTCCTTTTTAGGAGCATCATTTCTTGGGAAAGAAATGCTGAGGAAATATTTCTAATTATTTTATCTCCTTAAGAGGAAACTGCTGCCCAAAACTGAGTTTTGCATTTGAAAAGCTGTTAACTTTACTATGTGGTGGTTTGCTGACTGAGCTCCTGTGTTACTCTGCTCTTGGGAGGAGAAATTGATGGTCTTACTCTTGTAACAGTGGCAGAAGCTGGAAAAGTGGTTCTAGTAGCTGAAACCCTCTTTACTCATTTAAGCGTATGAGGTTTTTTTGTTTGCTTGGCAATGTACTCCATTTCATGGAAAGGAGAGGCGTTTTCCATCATGAGGCAGTATTATGGTTGGCTGTAACCAAATATTTGAGGGGATGAATCACCGACTCTTGGGCTGCGTATTGCAGAGAAAATGAGCCTAATGCCACTTGGAGCTGACTTCTCCATTGGTGTGCTCTGTCAGATGATCAAGAGGAGGCCTCTCTTGAGTAAGCTGGGCATCTGTGCCGCCAGGCAGGTGCAAATCCACTCAAATAGCATTTGTTTCGATGGCTGATGATTATTTCTCCCACACACCCCCCTCACTTGGACTTACAGCTGTGGCAGGTTGGTCAGTCTTTGCAGCTTGCAACTCCTTCGTGCATCCATGTACGTGCTTGAGCCTGCCAGGAGAGCAGCTGCTTTGCTGTAGCAGGGGTGGTCCCAACGGCCGGTGGAGGTGTGCAGGGGCGTGGGGGGCTGCTGCTGCCAGGGCTCTGGCAGTGCCCCAGCAGCTGCTTTTCTCCTGTGCAGGGGAGGTGTCCAGCTCAAATGGCATCTGACCCTGGTGCTTTGTTGAGGGGAAGATGTGCCGGGGAGAGCTGTTCAGTGGGTGTCCTGCAGGTGTAAAGGAGGAGGTGTTGGACACTGGCATTCTCTGCTGTTCCCACAGTATCTGTTCAGAGAGAGAGGTATTGGTACCAGATACTTCCTATAGAAAAAAACTTATATTTTTGTCAAATGTTTGGCAGCTTCATAGTCCTGCACCCAAAGTAACATCTGACAGTCAGAATTCAGAGTAAATGGATGACCCTGCCTGTTGAAAAGCAGGTACTGGCTGCTGCCTTTACCATTTCTTGCACTTGAAAATGTGGGGTCAAGCTTTTATTAAAATACCATTTCAAAGTAAAAGTGTTAGAACTTTTATAAATCTGGCTGCTGTTGTGAACAGCTTTCATGGTCTTGTTATCACTTTCTAAATTTGCCAAAGAATATTCCTCGGGCAAGTGCAAAGCTGATGGGATGAGGCTTTCTAGCACTGCAGTGTATCTGAATGACACTAAATCGAGCTAATCACAGGGAAAGTGGTCACAGCTTTTAAGATGGAGAACCTGTCTTCTTTCTGTCCTGTAGCTTAACTCTTGCTGGTATTTTCACGTGCTGTTGCTTCATCTGAAGACTTTCAGATCTACTTTGACTTGCACTAACGGTTTAAGAAAATGGTGTTTGCACAGTGTCATTGTAGCCCTGACAGGAGACAATAGGTTTCTGTTCCAGTGGCCTTCCAGGGAAACTTCTTACTCTTGTGCTGGTGCTTAGGTGTATCTTAGCTGTTAAAGAGTGTTTTGATGTGATATTAAAAGATGAAAGGTAAAAGTCACAAACCACACTAAATCCTCCAATAACATAATTTTTAAGAAATCTAGTAATTTGGTCACGACATTATAACAGAAGACTACTAAATTTTAAAAGCAGTTGCAGAGACTCTTAGCTGTGTAACTACTGAAAAACAAATGGATTATGCAAGATTAGTTCTCTTCCTTAGCGGTGTTTTAACAGCAAAACAAACATGTGGCCTTTGTCTCGGGAGACTGAGCTACTGGCTGTCCGGTGAGCACACTAGGAAAGAGCCTATTTGTCTGGTATTGTATGCTTGCTGTTATGCCCAGCTTTAAGTATCTGCTGCCAGGTAGGACAAGAAGCTTATCTTGGCTTATCTCGATACTGCTGTTGTGATATTCTTGGTTTGCTCCTTGAGGTTTTTTTTCTTCTTTTAGACAAAGTCTTTAAAAAGATCCTTTCTTCTTTTATTGCCACAATATTTGCAAGTAGACTGTTAAGTATTTTTGGAATTAAAAAAAACTTTCTTGTGTCCAGGTGTTGTTGAAAGCAGGGATTTGCAAAAATGAGGCTTGAAGTTAAATTTTAAAATTTCTTTCCTTCTCTGTATGCAGAGATTGTCACCTCTTACTGAAACAATAATATATTTCGTCTTTCATGGTGTGCAAAATGCTTTTGGTTTTGTGTGTTGGTTGTGTCACTGAGGTCTCTGAGTTTGGACAGAAGCAGAATTGATCGCTCTTATCACTTGCATCTCCCTTCTCTACTGTATTTCCCTGTTGCATCCTGCAGCTGACCTGACCTGAAGTTTGATGTCTCTGTCCTCTTTACTTCAGCAGTGAGAGTGAGGGAGTCGGGATGGCCACCAGCAGCCTAATGCTACAGTCACAGTTCATTATAATGTCGTAAAGTTGTCCTTAAAAAATATGCCAGCTGAAATGCAATCTAGTACATTACTGTTTTAAAAGACTTTTCTTAAAAATCTTTTTTCCTTTGCACTTCTGAACTTCTCTTCATGCATTCGTACTCTGTCCAGACAAGCTGGTTTGTGAGGTGGATCTGTAGCAATCTCTTCTACCTTATGTTCCTCATTATTTAGCCTTTCAGTTTGTTTGAGATTTGACAATGAGTTCCTTGTATGTGATGGTAAGCAACAGGCAAGTGAATGCTGTCAAACTCGGCTCTTTACTAAGTAAGGGGAGTTTATCATTTCTCTTTTCCCTTTACCTAATCAACTTCTATAGTGCACTTGCTTTTATTTTCTGCTGTCCCTACCCTACTGAAGGGTGATCTGGAGCAGATATTATTGCTTCCCTTCTTCCTCCTGTAAGCAGTAATTTGAGGGGAGGAGTCAGTCACTGCTCTGCACTTGCGATAGTGTCTGGAATACCAAGGCTGCAAAAACAGATTGGGTTTTCTGTAGCTGTGTCTTGTCCTAAAGCTAGTAGGTGGCAAACTGGTTTTTGAAGCCTTGAGGGAACTTCCCCCATAAAAGCTGAACATGGCTGAAAATAACAGCATGACTTGATGTCATGGCGGACGTAGGGACGAGATGGCATACATCTACCTTAGAGGCAGCTTCCAAGTGAATTGTTCTTTCTTTTCCCTCTGTCTTCAGGGACTCTTCAAAGTTGTTCCTAAAAGTGAAAGCAGAGTCAACCATAATGACTCATTGCCCATGATAAAGGCTTATAGAGTGCTGCTTTTCCGGATACAACTGCATGTGCCCTGAAGAAGTGCAGTCCACTTCTGTTACAGTGCTTTGTGAGCAAGCCCAACTGTTCCTGAACCAAGCATACTTAAAGGTGAGTTAATTACAATCACTTGTTTTTAACCATGATTTAAGTTGTCAAACAGAAAAACTTAGGTTTCAATAATCAGTTTTAATCTTGATTTATGTCTATTTTTGTTTCCTTAGGTAGGTTCTTACTTGTTGCTAATCCCTAAAATACAGCTTTTCCATGCTTGTTTTGATGACAGGCTAGATTCACTGTGTTAACGTTTTCTTAAGTTACAGAACAGCTTAACTAAATTCAGATTCTAAATCTGTAACACACAAATGATGCATTTTTATATTTTAGTAACATACGTTGCTAAAATAGCCTTAAATGATCTGTGTTCACAAATATATGCATATTTTTTTCCTTTGGAAGACATGTTTTGCATTGCATGTAACTAGCTCTTCTATAAAGAACAAAAAACAACCAACCAAAATCTACCCAACCTTTTAAAGTCACTTGAACCAGTTGTGATCTTAAACAGTTCCATTTAAGATGTATGCAATCTGTATTGGCACCCTCGCATCTACTTTTTACTTGCTGGCTGAGAGTAGAACAGCTGTATTGGCTCAGATGGAAGGACTCCTGCACCTGGTGTCCCACCTCTTGTTGTGGTTAAACTGCTTAGAGAGTAAGGCAAGCATGTTGTGATGCTGAAACCCTTTTAATGATCTGTGGTTTAGGAATTTCTTGAACCAGAAGTCAAGATCTTGTATTTTTTTGCAATTAATAGCCCTTGAGGGATTCCACACACACGCACCCCCCAAGTTAGTCTTCAGTTAATTTCTTAATACTGAACTTTTCACCATACTAAAAGAAGATAACGTACTTCAAACCTACAGAAGTGTTTGTGAGAGCTTGTTTGCAATGCTTTTCCATTGACAGCTGTACATCCAGAGACTTGCTCATATGACCAGTGTCTGGCTTCCCAAATAATGTTATGATCTTGTCCCAGTTGGCAGCCAGCAATTGCACACTTGCCAGTTGGCTCCGATGGTAGGGAGCCTTTCATATTTGAAAGGTGGCAACTGTCTTTGACTTTCTTTTAATTCTATGGTGCTACATGTCTGCTGTTAAATAGATTATTTAATAACTGTAGAATAGTAATAACCTATTACAGGATATTCACCATAATCTCTAGCTTAAATGTTAAACTTGATTCGTAAAAGAATAACATGAGCTTAATCTTAAAAGTTACTTATGTATTCTGGCATGCTTGAAGTAATGAAATGATGTCTTTTGAAGGGCTTTGTTTTAGCTGAGACTTTACATAATGTTCTATAGAAATATACCCTATGGCTTGCAAAATAACTTGTAATGAGGCAGGGTTTTGAATCCCTTTGCTCTCTAGCATTCTCAGCTCAGTGATTCTGAGGGACTGCCCTACAGTTCCAGTCACTAGTAGGCCTGTATTTGATCCAAACCATTTGAATTGAGAACAAAAGAATGACTGAAACAGTCTTGAATCCCAAAAAGGGGAAGGGTGGGTTGACACTAGGTCCAAACAAGCATACAAGCTGCACAAAAAACACCCCTTTCAAAATCCCAGTTAAATTTGTAGGCATTAAAGTTCCTGTTTATTTCAGGGTCAGTACTTAGTGCTTCTTTGGGTGAGAATCTAGTTGATGTAGGCATGTTCCAAAAAGATGTGTTTATGCGCAGATGGGTTAAACACAGTTCACTGTTAAACCTATTGTTTGTTGAGATTAGCCAAAATTGTAAAGAACTAGTTCTTTACAATTTAGGCTATTTTGTACAGTGAGTATGGAAATGACACCGAATATTCCTGATGTGAAATGAGAACCTTAAACGTGTAGCCTTTACTTGTGTGGCTTGAGCAGTATGTCTCTAAAGGGTAAAGAACAAATTAAACAGTTAATACTTACCACTTAAAGGGTAGCAGTGTGCTAGATTTAAGGACAAAGTTGTTCCTCTGCATCCAGAAACCATGGAAGAACTGGGAAATAATAGGTAGTGTAGAAAGGAATGGTGTGTGGGCGGGAGCTACTTACCCAGTGAACTTCCTACTCCTCCTCTTCCTTCCTTTCCCCCTCCCCACAATAGACTTCAGGTGCAAACCTTATGTTTCCTAGGTGCTTTATCCAACAAGACTGATTCTGTTTACTAAAATAGGAATTCTTCTGTTATTCGTTAGAAGTAGTAACACTGACTCTTGTTTTGGGTTTGCTTTTTCAGACCTCCTTCTGGATGACCAATGTGTATTATAACCGATTATATCGGAAACTAAGTCTCCAACTTCCTATTCATTCCAGCTGGTAGCAACACTTATAATGCAAAAAAACCACAATTCAGGATCACACAAACATTACTCTTAAAACTTTCTAGATGATTGTAGTTGCTCTGGTTGTGTTCTATGCTAGCAGAAGCCTTTTTCAAGGTTTACTGTTGACTCTAGAGCACCACATTCCCTGCTTACTGGGAGCCTTGGGGGCTAGCAATATGGGAAACTCATGTGTTTGCCGCGATGACAGCGGAGCAGAAGACAACATAGAATCTCGGAGTCGGCAAACGGACAACAGTAGAGTACATGTACCTGAAGCAAGAAGCCACCCAAGGGACCCTGTCCGTCCACCCAGGAGGGGGCGAGGACCTCATGAACCAAGAAGGAAAAAACAGAATGTGGATGGGCTAGTACTTGACACACTGGCTGTAATTCGGACGTTAGTAGATAAGTAAGTACCTCCTCAAGGAATAATTCAACATGAATGAAAATGTTCTTGTCTTCTCTCAAACTGTGACTCCATCCTCTCACCGATCTACACCTGACCCTCCCTGAAGCAGCTGTGCGTTTCCATCTGGAGGCTTAGGAGAGGAGCACCTTTCCTAGGTAATAGAAGTAGCTCCTAAGTGCCCAGGTACAGGCTCTTCCAGGAGCCTGAGGAGTTTTCTCACGGTTCCTGTATGGGCCTACACCCAGGTGGGGTGAGGAGTGTGCTCAGTATTTCTTACCTGGCATAGATATACAGTTTAGGAAGCAATGAACGCTCCAGAGTTTGGGAACTTCTGTCCTAAAAATTGGTCGTTGTGCAAGATTTCTGTTTTCAGGCTGTATTTACTTCTTTGGAAATGGTGAAGCAAAACTGAGAGCTTTGATCTTTGTTAGCTTGTATAAACAGACTGAGGTTTTCTTTCCAGTTATAAGTCTGACGAATTTTTAAAGACAGCATGTTGTGGCTGTTCAACTCGTGATCCCAGTATTGCATTCCTTGCATGCTCAAAGCATCCATTAAGGGTGTGGGGGATATTTATGGATTCATCGTTATTTTTTTGGTTTTGCATTGCTTTCTACAAAGCTTTAAAAGGACCTTAATGTTGGATTAAGTTAGCTCATCACCTTTTCGGTTACATGCAGGCTAGGAATTGGAAAGGCCAAAACAGAAGGAAAAACACTATTGTAGCTTCACAGTTGAGATTTAAGGTGGATGAGGCTCAAAATAAGTGAGCCTTGATTCATAGACCTGCATTGTTACTCTGGAATGTGCCTGCAGAGGAAGAGTTTGCCTTCCTGCTGTAAAATGCTTTAAATGGAAATACCAGGACATATTTTTTCTTGAACATTTAAATCTAAGAGGTTTTTTAACAGGTTTTATTTTGTGGTTTGTCTTCAAATCGTAAGTTAAAATCATGGCAAATTTTTTCAAAATCTCTCCCTAATCTCGCATGCCTTCCCCTTTCCCCTAAGTTCAGCTCCTTAAGCTGTTTCACAGCACTTTTGTGCATAGTTGATCCTGTTCCTGTGGGTCTTGCAATCGGTTTTGTAATCTTGTAAGCACTTTCCTGTGCTACTGAGGGACAATAAGCGTAGTTATTTCACTGATCCTGGAGTCCTGTTTCTGACAAATTCCTGAAACTACTGTATTTTTTTTATACAGCCTCCAGTGAAATACTTTTAGACTCACATAATCACATAGGTTGGAAGGGACCTCCAGAAGTTCATCCGTTCCACCTTCCTGCTTAAAACCCAGGTCTAGCTGGAGCAGGTGGCTCAGGGTCTTATCCAGTCAAGTGTTGAACATCTTCAGAATAGGGAGATTCTCCACCTCTTTGGGTCCCTGTTCCAATGCTTGGCCACCCCCATGCTTTAAATAAGTAAACATTTTTAAAAGTTGGAATTTCCCATGTTCCAGCACACCCCTGTTGCCTCTTGGCCTGTTGCTGTGCACCTCTGAGAAGAGTCTGGCTCTGTCCTCTCTGCTCTTTGCAGTTATGAAGTGGCAGACAGCAATAAGGCTTCCTCTCTTCTCCCCTACTGCCCCTTAAGGATGAACAAATCTATTTCTCTTGGCTTTTGTTTGTATGCCATGTTCTGTAGCCCTCAACCATCTCAGTAGCCTTCTGCTAGACATGCTCACTTATAGTAATGCCTTTCTCATCCTGGGGAGCCCAAAAGTGGGCTGTACTTGTATATTGGTTTCCCTTGTTTTGTATGAAGGCAGTTGGTAAGACACAGCCAGTTTTACAACACAGCTACATATTACAAGTTGTTGTAGAGAAGACAAAGACCTATGGCTATGAATAACTGAGGGGTCTACTCCTGAGGCAAACTGTCTAAATGAGTCTGAAAAAAAAATTAAGGAGTCTTTCTCCTAGACTTGAAGCTAATGATAGCCCTGTTTAGATTAATAGGAATGCTCGCTGGGGGGGGCATCCATGTCTGGAAATCTTGGTTTTCAGTGTAAGTGAGAGACTTACAGGAATAAGTATGTTCCATTATTACCTGTTCCTCCTAGAGCCTGATTTTTCAGTTTTGAAAACACCACAACTGAAGGAAATGGTAGGGAAACTAACAAATCTCTTTACATCAAAAAAATGTGCAAGACTAAAGTAAAACTAAAATGAAACCATGTAAGTAATAGCAGGTTGGAAATATGGGCTTCAGTGTGATAGTACAACCTTAAGAAGCGAAAGATAGCAGCCTAAAGAATGGAAGGCAAAAGCCTTTTTCTGTCAATTTTTTTCCAAATTCTGTACTGAAAGTTAATACATGGGGACACTCGGAGATGAATTGTAAATTAAGTTGTTATACTGAGATCTGCAATGAACAGTTGCTTTCCCTGTTTGCTTGGGTTTTCTTGTTGTTTGTTTTATCAAACCTCAAAGTTTGAATCTAAAATATGTCTGACAACTGCTTTTTTTCTCTCATATCTAGAGATAACTCTTTTCTAGAAGGAAAGGAGTTAAGTTTCTTCCTAGCCTCAGAAGAACTTAGAAGTACTAATTTTTTGAGTTTATATGAAGTGCTGCTTTACAAATTAAGAAATTAGCAAAATGACTGTTTCGTTTCTAAACAAGGAAGGTGGGGATGTTTGGAAATTAAGTGGTTAAACTGGCAAATCAGTGGAACAGAACTCTCCTTTGCTCAGTGCCAGTACTGTTAACATGTGCTCCCATGACAAAATCAGAAATCTTGCTGATAAAAATTTCTTCCTTTTTTATCATAGTACTTATGGTATTTTTTTTCTTCTTTCTTTGAGTCTTTACATCCTTTCTCTTGAAGTAATTCTACTTGCATCACTGCACTGCTTTTTCCTGCTGGGGAGATTAGTTTCCAGAAGAAAAGCAAAGAGATGGGGGAGGGATATTTGTTTCCAGTGTTATAGCAACATAAAAATGTGTTTAAACTTCATCATTTTCTTGTGTAAATATTTAAGAGTATTAATATTTTGGTAAGAAAAGCATGTATTTTAATCATCTATATTTAGTCAAAATTGAGATTTTTCTCTTCTTTTATAATTAATCCCTCCAAAGTAGGTAGCTTTATTATCTGCATGATTAATCTGTGTTGAAATTTTCTAAAATTCATGTGTATTTAGCATTTCTGGTTTCATTTCAGAGGTGTGTGATAGAAATGGAGTGTGGAACTTATCATTCTAAGCCTGGGGTTAGTTCACAGTGCCTCGGTAGCACTGAATAAAGCATTTAGAACATGCTGCTGCACAAGCTTTTTCTGGACCTGGAGATGCGTACTGAATAGGATTTTGAGATCTTGCTTTAGGTACTTTCAACAGCAGTGCCTGCTCAGATAAGCACTGGCCATAGGTTCTTGCCATTGCTCCAAGAAATCAGATTGAGGAACTGATCTAACTGAACTTTTTGTGTTTTTCATGTTGGGAAGGGAATTGGGTTAAATATCTTCTGTTAAACTGCCTTGACTATTTCTTACAGCTCTTGTTAATGAGTTTGAAGTCTATGATGCTGTTAGGTGGCTTGCCTTTCAGTTTTGTGGGGTTTTTTAATATATTTATATATTTAGCAGAGAATTTCTGGGGGAGAAATCATGTTTAAGTGATGTCCCTTGTGCACTGCTCTTTATTCACTTCATGACCTCTGACATATAGTCTCTTGTTACGTACTCCCAGGAACACTGCTAATGAATAGCACTATGCCTAAGCATTGTGTTTAGCTTTTAGACATGCAGATATGGATCACCATTTCATTTATCAGCTATTGTAGATGTGCAGATGTTGACTTTGAGCCAGAAAAAGGCTCAAATCCCATCTGTGTTTCAGATCTGAAAACAGCATTAGCAGTCTGCAGCCTATGTAACTTCCTTTTGTTAAATACTTACTGGATTCATTTTCTGCCTGTGTATTATAATTTTATTTGGTGTATTATGTTGATGATTGTGCATAAATTTTGACCTGTGTAATATCTCTTTCAGTGACCAGGAGCCTCCTTATTCAATGATCACGTTACATGAAATGGCAGAAACAGGTATCAAGGCACTGTGTTGGGCATTTCAGTTGTGACTCCAAAGCAAAAAAATCCCTCTTTTCTTTGTGAAGAAAAATACATGCTAGCAGTATGTATTATGACTTGCTGTAGCTCTAGGGATGTGGGATCCAAAACACAGTTCTGCCCTTTAGAAGTTTCACTGAGCTTATTGCATTTGCCTGAGTTTTTTTTGAACTCCGTTAAATGTCCTATGTGAACTGTCCAGAAGCAGCCAATGAATGGCCACAAACACATTGTAATGGCATTAAACCGTAAGCCACAAAGAATGTCTGTTTTCAGTAAGGCAGAAACAACCCATCTATGTATGTAGACATGGTTTAAACCCATGTGCTCCAGTGTTGGCAAATAGTACATTTTGTCTTGGGTTTTGCTGTCCTTAGACCTCTACTTTATTGATGTAGTCGTTCCAGCCTTGTCCTTAAGTGTTCCTGTGAGCTGAGCCATGTTTATGCAAGGGCTTTTTTTTCTTTGTTACAGCAGGAGAAATTCTCCCAGCTCAAGTCCTCCACCAAATTTCTGGTTTAGGTGAATTTTTGTCTCTCTTAGTAGAGTTGGTACTGGTCTTAGGAAATGTATTTCTATATCAAAATAAATGAATCAACCTGATTAGATGTTACAGTAATTTAGTAATTTACAATTCAGTAAAATGTTTTTCAGGGGAATGTGCTAATAAAACTCAAACCCCAATGTGTTACTTATATTTACTTGTCATTGTTGAAGGCAGCACCAAGTCTCTTCAGCCTCATTTGCTTGTATGCAGATCCAGGCTCTCTTTATTTTCACTTCTAAGGGAACTAGTTTCTTGCAAATCCAAATCTGTTTACTTTATTAGTAGTTTAACATCTTATATGTGGCTTGTTGTTTACTTGCAAGTAGAAGCCCTTGTCTACTCATTAAACAGTTCCTTAGGAAAGCAAATTTTCTTTAGACCACCAGGCATGGGACAAGCTAATGCAGTTCCTCTGAGGTCTGTGTTACTTGAGGGAACTCAAGAAGAGTACTCTGATTCTGGCTAGAAGAAATATTTCTTCATGTCATCGTGGATGCGGCATTTGACACTTAAGAACTGACGTTGGACACTGAACTCTTGAGTATCACTGGAACAAAGTGCTTGTCCGTACTGGTCATGAGTGTTCCTTCCTAATAGTAGTGGGAACTAAAGGATGCTCTGACCTGGGAAAGACTGTTCTCTAAACAATAGAGGTGTTCACTATTACCCAAGCTGCTGTAAAGTTGTTGGGTTTTTTTTCTCCTTGAATTTAAACTTCTAAACTACTGCAAACTAAGACATTGATGTAAAAAGTAAACTGTTTGGGTTTCTTCTTTTTCTTTTTCCTAGTGTCTGTAAACTCACTGGGTAATTTTGAGGATTTTTCAATTTACATTTATGGATGTATTTTGAACACTTCAGAATTGCAGTGTTAATTCTGAGCATTACTTCTGTTTTGCGGTTGACAGATGAAGGCTGGTTGGAAGTTGTCCAGTCTTTAATTAGAGTTATTCCATTAGAAGATCCCCTGGGACCAGCTGTTATAACGCTACTACTTGATGAATGTCCACTGCCAACAAAAGTGAGTCTAAAGTGTATGTGTTTGTGTGGCTGAATTTCAGTTATTCATGGTTGCCACACCCATGGGTTTCACCAGTGATGCAAGGCTCTGATAGCTGTTCAGAAAATGGGTGTAACTTGTAACTTTGAGTAATTTGTGGTGACTTAGTATCTATTTGCTACTTCATGCTAGAAGCACTGGGGGGGAGCAAAAAAATCTGCTCCACGGGGAAGAACAGGAGGCCTTCGGTCCTTAGCTGCTTTTATTGCTGTCCTCTCCTGCCATGTGGTACATGGATGCTGTGCAGCGAGGGTGTACAAATGCTGCAAAAGGAGTACAAGTTCTGCTGTTTTGTTCTCAAGTTCTGAAAGCTGCGCATTTACAAGTCACTGTTGAATTTGTTCCTGCCCTGCACGTAAGGAATGCAATGCAAATGGGTGTGTTAAGTTAAACAAATGACATTTTTTAACTATGAAATATGTAGCTACAGTTTTTTCACAAATTTTAATACCTTTTTTTACTGACCACTAATCTGTTTTTAGGATGGAAAGATGACCTGAGGTGTTCATACTGTTTTGGTACAGGTGTTTTAGTGAGAGCCTCCAGTGCTTCAAGATGCTAACCATTGTTGAATCCCTTTGTGATGATTGTGCAGAGAACTTGTCTGTCTTCAAATGCTTGTCATTATCTCATTTCATCAGCAATTGATGATGACATCATTGCAGCTTTCACTTATTAATCTACTTATGCTGCCAATTTCAGTTTTCAATTTGCATTGTTAGGGATATAAAAAGCTGGTAGCTTTTTGTCTTACATAAATGCATGAGTGGCTGGAGAGCTAGTTGAGCGCTCTAACTACCTGAAGTGAGGTTTTTCCCTCTAGGCTGTTGATTAAAGTAATCTGAGACTTTTGAACAAGTTGTATAGACTGTCACATAGACTGCAAAATGATTTTGAAAACAAAGCTATGACTAGAAATTTTGCCTGCTTTGAAAAAGAAATCAAGAAATGGAGACCACTGTGAATGTGCCATATGAAGAGTGATTTTATATTTTTTGTTCAACTATACAATGTACTGGGCAATCAAATTATTTGTTTTTTCAAAAGCCACGTGACTTTTAGGTACTTTAATTTTAAGGAGTTAACTATGAAATAGTTGACCTTTACAAGACAAAAGGAATAAGGTGCCTGTTGCTGGGGTGCACACAGGTGGTGTTTTTTTCTTTTTTCTCCCCTGTGCAATTTCTTTATGTCACAAGGAGCTGCAGTTGTGGGATCTGCTGGGCACATACAGCCTAGTAAAGTGTTTGTTGCTGTTCATTTTCTTTCTATTCAGGATAAGTTTAAGTTTTTGGTCTTAAGGGTTTTAAGTCAGTGCCCCACTTCTGTGACAGCTGGAGAACAGCAGCAGGCTGTATTTCATTTTCTGTTATTGTAGGCTATAAAGTCCATAAAGTTAAAATAGCAGTGCAGTAAACTTTGTTCTATAAAGTCTTTATTTAACTCAAAATAGTTGATATCTGTGATGGTTCTAATAATGGCTAAAAGCAGTATCAGAGACTGTCAAGAGTCTAATTTTAGTGAGGCTTTTCCGCCCCAAGTCTGTGGCTCAGTCATCCTTTCTTCTTTCTCTATTCTTTCCACTTAGTGTCAGTCCTGTTTATCAGTTCTGGTTTTGTAGCTTTTCTTTTGGGAACATAACTACTTCTCAGTGTTATCTCTGCAAATCTTAGACTCTAGCACAATAAACTGATTTGAGTGTGGCTCAGAACACAATTCAAACAAACATATATATTCAACTTGAGCAGTACTCATTTTTTTTGTCCAAATGGCCTGCTGATGACTTCAATATGAGGAGGAGTTCTATTTTAATTAGATCCTAGCCTGAGATTATTCGGTTTCAGTCTGAATCAGCTGAAACTTTCATGAAGTCTGGAAAGTTGAGGGGGATTTGGAACTTTGTGGGGTGGGGTTCTCCCTGTGGGATAACTTGTTCTGGCTCTAGATTAACCCCTAACTACTCTGAAAATGGAGGGTATGCTCTAGATCTATCTTGAATTTTATCCGTACCATACTGCCTGAATGAAGCAAGTCAAAGCATGGCATTTTAGATTTATTATTTACCCTCATTGGTTACTTCCTAAATTAGTGTGACTACAGAAAGCCATTTGTGCTCTCAAGAATACCATTTATGATGTCTTGTAAAGCTGACAGCATCCTAAATTTATAATGGGGATGTGGGCTCTTTTTTGGGGGCACATCTCTCTAGTCCTGAATTCTAAAGTCTAAAACAGCCCTTTTCTTTTGGAAAGGGTGTGAGTTTTAGGACATTGGAAACAGATTAGATGCCAGTAGTGCCGTATGTGCTGATTGGTATTGTTTGCCTTTTTCTACCATTCAAGTTCTTATTGCTATTGGTAGCTCACTTGCATACATCCAGAGGTGTCCTGACTTGTTAATCACAACAATGACCAGCAATCTGGTGGTAATTTTAAAGTAACAGATCTTGTGTATGTTGAACTTCTCTTTCCATCTGCTCTTTATTTTCTTCTTATCTTAAAAGATAGCCATGCTGTCTGTAATATGATGCTGACTTTAGTAATACAGTGTAAAAATAATTTGTTGTACTATATTGAGTTAAGTGGGAAACTGTATCTGTCAGTAATATTGAAGAGATTTCTGATTTTTTTTCTTTTTCAGGATGCATTACAAAAGTTAACTGAAATATTAAACTTAAGTGGAGCTGCTGCTTGCCAGGATGCTTGTCACCCTGCCAGACACCGGAATACAACTGCAGTACTGGGCTGCTTAGCAGAGAAGTTAGCAGGTAAAGCTGTGGGATTCTTCTGAAAGCTTGTATTTGGCTCGCTGAAGCACCTTCTGCTTTAGTGCCCACGCTGCAGACTAGTTCAGAAATGTTTTCTTAGAGCTGAATAATGTTCTGCATCAAGGGAGGACCATGTGTGACAGAGTCTACTACTTGATTAAAATGTTGAACAGTCACTAGCTTCAGTCTGAATGAGCCATTCATAATCTCAGATACTTTAAAAGACCAAATCCTTCTGATGTGTGGCTAATGATTCTGGATCAGTGTTTATGGTATATTGCCTTAGCACTGGAAATCAGTCTTTTCTGTAGACCTAGTTTGGCTGTGTGTGAATTACTGAGAACGTGTAGTTCTTTAGCCAGTAGGCAGGAGTATCAAATTAGTAGTCTTGGAGGCTGTGTAGAAACAAAGAAAGATGTGCTTTCTGTTAAACATGTATTGTTCTATTGTAGTTAGCTGAAAAGATTCTCTCTTCTGTGTTACTTAAAAGAAAATTGCTGGGATTCTATTTTAAGGTGGCTTTCTAGTACCCTGCTGGAAGCTGATGATTAAGTTTCCTTCCTGCTGATGGTTGGTTTTGTATCTAGTTTTTTTGAAAAACTTTTCTGAAAGTGGACAGGAAAAGGAGGAAAAGTGATTGTCTGGTATCACCTAATGGTTATTTAAAAAATAGGTTCAATATTTCTGTCCAAAAAAGTAAAGAACAAGGGCAGGAAGAATTTTCGTACTATAATACTTATACCTTGTTATACTAAGTCAAAATGAGATTCTGTATCCACTTTTGTCTTAGTGGTCATGGAACAGTTCGTGTTGTATCAGCTCAGGCAGCAAATCAGCTAATGCTCTGTTGTAACCCTTTGCAATTTGTTAGAGTTTGTAGATGCCAGAGTTTGATTCCCTTGTATCTCTCTTGATTAAGCAGACAGTATTGCAGGGAATTTTTTTTTTTTTAATTGGCTGCTTGTCATGGAGCTGCTGCAAATTGTATAATTAACTATCAAGTAGGCTATATTAGATGCTCAGTTTTGCTTATTTTGGGCTACTCCTAAGTGGAGCTGGTCTTTATACTTTGACTCTGGAAGTAAAGGGGAGCCAGTCTCTCTTTGAAAGTAATGAGCATAAAAATGCTAAGCTGAGACTGATGGAGTCTTACTTCAAAAACTCAGAAGTGTGGCTAGAACTCTACCCATTTACAGCAGGTAAACTCAATATGTTTGTAATTTGGTAGTAACTGTGTAACTATTAAATGTGTAGCAAATATTTGACTGGGAACAATGATAATTGTTCTATATTACAGTTTTGCTTTGCTGCAAGGTTCTTAGATGTTCTTTAATTTGTTGCCTTGTGTTTAAAACTTCTGTGCAATGATGAGTAAGTGGTAGTTCCTGTGGATGGATTTAATTTTTAATGTTCTTGTAGGTCCTGCGAGTATAGGCTTACTCAGCCCAGGCATATTGGAATATTTACTTCACAGCTTGGTAAGTGTTTTCAATCTTTTTGTGTGTATCCATACATAGCAATTATAATGCAATTTATTTTTTATTAGTACTGTGAAAAGTTAGGGTCATGTTTGGTAGATACTGGTAATGTATGTTATAGAAAGTTGAGATTCCAGAGAGTCCGTGGGATCTCCATCCTTGGAGATAATTGGAAGTCAATAGGACAAGGCACTGAGCAGCCTGATTTACTCAAACCAGCTCTCAACAGGAGGGTAGACTAGATGACCTTTGGAGGTCCCTTTCAACCTGTGACAGACTGGCATTCTGTGATGGACTAACAGCTTTTCCTATCTATCTGTGCTGGGTACTTATTTAATAACTTTTCTTACTGCCCATGTTTAGAACTTCCAGTCCCATCCGACAGTGATGCTTTTTGCACTAATAGCACTGGAGAAGTTTGCACAAACGAGTAAGTATTAGCCTGACACGGCTCTTAACAGTCACTGTGGCTTCTACTGCGTAACTGTCACTTGCTTCATCTGATAATACTTGTGAGCATAAGAAAGACTGGATTGGTGGGAACACAAACGTATAAGAGAAATGTTTGTCCACTTACAAGCAAGAAGAAATATTTATTGCTTTAGTGACACCCCTCTACCCTTCAAAACCCTTGAGATATTTGCTGAAACTCAGTGCAGTCCTTCCCAGTTAGAAATTGCTGTAGAAGGACTTATGATATGAGGCCTTTGTTACTTGAAAATAAATAAATCTGTATTAGACAGATGGAGAACAGCCGTGATCTAATAGTCTCTTGATGATGCAGCTCTGTGCTGAGAAGTGGTATATCTGAGTGCTAAGTTAATTTCACATGTACTTAGGCAAAGAATTTCATGCTGTTCGTAATACTGAAGTTTAAAGGGGTAGGGGGGTGTTCTACTGTGTTTGTAGAATGTTACTATTTTAACTAAACTTATTCCTAGTTTATAGCAATTATTCTTTTTTGCTCTTAAATTGCAGGTGAAAATAAAATGACAGTTTCTGAATCGTGCATTAGTGACCAACTGATCTTGCTAGAGAAATGGACAGATAATCCAGACTATTTAAAACGCCAGGTTGGATTCTGTGCCCAGTGGAGTTTAGACAATCTGTGTAGGTATAATGAAGGGATGGATTCATTTAATATTAATGACTTCTCCAAAGAGATGGAGGACTACTTTGTGTTTGTTTTGTATAAGCACTTATTGTAAATATATCTGACTGCATTTATAATCACTCTCACTTCAAAAAAAAAAAAAGCAAATAAATCCAGTGTAATTTCATGGAAAGGAAATTGTGGTAAGGAAAATGTTTGTGAAAGGAAGTGGTTTGTACTCTGCAAGTTGGAGCTGCAATGAAAATTTTTCTTTGCCCCGTATTTCCTGTAACCCACACTTCAGCAGACATGCTGGGTAGCTTAACAGTGCAGCTCTGTCTCTCTGTGGAACAGCTGGATTACTGACATATCCTGGTGACAGTCAGTACTGTGATTGTACCTCAGCAAGTAAAGATATGGTCTTGTAATCAAAAGTGAAAACTGTTTGACAAAGCACTTTACTTGATCTATCCTTTTGGATGACTAACAGTATTCAAATTTGCTTTTTTAGTTGTGATTTCAAGGGTGAAGCAACTCTGACCTTGTAGTTTCTAATGCCTTTTAGATAAATTTGGGTAAAAGGTCTTGTTGGGCTTTATGGGGCTTCAGCCAGCTCATGGAATGCCAATGTCAATTGTGTTTACTAAACATCTGTATAAATGTTGTAGCAAGCTTAGGATATATGAAGGGTCCTAAGATAAGATCTCTGATTTATAAATTAACATGCATGTGTCAGCAGTTTGACACCTGGCAAGAGAAATGCTTCTGATCCTTCTGTGTGAAAAGGGGATGCAGGGAGAAAGAGCTGCTTTGGCTCAGTTCAAGTTCATCACCTACCTGAAAATTAGAGGGTAAAAACTTTAAATCCTTGTTTTCCCCTTCCCCTTCTTCCCTATCCCCAAAATCTTTTCCACTGTGGTGAATCAGAAAAACTCTGCCAACTGAATATACAATACAATGGTAAATCCTGACACAGTGCCATCTTGGTGTGAACTTAGATGCCTTACATTTGCCTGTGGGTTTCCTGAAAGTAGTAATTCAAGGCCAGGTTGGATGGGGCTTTGAGCAGCTTGGTCTAGTGGAATGTGTCCCTGCCCATGGCACAGGGGTTGGAACCAAATGATCTTTAAGGTCCCTTCCAACCCAAACCATGCTATGATAATCAGATTGTAGGAGCTCTAGTCAGAAGTATAGGTCCTGTTCTCATGTACACACAGTGTATTGGAAGCGATGCTGTTTGCATGCAAGCAAAATATCAATATTTCATTCAGTTATGCCAAAAATTAACTGGATCCTAGAGAGATTGCCACTGTGTGAAATGTTTAAAATAAGGTTTTGCTGCAGCAGTGATTAAAACTAGTTTTATTTTCCAGTTTTAAAAGAAGGCAGGCAGTTTACATATGAGAAGGTTGACTTGACCAACATTAGGGCTATGCTGAACAGTAACGATGTCAGTGAATACCTGAAGATCTCACCACATGGATTAGAGGTAGGATGTCACTTCATGATTTCAATCTAAAGGAGTCTGAAGAAAAAGGCAGGTTTTAACTATTTTTGTTTGCTACTTGCTCCTGTGATTTCCCAGAATGAAACAAAGTTCTCTGCCAGCTTTGTATAGAAAACTTGATTTGTCAGAGGGTTGTAACAGAGGAAACGGCCTCAAGCTGCGCCGGGGAGGTTTAGGTTAGACATTAGGAAAAACTTCTTCACCAAAAGGGTGGTCAAGCATTGGAACAGGCTGCCCAGGGAAGTGGTTGAGTCTCCATCCCTGGAGGTATTTAAAGAATGGATAGATACGGTGCTTGAAGACATGGTATAGATGGACTTGGCAGTGATAGGTTAACAGTTGGACTCGATGATCTTAAGGGTCTTTTCCAACCTTGACGATTCTATGATCACTACACTGATCTCAAGTGTAAAATGTTCACAGTAAAGTAACACCTGTATCTGTGCCCTGAAACTTGAGAAAAGTGAGGAGGATTCTGAAGAGTCAGTTGGCTTTTCACTCATTTTGCCTAAAATTGTTCACAAAGTATAATTCCTATTGTTTGTCCTGTCTAGTCTTGAAAAGCCCATAGCAGTAGGATTTTTGTCTCAGCCATATGTTTGTTTTTTTTTTTCTTCCTCTGTTACTTCTTCTAATTCACATAACATGGAATACCTCTCTGTCCTTTCTGTCAAGAGTCAGCTAACAACCGATGGATGACTTGGGTCTTCCTGTCTTGGTTGTCTTAGTCTTTAAATCTTTAAGTTGGCTGTGTCAACTCTCTCTTTTGTTTTTGGTGTGGTGTTTTTTTCCCCTGTGGCTTACCATTGAGCAATTTTCAGTCTTGCCTACTTGCTAGTTTGTGTGACAATTATTGCTATAAAGAGAGGTCACTTTCTGTCTGAAGTGCCTCTAAAATTATGCTGGTGTATTCTTACATGCAAGAAACTTGAGCCAGGAAAGAAAGGGGCTTGTTTGAATGCTAATTTTATAGAAACTTAACTTTTGGTTTGGTTTTGGTAGGCTCGATGTGATGCCTCATCCTTTGAAAGCGTTAGATGTACGTTCTGTGTCGATTCTGGAGTTTGGTACTATGAAGTTACAGTCATTACTTCAGGAGTGATGCAGATAGGATGGGCTACCAAAGACAGCAAATTTCTCAATCATGTGAGTACATGTAACATCATCTAGCTGATGATATAACTTCAGTATTTTTCTACTTACAACACCTATGAAAATAGCTCTGGTTATTCTGTGGTAGTAACTGAGCATTTCCATTCAATTTTTCTGTACTTTCATGAAGCTATTTTTGCTTAAGTTAGTGGTACAAGAAAAGGCTGTATTGTCATTGCTATAGACTGACAGTGTTCACACAAGTAATGCATAGCTGCTAGCAGTAATGACAGCTTGTAATCTACTTGCTGTTGTCTGGAAGCTACAGGGAAATGGCTTATTTCTTATGGCTTAGTCTCTTCTTGGAAATTCTTTAGATAACATCAGTGGTTACTGTCTGTTGTTTTTTGTGAAGTAAACAATTACTAGGAACCTAGCAGATTATCATGCACTCACTTATGCAGGTCACAAAGCAGACATTTGACTATACTCTTTAACATACTTTCATATTAAACTAACTTTCACAAGGGAAATAATTATTTAAATTGACTCTGGGATAGCATGGTATCATTGGATCTGCTGATAGCAGTAGTATGGTACCATTTGGGTATGTGACAGCTTCTTTTTAATTAAAAATAAGTATTACAAAAAGACTTAACCCTCTACCTTCTTGCCTTTATTCTGATAATATAGAATAAGTACACTGTCTTATTTTATAGTTTGCTTTGCTGTCCCTCTCATGTAGATAACTTAATATCTTATTCTTAATTCTAAGTATTCTTCTTCCTATTTTACTTTTAAAATTATGTACTTACTAGCATTAAAGCAAAATGTGCCACGTGCACATGAAGTCCAAACCTATAGTCAAAGAATAATCTCAAATGTTTGTAGAGATGTAACTAGGACTTCTTTCTTAAATCTTCATGGTAACTGTACAGCTGTTGTAAACTCAGTATGCTGTAGCATATTTGCTTCAGTATTTCCATAATACTAAGAAAGCGTAATGATTACTACCCAAAAAGCTTCTCTGCTTCAGCTTAGAGAGGACTTTCCATATTATCAGCCTTCCAAACTTCCATTTAAGTTCACTAAAGTGCAAGCTAGAATTTTAGTACAAAAGGTGTGTATGGCCCAGCCTACCACCATTAACCAGAATGGAAATACAGGGCTGGGATTTTAAGTTGACAGTACTACTGGCTGAGCTTCAGTAAGAAATATGTGCTTAGCCCTACTTTATTGTTGTAATTGCATGGCTTTCTGTTTCCACTTGGAATTTAATTTAAGAGAAGAATTATACATACATATATATATATATGTATATAAAACATAGAGATAAGCAGTTAAAACTGCTTCTTTCCGATTATTATAGAAAAAGTCATTCTACAACTGAGTCAAATGCAGAAGCTAATATGAAGATAAGCCAAATACATACATGTGAGTAAATATTGATGGTGAGGGGATATGAGAGAAATACATCAAGGAGATGAAACAAACACCACTGGCAAGAAACCAACAGGAATGGGAGAGTAGCTTTTCTCACCATTTAACTTAAGCCTTCCTGTGAGTTCAGTGGTCTTGCTCCATTTCTTCATGTACATAGCATTGTCCTCTGCTGGTGTACAACACGCATCTCTCTACATCACATCCAAAGTCTAGTCTCACATTTCTAGCATGGAATTGCAAGTGTGATTTAAATTTAAAAACAAAACAAAAAAACCACAACCAAACAAAAATACCATACAGACCTGTTCTCAGCACAGGCATTGTAGACATTGAGTGTAATGGAAACTGTTTGAAATAAAAGGCCATGTGTCTGCCTTTAGACTGCTAAGAGGCTTAAAAGATTTTTCCTGCTTACTGTTAAGGAGCTTGGTGTATATGCATTTTTCTGTGTGTGCTTCCTGTAGAAGTTAGGAGAATAGGAGATGTCACATTTCTGAGCAGGGTGATTTTTCTGTTGCTACAACTGTTTTGCTGATGGTTAAGTGCTGCTGTTACTTAAGTTCATTAGGTGTCTACTTGAAATATAAGGATATTATCTTCTGCATATGTCACAAACACAGTCATCAGAGTAGCCATATGCTCTTTATTTACAGCATGCGTAACAAAGTCTAGTCCTAAATATGACATTAAACACCCATTAGCTCAGCTTAGCTTTAATTTGGGACATCTGAGGCTTGTGTAATCAGCCACTGTCTAGTATTTGCACTTCAGACAAACCATGCTGAGCACAAGGAAGTTCTCTTCCGTAATGCTTTTGGGTTTCGTGTTTGCATTCTCCTACATGACATATTCTTCTCCCAGTCTGAAACTTTTAGTTTTGCATTTGTCTTGGACCTTGGGACTATCACTCGATAACCTTTTCACAAATTGAGGGAGGGTGGTGCTGAAACGGACACAATATGCAACAAATTCAGTGAAGGGACTATGGGTTTGTTCTCTGTGTACTGTATGTTCTGGTGGCACTTGGATATCTTGTGGGGGAAGGTATTACAAGTCTGGTATTGGGACTTCAAGATAAGAGAGTGGTTACGCTTCTATGTTGACTTTTTAAGATGCAAAAAGTTAGCTATTTGGGTACTAGCCTTGTGATTTTTTTTTTTTAACAGTTTAATAGACAGGAGTGATTTGATCTCAGAGAATGAAAAACGCTTCGGTGATGACATTCCCTTCTTCAACCTTCCTCACCCCAACAAATTCCTTTTGATGTGAAAATGAAACTAAGACGAGTTTGAAAAAATTCTCTTTATGGGGGTGGGAGAAACCCTTTCCTGCTCTTGGATGAATGGTTTAGTTGAATAAAAATAAACTTTAGCCCTTCTGTGTGAGGAATGGCTGCAGACTGATATGCTTTACTCTTTTTCTAAAGGAAGGTTATGGCATTGGGGACGATGAATACTCCTGTGCATACGATGGCTGCCGGCAGCTGATTTGGTATAATGCTAGAAGTAAACCACATTGCCATCCCTGTTGGAAAGAAGGTATTCAGTCCATCTTCTGCTGTTTATCCTAGCTGGATTTCTGCACAGGACTTTTTGCTCTTACAGGTGTCTAGAAAACAGTTTGTTACAGGTGTGAACAGAGCAGTTACTGCCTAATCCTGATGATACTAAAGGTTTAATAATTATTGTGCCTTTACTACTACTTGCAGTGGTTTAAATGTACAAAGTGGGCACCATGCTCTTGTTCCACAATCTGTGTAAAGAGATGCATGCTGTGCTTGTGTGAACTGTGCCACCGTCTCTTCTATTAAAAATGTCTCCTAAGGATAGCTAAATTAAAACACCTCTTAAAAATAAATAGCGCAAGCATATTGGAAATTGGACTTTAGCAAGTATGCGTTCTGAGGGTATCTTCAACGGGTGTGAAATAGCCAAGGAGGGACAGAGTGCAGCTTTTTTCTGGCTTTGGCAAATACTCTGCAATACTTCTACAACTATGTAGTATTAATGCTCTGGCAGACTAAAATTTTTTTTTTTACTATTTTGTCCTGGGTTTTTTTCTTTAGTTACTGTCTGTATCAGTGTTTCTTCCTTTATGCTTTTGCAAACAGTTCTTTTCAAGTGAGATAACTCGTAGTGAGATACATGATACTTAAAACAATAACTGTTTCAGCTGTTGGCATTTAACAGAAGTGAAATCTTTATCTTTGTCTTGCACGTAAGGAGACACAATAGGATTTCTGCTAGACTTGCAAGAAAAGCAAATGATCTTCTATTTAAATGGAAACCAGCTTCCTGCCGAGAAGCAAGTATTTTCATCTGCTGTGTAAGTATGTGCTCGTTTTGAAGGACAGTGACCTCTATGGATAATTGTTTTAATTATATGAAGTGTTTCCTATTTGAGATGTAAATTCATATTTACTTACCTGAAGCCATCATTAGGCAGGTTTTCCAATTGAAAGTTGCTTAGAAATCAGTGAGAAGGATATAATTTCACAGGTGGATTTCATAGTCCAAAATAAATACTTTGGACCTTCTAAAGGTAGGTTCAGCTCTGTTTTCTACTGTCAAACTAGCACAGCATTGAAATAGAATGAGGCTGTAGCAAAGATGAACAAATTTCTAGTAGTGCTTGAGGAATTCTGATCTTTTAAAAAATAAAGCCTCAATCCTGTAAATGCTGAAGCATGCGTATTAACTTACTGCCATTCACTTGGGCCGGTTCCTGTAGTGGCATATTGAATATTCATGGAAGGACGTCTCTTGGTAGCATTACAGAAAGGTGTTAGACTTATTTTGCCAAATCTGTTAAAATTAACACATGGCTAACTCCTCTGACTCATGGAGAAGTTCAGCCTTTCAGTTCTGAAAAGATAAGGTGGTGTGATACTTGAGAAAGGAAGCTTCCTATACAGCTTAAGTAAACATTACAGTACTTTGTAAATTAATACTACTGTGCTAATAATTTCATTCATGTTTTCTCCTCAAAATGAAGTTCAAGATGCAAGCAAAGAGTAGGTCAATTTAAAGAGTTGCGGAGTATCTTGTCTGTTCAGCTTGCAGTACCCTGTTCTTCATGTGGAGTATGTCATTTATATACTGAACAGATTTTGTTACTTGGTTAGAACTTAGGGTATTAGTCATCTTGGGCCCTTTCAGTAAATAAAACTGAAAGAGGTGATAGTTGTGGTGTTTTTAAAAGGTGTCTGTGTGGCTGTGAAGACGAGACAGCTGTCCTGAGGTAATCCTGCAAGGGCAAGGAGGAACAGATGGGCATTGTGCTAAGAGAGCTCAGACCTGGATTCACCCTGCACAGGACCCACACAACAAGTGTACAAGAGTTGCAAGTTCTCCAGATTTGTGCCTGCTCAAATAAAGCAGCAGGAGCGGTGGACATGGAGGTGTCCCTTGCAGTTGTCCCTTGCTGGTTGACTGCTCCTCACAACTCTACTAAACAGCAGTTGTTTGGAAGAAAAATACTTTTTCCAGTGCTGAAGAAGGTACCTGAGCTGATCAGTGTAAAGAGGATCAGGTTGTAGGCTCTTCAGATGTATGTATCTGCTCTCAGTGTAAGTGTGACTAATGCTAGTTGTAGAGTAGGCAGCCTTTATTGGCTGACTCAGTAGTAAATTCAGATAAACCCTGATAGTAAATTCAGAATTTGAGAACTAAACAAGGAAAGTATGTGCAGCTGAAACTGGATGTGTTAGAGGTTTGTCTCCCAATTAGCTGTAGAACACTTCTATTGAGGGAACTTGTCTCTTTGTTTCAGGGTATATTTTTGTCTGGTAATAGTAGTAACATGTCTGGAAAGCTCTGTTATTAAGTCATTCTACAATGTCTGTTGTTCATCATATTGCAGATCCGGCTTTTTTGCTGCAGCTAGTTTCATGTCCTATCAACAATGTGAGTTCAACTTTGGGGCAAAACCTTTCAAGTACCCACCATCAATGAAGTTTAGTACCTTTAATGATTATGCCTTTCTGACAGCAGAAGAGAAAATCATTTTGCCCAGGTAATCCTCCTGTCTAGTTTGAGTGTGTTTGCATATGGAGAAATAAAATGCTTCACTTCTGAGTTGCATAGTCTTATGTTGTACTTGGCATGTACTTCTATGGGGTCATGCCTCCATAGGTCTCTTTCAGAAAAGGATTAGACCATAGGCTTCAGTGCAATTTAATGTGTAGGGCAGGAGATATACAACCAAAATCCATTAAATTAAAATAACTTTTTGTAATAGTAAGCTAAATTAAAATGAACTATTACTGCACAGTAAACTGTTTTTAGTATAAGTGCCTTTTGCTGTCTAAGAATGATTAGGTTGGTTGAGGAGGTATAGTCTTAATTAAAAAATGATGTCTTATTTAAAATTGATCTAATTTGTGATGTGGGCAGCATGGAGGTACTGAATGATTGTAAGACTTGAAGTTGTCCTTCTTTTCTGATCCAGATGAAAATTTCCCCATTTGTGAATGATAGTACTGACAAAGGTTATTCAAATTTAGAAGTGCTTCACCACCTAAATATAAATCAAGCCAGATAGAAACAGGCTTAGATACACTTTTCCTTGACTTACCAAACTTCTGGCAGGAATGAAAACTAACAGTTCTTCTGATTTAGGTCATTAGTAATAAAATAATTTGCTGGAACACAAACAGTAACAGTATACAGTGTAATCAGGGATACAGCATACCCCAGATTTGCAACTTTGTCTAAAGATGGCCTTCTAGAGTGGTGCTGGTGTAGGTAGTTGAAATAATCTTTTGTTACATCTAATTAAGTGGGGGCGGGGGTTCTGGAGGTGGGTACCCCTGGCTATAATAAAATTTAGAGGCTGGTTTTGAATTATCTAGCTGTTCGCTGAAGTGTACTTGTGGTACTTGTGTATCTTAGTGTTTAAAAAGAAAACAAAAAAAATACCTTACTCTTGGATCTGAGTCACGCATTGGCAAAGTTTGAGGCTTGTGATATTGTACTTATGCAGAGAAAATCAAATGCAACTTGCAAGACCATTTTGTATTTATATGTAGCCAGAGTAATTTGCACCTGCTTGTGACTGCAGGTGCTTTAAGTGAGAGTCTGATTTAATCCCTTAAGATGATCTGTTAGTTATCATTCTTGGTCAGCCCCCTTTTCAAATTAAGTGTTCTTCTGCCTTATTAGTATCATGCACTTAGATGACGGGTTTTGCAGTTTTTAGTTGATGATCAGATGTGATTGTTATTGATGTCATTCTGGCACTACTCTAGCAATGTTTAAGCATTAGCTGTGAGAGCTGTTACTTGATTGTGCCAGAAGGTGTAGAGAGAAACTGGGGGAAGCTGGTTTCCTGTTGATGCCTGACTGGAGAAACTTGGCCTCCTGTGTTAGAGCCTATTTAATATGTGATAGCACTGAAAGGCTCCATTCAAGTTTGGACACTGTTGCTCTTTGTATAGAGAAAGATCATCCCTGCCCTACAGCCTGAACTGTTTGGAAATGATAAGCCTATACTAAATTAAAAGATAGCTTTGATTTTAAAAGTGATAGGAAAAAAGGTAAGGGCCTGAGTGGACCCTAATTATCCATCACAGGAGTTAAGATAAATTCATGTAGAGTTGTGCTGAATTTAATGCATCTAGTGTGGGGCATAGTCTGGGCTAGACACGTCACCCTGCCATTGAACAGTTTTGATGTGTAGTGTATGTGTTCCAAACGTGAAATGCCTTATTTCATCAAATAGGGGATTTTTATCCATTTACACTCCCTTGTGGCCGTTGCCATACTGGGCTGTTGATTTTATTTTCAATTTCTATTCTTTTAAACTGTGTTACAGCATTACAGGATTTCTGAGCTTTGATACATGGGTTTGTGTGGCTTATTAAGGTTTTTTTTTAATTGTTAAAAGTACACAGATACCAAAGAAGAAATTTTTTGAAGTGTTCAGCTGTGGGAGCTAGAAGAATTGTAATCTAACACCCTCTTTGTCCCTTTCTGACAGACCAGAATAGGGAGTTGAAGACTGTTCTGAACATCTCTGGGTGTGTTAAGCCTTTCTTGTGGGAAGTTATGATCGATGTTTATCAGCAGTAGTGTTGAGTAGCACAGGCCAGTATTGCATTGGTCTTGATGCAATATTCAGAATAGTTAAGAATCTATCATTTTGAGTCAAACTAATGTGTGTGTGTTGGGATGTCTCTCTGCAGACACAGGCGCCTGGCTTTGTTGAAGCAAGTGAGTATCCGAGAGAACTGCTGCACGCTTTGCTGTGATGAGGTAGCAGACACAGAACTCAGGCCATGTGGACACAGGTAAAACCTTAAAAACAACCCAAAACCAAAGAAACAGAAAAATGTGTGTATTTGACATGCAGCTTGGGTGAGACCAGATGCAGTCCCTGCTTATCTTGATTGACTCCCCAGCATAAAGGAAACAACCCCTCCTTTTAAGGATGTGACAGATAGATGTTAAGCATAATATTTCCACTGTTCCCCTCGCCCTACCCCTGAGCAGATTTAATCCCTAATTGTGTGTGTGTTTGGGGTTGGGGAAGTACTGTGGATATGTATGTATGCTACCAAGTCTTAATTCCCTGATATCAAAGGTTTTACTGATGAGTACTTGTTTAGTACTGGTGCTGTGAAATCCAGATCACATGAGAGCAGAAAATTCATTATATACTCAAATACTCATTAAATGTTCAACAAATGGATTTTCTCAAGTCACGAATTCCTCTAAAAGCTAAAAATGGGACAGCAGTATGAGTAATACCATAATAGCACTTCCCTGCCTTCAAGCAGCCTACTAGGAAATTAATCCAATTAAGTCCAGTTCCTTAGTGTTTTCAGAGCACTCCTGTAAGCAGTCTTGCCATGGGTCTAGATGCTGGAAAGTTAAAGAGATGTGCCCAGTGTGTGTCAACAAGAAGTGGAGACAGCCTCAGGCAGGGCAGTGGGACTGCTGTTCTCCAGACCAGAGCAAGTGTGAAGATTAACAAAAGCATGCAAGTGTAATCCTGACCAACTGCACTAGCAGTCTCAGGTCTGTAAGATGCTGAGCAGCAGGAGCTTCTCTCAAAGCCTGTGGATCCACAACACCTGACTTGCAATTCCTAACCTCTGTGCTGAGAGACTTACCTTGACTGTGTTCCTAGCAGGCTAACCGAACTGCTTATACCTGGATTTTTTTTTTATTTGGTTTTTCATACTGTAAATGCAGGTTTTAACTGATTTTTCTTCTCCTTCAGTGACCTGTGCATGGAGTGTGCCTTGCAACTGGAGACCTGCCCTTTGTGTCGACAGGAAATACAAACCCGAGTCAGACAGATCTCTCACATTTC
The DNA here is from genome assembly GCF_047370975.1 of Nipponia nippon. Lineage (NCBI taxonomy): Eukaryota > Metazoa > Chordata > Aves > Pelecaniformes > Threskiornithidae > Nipponia > Nipponia nippon. The sequence goes on from NW_028262391.1 coordinate 31,226,659, forward strand.
ATGACATACGTGGAGAAATACCGCAGACTTGTTTTTAATGAACTCCAACCAGTACTGAAAGGGGAAAGCATCTCTAACCAATCCTTACGCACATAGAACCATAGCCACAGCCAGATTTCATGCTAAACTGTAATCTGTTTATCTTAAAAATGAAATCTTTAATAGGCTATTTCAGGTTGCCAGCAATGGGAACTGGATTCAACAGTAAGGAGAGCTGGTAGGTCAGCGTGCTATGGCTACTGGTTCCTCCAAGCAAGACCATAGGAGAGTGTTTCTTCTTCCCCCTTCTCGCCTGTCGCAAGTGCTGAAAAAATTTGCACTGGAAGTACGTGTACAATGTGTTTTAGAAAAGAAGAGAAAAGAAATATCTCCTAAAACAGGGCTGTTCTGTCTTGTGCTCAAAAGTCTCTATTTTTGGCAGAAGTCAGTACTAAAAAGAGAATGCCAATGTTTTCCTGTTTAATGTAGCCTCCTGCTGGTCAGAGACTCTGTATTTTCCAACAGTGGATATTAAACTGCTCAAAGACTTAAACTGTACACAGACTGATTTGAAAAGACAGTGTGGAGACTGTAGAGAAACTCACACATTTTAATAACTTGGTGATTCCAAAGAATGTTCTGATTTGTTTTTAAACGTTAAAAGATTGGTGGTATTTTCAAGTACATAATGTTTCTGATGCTTTTAACTTCAGTACCCACATTTTTTTGTGAGGATATAATTTTCGGGAGGTATTCTTAACTAATTATAATGCTGGACTGGAATTAATTTGATATTCTGGGTATTTTTTAAGGTATCATCAAACATCTTTTTTATTCAGTGTTGGTTTTGAAAGTTATGTTCACTTTGGAAATATTGAGCTATCTTAAAAGATAGGAGGATAATTTGGGGCCAGTTTATTTAAAAAAAAAAAAGTGTTATTTGGATAGCAAGTTTGGTCTTATTCTGTAACTCTTTAAAAATGCACCTTGCTTGCCACGTGTCAGTCCTGCTCTGAGCAGGTTTGGGGCCACACTTCATATTTTTGGTAGGGGTCATACAGTGGGAATCTCTGCTCCACTTTAATTACACATTTGTGACATTTGTATGTTAAGGATGCATTTCAGCAGGCAGCTTTTGACTGTTTTACTAGGTTTCTACAAGGAATCAGGGTTCACAGCTGGTGTCAGTGAAATAGCACAAAAATGGATGGTTATGCTTATTTTGCACCAACTGAGGATATGACTCGGTCTCTTCCAAGACTTGTACAGGTTGCTTTTTTTAAATTATCTGGCTATATAGTAGAACTTTACTAATTCACACACAACTTACACCAAAACCATCCCACTTCTTGGCAATGATTCAACAGCAGAGGCTGTTGTAGTGAATTCTCATGCTGCGATGTATCTTATTTTTAAAATTGTTTATTTATCTTTATTGTACTATCAAGTATTAACAGAGCTGAGGCTGCTGCTTCTTGCTGAGCACCCTTGCTTCCTACTGACCTAAATAGGAGCTGAGAGCTCTGCATACAGGTCCCAGAATCAAGCTCTCTAGCAACTTCTTTCACCTTCTGCCTTTGCTAACTCAAGGGTGCTGAATTTCATCCAGAGATTTAAAAAAAAAAAAAAGGAAAAAAGTGTCTCCATTGAACCTCTTGGGTACAATGTGTGAATTAGGAAAGTTCTGTCCATCATTTTCTTGTTGACTTTTTTCCAAATACAGACTGAATCTAAAAACGGAGTGCTGGTTAGTCTTTTTGCTAAAATGTGAATTCTCTTCTGCCTTGGATGCCTGTTTTGATTAAAGTTAGACTGGCAAATCTGTGCCATGGGGACCTCATTCCCTCCCTGACTGTACTTTACAATGTTTTGCTGTAATCCACATTGCCAGTCAGGGCTGAGTCCCTTCATGCTCGGTGCTGAATGAGCAAACATATGAACACCATCACTGCCACAAGGATCTTGTAATTTCAGAATCACTTGAAACAAAGTTTTAAATGCTTCCAAATGCAATGATAGGTTTTTATCCCTAAGGTACAAAGATACAAACCATACTTTAGGGAATAGGTGGGACAAACATTTTGAACTCTGCCTTAATAGATTCTAGTAACTTCAGGGCTTTGGTTTCCCTGGCCAGGATTAACTGAGGTAAAATTTTCGGAAGTGCCTAGGACTCCTGGTTTGTATCAACTGCTGTATGAGATTAAGCTCTTAAGGCCCAGGTTCACAAAGGCTTCTAGGTGTCTGGTGTCCCCTTGAAATGGAGGTGACTTAAGAGCCTTGCTGCCTTTGTGGACATGGGACTAAGTGCCTGCGTTCTTTGTTGAAAAGATGTGAATGCTTTGGAAAATTTTGCCCCAGACAGTCTTCCATGCAACTGGTGTTGGGCAGAGGATGCCAACGGCACCAGAGGAGGGAGCTGTGTTGCAGAGAACTGTCCTGTTCATTTCACAAAAGGAAAGACTGTACAATTTGACTGGCTTTCTGCTGAAATCCATGCTGGGGGTGTCTTTGTAAAGCTTGATCCTCCATGACTGGTGTAGTGCCACCCTCGGTCCCTGCATGCCCCGAAGGCTCTGGGGCCAGGAAGGGGAGGCAGTGGCTCCGCAGGCCCTCAGACAGGGAAATGAATTGTAGCAAAGTTGTCCATTCAACAATAAAAACGTCTTGAAGGCTATTTGTTGTTCTTTAGTTCCTTTACTTCTGTTGAGAGCCGGGGTTATCAATGTTTCGGTGTGGATGCAGGCTGCCTGCAGAAGCAGGAGCTGTCCCGTGAACAAGAAGTTGGCTCTGAGGCAGAAAGGCAAGTCCAGGGCCAGGCAGGTGTTCCTGCTTGTGTGAAACACTCCAGCACAGCCTTCTGCCGGGGTCACCCGAGTTGCGCCCGGGTGAGGTGGGCTGGTGTGCCTGGGGCCCTGGCTTGGAGTGCTGCCCTCCAGCCCTCATGGGAAAACCCACTTTAATAACGGCGGGGGGACGACTGCGTGCATCATAACGATCACGTCATCTCTGTTTTCTTTTTATTTTCTTCCTAGGACAGCGTTTTGATGCCTGGACACTGAACTCGGCGCAGGAGGCCGGTGCCACCCGCCCCGCCAGGCCTGCCGGCCCTCCCTGGCGCCGGACGCCGCCGTCCTGCCCGGTCCCCATTGGGCCTTCTGGGTGTGGGCGGGCCCTCCGCGGCCGCCTCCGCTCTCCGATTGGCTGCGGGCGGGGCGGAAGGAAGCGTTTCCCAGGAGACAGAGGGGAAGGGAGGCGTGCGATGGGGGGCGCCGCTGGCCCTCGGGACGGGCGGTAGGTGCGGGGCCGGGCCGGGACCCTGGGTCCCTTTCGGGGCGGGGGGAGGTGACAGGGGCCCGACGCCCATGTTCCTCGGGAAGGGAGGGATTGATAAGGGCGGGTCACTTGGGCGCCTTTTGGAGAGGGAAGGTGACAGCAGCCTGTCGCCAGGGTCCCTTTGGGGAGGGGGAGGTGAGGCGGTCCGGGTGCCTGGGCACCCCTGGGGAGGGACAGGGTTGGGGGCTTCGCTCTCCCCAGGAGCTAACGCTGAGAAGGGGGAGGTGGGCGTTCATCTCCCTGTACTCGGCACTGGTGAGGCCGCTCCTCGAACGCTGTGTTCAGTTTTGGGCCCCTTGCTACAAGAAGGACACTGAGGTGCTGGAGCGTGTCCAGAGAAGGGCAACGAGGCTGGTGAAGGGTCTGGAGCACAAGTCTGATGAGGAACGGCTGAGGCAGCTGGGGTTGTTTAGTCTGGAGAAGAGGAGGCTGAGGGGAGACCTTATCTTTCAGGGAGACCTGAAAGGAGGTTGTAGTAAGGTGGAGGTCATTCTCTTCTCCCAAATAACAAGCAATAGGATAAGAGGAAACGGCCTCGAGTTGTGCCAGGGAAGGTTTAGATTAGATATTAGGAAAAATCTCTTCACTGAAAGGATTGTCAAGCATTGGAACAGGCTGCCCAGGGAAGTGGTTGAGTCCCCATCCCTGGAGGTATTTAATAGATGGGTAGATGTGTTGCTTAGGGAGATGGTTTAGTGGTGGACTTGGCAGTGCTAGGATAACGATTGGACTTAAAGGTCTTAAAGGTCTTTTCCAACCTAAATGATTCTATGATTCTATTCTATCCTTCTTTCTGTGCCGTGAGGTGATGCCAAAGAGCTGGTGCCCACCTTCAGCAGGCTGCTCTGAAGGCCGGCATTGGGTATCACCCAGCAATGGTGTTGGGAGCAGGGTGTCCCCAGCACGCGCCCAGAAGCCAGCTGGCTGCTGCACTGGCCCGTCTCAGTGGCCCTGGAGTGCTGCGCGTCCTGTCCTGTGTGACAGGTCAGTAACTGCTCACAGACACAGGCTGAGGGTTTAGCCAGGACACAGACCAGCCCTGGCCAGAGTCCCTGGCCTGGCACATGGGATCACTGTCCAACGCCTGGCTGGTGAGTTATCTGGAATGCACTGGACTGGTGTGGCATCTTCATCTTATCTGGCTTCATTTTTTTGTGTCTTTATAATCATCGGTCATAGATGCTTCAGGAGAAAAGATAGGAAGGTTACCTAAAACCCCTTTACAGAGACTAACTGCAAGTGTGTGCAGTTTTGAGCCTGTTCTCTGAGTAGGTGGAAAAAGTTCATAGAGAATTCGGGTTATTAGGGAAAAGACACAGTAACTTTGGAAGAACATGATTTTGAAATTCCTACATCTAAAAATTAAAGATTCTCTCCTGATTTGAGAAGTGCGTGGTAATTTAACAATTGAATTTGTATTAATGCCAAGTCACATGTTATTCCTTAGTACTTTGTCCGAAAAGAAGAAATAACCACTAACAGCAGCAATATAGCAGATTACCTCTCCTCCAGTCTGGTTATGCAGTAACGATGGAGACTTCTGATGAAGAAAACTTTGGTGTAGCCATGTAAGTATGCTACATTCTGCGTCAGATTTTCAATAATTACTAGTTAAAATATCTTAATAGGAATGTAATTACACGAATGAATTTACACTACACCGATTAGCAGATTCTGCCTCTTAGGAGAACAAGGGTGCAGAAAAATGCAAAGCTCCAGGACGGGATAACATCAGTTCAGAGTTAAGGTGAAGTCAAAGTAAACATAACTTCAGTGAGCGTAGCACTAGATAGCCCTGGCTGAATGATCAAAATAAACACTGTAAGGCTGAAAATTGGGGGGTTTGTGTTCATTTTAAATTCAAAATTTCTCTCTCCTTTTCAAGAGCATATGTTGTCTTATATCGCAGATTCTAAGATGAGACTATTCCTCTGTGTTTGAATGTGCTCCTTCTAGACATGTGAGACCTTTTACGGGTAGCCTCAACCAAATTTTACACTGGTAGATGCTAAGACACTACGTCACCCTACTTTTGTCAGGCATACTCTTCTAAAGCTTATGGCAGAAGGGGACGTGTGCCTGTGCCTCTGTTGCTCTAGTTCATAGATTTAGTTCTTTCAGTCTACAGACTATGACAAGTGGCTATGTGCCTGGGCTTCTTCAGCAACACAGGTTGTGCTGGCCTAGACTAGACATGATGAGGCGACAAAGGCTTAAATCACAAGACTTGTGAGCGCGTGTTTCTTCAGGTGTGCAGATGCAGGTGTGTTGTGTGGAGAGGTGGAATCCCTGCTATTTTGGAACAGTTAAAATTCCATAATTTGTCTCACAAGCTTAAACTGGGGTTTAATACTTTAAATTTTCTGTTACTGTTAGAATAAACTATAAAACCAATAGTAGCACTGTTTTGGAGGGGAAAAAAAAGAGTGGAAATTATCCATAGCAAAGTCTCCTGTCCTTGCATGTAAATGGAAGGTGATGAACCCTATTGCCTGAAGTCCAAAGTGTGATGTTCAGGGTATGTAATGCTTTGACTGTGCTATGCCAGCTCCTCTTCTGGTGGTGTCCTGCCCTCTGGTGGAAGAGCACGTTTTTCCAGTCCCTTGGCTTGGCTTTGCTTGTCTCTCAAGGCTTAGCAGATCAGAAATGTTGCTAGAAGATCACTTGGTGATCGGATAGCTTTTTAAAGCAGATATCTTTTCATTTTTCCTGGTCAGAATAAGCCCTATGGCTCATTATAGTTAGACTGCCGGTTAAACTGGTGTTGGAGTAATTTCACTGGACTATTATTCAGTAGCAAAATAACTTTAATGAGTTTTTTTAAAACTTAGTCTGAAAGAGTGTTCTGCTCTGTTTACTAAAGAGAAATTTGAAAGAGAAGTAGACTTTTAATTTAATTTAAATGGTGCTTTCACTGATCAAAGCTAACTTTTTTCTTAAAGACAAATGGCCTGTGAGGCTTGTTTCCCTCATGTGTGAGAAAAGCCTGTCTTTCATCTCCTGGAGAGTACAGGAAGAGTTCATACCCCACTAAAGATGAGCTCTGAATGCCAAGGCCAAGAAGATCCTGTGGATTATCTAGTGTGTCTGAACAAGCTAAACAATAATAGATTTAGCAGAGGGACCCAGAGTCCTGAAACACTGGTACCAAAGGTTTCTTCCCTGGATGACTTTAGATCCATAATGGTGTTTAATATTTGCTCAGGATAAAATGACCTTAGGAGATTATGCCATTTATTTGTAGCATGCAGGGATGTTTCTTGCATAAGAAAAATATTTAAGTGTCTTCAGTTATATAATATTGTGTATACATAGAGTTTAAGTGGTTCCACAAGACCAAGTATTTCAAAATATTCTCTACAGTGTCTAGAGTTCTGTGATCACCATGTAGAGTTACGCAGGGAAGAGAGCAGAAGGAAAGCTTGTGGTAGCAGCTGGGATTTGTGGGTTGTAAAATGCTTAATTTGCTGTTCTAATTACAGTCTTTACGTCCTTCTGCACCAGGACTGGAATTACCTTGGCAGTAATGCCAGTAAAACAACATTTCTTTTTTTTCAACTAGGCACCTTACTGGGGGGGAAATACAGTAGAGACGTGCTGAGAATTCCCATGAAGCAATATTATCATCAGTGTTGTGGATTATTTTGTAGGTTGAAACTACGAAATTATTCACTTATCTTGTAATTACTGGGTTTATTTGTGCTTGGGCTTTTGTTAACACTTTTTAATTTTAACTTTTATTTCTGGCGTGGTTGAAGTATATATTTATGCAGTACTGCCTCTCTTTGCTTTCAGCTCCTCCCCTTCTGACGCAGAGTTTGATGCAGTTGTTGGGTATCTGGAGGATATTATAATGGGTAAGCCCTGCAAGTAGTTATAGACAACAAGATGAGTGCTAAACATATTGCAAGCCGCTCTTCTGTTAGCAGACATAGAGAGCCAAAATAGCTCATGCCTGCTTCATGGAAGCTTTTCTTACTTTGTTTCCGTGACCCCTAACTTGGTAGTGTAGTAAAAACATACACAACAGTCTTTCATGTGCTATTTGCACAATAGTGTGCTTATGAGTCTTGAAAATTATTCTCTGCGCCACTGCAATTTACTTCATAAATGAACGGTAAAGACACTTGTAAATCTCACATAGAAATCAAAGCTTTCTGGAATTTTTATACCCTTTTATAAAGGGGATGGAAGAGACTGTGAGAGGTAGCCTTCCCTTCCCCAGCTCTGCCTAAATCTCTCCTAATGTGTTTGTCAGGATATTCTTAGAAGCTGCCATGGTTTGTCCAGGCAATTTGCTGTAGTGCCTAGCTGGTGCTACTGCGGGCAGCCTTTCATAATCTGTAATATAAAGTGCCTGTGTGCGGTTTAAGCATGTTGTTCCTTGTCCTGTCTCTGCTGAACACAGAGAACGGTTTATTTCCTCTGTCTGCAGCAACTTTGCATAACTGGAGATGCGTGTCATCATGCCTTGCCACTTTTCACTTTTTGATACTATCCTGAGTTGATTTTGTTGCATGTAACTTGCAGGTATGCATACAGTTGTAACGCGGCAGGACCTGTTCATAGCAGGAATGGCACCAGTCTCATCGTGTGAGCTTAGGCAATAAAAGGTGCTAAATTCTCAGGACCATAATTTTAACTGAGAAGTCAGTGTGGCAAGGAAGTAGTTTACAAGATGCCAAGACAGAATTCATGCTAATCAGCCATCAGCTGCTTCATAGGAACAGCATATAATCTTTTTGACGGTGTCCTTCCTAGAGAGATGTAGATTCTTCAGCCTCAGTTTGCCTGGTGATGTAGTTGAATCCAGAGAAATGCCAACTAAACTGATTTTTAATATGTTAGGGTTTAGAAAGCTGAGACTGATGTGTTTTAACACTGTGTAAACTTCATATTTATACCTGTTCTGTTGAATTCGGTGGTGAGCTACCATGTTAATTTTTGTCTTTGTTTTCTTCCATAACTGGAAAAAAATCTGCAGCAGTTGAAAACAAATCTGGGAGTTTCACTAATATTTTTGAATTCAAGGAAAGAAAATTATTTTGAATTCTTGTAGGGAAGAGGTAATCATTTTTGCTGACTTGAGAGCCTGAACAAAAAGGGGTTCAGAATAAATAAGCTTACTAATAAAGCGTACAGCAGGAGGACTTTTTTGCTAATACTAAGTGTAGATGAAACTTATAAGAAGTAATTGCAGACCTTGCTAGATGGACGTGTTCACCCCATTCCATTCTGAATACACAGCTGCTGTCAAAATGCAGACTGATGTGCTGCTGCTCTGTTGATTCGGCTCCCTTAACTGAAGTAGCGCTGCCCTCCGCCAGCAGTCTCTGTCTTCTCACAGATGGGTCAGAAATGGTGGCTCAGCGGCAGCTGCTGTACTGGCATGACTGACTCTGCACGTGTGCAGGGCTCCGTGGTTACAACAGGGAAGCGAAGGACTAGTGAATGTGGGTTTTGTGTTACAAAAAGAATGACTAAACTTGTAACTGTATGATGCATTCTTGTTGTGACCCAGATGATGATTTCCAGTTAATACAGAGGACTTTTATGGAGAAGCACTACCAGGAGTTTGATGATTCAGAAGAAAACAAGCTCATCTATACTTCTATTTTTAATGAATATGTAAGATAATTTTTCCTGTTTTTTGCATGTATTGCTTTTTTGGGTTTTTTAAGGCCAATGTCAGGTCCTGTATTCCCCCCTTTATAAAATACTGGGTTTACATGGAGCAGAGCCAACATACTGCCTGCTGTACTGCCTGCTGTCTCTTTCATGATCTGTGAGCAAGAAAGATGTTTTCTGGAGCTCTAGGTTCCTTTCTTTTTGTTTCACCTGAAAAATTCTACAGATGTTTTGTTCTTACCAGTATTCCTAGCAAAAAAGTTCAGCAGTGTGGTGTGAATAATTGAATTAGCATCTCCCAGCTAAAGAATCTGCAGTTGTTTGCCCAGCGAGGATAATACAAAGTATCAATAAGGTGTCAGTGTAAGGAAGATGCACTGTTTTGAAATCCGCTCCTGAAATTTGCTATGACATTGTTGGGGTGGTTTGTTTGTTTTTTTCAGATCTCTTTAGTAGAGAAATACATTGAAGAAAAATTGCTTGATCGGATTCCTGGTTTTAATATGACTGCTTTCACAATGTCGTTGCAGTAAGTCTCTGCTTTGCTTTTGGTTAGGGGGCAGGTTATGTGCTTCTCAATTAACTCTCTTTAGATTAAAACTTAGGTTTGAGAGTTCTTCCTTTAGAAAGAGGTTCCTCTGTAATTAAAAAAAAAAAAGTGTTCACGCATGCAATGACTTTTCTTGCCTTCAGCATGTTGTGCTACTTGAAATTTCTGAACTGTTATGCTGAAATATATGAGGGTTTAAGGGGTAGGAAGAGAAATCGGAATGAGAACACTTGAAGGGTTTTCTCCATCATTGTCATTTTGAAGCCAGACTCTTAAAAGATTGGGTCTCATCTATCTCTTTCAGGCTCTGTGTTGGACACTTAAGTAGCCTGGTAGTCTTTCAACAGTCATGTGATATAATGTCTTTATTGTAAGTTTTGTAGAAAGCATTCAGGGAAAAGTTTGATTTTTCTTATGCTTTTGCATTTGGTCACTTTAGCTTAACCAACTTTATGAAGTCACTTTTGAAAGATCACTGTTTTTCCCCTTGAATAAGAAAATCAAGTCTCATTGGGAACTGAATATCTTACAATATTTGAATCTATTTTTTTATTTTTTAAAATAAAACATTGGGAAGTTACTGTGAATGCACATAATATGCTTAGAAGATAGACTGTTTAAGGTAAAGCTCCTTCTGATAAGAATTAAATAATTAAAAAAAAAAAAAAACAATCCAGCCCTCGACTGTTAAGAAAATCTTGTTGAAATATGCCAATATGGGAGCATAGAGTCTTTCTTTCAAAGTGTTTTCATCAAAAGTCTTCTATCAAGTATTGTCAGCCTAGTCCCTCATTCTTAAGGGATATGTGTGAGCATTCTGTGCCTCTCCCCAGCCTTTCTCACCTTCCAAGGGACTGTCTAGCTGTTTCAGTGCTCAAGATAAATAAATAGATAAATGCTACTTGAGTGTTACTTCTGTTGACTTACAGGTCAGTTTCTTTGTCTGGTTTTCAAGGACTGATGTGATATAATTATTATAATAATTATTACTATTATTATATAATATATAAATGTACTTGGATTGGAAATATTACAAGGTAATATTTGGCTAAAGTTTTACTTTACAGAAGACCCATAATAACATTCTTGTTTAAATTTTGATATTGTTCTGCTTGTCCTGGTATCCTTTTGACCTCATATCATTTTAAAATAAGAGTTTATTTCCCACACAGTTTTCTAATTCCCCAATTTCTTCTTTCTATAGACAGCACAAAGATGAAATGGCAGGTGATATATTTGACATGCTTCTCACGTTTACTGACTTTCTGGCTTTCAAAGAAATGTTCTTGGATTACAGAGCTGTAAGCATGTCACATTGTTTATTTTCATTGGTGTAATAGCTATTGGTTTTGTGTAGCTCTGCCTGAGAGGACCAAAGGCAGTGTTATTACAGTAGGTAGCAGCGTTTATTCAAAGGCAGCAGCGTTTATTCAAAGGCAGCAGCGTTTATTCAAAGGCTGTACAGAGTCAAAAGGAAATAACTTTACTGAGTGGCTATTTAAACTCAAAACGCACATTTAATAATTTCTAGAAAACATGAATGAAGCTGGTATGTGGAGCAGTTCTTCAGAAACACACATTTTCTGCATCTTTGAACGTTGTTTTCCAACTGAGCGTAAGGGAGCACTTTTTTACTCTGTGGGTGACCGAGCACTGGCACGAGTTGCCCAGGGAGGTTCTGGAGTCTCCATCCATGGAGGTATTCAGCAGCTGTCTGGACACGCTCCTGGGCAACCAGCTCTGGCAGGTCCTGCTGGAGCAGGGGGTTTGGACCAGGTGACCTTGAGAGGTCCATTCCCACCTTGCCCATTCTGTGATTCTATATGTTTCCTTAATTTTTATTTTTTTCCCCAGCCAATCCAAAATTAGCTTTTTAAGTGTATTTCATTTGTATTTCTCCCCCTCTCTGTCCAGGTTGGAGAAACAAACAAACAAAAGTATTAAGGTTTTTGAATGAGCTTTTTCCGAAGGAAATTAAATACATGCAAGAGCTCCCCAGAGTCTGTCCAGTCACATTTGACAAAGGAGCAAAAGAGTCAAGGTTGTTGTCAGAGTTATGTCCTCTGCCGCCTCACCCAGCCCCTTTAAGCTTTGTGAAAATGGGGGCAAGTTGAGGAGAAAGAGACAGTCTGTGTCTCAGCAGCAGGAATAGTTTCAGTTGGGTTTTGCAGTTTTGGGGACACCTGAGAGGCAAACCACAGAAGCTAGATTTCACTAGTTCCTTGAGCACTGGGTGAGCCTGCTGGCTGGCCGTTCTTGACCAGATGTAAGCGAGACTGTGCTCTGACCTGGATGTACAGCTGGCAGAGCAACAGCAACCTTGCTCCAGGGATTCCTGCACAATCTCTTCTTGATGTTTGTGTTTACATTCAATCATAGATGCTTAGGTAACATGTAATTTTATATTGATATGATGCAACAAGCAGAATACGTATTGCCCGTTTCATTGTTTGAACTGCTTGTTCCAAAACGTCATTGAGTCATGTATTTCTTTTTCTTCCATGTTTCTAGGAAAAAGAAGGTCGAAGTCTGGATTTAAGCAGTGGGTTAGTGGTGACTTCATTAAACAAATCATCAATATCCTCCTCCTAGAACAGTTTATGCAGTACTTTACGGCTGCTGCTGCTGCTGCTGCTTTCATTTGGACATTAAAACACTACAGGTCATGAGAATCAAGGTGCTTTTACATGGCGAAAACTCATTTACCCTCCAGACTATACCTTCAGAGGCCTGATCCTAGAAACATCTGTTTGTGAATTGTGGTTGGTATTCAGTGACCACAGAAGACAACAATTCCGCCTCTACCAGAGTAATTGTTTTTAATAAATACATAGTATTTGTACACCAGCCTAACTGTTGTGCATGCTGAGAAGCCCAGCACACTGAATGGACATTAAATAGGCCTGCGTGCCTGTTATTTGGGTTGGCATCTTAAACATCTCCCCAAAATGTAGTTGTTTTCAGAATCAAGATGGCAGTGTAAAAAGAGTATGTTCCTCCTGCTCTTGGAAGGACAGGATACATAACCTCTGAGTTCCTCCCCATCAATGTTTTGTTGTTTTGGGTTTTTTTTGTAAATACTTTAATATGATCTTAAGTGTTACAGCTTTCTAATGGAAGAATATGTTTTAATATGTAGATGTTCTAGCATAAGACTGTCTCTCAGCTCTGACAGTTGATGTTAGTGTGTAAATCTGTCTGCTCTCTGGCTTTTGTATGTCTCACCCTTAATGTGCAAAGTTCTCTGATTCACTTTTGTTCAGGCCCCAGCTATTGTACATTGGGAAAAATGACCATGAAAACCCAAAATCCGGCCTATGTATGCAATTTCCTACTTTCTTTTTGGCAGAGGCACAGCTGCATTAGTTCTAATAATATAAGCTTGACGGTAGGTTGGGCACAGACAAAACTGATTTTTTTATATATATATATATTCATAGTTGTGGAAACTTGACCCTTCATTTAGTTCACTGAAAACCAAATAAAGGCAGATCCGCCAGGGGCTAAAGCAGTTTGACCAGTCCTTTTCAATTCACACCTTTCATTAATGCAGTTAAATTTCCTGAGCCTCTGTAGGCAAGTTGTTAAAACTTTTCCTATGCAGAGCATGTGGTAAATTTTGCAGCGTAGCTCACTGTGCACCAGCTTTCCTGTGTAGAAATATCCGGAAATTGAATCTATTTCATCTATTTTTGTTAGCTTGTATAAGGTGGGTGTGAAAAGAAAAGTTGTGTCAGGCAGGGCATCACTTCGAGTTCTGGCAAACGCCAAGCCATGTCCCTAAGAAATAAAAGGTGAATTTGTTGTCTGCAGCGTGGGGGAGCAGCGTGGTTCTGTGTCCTCCTCAGGCACTGACCCTGCTGTGTTCCCAGAGCATTTGCAGACTTAGTTTTAATTTTTGAAGACCACCTGTAGCTAACGTGCAAAATTGTCTTGCTGGTTAATAGGTGGTCCTGTTAACTCTGTGGCGTGTATGGTGCTGAGTCTGCAGGAGGAAGCGCATCGAAGCCTTGGCACCTCTTTCGTCTTCTTGCAGTACCGGATGCACACTCTGCATGTGTGCATGTATTTATGTGTGTGTGCGTGTATGTAAAGCAAAGCAAGGTGAACCCTGTGGGCTTGGTACCTCCTCCCCTGGGGCCAGGCTGTGGGAAGGGGCAGTCACCTCTGCCAGTGACATCTCTGCTGTCCACTCCATGCCATGCTCTATGTGCATCTTCTGGCAAGACAAACTTTTTTTTTTTGACAGACTCCACTGCTGAATTTAGGAAGATTTTTATTTAAAGCATGAAATTTGTGCTTCAAATTGTTAGAAACCAATACAAGAACATTTTAGACTGCTTCCTTTGCTTAGCCTTCATCTTCTAGCTCTGCCACCGTTTATGTGTCATGTTAATTGCAATTACTTACAGGGTAGCTGTGAGTGACCAGAGACAGGAGCCCGGGCTTGCTTTAGTGAATTTTAGTATTGGAGTGTGCCGAATTGGCTGAGCCCCCTCCAGCGAGTATCTGGACGAACCCCAAGGACGAGCAGGAGCTTCAGCCTCCAGCGAGTCCATGTCCTCCCGGTGAGGCTGTGCTTGACAGCGCCGGTGGGTTTGTGCTGTGGGCACATCAGCTGGAAGCATCATCAGAGACCACAGAGCAGCGTCCACGTGACCTGGTACCAACCATCCCTGCCAGCGCAGGCTGGTCCAAGAACGAGACCTGGTGGCACGTGAGGCTCCGAACCACCAATCCCAGCATGAGCTGACCCTGGGTGGCCCAGGGCTGGCCTTTGCTGTCCGCTCCTTACGCGTGGTCCGTCACTTGGCTGGTGGCCGCGTTGCTGCCGAGTCCTCTCCAGGCGCGGAAGCTGAAGAAGGTGCTCGCCCCATAGGCGATCATCACGAGGCAGGCGAAGAACTGGAAGAGGAGCACACCCCACGCGTGAGCATGGCGGCCGCCCCAGCCCCGTGGCCCTCGCCTGCCTGCTGCTACTTACAGATGCCGCGGCTCTCCGGTTGTAATCCCACTGCCGCCAGGACGTAGGCTGGACAGCGGCCGCACACGTTACAAAGGCAGTGATGTACAGGACGGTTGCCACAGCATTGAAGATCATTAGCTGGGGAAGGCAAAGAGCAGGTCATGAGGCCTGGGCGCAGACTCGTGTGCGCTGGGATGAGGGGTGAGCAAAAGGCTTAGTTTCACGTTCCTCCCTCTTCCCCAGGAGAACCAGAGGAAAAGGTCCAGCCCCTCATGCTGAGAACAAACCTCTGGTTAACGTCTCATTAAATGCACTCCAGTTGTGCTGAGAGGTTTCTGGTTGACACCACGACCGCAGCTGTGATGCGGTGGCTGTAACTACAGGGCTCCCTGTTTTGAAAATTTTCTAAGCAATTGAGGGGCAGAGTGAAACAATGTCATTGTGCAAAGTGCAGGGGACGTCGTTCTGTTGGCCCAAAAGAGCCTGAAGCCCTGGTCCTCTCAGAACATCTCCCCAGGAGCAAAGTGCAGAGGACTGTTCCTTTCCTGCAGAGGACTGTTCCTTTCCTGTTCCATCAGCCCAGGAAAGCCTGAAGCCCTGGTCCTCTCGGAGCATCTCCCCAGGATGTTTCCCACTTAGGACCCCGCTCGCTCTCTCTTGGGTACGTACCACGAGAGGCCAGGGGATCACATAGAACTTCAGCTGAAGCTGCAGGAGGTAAGTCACGAAGAAAAGGACTGTTACTATCCAGAAGAAGATGGACACGAACATCACCCAGCCATATGCTGCGTGGAGGTGGTACGTTGTGTCGGCGATGAGAGCCCACACCAGCAAGCCGAGCACCTGCGGGGTGAAACAGGGAACATGCTCAGGTGGTGGTTCCTGCAGGTGGAAAGCAGAGCATCACCCACGAACCCAGGCTTACCAGACCCTCGCTGCTCAAGGATGGGCTTGTCCCCAGTACTGCTGCCCCAGGAGCTGGTACAGGGATGTCCTGCAAGGCAGGACAGGTGAAACCTGGGCATCCTTGCCACCAAAGGTCCCTTCTCAACCAAGAAGGCCCCATGCCCAGGGCCAGTCTCTGCAGGTGCTGGCTCAGTGTTAGGGGCACTTCATGGGCTGGATGACAGCTTGGATGTGGGAGCTCCTGGGGCCCCAGCTCAGCCTTGGCCTCCTCCAGGTGCAGCATCATTTAAAAAAAAAAAAGAAAAAGCAAGCTTCTCGGCTTCTCTCCACTGTTTGGTTAGGTCTGGTCTGGTGTGGTTTATACCTCCTGTACGTACAGCTTCTAGGGCTCACCTTTCGCTGTTAAGCAGGTTTAACTACATAGCAATTGCAGCATCATGTGCCTGCAGTGATCCACAAAAAAACAGGTAGGTGAGTCTGTTTCTGGGTCTGCTCAAGGAGAAACAAGCAGAGCCGTTTTCTCCCCTCCCTGCACCTCCGGCAGAGCCTGCAGGGCAGAAGTGGTGGCAGGGAGCAGGTCTCTGCCCTTGGCTCCCTGGCAGGCAGGAATGGAAGAGCCCAGCCCAGCCCAGTGGCGTTTCATTAATTTTTTTTTCTTTCCCTTCCCTGTGCTGTGTCCACCCCTGATCTTTGGACTCTGGAGGAGATTGTGCCCCGCTTCACCTGCAGCCAAGGAGCAGCCGCCTTCTCCAGCATCCCCTCCCTGGGGAACTCCCTGGAGCAGCCATGGCAGCAGGTGTGCAGGTATTTTTTTGTTTTGAAGGCCCCTAACCCATGATGGAGCAAGCAGAGGATGGGACACCAGCACATAGTGACGGGGCCTGGAAGAGAAAGGCTGCTGCAAAGCAAACGGTGCTTTCTGTGATTTGCCCTGTGTGTTCTGCAGCCTCAACCGCAGCCTGTGCACTGGGACACAGAGCCAGCCGGGCACTGGTGGGCTCTGCTTCACCATCCTTCTTCGCCTCCCAGCTGGACCAGGGCAAAGCAGGGGAGCAAGAAGTCTCCAGCCCTGCACTCTCCGCATTTCCCAGCATGACCGAACGCCCCAGGGAGACCCCCACGGCACAGCCCCTATGGCAAGGCTGGGGTGAGAACGTGCCCCAAATGCAGCCGTGGCATCTTCTGTTTCCCAGCTGGGGTTTGGATCTCTCAGTGAAGCTGCCAGCACCGCCCAGCTCCTGCACTCACCTCCACTTTGGCAGGGGAACCATGGAGTCATCTCCCGCTGGTGGCGAGGAGAAGGGCTCTTTGGAAAGCCCCTCTGCCCCTGCGTAATCCCTCATTGCTTATTGTCACAGAAAAAACACAACAGCCTTTGTCCTAGCAGAGTACAACGCCCTGGTGCTCAGCTGCCCTGACAATGCCTCCTTGTCCATCACATCCATTTCTAACACTCGTGATCGCAAAGTATGTGTTGGGGAGAAATATGTAAAGGAAAAAACCTCGTGTGCTCTGGGAGCGGGAGGCAGCATGTGCGAGCTGCCCTGCTCCGGCTGCTGGGGGAAGAAGAGCAGGAGCCCTTAGGAGAGAGGTTGTGGGGAGCAGCAGGTCTTGGTGGATGGGAGCTGTGCCAGTGTTTAACGCTGCTGCCAAAGGAAACGGTGAAGGTCAAGCAGGGGCACCGATGGGCTGGAGAGGTGGGACCAGGCATGGGGTTGAAGGGTCCCTTCTCCTGCTCTTGGCTCCATCTTTCCTTCCTGATGCTCCTGCAAGATACCCCTGCCAGCATCCTTCCCCAACGCTTCCCTGAGTGTTTGTTCCCGTGTCACAACCAGCTCAGCCATGCCCAGGGGTCGAAATCTGGAGCAGGGAGCCAGGTCCAGGCCGGGTGTTTTGCAGTGGCTGTTGAGGGCATGTCCCGCTGCCGCGCCCCACAGTGTTGCCCCGGAGAGAGGGCACAAGCAAACAGGCTCCCCGCTGCAGTGGGTCAGCACCGTGGGCAAACACCGGAGCAGGTCATGCGTGGCCCCATACGCAGCCGAACACCCGCCCCTCCGCACACAACGTTGCACCCAAGGTCCCAGGTACCAGGAGAGGGATGCCCATGCGGATCGGCCCATGCCTGGTGCTGGGAGCTGCCAGGCATCGAGCCGAGTTACAGCCGGCAAAGGGCGTGAGGACAGGCAGCTGAATTTTCCTCTGGCTTCAGAGAAGGAAGGAGGAGAGAGGGGGGCTGCAGGATCTCAGGGTTAGAGGTGAATTAGGGTTAGAGAGCGAGGATGGGGTAGGGGTGGCAGCCAAAGGGAAACCCGCCTGTTTCCAGCCAGGGCAATGAAGAAAAGCATTCAAAGTGGGTGATGCCCTCGCCCCCCCGGTGCCCGCTCCCCGGTACTCACGGCCTGGGCGCCCATCAGCCCCCCGAGCGGCGAGCAGAGGAAGGCGCCGTCCAGGGCGGGCAGGGCGGCTGAGGCGCCCGGGGAGCCGCTCCGGGTCCGCGCGGTGCCGGGCAGCCCCGCCATGCCGCGGGTACCGGCCCCGGCCCCGGCCCGGCCCCGGGCCGCCTCCCGCCCCGCCCCGGGCCGCCTCCCGCCACCTCCCCCGGGCGCCGCGGGTGGGTCCTCCCCATCCCCACGCACCGGCCGGGGGGGGCGCCGGGCGGTGCCGCCGTCCCTCCTGCATCGCCCCGCGCTGGGCTCCCCCGTACGTCCCCCTCTCCCTTGGACTGGGGAGCTCAGCACCGGACCCAGCGCTCCAGCAGCGGCCCCACCGGTGGCAGTACCCCCCCCCCCCCCCCGGCAATGTGCTGCCTCAGGCAGCCCGGGGCACCACGAGTCTTCATAGAATGGTTTGGGTTGGAAGGGACCTTAAAGATCATCTGGTTCCACCCCCCCTGCCATGGGCAGGGACACATTCCACTAGACCAGGTTGCTCAAAGCCCCGTCCAACCTGGCCTTGAGCACTTCAGGGATCGGGCATCCACAGCTTCTCTGGGCAACCTGTTCCAGTGCTTCACCACCTCATAGTGAAGACTTTCTTCCTTATATCTAGTCTAAATCTACCCGCTTTCAGTTTAAAGCCATTAACCCTTGTCCTATCACCACATGCCCTTGTAAAAAGCCCCTCTCCAGCTTTCTTGTAGGCCCCCTTCAGGTACTGGAAGGCTGCTATAAGGTCTCTCCGGAGCCTTCTCTTCCCCAAGCTGAACAACCCCAACTCTCTCAGCCTGCCTTCATAGGAGAGGTGCTCCAGCCCTCTGATCATCTTCATGGCCCTCCTCTGGACCCACTCCAACAGATCCATGTCTTTCCTGTGCTGAGGGCTCCAGAGCTGGACGCAGTACTCCAGGTGGGGTCTCACCAGGGCAGAGTAGAGGAACAGAATCACCTCCCTCAACCTGCTGGCCATGCTGCTGGTGATGCAGCCCAGGATACGGTTGGCTTTCTGGGCTGCAAGCACACCTTGCTGGGTCATGTTGAGTTTCTCATCAACCAACACCCCCGAGTCCTTCTCCTCAAGGCTGCTCTCAATCCATTCTCTGCCCAGCCTGTATTTGTGCTTGGGATTGCCCCGACCCATGTGCAGGACCTTGCACTTGGCCTTGTTGAACTTCATGAGGTTTGCACGGGCCCTCCTCTCCAGCCTGTCAAGGTCCCTCGGGATGGCATCCCTTCCTTCCAGCATGTCCTTTGCAGCTCATTCAGCCTGGTGGCCAGCAGTTCCCCCATGGCCTTTGTGCAGTCCCCAGCATGTCCTGGTGCCTGGGGTTGTTCCTCCGCAGGGGCAGGACTTTGCACGTCTCCTTGTTGTCAGGAGGTTCCTGCCAGCCCATTTCTCCAGCCTGTCCAGGTCCCTCTGGATGGCAGTGTGACCCTCTGGAGTATCCGCCACTCCTCCCAGTTCGTGTCATCTGCAAACCTGCTGAGGGTGCGCCCTGCCCCATCATCATGATCAGTAATGAAGATGTTAAACAGGACTGGACCCAGTATTGACCCCTGGGGTACACTACTGGTTACTGGCTTCCAACTAGACGTCGTGCCTGGACATCAACAGCTTGTCGAGGAGGATCTTATTGGGAGATGGTGTCAAGGGCAAAACTGAAGTTCAGGTAGACAATATCAGCTGCTCTCCCCTCATCTGCCAGGCCTGTAATTTCATCACAGAAGTTTATCAAGCTGGTCCCCTCCCCTGGGAGATGCCATGCTGCCTGCTCCTGATGACCTTCGCCTGCCTGGGGATGGTTTACTGGGGGTTCCACCACCTTCTCAGGGGCGGGGGCGAGGCTGACCCGCCCCAGCTGCCCTTTGGAAGTGGGAGGTGACACTAGCTTTCCTTCGGGCACCTTTCCCTGGTGACTGTGACTGCTCCGGGACGATCGCAAAGAACCTGGCGGAGGCGCCGGCCAGGCGCCGGAGGAAAGCGGTGGCGGGTAGCTGCTGCACCAGGTCAGGATGGCCGAGCGGTCTAAGGCGCTGCGTTCAGGTCGCAGTCTCCCCTGGAGGCGTGGGTTCGAATCCCACTTCTGACAGCTTCTTTTTCGCTTTTTCCTTTGCGGAGAACCGTCGGAAAAAAACCAGCCCGCACAATTACATCCAATTAACTTTCATTAACGCTAAAAGGCGATCCTACCGCAAAACGATTGCACCTTGTCAGAAGTGGGATTCGAACCCACGCCTCCAGGGGAGACTGCGACCTGAACGCAGCGCCTTAGACCGCTCGGCCATCCTGACAGCGCTGGCAGTATCTTTCCGCCCCGTGCTACACGAGCCGCGACCTGCCCGCTGCGGCGACGCCTCGCCGCTCTCGCCCCCGGGGGACCCCGGGCGCGGGCCGCGGGTGTCGGGCACCGCCGGCTGAGCTGCCCGCGGCTCCCTCTCGGTGGCTCTGTGGCCGCCGGGGGCCTCTACCTGCCTCCCGCCAGTGAGGGCCGGGGGTGAGGGACCGGCGCCCTCCTGCAGGCAGGCGGCAGAGGCACCAGCCGGAGGTGTTCGTACCTCGCTTCGCCTGGACTCCGGGGGTTTGTGACCAATTCTCCACAGGCCAAACGCTTCCCAAAGGCATAAACTTGCTGCCATTGCCTTGGCCAAGTCTCACAACCCGCGCTCCCCACACGGGAGGGAAGCCGCCAGCGCCGTGCCCAGGGAAGCAGCGCCGCGGGCTAAACCGGGAGGCTGAGCTCACCGGCACCGCCCCCGCCGCCCGGCGGAAACCCCCCGGGGAAGGCCCGCCGGGCCCGGGACGGGCCGCAGCGCCGGCCGGCGGCGGGAGCGGGGCTGGGGGGGAACCGGGGAACCACGGCCGGGCCACACAATGGTGGGAAGTGTGAGTCAGCCTCCCGGGCCGGGCCGCCGTCGCAGCGCCTCGGGCAGCCTGAGGACGAGGGGCAATGCCACAGGCCTTCGCTCTGTACACCTCCTTATTTATGTACTTAAAAAGGGACCAGAAATAGCCGACAGTGTCCCTCTGAGGATGTGATATTCAATACTGGGTTTATACAAAATGTGGTATTACATGTTCTGGAGAAGCAAGGAGTGCAAGAGCACTGGAGGAGGTGCCAGGACACCTGGCACGCGGGCCCGGACGGTGCCGGGAGAGGAGGTGGTGCAGGGTCTCGGCTGCACATCCCGCCTCCAGCTGCTGCTGCTGAAACCCTCTCAGCCACCCTGAGCCCCAGAGCGTGACTGGAGGCCTGGGTCTGGCTGCCGGGCATGCACTCCCCAGGGCTTGATTTAACCCTTCCCCAGAAATGGCTTTTGCTTGAAATGCTTTAGCTGGCAGTTTGGAGAAAGATCTGTACTGAGCCTGCAGCTTCCTACCCTGCCTGCCCATGGTTACGGCTCAGAGGAGTTGTTCTTGGCCGTCTTTGCATGAGCTGTCGCTATGAAAGCAAGCTGGGAGAGCAGCCAGAAGAGGGAAAAAGCCACATCCAGAGCAACATAAACAGCCAGCAGAGAAAGCTATTTTTTTAAAACTTTTTGGTTATCCCATTGTCCTGCGGGGAAAGTCCGGGTGGCCTCAGAGCAGAGATGTTTATCTACATCCCCATGCGCTCTCTCAACAAACAGGAAATGATACGGTAGCGCTGAAATCATTTCCACGTGGCCTCGCAAGGTGTGGGTCCAGCTCCTGCGTGGGATCCACAGGAGCCTGGTACCTCCATGGGCTGGCCTTGTCCAGGGAAAGCCCAGCCTCTGGAGGTGCCCAGGACCCACAGGGAGGCTGGCGTTTGGGAGCCCTGGTCCACCCATACTGGCTATGAGATACCAGCCCCCAGCTTGGGGATCTCCTTGTGGAGACACTTCGGCAGGGCAGAGGGGTTTGCTAATTAACTCTGGGGCAGAAGCAGCAATTTTTAGTGTGGATGGTTCAACCGAGGAGTAATAACCGCCGCACGATGGCATTGTCTGCTGCAGCAAGAGACAGAGGCCCTTCCAGCTCAGGAAACTCCGCAGGAGCCTTCCCTGGGGGCAGAGCCCAGTGTGAGCTCCTTGGGGCGAGCGGGACCCTTTCAAAGAGCAGGAAAGGATGAGTGTCCCTTCCTCGTGCCCCTGTCACCTTCGGGCTGGCGGGGTCAGTGAGGGGCCCTGCCTGCGGGCCAGGAGCTGGGGGCACTTTGGGTGGGTTTTTTTCTTTATCAGCCATCCGGTGAGTGCCCAGGGGAAGCAGCGCATCCTTTGCTGATAGAAGTCTTTCCTCTCAGCGGATGCCTGTCGGTGGTGTCTGGGGGGCTCACAGGGGCCAGCTCTAGCACTTGCTGGTGCTCCCCCATCTGCTCTGTCACAACTCTGGGGATCCTCAGGGGGTCTTGCTGCCTGCAGCTGGGCTGTTCCCTAAATTTCACCCTGCTGGCCTGGAGCGGGTGAACCTGTGGTGTACTGGAGCTGTGTGCCGGAGCTGGACATGGAGTATGTCCATGGGGGGGTCTCTGGGCTGCAGTCCAGCTCAGCAAGAAGGGGCACAGGCATATCAGCTCCTGCAGCAAACAGTTTGTTTTTGTTTTGGCACACAGGTGTGAGCAGGACTGCCTTCAGTCACAAGCCCTGGTCTGAGATTGGCTCTGTCCTGGGCGGGCGGAATTTGTTCCCCAAATAGCATTTTTGAATCTCAGACATGCCTTGTCTCTGCTTTCTTCAATTCTCCTCTGCTGCTGCCTCAGGTTGATATGAGGAATCATGGCCCAGGGCAGGAATCTCCCTTAACCCCAGCAACCCCTTTTTTAACTATCCCCAGCCAACACTGAAATGCTAATGGCCAGCATCTGTAGCCTGTTACTCTGTTAGGAGGTGAGACAGCTGCGTTGACCCTAAAAATACACCCCACAGCCACCACAGCTGATTGGGAGCCTAAGGAGCTCTTGTATCAGGTGATGGGGCAGATGTGATACTCCCAGAAAGAAAGTTTGGCTAATGCAAAACTGTGTGTTCCTGGGATCAAGCTGGGGAGGGAGCAGGTCACTAGTGGGGTTATAGCTGAAACCCAGTGGGAGCGTGGAGGCTCTGGGCAAAAGCAGAGGAGAAGGAGACACCTTGTTTTTACAACGTGGGGTGCAGAAAAACTGGGGTGGGAGAGGGAAGGGGTCGGGTGACTCCCTGGTCTCTCAGTTGAGCCAGCAAGGCTTGAAAAGGGTTAAGAGCCTGGGCAGAGAAACTTGTGTCTGGGTTTGTTTCCCTGCCCAGCCCCTGTGTGTTTATTGTGCTAGTTCGTGTAAAGAGTTGTTGGGTGTTGGAAGCCCTGCGGGCTCCTGGGGCTGTTTGCTGCTGCTCGCGTGTGTCCCTGGGCACCGTTAGGAAGCTCAGCACGTGCCTGTGGCCAAGGCTTGGCAGAAAGAGCTGCTTGAGTGAGCGGGGTGACAGTTCAGGTCTGGAGGGCTGTGATGTCCCATTTCTATAAGAGACTGTCAGGGATCTGAAAGCTTGTGGGACGGGAGGGCTCAGCTCAGACCAGGAGGTGCCAGTGGCCCCAGTGCAGTCGCGTCTGGGAGGTCATGGCACCGCATATGGCAGCTCCTCTTGCCCTTTGGGGCTGGCCTGCGGGTGCCACTGGCTCTCATGGAGACGCCATTGAGGGCGGCACCGCTGGAGAGGGTTTTTCTGGATCTCTCCTTCACCCGCCATCACGGCTTAACAATAAGCTCATGTCAAACTGGTCCTGCAGATGCTGTTGGAAGGCATACAGCCTTCTTCTGCCCTAAGGAGATGGGAAGAGGTGAGCCGTTCCAAGAAGGCAATAAACAGAGCTGCTTCTGGTAAGCTCCTTTCTTGAAGACCGGCAGCATTCGTGTGCGAACACGTTGGATTGGGAAATGGGGATGTGGAGAGGTGATGATTGTGCTGGCCCATGCATGCCGTTGGATGGGGCCGAAGGGCTGGGTCTGTGGCAGGCAGGATCTCCCTGCACCCCTGAGGAAAGGGCTGGGGCCAGGACCTGGCCGTTCCTGCCAGGAGAAGGACCTTCTCCCAGGACAGGGGGGTTGCTGGCACATGCACTTTCTGCTCCCGCTGCCGCGGGGGGGGGGAGTAACTGGGGCGGCTGCAAAGAAGCACATGCCTCACCCTCTTCCTGAGCCAGGACAGCAGGCATTAGCCTGGCCCTGGGCTCTGGCAGAGGTAAAGTAGCAGAGCCGTGGCACTTTTCCTGCTCCCCATCTTCTGCCTGTTCCCACAGTGGCCCTGGTAGGACCCTTTTCCAGGATGCGAAGGAGGGGAGACTCCCCTCTCCCACCCTGGGGTGAGGCACAGCACAGCCACTCCTACACCAAGGGAAGGCCTGGCAGCAGCTCCTGTGGCATCTCTGGTCTCCTGTGGCACACAGAGGTTTCTGTCATGTCCATCCTGACCAGACCTGCTGCCACTCTCTTCTCTCTTCCCTGCAGTGCAGTGGTGAGACCACCCTTTTGGAGATCATCTGGCACTCCTTCATCATGCCAGCTCAGTGGAAATGTTGGCTTTGGGGCCTGCAGCTACGCAGAAGGATTGCAACATCAGCATGTATCTCCAGCTCTGTAGGGACTTAGCAGGACCCAGGGGCCCGATGTGCTCAGGCAAGCTTATTCTGGCGGAGTCCCAGCATGCTACTTCCCCTTACCTGCAAAGCTGCCCCAATTTCATCTGTGCCATCCAGGCACATCTCCCCAGAAGAGCCTTCCTTGTCCCCTGTCCTAGGGAAGAGCTTGTGCCCAGTGGCTGCATTGCTCTGCGGGGGACAAGTGACTCTCTTCTGTTTAGGAAGAGCTTAACTGAGTTGCAGAGTAAACAGCTCTGTGTTTGTTTCTTTGCACACAACAGTTTCAACCAGCTTAAATCTTGTTTATTGCAGCAGCCATTGCAGTCCTTGGCAGTCTTCATGGGACAGTCTCAGAATGAGTTGTCCTCAGTTCTGGCTGCTCCGGCTGCCGAGGAGAGGCACCAATTCCCACTGCAGGTATGCACCTTTCCGTGTAATGTACCACTGGGATCAGCCACCAGCTTGCAGCTCAGATGTGATGCTGCCGGGGGAAAAGCTGCGTCCCGCAGCCTGGCTGGCTTGGGATGCTGACCAGTAGCTGTGGGCTGCCTCACTGTGGAAAAATACGGAGCATCAGCATTTTGCACTGTGTGCTGGAGCCCAAATTTGTTCTTATTCACAGGGAATGAGGAAGCCGTTGTGTTCAGAGAAGTGAAAGCCTGTGTGATGTTCTCTGCTATCTTTGAAAACGTTTTCTATGTAAAGCAGTTTCTTAAAAACACAAGCCCCGCACTGGTCGATACTTCCCAAATAGGAGTTGTTCTGTCCCCTGTGGAGACGCTGGCTGCAGACAGCCCCAGACATCTGTTCCTCATTTCCTGCCTTTTTCTTTAATGTGAGAAAATTCAAAGTCATGCGGTGCCAAACAGATTTACTGGATCCCCTGTCATTTGATCCTCTCCCTTATTACACAAACGACTCAAGAGCGCTACATAAAGCATATGCTGAGGACATCTCCAAAATGAGAGGCCACCTTTGGCTCTAAGGAACCACCTCCTGAGTCTGGCACTGGTTGCCTTGGCTGGGAGAGAGGAGGTTGTTGGGTCGGTTCTGGACTGCTCTGGGCCATACCACCCCGTGCCATATCATTGGAAAAGCCATTGAGTATTGAAGTCTGGGAATCTGGTCCCACACATTGGGGACCAGCTGCATGCACTGGCCTCATCTGCAGTATGTGCACCACCAGTCTCCCATGTCCTGGCTCACAGACCTCACTGCGTGTGTGCTCCTCAAGAGAAACTGGAGGAGCCCAGTTCTGGTGAGTGTGGAAGCTCTGCTGCAGTGGTGGTGCTTTAGCTCCTTTGAGTCTAATGCTCTTGGACCGCAATAAAGGGGGATTGTATCAGAACAGTGGCTGAGCTGTCAGCCCCACTGAGAAGTGAGTGTAGTGCAAGGATGAGCTGCCACGAGGCAGCTCGGAGTTGGGAGTGTTAGCAGGGGAAAGAGAATCTCGTCATATGTCCCGGGTCAGCCTATCTCCTTTGCAGCATCAAGACTGGCTGGGACTTCCCAAAAGCTAAGTGTTCCTGCTGCCTCTTTCCAGTAAGCCTCTGGGACAGAGATCACGGACAACATCATGGACAGCAAAGGATGCTGTTAATACCTGCTACCAGGGGTGCTGGGCTTCCCTGCTCCAGGAAGACCAACTCCTGAGGTCTTGGGAGCTCCTAAACAGACCATGTAGTGGAAATCATCAGCATTCTCATCTGATCAGCTCTGGCATCTCTTTCTTCCAGGTCACATACAGCCCCCTAGGTCTTACTGACTTTTCCTTTTTCTCCAGTCACCACCTGATTTCCAGGAAGACAAACCTACTGTAACAAACAGTGTATAGTCCTTCTTGCACAAAGAACCAAGAATAACCAAGGAGCATAAATTTCCAGTATGGAAACACCCTGTAGGCGATGGGCCATGTTCTGGGGCCGTTTCCTGTTTGTATAAGACAGCTCTTGTTCTCTTTGCGTATTGTTTTGCATACTGCCTTTGCAGGGTTAAGTTGCTTATAGCCTTCAAGCGCAATTCTCACAGCATTAGTCATCAGTCATTCTACCTGCGAGGACTTTGACCCTGTGCACAGCTCGGGCACCTGCCAGTGAACAGCCATGGCAAAGCTGCAGTGGGTGGGAAATGCTGGAGCTGCTTTCATGTCTCTCATGGGGAAGAGATACCTTTGGCCCGTAGTATCTGTGGTTTGAAGCAATAAGCCCAAGTTCCTGGCTAATGGTTCCCAGTGAGCAATCAAAGTCTAGGGGTATGGCATCAGATCAGGCTTCTGAGCATGCCTTGTGCTGTCGCCACCATCCAGTCCACACCAGACCTTGTTCTCCCTTTCTCCCCAGCAGAGCCATTGTTTAAGTAGCAGGACATCCATTCCGATATGAAACTGTCCTTAGAGCAGAGCAGGAACTGGAGCTGGAGACCCCAGACTCCAGCCTCGACACCAAACTGTCTGGCATGAGCCATGAGTCCTTTTGTGGGTACTAAGGATCAAACCTGGAGCTGTGTTAGCTGTCCCAGAAGTTACAGTCCCAGCCTCAACCATGCACAGTGCCCTGTGCATGGTCCCTCTGCCCACACTCAATAGCAGGTGCACAGACATACGTTTGCTCATGTTTTTGTCTGTGTTTCAGGTCAGCCTAAGGTCCTTCTTCATTCATACTACAGTTAAAGTTATAGGGGAGGGGAAAAAACAACCCCTTTCCTAGTATCTACTGCTTTTCTTTGGTGCTACACCAGCCCTTCAGAGAGCCTTTGGGTGCTAAGGGTAAACTCAAGAAGCCTCCTTCCAGTCCTTCTAAGGAAGAATGGGGAAGAGCTGGGATGAGCTGCCCCAGCCCACAGCCTTCACTAGAAGGATATGAGTGACGTTCATGGTGGGCTTTCTTCCTCCTCAGTCTTGGTCTGCTTGGTTTTATTTTCACGCATTTTCTTAGCACAGTCTGTGTTCCCTGGTTCCCAGTTACTCGTTTTTTCTGCTCTTTGTTTCCTTGAAAGCTGGTTGTCCCTGGCTCGCAGGGTTGCACACTCCATTGCTTGGGCGCTATGATTTGTGTTTATGGACTGGGATTGCTGGTGTCCTCCTCTGCCTGCCTTCATCCACATCACAAATTAATCTACAGACCCAGACCCATGCTGAATAACTACTTGCTATTCTAGAAACTAAAGCAAAACTAAATCGAATTAAGAAAACAGCAATTGCCTAGACAATTTCTATCGCAACTAAAGAAGCTAAAATCAGCTAAAGCCAAGACAAGCCCAGAGAAGTCCTGAGATCCTTCACTGTCACATCAATACAACCCCTATGGTTTATCACTAGTTATAGCAGAAATATCTCCTGGGCTACAGCAGGTCCTCTGACTTTGGGTTTTTCAGTGCTGCAAATAAGTGGTGGGCACTGGCATGCTGGAGGGGCAGATGTGCAATGGGATGGGGAAGGTGGTATAGAAAGTGGGTTGGGAGCGGCGATGCTAGTTTTCTGTCAGCTGCAGCCCAGGTTTGCCTCTGCTCGTTGGAGCTGCCCGCTCCCATCGGAGCTGATTGCTGTGCCTCTGTGTCCCACTTTTGGTGGGAAATGCAGGGCTTGCTGGTGGCTTAGACCCACGCTGCTGCCAGCACTTGGAGGCTTGCTATGTCCCACGGAGCCCTGCTGAGGCTGCAGCTGCCCTCCACCCTCCTGATGTGGGATTTCCTTGTGCAGATGCCACCTCCAAATCCAGCTGCCAAGCTCACTGGGAGCAAAGGGAGGTCTCTGAGAGTGTCCTGCAGGAGTCTCCTACCAGGTACAACACCACCAGCCCAGCCTGCCAGGAAAAGCAACTGCATTACCCTGCCAAAGAGCTGTTTGTGCCTTAAAACAATGCCTGTGGCAAGTCATACCTTTAGCAAACAAAGCACTCACCCTCCCACTTTATGTGCATGCTGGAGCCCTTCCTCAGTTTTATCCATTGCTGGCAGTAAACCCTTTGCAGAAGAAGCAGAACCTGTTTCTTCAGGGGAGATGTGAGCATCTGTGGGCTGTGCCATCACTTCCAGCAGCCAAGGTGCGCGATGGCCTCGGGCAATGCCAGTTCCTGGAATAAAAGTTTCCTGTTTTCTGCCAAGCCTGGGAAAACACCTTTGGGGAAGGGGCCAGAAAACATCCCAACAGATGCAGCATGTTCTGTTCTGGTTGGATCAAACAGACTATTTCAAGGTCTTACTTTTTAGTTTATTTTATTTCCTTGAAATGGGTTTTATTTTCTATTAAAATATAAGCAAAGGCTGAAGTTACAGTCTGGGAGTTTCACCAAATGTTTTAAAAATGCATCATGTGGAAATCTGTGGGTTTTCACCCTTTGGGAATAAAATCCTAACTGTTGGAATTTCCCACAGCACGGAGGAGGCAGGTTTCCACCAGCCCTAAGAAGACTCTGGGGAAAAAAAATTTTCAGGGGCAGCCACACTGTCTCACTCTTGGTCTTATCTTGACCTTTCAGTTGAGGGAGTTGGCAGGGAAAAATTGTTATATATTCTGCGGGGACTTCAGGTGAAAGAGAAAGTAAAGGTGCCGGGTGTGACTGCCGTGTCGGTATGTCTGCTTTGGACCTGGCTTTGTGCTGGTGCCGGGAAGCCCCCCAGCCAGCCTGGTTGCTTGCAGATCTGGGGCCTCATACTCCTGCTCTCAGCATCAGCAAGACCCTGATGGCTGAGACCCTGCTGTATACCGAAAGCTAGGGCTGTAGTAACAAGCGCACGCTGCAGACAACATGCCCAGGGAACAAGGAGCTGCGTGGGGAGGCCACTGGGTCCCTGCTCATCCCTTGCTTTGGTGATGCTCCTAAGAGGCAGCCTGGCTTGAGCTCACCAGTCTAGCTAATGAACTTGTGATCCTGATTAGCAAATTCTGCCTCTTTTGGCCTAATGACCAGTGCTGCTGTCATAAGATGGCTGCCAAAAAGGAAGAGAATAGCTGCTTTTGCATTTGGGGTACATAATTAGCTTAATGTGCATCAAGGAGCTGCAGGTTGGAGGTTGGGAGAGCTTCACAAGCCTAAGCACAGTGGTGCCTTAGTACAGACTGTCTGGCCAAGAGACACATCAGTGGGAGAGGAGGATGGAGCAGCTAACTCCTGAAAATCTCAGCCTGAATAATTTGCCAAGGAGGCTGGAGCTGCTCTGCATGCGCTAAGAAAAGCTGTTGTAAGCGCAGCTGGGGAATTCCAGGAGCTGTCTCGCTCCGGAGCAGGCAGTATTCCCTCCCTGTCCCGCTTTTCCCTCCGCCTCCTGTCGTCACCGTGACATACGTGCGGGGGAGCTGAATAACAGCTGACACCCCGTCTCAGGTCTTCATCATCTTGGAATGAGCTGCAGCAGCTATGTTGCTCCAGAGGATGCAATAAGCATTCGGGAGTGAGAAATACTGCCTGTAGTCCTTTCCTGCGTACCCTTCCTACTGCTGACCACGGGAACATGAAGGCTGTTTCTCTCCAGGTCCTGTTTGTGCTGAGGATCTTGTGCCTGGTGACCCTGGCTGGAGGTGAGCTACAGCTCCACTTGCCACCCCCGGGCTCCCCAGGGGAGCAGCCGGCTTCATGAGGGCTGGTGAAGTGTGGGGAGGGAGGAAGGCAGTGCTGGACTGGGCTACGGCACCAAGGGACCTTCGTGGGCTGTGGGAGATCTCGTAGCAGGATCAGGTTTTGGGAAGGGGTGAGGGGAGCCTACGGTGGCAATCCTGGCAGCAGGGAAGTCCAAGCAGCCCCATGACGGCTTTCGTCACTCCTGAAGGTAGGTGGGGAGAGTGTAGGAGAGACTTTGTGATTATTTGTATTAGAAAAGAAGCGTAATGCGCTTTTCCCCTTTTTTCATGTCCCCTAGGGACATGCCATGGGGGCAGACCGCAGCCTGTCCAAGGATGGATGTCTGTCCGCACAGACTCGCTGTCCTGAGGATGCTGGTGTGAGGCAGGGGGGTGCTGTCACCTGCAGCTCCAGTACCTGTGCAGTGTGTGTGTGTGTGTGTGCGCGCGGTGTGTGTGCACACAGGTAGGAAATGCTCTCCTGTTCACTGGATGAAGATGTTTGCGTGCTCTAGGGTGGTATTGAGTGGGGCTGGAGGACCGGGAGGAGGTGGCCGCACCTCTCCCTGAGCTGGTCTCGGTTTAAGTTGCCTATGGCACACATCAGTGGTTGCTGCCCAAGGCAGCAATTAAGCAGGGTGGGTTGCCAGGCTGGCAGCCAGCTTCTCAGCAGCGCAGGCAAAGCTGGACTTTGCCCAGGACAAAGGGATTATCTATTCCCACCATGGGAAGGGAGAGGGGCAAAGAGCCCTTAAGAGCTGTGCCCTGCTGCCACCAGATGGGAGGAATGAGGACAGCAAGAAGGGCAGCTGGGGATGGAGCTGCTTCCTCTCACCTCCGGGCAGGTTCTCCAGGGCTGGCCTGAGTAAAATGGGCAATGGTGACACCGGGCAGCTTACCCTGCCCTGGGAACCTGCTGCCTGCTTTGGCACTGCCTGGTTCTGCCTGCCTGTGGCCAGGCATCCATCTCCTCTAAAGTGGTGAAATCAGGCTGGCTCTGCAGAAAGAAAGGCTGGTGGTTTTCCCTGGCCAGGGTCTTTTGAGGAACCATGCTGAAAAGCAGCTGCAGGTGGCTCCCAGGAGCAGTGCCTCTGAGGTCCCAGGTGGATAAACACCCAGATCCCAGGTGTCCCTGAGGTCCCTTTGGCAAAGATTCAGATGCAGCTCGGGGAAGCAGGGTTGTGTGCCCTGGGAGGAGGGGGACCACCAGGGCTGACTCTGTGCTCTCTGTGACACCACTCTCTCCTTGGAAGGTGCTTTCCAAGCTCCTCTGCTCTGGGAAAGACACACCAGGAGTTCAGCTCATTGCAAACCATTTGTATTGGTGCCAATAATTGGAAAATCAGTTAATGATTATCAGAGGAGAAGGGCTTTTGGGAGCAGTCCCTGCCCACTCCCTGCCACACACCTCCCCAGCTGTCCACAGGGACGGATCTGGCCCTCTTGTTGCTCTGCCTGTTTTGTTGAACAGTGCTCCTGAAAGTGGAGGACACCAGCAGTATGTCCTGTGGGTAATGAGAGTTAATTGGGAAGTCAGTCACCCATGAGCAGGTATTCTTGACCCTAAAGTGCCACAGAAGACATTTTTGTGTGAACAAAAGAGTTTTGCTTTAACATTTGCTTTAACATTACAGAGACCTAGAGATTGCAATCTGCTTCTGTAGAGGGACCACAGGAGTGTTTGCTTGGGATTTCTTTGCAACTATGGGTTTCCCCAGTAAATGGATCAAAAGAGCTGAGGGTGCTCCTGTAGTGATGCTCATTCTTGCACCCAGTGGCTGGATCATTCCCAAATTCACAACAATTTGCAGAGACTGCATGATCTAAACCAGACTCCAGCTCCTTTCTTCACAGGGGGCCTCGGCTAAATCAGGGCTTGTTTTTCTAAGCCTTTACCCCTGGGATGTCAGAAAAAAATTGCCAGGCTGCTTTGTGTGGCCTCCCCCCACTTGGCAAACGCCTGTTGTTGGAGGCTGGGGGTAGGTGCAGGAATGACCAGTCCCCAGTGGTATGACTGGCTTTGCCCTTTGGAGGGGTCAAGTGGGGTTTTATTTTTACACTTTGCAAAATGAAAACCATATTTTCCAGTGGAGATGGAAAAGAGATGTTTGGTGAGAAACTGTGCTGTGAAGCTGGGCTGCTGAGATATCTATGGGAGCAATGTATCATTCACCAAAAGGTTCTTTCTCTGCACCCTTTCTCTGAGTCCAAGTGGCATTCAGAGACAACAAACAGAGAGGCAGGACCCTCTCCTGGAGGGGAGCTCCCACAGGAAGAAGAGATATGACGGGTCCAGATAAGAATGGGACAAGCATCCTGCTCTCTGATCTGCACCAAGAGCCTGTTGGTGACGGTTGAAGCAGGTCTTTTGGGGATGAAGAAATGTGTCTTCTGGGCACCGTGCTGAGAGCAGCCCTCCTGTGACCCAAAGGGGAGAGGACCTACAGGTCCAGGTGCTTGCACAAAGGACCTCCAGCCTGTGCTTGCACATCCTATAAGGCAAGCTGCAGTGGTGTCCCAAGAGCCCCGCAATTTTCACAGTGATTTTTTTGCAGTTTTCTGGATATCTTATCACCTGTTTGGGTGACACAAACAATTGTGACCCTGACACGGGATTTGTCTTCATCTCATTTTAGCAGGGATTGGAAACTTTCATGGCAAGCTTTGGACTCCTTCTCCCCAGAGAAGGGGAAAAAGAAACAGGGCTGGTTTTTATTGTACCTAATAAAAAGCCACTGTTTAATATGTTGAAAACTTTATTTCAGGGCAACCCAAAGCACCTCTGAAGTGTTCAACAGAGTGCAGACATTTTACATCTGGGATAGCGGCGAAGCGAATAAGGAGCTACCGCAGGACTGAACCCCGCTGCACCAAACAAGCCATCATGTAAGCACTGCCCCACCACCTGCCTCCCTTGCCGTACGCCTTCCAACACCAATTAAACATTAGCCTGTCAGCAAATGCCCTTGCTTTGGAGCAAGGAGCAATCTGGAAACAGAGCAAACGCTGGTATTTATTTGAAGGGTGGGTGGGTTTTTTTCCCTATTTAAAGACCAACAGTCTCCAAGTGAGATCAGGGGCTTATGCACAGGGTGAGACGGGGATAAATGGATGGGAAAAGTGACTGAGGGACGTACTTGTTGGCAGAATGGGGCAGTGGAAGCACACAAGGCAAGAGCTCACATGTTTCTGTGAAAGCAGGTGTTTTCTCTGGAGACACGTTCAGACTTGTGAGCTTGTCTGGAGATGAGAAAAGCTACATTTTTTTTTCCCCAGGTTAAATGTCATTTTCAATTTACCCTGAAGATGAAGCACTATCAAGACCACTTTATTGCAGCCCAGGAGGTTGCTCCAAAGTGAACCTGCTGGGATGATCTTGGAAAGTCTCATCTCACTCAGTAGATCAGAAGGTTTTGTCCTCATACATGCCTGCCCCTGGGCAGCTGGTGCCTGCAGGGCTTCCTGCTCTGAGCGCTGGAGGCAAACACTGTGTCCAAACATCAGGACAATGCTTCCGAAAGTGAAAAACTTCTTAGCAGGAAACGCTGCACCCATGAGTTATGGTCAGCTTCTCCTCATTCAGTCAGATCTGAGGCACCTGCTCTTCCTGAAATAAATAATCCCTCCAAGCTGGTGGTGTTTACTACGGGCTTGAGAGAGTCAGCGTTGCTGTCTGCATGCCTTCCTTATCACACTGATCATCTAAAACAGTGTTTTCTTTATCCGGTAAGTAAGTAAGTGATCCCTTTTTATTTTCAGATTTATAACTCTGAAGTCCATGGAGATTTGTGCAGATCCAAAGGCAGAGTGGGTGAAGAAGATCATGGAGAAACTGGACCAGAAAAAGGCCGCAGCCTCCCCACTTGAACGTGATGCCACCTCAGTAGCGGCACCAGAAGAGCCCGGTGTTTTTCAGAAACATATTGGTGTTACAGTAACAGCTCCATCTCAAGCCACTGCTCCAACTAGTTTCTTCCAAGGGACTGGCACAACAGTTTTGGAGAGAATACGTGTTCCTACTGCCAGGATGGAGGCATCCAGCAAGTCCCCACCAGCCACACAGGACACCACCCAGCTCCCTGCAGAATTGTCCCCCATGATATGGGAAGTTGCTGCCCACTCTGAAGACACTCCAGAAGCAAACAGAGATTCCTTAGCATCTCCTGCACCTTCAACAACTTTTGCAGCAGGCATGGTCTCCAGCCAGCCCACCCCCTATCCCATGGCTCTTGTGCATGGCTTTGACAATGCCATAGGATCTACAGAAGAACCTGCAGGACATACTGCAAATGCTATGGCTGATGTTCGAGATGCGACTTGTCCTAGCTCAAATTCAGACCCTATGGCCATTACTAAAGGATCAGACCATCCTGTACTTTCTACAAATGAATCCCTGGACCCTACAAGTGCAAGAGCCAACGTACCAGACACTGCTTCTAGCAGTTTTAGTTCAGATCTTCCCTCCATCCTGGACAGCATGGAGATCACCACAGTCCCAGCCACACCAGTTTCACCAGAGACTACTTCAGTTTCTACTTTAAACCCCACAACTGCCATAGATGAAGGTCCTTCTGTCCATACCAACAAGGCTGTCAGTTCCTCTGCAGATGCTTTTGGTACTAGAAAATTTGATTACTCATTATCTGTAGGAAAGCAAGACCCTTCCGATATGTTAGTTTTTACTAGTCAAGCATTCTCAAGCCATGCCAGAGTGCAGATGACTACAGAAATACCAAACAATCTGCTGCTTCCCAGCTTCTTGTCAAGATCTCAGATGCACTTTGTCATCCCAGTTTCTGTGGTAGGTGGTCTGATGGCTTGCAGCGTTGCTGTTCTATGGCTATATCTAAAATTTGGAGTGAAAACAAAAGAAATGTCAAGAGAAATGGTACAGAGCTTGCTCTACCAGAAGGAGGGGCATCAAAACAATTTTTATCCAATGGAAATAATCTGAATGCTTTATAGCGTGGACATTTTTGGCCTAAACTGTATGTGTATTGCTGCAGGAAAGCTAAGTTTATGCTGAACTGGTAAGCAGTACGAAGGCAGGGAATAAAAATACCAGAGAAAACTGATTCTTTTGCAGAGCAGAACGTCCAAAAATATATCTAAAAGTCCATTGACCAATGACAGTATTTTGGAAATAAATGAGATGCTTTTTTTCTTCTGTCACTGTTACATGCAAAGGCTATTGCTGTTCTAGAGCTGCTTGGTGGCTCTCTGCCAGGAGGTGGACAGAAGTTAATTTCCAAATTACTGTTGGGAATTTTTCTGCATTTTATCATGGCCCAGCTGAGAAGCCACCCACTCACCCACGCTGCTGGACTCAGACTCAGCCACCTTGAGCAATCTTAACACTGAAAACACACTATTTGCACTTAAACTCTCTGCTGCTTCTTTCTTTGCACTTCAGGTCAGTGCTCTGTCAGACCAAGACCAATGCTGGTGGTCAGCTGGATGCTGGCTCTCCTCGGCCTGATCAAATACCCTGTTTACTCTTGCTGGAGACACGAGGGGTAGTCCAGCTTTTCAGACAGAGGCAATGAAAACTGCATCTGCTTAGGGGACTGAAGGTCAGTGCTATAGAGTTCACATTCAGAGGAGCTGGCAACCTACAATCTATCTCCTTCTTAAAATCAGGCCACCTTTCTCGCCAACAACTATGGGCATTTCTTCTTGCAGATTTAGCCTGAGACCCAGTTCTTGGCAAATCAACTGCAATAAATCCCTTCTGCCAGCTGATGTGCCCTGTGTGCAGCTGCGTTCAGCCGCAGGGCAGGATAATGTGGATGAGCCTTTGCAAGTGGGAGAAAACAAGTCACCCAATAATTTTGCTATTCCTGTGATAACATTGGAGGGTTTTTGCTGTTCTCTGCAAGCAGAAAACCCAGGAAATACTCTCTTGGAGGAGCTAAATGCAATTCTGGATTTAGTCATATAGGAATTACTCCACCACAGCAGATGTACCATCCTTATGGTCCCATATTCTCTCTAGAAATAGGCATATTTGCTGATCCACAGAAAAAGCACAAAAAGCCTGTTCATGGTCCTACACTTCAGCTGCATTTTAGTTTTTCTTTTTTGTACAGCACTGATCACCAGGTTATTAAAGCACCATAACAGTACCAGGCTTTTTTTTAACCCAAGTTGCTTTTGATTTTTACACGTCTAGACGTTGCTGTATGTAAGCCTTATCTTTTATTTGTGGTCACTTCCTGAAAGCCCTTATTAAACATTGACTGCAGTATGAATTTTGCTGGAGCATGCAAAGGTCTTCATGATATGATGCTTTGTAGGTAGAGATACATATCAAGGGTCAGATCCTCCTCTAACCAACCCTAGTGGATCAGATCCCAAAGTATAAATATGCATGTGAAAAAAAGAAAGCAAAGCCACATAATAAGCAAGATAATCAAAGCAAAAATGATGGGCAAGATGTAAAGCAGAGCTAGAGGAAGGTGGCCTATTAGATCCATCAGATCGCACCTTCAGGGATCCATTCAGCACTGGAGGTGGAGAGGATAGACTGCAACGGTGTTTGTTTTCTACCATCATTCAATCCCTTATTACTGTATTTTGTTGACTTGAGAGAGGGGAGCCAGGGATTCTTCTCAGGCTTTGAAAGTACAGAATGCAATCAGATTAATTGTAGTTAGGAATTTGGGGTGAAACCCCTCCTTGTGCAGTGGCACTCCCGTGCAGCCCAGCTGTGTAACACTGGCTGGGGTTGAATTACCTGGAGGGTACCACTCGTGCACGGCTGGGGTTCGTGGTCTCACAGTTTGTGAGGCAGTGTACTATGGCATTATTTTTATATGAAATACTAGAAATGTTATTTTTGTAGTAAAGTTTTGTAGCCATTTGAATGTATGTAACATCCTGACCTTGCTACTGGAGCATCGCAGAGTCACTACCTTTCTGGGAACAATGGAAAACACTGTGCCTTGTCTATTTTCTTGCTGGTCTTGAATGGCTTGTGCACATCCATGGGAGCTGGGTCGCTCTCCAGGCACTACGACAAACGGAGTGGACGCTTGTCTGGCTACAGGTGAAGTCCTCAGCTTGGAGCGATGGTGGGGAGATGAATGTGCACCAGGCAGATCCGATGACTTTGAGACCCACCGTGGTATTCCTAAGGACACTGGTTTCAGCTCCCTGGCTGGCTCCCACCGTCTTCCAGCTGCCATGGTCATGCTGGCACTCATCAGGAGGAGCTGTTCCTCCAGCCTGGATCCATCCTTGTGCTCGCCTTGCTCCCCTCTCCTGTTTCCAGGCTGTTAGCAGGCAGGGCACTGGCAGCCCTCATGGAGGGGTGGTTAAAACCTGGGGCGGGGGACAACCACTGTTCCTCATTGCTTTACGCTGTGTGATGGGCAGTCTGGGAGGGCACAAAGTGAATGCTGGTGTGGAAGAACAGAGCCTGTGGGTGTCACTGTTCCTGGGGCTTAAAATGGCATTTGCTGTAGAGCACAACGAGAATGTAGAACAGTCATTGTTACAAGCTCTGATTTATTTGTGTATTGAGGATCTATGAGATATATATTCTGCACCTTTTTTTTAGAAGTAAAAGTAATAAAGTCCTTGTGTTAAAAACTCTTGTCCTCAGGGGATTCAGGGCTGGGTGACCAAGCCTGGTCCCTGCAGGGGTGTGGAGATGAACACATATCAATACAGAAAAAACAGCCAGGTTTTTGCTTTGTTTAAGCAAAGCTACAACCAAACAGCAACCCACAGAAAACAAACGTTACGCTCCAAGTCTGTTCTGTAAGGGGACAAGAGGCCAAGGGCTGAGCTAGGACCTCTCCCACCCCAGCCAGGGCTTGGGCTGCCCTTGTGTGCTGCTCTCTAGTGTCGGGGAGGAGAGGTGGGAAAGGCAACGCAATACCAGAGTCAGTGCCCAGGTACTTGCCTGGAGCGGGGAGTTGGAAGGAGCAAGAGGGTCAGGGACGAGCATCTCCCCTGCATCCCAGGAGCCCTCGTCCCAGCCATGCCCCAGCCTTGTGCCACACGCCCGCCCTGCCCCATGCTCGGGCACTGTCGGTGTGCTGGGAAGATAGCGAGGTCCATGAAAACTTCACCCAGATGAATTACCAGGCCAGAAAGGTGACCTGGGGGATAAGATGCTCTGTGGAAACAGAAGCACATTTTTTTCTTTTCTTTTCTCTTCTCTGTTATGGGGAGAGGGTGGGCGAGGGAGGGGGAGGCTGTGTAAACAAGTCAGCCCCGAAAGAGATGAATCATTTCCGACATGCAGAGCGAGCGCAGGAGCCAGTGCGGGGACGTGCGGGGGCTGCGGTTCCGGAGCACTGCGGGAGCTTTTGGCTGCCGGGTCCCTCGGCCGGCTGGTGACACACACTTTGCTGCTACTCCCTGGCTTCTTTATGTCTGACAGTGCAGAGAAAGACCTTGTGTGAAGGATGTCCAAACATGCACCTTCCTGTGCTACTCCTGGAGGTCCATGAGCTGCCTCAGGTGTAGAATTTGGCCCAGGGGATAACTACCTGTGCTGGAGTCACCCTTGGCTCCTGGCTTATCCCCTCTCACTGCTCCCTGCAGTCTGGACCTGGCAGTGAGACACCTCTGCCATTGTCTTCTCCAAGCCCTGACTTCTCTCCAAGGTAATGCATGAGGAGCACGGTTATTCCTGTGATGCAGCGACCCTGCAGTCTCCATCTTCTCTGGTCTGAGGCTTGGATTGTGGCTTATGAAATGTCTGTCCCTGTGCTCAACGTGGTGGTTTTTTCTATGAAATGTTGCATAAGCACGCTCGTGCTCGGGGCAGCCTCTGGTCAAGCTAACATACCACCACTTTTACAATGCTGGTTTAGCAGAATGCAGGATGTCCCCTTAGCTGCTTTGGCTCTCCAGTTACATAGCTGTGGTTCTGCTGTGTGGCTGTGGTTCTTCCATGCTTTGCGTTTGCTTAATCTCCACTTTCATGAGGATTGTGTCCCTGTTCATGTCACTGCAAGGGCTACTCTTGTAGCTGAATTTCCTCTTGGGTAAACACAGAGGTTGTCAGGACTCTCCAGGGCCATACCTCTTCAGTGACCATCTCAGGTGACAGAGGAAGCTTCATTTCTGAAGCACCCTTAAATTCCGCCAGGTGAGCTACAAGGCCACAAAGCAAATAATTAAAAAAAAATAATAGAAAGCAGCCTTTCCCTTCCCAAAAAGTAAAAAAAATAAACATCAAAGGGTCTCCAGGGAGTTGTGAATCTTCTGGCTGCAATAGTGATGGCTTGAAAACCTGAGAAAGGGGAAGCAGAGCATCCCAGGACAGATCTTCTGCCAGATAAGTAAACACAACTCTGCAGAAGTAGGCCCCCACTAGTATTTTTACTTTTCAAGGTCCTCTCCATCCAAAGCAGTCTCTTCCCTCTTCCCTGACCCTAGCTGCTGGCTGCCCCTGTACTTGTTCAGGCACCAGTACTATGATGTGCTGCCCTGGCTGCCCACCCAAAGCATCCCCCAGAGCTGAGGAGTGGTCAGGTGAAGCCCCAGGGAGACATGAAGCAAGACCATGCCTATCCATTCCCAAAATCCTTCTGTGTTGATCAGGGTCCAGCCCTTGGATGGTGGCTTTGCCCCACATGTGCTTAGGGCAGGCTGTACCCTCCATGGGTCCGTGGCTGCAGGGGAGCCTGTGTTCCCCCAGCTTGAGGACATCTGCCATGGGTATAACAGCATCATGCCACCTGCGCTTGGTGGCCCTGCTCCTGTGCACACCACAGGCAAGACAAAAATGCATCGGGAGCAGCAATATGGCCCATATCCTCAGCTT
Organism: Nipponia nippon; assembly: GCF_047370975.1. NCBI lineage: Eukaryota > Metazoa > Chordata > Aves > Pelecaniformes > Threskiornithidae > Nipponia > Nipponia nippon. The sequence goes on from NW_028262391.1 coordinate 31,266,362, forward strand.
GGGGTTGCCAGTTTGGCTGCAGCTTGCAGAGTGTTGTGGTCTCCAAAAGGCTGCCTGCTGGGACAGTCTCCATGGGATGGGAGACTACGCTGGTCCCAGCAGCTGTGGCCCAGGTTTGGGGAGAAGCTCCTGGAGCTTTTGGGGATCAGCAGGAGGGCACGAGGAGTTTATGACAGCCCAGGGAGACACTGAGTCGCTGGGTTGAACACAAGCAGGAAGGAATGCCACTGTTCATAGGGGTTGTGGGACCTGTTTAGAAATGCTTTATTTTTGTCCTCTGGCAGCTACACAGCATGGGTGGCCTCAGGGCAGCTCCTTCTGGGCCAGGTCACACTTTTGAGATGTTGGGACTCCATCTCTCCACAGGAGCTGAGCCAAAGCACAGCATCTAGAGGGGTCTGAGTATGTATTATTTCAATCATTTCTACTAGGTTGGGAAGAGCCTTGGCATACCCTCCCTGGGCTCCTTGAGCCTTCATCAGCAGGAGATGTGTCTCCTACTGCAGCTGGGGTTAAGGAGACTACATGACCACAGCAGTTAGCATTGAGTGGTTTTCCCCCAAGTTTTTTAAAAGGCACCCAGGGATGACACAGTCCCAGGCATAATGTCCTGCTCCAAAGGGCCAGAGGGTGGCTGGGGGGGTGCCAATGTGAAGAAGGGCTTGAGGTGGCCCCTTGGGTAGCTTACAGTGATTGAGGGGGGACTGTGGTACCTTGGGGATCTGCATGGGACCCTACTGCTCCATGCATCTACTTACAGCCTGGAAAAAAAGAGTTCCGGAATGGGGAAATAAGCTTCAGAGCAGGGGCTGTGCATGACTGCAAGGACCTGCAGAAGGGCCTGGTGGTCTGAGTGGCTGGGTGAGGAAGGGAGAGTCAAGCACAGTGCGGAGAAGCTGTCCCCAGGTTAACACAGAGAGGCTGACACCCTTTGTGCAGGTCCCTGAAGGATCTGGGAGACTTCAAGGCTGCAAAGGCAGGAAGATGTTGGAAAAACACCCAAGAACTTTGAGCACCAACTTCTCCTTCCATTTCCCTCAGCCTGATTCAGCCTTCTGCCCTGTCCTGAAGCCAAGATGCTTAGCCAGCCTCATTTGCAAGGGAGGGCTTCGACCTTTCACCCCACGCTTCCCAGCTATAAACAGGGATTTTTGGTGGAAAACTTGTGTTCCTCTCCATAGGAACAGGATGGAATGTGATGCAATTTCTGACAGTATTTGACGTCTTGCAGCTTTCAAGCCACAGAGGGCTGGTGGCAGCAGCAGTCACCGCATTCCTGCTTAGTGCTCCCCAGGGAGTTCACAAGCCATCCAAGTGTCTCCGGCACACTTATGTTGGCTCTGGGGCTGAAAAGTGATTTTGCATAGAAAGCTGGGCTTTGCCTTTCCAATCGCCATGAATCCCCCTCTGTGGGTTTGGGAGCCCTCAAGTTTACACCTCTGTGGAGGAGGATTTCAATTCCCTTGTGGGACCCTGTGGCTTTCCCACAGACCCATCTCGATAAGTGCAGAAGTTGCTGAAGTCTGTTTAGTCTTTCTAGGTACTGTCTCGGTTAGTAACCCTGAAGATCCCATGTGACATGGAAATCCCCTTGGCCAAAGAAAACCATACAGGGCTTTCGCTTGAATTTGGTTGAAATTCTTTGGAAAAGGGCTAATGTGGGGAGGGGGTGAAGAGGATAAATTTTATCATCTCCTTGCCTGAGGTCACAGTTGATCTCCTCCGAAAAGGCAGAGCAGCACCCTGCGAGGAAGAGCCCTCATGCAGCCATCATGCTTGGTGCAAGGATGGTCCTAGTGCTCATGATGCTGCTCGTCCTCCCTGCACACTGTGGTAAGGCACCTCATGGGCTGTGGGTCAGGGCTCGGGGTCGTCCCATTGGGGAGGTCAGGCAAGAAACCCCAGCAGGGAGTGAGGACCGTGCTGCTGGCAGGAGGAGCAATCCCCTGTTTGGGGCAGAGCTGCGTGTCCTGAGGTGCAGGGAAGGATGGAGACTGCTCCCAGGGCTGGGTGGCTTCAGCAAAGCCAGCTGCAGGGCTGTTGGTGCTGGACGAGAACCTGGAGCATCCTCCTGCCCTGGGAAGGGAGGGACCCCTGGGACCCCTCATGGCAGCATCTGCAGAACTTGCGGGATGTTGTGTGCATCATCAGCCTTGTCATGGGGGAAAGTCTTAAAAACTGCTTTCCAAAGCCAGCATTCACCATCTCTCTGTCTTCTCCAGCCCCTTACACACTGAGTGCTGCTTCAGTTACGCAAAGGCCTCTCTCTGGCTGGCTAACCTGAAGGGTTTCTGTGCAACTCCCAAGGGGTGTTTTTCCCCAGCAATTGTGTAAGTCCTAGTAATTACCCCACCTCTGTGCTGTCTCCTAGGCCATGACGGGTTCAGTTCATCCATCCCATCTGGGGACAGGACTGGGCCAGGTCTGCATGGCCTCCACGAGTGGCTGTCTTAGAGCATGAAGAGGGGAGGACATGACTGTCTGGCCACTTCTACAGGGCAGAGTTAAGGACACAAGTCCATTGCAGCTCCTAAAGGCTCTGCATAGGCTCTAGAGGCATTGGGCTGCAGGATGAACTGCTTGTAAGACACCAAGTGCCCAGGGGCAGTGTGCAGGGCCAAAGGGAAAGGAGAAGGAGTGCAGGGAAAGGAGGATGGCATGGACACGAGTGGGATTATAGCTGTCTTTTCTCACCAAGCTTCACCTTTCATCTTGGCAGGTTTGAGACCAAGAATGGGACCAAGGTCTGTGCAAACCCAAAGCTAATGAGTGGAGAAAACAGTTGAGAGGCTTCAAAAAAAGGAAAGAACTTTGTGCCCTGTGATGTAGAGTATGTGCCCTGGTTCAGGCTACCCAGCATCCTTGTAGGAAGGAAGGTTTACAGTCATCATCCTGGAAAGGCCTGCAGAGGTCCCTGATGCTGAGGGATGGCACTGACTCCCCAGAGCCTTGAGCCACATCGACCAGCTGGGCACCAGGTCCTGGGGTCTGCCAGCCATGCCAGCACCTGCCCACTGAGCACAGCCACAAAATAAAGGTTTACTTCATCTGGTATTGGAGAGTGGTGTCCTTTCTTCTCCTAGCTCCAACAACTGTGCTGCTGCTGCCTGGTCAAGGCATGGAGCCGGCCAAGGGGCTGGGGTGGGATGGGGGCTCTTCCCACTGCCTTCTGAAACTTCATGGGTCTCACTGGGGCAGGCAGGGAGGGGAACGGGAGGGTGCTGCATGGATGCTCTGGGCATTTGGGTACTCGCTTCAAAGGGACTCAAAAGGGGCTGGAGACTCCTCTGACGGCTGTTATGTGCAAAACTGCCATTGGTTTTGGGCTGAGAGCTTTCAGCTTGTCCTTGCGTTGGCCCATGCATGCTATGCATGAGCACAGCCCGGCTGCCACATCTTCCCCAGGACTTTAGTGTATCATCTGAGTTGTGCTGCAGAGGAAGGATTTCTCTGCAGAGCTCCCTCGGCAGGTACAACAGGCAGGGGATGCTGAAGCAGTCAAGGGATTCACCCATGTACACCTGTGGAAATCCCTCCATGCCAGGGGCCATGGGGAGCTCACCAGTGATCCCTGCCAGGGTTTTAGGATGGGGAGGAGAATTGGAAGGGCAAAAGTCAGAAAACTCATGGGTTGAGATAAAGACAGTTTAACAGGTAAAGCAAAAGCTGCACACACAAGCAAAGTGGAATAAGGGATTCATTCACTCCTCCTCACCGGTGGGCAGGTATTCATCCATTGCCAACAGAGCAGGACTCCATCACAGTGACTTGGGAAGACAAATGCTATAACTCCTTCCTTCTTTCCCTGAGACAGTTTAATAAGGGGAAAAAAAAAAAAACAAACAAACAACCGAAAAAAGAAAACCACCGAGAAACCCCCACCATGTAATGCAAAAGCCTTCATTTGCCACCAGCTGGCTAATACCCAGCCAGTCCCTGAGCAACAGCCACCCTGGCAGCCCCACTGCTGGCACTCCCAGCTCCTGGGGAATGGGATTTTGGCTGCAGCACCTGCAGAGACCACAGAACCATAGAATCATAGAATTGTCAAGGTTGGAAAAGACCCTTAAGATCATCAAGTCCAACCGTTAACCTAACACTGCCAAGTCCATCTATACCATGTCCTCGAGCACCACATCTGTCCGTTCTTTAAATACCTCTGGGGATGGAGACTCAACCACTTCCCTGGGCAGCCTGTTCCAATGATTGACCACCCTTTCGGTGAAGAATTTTTTCCTAATATCCAACCTAAATCTCCCCTGGCGCAGCTTGAGGCCGTTTCCTCTCATCCTATCACTCATTACTAGGGAGAAGAGACCGACCCCCACCTCGCTACAACCTCCTTTCAGGTAGTTGTAGAGAGCAATAAGGTCTCCCCTCAGCCTCCTCTTCTCCAGACTAAACAACCCCAGCTCCCTCAGCTGCTCCTCATAAGACTTGTGCTCCAGACCCTTCACCAACTTCATTGCCCTCCTCTGGACACGCTCCAGCACCTCGATGTCCTTCTTGGAGTGAGGGGCCCAAAACTGAACACAGTACTCGAGGTGCGGCCTCACCAGTGCCGAATACAGGGGCACTATCACCTCCCTGGTCCTGCTGGCCTCACTATTCTTGATAAAGGCCAGGATGCCATTGGCCCTCTTGGCCACCTGAGCACACTGCTGGCTCATGTTCAGGCAGCTGTCAATCAACACCCCCAGGTCCTTTTCCACCAGGCAGCTCTCCAGCCACTCCTCCCCAAGCCTGTAGCGTTGCATGGGGTTGTTGTGACCCAAGTGCAGGACCCAGCACAGCCTTGTTGAACCTCATACAGTTGGCCCCGGCCCAACAATCCAGCCTGCCCAGGTACCTCTGCAGATGCTTCCATGGCAGAGGCAAAACCCATCCAGTGCTGAGGGATGACCCCGACACACTGCAGGTCTAGGAACCAGAGGTCTTATGGGCCCCAAGAGGCAGGTGGAGATCTCTGGGGTGCACCAAGAGGTGCTTCAGCTTGAAGAAGTGTTTTAAACTGTTGCATTTACTCTTCAGGAACCTTCAGGCCATGGAGACACCCTGTTTGCTTGGTCTTGGTGCCCTCTCCTGACAGCTGTGGAATGGATGCAGCACAGACCCCAGGGCTCCAGCTGGATGGGGAGGGCCAGCCCAGGTGAGCACGGTGTGAGCGCAGCATGCCGGGAGCCCAGAGCCGAGCAAGGAGCATCACATAACCTGGAGGAGCTGGTGCTGGGGCCGAGCAGGGCCTCACCTCCATCATCCACTTTCCCCAGCATCAGCTCCCAGCAGAGACCTGCCAGCACAGAACCAACATCACCATGACCTCAGCCCCAGCTGAGCCCATCGAGAGGAGGGTTTAAATTATAGTGAGGTTGCAGTTGTTCTGGACACTAATAAAATCATGTGCACAGCCCGTCCCTCCTCTTCTCTCTACATAGATGGCTACTTGCCTTTGCATTTGCCTAACCAGGCAGATCTGGGGGAGGCCCTGGAGCTCCACACCTGGAGAAGAGGCTGTGCCACCAGTGGGGATGGCTCAAGAGGTTGCCGGGAGCACCCCAGGCATGGCAGTTTTGAAGGGGCTGGAGGAGACTAAAGCCAAGCCCAAAGGTCCACTGCTGGGGCAGGGACACAGAGGAAAGCCCAGTCCTCCAGAGAGCCTCATGCGGCCTCTCCAGGCCTTCAAATACCCCACATGCACTGATTTGCTTAATGAAGAGCAGATAGTGGAGGCATCTACTAATGCTTCTGATGGGACTGTGGACAGGATTACTTAGCTAAGGGAAAGGAGGAGTGACTGTGTGTCTCAGGCAAGACTGAAAAGGGAGCTCAGAGCTTGCCACATGAGGTTTTCTGTGTGAGGAGATGTTGGCTGGAAAAAGCCATTAGCTCAGTTCTCCCTTAATTACAGCCCTTCGCTTTTAACTGATGTCTAGGAGGTGGTGTGATCCTGGTGGCTTGTTGGGCTCGAGGGTCTGTACATCGGGGACGTGGCAGGAGCTGCAAAAGGGAAGGTGGGAGAGCCAGAGGGGGGATGCAGAGACTGTAGAAGGGGGCTCAGGGACTGTGTATCAGGTGTTTTCTTCATGCAGAGACATTTCCTGGGCAAAGTGGCATTAGAAACCAGTGGTGCTGTGCCCAGCTCTCCATATGGCCATCCTGCCGCCATGCCAGGCCACCAGACCTGATGTCCTGCAGACCACGTCTTCCAAACCAGCGTCGTCAGCACATTTGGTTTCTTTCCTTCTGCTTTCTTCTTCCAGAGAAGTCACATAAACATGAGCTAATCTTCAAGGAGGTCCGTTTTCACCTTTCTTCTCCTCCAAGAAGCCCTGGCTTGCCTCATCCCCAACCCACAGCCAGGTCCCCTCCCATGGTCCCACTCACCATCATCCCACATGGTTCCCACTGGGTCCTCACCCCCTCCTCGCATGCAGACCGCAGCTGCATCCTGCCTTCCCAGGGTGCAGATCTCTGCATGGAAGCTGGGCTGATGTCCACCCACTGGTCCATGGTGCTGCCATCGGGGTCTGTGCTACCCGCCCCTTCTGCCCTTGGGGTCCTCTCTGGGGTCTGAGATGACCCTCTTGGGGTTGTGGTAGGGTTTGTTCCATCTGCCTGTTCCTGCTCAGAGATTTTGGGTTGTCTCTCCTGTTAGAAATAAACAGGCAACGATTAGACTTGGTGTCTTGCCTTCACAGAAAGTTGTTTTTAATCTGCTTTCCTGGGTAAATTTCGGTTCCCCCAAAGTGTCCTGGAAGCCCCTCTCAGCCTCATGGCTCTTCCGCAGAAAGCAGAAGTGGCTGCCCCGCTCCTTGGCCTCTTCCACCCGCCACTGCATGTGCCACCAAAATAAACAATGACAGAAATCCCCTTGTCCCTGCTTCTTAGAATGCATCCGAAATTTTTGGAAAAGTGGTTAAAGTGGGCGGCATGCAGAGGATAAATTATGGTGCAGCGAGAGCTAGAGCCACAGGCACTGGGCAGGGTGGCACAAAGCAGGACGGAGGAAGAGCTTCACTCAGCCACCATGCTCATTGCAAGGACGGTCCTGCTGCTCGTGCTGCTCCTCACCTTCTCCCTGCACCGTGCCGCAGGTAAGGCACCTCGTGGGCCACCGCTGCAGGCTGGGGCTCGGGGTCCCCACTGGGGACATCCCGTTGGGGAGCTCAGGCAAGAAACCCCAGCGGGGAGCGGGGATGGTGCTGCTGGCAAGAGGAGCAACCCCCTGGTCAGGGCAAGGCTGCACGTCCCTGGGTGCAGGGAAGGATGGAGAGGGTGCTGGGTGGCCTCAGCAAAGCCAGCCCTAGGGAGATGCTGCAGGAGCTTGGAGGAGACTGGCAGAATTGCCCAGGTCTCAGCTGGATGAGCAAGTGGTTGGAGGGGGAGGAGCACGTGCAGCTGTTTGGAGCCTTCCAAAACACCTTGCAAGTTGTGCTCCCACCTTGGAAACCCCCAAAATCTCGTCCCCAGATCGAGCACCCTGACCTCACCGTGCGCCTTGGCAGCTGCAGCAGGCTGTGGGGTCCTGGGTCCCACGCCGTTCCCCTCCCCACTGCTGTCCACGTTTCCCAGTCCTGTGCTTGCTGCCACAAAGGGAAATGAATCCCCACCGTGGGGTGCTGTGGGAGCTGCTGAGAAGCTCAGTGGCCTCCATCCTGTGTTTGATATCCTGTAGTGTCATTGTCTGGTGATGCAGTTAGTTGCAAAATGCTGCCAAGGGCATTCACAGTGTCTCTCCCTTCCTTTCACAGCCAAATTCACGCCCACCGAATGCTGCTTCAAGTACGCGCAAAAACCCATCCGACACATGCAGAGTTTCTATGAGACGCCCACGGACTGCTCCTTGCCTGCAGTTGTGTGAGTACACCGGGAGTTTGCCTCCCACCGCTGGCACAGCGTCACGATTGGGAGCTAGAGCAGCTCTCCCCATCTGTCTTGCCCCGCAGACAGCCTGGTCCCAGATGGGTGCACCTCCCTAGGGGGGTCTGTGGTAGGAAAGTAGCTCTGTGGGGTGGGCGAGGGGGTGGAAATTAGGTTTTGGTGCTTTCTGCTAATGCCAGTGGTCTGGGAAGACCCAGACATGCACCGTCAGCCCGAGGAGGGCATGGGCTGCTGGAGATGGCTCCAAGCCTCCATCCAGGATAGGGCTGCACGCAGGGAGGGGAGAAGTAGTGCATGGGAAGGGAACGGCTCACAGTTCATGTTTTCACTTTCTTTCCTCACTTTCTCACTGCAGGATTGTGGCTGCTACCGGTGCTGAGGTCTGTGCTGACCCCAAGAAGCCCTGGGTGAAGAAAGCCATGAAAAAGCTTCAAAGGAAAAAATGAAATCTGCCATCCACAGTCCTACCCGCATGTCCAGTCCTCCCGTCTCTGGAGGGAGCAGACAGCGCTCACGGCACTTCTCCAAAGGGTGCTGTGGTGGTGGCGCCGGCGCCGCAGGCGGATCCAGCCTGTACCCTGGTGGGACCGGGTGTCACAGCGGCATGGAGCAGCCAGCCACCAAGTCCCTGCTGCTGTTACTGCCCTGCCAGGATGTGCCCAGTGCAGCAAATATTTATAATAAAGACTCATTTCCACAAGCTGTTTTTTGACTTTTTCCTGATTCTTCAGCCCAAGGAGCAGATCCCTCAAGCCCAGGGCATGGTGTGACCAAAAAACCCCTTTGCTATGAGCACGTGTTTCTCCAGGCTTGGAACAAACTGTGCCTGGTCACAGCGTGCTTCATTGGGAACATGATAGTGGGGCCAGGTCTTGACCCATAGGTCAAGGACCCATAGGTGAGGTTACCCTTACCTTACGTCCTTACAGCATGCGCTCAGCCCCACAGGCTTTGCAGGTGCTCCAAAATTAGGTGGTCAGGAATGGAGGGTTCAGGGAGAAGATACTGATATGCCAAACCCTTAATACATTGCCAGCCTCCAAATATGCTGGTGGCCACTGCAAAACAAGTGAGGGAGATGAAAAACAATGTCCACAGTGGCAGGAGGGTGAGGACACAACCCCCTTCAGCTGGGCAGGAGAAGAGATATCCCCGCTGCAGACCCTCTGCAGGGCTGGGGAGGGTGGGAGCAGCACGGGTCCCCAGCTGTGGACACCAGGCTGACGGTCCATCATTTCATGTGAGAGGTGCAGAGTCCATATGGGAAAACCTCAGAAAGGTGAGGGCAAGAAGCATCATAAATGCCATGGACTGATCCTCAACCTAAAGCTTCATCAGTGTTTTATACTCACAATTAGAAAACAGGGCAGGGTTGTATTTTCTAGGATATTGAATGTAGGCAGGAAAAAACATCCTAAATGACATTTTTGCCCACAAATCATAAGCACCATGGGGTGAGGCAGTGGTGGAAAGGAAAGCTGAAGCAGAATCAGATTTTGGGGGACAAACGTCTCATGGATTGTGCTTGGCTGTTGATAGACACAAAGTTCCAGGGTTACACCTTCACAGCACATAACACCGATGCCTATGATGGCCGTGTTGTCTTCTGAAAGAAAAAATGGATGCACAAGTAGCCATACAAGGTAGTAAGCTTGTGGATAGACACCCCCAGTCTGTATTTCAGAGACTCTTTAAACATTTTACTTACTAAGCAGCCTTCCCCAGTCATTTGAATTTGAGGGTTGCAAAGATTTCGAATTTGAGGGTTGCAAAGATTATTTCCCCCATTTTTTTTAAACACCACTGAAAATCAAAATCCTGTAGGCCCACAACCAGAATATTAGAGGTGGACAACACGATGCTCAAAGAGAAAAAGCAGTTCTTGCCTTGGCACACAGCTAACCCCGAAATTTTTGACCTGCAAAACCAGCTGTGTCGACAAGATGTGAAAGGTGTTACAAGATGCTATTGCCAACAAGAAGTGAAAATGTTGAGGAAGACCAGCAGATCATCCAGGAATATTACGGGGATGACACACTGCACCCTCTATGAGAAAGGTGGTGATGAAAATGTGGGACAAATGCCGTCTGCCCATATTACAGAGCAGCCCCTGATGAAAAAAAATCATTATTATGTTTTTACTAGTCTCTATCCCTTCATTAACAAAAGAAAACAACACTTCACTGGGCACACCAACGTTATTCCTGAGGATTTTACCACCCCGATGGCCTGTTTTGGGTGATGGGGAATGGAACTGCGGGACCCATGCAGACCCCAGGGACCTCCTGCTCGGGGACCACTCACGTGAGCTAAGCGAGCTGCTGCCAGGTGGGAATGTTACTGAACTTGTGGCATCAAGACCCAAGAGGCAGGAGGTGGTCCAGGAAAAAAGGACACTGACTGAAAACTTCCAGGGTCTGCCCTAGGGGTTCGATCACAAGCATGTGCTGGAGGTGTCGCTTTTCCGCTGTTTCTGGCAGGGCTTAGCAACTGTGGGAGAAGCTGTTTTGTAAGAAGTGTTGTAGAACAACCATCATGTGCTTTCTGCTGTGCTGAGAAAATGGTGTAGCAGAAATATATATAAGCATCAACAGAAAAATATATAGGTGTCGGCAGCTGCTGCATCATGAACTGCCCCTCAAATACCCTGTTATCAAAGCTGGGTAGGACTTACCTGAAAGTCTTCGCGATAATTGCTTGTTTCCCTCTAATAATTGTATGTGAGGCAGGAATGCCTGAGCCAAGAGCCTGCCCTGACTGCCAAGCAACCTGCGTAATGACAGGGACATGTTCTGTCGGTGTCTGCGCACCCCTGGATGGGGAAAACTGATCCCGGAGTCAGCTCGTCTTTGTTGGGGAGAGCCCAGCTCCTTCCACCAAGCGGTCCCAGGGCTGATGTCTCCCGAGCCGTGGGGCATTGCTGTGCTAACCACCCCACCGCCCTGCCCAACAGCAGGGCCAGACCCCATCCCGTGTCGGAGGGGACACAAGCTGCCACCTGTGCCGGCTCTGCCGCTCGCCTTCCCCAGCGCCACACCAGCGAGCAGAGACTGACAAAGCACACGGCTCCACGCTAGCTCTTGCACATGGATGTGTATTTTAATAAAAATAATTCTGTCAATATACAGCAGAACGTCGATTTCTTTACCATATTTCCAGTATATTTTCATAGGCTTTTTCTCAGTTAAAATCCCCCCCCTCCCCTTTTTGAAGTTTTCATGCGAAGCATCAGATAACTTAATTCACAAATACTAAGCTTAGACTGAACCAATGTGCACAATTTGTGTGATGTCCATTTAGCTGATGTTGTACCAAAGAGGAGAAACCCCCCCCTCCAAAGGCGGTGAGAAGTCTGGAGTGGCAGAGGGAGATCTGCTCTGTCGCAGCCCAACGGTGGCCGTTCCTCCAGGGCTGGTTGGAAACCTGCAAAGACCTCGCACCCCATGCTCCAGCTGAGCATTTCATACCTGAGTTTTGAGCAACCAGCAGAAGAGAGTTAACTGCGTGGTGGGCAGGTCCTGGGGCTTGCACTGCCGAACAGGTTGTGTGCAAGAGCTTCAGGTGCTGGCAGCCTCCTCCTGCCTCCCCTGGCTGGAGAGCCATGAAGAGCGTGCACAGGTAGGACCGAGAGAGACAATCCCAGTCAAACACCTGTGCAGTGTCCTTGGTCTGGAAGAGTCACCACGCTGGTATTTTTAAAATTTTCTTTAAAATCCTGATTATCCCCAGAGCTGCTGCTGCTTCTCCTTTCTCCAAGTTTGAGCTTGTGAGAAGCCCAGCCTGCAAAAATCCTCTGTGCTCCCTCCCAGGGGAAGGATTCAGCTAAAACCCTCCCAAGCAAAGGGGTGAGAGCATGTGCCTGGACCCAAGTGGAGTGACCAGAGGAAAGGTGTCTGCCTGGCCAGGGGAAGTTCAACAAGGAGCAGAGGTCTGCATGGCCTCCAGGAACGTTTCTGCGGCGATGTGAGTGTAAATCCCACATGGGACTCAGCTTCTTGCGAGCAGGAGAGAGTTAAGCCTCCCTCTTGGAAATAAAAACAGCTGACAGGACATGTGCTCAAGGCTGGATGAACCCTCCGCTTGCTGGGCACTGCCACAGATCAAGGCTGCAGGGCTCATCTGGTGTGGGATGCAGGGAGAGGGTGAGACATGCCATGTCCACTCATCCATCACTTGCCACGTCTTGATGCAGGGAAGAACGGTGGCGTGTTGATGGTGGAGCTAGTACTTCCTCTGGAAGAGGCCTCCAGGCTCTCAACCGCTCCCCTTTCCTCCCCAAATCGGCTGTAGGTCCCCCCACACGCACCCCACCAACACTTCCTCCAGCTCTCTGACCTACACAGCAGATGGGACATGGCTCACAGCCGGCTTTTGGCTCTGAGTAAGAGCTGCTGCACTGCAGTTCCCTCCATCGCTCATTCTTCTGGGGCAGAAGGGTCTCAGCAGCACACAGCACGTGTCCCCTGTCATGTCCCCCTCCAGCCCTTTTGCAGAAACATCTAGGGACAGAGATGTACAGCTGGAGTTCCAACACCAGCTCTCTACAAGAGATCTACTCCCCTCCAGATCCACCCCTCAGGCTGCTCTAACATGAGCAGGGTTTGAAGGAAGTTGCTCCTTCTGCAAAGGGGACTCCTGGGTGGACCAGGACCACCTTTCCAAGGAATGTGTTCCTTCTCTCATGCTGTGACCAGGTCCACAGGGCCTCACTGCGCCCAGGACTGAAGTGTGATGGACCTCTCTGCTTGCTGCCGTGGGGCGGTTGAAGACTGCACACTGCTTCTTCATGGAAAGAACCTCCCAATACCGTGTTGTGCACCATGGAGCTTCATGGCATTTACACACTGCTACGTAGCCTGGCTATCACGTTTCACCTTCTCAATCAACCCCACGATGGCAGAACGAACTCTGAAACTTGCACCTAAGCAACACGTGCTACGTGAGTATTAAGGTACCACAGCACAGCAGCATCACAGCAATCCAACAAGGTTTGCTTTGCTGGAGAAGGAGACAGTTCATCATGCCTGATGCCTGAGGAGGAAAATGATAAATTCAATCCCTGGAGCTAGTTACACCAGCTCTGCTTGTTCCAGTTGTTCAAGGGAGCCTCAAGAACAAAGCTATTTAAGGAACGGTGAAGATGCCTTAATAAGACTACATGAAAAATAAGGACACAGCTTGAGGACAGGTAGAGATGTCATTGTAAAAAACCAGAAGGAATAAGGAAGCAGATAGGAAAATCCTAGGTGTACGCAACCACAAGGAACGATACTCCCAAAGGAGCCCATTCTCTGCACCAGTCACAGCTGCATCTCCTGGTTTCCGAATCAGGTTGGCAGCAGCATGGTGAGCACCACCAGGATGTTGGAAACAGAAACAGGCTATAGCACCAACAGCCACACCTCTTCCATGTATCCCAAAGCAATGAGCTACAGTTCTGGTACACGTAGGGGGCTGGAGGGGCGGGAGAGCAGCCACTGGACAACCTCCCCCACCAGCTGTATGCCGCGTACTCAGTGCTTCACTCTGGAGGTCCCTCTCCATTCTGCTGGCCACACGCAAAGGCTTTATTTCTAACCAGACTCCAAAAGAACAGCAGAAATGCTACAGCCAGCCCATCTGCAGGCTGATGGGATCCTGTACAGTGACAAAAAGGGATTGTCCCACACAGATCTGCCCCTTTAGGCCAGTGCAGCAGAAGCAAGCCCAGGAAGAGCAGTTGGAGTTGCCATGTCCATGCTCGACAAACGTGTTGTTGGCACAGGCCGTAATGCTGACCCTGGTCCCAAAGCAGCTCCTGCAGCGCCAAACACTGCAGTACCACTTCTGGTGGTCACACAGGTGGGAGAATACTGGGATTGTGGGAGGCAAAGGATCAAGAAGGGAGACCTGGTAGCAGTGAGTTTTCCCAAGACAAGCTATAGGAAATAGACTGCTGCCCTCCACGCTCACAGAAGATCTTGACTGGGAGAGCACTCAACCCTGTAAGTCTTGAATCAGCTTTTGTTAAACACCTGCTAGGACAGGATCACGGAGCAGCAAGAGGAATCATCTGGAACAAGATGGTTTCAAAAGGAACAAGAGGAACCACAAGGAACAAGATTTGGCTCCCCTGGTACAGGAGAGATGTCCACAAACTGGAATGCATCCAGCAGAGGCCACTAAGATGGTCAGAGGCTGGAGTGCAAGGTGTATGAGGTGGATACACCTCCCAGAAACACTTATCCCAGCTACTCTAATGCCTCCAACTCCTGAATTGATCCCTCATCTCACTCTGAAGTTCTCCCATGTTACTGCTGATGTGACTGCTTTCACTGCTTGTGGGGACAGCACGAACCCTTGTCCATGGTGAGAAAAGCCTAGTGATGGAATTCAGCTCCATGAAGCTCTCTCTGCAGAACCACTGAAGGACACTTTAACCAAGGCTCTACGTCTGGAGTTCCCAAAATGTTAACAGGCAGGGCACTGGGCTCAAAACCAAAGCCCATGATGTGCAGGGCTGCAGTCCACCACCCCTGAAAGCAGGTTTCCACCAGGTCCCTGTGAAATGTTATCCTTCTGAGAGGCCCTTGTTGCAATGCTGAGTTTGAGGAAGGTAGGTGGAGTACACAGAGTACACAGCTGGAGGGTGCCTCCCACCGTGTTGATTACAGCTCTTTGGTGGTGACACTGGACTTACCAGTTGAGAGCTGAGACCCTATGATTGTGTAGACACAGCAGAGCTGGAAGAGGTTTAGTTGTTACAGCTGCAGCATTTTACAGGTCCTGGGAAGGATGCCACAGCTAGAAAGTCTCTCTTGGGGCTGCATGGTGAGAAATGTTGCCTGTGAGCAGTGTCTGGCTGTGGTTTGGAAAACCTTCTAGGATCTGAAGTCAGCCCAGCAGAGAGCAACCTAAGTGCCAGCCTCATGTGATGGAAGTCCTACACCCAATGCCATCAGTGTTATAATGCAGGGCCATAGCTGAGACCTTGTCACCCTCACCAAGAAATGGGAAGGCAGCAGTTTCTACTACGGGCTACACCATCATTTACATGGCTTTACTGAAGGACTCTTGGGAGAAGTGACACTGTGAGGGACCGCCCAGATGAAGCAGAGTCTCAGCTGGGGTGTTCTTAGCTCCCCTGTTTCTGAGAAAAGCATGAGGCACCTGGAATAACAAATCCCAAATCACTTTTTATAAAAGTAATTTTTAAACTGCATGAAGCCTCTGTTTAGGTGTACAACCGCATTCAAAGTTAAAGACCTCAATTCAATTTAGTTCTGTTTGTTTTTTAAAAAGACTACAACAATTCAAACCAAGTCTCAGCTGACATGAACCATCAAGGAGCAGCCAGTGACACTCAAAGACCAAGAGGCTTTGAAAAATAACCTGGGGAAACCAAGTCAGAAATCTCATCTAGGAAACACTGGTAGGTTGAAGCCTATACCTCCACCACACACTGCAAACACATTTCTCTTCCTCACAATGAGTCATGACCACGTTAGTCAGCATCTGAGCACAACAAGCAGAAACCACTAGTGAAACTGCAAGAACACTTGAAATAAAAAAAAACAAGCAACAGGTATGGGACAGATATGTCACAGCAGAAAAGCTGTTGCACTCCCCAAAAACCAGAATCAGGACACCAGGTACAAGAGCTGGTGAGCGCAAGAAATGGAAGGCATCACTGCTGTTTAGTCTACAGGGATCTACTGCCACTATCTGATGCACATAGTCAGGGGCAGGAAGAGTGAGGGGCAATCATCATTAAGAATGTGGCTTCTCAGCACTAACCTTGACACAACAGCAAGATGGTTTCTGCCACAGGGATGGTCTCCGTGAGAAGCCAGAGAGACCATCCCATCATACATTTCTTGGCACCAGAATAACCAGGTATCTGGGAGCATCTCTTGGGTTTTTTTGTAGTGAAAGGGAAACCTAAACAAAAAAATGCTCTAGGATAGTCAGCACAGCTTTGCTGAGAGACCAAGTGAGGCATTTATATGACACATGACAAAGAGACTTGGCTTAAAGGAACCACAAAGAGAAGGAACAAAGAAAAAGAAAAGAGATAAAGATGGTGTTGCTACAAAGATGAAAGACAGGTCCAACTGCAGCCAGACAGCAGCAAGCTGGTAACCAACAGCAGAGGAAGCCGCCAAATGTGAAAGGCAAAGCCAGGTACTAGAGCATTTCCAACCTAAGTACCCACAATCAGCCCATCAGTGTGCCCTAAGCCTGGCTCTAAGAAACGGAGAGCCTGCAGAAGAATCTCTCACCAGGGCAGGTTCATATGCTGCCTCAGGTTCAGCAACAGCACTGGGGCACAATGGGTTAGGCTGGGCAGCCTGGCAGGTCCAGCATCAGAGGCTCCAGAAAGGAAGCCTGCCCGCTGAGTTAAAGTGTCTCTGCAATTGCAGTGAGGTAAGGACTGCAGGCTGGGGATATTAATCCATCACTAGGACAACAAGCAGAGTTGAAAATCAATAGATGAGCTTTCAGGCACATGAGCTGTTCCCCAGAATTGGAACAGAAGCCCCAGATTTGCAAGTTAAGTTCTTCTGCTTAGTGCAGACCTCTCCTACTGTCTGCCCAGAAGAAAGGCTTCAGTATGCAGAGCTCCCTCTACCTTTTTCAACTATACAAGTTGATCTAATAAAAATCTCTCCTCCATCTCTAAACCTCATGTTGCCTGCTTTCTTAGACCACCACGGCTCTAGCACTGCTTCAAAACCTTCACCAAAAGGTAGCAAAAGGCATTCCCAACCACCTCCAACACCATCTGCATGTTCACTGCCACAGTCTTCTGCAGTGCAGAGGACACCTGCCCCCCTGCTCTGCCTTGATTTCAGACCTCATGTTCCAGCTACAAATCAAGCCTGCAAATGCAGCAAATCCTTAAAGCTCTGGGCTACCGCACAGAGGTTACACACCACCTTCCCTTCTTCAGTGGCACATAAGCTGTCTTGCTGCTTGAAGCCCTGGCACAGGCTAACCTCCATTTTAAGGGCAAACTTCAGCACAATCTGTTCACCTTTCATTGAGCCTTCAAAAAAAAAGAAAAATTCAAGAACAGCAGTAAAATACATGTTGGGTCTGAGCTCCTTTGGGTCATCCTCAGAGCTACTGACCTAAAATTCATTTGGTGCAGAATTCCTCCTGTGCAGCCAGACTGAACCTGAAGTCTCCTAACGGTACACCAGAGGACGCAAAGCATGCGGTCCTGCTACACAGCCTCACCAGTTCAAAGTACACGCTCAGAAACACTTACAGGCAGATGGTTTGAATGCCAAAAGCTTAGCAGCACTTGAGTCCCTGAGCCTGATACATACTGCAGCAATGACACGTTCGTCCATCTTACTTGGAGGTTACTCACCCACAGATCCTTGCTGGTCACTTTTGGACCTGAAACTAAAATAATTTTCTTAGTAATCCTTAAAGAAAGATTGCTGCTCCCCTCTGACCTTACAAAGCTAGTACTGACCCTAACCCACAACCTGATCTTTGCATCTGCAACCTGCAAGGGTGAGCACAGTTCACACTAGTGTTCTTAAGACACTTCCAAAATTTAGAAGTGCTCATTTAGATCAGTGTTACGTGGAGGGGTTAGCAAATACTATTATTATTGAGTCTTAGTGACAGAGCCCTCCTATATGGAGAAAAAGGGGGATTTGTGATTTAACACAAAACCTGACAGCCCAACTGGGCAGCACCCACAGACATTTCTTGCAGGCTAACATGACCTGCTTCTACCAATACAGTGGTAGATGACTTCATATTCGTCAGTCCTGTCCCTCTAGCTGCTGTGAGAGCTGAATTTACCTATTTCTCAGGGCTGTGAGATGCTTCTGCAGTGCAGCCACTAAAATAGGCAATGTCAAGTCTTCTGCTCTTCCCACTCACAAAGACAAGCGTTTGAGAGCCTTGGGCTCTTGGAGAGGCATGCACCATGAAGGACCAAGCTTCTCCAATTCCCATTTTTAGTGTGTGACAGGACCTACCTCGCCAGGTCTCCTGTGGGGTTGTATGATGTGTATGGCTGGGATTGAGTCTGTGGGCAATAAATACATCAATGACTTTGTGGAGGTGGAAGAGACCTTTTTAATAAACAGGATTCAAATAAAATTAAAAAAATCCCTCTGAACTGCCTCTGCGAGAAGAGTTCAGATAACTAGCACAGAAGATGATGCTGTATGTGCACGATGGAGGGAGAAGGGAAGAAAAGAACAAGCTGTCACCAACTTGATGAGCCTCCTCAGTAAATCAGCAGAAACCAGCTCAGCAAAACTCTCCAGATAAAATACTGGTGGATCCATGAGAAACAACTCAAATCAAAATAAAGAGAAATCCCTACATCGGAAGGCGCTACATTAGAATTACCAGCGAAATACTGAGTGCCGCTGGAGCCGCAGCAATGGCAGGGAGACAGGTAAGATCTGCCAGTTGTTCCTGGGGTCAGGAATAGCCACACAGTGAGGGACTCACTCAATCCTTTCACAGGCAGTGTGTGTGTGTGCTAGAGGGGGTGTTGGTGGCAGGGAGGTCAGGCTATCGAACGAGGTGGTGGTGTAGAGTGGCAGCAACAGAGGGTGAAGGGCACCACTCAACGATGTCAACTCCATCTTGCTCTGGTGGCTAGTGCAAATAGTCGTCTACTCTGGCAAAGGAGCAGGAGCCCAAGCCCACACGAGCCATGAGCCGCAAACACTCCGAGGCCTGGCCCAGGGCAAGCATCAGCGGGGGCTGCTTTGGCAGGTTCTGAGATTCTGTGGGGGCAAAAAAAGAAATCTGTTTAGAAGTGGTGTCCTGGCTGCGTACCAGCTCACCTGCACTCGGGTCCCTCTCAGTCCCACCTGGGCACCAAGCCTGGCATCCCTGGCAGAAGGCGCTGGCTCTGGAAGGAAGCTACTCCTGAATAATGCTGACTCTGCACCACTGCTCCTCTGCACACCCCACCCATGACACATCCCATGTGGGGCCACAGCTCAACAGGGCCTTTGAGAAAGTGCTGCTGTGGTGGCCAGAGCAAGAAAAAGCTAGTGGAGCTCCTGCTGTCTCAGTGTCTGCCAGAAAACCCTCAAAGCATGACAGATCAAAGCATGGAAGAATAAGGAAAGGCAGGAGAAATTGGCACCAAGTGAGAAGCAACCTCTCCATCTCTCCCACTTGTGCAAGTCTACGCAGTAGTCCAAGATCACTGGTCACTGCTTCTTTTCAACTTAATGTTTGCTATGTATACAAGAGGGAATCCTCAGCTGAGCTAGACAAGATGTCCTGCGACCTGTGTGACAAAGCATGTCGAGACACCATCTTTCACATCTCCCTGCTGACACCCCTCAGCAACTTACCCATGCTCCTCAACAGCTGAACTGAGCCACCCTGCTGGACACCTGCTCATGCTGACTGTCAGGGGAAGGGACTCTCCTTCCCAAACCTTATCATTTCTGTTCCTTTACTCAGACAGAACAGGAGCCCTCATGGGTTTGTCCATCAAGCTGTTCCTTCCTCCAGAAGATAATCTCTAAATCACCCTCTGGCACACTCAATGTGAGGTGCACAGACCCACTAGGCAATACGTCTGGGCACAGGTTTCCAACACAGAGAGGCTGTCCAGTGGACAGTGCTGGCTGTGGATGGACTGAGCTAACCCAGACTGGGGAGTGTTCTGTAAAGTTACCTGAGCAATGACACAGCATGTGCAGGGTGTGGTGACAGGATTAAGGGCCCTGCCTAGAATGAAACAATCCCTTTCTTGCTGACCAGTGGCCCGCCATAACCTCATTATTACTACGCCCATTTCTCCACCACGGGATTATCTGTAGCTGAAGATGCCAGGAGGATCAGTAACGACATGGCAACTCACTGATTGCAAGCACAAGACTTCCATGAGGAAAAGCTACTGCATTCACTACACCAGGTTCAAGACAGGAGAGTAAAAGGCACAAGCTGTTGGGCTAAGGAAAATGCTTGTTTAAGGAAAACGGAAGAGCAGGCATAAACATTCAGCTCTGAGGACACAGAGGAGTGTAAAAGACTCCTCATATCTGGATCCAACCATGACCAATCCTGCTGACACAAAGAGCAAAGCTCATCAGAAAAAGGGGAGATGTCTTGCTAGCTGAAGAAAACCAACCTATAACCAGATCTCTGCACAGAGCAGGGTCCTTCCAGCACAGTTACAAACAGAAGAGAAAGAGCAACAGGGCTGAACCATTACCACAGCCCCCATTTCAACGCTGGACTGCAGGCAGCCAGGCTGTCTGGGCTCTAGCAGGCATAGCACACAATGGGAACATGCAGAGGCGAAGGGAAGACAGACCCATTTAACTCTGCATGTCCAAGATGATCTCAAAGGTAACTGGATTTATGGCCCCCCTCTGCTTTAGAGCCAACACTATGGAAAGTGGCTTTGCTTACGAGCTGCTGCAACAGAGCAACTACATTCCCTACCAGAACGTAGGATGATGCCAGGACAAAACTCTGCCAACCTAAACTGCATGGAAAAGAGCCCTGCTAATGCCAGTGAACTGATTCAGGTGGGTTCAGAGCAAGAAGGAAGAGGGGCAGGAAACACATCAAAGACATCTTGGCTTCCTCAGTAAGCAGGGGAAGAAAATCCCAAGGAGCATCCTTGGAAGCATCCTTGAGGAAGATCCAAGGAAGGGAGCCAAATGATCAGATCAAGAGGATCCCTTCTCTGCAGGCTTCCCTCCTGCCTCCCTTCCTGCATTTCAGTCCCCAGCAACAGAAAGAGAGGCAAAAGCTAAATACGAGTATTTCTGAACTCTTCCTAACACTTACAGGCTTGCCTGCCACAGGACACCCCTTGAGAGCAGGTATGTCCAGTGGGTAGCGCTCACATAGGAACCAGGCCTTACCCAATATAGCACTATTAAGAGCAGCACACACAGGTTCCCTCTGGATCGGGTCCAGCTGTTGACCAACGGGGCAGTTCCAAGGGTCTGAGTAAGCTAACAAGCTAAATGCATCCTGTGTGAGAGAACAGAAAGGCACAGTAAGGTCATGCATGGCTGCAAACACACAGGAAAACCGCCAGGTCTGTCAGTCGGGGCACCTCCTGCCATCACCAAGGTGACAGGTGCCTACCTCCTGAAAAGAAATGGCCCTTTTCTTCTTGGCAGCAAGGGACCACACTGGGCCATCAAGATAGTGGATTAAAGAGGGTGCCCCCTCCACCTGGCAGGGGAGCCAGCACGGGAAGGCAGGTAGAGTGTCACCTGGAGAGAAGAAGAGCGAAGGCAGGCAGGAGCTATATGTGTCTCTCCTGTGCCAAGAACTGGGTCTAGATGCTCTATGTTCACTGAGTTTTGACCTCTGATCCCCATGCAGGCCCCCTCTTCCTCACCAGGTGCAGAAGTGGGGGCCACCCAGAGCTCTGCAAGAGAACCCACATCCCCAGTCCTGGCCCAGAGAACCGCTGCAATGCAGCACAAGGCCCAGGCTTACCTGAAGCATCTTTTTGTGCATTGTGTTCTTCCCATATTCTCTGCAAAGCTGCTCGCTCAGCATCTGCAGCTCCCGTCCAAATTGGATCATTCGCTCCGTGGCAGCATGGTTCCCTCCACAGAGCTGCCTCTGGGGGCAGCTGTCTTCTAAAAGGAAGGCAGTGGAGAAGTAACAATCATCTCTCATTCCCCACCATTACCCACTCTGTGTCATGCTACCCATAAGCTCGTACCCCTTCTGGAGCAGGTAGCTGCTCCCTGCTCCAAGTTTATCCCAGTGGGAGCTTTTTCTGATCACTGCACTACAACAGCCAGTAGTGTTTTCTTCATAGCACCTGTTAGGTACAGGGAAAACTTGAGCTCAGTTTGTTTAATGCCTGAGGACTACCTACAAACCAGGTATTCTGATACAATCATGGGAGCTTGCAACTCCAGCTGTGTTACCCCTTCATGTGTATGATACAACATACACAACACAGAAACCCCTGGTCTAACAAATTCTGGACTCGGAAAACTTTCAGTCAGAGATGCCAACACCACCAACTTCCCAGTATTAGGTGGCCACAAGACCCATTATAACTGAAGGAATCCCCAGTTTCAGAGGTAGTGTAGCTAATTTTTCCTCTCCCTCCTGGCTAAAGCACCCACAAACAAGAGAGTTGTAGCTGACTGCACTGTGCTGAGGACGCTTTGCAGCTGGGCATCAGCCAGCCTTTCATGGCTCGATTCAGTTCCTCAGCTGGAAGAAGTGCCAAGACTGCTCTGAGCTGGAAATCATGACCAGTACTGAACAAACCTTTGAATCCTATTGCTTTCCCTGCTCCACAACATCACCAGCACTGCTGCAAGACTATGAAAAGCCAGACCTAGTTTTAGTTCCAGGACAGATTCATTTTCCCCGTGAAACAGGCATCATGAGAACTTCATTCACTGGGGTGGAGAAAGAAACCCAAAGTACATGTTTTTTCCCCACAATCCAATCACAATTTTAACTCTCGATGTCAGCTCTTCCTATTTCCCTTTACTCCTCCCGCCTCTGAGGCCCTACCCATGCTGGATTCATCCGTCTGCAGGATGTCTTCGTGTTTGTAGGTGCCATTCATTATCCTGGTGGATGAATTTTCAAGGACTCCATTGGGGTAATGTTCAGCCTCCATTTCCATCTCGCTGTCACTGAGGTGAAAGGAAGAAAGAAAGGTCAGATGTCTAAATTAGAAAGGGAAGAAATTAAGAGCTCAGATGCCAAATGATGCCCAGTAATGGCCAGTAAACCAGGAAAGGTGTCAGTTAGACTACAGGGAGCCAGATGGTCTAATCCAGTGTAGCAAAAATTGTTGCAGGCTTCTGAAGACAATTTATGAAACAGGTCTCTGTTTCAAAAGGGCCTGTCATAATTACAGGTGCAGAGTGCTTATCATCTTCCCTTCAGGAAGAAGTCATCTATGGAACAGCGAACAGCAGGCAGACAACAGATAACTTACTAACATACTAAACAGGAGGGAAATCTTGGCTGTTGTAAGCCATCAACCCTTGCAAAAAGTGCAATGCAGAACATACAAGGGCTCTAGGCTTAAATGTTCAAGACAGCAGTCTGAATAAGATTGCTGATTAATTGCTGATTAACTGAAACGATGAGAAAATCTTGTTGGGACTTGGGCTCTACATTTAGAAAAAAAAAATCATAAATCCAGCATTATCAAATGATTCTGGTAAACTGAGTCTGAACAAGTGTTTCTCACTCAGTTACATGCTGTATAGCTCTCAAGACATCACGATAGAGACTACAAACTATCCTGCAAACTGTGCTCAGCACAGTACGCAGAGGATGAAGGCCAGCTGCAATTAGCAAGATAATCTACTAATCACAAGGATATCCTCTGCTCCAGCAGGGCCTCAGACAGCCCTGCAACACCGACCTGGAAAGTGAGCCCAAAGGAAGCTCAGTTCTCACCACGGCTCAATATGCTCCACACTCCGGTAAATGCAGCAGTAACTATCCCCCTCTCCTAGACTGCCTATGGCTTCTTGGAGAAGGGAAGCTTTTTAGAGGCCTGACTTGCTGTCACAAGCATGACACAAATTACTGCTGATTCAGAGACTCGTCTGGAAGGAAGTGGGCAACAGGCAAAGGCAGCCCAAGAAAATTAACTCAAGAGCGCAATGCACCAACCCAGTAACCACTTGAGCTGCTGCCTCACCCGCTAAAAGGCAGGCAAGATGCTTAGCAGCAGTAATCGACTGGCTGAGGAAGCAGTAACAGCTTAATGGGAGAGCTTCTATGCAAACGATCATGTTGGGCTCTGATGGCATCAGTTTAATGGGACAGCCTGGTGCTTGAAACAAGAGCATTATAATATTCCTTATGAGATAAGCCTCCAAGCCTGAGCCAGAGCAGGGGAACTGGAACAGACTTGTGTCTGCTGGGAATAGTAGTGACGTTGTAGATACCAAGATACTCTGTTGTTCAGAAGAGCAGGACAGGTGCCCTTCTGTCTCCTCAGAAAGCAGACAGCCCTCTCCCACCATCTCACCCTCCTCAGGCACCTACAAAGGAAAAAAAAATACCTGGTTTCTTGGTTACTTGTACTACTGTGCTGCTGAGATTTGGTAGAATCTGTAGAATTGGACTCAGAGTAGTTCACAGATGAGGGGGAGGAGGAGGAGGAAGATGAAGATGATGAACTCAGTGTTGGATATTTACTGTGACTCTGTTTGCTTTTTGTGGACATGACTCCATTGCTACAGGTTGGACTATCTGCTCCTGAAAGTCAAGAAGAAAGGGAAAAATGAGACCAGACTGACAATATCACTCTATTGTGAAGTCAACAATTTAGCAAGAGAAGTAGACCCCAAAGGAAGAAAGCAAAATAATACTGCAGATCTTAAATTATTATTCATCATTCTTAAATTCAATAGGGTTTAGAGAAAACACAAATGAATATGGAAGGAACCCCACTGCTCACCAGCAGCATCTGAGCTTAAGGAAGTTCCAAAAACTTCCAAAAGATCAGCAGAACCAGCTCACACAAGCACTGAAATTATTGTTGAAATATGAAGCATGGATGGTTTGTAAAGAAGTTTACAAACTCTCTTCTCACCAAGCCAAATATTTCTTATAAACCCTCTATACAGGAAAACCATGAAAGCACAGGTGAAAACTGGGCCACAAGGAGAACTCTTTGCAAGCAGAACTCCCCAGGCTTTCCACAGCCTATCTTACATTAGGGATGCACTTGATTCACACAACACTCAGCAAGTAACAACAATACTCTTAAAAATCACAAGCTAACCCTCCTCATTCAGGAGAACAGACATCACTGAAAGGAGAGTCAGGCTTGAAATCTCATTCCCTTCCCCACAAAAGGTGCCTATCAAGCCGTGGAACTTGCTGATACAGGACACAAACCTTTGGTCATTACAAGTTTTATATGGATTCAAAAATTACTGGGTATTTAATACCAAGACAACTGCAAATCATTAGGTGGTCAAATAATATTTTGGAAAAACCTTACTATGGGCTTGCCTTCTTCCTAGGCAACCAATATTGACCACAGGATCTTGACAAGATGATGTCGCCTGGCATGGCTGTTCCTCTGGAAGTGATGGTGATATATCCAAATTCATCAGCTGATCCCACAATTATATTTATAGCTAGGGAACTTATTTATATTTTTATCATGACAACACAAAGATTCAAACAAAAAGTTGTTTTGTGCATTTTAATGACAAAGACACAGCAGACTGCACAACAGTTCTGCTTAATCTTTGAAACATGACTGATGAAATTATCACTGTTTTGAAAGCACTAAGGTCCGACAGAGAGAACTGTGGAAGGTGGTGTCCCGTGTATGGAGACAAAAAGCAGCCCAGGGAGTGCCACCAACCAGGAGCACTGTGACCAGGGCATGGCATGGCAGTTCGCGCAGGAAGGGCGTCGTCACCCTACCAGCTCAAGAGGCGAGTTCAGTTGGTGGCCATCACCCTCTCAGAAGGAGCATAGCTACGGTATCCATCCGGCAGAAAGCTATGTCCTCTGCACTTGCCGGAATGGATGTGGCAACCCAGACAGATTCCCACAAAAACATGCAGTCACCCAGGCCTCAGGCTGCAGGGTGTGCCAGAGCCCTTCACTGGTAACGATGTCAGCAGTGAGAACAGCTGTGTGAGGTGTGACCAGGTGGATGATCTGCATAGCCTGGTGGCCGAGCTACGAGAGGAAGCAGAAAGGTTAAGGAGCATCAAGGAGTCTGGGAAAGAGAGAGGCTGGTAGAACCATGCTCTGCCCTCCCTGAGACAGAAACAGGGACAGCCACCAGAAAAAACCCAAGACCATCCTGTATCCTCTCCTTGCCACCCTGAAGGCAGTAGCTTAAAGGAAAGGAGTGAATGGAGGCAAGTCCACACTCAGGGTGGCAGGCGAACCCCCTCCTTGCCCACTTCGCCTTCCCAGGTGCCTCTGTACAACAGGCATGAGGCTCTGGATGTGGAAGGCCAGTCCATGGATGATGTGGATGATGGTCCATCTACACCAGAGGTGTTGCCAGGGTCAGAAAGGTCTACCTCCTGTATCATGACCACCTCCATGAGGAAGAAAAGACAGGTTATAGTTGTAGGCGACTCCCTTCTGAGGGGAACAGAGGGTCCAATATGCTGGACAGACCCTCCTCTTAGGGAAGTCTCCCTGGGGCCCGGGTTAAGGACATCACTAGGGAACTTCCTAGCCTGGTATGGTCCTTGGACCACTACCCATTACTGCTCTTCCATGCGGGTGGCGATGAAGCCGCAATGCATAGGCCCAGGGCGATCAAAAGAGACTTCAGGGCCTTGGGATGGTTGGTGAGGGAATCTGGAGCACAGGTTATTTTTTCCTCTCTCCTTCCAGTTGCAGGCAGCGACATTGGAAGAAACAGATGGACCCAGCCTATTAATACATGGCTCCATGGCTGGTGTCACCACAACAATTTTGGGTTTTTTGATAATGGGATGGCCTACACAGCACCAGGCTTGCTGGCATCAGATGGGATTCACCTTTCTCAAAGGGGGAAGAGGGTCTTTGCTCACGAGCTAGCAGGGCTCATTGACAGAGCTTTAAACTAGACTTGAAGTGGGAGGGGGATAATATCAGGCTTGCCTGTGACAAGCTGTGGGATGACACACCAAGGTTAGAGGGATGGGGTGCTAGCAAGGGCCCTCAGCCTGCTGCTCAGAGATGTACTGGCTACACTGCAGCACACTTAAGTCTTACAGAGATGAGCCAGGGGATCCTGAGGTAATAGGAGCCAACAAAGGAATTAAGGGGTGTTCCTCTAAGAAGGTGACAGGGCTGACAGCCCAGCATGGGCAACAAACAGGAGAAGGCAGAAGCCACTGTGCTGCTAGAAAGCTACGACCTAGCTGCCATTACTGAAAGTTGATGGGACAAATCCCATCACTGGAGTGTGGCTATCGATGGCTGCAGGCTGTTCAAAAGGGACAGGCAAGGAAGGAGGGGTGGAGGGGTTGCCCTCTACATCAAGAAATGGATAGAGTGTGAAGAGCTGTCTCTGAAGAACAGCCACAAGCAGGTTAAAAGCTTATGGGTAAGAATCAGAGACCAAGGCAACAAAGGGAACCTTGTGCTTGGTGTCTACTATAGGCCGTCCAATCAAGGGGAGCCTATTGATGAAGCCTTCTCACTCCAGCTACAGGAGGCATCGTGCTCGCAGGCTCTCATCCTGCTGGGGGACTTCAACCACCCTGACATCTGCTGGAAAAGTAGCACGGTGAGCTGTAGGCAATCCAGGAGACTCCTGAAATGCATTGAGGATAACTTCTTAAGCCAGGTAACAGACAGCCCTACCCAGAGGGGACACGATACTGGACCTGATGGTCACCAATGCCAGTGAGCTAATCGGTGGTGTCAAGATTGGAGGCAGCCTGGGCTGCAGTGATCACACTCTGGTGGATTTCGCAGTTCTGAGGGATATGGGTCAGGCAAAGAGTAAAGTCAGGACCCTGAATTTTAGGAAAGCAAACTTCCAGCTGTTCAAGGAATTAGTCAATAGGACCTCCGGGAAACTGCCCTCAAGGACAAGTGAGCAGAACAGAGCTGGCAGATCTTTAAGGACGCTTTCCATAGAGCGCAAGAGCTCTAGATCCCCAGGTGCAAGAAATGAGGCAAGGAAGGCAAGAGACCAGCATCACTGAGTCGAGACCTGCTGGTCAAACTAAAAGGCAAGAAGGAAATGCACAGGCAGTGGAAGCAGGGACAGGTATCCTGGTAAGAGTACAGGGACGCTGCCTGGTTGTGTAGGGATGGGGTCAGGAAGGCCAAGGTGTGGATGGAGCTGAACTTGGCAAGGGATGCAAAGAATAGTAAGAAGGGCTTCTACAGGTATGTCACCCAGAAAAGGAAGGTCAAAGAAAGTGTACCCCCCCGATGAGCAAGACTGGCAAACTGGTAACAATGGACGAGGAAAAGGCTGAGGTACTCAATAACTTTTTTGCCTCAATCTTCACTGGCAACCTCTCTTCCCAACCTCTTGAGTGGGTGGACCGCAAGGCAGGGACTGGGGGAGCAAAGTCCCTCCCACTATAAGAGAACATAAGGTTCATGACCACCTTAGGAACCCGAATATACATAAATCTATGGGACCTGACGAGATGCATCCCAGAGTCCTGAGGGAACTGACTGATATAGTTGCCAAGCCACTCTCCATGATATCTGAAAAGTCATGGCAGCCAGGTGAAGTCCCTGCTGACTGGAAAAAGGGAAACATTGCACCCATTTTTAAAAAGGGTAGAAAGGAGAACCCTGGGAACTACCAACCTGTCAGCCTCACCTCAGTGCCTGGAAAGATCATGGAACAAATTCTCCTAGAAGCTATGCTAAGGCACGTGGAGGACAGGGAGGTGATTCAAGACAGCCAGCATGGCTTCACCAAGGCCAAGTGCTGCCTGACCAACCTAGTGGCTTTCTATGATGGAGTGACTGCATCAGTGGACAAGGGAAGAGCTACGGATGTCATCTATCTGGACTTCTGTAATGCCTTTGACACGGTCCCCCACAACATCCTTCTCTCTAAATTAGAGAGAGGTGGATTTGATGGGTGGACTGTTCAGTGGATGATGAATTGGTTGGATGGTTGCATCCAGAGGGTAGTGGTCAATGGCTCAATGTCCAGATGGAGATCAGTGACAAGTGGTGTCCCTCAGGGGTCCGTGCTGGAACCCGTACTGTTTAATATCTTCATCAATGACACAGACAGTGGGATTGAGTGCACCCTCAGCAAGTTGGCAGATGACACCAAGCTGAGTAGTGCCGTTGACATGCCTGAGGGATGAGATACCATCCAGAGGGACCTGGACAAGCTCGAGAAGTGGGCCCGTGTGAACCTCATGAGGTTCAACAAGGCCAAGTGCAGGGTCCTGCACCTGGGTTGGGGCAATCCCTGGTATCAGTACAGGCTGGGGGATGACGGGGTTGAGAGCAGCCCTGCTGAGAAGGACTTGGGGGTACTGGTGGATGAAAAGCTGCCCTGTATCCTGGGCTGCATCACCAGCAGCATGACCAGCAGGTCAAGGGAGGTGATTCTGCCCCTCTACTCCGCTCTGGTGAGACCCCACCTGGAGTACTGCATTCAGCTCTGGAGTCCTCAGTACAGGAAAGACATGGACCTATTGGAGCAGGTCCAGAGGAGGACCATGAAGACGGTCAGAGGGATGGAACACCTTTCGTATGAGGAAAGGCTGTGAGACAGTTGGGGTTGGTCGGCCTGGAGAAGGCTCTGGGGAGATCTTATTGCAGCCTTTCAGTACTTAAAGGGGGCTTATAAGAAAGATGGGGACAGACTTTTTAGTAGGGCGTGTTGCGATAGGAGAAGGGGTAATGGTTTTAAACTAAAAGAGGGTGGATTCAGACTAGATATAACAAAGAATTTTTTTACAGTGAGGGTGGTGAAACACTGGAACAGGTTGCCCAGAGAGGTGGTAGATGCCCCATCCTTGGAAACATTCAAGGTCAGGTTGGACTGGGCTATGAGCAACCTGATTTAGTTGAAAATGTCCCTGCTCATTGCAGGGGGGCTGGACTAGATGACCTTCAAAGGTCCCTTCTGACCCAAACTATTCTATGATTCTATGAGTCTACACATGAATGCTGCCTTGCGTTGCAGGGGTTTTTTTATGTAGACATCTCCTGGTTGAAAACAGGTATTACCAAGAACTTTTGTGGACTGATGGGATCATTCTGACTATCTAGTCAGAGAAACATACCCACAGTTTCTTGCAACACAATATAGGAACACAAAGATACTGGCTGGGGAAGCCGAGTGACAGCTTGGAGGCATTCAAGTAATTGTCTTCCTTTCCCTTAAATGTTTGCCTGTCCACAGTTTGTCACATGCAGCAGTGGGAATACCAAAACAAACACACTCAGATGGCTGTGAGCAGCTCAAGGCTCAGTGAAGCAGCTCAGACTGTTTTCAGGGGCTCTGCAGGTCATACTCCCTGGCCCACTCCATCTTCAAAGCTGTAGTCAATAATTACCTAGGGAAGATAGCTTGGGTGTCCTGGTTTATCTTGTTCTTTCTATTTCAAATCCTAAAGTTTCATTTCCCAAACTGCAAAGAGTTGATGCTTCAGAGATGGGTTTTGCAGAACTGTTCCCTTCTCACATGTTTAGAGCTTGCAAGGTAGAGTCTGTGGGAGAAGGAGAAACTCTCATTCTAGGCATCCCCTTAGCCTTTTGCTCAGTTGGCCACAACAGTGCATCTTCTGCTCAGTCTTTACTGGAAAGCAATTCTTTTGCAGACTCCAAGGTACAGGAAACAGGCTTTGTCTTCCAGACCACCTCTTACAGCTTGGCCAGTGAAACACTGAGTCACTAGTGGCTGCACTAGAAGGCCACCTTCAAAAGCTTCTTTATTCTGAAAAAAAACCTGCTCTGTAGTCTGTGGAAAATAACTGATGCAAAACCAATTTTATAACAGTATAGAAACACCCACAACAACAGGATGTCCTCTCAGCTGGGTATCAGAAAGGAAAGGAGCATTTCATAGAATAATGTACAGAAAGTAGCAGGTAACAGACAGCAGTCAACCTTTAACATTTGCTCTTCTCACAAGGAGACACAGAAAACACACTTACCAGTACTATGAATGTGTGAGTTGCTTGATCCATGTCTAGGACTTAAGCTGGGGGACCCAGGGTAACTGTCCTGGGATCTGGGGCTGCGGGCACTGAAACAACGTACTTCACTGTCTGTTCCATTCACCATCTCCACAAACTGCCGACACCTGATTTCATAAGAGGGAAGAAGGAGAAAAGGGTGCGTGACAGCCAGGATGCTCTGCATTGAGATTTCCTTTGTTACTGAGTGGAGAAGTCCTAGAAACTGCATAGGAGTTAAATTTCTTGGCTTCAAAAAAGACATTTCAGACTCCTGATACCTTTGTATTGCAAGTGCTCTGATAATGCTATGGGAGGAAGGAGTTCAGAAACTGCAACTTTGATGCTAATAAATGTTGAGACATTCCCCAAAAGCAAGTTTATTTCCATTGTGCTAAGAAGATACTGTTCGTTTACAGCATGCTTTCATCTCCACCACCTCTGCAGGTACTCCAGAATTGAATTGTGGGGTTGTTTTCAGAAGAAGATACTAAACCTGCCAAACATCATAGTTCCCCCACTACTCCAACAACCTAGAAATACTGGTGGCCAATGGAAAATAGACAAGGAAGGGTAAAAAATGCAATATCCACAGTGACAGTGAGGACAGCTCTCCATTTAGCTTTACGGGGAACTGTCCTTACCCAACTCAGGAGGCTGGGAAGACCCACCTCTGCCTGACCTCATGAGGCAGAGCCATACTGGGTCTGAGCAGGAACCAAAGGGCTACGTCTACATTGCTACAAGCACTGTGCAAAGGACTGAACCTATGTTCTCTCCCACCTGCTCCCAAAGGGATCTCAAACAGTTTGAATTCAGACCAAGGTGTGCAGCCAGACTGGATGCTGGACAGCCTCTTTCTTCTCTCCTTCATCTACACATTTCAGCATTAGGGAGTATAAAGCTATTCATACTTACTTTAACATGAAGAGCAGGTTGGGGTTATGTTCTAGGAGGCCAGGATAGAGCTGCTGCGTGGCTTCTATAGCCTCTCCCACTCTGCCTGCTAATACTAGCTTCTGTATTCCTGAAAGCAAAAGGAGACTTATTGACACACGGGACCAGAATGGCCAGAAGAGTTGTCTCACATATGCCACACAGCTCCCCACTACCACCTTGCACAAGGGCTAGGGTGAACTGGGGACCACATTCTGTTTATTATGGATGAGGAAAAGCCCATGAAAATGAGGGAGAATCTGTTAGTAGCTCAGAAACACCAAGAGCAGAAGGATCTGAAATGATGTAGGTGCGCTGGGGGGCGGTGCTCTGGGACTTTAGTCCTTTAGTCACAGAGCTATGCAGCAATGGAAGACAAAGCAGGACACAACAGCTGGATGGGAGCAAGGAGGTTGCTGGGGAAATGACAGTTTCAGAGGGGAAGCCCCTAGGTCACCCCCACGTTACATCCTCTGGCTGGTTCACGCTTGGAAGCGTATATATGGTTGAGCATCAGATAAGCAGAGTATTCTTAGAGGTTCTGTGGGCTTAAACCACAACACAGTACTGTTTCCCCAATATCCCTACCTCTAAGTAGAAGCAATTATACCAACAAAACTGGGTTCCTGCAAGTCCCACCTCAATGTATTCCCAAGAAAAGTAAACTGACCTGCAATGAGGATGTGGCACCTGTAAGCTAGCTCCAAGAATCAGCTACTGACTAAGCTAGAAACAGATCAACAAGTTGTACACTTCTAGGAGGTGCAAAGATACAAGGCAGAATCCATCTATTTTCCTGGGTGTTCATGTCCCACATATGTTCCTTCAGTGGGTCAGAAGACACAAGAGCAAGACTTAACTTGAGATCCCACCCCTGAACACTCAGAGAAGCTGCTGATCTACAGAGGTCCACATTTTTTTCCTAGGTGTACTTAAAACTGAAAACTAAATGTACCTAAAACAAAAAATGCATTGCACTTCCCTCTCTGTTTTTCCAGGACTCCTTACAACCAACAGAGAGGAGGTTTTGAATTGCCTGTGAGGTGCTTTGCAAGCAGAGGCTCTAATAACAACAGGCTGTGACTTTCACAAGTCATGAACACTTGAAAGCCCAGCCCGGTGATCCTCATTAGCAATCCCCAGTAACAATCTGCAATGACTTGTCTTGGATGCCACTTCTCAGTGTCTATTTGCTTGTTAGCGTAGCTGAAAGCTAAAACCAAAGACGTGGCTCTCACACCAACGTGTGTTTGCAGAGTCTCCTTCATTTCACTCTCTGTTTCTTCTACTGACTGGCATGTCCGTTTTCATGTCTCGCTGCTTTTGACAGCTCTCTTCTTTGCCTTGTTTGGCAACTCTCACAGATGTCACTGCCTTTTATATTTTCCCCTCTTTTTGTTTCCCCATCTGTGTTTTCCTCACACCTTTTATTTAAGGCCCAACTTCAGAGCTCTATATTTCTTCCCTCCATCTGCCTTGTCACCTGTCCTCAGAAAAGCAAGACTGCACTGTCTCATGTGCTTCCTGTAAGGCTTTACCAATTCAAACTACACCAGCAAGAACACTGGGGGTCAGGGTTGACTAATGCATGACCTGGAAAGCACAAAGCCCATCAGCACTAATGGGCAGCAACTACAAGTTATTTTGGGTACTAAACAGAGTCCCCAAATGAACCTGAATGCTTGTTAAGCGTATGTAATGTATGGAGAGCAAGCTACAAAGGGGCATGATGCTCCTGATACATAACAGTCACATGAGAAACAGTTCACAAAGGGAAGGGAAATGCACAGAGCGGGACGCAGCCTGTATTCAATAGGCAGGAGAATGCAGAAAACACACCAATGTTCTGTGACTCTGCAGTCTGAGCCTGTGAATAGAAAAGCCAAAAAAAAAAAACAAGTACAGCAGGAGAATGCTGCAAGCCTTGTTCTGCAGGAACCAAAAGCACTTGCAGCCTTACCAACTGGGAGATGAACCACTTTGGAGGAAACAGCAGTAATCAAAACAGACACAGAATACAAATTCTTCACCTAGCGTGAGCTAAACACATTGGCTATGAATTTGCAAAACCCTTAGTATGCAAAAAAATTTACCTGAAGACAAAATGTGCAGAGGGACTGGAAGACTCATTATCTCTGGGAGCTGTAGTCAAAATAGATTGATGTGTCTGGGTCCCTATGACCATGCTAATGAAACTGCCCCTGCTGCAACAGACTGCATCAAAGAACCCAAATCCAAAGGCATCTCTGGTGCACAGTGAGCTCAGTTCAAGTAGAGTCCAAGGTAACCAGTTCCTTTCTCCATCAATTTGGCACTACCTCCAAGAAAGGACCTTCTGCCCTGGGTATTACATTTAGCCTGATGTGTGAAACTGCCAGACTCAAAGCTGAGGGTCACCTCATCTCTTCCAGGATTCAGCTATTCATTTTCAACAAGACTGAGGAAAATTAACCAAGTTGATCAGGCAACTTAGCATATTCAACACTGTCAGGCGTGCAGGTCATTTCTCAGAGCAAACAGGTAAAGGAAACAATAGAGCACTTCTTCAGGCAAGACAGCAGAGGGTGGAGGGGACACAGTGATGATGGGAAAAGCACTCCCAGCTGTGGTCCCCAAGCTCTACTGACCCACAGGCAGCAACACTAAGTCAGCAGTGTGCTGCGGACAGCTTTGTACAGTTGTGGAATAGCTCTTCTACTTCCACAGCAGTTTCTCTGCACAGTCCTGAAGACAACACGTGGCCAGCATGCCACACTTTGGAACGACTACCCAAGAGACTTACTTTGTCTATTCTTTATTGAGGTCTGTTCTTCCTGGATTGTGGTGTCTGTGACTCTGGCAAAGGCAGTTGCTGTTGAACAGTACCCATGATGAACCAAATACGATGAAACCATACTAGAAAATAAGAACATAGAAACAGATGAAGAGGCATTGGTAAAACAGGGTAATCACACTGGAGAAATAAAAATCAACACAACAGAAGCTGCAATTTCAGTGACCGAACTCAGCTTGCTTAGGACATAACCAGGGTCCTACTTCTGGGTCCAGATGGCATAAATTTACAAGACAGGCACCCTGTCCTCAGCAAACAGGAGGGAGGCTCTAAATTCACCTTACGGAACAAAAAAATTAAGACTTACAATGCATACACAGTATTTATTTATTTAATTACTGCTGTCCAAATGTCACTTTTAAGAGCTCAGTACTGTGTTACAGTGACATCCTACACAGACATCAAATCCGAACCTCAGAGAGGCTAATGGCTTTTAAGCAGATCTCAAAAAAAAAAGATTCTGGTCCTGAATTTCTTCCATCACTTATTTTGCCAGCAATTATATCTTTGGTAGTTGAATCTCCTTATGAATTCTGCACATTCACAGATACTTTTATCTGCTGATTTACAAAGAGTAGACTGTCAGCATTGATTTTACAAACATTAAGTTGTACTTTCAAAAGATGTTGGGAGGTGGGCGAGGAAGTAGTATCACTGTCAGAAAACAAACACAACAAAAACATCTTTCTGAACAGACCATTTCTAAAGCACTTGTGCCCTCCCAGGATATGTCAGGTAAGTGTTAATGCTCACTGGACTTTTAACAAAACCTGAAATGCCAGCAGAGTATTTCAAGGCTTCTAGTGATGAATCCCAAAATAGGCTTCTCATGATGAAGCTGGTATTGATCCAATCAAGTCACAGCTCAAAACACGCATTCAACTTAGCTACTTTCAGTACAAGAAAGAAGTATTTTATGAGTCAGCAATAATTTTCAGGTGTAACATTGTAAGCAGGTGTGTAATTTTTAAAACTTCTTTTAAAAACAAGTGCTTCTGACCACTGTTGGTACAAGACATGCCCTTTACCCTTAGACAGGCATAATAAAGTGCATCCTTCTCTGTATCAAGCACAGAGCCAGGGTGTCCTGGCTCAGCCAGGCTGAAGCACTGAACACAGCGATCCAGGCTGGCAGGAACAGAGGGGAAAAGCCAACTCTTGCTTCAGTGTAATTCAGTAGTCAGAGTCAGAGGCTCAACACTGCAAAGATTTAAATGCTCTACAAAGCTGCACAAAAATTTCTGCCTGTGCCATCACAGGAAGCGTCCCTGCGTGGATACATAGCAGTATTACACGCTGGTCACTATGCCAGGCTAATTTTCAGCAATGACATATCAGTTCTGTGTCTCAGCTACTCACTACAGCAGTGCTGCACAGTCTCAAACATTCAGCAGCATGTTTGCATCCAGGGGTACCTCTCCTGAAGTTCTGGGGGAACATTATCACACTCCACTGTGACCTATGTGACATGTTCATGCAGACAACAAAAACCTTTCAGAATCCCAGATTCTCCAAAGGAATAGTTTTTACCGCTTGGGAGCAATGGTTGAAACTTGTTTAGAGCAGAAGTGCTCAAATCACAGGAGCAGCTATCTCTGTGCTGCACCTAGGGGTGCTTCTCTCACCTAGAGTGGCCATGGTGGTGATAGAGAGGCTTGTACCATCTGTGGCTTTTCTTCTTCAACACAGAACTCAACTGCATGTTTCTCTGTACAAATTACATAAAGTTCTCCTCGTTCTGCATGCTACCACTTAGATTCTCAAATGAACAATACAAAGTCCTCCCACTTTATCAGAAATAGGGACCTACACTGTTCCTCCTCCCATGATCAACCACACCAGCTGATGTCAAGTCTCAGATGACTCCTACTCAGATTCTTCATGGCAAGAACTAAAAAGATTAGAGATCCTATAAGACTGTAACAACACACAAAGAAGACAAGTTACCCATGTAGGTCCCTTTCAAGGTTTCGAGCTCTTGGAAACCTTGTCAGATCAGCCTCTCTGGTGACAGCATTTCCAGGAGTGCAACACAGATGAATGCATGATGTGATATCAACATCTTGTGATGCCTACCTGCACGGTTAGAGATTAAATAAGATACTATGAAACCCACCAAAGCCACAGGACAAGATAACATTGTCCCAAGAGCTCCAAAGAAGCTCCAACCTGAAACTGCTGTACCACTAACGTGAGGATGAGCTCTGACTTAAGCCTGCCTACGGAGAGGAGGAAGATGGAAAATGTAACGCTGATTCTTAAAAAGAAGTCCAAAGGAGGAACAAAGTACTCCAGATCGGTGACCCTGACACCTCCACCATGCGCATCAGAAGAAACAATTCTGGAGAACACAAGGAACAAATACAGGGATACATTGGTCCTATTGCAGAAGAATCAACAGCTTTTGTAAAGGCTTTTTGTAAAAGGTTTTTGTAAAGTCATGGCTCTCTAATTTGGTGACATACTTGGAGGGAGTCTGGAAGCAGGCAGAAAAGAGATACTTTTGCAGTCCACTGGGTTGTACAAAGATATTTCACGGAGTCTTTCAGCAAAGCCTCTCAAAGAAACTGTGTTACCATGTGATAAAACATAGCTAAATATTCAGTTAAATAATGGAGTGGCAAAAAATGGTCAGTTTTACCAGGGAAAGGAAAAAACACTCTAGCGCTGCAGGAATCTGTGCTATTAACATATTCATAAAGCTAAGCTTGATAGACCAGTGCTCTCACCCAATGCAGGTGCTTTTATGTTCAAAGATGCAGGACACACACTTTTTTCTGAATAAGTTGCCTTTTGAGCACTAAGAACTAAGTATTTCCATTTAAATATCAATGAACCTCTTCATTCTCTTTGTCTGCTAAGCAAGCTTTCCAAAAGTGCATCCTGTCTTTCCACAGCCTGACAAGATGCATTGCAGAGACTGAAATGACCCATAAAGTCAACAATCCAGTATATCAGAATGAAAATTAACGTTAAAGTCAACAACTTCACAAAGTTTTAAGTCTCTGAGCATATCCATGCTGGGTCAGCCCAAACATCCAGTTAACCCAGTACCTGTATCTCCCAACTGGCAAAAGCAAATGCCTAGGAGAAAATAAAGGACTACCGTACATATGAAATGATACTTTTCCCCATAACCCTTCCAGCTTCCAATGATTTGTCAGATACTTCCCATCCTAGAGGTGGTATCTCTCTACATCGTAGCTCCGATAGATTTTTCTTTCTAATAACATCTCCAGTCACTTTCTGAATCCATGCCGTTTTCACGGTATCTTAGGGCAGAAAGTGTGAAAAAAACCCCTCCTTTACTTTTCCTAAATGTGCCACTTGGTTAACTTCACTTGATACCCTTTAATTCTTGCAGTAGAGAAAACAACGAACAATTGTTCCTTCAGCACCTTCTGCAGGCTACTCAAGACTTTTTTTTCACAATTCTGCCTTACCCCTCACAATCATATCCTTCAATGCTATGGGTCTGTATATTTGTTCCTTGCCTTACACCCACTCCATATCTTTGCACATCCTGCCTGTTTTTTTTCCCCATGGTTTTCTTACTTCTACTACATATTTTCGGAGACAAGAACTGAAACAGCACACGGTATTCAAGTTAAGGGTGCAGCACATATTTACACAGTGACAGAATTATTTTTGTCCTCTATTTTTCCCCTAACGTATCCTAGCTTTTTTTTTTTTTTTTTTTTTTTTGGCTTGCTACCAAAAAAATGAGCTTACATTTCAGTGAAATGATTCACCATAACTCAAAGATCTCATTCCTTCCTGAAGGGTCCCTTCTTCCCAGCCATTTCTGAACACCCTCCACACCACAGACACTACCAGCATGCATCCAAGTCTCTCTACAGTCTCCTCCTCCCAAAGTGACCATCCCTGACCCACTCATTCCCTCTCTTGTCTCTGAAAAACCTCATAATCCACATTGGGACATGTGCCCTCAGCCTCTGGCTGCATAGTCCCCCCTTAGTTTGCAGCAAGGGAACTTCTCAAAAGCCTTTTGGACTTCCAAGACAAAGACAGCAGCCCAAGAACCATATCCACGTGTCTGCTGGCTCCTTTTTTGCAAAACCCACATCCTATTTCGCCATGTGCCCAATGCATCTACACTTCAGTAGCGCTTCTACGGATTTGTCCAAGCCAGACATCAAGGTTCTCTCAGCCCATCGCTGCCTGACTCTCTTCTGAAACCCTTCATGAAACATGGCACCATACGCACCATCCTGCCCTTCTCTAGAACCAAGGCCGTTTGGAGAGAAACTTTGTTCCACAGCCACAAGCTCACCTGTTTTCTCCTTGAGTCCTGTTAGGACTCTGGGTAAACATCTGATCCCAGAGACTCTGTCCACTTCCCCTCACCTATTTCTTCCAGTGCTTCTTTGACAGACACTTCAATCCCATACACAGCCTCTGCCAAGTCCCTCACAAAGAAGCATCCCAGCATGACAACCTACCTGATTTCTGGACATACAGGCAAAGAATTCAATTGGATATGGTCTTATCTTCCCCACGGTCTCTTTTTATACTGCAATCCTCTACAGGCCCTAAAAACTCTGTGGCAGGCCTCCTGCTCCTGATTTTCTTGAAGAAAGATATTGTTATTATTTTCAATAGCTTCTGCTAGTTGCTTTTCAAAGGCTTTGCTGGTGGCTCTGAATTATCTGCAAATAACTAAATACAAGACTAGTAGAAAACAAGAATGATCACATGGATACAATCATCACTGCATCTAAGCCTCCTGGATGACAGTGACCAGTATCAGGTGTTTAGGGAAAGAATAGAATAAAAAGGTGAAACACAGAGCTATCTGTAATCAGAAACAGAAGCAACAGCCATAAATTTGGAGGTTTAAAATATAACTATGGAATTGGCCTCCATGAATTACTTGTGAATATTTAAATGTGCATCTTTTGAAATCCAATTATATTTAAAAACTACCACAACTTTCTGCAGCAGCAAGTCCCACAGTTTCACCACATACTTAGTGAAAAAAAAATTTTTTTTTTAAGCCAGAAGGTTTTTTTTCTCTAATTCTTGTGTTTTGAGAAACAGTGAATAATCACTTCCTAGCCATACTCTTCATGGTATATATAAGTGACTGACAGACAACGACAGTCCATCTCCCTCAATTACCTCTTTCCAAGCTGTGGAGCCTTAGTCAGCTCTGTCTTTCTTCAGGCAGAAGATACTCCTGACCTCTTGACAACTCTTGTCAATTGTTCTCATCAAGTTCCACACAATCCTTTTTGCAATGGGAAATGCATTCAATAGTCATAAATTTATAAAGTGTTATAATTGTGTTTTTAGTTAGGTTGGGTTTGGAAGCCTTTGGTTTAGGCTATTTCTTGCTCTCTCATTTCTGAATTCAGCTGACTTACGTCCTGGCTTTTCTCCTACGTTAGTGTTTTTATGGTGTCCTCTCCACTCCCCTTCCCCCAGTGCATCACCTCAAAGTGTATGTTCTTCCATTCCTACAAGCTTTCATGCAGTCTTTGGCTGAAAACTTCTCCCATATCTTTTACATTTGAAACAGCAGCAATCTACACAGGAAAGACTATTAAACAACAAAACAGAGGGTAAACCAATTTGAGCAAAATGTACTGACTGGCAATTTTTGCCATAAGAAAGCATAAATTAGCATTAAAAAAGTATTTAAAGCCTAAGAAAACAAAATAAGCTGAACACCAGAACAGTGACTTACTTCTGCAGCATGGCTTGCCACTCGCCTAGTCTGTCTCCTATGGGAAACCGCTTAATGGTGCTCTGAATCTTCGCTCGCCACTCCCTCATGTAGTCCTCAATGTCGAACACAAATGGCTGCTGCCCAAAGTTGGCATCGACTATCTCTCCTGGAGTCTGGAGACCCACTGTAGGGTAGAGATTTGACTGGGAAGGAAGAAAAAGAAACCTATATTAAACCCAGCTTTCTCCTGGTTCCAGTTGCATGGTTTGGTAAGAAAAAGTGCTGCTCTTTAAATTGAAACATGTAATGGAAGAGGAAGGGGCAACAGCCCTTTAGGTACACCTCAAGGAACCCCATGACTTATTGTTCAGTTATTAAAAGTTATTGCATAAAACCAGAACAATGGGATCAATCCCCCAGCAGTCTGTGATAGCTGCCATGACTGCTGTCTATGGTGTGTCCACTTTCTGGCTTAGTTTTCTGCAATTTCTACCAAAGTTCAACAGTCAGTAAATAATAATAATAAAAAAATGAAAGGGGCATCATCTCAATCAGCAGATCTAAGTGTTCTCCACTGTTTCAACTGAACTCTCTTATTCCTTGGAAGCTGCTGTCTAAATATTTTACATCTTTGATGAAAAGGGAACGGGTAGTAGTGGAGCTCTGAGGCTAGGTCTTTGATGATCCCAAGACAGCAAGCCATCCACACAAGAAATTCCAGTACTGATAAATGAATTTCATTTTAAGAACAAGCATATGGATCCAAATGGGAGTTCTGACACCTGCTCCGCCCCGAAACACAGGGAAAAGAAAAAGTTTACCACTGTGAAAATACCTCTAAAGTTCAGCTTCCAAAGATGATGATCTAATTGAAAACAGGTG
This sequence comes from Nipponia nippon, assembly GCF_047370975.1. Classification (NCBI taxonomy): domain Eukaryota; kingdom Metazoa; phylum Chordata; class Aves; order Pelecaniformes; family Threskiornithidae; genus Nipponia; species Nipponia nippon. Next base: position 31,307,181 of record NW_028262391.1, read on the forward strand.
GTAAAAGTCTATCTAGAAGTTCTCTGAATTCAGGCTATTTTAAGAATAAGCTTATGGATACAAATTGAATCCCTAAGCCCACTTAAATATGGGAAAAAGAAAGGGCATCAGAAAAGGTGGAGAGATGTCTGGTTCTCACTCTGGATCACATTTTTTAAGAGCATGTTCCATTCACTGTCACGTCACTTTTCTGCAGCACAAATTACTTTTCTGTTTGCAACACAGACTTCACTAATCCTCTGCTTCGGAGCATCTGCTGATAGCCTGTGGAGTGTAGAAAGAAATCTCTCTCATGCCACTCATGAACTGTTTGGTGTTGGGTTTTTTCCACTTTGCTTTAACACACTGGAGACTGCCACAGACAGAAACCAGCCACTGGGCAAGGCACGTGGATGCACGTAGTGAAACTGAAGTCTGGAAGGTGCCTGGTTGCAGTGTCTTGCTCATGGTTGAACCCATGTCAGACATTAGATCAGTGGAGGAGCAGACCTCTCTCCCCAGGTCAAATCAGTGAGAACTAGTACTGATGGTTAGATGGTCATTCTAAAGAAAGCGACGATGATTATCTCCTCCTCTATAGCAAGGAGCATGGGCTTTCATACAATTGTCTGGAAAACTATTCAACTAATTCTTCACTACTGCAGAGACTGAAACACTGGCAATGTCATTGATCTCCCCTTGAGACCTACTGTAGTTGTGGATTTTACTTTTTACTAAAGGTATTAAGATTGTTACGAGGTGGAATTCAGCAGAATCCTGATCACATTAGCGAAAATGGAGCCAGCATGTCGTGGGAAGTGATTACTTCTCTCTGCTTTCACCAGCGTGGCTACATCTGCAGTACTTACTTGGTTCACTCCCTCCACATCCACATCCCCAGGACAAGATAGACATTCACAAACGGGGTCGAGCAGAGTTCTGCTAAGATGGTTAGAGGGCTAGAGCGCACAGCATACAAGGAGAGGCTGAGGGAATTAGCTTGGAGAAGAGAAGGCAAAAGGGAAAATCTTACTGCAAGTCTTCCACTCCCAAAAGGGAGGTGATAAAAAAGAGGGAGACAGATTCCTCTCAGAGGTGCTCAGTGAAAGGGCAAGGGGCACAAGTTGCAGCCAGGGAAATTCTGGTGGGGCATAAGGAAGAAATTCTTCCTTGTAAGGATGATTAAAGACTGGAACAGGTTCCCAGGGAGATGCAGCATCTCTGTCCTCAGAGATTTTCAAAACTCAACTGGATAAGGTCCTGACCAACCTTCTCTACCTTTGAAATTATCAAATCTCAAAAAAAACAAAGGAAAAAATGAATCTATAAATACAGGCTGGAAATTGAAATCAGAAATCAGGATGACTGCATCACTGCTGACTCAGCACACCTCCTCCTTTCCTATTCTCACAGCAAGGAAGTAGCTGGGTTAGCGAGGTGTGCAAAGAAAATACAGCATGATGAAGGAGGAGCTACCAGAGGAAAACGCCATATTTAAAGTCAGTCTCTCCTTTCTTTCAAACCTAGCTGACAAGGATGAGGGATAACGAGGGATCAGATCTTTTTCACAGTCCATACTTCAAGACCTTTTTATTAACTTAATTTTTTAGTATTATGAACCCAAGGACTTCCAAAGCTAGGATCAGACCCCCAAAATACTTGGAAGTTAGAAGTAAAAACCCCCGTATTTTTCAGCCACTTTTGGGTATGTTCATCTTTGAGGGGAAGCTGGCTACCCCCAACTTGTTTCAAATCATCTCTGAGTTAAAATTCCATTTTTCACATGTGGGATGTGTCCTCTCTGCTTAGCAGCTGTTGGGAAGTACACCAATCTCCACCACCCTGCCAGACACAGGGAGACATCATCCCAGAGCCCACAGACCAGGCAGATGCTTCTCCTGCCAAGTTCTTCAGGTACACCTTCCCCGTGACTTTTGGACCACCTCTTGCCTCTGATGTTGGTGGCCAGTTACAACCCCCTAGTTCATCCTGACTTGTTTTTTAACCTCCTTGTCCCTTTGTGCCCCTGCAATCCTGCCCTGGGCTCTTCCACATTCTGCTTTTTTACACTTCCTATTGTTTCAGCAAACCGCCAGGCAGGATAAACCTGATATGGGCTTGTGTAAATAAGAGAGTTAGGCCTAAGCATTGACTGAAATTGGTGAAAAAGGGGAAAAGTCCCACTGTGGGATATTCACTTCTATTTGCAAGTAGTTATTTTTGTATTAACTTCAACCTGTGCTAAGCCAAAATGTGATTTTTTTCCCTCGCTGTGTATTTGTACAGATGCAAACACACTTTAGAGGGAACTGAAACAAGCTGAAGCAAATACATTTCACTGTGTGTGAGAATTATCACAGCTAAATGTGGTTTTCAACTGAAAGTATCCATTTCAACTTCCTAATATTGCAAATATTGCAAAATATTGCCTTCATCATTTGCCTCTGAAAGGGGAATTTTGCAATAAGCATTTCAAGGAAACAATTTGTAGACTGGTAATGTTTTGAAGGGTCAAATTGATTCCTTGTGTAATCTCACTGACATGCCAAACCTAGAAGTTATTTAAACTTGAAAGGTGTAAAAGTAATGGAGCTTACTGGCCAAGCTTCTCACTGATGTGTGCTACCAGTCAGCTTCAACATCACATAGGCTGTAATGCAAGAAAAAGCTTCCAACCTACAGCCCCTCCCCAGGAGATTTCAGTAATTAGGTATGGAACAGAGCCAAAAAATGTGTGTCAAGCTGCTCAGACCAGAGAACCTCAAGGGTCACTCAGGTAAGACTGCTGTTTCCATTCCCATTTGCAGTTAAATTTTTAGACTGCACGTTTAGCAGGTGAAGAACACAGATTACATTCTATATCTTGGATGCAAGGTTGTCACAAGACCTCACACCGAAAGGTTAATATTCACGGACAGGTAAAATATTCTTTAATAAACTGTACATGGACCAAGTGAATGAACTACTGTGAAACAACCCCCATAAAGAGGGTTTCTGGTTTAGAATACACTGCAATGTTACCAAGTTCAAAGAGCCTAGGAACAAAAAAAAGCTGTATTGACAGCTGATGTGAAAAGGCAAATTAAATAACTGGAATGTCCTTCAGACACTGGCTGGGGTATGGGAGAGATCTGTAAAGCCATAAATCCCATTGGGAAGGTGAACAGGGAGTGCTAGTCATTATTTCTCACAACACAAAAATTAGAGGAACAAAATAAATTTTTTTTGCAAGAGGTACAAAACAAAGAAAAACAAGCTTTCTTCATAGAATCATAGAATCATTAAAGGTTGAAAAGGACCTCTGAGATCATCGAGTCCAACCCAGTCAAAAAAATTAATCACTTTGGAGGCCTAAACAAGTTATGGAAACTAAGAACTTCCTCAGAGGAAATTCATTTGGGGTTATTAAGTACAAAGACAGGAGTGCAACCTCTGGGACAAGAAGTTCTATGTATGAGAGAAATGGATGCAGTGGATGTATTGGTGTATGCCTGACCTGGTTTTATCTTCTTTTCCTAGACACCTGCTCCTTGTCCAGGAACACTTGGGTCTGAAAAAGAGCAACCATTTTTTCGTTCATGACCCACTGTGAAAGTTGTGCTTTTGTAAGACCCGACTAGACGTTACTGCCTGGTATAACTCAGCTGGTGTCACTGAACTCAAGAGTAACTCAGTATCGGGGCTGGTGAAGCAGAGGAGTAACTATCCAACCCCAGACAGGTGCCAAATACATTCCTCCAGCCATTCCACGAGCTGGTTACTCATCATGGGCTGAGGCTTGACAAAAAACTGTACAATAAGCCAGCTGAGCCTGACCTTCATTCTCAGAAATACCTTTCCCTAACTGCACCATGGAAAGGGAACGACTCCACCACGGCTGCAAGATTTGGATGAGACAGGAGGAAGCTGAGAATAGTATCATTAGGCATTTTTGGGCTCTCTGATGATGGGACATGAGAGGCTACTCAATGACTTTGCACATACACTCCCCACAGTCAAAGCTGCATTTGGAAGACAGTGACTTGTACTGAAGTATGAATCCTTGCTCTAATTCCAGGAGAAGGAGCAACATATTCTTAGAGGTGGCGAGGGATGAGAGGAGGCATGTGAGTAGCCCACAAACCCAGCCACAGGATTATGAAGTTTCAGAAAAAGGAGCATCCACATCATTCAGTAATGTGCGTTACCATTTTTTAACAGCATCAAACAGAAAAAAAAAAAAAATCACCCCCCCATACTCTTCCCCCTCCCTTCTGTTTGCATCCTTAGTTAAAATACTGAAAATTGGTGTACTTACAGGGAGGTCTGTAAAGGCTATACCTGTGGGGGGAAAAATATTAGAATTAAAAAGACAAAGGTTTTTTTTCCCTGCTTGGCTACATCCTTAACACTCTACAAAACGTTATTGCATTTCAATAAATCTCAGCTCTGACCCTGCATTTCACCACCTGTTATATTTAGAAGTAACTTCCCTCCCCAGTCCCCTCCTCTGCAAGGTTTTGCATCTGGAGAAAGGTTCAGGGAAAAGCCCAAATGTTTAAGACGTCTCTCCCAGAAACTGGATTTTCTAAAACGCAGCTCCTCTTTTCTTTGCTTCTCCCTTTGTTACTATGAAGGAGGTGGTTTTCAAGACTCACTTTGGCTTCAGAAACAGAGTTTTACTATAATGTTGCTTCTGTTTAGGCTATAACTACTTCTCCTTAGCAGCCAGAGAGACAGCAATGAACATTCAATGCGTTGCATTGCAGCTGGGGCACAGCCTTGCGACAAGACCAAGCTGCAGCCAGGAGCACCTGAGAAATACTGTGCAAAGAACAGCTTCATCCTCAACTACACTGCTACAGTTCCAAATATAAGAGATGGAAAAAAGTGCATGATTTCCCTTTTCATTTACATTTGGCATGCCAGAAAAGAGATATCTACTTAAGCAGAGGCAGCCATTGCCTAGGATCACTAACAGAGTTGTGGCCAGAGACCACACTCGGCTGCAGAGTCAGGCTACCCCCAGGCACAGCTCTGCAATGCTCTGCATCCGATTTAGACGTGAGCTGCCACTCAGAAGGAGGCTGCCTCTCCTCCCTCTCCCACGGCATGTCTCCCTGCATCCACCACGGGTGAGATCCAGCAGCCGGGCAGCAACACAGTGAGATGCATCAGCCAGCGACAGCAGCTCTAACCCACGGGTTTTGGATCACTCTCACCAACAGCACAGGGGAAACTGTGGCCATGCCCTGTTCACCTTGTCAGGCTGAGCTTAATTCATGTTTTAAGCTAACATTTCAGGAGTCAATCTGGAAGCTGCAGTCTTGCCCGACATGTGCTCCCAGCAATGCTTTCTGTCCCCAGCCAGAGTAAGGCCGGTATCCACACCAGTATGCCCAGTTCTCGCACACGTCCCACCTCTCAGCCACACAGCAGTCCCTTCTGGGTGGCAATGAAACAGCTGCACAGAAGCAAGAGCACATCCTTCTCCATTTTTAATGTTAGGATTACTTTAACCAAGAACTGCAATGTAATGTTACCAGATCAGCCTGAAATGGTAACTTAAACCAATTTTAGGAGTCAACATAGGAAACAAATAGTTGCTATTCAAAACAGCACAGATCAAAAATCAAATGCTCGGAAAAAAAACCTGAATATTTTACTAAATAAATAGGCAATAAGGTTTAATTAACATCCTGGCAGACAGCCAATATGGTTTAATTAAAATCATGGCAGTTTGGACCTTGTCTGTTGAGTACCCGCTCTACAACCCAACCAAAAATTGTGTATACAGGTGATGTTGAATACCCAGCTGAGAAAAATGTTCAGTAAGCATTTCTCTCTCTCACCTCAGCACTTTGCCCAAATATTGTTCCTCACTCAAACCTGTTTTTCACTTCACACTTGTTTTGGTCAGCTGGATGAAAGCTTGTTTCTACCCTTACACCAGAATGAGGCCAACCTCTTTGAGTCTGCAGCCCACTGGAGTCCTCCTCTGCCACCCAGGATCGCCCAGAGCCAAAGGTGGCCTGGCTTTCCCATGACGACTCGTGTAGCTGTATGGGTGGGAGCTGCATCCAGCACATGGGCAAGCATATGATTTTTGAGTGGACTACAAGGTGGGTGGAAAATTGGCTGGACTGTCAGGATAGAAGGGTTGTGATCAGCAGCTCGAAGTCCAAGTGTTGTCCCTCAGGGATCGATGGTAGGGCCAATACTGTTTAATGTCTCTACTAGTGACCTGGACGATGGGACGGCGTGCACTCTCAGCAGGTTCACAGATGTCACCAAACAGGAGAGTCAACAACATGCTGGAGGGCATACTACTATTCAGAAGGACCTCAACAGGCTGGAGAAATGATCCAGCACAAACCTCATGAAGCTCAACGAAAGGAACTGAAGAGCCCTTCCACCAGGTTGTAATATTCCCAGAAAACAGGACAGGCTGGGGCTGAATGGAGAGAAAGCAGATCTGCAGAAAAGCATGCAAGGGATCCTGCTGGGCAACAAGTTGAGGAGTCAGCAGTGGGTCTTGCAGTGAAGCAGGTCAACCACATCCTGGGCTGTATTAGTAAGAGTGTAGCTGGAGCTGTATTAGTAAGCTGGGCTGTATTAGTAAGAGCATAGGTTAAAGGAAGGGATTGCTCCCTTCTCTTCAACACTTGTGGGTCTAAACTTGGGAGTATGATGTTCACTTTTGGGCTCTCCAATACAAGACAGACAGCAAAACTGGAGTCAGTCCAGCAGAGGCCAACAAGATGAAGAGAGGCTATGGGAAATTGGGTTGTTCAGTCTTATTCATGCGTTGTTCAGACACTTATTGCTGCCTACAGCTACCTAATGGGAGGGTACAGAAAAGACAGACCCAGACTTTTCCCAGAGATGCATGGTGACAGGACACAGGAGGCAACAGAGATAAGTTGCAACATGGGAAATTCTGATTAGATATTTGGGGGGGGGGGGAAATCAGCATGAAAGTGGTCAAACACTGAATTGGGGACCAGAAAAGCCCCCTGGGGAATCTCCACTCTTGGAGACAGTAAAAACTTGACGAGTTTCTGAGTAATGTCACCTAGTTGGTCCTGCTTTCAGCAGGGCGTTGGATGCATGACCTCCAGAAATCCCTCCCAATGAAAATTACTCTATGATTCTATAAATAAACTTATTACACTGCCTTTAAATTAAGGCACTTATATGTTTTGGATCCTCTGTTATATAACTAAGGCCAATAAAATGCTTTATGCATACAGAACTAGATCTGTTGCACAAATATGTTTGCTTAGAGAGTTCATCCTGGAACTGTATGGCTACACACCTGCATCCAACAAAGTCAACAGCAGAAAGTGAAAGAATCACAGCTCTAACTAGGCAGCTGAGTTTGAAACTACACTCCTTCTCTGCAGCACCTCCAAAGCCTAGATCCAATTTAAAATAACAAACTTCATAAATTTAAAGACCTAAGAACTGGACAGCTCAAGAGGTCAGGAAGCATGAGCGAGCATGTGAAGAGCCCCTCTTGTAAGCCCACAATGTCAACCTGATCATCAAGGCAGTGACATAAAGACATGAAATGACGGTTCAGTGCAGGGTTCAGTGTGATCGACACCTTCACCTGCCATCTAATCAAAGGACTTTCACCTTTCCGTGACTAACACGCACTTTTATACACATCCCCATGCATACAACATGCTTGTGGACCTTCTAGCCCAACTCTACCTTCCATCCAGCAATAACCATGCTGTCTGCCTTACAGTTGGCCATTTTCTTCGCATTACATTTCGGAATTCAATTTGCACAAGACAACATACATTTGGGTGATCAGCCACAACGCTCCACTTTGCATATGGCAAGGTACTCCTCCAGCATCTGTTTAGGTAACCATAATTCAGAGGATGGAAAAGCAGTGCTGATGGACTGCAATAAGCAACAACACATTCAGCAAGATGGGCATCTTAAAGAGTAGACTAGAAACGTCAACCCATTAAATACTTGAACACTTCTACAACTTGCTGCTGAGGAGAAGCACTATTAAACCCACACAGCTCTACATGCTCTTGGAAACAGTTATCCTCCAATCAAGCCACTCAGGTAAAATTGTTCTTACAGAGAAACAAGGCTGTAGCCAAGTTTGATATTTTCCATTCATTTTAAATTTGGTTCATCTAAAGTCTTGTTTTAAACCTCCCAATGCTCTTGCTCTCTGCAAACTTCATTGGAAGGTTTGAGGACAAGCCTATTAAACCTGGGATGGACATCTGTGGATCTCTATGACAAGATTTCTTCATTATCCCTAATGTTCCTGTTAATCTCTAAACTGGTTGCAGAATGGGTATTTTACTTCACAGGTTAACTTGGTCTTTCCAAGGGCCTGCACCAGAACTCAGACAGACTACAGGAAGTTTTCTATGCCAAGACTTCAGGGGGTTGCATGCTCTTTTTATAGCCCTGCTGCTCCATTTACCTTGGTCTGTTGTCGAAGTCTGAGATCTGAAAAACTCATATCTTAGTCCCTGAGCGAACTCATCCACTTAATCCCAGAGACCTGTGGCAGTCACATTCCCATACCATCTTCTACGTCCAAGATTCTCTACTTAATGGCTGGAGCCCCAACATTTCCCACGTTTCTCCCTCTTTTTCTCCTAATTCACCCTCATCACACTTCCAGCCACATCTCATCATAGTTTTTACTGCCAGGACTCTGCTCAGAACTTCTCAAAAGCATTTCATCAGCAACCAGAAGACATTCAAGACATTTTCCAGAACAGAGAATTAAGACTACATGTGATGTCAAACAGTTTTCATGTGACGTCTCCAAACAAAGTTCAAGACTTAGCTCCAACCAGAACATTCAGAATTTGTGATGGCCAAGAAAACACTTCTTATATGGTGCTCCTGATGGATCTAATTAAATGGAAAAGTATGAAGACAATGGAAGATCGTAGTTAAGCAACAGGACAAATTGCAAGGAAAACAAAGGGGCGGGTGTCTAATTAACAGATGAAAAGGAGAGCATGAAATAGTACAGAGAGAAACGGTGAAGAGAGAGTATCATCTTTAGGGAAAGACAAAGCTACAGTAATTCCATTAAAAGAGAGACAAATTCAAATGCCCAGAGGCAGAGCCCTGAAACTCTGCTGTCAAGCTAACTGGCATCACAAAGGGGCTGATTAGTCTCATGAATATTTTTTATATCTGCAGCAGGATTACATAATGACCTAATTTCCTAAGAGGAGAGATGTATAGCTTCAGCTGCTTTGTGTTAGGGAACATCAAGAAAAAGCATATTCATCCCCTTCCTGGTAAATCTCGGGTTTACACAACACAGAAATGAGATTCTCAGGTTAGCATAAGTATCATGAAATGTTCAACGTCTTCATGGAGATGCTTCCACTGGGGCAGAAAGTGTTCTGACTTTCAATTAAATCATTGCTCCTGCCTCCATCTGGTCTTGGTTCCTCTGCTGAGACCTGCCTCACCCCCTCTCTCACATCTACCTGCTCAGTGCTCATGAGAAGCCAGGTGACTGGGATCTGTGGTCTTACGGGGCTCAGACACTACAGCTCAAAGAGAAACTGGAACACGAATGAGCCAGTTGTGAATGCTCAGTTGTGAATTTTCTCATCCGTCTCATGTCTTGTACCATGCATCTGAAGAGCCCAAGAGGAGGATACCCAGGAGACAGCAATGCTTTTAATCTACTGTTGTTCTCAAAGCACAGTGTAATTTAATTCCCTTCCTTTCCTGTTTCTTTCCACTGGTGTTGTTCACTGCTGGGGCAGGCTGCTCCCCAAGAGATCATTCAGTGTCAGATTAGAAAACACAAGCTTTCCACCCAAAAAACCCATCTCTGAAGGAAAAGGAGTGGTAAAAATCAAGAAAGGAAGACCAAGTAACTTCATTGCTGTAAAAACCTCCACATGTCCCAAACAAAACAAATCTCTGAGCAGGACATGAGGCAAAGAATCAGAGGATGGTAATGATGAAACGCAATGCAGAAGTTACTGAACAGTGACCTTTGTTTGGCTTCATCTGCCCAGACACCCAGGCACAACTTTTCAACTGACACCCCTTCTTCTCTGCAGACTCCTGGTCACTAAAAAGAAATTAGATTTCAAATGAACAAACTCGTATTCATTAAATAGAAGACCTAGCCTCTTCCTGACTGTTATACTTTCATTGTGACAAAAAGTAACAGCACTGTCAGGCTAAAAAATGGTGAAGCTGGAAAACCACCCACTCAGACAAAGGAAAACAGCCAGAGGGGCACAGCACAAACCACTACACTACTTCTGTGCAAATACACGCTAAAAATCAAGGACAGCGACTCAAATTAGAGATTTTGTCAAATCTTTTTAACTCTTTCAGCACCTTAGTCGCTGTGTATGGTGAACTCATCTCATTCCTAAGCAACACCTCCTGCTCTACACCATCAGCTGTTGCTTTCATACCTCTATTTGTCTTCCCAGTTGTCCTGGTTTCAGCTGGGATAGTGTTAATTTTCTTCCTAGTAGCTGGTATAATGCTGTGTTTTGGATTTAGCATGAGAATAATTTTGATAACACACTGATATTTTAGTGGTTACTAAGTAGTGCTTACACTAAGTCAAGGACTTTTCAGCTTCCCATGCTCTGCCAGGTGCACAAGAAGCTGGGACGGGGCACAGCCAGGACAGCTGACCCAGACTGGCCAAAAGGCTATTCCATACCACATGACGTCATGCTCAGTATATAAGCTGGGGAAGAAGAAGGAAGGGGGGGATGTTTGGAGTGATGGCATTTGTCTTCCCAAGTCACCGTTACATGTGATGGAGCCCTGCTTTCCTGGAGATGGCTGAACACCTGCCTGCCGATGGGAAGGAGCGAATGAATTCCTTGGTTTGCTTTGCTGGTGTGCACAGCTTTTGCTTTACCTATTAAACTGTTTTAATCTCAACCCATGAGTTTTCTCACTTTTACTCTTCCAATTCTCTCCCCCATCCCACCAGGGGGGAGTGAGCAAGTGGCTGTGTGGTGCTTAGTTGCTGGCTGGGGTTAAACCATGACACCAGTACAGGAATAACAAGGGCAATGTCCACAGATTATGAGTTAAATTTAGAATAATCCAGCTATTAGAAATCTGGGCAATTAACTAATACTTAAGGACTACAAATGACTGCTAATGTCTCCACTAGTGACTGACCTCGCCAGGTAGTAAGCCACAAGTCTTCACCAGGAGTCCCCCAGCATCACACATGGTCTGGCTGACAGTTACAATTTCAAAACAGAAGCCAGATCAGACACTCAACTCTGAGCAGCTCCCCACTGGGCTTCTGAGCAAGGCTCCATTTATAAAATTAGAATGTTAAAAACAACTCTCAAAGGATGCTCAAAGAATTTTTTTTCCATTCAGGGCTGAAGGCCTCTTGACGCGTTGCAAAGCACCAGGACTAGTTGCTGAATGCAGTCACAGACTCAACCCAGAATGGTTCTTCAGAAGGCACATGCCTCATTTCTAGGCCCCTCACAAATCAAGAAACGGTGGGTATGAAATTAGAGGAAAACTGAAAACAAATTTCCAAAAGAAGTTCTGTCTGCATGAGCACCAGGCCTTTCTGCATCTGCCTCAGAGGAAGGATCCTTCTTGAGATTTGAGGGGGGAAAAGCCTGCATCTCAGATCCGTATCTCTGCTATACCTGTAGCATAGCATGCTACTTTCACAGAATCACAGACTGGCTGAGGTTGGAGGCGCCTCTGGAGGTCATCTGGTCCAACCTCTCTGCTCAAGCAGGGCCACCCAGAGCTGGTTGCTCAGAACTGTGTCCCGGTGACTTCTGAATACCTCCATGGATGGAGACTCCACAGCCTCCCCTGGCAACCTGTGCCAGTGCTCAGTCACCCTCACAGTGACAAAGTGTCTCCTGATGTTCAGAGGGAAACTCCAGGGTTTCAGTTTGAGCCAACCCTCTGTGTTTCAGTTTGTGCCCGTTGCTTCTGGTCCTGGCACTGGGCACCACTGAGAAGAGTGTAGCTCTGTCCTCTTTGCAGCCTCCCTTCAGGTATTTATATACATTGATGAGATCCCCCCCTGAGCTTTGTCTTCTCAAGGCTGAGCAGTACCACCTCTCTCAGCCTACCCTGCCAGAGAGATGCTACAGTCCTGTAATCATCTTAATAACCCTTCACTGGACTCTCTACAGTATGTCTGTCTCTCTCTTGTACAGGGGAGCACAGTACTTTTCTCAAGAGCTCACCAGAAATTATGGACTCTCCAGACACACACTGCACTCCAATCCCACTCCTTCCTCCAGCCCAGCCAGTAACTCAGAACAACTTCTGTTCTGACAAATGTTTTGAGTGGGGTATTTTTCTACCAGCTTCTTCATCTTGATTTCAACAAAGTAGAATTGACACAGCAAGGAGAAGCAAAGGAAAAGAGTGCCTGTCCCTACCAAACCAAATGAATTCCAGCGCAAAAAGTGAGATGAACTTATAAAATTTTACTGTATGTCTTATGTGACAAAAAAAAAAAAAAAAAAGACAATTTATCCAGAGTGGAGAATATGTCATCCAAGGGAGAGACATTTTAGGTGAAAATGGCCACAACTTTCTATTTTAGACAAATCAGATACGATGGATGCCTGGAAAACATCTGTGAGATATTCTTTTGGGCAAAATTTTGAAGTCCTTAACTTTAGAGGAACTACTGAAACAACTGTGGAATGAACCAAATTATAGGTCAGTGCTTAAGTAAGACTTCTTATGCTGAATTAATGTGTAGCTTTGGGAATGCTCTGACCAATGTGTTAAGGCTTACAGATGGACAAGTCCCTTTAAAAAGTGAAAAGACACTGATACAGTGGCTTTGTAGTCAGTTGAATAATACACTAACTAAACTTCCCAATTCTTTATTTCCCTGTTGCCCAGCCATTAGCCATCTTATCCAACCTCCCACAGGCTGTGCAGTAGCAGAGGAAAGGAGCAGAAGCTGGAGATGCAATCTTAACCTACTTAAACAAATGGAACAGCACAGAAACCATTTTATGTGCTGGAAGTATTTATGTCTTGGAGCCAATTTATATCTCCTAACTGCCGCTTAGTGCTCTTTTTCTCTCCCGTTTCTTAAATGTTACCCACAAATGCAGGACAAGAGTTACAACACATGCAAAGTATTAGAGTAAACAGCAGCAGCGAGAGCAGGGCAGGAGCATCCCTCTCTCCTGAGAACACATTTCTTTACTTACCTAAACTGTGGCCATTTTTCGTGTAAAAGCAGGTATTGTTGATAAGGTTAACACAGCAGCCAATCACATCTCCAGTGGTGAACGTAGGGCCATAGGGCTGCCCTGTCCCCGAAGAACAGAAGGAGTGCCCATCGTCACCATGGTACCCATAAGAATGTTTATCCCATCCTGCAAAAGACAAGACAAAAGAACAGGTCAGCAATGAAGCCAATTTAACATGGCAACTACAGCTCTCAGGACACAATTTTCTGGGAGGAAATTTGAAATTTTGATTCCCGCTCCTGATTAATCCCAATATTAATTTTCACATACCAGTAACTGAAAAGAAATTAATGATCATCAATCATAACACATCATTTGCGTTTCAACCTCACTCGTCCCTTATGAGAAATAATAAAAAGAACAGATTGCCAAAAGTCATTTTGACAAAGATTTTTTGTTTTAAAACCCCTGTTTCTGTTATCTTGCCTGCAGTGAAACAAGCTCCTTTTTGTAAAACATTTGTGTTTCTCACTAACACAATCTTTCAGCAAAACCATTTAATAAAATAATTCTGGTCTAATTGCAGCTTTGTCCGTAAGTGCTGCTCACAGGCATAACTGAACAGCTTGAGGCAATTTTTGCACTCTCACATTTACATTTCCCTTCTAACAGTTTATGGGGATTTCTGTGTTCCCCTTGGGCAACAACATTTCCCATTCTGTGGACAGCTTAAAATACAACCCTTAAATGTCAACGGGCAATTTTCAAAGTGATCAATTCTAACATTAATATCTTTTATTTCTTCTGCCAGTAACACTGTGCCTAGAGTTAAAGCTGAGCTCAGGGACTGCACTCTGCCCACTTGCTCTTTTCTACTTCTCCCAGTAATTCCATCATTCTGAGTTCCTGATTTTTTTTCTGTTCCACCCCAATTCTATTGTAAATGCTTTTGTGAATTTCTTACACATAGAAATGCCAGATATAACTGCAAACTATTGCAAAGAAGAGCGATTAATCCATCCTTTAAAAACTGAAGTGTTCTTCAGGCAACACACTGGTCGTCTCTTTTAAGGACTGTCATCTCCCTCTTGCAGAGGAGAGGACAGTGCTCCCACAGTTGTGGCCACCGAGTGATTCAGCAAATGCCACCTGAATCTACTAACCCATACCTGCCAACTTCAGTTGCCACTACTGCTCCAGATGGCTTCTCCTTTCCTCTCTTAGGAAACCAGCTACAGCAGGTAGGGAGTCATGAGGAACAGTCCTCTTACCAGAGAAGTTAAAGAAAGCATGACACACTGTTTTATAATAAGACTTCAAGAAGAATCGGTATCTTCTCCAGCTCTTTGGAGCGTTCCTATGAATTACGCAATCAAAACCACATCTCACAGAGAGATGTACTATCAAAAAGCCTGAGATAGACACAACATTAATAACCACCTGTGTTTTAAATGGATACGGTTGGATCCTTCAGCAGATCATGCCAACTGAAGCAGAAATGAAAGAAGGTGCTTTGACCACCCACTGACCTTATATAATCTAAGGGTAAATGCAGAATCTGTTAAACGTGGAGCAATGGTTTTGGCAAAAGGACTACAGAAGAAATGCAAAGAGAGGGGTTAAAAAACAGAAAGCACACATTCTGCAATAAGGCAAAAAAAGACTGAGCACACTGCAAACCACAGAGAGGAGCCCTGTGAAGGTGGGCTGGGGCACTTCTGCAAGCCATGATTTTCTTACAAAACCACCAACAACATGAGGGCACTAGAAATTTAATCCTGTAAAATGGTGCTCAGTTACATGCACTCAGGTATCTTATCATCAGCGGACCCACATGCTCAGGGTTTCTCAGAAAAGCATGAAACATTCGGTGCACGCCCAAGGCCCTCCGTTTATTGCACCACACTGCATGAATGCCAAGGGGAAAGTCAGGGAATGGAGCAAGACCGAAACATGCCACGGTCCAAGATTTTGGACCTCAGGGCAAAGTTTGGGAGTAAAAGGTGTGAAGGACTCCTAGCAAATCCTAGTCTAGAAATAGTGAATAATTTCCTCTGTTAAATCCCACACAGCCACAGGAACAGACTGAGATGTCCCAAGAGTCAGCTCTGTCTTCCCTAGGACCAGCTCCAAACAAGCTGTTGACAGCAGCACCAGTCCTGTTTAATATCTTCATGAAAGACAGGGACAACAGCACAGACAGCACCCTCAGCTAGCTCAAAAACGATGCCAAACCTCACTGCCAAAAACAAAGGAGGGAGTGATAGGGACTCTAGAGTCTGTTGTCAAACTTCTGCTTCTAAGACTCCATCCAGTAAAAATATCATTGAAATATTGAGTTTTAACACTACGGCTCCTTGCCACTATCCCTTTTATTTTCTCTGCTGCTGGCCTGTGAAAGACTGCCATTGCTGATTTATTTAGTCTCCCCAAACACGGAACTGTTACATGTGTGTCAGTTCAGAACGTCTCTCATGAAGCTGCTTCGCAACTTCAGATGATAACTTTAATCAATTTATCTCCTAAGCTACTTAATAACACAATCGAAATACAAACTTCTAACTCTTCTGCATAAAAAACACATTCCTGGCATTACAACGCATTTAATAAGAACTTGGCACCAATTACATCTAAGCAGTCGGATGCTTACACATCATGCACCACATAGGGCTACCATGAGAAACACAACAGGCGTGCCCAACCGTGAGGACAATTTCACAAAATACTTGTGCCAATGCAGGCACTACAGGTTCTGTAGTATAAGAAAAAAAAGGTTTCATTACCTACAGATCATGACTGATCCTACTGAAAAAACCTCCTCCTGCTCCTGTTAAGACTTGTGCTTCACAGCGTCAGTACTTGCTGTACCACCAAAGGTGGTGATGAACACATTGATGAGATGAACTCCAATGAGAAGTAACTGAACAAAGGCTTTGAGGGCAGTGTCAAATTTGGTATGTATTGCAACAGTGCCTGGAAAAAGCTTGATTTGAAACTTATTCTCCACAGACAACCACTAATATCACCAGTTAAGGAAATCTTGCTCACCCAGCACTTTGCTAATGACATACAGAGTTAATTTTTTCAGCTCAAATGTTGTGTAGTGCTGAATCTGGACCTGACACGACGCTAAGTGTTTTAAATCTAGACTGTCAGTCTTATCAAATCACTATGGTCATCTGAAAAAAACAAGCCAGATTTGTTTGAGGGAACTTAACTGTACTCACCATAAACATAAGCTGAGTGGCGTTAATTATATGCCTAACCTTTAGTTACGCATTAATTGAATAATGTAGCAGTATTTCTAAAATTCTGCCCAGAATAAACATGAGGGCAATGGCATACAGGTCATTCCAGCACTGGCCAACTTCAGCCAGTCTTCTGAAAATCTCCTAGTAATCTGAATTAAAAATAACAATCAGGTCTTCTAATACTTCTAGATCAAACTTATCTGGCTCTATTGATTTAAATAGCATATCCCTATCAAAGTGTTTGGCATTATCTTGGATTACCAGCAGAGCGGGCAGTAACTCATCACATGTATTTTGCAAATACATCCTCCAACTTCTCTCCAAATACAAAAACACTTGCTGAAAACTTGGGACTTTTCTACATCATTAACAATTTACTATCGCCACCTAGTAATAGGTCTACGATTTTACAACCTTTTCTTTGATTCCTACAACACTATTCGCGCCTCCAGGTACTCAACAGCTTCTTCCTTTACAAAATCTAACACTGTTTTAATAAGGGCTGAATCAGACTTCCCCACACTTAGATCTGCAAATTCTCCAGACATTTTAATCTTCGTGTCACTTGTACTCAAGTACTTCCAGAAGCCACTGTTGTGACCCAGAAGGCAGAGAGGAGACGTCATCTGCATGTTCTTAAAAAGCCTGGCCATATGAGATATAGGGTCAACCCAGACAAGGATCCTCTTCAAGAAGTGAGACAGCATAAGCACAGGACATGCCTGTATCATGCTCTTACTGAACAGCGTTACCACTTTCCAACCACCCACAGCATAGAGACATACTGAGCCAGATGGAGATTCTGTTCACTTAGTACTTCTCAAAGGATTTTCTTTTCATTAAATTGTCCAATCCTCCTTTAAACATGTAAACATTCATACCATCTACTGTATTCTGCAACAAGGAGTTTCACAGCATAACTGCAAGCTGCATGAAAACGCACCTCCTCCTCCTCCTACTTGTGTCTGATACCCTGTAGTTGTTGCCCTGAAGAAGATGCAAACTATGTATTTGGTCTCTCCAGAACATACATCACTATATAGACCTCTACAAAATCCCCCATAATCATCCCTTTTCCAGACTGATGACTCCGGGCTTATTTAGCTACTGCCTGCATTTCTGTCCATCATCATCCGAACCTTTTCTGGATTTACAGTGTTGCTTTTGAGAATGCAGATGGAAGTGCACCATGGAGAAGGGAAGCAGGCTGTAGTTGTTCTCCGTACTGTTCCCTAGCCCTCTGTGAGTTAATCCTAGCATTTCCCCCTTTATTATCCTTTCTACAACTGAACTGATGTTTCCATGAAGCTATTGTAATCACGCCAAAACGCATCATCACTCTTGTGACAATGCTCTCTCTGCGCAGATTCTCATCTGCTGTCTCACCACCGGTGCACTCAGCCTCAGCTCACTCCCACAGCTCCTCTTCAGCATCTTTCACCTTACCACCCTCAGTGGCTCGCAATCCTCAACAGCTAGAGCACTCCACCCTGGGCTAGCAAGGTGCAGGCAGCTGCTTCTAAGAAAACCCTGGGAGTACCCATGCATGAACAGTTTCTGACTTGTAACTCATTCCAATAAGGCTATGGCATTTAAATAACATCCCATTTCTGTCTCTTGTTGATAGCTGACATCTAGAGCAACGGACACTTCACACCTATGTGCAGCTGACCAAGTCTAAAAATTCTCAAGTGCAAGTGCAGATTCCTGTTTCAGAAAATTTCAGAAATCTGGACAACAAGATTGAAGAATGTGCTTTTCTTTTTGTTATAAAAAGTAGATCATGGAGCTCCAAAAGACCATACTCTATAGACTGAAATCTAGTGAGCTAGAGTGGCTGGATGGTCCAGTTAGCACAGTTCTCTCATTCCTTCCTTTTCCTTCCCCATCCTCTCTTCAAAAGCACAAAATCACTTTCAAGAGGGGAGACAGGCAGAGAACAGAAAGGACCTGGCCACCTGGCCCATGGCAGTGGTCAAAGCAGAACCTAAACACCCTGCCTCATAAGGCTCCTGTTTTCACTACAGCTCATTTTGAAGACAAGTGCACTTTGAACATGCAAATATACAGGCAGAACCACTCAGGTAGGACCTCAGCAGCTAGTGAACAAAAAGAGGTTAAAATGACATCCCTTTGAACACTTCAACCCCCAAATCCAAAATATAGGTACACTATTCATTAACAGCCAGACAGGTGCAGAATAGCTCAGACTGTGCAATCAATCAGAGAATGGGAAGAAAGAAAAACAGAAACCATGAGTAGCTTGGGAGGACATTTTTATATGTTCAGCACCAAACTGAAGTTCCGTTTGGCCTGCTAACAAGAAAAAGCAGATACATTGATCTTCTTGGCAGACTATCTTGGTTCCAACACACAGTGAAAAAAAATGAACAGCAAGTTCCATTGCTGCTACTTGATAAACAGGCCAGAATTATGCAATGCCAGACCACATGGCAGAAAAGGCTTGAGTTACTTCAGGACACAGTTACAGGATCAACTCATAAGTGCTTGTGAAGTGAGCATTGGAGTTAGATGAGGTGTGCCACTAGTACCCCTAACTATCCTACATCCATCCCTGTTCAATACCACCATGCTCATTCAATGTCAGCCTTGTTTTACTCTTGACTTTCTGGGCCGATCCTGTGATGGGCCTAACTTCTATAACTGATATCAGGCTCCGCCTCACAAAGCAGGCACTGGGAAGTGGTACTATAGGGCTGGGACACCATTTACCTCTTAGCACTGTGGAAATAACATGGCCTTTTAACTTTCCATTTAAAGAGTGCCAGCAATGTACACAGAACTTCTGGTAGGCACTGGGTAAAACTGACATCATGGCTACATCACGCATCTAGGAACACCAGGACTTGAATAGGCTGCTCAACTTCGGAAGCATGTAGCATCAGCCCATATACAACACAGAGGCAACGCAACGCAGAATGCCCTGATGGAAATTACCAAGAGCAATATTTTCACTATATCTTTGCTGGCCTGCAGCTCCTTCTGCAGAGTACGGAGAAGAAAGCAAACTGATGACATCCCCCTGTGCATCGAGGTTCAAACATGCCAGACTCTCCAGTGAGCACAGAAGAATGGTGAAGGCAACATTCACAGGGATCCATACTGAGCTCTCCTCTGATGGCATGCCAAAGGACAGACATGCAAGGCCCACTGATCATGGGAAAGATGTTTTTTCCAGTAAGTTACAGCCTGACACCTCAGACTCTTCCTGCTCTGTCACTTGCCAGGCTTAAAATGATGGCAGACAGATGGACTTTACCATTGACACATGGACCATTCCCTGTCTATGCACATTCCAGGGGAGAAACATGTTCCACTGCAGCTCAGCCCATACATTCAAGGTAATGGGTACCTGGTGCAGAAGCTGCTGCAAAGGACAGGGCCTTGCTCGCAACCAATTCAGTGGTAACCTGACCTGAAACATCTGAAGCAGTAAGTAATGTTGGTGAAGCATGCATTTGGCCATATGAAGAGTAGAAAGAAGCTCCTCAGAAAGAAGCTGAAGATTTGTAAATAGCATTTGGGTCTGTTGTATCCTGCGTAACGTGAGTTTGGAGGACTCAGGACAGACCCCAGTGACTGCTCTACAGTTTTTGCAGTGCCTGCATCTTTCAAAATTTTACCTGTACCTACTTTCTCTCTTTTGTATTTTGAAGCACTTTTTCTCCTCTCCCTGTTCTTGTCCAGTATTTTGCCTGTGGCATTCCTCTTCCCACTCCTCTGGCCAGCAATCCTAGCTTCCCATAGCTGCCCATGCCAGGGCAAGTAGTGTGCAAACACTAGCTGCAGAGGGACAAAACTTGTGTAAACACACCGAAATAAACCAAACAAAATAATTTTAATAAGATTTATTGAATCGAAAGTCTAGCAGAAACAGATGCACAAACTTTGCTTGTACAGTGCTTGGGGAATGGGATATTGAGGGTGGAGCCAGCTACGGAGCCCAGAGTCGCTGCTGGACCATGTTCCAGCTGGAGGCAGGGCCATTTCCATGCACTGCGCAGGCTGCTGCTGCTCAGCCAGCTCTGGGTCTTTGGCAGCAGCAGAGCCTGATGTCAGTAGAGGGGAAAGTACATTAAACAGAGGCTGAACAGATGAATATGGTGCAGGGAGAAGCAGGATGTTGCTGTTGAGAGTTGCTTCTACAACATCCTGGGCAGAGCACTCCCAGGCAGGGACTGGTGTCTGAGGGGACAGGATAAAAATAAATATGGGGAAGAAGCAGTTATCACAGCAGAAGCAGAACCACCTTCTATTGACTGCTCTACTATCTTGCAGTGGATTTGGCTCTGTCAGTGGATGTACCTTTGCTGTACCTTAGCCCAGAGAGTGAAAGTATGCCTTTGCCCCTAGCAAAGGGAAGGCTAAGCAAGCCCCTGTGCTCCTACAGCCTTAGAAGCTGAACGCCTGGTCAGGAAAAGCCTGTTGCCCCAAGAAGCATCCGGGGTGCTGCAGCATCTCAGCTACAGTTCAGTTTTATAGCCTTTATGCCAAACCATATGAAGTTGCACAAACATCAGAGGCTTGGGTGAGAGCAAGGAGCTTTGTTTTTCTTCATTCAACCATGCTTCAGAATCAAACCAACTATTACTGTTGCAACACATATTTCTGTTTTCATATCCAGCCTACAAAAATAGCTGCTCGGTGGCCACAGCAACCTATGCTATAGGTTTGGAGTGGTGGGAATAGGGGAGGCATGGTCAAGGCATGGTCCTGGCATGGAATAGCTGTCTAGCTGGTTCATGTAAGAGGAGGTACAGTCATGACACCAGCTGCAGGACAGGAATAGGACCAGGGAGCAGCATGCTTAGGATATTACAGCATCTTCCTGGGAGAACTTCAAAGGCCTGGACATCTGCCCAGAAAGTGTCAAGGAAAAAAAAAAATGTCCCCCAAACCCACTTACCTAGGGGCACTGGGAAATGAAGAAACCCTAGCTTAACACCCCAACTTTTTATCTGTGCACCTTCTGTCTCATAACAGCTTCTACTTCTTCGCAAAGTGGCAAAATAACTTTGAATGCAGTAGTGGCCCAAACGCTGCACTGCAAGACCAAAGTGTATATGGAAAATAAAACCATTTCACCTCACGGAGAACAAAATTCTTAAAATAGGGATTGGACATGCTCAGCTCTTATAATCTTTGTAGTATGACACATGTACAAGGTAACGGTGCAGTGCACTGCACCACTGTGCACATCCCAGTGAGGGACTGCTGTACAATGGCCTCCCCCTCACCCCAGTTCCCAGCAGATCAAGCAGACTCATCTAAGGCCAGTTTGGCCCCTACAGAGCAACACCAGATGATGCTAATTCAAGAGTGCAGGACTCTTGGCAGGCCTGGCTGTAGGTTTGGCTCAGAGGCTATTCCATGTTTTTGAATAAAGTACTTCCACTTGCAACTGTAAAAGAGACAAAGCTCAGACCAAATCCTCACAGCAGAAGGACTTAAATGTGGCAAGCATCCAAAGGAAGGGGGGAAGGAAATCACTGCATCTCTCTCATATTAACAGAGAGCGGGAACAAAAGGACACAATGACCCAAAGATCAAAAAGACTCCAAAAAAGACAGCTAAAAAGGCCTGTAAGAGTTTGGGAGGTCTGGCAGAACGTGGGTGCTAACAAGTGTTGCCTGATCCACCACAGAGACTACAAGCAGAAAGTAACACTGTAAGATTTCCTTTTTAACAATATTGATCTGGCGTGGCGATTTTTAGATGAGATCAGCAATTCTTACCATTTGACAGCTACTGCATGTTAACTAGGCTTCAAAACAACATCAAACCACAGTCTACACTTAATTATATAAAATGACTACCCATTGACTCATAAAGAGAAAAAACAAAACCAGAAGGCTCTGGATGGCTGCAACACAGGCAATGCCTTGTCAACAGGAATGGTCTGTTCCACCTGCCCCAGAGATTTGTTAATGAATCCATTTCACTACTATTTAGCATGCACCTCACCACAGAATACAGTAATCAAGATAAAAATCCTCCTTCCTTGAATGAATTAAGATGGCAAGCCCTCCTAACTTAGAAGCTTGATGGGTCATCTTCTGCCAAAGTCAGAACATGATCTGGTCTTCCCTATACCGGAGACAAGCTACAGGCCATTTATAGCCCTGTAAAGAGCACAACATCGTTAAAGCACAACTACAAAACAGGTTGGTTCTATCTACAAAGGCAAGGCTCAAAAAGCTCTCTAGCATGATCAGGTCACCACTGCACTATTATATTTTTTATATTCCCTGACACACCACACTGGAGGGGGTGGGGGGCAGTGCAGGGGTGCCAAACACTGTAGGACAGGGATTAAAAACAACAACAACAAAAAAATCAGATGAGGAGTTTTGTCATTTATCTGTTAAGTGGCAGGGGCAAAGAACAAGTTGGATACAAAAGCTTCACACATACACAAGTTTCAAGTCTCGTCATACTAAATAATTCACATTTTCATTTATAGGCCAATTTTTCAACTTTTAGCTGATGGGCAAGAATGCCATTATAAAATATTAAGACACCTTCAGAAAAATCTTGCAAGGTAATGGACGTGAGTCTTTTTACAGAGACACTGAGGCAGAGCAGTTAAATGACTCAGCCAAAAGCGATGCCAGAGCTCACTGCGGAATGCAGGGGCCCAGCATCCAGCTAGTATTAAAAACAATCCCTAAATGGTATTTAATGAGGTAAGAAAATTATGAACAAAACATTTATATAAACACAAGACCTTATGGAGAGAAGTCTTCCAGAGGCAGCGCATCTCATGATGTTAAGGGGTTGCAACAAGGCCTTCTAAATTCTCAACTGAGGTTCCTTAAATACTTTCCACATCAATTAAGGTAAAGCAGCAGGGCTTTCTGAAGAGGATCATATTTATCCATCAGTAAAAATAGCTGCTATCCATCAGTTTGAGTTGTAGTGAAATTTAGGTTTGTGTTGATGTTATCTTTTATCTGAAAGGCTCAAATAGTAGGTATAGCCACTATAAAGAATTTTTTTTTTTAATCTGAAAAACAAATTGTGCTGATTACAACTCCTGCTGACAGCTAAATTGTTGTCTCTAAATTGCTAGTCAACTCTTAACTGTCACTAAGATTACCTGGATTGTCCATAACCTGTGCTACAGCTGGAGACGCAACCTGGGATATCGGTAAAGGCCAAATCAAACACCCTACTATGCAATGCCATCTCTGCTCTGCTTTGGAAACTCTGTTTTCACATGGCACAAAACCAATGCAACCTGCTGGATGACAGAAAGCTCCATGCAAAGGCAGGCTCCAAAATACCCATATCATGCATTTCTGGGAACATGTTGCATGAGTAGAGTGCAGAACCTCTACAAGCAGCCAGCCCATCTCCAGAAGTTACAGCACAGAAATCAGGGCATGGAAAAGCGCAGGACAGCCATACCCCCGGAGTAAGAATCACTTCTTACCCACAATGATGCCTGAGCACTTAATAGCCAGTGGAAACACTTACTTTGATTAATCTTCCAAGCCCAGGGTTACTGCCTTGAAATACTGATTCATGGTTTTGTTTAGGTTGAATGATGTGGCTAAGCACTTTTCCAAATATTCCAGGGTGAAGCACAGTCACTGAAAGCTCAGCTTTCGGTCTGCCTCCTCCATTCAAACCTGAAGTCTTTGTGCCCAAAAGCTAGTCTAATTAAAAAGACCACAAGAAAAAGAAAAGAAAGAAAGAAAATAAAAACAATGCCTCCCTAAAAACCTGACCAAATGGCTGGCGGCAGTTCTTCTGGCTGCAGGCAAGGCAATCAATACAATAAATACAAGCAAACACGTCAACTTAAGTGGGTCTGAAGGGGAAAAAGGCAGTAACTTTTACTTTATACAATCCTAATTTTCACATAAATAGCCATAAATAAAACATGAGGTTAAATTTAACCTAAATTCAGAAGGTTATTCACCACAATTCTGTGGTTCAGGAGCTGGTTTTGTTACTCTCAAGCTCTGAACACATCTGATAGAGAGTGTCAGGTCTGGCCACATGAGGAGCGTCATGTCTGACCTCATTTGAGGAACTGATCATCACCACTCTGTTGTCACTCTCTAGCAAGCGTAATTCAGTGTACTTAAGATATCTGCCCAACTCCTCCATGCCATGCCAACTCACCCAGTATCAGCTCTTAGCAGAAGGCTCATGTTTTAAAACATGTCCCACCTAAACAAGTTGTACCCAGCTATGTGCAAGATAACCTAATTAGGGGAGGAACACCTAATGAGCAGAGCACAGGATTGCATAGGGACAGAGGCTATGGCAGCCATGAGGGTAAAGAAAGAAATTGCACATGCTTCCAGGTACAAACATAGCTGCCAGTTCAGCATTTCTTGTTTTGCTTATTCTCGACAGCTTATAAAAACTGTGCAGGTCCATCCACTATAAACTACAGATCCTACACACCACACTTCAGCACAATGACTCTAAAAAACAAGACCTGTTGGGAAGAAAAAGGGAATGGTACATAAATTAACATACTAATTTGTGCATTTCTTGCAATTCCTGCACAGCATGTTCATAGCGCAAGTTGGTTAAGGATCTACCCAACAGGGTAGCTCAAGCTTCCTAAGCTGGACTTCTCCATGCCCCTACAACTTCCGTTCCACTGGTGAGGCTGCACCTCAAGTACTGTGTTCAGTTTTGGGTCCCTCGTTACAAGAAGGACATCGAGGTGCTGGAGCATGTCCAAAGAAGGGCAACGAGGCTGGCGAAGGGCCTGGAGCACAAGTCTTATGAGGAGCGGCTGAGGGAGCTGGGGTGGTTTAGTCTGGAGAAGAGGAGGCTGAGGGGAGACTTTCTCGCTCTCTACAACTACCTGAAAGGAGGCTGTAGCGAGGTGGGGGTCGGTCTCTTCTCCCAAGTAACAAGCAATAGGACAAGAGGAAATGGCCTCAAGCTGTACCAGGGGAGGTTTAGGTTGGATATTAGGAAAAATTTCTTCACTGAAAGGGTAATCAGGCACTGGAACAGGCTGCTCAGCGAAATGGTTGAATCTGCACCCCTGGAAGTATTTAAAAGATTGGCAGATGTGGTGCTTAGGGAGATGGTTTAGTCATGGACTTGGCAGTGCTAGGTTAACAGTTGGACTTAAAGGTCTTTTCCAACCTAAACGATCCTATGATTCTGCAGGTGCTGTAGACATCAAGCTCATTTTCCAGTGCTGACTATGGGCAAACAAGACATGAGCTGACCTTTACCAGGCTGCATAAAAGCTGTTTCCCCAGACGAGGCCAGCCACATGCAAGACACCACTCCCAGACAAAGGAACAGCAAGAAAGATAAATGCTACTACGCGCCTGAAAACCAACAATCTTTGCTTGCAACTACTGATTTCAAGAGAATATACACGTTTTAAAAGAATGGCTGATCTGAATGCAGGTTATTCAAACACCCTAACAACACAAACTAAAATATCAATTCACATAACCTGTATTTTATAACAAAACCATCACAGCCATCCTTGTAAACAAAATCAGTCCAAAACCTTCCCCTCCCGTACCACAACGCACCCACACACAGTACACACAATTAATTCTTTTAATCATATACTGGTAAGTTTTAACTTCAGATGTCTCCAAAATGTAGATCTTGCAAATCCATACTTTGTCAGCAAGCCCACTATTGATATGTGAAAAAATGAAGAATCTGATTGAAGAATGTGAAAGAATGAACCTCCAGTTCTTCTAGGAGCTGAAGATGGGATAGGAATGAATTCATAGCAAATGGATCAAATCCATTTCAATATTCAAGCTGGAATTTTCATACAAGTTCAGGCAACTTCAGTATGCAGACTAGGATCTAAGAAAACTGACCAGAAAGTAAGAAAGCTTACATGGGATGAAGAGAAGACGATTGAGCAATTAAGTGGAGCTCGGCAGACCTCGATTGGTAGCAGATAGGTCAATCATAAAACACAAGATTCACAAAGATATATAGAACCTTTTTTTTTTTTTTTTTAAATAAAGATCATACAATTTTGAGAAAGCACAATGTTTTTAAAGGGTGTTTCCTGATCTGCAGAGAGTAGAAGCAGAAGAGAAAACAAGATGAGGGTTAGTTAAGTAATGCCAGAGGAACTCGGAGATCATGATTCTTCATGACAGATGCAGCAGGGCACCCATGGTGCATTTAAAATTTGGTCAAGCGCTGCATACACATAGAACTGAGAGTGAAGATGAAAAAAGAAACAATATAAATGAACCAGAGATGCCCAGAATAAATGGAAAATTAGTATTTCTCAGATTACTTTCCTATGATGAAGTTTTACATACACTGAGCACATGAAATTGATTCCATATGGGAAAAATTCTTACACTAAAAATATGTGAAAGCTTAAGTTCAAAGGAAATCCTTTTGTTTTATTATAAGAAGCCTAAATTTCTTATCCATTTCTTTAGCATGACCTTCATTTGGACCTAAATTTAAAAAAAAAAAAAAAAAAAAAAAAGGTATTTTGAAAGTAGCACATGGTACAGCAGTAAGAGCAGATTTGGAGAATGAAACAACCAGTTTCAACCAGTCTCAGGACACTATTTCTCCAGTATGAGATTTTTTGATTGTTTTTTTTTTTTTTTACATGGGGATGGGTACCTCATATTAGTTAGCCTTGTCCTGTGGCCTGAATAGTTATCAGCGGCTGGAGTGCACTAACTGTGAGCACATCTTTCAGTTCAGTTTAGAGGAAACAAGGGTAGCACAACTGAAGATGTAAATAGAGTACAGCAAGCGGTGACAACCAGGAGATTCACTTAAAAAATACACCCCACTTGCAAAAAATAAGAGACTCATGTAGAGAAATCCAAAAAGCTCTGACTTACAAAGGCCAGAAATCTTAAATCTATTGTAATGTCTATCTTTTTCTTGGCAGTGTATGTTTATTATCCACCACTGTTCTAAGCTCCACCGTCATCTTCACGCATCTGGACGAGCTCTCGAGTGGTGAGGAATCCCTCTAAAAATCCATTCTGCACAAAAGGATCACTAATTGCAGAGCTGAACCAAACACACTGACCCACTTCGCTCTCGTTTCTTCCATTACACAGCACCAAAACCCTGCAATTTCCAAACATACCTATAACCTCTTAGGATGTTGAAGACGGATACAAATTACTTTTCCAGGTCAAAACCTAGTTAAGTTGGCAGCAACAAGGCTACCCAAGTGAAGTTTTTGGAGCAGTTCTCAGGCTGCTTTGTCCCCTCAGCTCCTACTGAACTTCAGATTTTTGGCATTGCTAACTGCTCCCAAGTAACCTGCATTTAAGCAACAGGACACTTTCCTAGATGCTCCACCGTGTCTTGCACAAAATACATTTGTGGGGTTTGCTCAGCCTGGGGAGGCAGAGACAGCAGTGGTAGGATCGTAGCCCTCCTCCTGCAGCCACCGCAGGTCAGAGGCTCTCTCTGCTTCGATCTTTCACATCCCTTTGTATTTTGGGGTGATTAACAGCATCCCCCTCGATTTACTGTGAATGAATTTCTGGTGGCCTCTACTTCAGACTACCACTGCACTCCTCTACAATATACTTTCTTTGCAAGAAGTCACTGTCCTTTGATTTCAGACAGCTTCCTCCACTACCACCGGGATGATTTCTGTAGATGCTTTCATCCCATCATACTCTAGAGCGTTAATAACCATGGCACACACATCACAGCCTCTTTAACGTATCACCAGCAACAAACCAGACACAGCTAAAAGGCATTTGGCCCAGGAATTTCCCAAGATAAGATTCTCCTCCATCACCCAAGTTTGAGTTTTCCTTACGACACCCTTCCATAGCCCAGGCATTGCCACTACTAGCACACAGCCCTTCTAATAATAGCTAATAACCCTTCTGAGCTCAGTAGCTTTACAATCCTTCAGTCCCTTGATCATTTGAACTGTAAGGTATCAGATAGTTAACAGCAAAATAAGCATATGCTTTCATTGACATTTGTTTTCCATGCTTTACTATGTGACTGAATGAAACAAAGCTCAGTGCAAAAAAAAAAAAATCCAATCAAGTATCATCTCACTAATCACCAAAATAAAAGGTAATCAGCCATCATCTTCAAACAACTTGAAAAAAGGCAGACAGATAAAAAACTAGAGAGACACAGCCAGCCAAGCTAGCTTCAGCCCAGTATGCCCTAGCAAGATGCTCCTTCATAAAAAACCAGTCTCCATGATCAGCTGGATAACTGGTAATTGGAGGGAACACTCAATCTTTAATTAAGATTTTCAGCACATATCTCAGGTGAGAGTAATATTTGTTTCTATCAAAAATAATCTCAGACCACTGTTACCCACATGTTTCTGTAGAATAAAGTTTCACAGAGGACTTGTTTCAACCGGCACTACCTGTGTGATCAACAGGGCAATAGAACAGATCCAAGTTAATAACAACCCCAAAAATCAAGCAGTGTCCCCCACCCATTATTATTAACCTAATTACATGACCCAGTTCATATGCAGCCCCACAAACTGGTTTGCTAGGATAAATGAGAGGGTACCAGAAGTCTAAGCAAGTTTGTGGATAGGAACTAGCACAGCCAGCTGAAGGACTGCATGTGTAACTAAGTCCTGGAGGTGCTTCCATAAGTAGTTTTGGGGGAACGCACATTTATGTATTATTTATTAAAAAAAAAATAATTCAATATCCACTCTATATTTTCCTTAACCTGACATCCAAAAAAATAATCACCATACTCTATAATTCATGCAGGTACTAAGTAAGTGATGTCTTTATGAAATTCCTTATGGGTACTACAGTTATCTATACACAAATCACACATCAAAATGAACATTTGGGTACTATTCAAGCTGGGTTATACTTACTGCACAAATAAAATAAAATAAAATTCCTGACAAGTCAAATCTCTTCCTGGCTAGCAAGGGGAAAGGTTTAAACGTGGAACGGCAAGCAGAGTTGGGTTATATACTAACTCTTCATTGAATAACTCCAGCAGGACACGGTATAGACGGTATTGCCATTACCAATCTAGCAGAAGTAATGTTAACAGATCCAAATTGCCATTAAAAAAAATATTAAATGTTGAACCAAGTATACATTTTGGTACCACTTTGATTAAATTACTCAAGTAACCATTCTTATCCCAAAACTCTATCAAATAGTACTCAAAGGTTTCCATGGTGCTTAGTCCTGAAGAGGACTAAGTGCAAGTAGAAAATACAAGGAAAACAGGCAAGAAAGAGAAAACTATAAGCAATGCTCATGTAAAAGCAAGTACTCAGACCGCTTCTAAGAAATCACAAGGCTTCCTTCAGCCATTCTTGAATAATTTGAGTGGTTTAACTAGAAACCTCAGTGGTCTCAAGTTCTCCATGAAGAGCCACAGCAACACTAAGAACAAAACAGGGGCCAAGGGGGAGGTAAATGGAATGACTCCATGCTTCTTTACAGCATCAAGCCTTCCTTATAGATAATAACACAGGGGAGGAACAGAATTTAGGTTTCTCCATGGTGCGCCAAGGTTCCCTACACAGTCCACAAGCGTCAACCATGAGTAGCTTTACTTCAACCTGATGTGCACTGAGCACAACAGGCAGCCTGCCCATAGCCTGATGTCTGCTCGCTCAGCCTTGATACGCGGAGTCTACACTAACAGCAGCTTGGACTGTCACTGCTTTCTCGTCCTTTTTTCTACCCATCTGCCTTCCTAATGTGTCAACAAGTTGCAATAAGGATAGACTACATAATTAAAATTACATCTAAACTAAAAGCAAAACTTTGATTTGCTCTATTTCCTCAACAGAGCAAATAGAGTAGAAGAAAAGTTACATCTGAGGTATATTTACTAAAAAGACAAGGAAGTAAAAATACCATTGTATAAGACTTTACTAAGACACCGTATGGAAATCCCACGTGCCATTTTGGTCAACTATTTTTAAGAATAGTTCTGGAAAAGCTTTGCAGCAGGACAATACCATAAGGTATTTCAAGACAGAGCTTGATCAGCTGCATAAACAGTTAAACAAACTTAATAGAAATTAATTCTAAAGATAGAGGTAATTTGGATGTCCAAAATGCTGATTTAGCCAGGAGGATTTGAAAGCAGACTGAATCGCTATTTGTTTGCCACATACTGTTCATATATTTAATCCCATACTTCAGGGCTTTTGCTGGTTGCTCTAGAAGCCAAGGGGGAAGGCCCTTCTCCCAGTTAACCATCTAGCTTCTTCCCCTCCCTTCCCCTTTCTGCTTAAGCCTTAGAAATTGTGAAAGCTTGGCAAGGATTTTCATTTGCCCTTGTTTGCAGTGTGGGATAAGAGCCACTTCCTGGACTTGCTCTGAATTTTAATGTTTTCTTTTCCTACAGGGAGTAAGACTTGTGATGCACCCAGTGGTCAGAGTTCAGAAGAGGTCAACAAGAGTTGTCACAAATCAAGAAAACACGACAAACAGGGACAGGGTGAAGAGCCAGGGACGTTTGGTCTAGCAAGAAGACCACAAAGCAGTGACAGAGGTCTTCATGGATAGAGCTACAAAGGGGAAATAAATTAATTATTCTCCACCTCCACACAATCCAAGAGTACTGGACTTAGACTACATGGGATATTCAGCTTAGTCATCAGGAAAAGTTTCCAACACAAGGACAGTGTTAGAAGAAGTTGCCAGAAAGATAATGAAAGACTGGTTTAGACACACACCTGTCAGGCAGGACTGATGCATAATTGAATTAGCTTCAGATCAGATGATTTGGTGAGGCCTCATCTTCTATAATTATTATATTTACCACTGGGACTAAGTCCTTTAGCACAGGTCCTTCATTTGTCATTGGAGTCACAGAAAGTGACAAACCAAAGCATAAGCTGATACATGGAAATGAAGTTCTTTAAACACATTAGAAGCAGAAAGATCCCCTGGCAATCAGGGCGGGGGTGGACCCCAAAACACCAAAACAAAACTGGCTAGAAGGAACATCTGGAGGTCTCTAGCCAAACTTCCCACTCATAGCAGGGTTAACTTAAGAGTTACATCAGGTTGCCTAGAGCACTGTCCAATTGAGGTTGGAAAATCTCTTGAGGATAGAGCCTCTCTAGTAAAGCATCCCCAACTCTGATGAGGAATAATATCTTATTTCCCATAAGAATTTTATTTGTTGCAGCTAGTGCTTGTTGCCTCTCTTCCTTGTACTGACAAGAGTCTGGGTCTATATTTTCTGCAAGCTCCTTTAGATAGTGAAAGGCTGCTACTAGATCCCTTCTCTGCCTCTTCTTCTCCAGGCTGAACAAGCCCAGTTCCTTTAGTTTCTCACTGGTTCCTACAATACAACATCTATCCAGCCTCCCTTCTCTGGTGGTCCCGGAAGGGAGCACACCTTCCTGAAAAGCCCTTGTGAACATCCCTAGGGAAGAAACCAGTATCTTTTTCCTCTCAAAGGAAGGACCAGGAAGACAGATTGCTCAATAGCCTTGTTCCCCGGCTTGCATCTCCTCTGATAACATGCAAGATAAGCTGAGAAGAAATAAAGTCCTATCTACAGGTGTCAACAGAAACCTATCAGCAAGAGGAGAATGAAAAGAAAAGGAAAAGCTAAACAAACAAAAGCTAAATAAAAGCTAAACAAAAGCTAAAATGGAAAGCCTGTTCATCATGTTGGTGGCTTACAGAGGAGGATGGATGGCTTTCACAGAGGAGGGGAGCATGGAGAAGTCTTAACTCCCAGTGCTCATTTTTATTTTATCTCGATGTCTACAGAAACAGATCACTCACAAGGACCCTTTGCTGAACAAAGACACAGGGCAGTTGGATAAACTGTTTCTGGTTTTGCTGACCTGGCTTAAGGCATTACAGTCCCAGAAGCCAAACCCCAATATTGAGCAGGTTTCTGTACACCAAATTCTGCCGGTTTATCTGGCTGCACTCTAATTCAAGTCTATAAAAATTCTTGAATTTGAAAGCTTGTTCTTTTAATAGGGACTTTGAAGCAGGCAGACAGTGAATAAGCCAAGCAGTATCTTTTCATTTGAAAAGTAAGGTAAAAAAAAAAAAAAAAAAAAAAAAATCAAAGTTTCAGAAAACCAAACAATGGTGAGTGAAAGCTGGCACTTCCTTTAACATGTGCAATGCTGCATAGCAGGGCAAGTCAGTTATTAACCAGAGGGTGTTTAAAGTCTCTAGAAGTGATTGGTCAGATCCTATCTATGCTCTTTCAGAAACTGAAGCAGGGTATGCCTAAGGGTATGGTTTCACAACATTTTAGGCTGCATTAAGACCCTGCTGCTACCGTAGAGAATCATCCCTCCTTCCCTCTCTGCCTGGCTGTATGTTCCTGCTGGGTTACCCTCAAAGAGCTAAAACAAATGAAATGCTATCTCTCAACAGCATGCAGGACTTCATTTGGTTCAAACCAATGCAGAACACCACGTTCAGGGAAGAATCATCTCCAGTGTGCACATCTCATCTGTATTAAAGACAGGAACACCTATCTTCACCCTTTTATGAACTTTAGGTGAAACTTGTAGCAAACCACCAATGCATTTTCATCTGAGCTCAGAAAAACGGAGGGCTGAATAATTTAATAAAAAATAAATTAAAAAAAAATAAGATGCTTCAGATGTTACATTCAGGATGCAAAGGTAAGAGCATTGCTCCATGAGTTCTGAAGGAACCAGCCTGCCACAACTCCAACACATCAGAAAAGCAGGCAGGTTCCTGCCAGGCGAGAGCTGGCCTGGCAAAGGAGGTGACATGTGCCAGAGCCCGGGGCTTGCACAAGGGAAGAAGAGGGACTGTGCAGCTGTAGGTGGGGGGGAGGAAGGGTCGGGTTTCTTTCCTTTGATGACAGTGAGTTAGATCAGTTCAGCTGTAACATGTAATTTCATCCTCAGATACCAAAATGCTGAGCACATGTGAAAAAAAGTTGTATCTGGGGTAAGAAGTGAGCAGACATTTCAATAAAAGCCACTAGTTTAAAGCAGGATGTTTACTAGTAAGTGTTCTAAATGTCTTTTAAAAATAATAATAAAAAAAATCATCAACACACATCAGGGTCACAAAAGTTGGCACTTCAATAAAAATCCCACAGTAATTTCAGACCTGCTGATTGAATTGTAAAGCACGGCCTACAGAAACCTTGAGTTGAACAGGGACAGGGCTCCCTCCTTTTAAAAGCAGTCTCTGTTCGCAACGCAGAGAGGGGTAGTTTAAGGAAACACTCAGGTTGCTCCAACCACACTTCCAACCTTCAGAGAAAACTCAGCACTACCCCTACCAGCACAGAGCTGGGCTGAAGCCAAAATAAATTTGGCACAAAGTACAAATGCCCTGACTTGGAACTAGATAGGGCCATTGGTCTCGGGGCGGGGGAGTTTGAGACAGAGCCCAGCAACAAGATTGTTCTTTGAATTAGGGCTGACAGGGTGCTAAGGATTCCCACTGAAAGTGGGAACAAGAAAGGGACCAACTTTGCCTCCCTTTGGGCTCCCAAACCACCACCTGTAAGCGGGTCACATACTGCCCTGCCAGCATGCCAAGCAAAAATTGATCTGTTAGAGCAGAAGTGACTTAGAAATGGTCTAAGGAGACAAACCTGGAAGGGTTTCAGGACACAAAAACTTAAAATTACACTTTGACATGAAGCCAAGTCAAGACTCCAAAGTCTGTCACTTCTTTGTGAGCTCTCGCCTACTCTGTGCTATGAAGGACCTGGTAACGGTTAAGCCTGATCCATGTTTCTCACTTCAGTTACTTGAGCAATATATACTCTAATACTATAAAAAATAAATCAGACTCATTCTCCAAAAGCCAGGAAGAAACTTATTGAGCTGTAATACAGAGCCATGCAGATTCATTTTACACAGAGGATGAGAGATCAACCTAACTATGCCCGCAGAATCACTCTTGGCAACATAATCTGCACGTGAGCAAACAAACAACAGGTTCACAGGATCAAATTTGTGTAATTCATTGCTAAATAAGTGCTATCTGAAGTCTCAAGTTCACTTTACATTTTAGTTCACTCAGAGAAAAGAATTCCACATTTGCCACATACACTCTAGAAATAATAGTAGTATACAGGCACTTTGATTCAAACTGGCCACAAAATACTGCCCATGTAGCTCTTGGGCTTTGAAGGCATTTATCAGAAGTGGTTTGGCTAATTTTTAGTCAGGACACACACAGACACGGGGGGACGGGAGGGGACAGGGCACAACAAAAAAAAGAAATTGTGTTGGCTGTTCAATTTCAGGACAACACACCTACGACATTCAGTAC
The DNA here is from genome assembly GCF_047370975.1 of Nipponia nippon. NCBI lineage: Eukaryota > Metazoa > Chordata > Aves > Pelecaniformes > Threskiornithidae > Nipponia > Nipponia nippon. The sequence continues at coordinate 31,341,852 of NW_028262391.1, forward strand.
ACACCATCTCAGGTTAATATTCAACTGTGTTTTATATATATATACACACACATATATAACTGTTATAATCCCAGGAGAATCCTAGGTTAAGCATAATGCAACCAGCAGTCTGCAGGCCAAGTCTACAAGACAATCCCACCCATCTTTCCAAACAACTCCTCTTCCAAGCAGCCAAGCACTTCAACCTGGGGAAGAGATGATGGGACTAGACTCACGCTTCACCTTGTACAAGCACACAACCCGCTTGGGTTGGGAGGGAGTGCAGAGAGAGGAGAAGTCTGAAAACTGGGACTTCTATTACCTGTTGATACCAGATCATCTTGATCCAGACATTCCCTACCTTTTTGCAACCAAGTATCACTTGAGAAAACTGGAAGTGTCCTGCCTTCCTTCTCTGGGCTAGTTCTCAGTGGATGAAGACCTGTGACCTTAATCCTCCTTCCAATGTGTACATGCTGTAGTTGTCATAATTATTAAGAAATCCAGTTTGCAGTAAAACGCAAATTCTTTAAAACACGGGTGTCCCTGAAACCCTTCTCCCAAAACCAGAGTTATCATAGAAGTGTAGAATAACTAAGGAGGGAAGGGACCTCCAGAAGTCACCTAGTCCAAACCCTGCTCAAAAGAGGTCTAATTAGATCAGGCTGGTCAAGGCCATGTCCACCCGAGTCCTAAATATCTCCAAAGTTAGAGGTTCCACAAGCTCTCTGGGCAGGCCTGAAATTACCAGAGAAAAACAGACGCAAGGAAGGTTGTGCCCAAGTCAGACCAACAGATCTTAGGACTTGCCTCTGACGGTGGCCAAAAGAAGGCTCTTCAAGGTCGATCAAACATGATGAAAGGGTACCTGGAAAAGGAAAGTCTGTCTGCAACTGTTAACCATGGCTGTCATTTATGAATGGCCCACAGGCTGCACCAACATTTATCACTAACACAACAATGCTTATTGTTTCACTGGTGAAATTTTAATTGAACTAATTAACTAAAGCAATTAGCCTACAATTCCAAATTTCTTCTTTATCAATGCAGAAGGTCCCAAATGCTCCCTCATGCATTCCAAGATCTCCATGCTTCTCTTCAATAACAAAACAAGGCAGCTGTTCCATTGCAAAATTCAGTAGCAGATTTACAATTAAAACAATGGGCACCAGAAAGCTGGCTATTTTCTGAAGCCATCCAAGGACCCTGGCTGTCTTAAGTCTCCTTTTCATCTTCCTGCTGAGACTCCATCTGCAGTCTTAGCATAATTTCAGAAACATAGCTATAAAAATATACATTTCACAAATCTATAACAGAGCTACAGAATTACATATTTTGTGAACAGAATAGTCAAGGATTTTGCTCCAATGCTGCAACATTTTCAATTGGAGGTTATAAGGAAAAAACCAAGCATGTTGCACTCTCTGAATATGAACACACATTTCAGCTTTAAAACAACTCCACCACAAGTAAATCACACTCAAGATCAAAAAAAGCTTCCACCGCTGGGAACCAGCTATCATTCATTCTGGCACTTGAAGAACATTTACTTTCTACCAAACACAGACAACTTCTAGTTCCAAACCTAGCTGAAAGAATTCCTGCTACAGAAGTCACTATGTTGATCCAAATCTAGAAATTATAATTTTACCTAATAAATTGGATATTGTTAAAGAAAGATTACCGCTTATTTATTTTTAAAAAGAAGCTACTTAACCAACTTAGAGGATACCCTAAAAACAAACATTTCAAACAAAGGAAGCAACAATATTAACTGGAAATACCACTCTACCACATTCTTCTCATTTTTCAGTGGGAAGAGGGAAAGAAGAGAGGAGAGACAATATGACACGCTAATTTTCCTGTCATTTTCAGATTCTTTCATGTAAATTTGTCAAGTGGGATACACAGATTAAGTCTCAAACTATTTTGCTACTTATTTTTCAGACGTAAAGAAGAGCTTGCATGTCTGAAAGCTCATCATTTTACCCATTGCTCATTAGTTTAATATTAATTTCTATTATCTGCTAAAATCATCATGGCTACATAACAATATTAGTAATTCAGTTTAGGATAACACTCAATAGTTTGAAACTTTCCGATATAAAACACTTATAGTCATGACATTTTATTAACAGAAACACACAATCACTAATTCATATAAATAAATTAAAACTTTATTTCAAATGAACATTTAACACAGACTGTAAGCCAAACCAAATCTTAACAGTGACTTACCAGGAAGCCTGTTCATGTTGACTCCTTGAGCAGAAAGTCCTATTCCCATGTACCTTCAAAAAACCCAAACAAAATATCAGTCAAGCACAGAACAGCCAATCCACAAGATTTTCTGCAGCAGAAATATAGCGGGGGGGGGGGGAGAATCCACAAATCATTTAAGGTAAGAATTTAGTCTTCTCTTGAATCCAAGATAAAATGTCAGTCTGCTTTACTGATTGACAGCTTTCTGATACACAACTACAGCTACTTTTTAGCTCTTAATTGGTAAGAGGAGGACTGGAAAACAATCAGCAATTAAATTTCTCGGTTTGGGTGGGTGGTTTCCCCCCATATATCAGAAAAAAAAATATTTATATAGGTGATTAACATAAGAGTAAAAAAAAAAAAAAAACAATAAGGGCAGATATAATATATGAGAACAAATGTCCACCTAGCCTAATATATTGTCTCCAGAAGTGGCTGGTAGTGGATCCACAGGACAGAGCAAACAGTTGTACTTTCCAGGAACATTCTTTCATTGTCCAACATATATTTTACAGAATTTCCTAAGAAAAAGGTGGTCTTTCCGTATTTCACTCTCCAATAGATTTTCATCCATTAATCTGATCACCTTCTCAACCTTTGTAAGCTCTGTGAAAAGGCAATATCCTGCAGCTCCACCATTCAATTACTGTCCAAGCTAGTTTTGCTTAGTACTTGCATTTTTAGAATTGGGAGAGAGAGGAATAGCGTTTCTCTCTTAACTTTCTCAAGGATTTTAAAGTCCTCATTCATACCCTACTCCCCAATGGTCTCTTCTCAAGGTTGACTACTTGCAATCTACTTGGTTGTTCCTCTTACAGAAGCTCATCTATACCTCTTAATATTCTTGCTACACTTCCAGTTCTGTATCTTCTTTGAGAAGCAGGGGGAAACCAGAACCGCAAGCATCATTCACGACACAAACACACAGTGATTATTACAGACAACAGTATAATGATGTTCTCCATTTTGGTTTCTATTCCTCCCCCTCCTGGTCTCTATTATTCCATTTATTTTTTGACTGCAGATGAGAACTGAGCTGATTTTTCCATAGAACCGCGACACAAAGAACTTGTCCCTGCACTGTAAGAGGCAGCTCAGAGACCATTTTTTGTGTCAAGTTTGGATTGTTTATTCTCCCCCCATGCGAATCATTTTATATCTATCCAGCCTGAACCGCATCTTTCATTTTGTCATCCGTAGTCAGCCCTTGATTTTACAACTCTAGCTAGCTTCATATCATCAGCAAAAAATATCATCTTACTGTTAATTTCACTTCCAGGTCATTTATTAAGGTAGTGAACATCAGAGGTGCAGTGCACATCCCCACAGAAATCCACTGGTGAACATCCTCAGCTGCAGGGAGGAGAGGGGGCATGACACATGCACATGGGCCATTCATTTCTCTGCCCAGCTTCCTACCTGTTAGCTAATCGTCTAATTGATCATTCAGCCACACAAGCTCCTTCACTTTATCCCACGTTTCTTTTACCTTCCTCAAGAATTTCTGAGACTGGACCTTGCCAAACGGCTTTTGCAAATCCAGGCAGACTGATCTTTATCTACTTCTCCGTTCAACAGGACTGTACGGCCTAGGCAGCCTTCGCAAAGGCTCTTCTTCCTCACTGCAATATTTATGCATATACCCATTTTGTTTGTTCTATTTCTGCTAATTTGCATGGTCTGTAATTCTCTTAATGTGCCCTGGAACCACAGAAACAGCCGCCCTGCTCAGTTTGTTTTTAACAAGCTTCCATATTTTTATGTTACCACACTTTGAAATTAACAGTTACTGTTGGGCTCTTGTTCATGTAAAGGTATAAATCCAAACAGACTACAGCCAGTGTCCTGCTATTCTTTCACAGTATCAGTTTTCTTCCTGTGGCTTCCTTGACCACCTGCTCCATAAAACATTAACCATATCTAAAAATATTATTTCAGAACTTGACCCCAAAGTTACATTTCTTCAAGCTACGTGGGTTGAGTCTCCTGCAGCAACTGTTCCCTGCCCTTAACTTCTCCATCTCAGTCCTTGTCACCACCCCAATCAAATAGCATGGAAATGATAATAGCTGATTTTTATTTCTTGTTTACACAGAAATTTTAATCCTTATAGATCTCTAAGTTTATCAGATTTTAGCCTATAATCTCTTTGATAAATAGCACCACATCTTCACAAACATGGACAACTTTTTCTTTCTTCTACACTTCACATCTTGGTATCATGACACCTTCCAGATTTTAAACACTTGAAACCCAGTTCTACAGTGCTTTAAATTAAGTCAGTCCCTTCTTTAAAAAGCATGCTTTATTTCAGAAGTGCCCCAGCTTCCAGAAGATCCAGACCCCTCCTCCTCAGACCAATCCCTCAGCAACATACCAGAACTGTTCCTCCTCACCTCTCTTTCTGGTACTGGGCAAAGCACAGTACTGTGCAAAGGTGAGGAACAGCATTTTGGAAACTACTACAGCAGAGGTCCTGTTTTTCAACTTCCTATGTAATAGTTAAAAGTTTTACATACAGAACCTTTTCTGCTCTTCCCTATGCCTTCAGCACCACAGGGACCACAGCTATCACTTCACACTCAGCAACTGGTACAATGTTCAGATGCCTTGGGAAAGCTGGGTACTTGGTGTCTACCAGCCAAGTCATGATGCCATCCTCCCTGGAGTCACAAACCCAGTTATCCATATACCTGATCACTGAATTACTAACCATTATACGGTCCACCTTTTCCTTTTAGCTGGCCCCTGTCCTTTTAGGGTTATCTTCAGAGGAAAACGATACATGATCATAATATGGAGAATCTATTGCTGGACTTGTAACTTCACCCACCTCAGTGTTTTCCTGCTGCAAGACTAGGCCTCTTCAAGTTCAAAGTTTCTTGGGGTGAACACTGACAAAATACGGCTATGCCAATGTAACAGCCAGCTACAACGAAGAAAGGCCAGCCCAGGTCTGTCAGCTCTCACCATGTATACATTATGTAAGTACACAAGCACCAAGGAAGTGCTAGTGTTTGATAAAGGAAATAATAAGAAGATCACTGAACTTAGAAAAGGCTTTGGCAGCAGCCAGTTCAGGAGCAGAAGATTTGAATCTTCTGATGGCATGCAGGGCAAACAAGTTTATCTTGCAAACTCTCCAGTCACAGAGGACAGATTCCAGGACCTTTGGCTGGATTTCATATTTCTCATTTAGAAGGATAAAGAGAGATTTGTGAGGGTTTCCAAAATACCTAGAATGTATGTTATTACATAGCAAATCTGATATTCTCCACAGAAATGCTGAAAGCCTGCAGTCTGTCTACAAAAAGAGACCAAGGCGCTCTGCTTGCTGAGACAGGACAGCAGACACTCCAGTGCAACAGAGCTTGGACACAGTGCAGGCAGAAACGCAAACAAATGCCCTGGGTGTATTTTGCACTGCTCCAAGTCCCAGGACACTGGTGAAATGACTACTTGCTGCAGATAGTAGCCCTAAGCTTTTATATCTGACTGGCCCCACCCTGGAGATAATCCTCCTCATCTTGCTTGGTCATGACGGAAGGAGCTCAAGGGCACCACCTCCCCTACCACAGGCTAACCAGCTCCTCCAGCACAAACAGGGATCACTTCACCTGTGCTCAGGGAACTGTCAGCCAAAGGTCAGCTAGCATCTGCCTGGGCATGCAACAAAAGACATCCCAAAGGTTTCTGCTGCCGCATGCCAGAGTAGCCAGGCAAGATATAACAAAAGAGTGGAGTGGGGAGGATTCATATAAAATTAAGCCCTGCATCATCTGTGGTATGTCCTGAAGTAGAAAGGTCAATGGTAAAGACCAGCATTGCTTCAAAAGATACATGAACTGGACAGAGACAAAGCAAGACTTTTGGGCATTCATCCCAAAACCTAAACTTGCAAAGAACTGTAAGGACGACAGAACCTATTCTCTAGACTATCTACTCCTCAGTAACTCAGTATAAACAGGAAAAAAACTGTTTCATCTGAGGAGGGATACCATAACTGCTAGTGCCTTTGTCGCACAGAGTCCAGAGGGGAAGATTTTGTTCCATCTTTGGCCTAGGAACTCCTCTGAAATGCACCTGAGCAGAGAGGGAAAGGACAGCATCGTGGCAATTATCAGCTAAGACAACAGCAGCTAGTTGCTATTCTGCTATTCAGTGAAAGTGTTCAGCTTTTTATGAACAGAGATCAGTTGCTGGTCTCCCCAATTACAACAGAAGATATGGCCTGCAAAACACCTCTACTCAAGGACCCTCAAGCATCAACAACCGCCATGAAAAGGACAAGAAAGGACTTTGGAGCACCATAAGCAAATTACAACTGCTGGAACGCAGAGAGGTTTTAACAAAGTCCTTCACCAAAAGATTTTAAAGAGATTATCTTGGTATAAGAAGAAAGTTACCTCACAGAATAGTAACCAGTTTAAATGATAAAAGACCAAGGGTAAGAGAAATGCTTGCAGGAACACAGACATGAGGTAAAGACATCATATTACAGGCTTCAGGACAAATACCTGTGACTTGAAGAAGAGATTTGGGAAAGCCAAAAAAAAAATGGGGGGGGGAGGGGGGAAGAGTTGGGGGGGGAAGACCACCATGACTAAACGATACAATAAAGAAGAACTACTCCCACCAACCACATCCTGTGAGTGCAGACAGCAGGTCAAGGGAAGGGATTTGCTCCTCTCTATTCAGCACCCGTGAGTATCATATTCAGTTTTGGGATCTCCAGTACAAGGAAGAGTAACAAACTGGAGTGAGTGCAGCAAAAGACACAGGGCTGAAACCACATGATATATGAAGAGACATTGAGGGAAATGTGTTCATTCAGTCTTAAGAACAAAATACAAAGCGGCGATCTCATTGCTGTCTGTAGCTACCTAATGGGAGAGCACAGGGAAGGTGGAGCCAGACTTCATACACACACACCCCACTTACCCCCCAAAATCATGAGAAACAATAGACAAATTGTAACAAAGAAGATTCCAGTTAGACATTACTAAAAATATTTTAACCATGAGGGTGATCAAACACTGGAAGAAGGGCCCAGAAATACTACTGCACCTCCACTCTCAGAAATAGTCAAAAACTTGACTGCACATTGACCCGAGGAACCTGATATAACTTTGAAGCTGGCCCCGCTTTGAGTGGGGAGCTGAACTGGATGACCTACAGAGACGCTTTCCAACCTAAATTATTCAACGATATCTTGACTTCAGGACAGTTTTGCTGACAGGCAGCAAACTCTTGGCTAGCAGTGCATAAAGCAGTGGATATCGACCAAGTTGAGAAAAGACAGAATTTCCTGAAGCACACACACATATACCACAAGCTAAGTCCTGATCTGGTCATACCAGCTGAAACCAGCTTTCTTCCTAGTCATCAAGGAGCACAGATCATCCAGGAAAGACCAGTTCCTGATCTACAGAACAACCCTGAACTCACAAACAAAACACGCCATGATGACTGCTGCCTGGCACATCACCATGAGCCCTTTAGCTCTTCAGCTGAAGGGCTCCTGAACCTAGTGTCCACTTGAAGAAAAGCAACAAGGAAGGTTCTGCTCTGATGTAGAGTTCTCAAGGATAGAAGAGGCTTCAAGAGAAAGCACTATGTGATCTCATTCCTTTGGATCCCTTAAAAAAAAAAAAAAAAAAAAAAGACACATACACATCTCTTCTCCTCTGTAATCACGACTTTTTAAACAACACACTCCACAATTTCAGCTATTTCATTCTTTAGAACTCTTGAATGAAGACCAGATAACCCCTAATGATTTGTTCCTGTGTTTTATGGATAAATAACACTGTTGTATTAACCCTTCAACAGGAGCCAGATAATCATTTAAAACCAGTGACTGGCATGTGTTTTATTGACAAATGATGTTGTTGTATTAACTTTTTGACTGGAGCCAGATAATCCTTTAAAAGCAAAGACTGCCATTTGGGAGCCTCTAAACATTCCTACCTTTTCAGAGCCCTTAATAAAAAGTTCTTCTGAATCACCTCTTGGTTTTACAGACTCCAGCTTGCTTCCCATCCCTGATGTTTTGGGAGGGAAAAATACTTCTTTAACATTTCAGACCTTGAGGCAGATGTCCCTCAAGTCATTTTGGTCAACCTTACTGTTTTTTTTAAACTTAAAAGTTTGTTCTTTCCATTTTTCTCATCTAATAAAATTTCAACTTTTGGATGGTGTATCCCTATCCTCTCTCACCCTCGTGACTAATTGTGTCAACTGTCAGGTCATTTTGAGTCTCTCCAATAGTTCACACACTTTTACTCCGATCCTCCAATATGTCGTCTCCTTAAACAGTCTCCATACCATCTAAAGGCATTTTACCTTTCTGATTGCATCTTTTTATTAACTCTTCTCAAACAAGCTTCTTCAATTCATACATGTTTGTTTTCTAGCTTTTTTTGTTGCTGGGTGGTGGGGTTTTTTTGATGAACACTGAAGTGGTAGGGTTTGGGGGCCTTTTTATAGTGCCTCTCAAAGGACGCTAAACATAAGTACTTATGGTCAGTGCTGCACAGCAACTTATAAACACACATTTTCTGTAAACATTTTCTGCAAACATTTTCTGCACTGCTCAGAGCATGAGTCAGAAGTTACAACCTTTCTCATGAGTTCCCTGACTAGCCTCTCTGAAGCAGTCATTTATGGCATCTAAAAGTTTACTCTCACACGGTCATATGACATACAAACATCTGTAAAGAAGAACTAAATTTTAAGTATATGTTTACAGCCTTCCAGGCACAATATGGAAGATTTCTCCCTATATCCGCAGGGAGCGCTCTAGCTCTTCCTCGCCAGCTTCTTAGAGCACATTGGCAGATAAGACAGCATGCTTGTTAGTGTTTCAATTTTCTTATTCCTACTGAGTCTGGAACCCTCTGCTGCTACAGAGTTTTCCTTGCTACATGGTAGTTTTTGCTGTTTTGATTTTTTTTCAACTACGTGTGCGAGCAGTTGGGATCACAGTCCACAGCTCAAACTACATTCCAGGTTTATATTGCTTCAGAGAGCAGTGAGAAGCACCACCTCTGCCAATTGTTGAAGCCTGAGGGGAGCTGTGATTCAAGGTCCCAAACTGTTTGAACACACAATAAAGGCAACATCTAAGCCTGGTGCAATAATACCAGAGTGCTTGGTCCTGACACTGGCAGGCCCCGAAAAACTTAGCAAAAATCTGTCCAGTAGCAGACCACTCAATTACTCTGACAGAACGATCCCCACCACCTTCACCTGCTCACATTAGCAAGCACAAGACCTCCTGGATTTGCTGGCAGCTGCCAAATTTTGTTCAATGAGCAGGACACGCCTCTCAGCATAGGGAATGTTTCTTATGTCCTGATCTATTTGGCTGAGCTGAAGGTGAAACACGGTAAAACTGTGGCCACTTTGTCTCCTCTAGTGCAGCTTTGTCATGTGGTGGTGTCAGCTTCCTCAACTTCAGTCCCACACAGCACAGCTCCGCTGGCATAGGGCCACTGGCCAACTCCATCCCTGTTCCTCTGCCTCTACTTCTGCTGCTGTTGACATTAGCACACCTGGAATTTAACAGAGAGAGCGGACACCACTCCTGCACACAACCTTGGCACACAGCTTCATCAGAATCAGGGCTGCAGCATTTGATGGCTTCCCTTCTGTCCCTGTCCCTCCTTGGGTCATTGCACTGCATTGCCACCATAATGGTGCCAATACTGAGCAAACTGTTGGAAATTACAAGAAATAAAATAATTGTTGAACTCTGATAAAATAGGTCATCTCCCACTTCAGCTTATCCTGCTTTATTATTTTCTATGCAGATTCATCTTCCCTCTTTTGTGTACTGCAGCAAATCCCATGCACATAACCAAGAGCAAAAATGCATACAACAGTATCTTTCCATTTTCAGACAACTCAGCTTTAAATTAGGGCTAGAAACTTGTATTTTTATAAAAAACAAGTACTACAAATCCAGAAATTCTAAATTTAAGATTACACTTTAATCTAGACACACAACACCATGGAAATATGTTGGGGGGGGGGGGTAGAAGAACATGACCACAAGCCTTTCTGGTTCACAAAATTTTGCTCTTCAACTTATGCTCCCATTTAAAGCTTGAGACAAACTTTAAAAATAATGACTGTAATGACTGTAGAACTGTACAGAGAATTTGCAGACAACCTAAAATAAAATAAGACTCTCTCACCATGCTGGGTTTCAACTCCACAGCCTACAGCTTATATCCAGAACTTCACATTGTCATATATATGATTGCTGGTTATTGTTTTAAAAGATACCTTGCTTTTTCCATCTATTACCAATTAACATCCCAGAAGTGATGGATGAAATGAGCTTTGAGACCTACAAAGCCTCCAATTTTAAAAAAATCGCTCTGTTCTCTGAGAAAAAACAAACAACTCTTCTTCAACTACTCCACCACCAAAAGCATCAGCTGCTTTCTGAACTTCTTGGTGCAGAACAGCTTCTCGCTTCCTCAATTCCAAATGCTCCGAACCAGTTTTGCATATGCAACAAATTCAAAACTAGTTAAACAGTACTTGTGGGCATCCTCAAGCACAACCTACTGCTTGTTTTTTTAAATTAATAAATTATAACATTCAATATCATCCAAAATAAATCTCTACAGAGTCTGTCTGCATGCATCATCACTGGTTTTAGAGGTTTCAGGTGTGGACAAACTCCATACGGGGTATCCATTAACTAGAGCCCCTTCATGAGGGATTCAAAGAGAAGAAGACGCACAGCAAGTGAAGCACTGATACAGCAGTACAGAAGAAATGTAAGAAACATTAGCACCCACTTTCAAGCAGAAAAAAAAAATAATCTTTTTTTAGTGTTTTGGTAATGATACATTTAAATCCATTATCCATCATACATAAGATATATACCTTAACTAAAGCCAGGAGGACACTTTTGCCTAAAACCATCTTCTCAGCAGTGAACACTGAAAACTTGGAACTGCCCCCCACACCCGATCAGAAGCTTCAAAAATGCTGCATCAGTAGATCAATTCCAAATAGAGCACAGAGACAAAAATAAACGCAGACACATGCTAGTGATTCAATCAGAAGTCTTGTTTCCACTTACCAGCAGCCTCAGCAGTTACCATAGCACTAAATTTTTCCAGACTTCTGCTGCACCTCAGCCCTGCCCAGTCAATATTCATTGCTTTTTAAAATTTGAATAGACTGAATCAGCCACGCTAACCACCAGTGACAACATCACAACTCTGCCTCTTTTATCCATGCACCAGCTCTCCTTGGCCACAGCAGATGAATGAAGGACCTTGGTAGCAAGCCCTCATGCCAAAAGATGCTGGCTCCACACACACCTCTGCACAGCACATGACCCGCAGGATTGCCACTATTTTTCCCTCTAGATCTTACAGCACCATGACCGTGGTAAGATTAAGTTCAAAGAGACAAAGCTTTTTGGCTCCCTCCCCCAGTTCTCAAGTACTTCAGCAGTAAACATCAGCACGTATGCTACTCCAGCACAGTGACATTTAAATAGGACAGCATTCACTTTTGGCTCCTAAGAGAACTTGTGTGAATGATTGTGCAGTGCAGATATTTTCAATGCTGCAATTTAAATTTGTATATTTTAAAAAAATACTTTTTTTGTTTTTTTTGCTTCTGCCGATAAGAGACTTTCCCTGGAAAAGAGATGGAAAGAGCCAAAATGATGACTGTACTTCTAAATTAAAATTTAACTCGTAAAGATACAAAAGATCTCAGATGCACTGACTCAGCCAGGAAGCATTACGTATTGGCACTGGACAGAAATTATCCAAAAAGCTACAAGAAAAGTTATTTCACAGGAATGACAATATTTGACTAACCTAAATTAAAACAAAGGGCTCTCTTAAAGAGGCTGTTCTAAGTGTTACAACAGTCATACAAGTAGAGGAGTACAGTGATGGCTGGGTTTGGTTTGTCCCCAGAAGGGGAATCCACCCATGTGACAAGCAATTCTTCGAGTCAAAAGACATTTCTTCAGAATAAACACGATACCCAGAAAGCCTGCCAAAAAGTCAATGTAACAAAAGTTTTTTGGCTAGTCTAAAGCTACTCTGTGTGAACAACCCACAAAAATCCTCATGAACCCAGCAGAAAAACAGACCTGCCCTTTGACAGCAAGTAGCTAATGCTGAAATTCCAGTACTTGCATCTATTTAGCTTTTCAAGTGTAGGAATGAAGAACTCAGTTGGGTAGAAGAGGAGAACACAGCAACAGAACTCATGTATACCTGTGCTTTATATTCTTCAGTTTTAAGGACTCCAGGAGCAAAGAACATCTCCTTTTGAATGCCTGGAAAGCACCCAGCACTTCAGAGGCATTGCTATACACAAAATAAATAAAGGTGGGGCAGAAGGAGGGAGAAAGCAATTAGTCCACAGTCATAATTGGACCAGGGCAGTATGCTTTAAACAAAGAAGGAGGTATTTCTTTACCCAAAACTTTCTCCAAAAAACTTAAAAAGAGTACTCATCTCAAATACTAGTTCTGACAATTAGCAGAGCAGATTTATTAAGGCTCTGCCATGAAAAGAAAGATATTATAGTTCCCCTTTATTTCTTAACATGTTGAAAGTTACCAAATCAGGATGGTGACTATTCCAAGTGCCTGTGAAGTTTACCTAGAAGGCAGACAAAGTTCACACCATTTGAAAGCTGGGGGAACGAAGGTGGAAAAAGACACCGGTTTAGCATTGGTTGGTTATCCAATGGTCACAAGCCTAGAACTCTTCTTTACTGTGCCACTAACACCCTGACACAGCAGTCTCTCCTTAGAGCACGCTTTACTGTGTATGCCGAGACACACTGAGGCCCAAACTTAAAGAGTTAAAAATAGAGACATTAATTAATTTGTTTTGTAGGCCATGACTTCCAGTAAAGCAGTCGTTCCCTGCTCAGTTGGTGAACTAACAATATCACTAACATGCGGTGGAAATTCCTGGGATTGGCATTTTATTACGTGGCTCAGCCAAGACCAAGGAACCCAGCTTAGCCACGAGCTAAACAAGGGATGTTCCTCTCTTCCAGACTTGAGTTTGTGATTCAAAGGCTTACAGTATCCTGCAATTTTTTCTAATAACTGCACCTATCTGGTAGGAATCCTGTCCTCCCAGCTATCACACGCCCCACTCTTTCAACACACGCAGTTAAGTCTAAAATTATCAAGCTAAATTACTAATTAGAGATTAATAATACACCCTGTCACACTGGTGGCATTTCAGAGACTTTCACAGTCTCTTGTGCAAAGCTCTGAACTATCATTCTTGTCTTAGGTGGGCCCTGACTTCATGCCAGGTTTAAAGAGTGGCGAGAGATGATAACCCATATCAATTCACCACCTGAAACCACATTGTCGCAGTTACAGTGGGGGAAGGGGCGTGTTATTTTAAAGCAGTGAAAAAACAAGTTACATCTGTTTAAAAAAATTACCTATGGTACATAAAATACTGGATTCCAACTGCCTCTGACTCCTCAGTCTAACAATAAATATTTTGGAACTACTTCATAATGGAATATAGTGAATCTCTAAAGCGGAAGCGGTTCTGGTTTTGTTCATGGATATTGTGCTGTTCTGTAACAGTGCTTCAGAAATAGCACTGACGGGCTTCAGGAAGAATCCCAGTTCCCCAAGCAGAGGTCAGTAAAGACAAATAATGCAAGGCTGAAAAGAAGATAAAGGCAAGAAAATGAAATTCTTAAGAGCTCATTAAAAACAACTGCAAGTATCCTGAGGCACAGAGGAGTCCACTGCACATCAGCCCTTACAAAGGCAGAGAAGCTCTAAAAGCCAAAGAGCATGGAAGAGAAGGCAAGCGGCCAGAAGAAAATTAAGAGGCAGCAATCTGGTAACGTAACACATCTTCTCAGTCTGTTTATGAGTAAATACTGACAAAACTACACAGGAAGAATAAAAAACTATTTTCGCTAGACCAAGGTATCAGATTCCCAGCTCCCTTCCAATTTTAGGATCATGTTCAACTGGTATCTGTCAGCTGTAGGAAGAGTCAAATCTGTCCCTTTTCTGTGTTACCTTTAGAAAGAGAAAAGACTGATGATGTAGATTAGCAATATATGTAGGAATACTGAAAAACAGAAAATACAGATCAGAGGTGAAGACTTGACTTGAGCACCATTTAAGAAAGAAAAGGTGTAATACAAGCCTCACCAGGCTAAAATCACGACTAGGATCTGGCCAGAATAACCAGTTCTCCATCTGCCCCCCCCAAGCACCATCACATCCAACAGGACCCCAAACCCTGCAATATACTCGGGTCGAAACCAAGTGTATCTGAAGCTAAGGTGGAGACCAACTTAGTTTCCCAACTTCAGATTTTTCACTCTTGACAGCTGACTTGTCCTCTAAGTCAGCCGGTATTCCACAAAGTTCACATGAACCATGTCAGTGGCAAATGGCGCATTCAGTCTGGGAACAGTACAAAGCATTACTGATATTAATTCTCTGATTATTTATTCTGGTTACACGCAACTGAGTAAGTAGAATTTTTGTTCACTTTGTCCTGATAATTAACAAACCTCACTTCCAAACACACTGTTCAGAGTTGCTGAAAATTTTTATCCAATATATTAGGAAAGTTAAACAGGTTTCCACGACTGAATGGACTTAAGATTGTTTGACTGCCCGTCTAACCAACAGGCCATTTTCCCCGACATGAATAAAGCCTAGAAAACAGTAAAGAAAGACACTAGAGGTACTGCAAATATCTAACAGAAAGGCATCCAAAAGAGGACAAGTCATATAAAGACTACAAGTTTCACACTGAAGACTAATCTTGCATTTCAGTCCATCATTAACAGTCAGCTTCAGACAGCAGCTCGAGTTTTCCTGTTTTCTCCACTAAAACGCAGGGGGAACAATGTAAACGCAATACCCAAATCAGAAGAAAACACTCTGCTGCCAGGTAGCCAGTTCTCTTAACAGGTATTCTCCCATCCTTATAGGGTAATTTGCTCTGGTTTAGGCTTCAATCAGGAAATTGATAGTAACCATTCTTATGCGAGGAGGATTTACCTGCTAACAAAAGTTTTCATGAAATTACAAGGAAAAAAATAACTGCAATATTTACATAAGAACTATTTTTTTAATGTGGAAAACACATTACAGAAAAAGTAACACACAAAGTTTTGACAGACGTAGTTATGAAATAAGAATACTCTCTCTTTAAAACAATAACAAATAGCCAGAGAGCTAGGGAGAGCACTGGGAAAGCAACACACACTGAATTCGCAGATCTTTACATGCTGACATCTCCACAACAAGGAACAAAGGCTCGTAGATGTGGAGAGCATGAGTACAAACAACTTGCAAACAAGAAGGAAGATTGTATCTCTAGGATTGAAACTGTAATGTGGAAACAGAGATCCAGTCTTACCACAGGTACAATGTAAACCCCCTTCCTAGAAAAGCAGTTAAGAAAATGAATCTGGCAGTGCAGTCAATAACGCACTTACAACAGTTCAGCTTTACAGGGCCAGTGACAGAGCTGAAGAAAGAGTCAAGCTTCACAGCAGATGATAAATTGTTTAGCAGTTCATCATCCCAGCTTTGTAAGTGAAGGAAAGAAGTTTCCCCTCTATAAAAGCCATGCAATTTGTACAATTTAATTATTAAACAGAGAATTGCTTAGATGTATAAGTCTAGAACATTTAAATAATTAGTTCCCATTATTCTATGATTTGATTTATTAACTGTAAACATATTCTGAAGAACTGAAGCATAATAATGTTTTACACATATTCTAAAGATGTTCCGTTGATTTTGCTAAAGTTTACTTTTGCCTTATTCCTACCTTTTCTATAACAGATATTCAGAAATAGCAGGGGGAAGAGGGAGAAGAAAGAAAGAAAAAAAAACAAAACACACACAGACAACTTTTCCTGAAATTCTTCTTCTTTACTGTGCAAAATCTCACAACTCTAACTGGAAAGGAAAAAAAAAAAAGAAAAATTAACAGAAAAATTAACAGAAAGAAAGAAGTTATCACAGCCTGAAATCTAGGAGATCTCAGACTTCAGACATACCTAAACGCACACATCAAAAGTGAAAGAGAGATAAACATCACCATCACTACTTCCATTTTGCTTCCTAATTTCTCAAATTATTTTAATGAGAAATGTATATTCTACCATTACAGTGGATGGGCCCATGATACTGCTATAAAGCACTGAGTTTCAATTTCCATTTCATTGATTTAAAAAAAAAAAAAAAAAAGGGCAATTTAAAAAAGTTATCAACTGCAAATCAGATATTCCAATCACAACTTGCTTTACATTGGAAAAGCTGCTCTCAATATTACTCCCTTTTGCAAGAGTTTAGCGGAACAACGATAAAAAACAACAGCTCATAGGAGATGTCATCAATTGACGTGAAACCTCCACAGAAAATGAGAGTGTCTCTACACTTCAGAGCACCAAAGCTCAGCCAGTCAGTAGCTGAGCAAGCAAGACTTGCTTGGGCAAGACTGCTTGCAAATGGGAACAAGGTGAGAACTGTTTATTGAATCTACTTGGGGGGATTTATTTATGTGTTGGTTTGTTTAAATGAATGTCTGCGGAACAGCATAAATTCAAGTAAGCAGACATACCTGCAAACAGAAGAACAACCTCCTCTCTGTGCTGGTTTTGGATTCTTGGAAACCAGGACAGAAAAAATAAAAAGGGGGAGGAAATCAATTATTTACAGGCTTATCAGATACAAATAAGGGATCACACAGCATGTGCAGACACTAGAAATCCTCAGTTGCCCCAGAATATTCCTTAGCCTTCCCTACAGCCACATCCAGACACGCATGAAATTATAAGATGTCCTCAGTTTAACCAGCCGATGGATGCACAAAGACAACCGAGCCATTAAAGCCACCGACGTCAGAACACTTCATGGACAGGCCTTCTATCAGCATCTGGAAACCATTACATTACAGCACACGAGTGAAAGGCTTTTCAAAGAGCAATCACACTCACCATATGCTGAAGAGAAATGGAAAGTTGGCAAGGAGAAGCATAAGCAAGGAAGAGAGGGGCAGATTACTTGTTACTAATGTAAAGACTGCTAAACAACCAATACATCTGACCTTTATTTTTCTTTTTCAGTCAGAGAGAAACTAAGCTATTTTTAAGTCTGGGATATGGTGCACTTGTGTAAGAAAGCTAAAGGAAGATTTGAAATAAACTATGGTATGGACTAAGCTAAATTAGCTCTTTGGCCACTCTCCTCAAAGTACTCTTTCCTCCCCCTCTCAGAAAAATGCCTGCAACATAAGCTAGCACTGACCGACAGCTCTGGACAACACGCTGCACATCACAAAGCAACTGTGAAACAGTTCAAGCTGGTGCTGGAAGAAGGGTACCAACACATTCTGTTGCCCATGTCTTCCCACCCTCCCTCTTCGGCCTTTCTGGGTCTCCTCTTCCCCACTTCATGCACAGAAAGCACTGTATCAAGGACTGATCCAGCAAAAAGACAGTTAACATGATCCAACTCATTACACAGTCACTACTGCTGGCACAAAGGAAAGGGTTTAAAAAAAAAAAAAAATCATGGCAAGAAGAAAAGCTAGACTGGCTTTTTCAGCAGCCTTCCTGAGATGGCTCAAAGTCCTCGTGAAACCGCCTGGCTCCCCTGGCACAGAGGGCTGTGCCACTTGGCACCTCCTCTGCCTGCAGACCACACTTTGCTCTGTTTGCACAGAACATGCAGAGCCACCGTGGGCAGGCAGCGGGCTCTGCCTCCGCCAGAGAGGTCTGACTTGCTGCAGAACACCAGCATGCCAAAGTATCTGCGAGTAAGCCACCATCCAAAACCAAACAATTACCAGAAAAGACAGCTGTCAACAGCAAACTGCCATTGCAAAGGCAATCCGCAGGCTGCTGGACTGTCTTTCCCAGGAGCAGCTCAGAAATGGAGAAGAGGCTGCAGGACAGGTGACTTTTGCTGGAATCAGGAATCCGTGCACAATCAGGGTCAGCCTCCAGGATGTCCTCCCCAGTCACACTCCATTACAACCCACCGCATGACTGGGGGAGGTAAAACAAGTCAAGAAACCGAAATGGCGGTCAGGAACAAGCACTGCCACCCATGAGACAATTCACCTTGCCCCAGCATAAAGAGGACAACAAAGATGAATTGTCCTCCTGAGTCACAACAGCCTGTAAGTTGTGGGTTGACTGCCCTACCCTGATGAGTCTTACACTATTCCTGTTTACCAAGCAGAGATCATCTAATGGGGAAACAGAAGCTGTGAGATGTGCTGACAAATCAACAGTGAACAGAAACGTGTATTTGAGAGAGAGAGAGGGGATAAGAGCCCAGTGCTTCAAATACAGTTAAGGTTGAACTGTTATAAACACCACCACGATAAAAGCACGAGTTATTTGTGGCAGCTCAGGAACATAAGAGTCACGTACATTTCTGCCAGTCTGCCCATCTGAGGAATGCTGGAAGCAAGCCATCCACAGAACCACGGAGAGGTTTGGACTGCAAGGGACCTTGGGACCTTCCTTCTTCATCCTTCTGCCCAAAGGATAAGTAACTCCGAAAGTGGTATCAGGCAGTCTGGGGCCTTGCCCAGGCAAGTTTGAAGATGGAAATGCCACAGTCTCTCCAGTCATCCTGTTCTGGTGCTTAACTATTTTCACGAGGAAGATTCTTCCTTATGTGCAGCTGGCATTTCCCTTGCCACAACTTCTGACCCATTGCCTCTTGTCCTTTTGTTCCAATTGATAACACTCAGGAGACACACAAACAACGCCTCAGGAAATTAAGTACCCAACAAATTTTAAGACAAAACTGTTCAACAACACTTTGAATGGAACTAAATGAGGGTTGCTGCAATCCTACCCTTCCCTCTCCCATCTCAGCCCATCCCTTTATTGACTCGCCTTCAACCCACGTCAGGGAGCAGAACCCCGAAAAGTAGTCCTCAATTTAAAAAAAAAAAAAAAGCAGCAATTTCTGACAGTGACATCAATAGATTAAATCATAATTATTTTGATGTGACCAATTTTCAACCAGTTATCTCCTTGAACCAGCTCACCACAGGACCTGGTAGCAGACTGTCAGCATGAGGGAAGGCACAGAAACATATAGCAAATGGAAGGGCAGAATCCCACAGTCCTGACTTGTATCATCTTAAAAATGGTGTGGAACCACTCCCTGTGTGTTCAGCGCAGACAAGGAGGCAAGAAAAGGGCTGGAACTAGAGACTGCAAACTAAATTCTCCTCTACTCTCTGAGGATAAGAACCATCTCCCCAAACAAAGAGTAGCACAAACAACAGATCAATCTACTGACAGATTTGATCTGTTGTGTGTTACCTAGCCTCCTTGTCAAGACAATTTTTCAATGGTAGCCTCTCCCAGAAAAAACAAAACAAACAAACAAAACAACACCAAAAAAACCCAAAACAAAACAGTAAATAAACATAACCTGCTATCAACAAAGACTAAAAACACCAGGATGAGAAATGATCACCATTCAGCTAAAACTAAGTCTCAATCACCTTTCTTTAACTCAAAGGATTTTGGCGATACCTCAGTGCATGAGCAGTGGAAGACCCAAAGCTAAGAAAAGCTGATAAATCTTAAAAGTTTCTTAAGCGTACCAAATGGGCTTTTTGCATGCTGTACTTCCTTTGAAATATCCACCAGTAAACTAAACTAGATTTTGCCAATGCCGAGGCAGAAAAGTCTAGCGATAGTAAAGCAAGAATTTTCATAAATCATTTCATTTGCTTCTTTAAGAAAAGCACCTTTATGGAGCAGTGCATTAAAGGGCAGGGGAGAAAGAACGCAAAAGAGGAAGCTTTTCTGCCAGCTACGGGTGCAGTGCCGTGGCAGTCTAAAGCAACTTGTGTCTGTGCTGCTGCAGTCCCTCCCTCTTCCCTTGTGCTGGCACTGAGGTTTGCAAAACTGAGCAGAGAAGTAATCTGCCTGAAAAATGGGGGGAGGCGAGCGTGTTTGTTTTTACTGCTAGGATACAGTGTGGTGGGAGGAAACAAAGGAGAGAAGCACAGCATACTGGATTTAAATCACCTTAGTCCCATGAAAGTAACAGAGGGGAGAATTTAAAAACATGGTACCAACAGCTCACTTGTCTCTATAGCTCAGGTTTCTCTACCACAGTGACGCCACCAATCCAGAACTGGCACTGTCTGATGCCAATTCAAGAACCCTCTTATCACAGCATATCATATATGGGCACCATTGCTTGTCAGCTGCCAAAACTCATCATGTGAGCTTCAAGATTCTTACATCTCCAGTAAGAGCCACTGGGAGCTTCTATCCCACTTGTTACCTGCAACCTTAGTTTCTGTTGTTTATTAGCAACAGTCAGCATCTAACCAGAGTGTAGAGGGCTAGACTAACAATTTATTAGCACAGAAAGATGATAGCTTTGAGTTACTGAGCAAAAAAATCAATCAGAACTCTTCAAAGCACACAGTATTTTTTGAGTAAGTCTTGTTTTGAAACCTGATCACTCACATTTTAAACCTAAACGTGAAAAGGTATCACAAACTCCAGCAAGAGAGACACAGTGAATAACATCACGCGATCCTTACCTCACTACTCTGTACAGCATAAATCAGGTAACAAGCTGCAGAGCAGAGACTTTAAACCTGAAGTACCCATTCTAGAAATGAGCTCAGAAAGATTCCTCTTCCTCTCCCCTTGCTAAAAGGCTTCCAGTTGAGTTCCTAGGGACATGCTTTACCACTTACGCCACTTGAAAAATTCCTTTCATTCCCTCCAATCCCTTCTTCAGATTTCTGGACTTTTATTCCTTTAAACTGAAGCCACCATGGCATAATAAACACTGGGGAGCTTCCTAAGAAGAAAGATGTCTCTGCCACAGTTCACTATTACAACATACTGAGCCTCCAATGGGCAGACTTCAAACTATTAAAGATGAGACACACAAGAGTACCTTCTTAAATGACAGACAGGCAGCAGCTACAATATAAATTCATAATTAGAAATCCCCAGCACGACAGTATGAAAGATAAAAGTTGGAGCTCTCTCTACCAGCCAAAGAAAAACAAGGCACAGGAATGACCAAGACATCAGACAAACTATCAAAGGCTCACTGCTGCACTGCCTTTGGATCGTGGCTATCAATGTCTCATGTTCGTATTGCTATAATGTTAATATACACAGTTCCATATCTTTGAAAGTATTCCTGGAAAGTAGTTGTAGTTACAGAATACAGTAAATCAAAAAATGGACTATTAATACAGAAAACTGATCTTGGGAAACAAGCAGCAAATTCCATTATCCCTGATCTAGAATGCAGTAAGGATTAAGTGCTGTTCAGTGACCTTTCGTAATGTGATTTCTTTGGAAAATTGTCTTGAAGTTCACTGTAAATTATTTTAATTTTAGCAGTTACATAAACTAATCAAGCGCAGGGTTTCAAAACAGACAAGCAGTTAATCGCCAAGTCAGTGAACTGAAAGAATAAAGATCGTCTTTTCACTGCATTTGTAAAGCATTCAGCCCAGCATCCACCTCTGCACAGATAACCTAATAATTATTACAGGCCTAAATGCAGAACAATTCAGGATCCTTTGCAAGTCCCTTTACAAATAGGCCA
Source organism: Nipponia nippon (assembly GCF_047370975.1). Lineage (NCBI taxonomy): Eukaryota > Metazoa > Chordata > Aves > Pelecaniformes > Threskiornithidae > Nipponia > Nipponia nippon. Next base: position 31,363,735 of record NW_028262391.1, read on the forward strand.
CTTCTCAATTCAACAATGACAGCAAAAAATTTCAACAGTAAGAAACTATGACTTTAATTTGGTTTCTAGTAGGAATGTTTGCTGCCCTTCCCTAAGACCCCTAAACTGGCCAGAGTTAAAGCGTTATTCTTTAAGGACTGGATTAATTAATTACACTCAATACCTTCTCCTGTGCAGTTTTCCCTTCTGGATAGTTGTATCTGTGATATTCATCCTTCAGCAATGAAAAATGCCAAACACATACACACACAGCAGGCTGATACCTTTATAATGATTAAAAATTAAATCTACACTAGCAGTAGAAACCCAGACCTTGTTAGAAATGCCCTTTTATTGCTTTCCTACATTTCCCAACATCCTAAATATGGCTTTAAAGGAACTCCACATACATCCTGGTTCAGTTACATTTTGGATCAAAATAATGCCAAATACAGTGACCGCGAGACCGGATGAGATTCAAAACCCACTGCCAGTTCAGTTCACTGAGGTGCCGCCTAGTAAAGTATGGCTGCATCTAATACTACCGATAGGATTTGCTGCTGTTGCAGTTTTTCCACTTGCTACTGTCCAAAAGTATAGACTGATAGGGCAAACGAAGTCTCAACAACAGTCTACAATATTAAATGTTACCACAAAAAATCATTTGGTCAGGAAAAACCTTCTCATATTTAGCATTCTGGTTCCCGCATAGTCTGCCAAGCTTCCACAGTTGTTATCTGGCATGATACTCTGCGGTGCAATCTATCCTGAGATAATGACTTGAGTCCAAATTCAGGTCCTGGACTAGAGGTGACAGAAGTAGCACAGATTCCAGCTTATAATCACAATCATCTCATTTCCCTCTCTTTGAACATCTTTTCCTTGATCATGCATATGGGGTTTCTAAAAAACAGTCTCAGAACTTCTCCTTCCAGTGCTCGAGTACTGTTATGACTACTCTTCACCATACAAACAAGCCTCTAACAGTCCAAAATTAAGTTCAAGGTTCCTCCTTTCTATTTCACTCCACTTCTGAGGCATCTGAATTCCAGAAATCTGAGTGACTAGACCTAGCTCGCAGGAGGAAAAACTATTTTAATTCAAATTGCACTGGAGACCCAAAGTTTCCTAAATGTTTAAAACTGCCCATATCAAACAGCACAGAAAGCAGCTGTGTAAAAGTGCCTCTGCTTCCAGTGTATTCTACCACATTTACATCTGTTAACCAAGAGAATATAACCTCCCCATGATGTACCCGCCTGTTACACCCAGCAGCCACGGGACCTCTAACCCTTCTGGAAAGGAGATCAGAGTACAGCAGAACTGCTAAATACACATCACCAAGCACTGAACTGGAATAAGGCACTTACCCATCTCTACCTTTACTGACGATCTTCACTTCAAAGTAATAAATGCCACAGGCTGCAGGTATAGGGTGTGTAGCCCTGACCGAGGCAGCATCTTTGTGATTTTTACCGTGACCTAGGAAAGAACAGAAATGTAAGCGCTGATGGGATTTGAACTCTCACACGTTTTGTTCTAAAACACTGCTATCTGAACACAGCGGGGATCTGTTTCTACATATAGCCAACAATTTAAAGCGCACTTTTCAGAGAACTAGAATATACAATCCTGCACTGCCACCACGAACGATCCCTACACTACGAGCACTGTAGTTTCTCCTTTGTTTTCACTGTGAAGTTACTGAGAAAGACTCACAGCACTACCTCTCCCCCTCCCCGCATACGTCATTTGAAGACCCACGTACACAAACAGAAGACAAAAATGATTACACAAGAGAGGAATGACATCAGTGTTTACTAAGCAGGCAGGAAAAGGAATGATCAGACCTCTGCTGGGTGGGTAGGCAGAACAGCCTCCAATAGCGAGCAAGAAAAACACCACTGTCCCCAAGTCCTAGAAGTCTGCGAGCACCTATTTTGTGTCAGCTCAAGGAGCCGAAGCCCCGGTTACGCAGGGTGTCGATGCCATCCCACCCCTTGGCCGGGTCTTAAGCAGGATGACAGAGTAAACAGACGATCCGGCTGCACGGACGGGCTCGGGCCCGGGCTGGTGGCACTGCAGAGCCTTACATAAGGCAGCACGCCCCGCCGGGGGACGAGCCCTCGGCCCCAGACCGCCTCCGCTTCCCCAGCCCGGGGAAACCCCGCTCCGGGCTGGAGTCCGGCCACGGCACCCAGGAGGAGCAGCCCGCCCCGCCGCCGGAGCCCGCCGGCCTCCCCTCCCCGCCCCTTCCCCCGGGGCTGACAGACCCGCGACCGCCCCAGCGGAGGCCCGGGCTGCCGGCCCCATCCCGCCGCCCCACCGGCCCCGCCGAGGGCCGCCCCGCTGCAGGCCGAGGCCGAACCCGGCGCCGCCGCCGCCGCCGCCCCCCCAGCCCGGCACCTTTGTAGTGGACGCGCAGGTTGCCCTGCGAGAGGCCGATGTAGTTGTACTTGTCCTTGGGGCTCCAGGACCGCGGCAGCGGCGTCTCCTCCTGGTTGACGGCGGGGTAGAGGCGGCGGAGGCGCTGGCTCAGCTCCTGCTCCTCGGGCGGGCACGGCAGCGCCGCGTCCCCCCCGTGCAGGCTCCCCGCGCCCGCATCCGCCATCTTGGATTCGCTTTGTGTCACCGGGCGGGGAGCGAGGCCCGGCTCCGGCCGCCGGCCAATGGGGAGCGAGCGTGGCCACAATGGGGCCGCGCTGCCCGACGGGAAGCGGAGTCCGCGCCGCTCCCGCCTGCCCGCCTCTCGCTCTCGCTGGGACTGCAGGTCCCGACAGGCACCGCGCTCCAAGCCCCGCCCCTCCCCTCGGCGCGCTGCACGCTGGGAAGTGTGTCCCCCCTCCACCCGGCTACGGCGAGCGACCCCGGGTGCGGGACTCCTGTTCCCAGCGTGCTCCGCGGCAGCGCGGCAACGGGGGGCCGCCTCGCTCCTGCCGGCGTCCGCCGGCCGCCTCCGCGCAGGGGCCGGTTTCTGCCGCCCCGCCAGGGGGACGGGCAGCGCCGCTCCCGCGGCCTCGCCCCGGGCCCGGCCGCTCGGCAGAGCCCGCCTCCCGCCGGGGCGGGGCTGGGCCGCGCCGGGGCGGCTGCGGCTGGCGAGCGGCACCAGCGCGTCAGGCGCTGCCGGGGCAGCTATGGAGGCACGCGGAGGGGTCCTGGGGGGAGGGAAGCGTCTCCATGGCGACGCATGTAAACAGCGCGGGCGGTGCGGACTATGGCGGCGGGCCGCGCTCCGCCGGGCGGGTAAGGGCCGGGCCGGAGGGAGGGAGAGCGAGCCGGGCAGAGCCCTGCCCTTCCCGCGGGGCCGCGGTGCTTCCCCGGCCCTGCCATACGTAGAGGCTGGCAGGCCGCGGGCGCTATCACCGCGCCCGCCGAGAGCCGGCGTCAGAGCGGAGCGGGGGCAGCAGGCCATGGTTCGGCACAGCGGCTTGTCTGGAAGGGTAAATAAACAGCGGGGAAGGCTTTCGAGGATTGCTCTTGGGACTTCAGGGGACAACATTGCTGTAGCAAGGGCCACACTCACTCACAGTGGAGCAAGGAGCTTGTTGAGCAATTCCTGTGGTATTTACCTTGCCATTGTTACTGTTCATAGCCAGCTGTTGATGGTTAGCTACAGTGAGTTTATAGTTTGGAAAGCAGTGCCTCTCCCTACTGGTTGTTTTCCATACCATTCCTTTATCAAAGCATCTGCCTCTACCATCAATACCTTGTTCTAGTTAGTCTGAATAGTTCAGAATAGCTATAAAAGTGGAGGTCTCCCTTCTTTTCCTGTCTTGGAAGGGGATGGTGTTTTCTAGCACACAGGTCTTTGTTCCGCTGGCTGCCCTTTACCTGCCCTCTGAGGGCAAGGCGGCTGCCAAAGGTAACCGCAGCACGGGCCAGGCCCTGCCCAGCAGAGCTTACCTCCGGCCCTAGACGAGGCCAGGTGGTGAATCGGGTCCAGGGCGAGCAGCTCAGAGACAGGACTGCAGACAAGGCTACAGTGTAGGTCCAAGGCACATCCAGGAGACAGGGCTGAAGACGGTTACAACTACAAAGTAGCTCAGGCAGGATGTGAAGGCCTAGGCCTGAGCTTAAATGGAGCTCCTGGACCAACTGGCAGGAGGGTGTATGGGTGAGGGTCTCAGCTGAGGCTGGTCTGGGTAATTAAGGCCCATTGGAGGCTCTGACAACTGCCCGGGCTGCCTCAAAAGGAAAATTCTGGTGTGTTCGTGGCCAAGCCTACTTTTCTGTGTATGTCTTAAGCCTCCCTCTGGCACAGCAAAGGCCTAATTTATACCCACAGATAGGTTTTTATCTTCAGATCTCAGACCTGTATGGTAGTCTAAAACCATGCTATCACGGCCTTTTCTGCTGGAGAGCTCCAATATGGACAGCCATGTCTACACCCATTCAAGAAAATTTACATCCAGTAAAAGCAACTTTGATTATACTGAAGTCGTATGTTTTGTACTCTGGGAAGTACCTTTCATCAAACAAGCAAGTTTTTCTTGCTTCAATTTTGCTGGCTTTCACAATGCCGAAAAAGCCATCAGTAACAAATCCAGGCTGTCTGTACCACAGTCCAAGTAACAATAATTCTCACTCATGGGAAAAGTTGTAGGTACTTCTTTTTTTCACTTAATGTCATTGCCTGGGAACAGGCATCTTTTAATTTCCAACCGTGGGCCATCTTGTAGTCGGAGACCCTGCTTTTGTCAGGTGAGTTAAAAGCTGTCCTGGCTGGTAGTGTGCTGACTGATGTGGCTGTAAAGATTGCCATTATCTTAAAATCCCATCCTGCAAGAAAAAAAACAAATACATGGTCTTGAGTGGTAAGTGCACTTGGCTTTTATGAAAGCAAATGGAAGCAAAGAGTGCTCAGTACTTTGAGTATCAAACTGGTGGCAAGTTTACCTGCAGATAAGAAGATGCATTTCTGGATAGCTAGGAACCTTATTTTGTTTAAATGCACGAAAAGCGCCCTTCAGATTCTAAAACATGTGTTACTATATGCTTCATCATCTGTTATATATTGGAGACTTTCAAAACACTCTGCAATTCTGACCATAGGCCACTTCATACTCATCCTGCTCCTGGCATGTCCCTGGCCAGCAGAATTTGATCTTCTCAGGTGTGGCTCCCAGTTGCCGCTGCTTTTGCGTGCCTTCCTGTAGCCAGGCACACAGCACAAGCTTCCACGGCTTCCTCGTGCCAGTGGAACTGTGCCATGAAAGCATGTTGTGCCAGGTACAATCCTCTCGCAAGAACAAAGTGTCTTCTGTGTGTCTATGATCACTAAGCAAAATTAAAAGATGATGCTGGGTTAGTTTTCTGTTGAGGTGATGCCTTAAAGCAGCTTATAAAGATGTCTGATGAGCAGTGGCAGCAGCACAAGGTAAACAGCGGGAGGATACAGCTAGGAGGAGGAAATGGTATGGCTTTTCAAGAGCAGTAAGCTGCTAGATCAGCTCACTGTGTCTCAGGGAATCTCACCCAAAGGAGTGGTTCCTTGGGCTAGCTGACCCAACTGCTTGGGATTTCCATCTCCGTCCTCGCTGCCAGCTGCAGAATCGCTCCCGCACTGAGGGGTGAACTTGCATGTTATGTTTTTAGTCAGTCTAAACTGGGTAACTGCAGGTTTTCCCTTGGATTAGCAAACTAAAACAGCTCAGAAAGTTGCCCAGCATAGAGTAGCACTAACACCACCTAGACATCAGGAGCCTGTTGTGGGGGGGGAGGAGAAACAGGACCTCCCCTTTCAGCAGTGCCGAGCTGTTACCACATTTTACAGAGCTGCAGCTTGAGGCTGGGAGATCCAACAGCCCACCAGATATGCTCTCTCACCCCAACGCTGTGCTGGCCCTTGGTGGACTCCTGAAAGCTAGTCCAGCTCACCCTACGCACACCTCCCCAGGAAAGCGGGTGGTTGGAGAGCTAGATCTACTGAAGGTATAACAGCTCCCTGCCACCCGAGCGTGAAACCACACTGGCAGCTGAAGCCAATGCTCAGATATCAAGCCGAGCCTGTGGTCACGTTGTGCCAGTGCAGCACCTGCAAATTCACTGTGATCTCTGGATTGCTTTACTATATCATGGCCACCCTAATTTTCCCTAAAATACACATCCAACTGTGTTTATTTCTTAAAAGGCCTTTCAGCTATACATGCTAATTTCTAGTCTAGGAAAGAGAGTTCCTGGTTCCATTAGGAAAGAGAGTTCCTGGTTCTATTTGTTCCATGGTTTGCCAGTTCTACTGCTTGTCAGGTCATCTGTGCCATGGCATTACTGCCACCCCAGAGAACTGGCTGTGCAGGCGCTTTTGGGACCCCAGATCCCAGTTCTTGACCCATGGATAACAGGTTTTCTGGCTCTGTTTCTAGTCTCCTCTTCAGAAGACCAATTCACTCAGCCTCGCCCAGCTGCAGCGTTCAGCCTGGTTGCTCCCATTGGGACAGTGAGGACGATACCAAATGTTGTGCCAGTTATCAAATAGAAAATCCTGGAGTTCAGCTGCACCACAAATATTTCCATCAGTCCCTCCCTGTGCATTATCCTATCGGGTATTTTCATCCATGAGGCATGTCATAATTGGCTTTTTACCTTAGGTATACATAAACTGGACTCTCAAACTCCAACTGCATATTTAGTTAATTCTGTATATTTTTAAATGTTTCTTTCTTGTCATTGCACAGGACCACTCCTGAATCTTCCTCTGAGACTCCAGATTGCCAAACACGTATGAACAGTCTGAAATACATCCTGTCCAAGAAACAGAAGACTCTGGTGAGTTGAAGAATTCCAGAGAAACATCCAAACTTTAGCTAACTTGGTCAACTTTGAATCTTGCTGGAAGCCCAGGGACCATCACAAACTATTAGAAAGTCAAGCAAGTTCCAATCATTTTAATCTTTCTTTAATATATATATAGAGAGAAAATCTATATGTTGCTGCTAACTCTTAAATTTCGGATTCAGATGTCATCTTTGTAAATTAATTACTGCATTTTTAAGGGTGGAGGAAAGAGGAGAGGAATATAAATGTTGTTCTGGGCTGCAACCTTTTGAGTGGACATACATGCCAAATACTGAAGCCAGAATTTGACCCATATAGTTTTAGAAAAAAAGAAACCACATGACCGTATGCTGTTTAATCATAGGATAAGAGCATCCTACAGGAACATCTGCTCCCTAGTATTTTTCAGTCTTAGTAAATAAAATAAATGAGCATGGGGAAAATCTATATCCAAATTATGAGAAAATAAATTCCAGGAACATGTATACCAATGAACTAATGGGAGGTTAAGGTCTATAAAACTCATGTTATTTATTTTTAGGGGTTTTTTTCATTAGCATTTTGTTTGTGTTTCAGAAATTTGCCACTTCTATGACAAGTTGTATGTGCTACATTAGCACAAGAAATTCAAGCATTATTTTGTCCCTAAAACTGGGACATTCTGGAAGCACTTTCCTCATTGTACAAAAGATTTTCAACTCAATAAATTGGAATCTTACTATTTCTCCAATGTAATTTTCCTGCTTCTTGCACTGAAATTAGGGCATTCAAACTTCTGAGGCTTTCCATTTAACTGTTTCAAGGTTTGGTCAGTCTGAAGTTCGGGTTTTGAAAGTCAAACCCTCCTGTTTGCCCATGATTAATTTTTTGTAAATTTTACAGCCGGAATAGGGATGGATTTGTATTGAACAATTGCAAACTGATTAATTTGCTGTAATAATGAAGATAAAGTAGAGCAATCCAGCGTAGCTGGCTTTTTCTCCCTCCAGAGAAACACTGAGAAAGTTCCGAGATAGAATTTAACAGCCTCTTAAAATCAGCAAGATTTTGCTTCGAGAAGAACTTACAGTTTCTGAAGGAAATTTCATTCATCATGTTCTTTTTTCTGTTCCTCAGACCTTATCTTCATTACGTTCTACACTGATGCAAATTCAGCTGTTTTGTGTAGGGTCACCAACCTGCATTTAAAATTCATAATCTATATGAGTTAACCTAGCTCAGTGTGCCCTTACTAGGGCACACCCCAGTGCAAAACTCCGCAGTGGAAAGAAGACCTAAGTCAAACCTGTCATTTTGGTTTTTAGCTGGATTAATGCAAGATTCTGATTTGTTTGTGTGATGCTTTGTTTTTCAGCGGTCCCAGTGTAGACCAAGAAACCATTTTTCACCCAAAGATATGAACTCTTTTCCACAATCATGTCATCTAGGCAGCATAAGCAATAGCTACCAGGAAGTTGTTCAGAGGTGTTTAAGAAATGGTACTAGTCTGGGAAGATGATTTCTTCAAAGAACAAAAAAAGTTTACTTGGTTTTTAGGCGTGGTCAGTCCTGGCTGAGAAGAGTTTCAGGCTACAGCCCTTGTCTTTCTATTTGACTGTACTCATAGGCAGTTGTATTGATTCTGGATTTTGGCTCTTTGTTGTGAGTTTGTAGTGCTCAGATACAGGAAAGGGATTTTTTCCTTTCAATCTTTTCAGCTTTCTGCTAGAGGCCATTGGTCCATGTGGCCTGCATTTCCATCTGGGCAGACCGTCCTAAGGAATCACAAACCCTGCTGTGCCCCAGAGGAGAGACGGTCTAGGTAAGTTCAGACTGTACTATTGGTTAAGTCACCAGGATTGCTGGAAACAGTTTTTGAAAATCAAGACCTTACAGAGCAGAACCTTTTCGAGTGCTAGTGAGAACAATGATGTTGGGTTACCCCACAAGACTTCAGCACAACAGAGAAGACATTGCTGGTTTTGACTAGCAGCTCTACAGGAGATGTCAAGTATTTATGTAATAACAAGTCATGCTTGGTATAAACGTTACCACAAAATGCTATCATGTAATGATTCATTGACCGACATTATACAGGATCCTGTCAGGGCCCCAAGCACACCAACAGGCTCTGCAAGCTCTTCTCCAGTCCTAGGGATTTGGGTGCCTGGGCTCAAGATCAGTTCTGATATGGCACAGCTGGGTAACCTGGGACCGGGTGCTGTAAAAACAGCGGTGTGAGAAAGAGATGTGAGAAGCCTTTACTCAGGCTCACTCACCTTTTGTTCTTGCCAAGGCTATCATGTAGCCATGTCTATCTTGTACCTCACTGACCCTGGCCTGCTGCCTTGACATCCCAGCTTGGCATTGGACCTTCCTCATCACTGCGGATTTGCCTGACCATCACTGAATGATGGATGACCCTGGCTGCCATCAAGGGGCCTGCTCTGCTGTTCTTGTTCAAGTCCCGTGGCATTGTGCCCTGCTGGGCAGGTCACTGTCCCTGGTTGCCTTGCTGTCACCCTGTGGGGTCCCAGCTCCCCTTGAGCACAGGCACCTAAGCCCCCAGGGGTAGGGGAAGAGGTTCCAGAGCCTGTTGGTGCACTCAGGGCTCTGGCAGACTGCAGGACACAGTTGTGGATGATATAATAAGGATAGTTGTGCTTCTTAGTCTTAATTCTAGCTGGCTTTAATATGAAATATGCATGATGACATCCAGCAGAGGGACATTTAGCCTAGAACCTCCTGACAAACCTAGAACCTCAGGAGATGTAGTATGTTACCAGTTCTCTTTTCAAATGGCTGTTTTCCTTGACACATTTCAAATAACACATTTATTCTTTTCTGCCACAGAGAACACACTCACCTGGCTTTTTATATCAAAAAGCATTATGAAGTTCTTAAACTGAAGCATAGTAATAGCAGGATATCTTGAATGGCCTCCTGCTCCATCAAGGAATTTGAAATTGGCCATTATATGCTTTTTTTTTTTTACTGTAGTATACATATTCTCTCATGTAAGGGAAAATAATAAAGTCATGCTGTGAAGCAATGGGCAGTAGGAAGAGAACCAAGATCCTTGAGCTGATTTATTATGAGTTCGTTCTTATACATATGACACACATAAGTCCATTCTTTTCCTGTGTATCTGCAGCAATAAACAGGCCCTTCTCACCTTTCCAAAGCCACGATACTTGGAGGAACTGGAGTCCTACTTAAGGAAAGAGCTGCAGTCTCTTGATCTGACTAAAAAGAACTCCCAGGAACTGAAGTTACAGGTCTGATACAAGGTTCTCTTGACTTGAAACTACATCCTGAGGTGGATTACTTGAATTGTCCATCCAAAGGAAAAAGCAGATGAGAAGTGTAGGCGCCTGTGGGTAGTATTGGATAAGTGGGTTTGCAGCTTACGTTAGGGAACTTGCACAGAAAGCAGTTCATTTATGTGTTGGGTTGCTGTTGTTTGCATGTTGGGTTTATATAGAATCATAGAATAGTTTGAGTTGGAAGGGACCTTTAAAGGTCATCTAGTCCAACACCCCTGCAATGGGCAGGGACATCTTCAACTAGATCAGGTTGCTCAGAGTCCCGTCCAACCTGCCCTTGAATATTTCCAGGGATGGGGCATCCACCACCTCTCTGGGCAACCTGTTCCACCACCCTCATCGTAAACAATTTCTTCCTTCTATCTAGTCTGAATCTACCCTCTTTTAGTTTAAAACCATTACCCTTTCTCCTGTCGCAACAGGCCCTACTAAAAAGTCTGTCCCCGTCTTTCTTATAAGCCCCCTTTAAGTACTGAAAGGCCGCAATAAGGTCTCCCCAGAGCCTTCTCTTCTCCAGGCTGACCAACCCCAACTCTCTCAGCCTTTCCTCATAGGAGAGGTGTCTATCCCTCTGATCATTTTTGTGGCCTCCTCCTCTGCTTCAACAGGTCTGTGTCTTTCCTGAGGACTCCAGAGCTGGATTCAGTGCTCCAGGTGGGGTCTCACCAGAGCGGAGTAGAGGGGCAGAATCACCTCCCTCAAACGGCTGGCCGCGCTTCTTTGGATGCAGCCCAGGATACAGTTGGCTTTCGCGGCTGTGAACACACATTGCCAGTTCGTGTGCCGCTCTTCATCCCCCAATACCCCAAAGTCCTTCTCAGCAGGGCTGCTCTCACTCCCGTCATCCCCCAGCCTGTATTGATACCAGGAATTGCCCCAACCCAGGTGCAGGACCCTGCACTTGGCCTTGTTGAACCTCATGAGGTTCACATGGGCCCACTTCTCGAGCTTGTCCAGGTCCCTCTGGATGGTATCTCATCCCTCAGGCATGTCAACGGCACTACTCAGCTTGGTGTCATCTGCCAACTTGCTGAGGGTGCACTCAATCCCACTGTCTGTGTCATTGATGAAGATATTAAACAGTACTGGTCCCAGTACAGACCTCTGAGGGACACCACTTGTCACTGATCTCCATCTGGACATTGAGCCATTGACCACTACCCTCTGGATGCAACCATCCAACCAATTCATCATCCACTGAACAGTCCACCCATCAAATCCACCTCTCTCTAATTTAGAGAGAAGGATGTTGTGGGGGACCGTGTCACAGGCCTTACAGAAGTCCAGATAGACGACATCCGTAGCTCTTCCCTTGTCCACTGATGTAGTCACTCCATCATAGAAAGCCACTAGGTTGGTCAGGCAGCACTCGGCCTTGGTGAAGCCATGCTGGCTGTCTTGAATCACCTCCCTGTCCTCCACGTGCCTTAGCATAGCTTCTAGGAGAATTTGTTCCATGATCTTCCCAGGCATAGAATTGTTCACATCTTCTTGTGTACTCTACATCTTCTGTAACTGTTTCCATTTTCAAATCAAAGATCAAGTCTTCAGAAAGACATAGTAATCTAAAATGGATCTGAAACAGAATTTAGTCACTAAATTCCTGAAGATTCCTGTGTAAACCCATAAAGCAGCAAGTATGTAAGTTCCCAAATTTTCACTGCAAAACCTCTAATTTCTGAAGTTAGATTTCTGCATGTGACAAGAAGGGGCTTTCTCATCTAGCTCTTGCCTGAGCCTAATCAGGATCCCCAAAATTTGCAGCTTCTAATGGGTCTGATCCTGGGGGGTTTGTTGTGAGTGTTTGAGGATACACCTCATGGAGACATTGAGAACCACCACTTTAATTTGAAACACAGATAGAGTAGGAGTGGGTGCTCCTGTTTTTGTAATATCCTGCAATTTGAGCATTTATGCAGACTGGGAAGTTTAGATTCGATTTTCTCTGCACAAATTAATTCAAATTCTCATTCCCAAAGGAATCCTGTAGTGACAGGGAAAGAAAGTGGTAGATGGAAGAGAATGGAGGGAAACAAAGAGTAACTAATAGCAAGAGAAAATAGAGATCTCATAACTGTGTTTATGCTTTGAAAATATTTTTACTGTCTTACATGACATGTTTAATGGTATTTAGTAGTGAGGTACACTCAGTGAGAACATTACTTATTGCTAATGAAGTTTTTCCATGGCCCAGGTACAACATGAGAGTTTGACTATCCTCTCTGAACAAGTTTTGTTCTGCTGAGAAGACGTCTGCAGAGACATTCTCTCTGCTCTGCAGAGCTTGCCATTTAACTTAACAAAATAGGCAACAAAAGCAGCAATATGATCTTGTTATGTATCTATCTTTAACATCCATATTGTTACATCCATATTGTAACTTGAGTTCTAGTCAGCTCCATCTGAACAGTGTCGTTTTCATTTTGGAGCTGTGCCCTGACAGACTTGATCAAAGCTTCTCTTTGGCCACTAAAATGTTTGTTTGCTCTCCAGCATGCTGCGGTGCCCATCCACAGGGGAGAGAACTCCACCTTCATATGACATATTTGGGATGGCAGATAAAATAAAATGTGGTAGCAGTATTTTTATACTTATTCTCACTGTCATTAGATGCCATTTGTGTTGGACAAAACAGCTGTCTCTGAATTCTGAAAAATGTGCCACTGAATGTTTTCTCAAACTCTCTTTCTTCTCTCAGCCCTACAGAGAGATCTTTGAATTCTTCACAGACAACTTCAAGACCTGTAAGCCCTTGCTGTCAGCTATAAAAAATGAATATGAAGTTACTTTGGGTAAGCTCTTGGACTTTGACCTGTGGGGAAAATACACTAATGGAGACATGTTCTTACAGAGCTTAGTTCTGTTGGATACATATATGGGATGAACAGCCTAAATAGACATCAACTGGTAAAGCTATCTATCTGGTCCGTTAGGTCTGTTTCCTTCATAGATAAGATGAAGTTGTTGGAGAGGTTTTTTCCCTATAATATTTCAGATTTTAGATTTAGATTTAAGATTTTTAGGGTTTTTTTAAATCTTCATCACATACACCATTCAGGCAACAGCAGTATCTCAAGGTTTTTCTGGGACAATCACATTTGTAGTGGAGCGTATCGTACCAATATATTTGGATACACTTGCTCTGTTAACTTGAAGCTTGAATTACTTCCGAAGCAAGGCAGGGCAGAGAACTGCACTGGCTGTTCCCTGTCCGTTCTTAGTGTGCTTTAAACTTTGCTTGGCATTCAGATGCCACAGTGATACCAGTACTTTGTAAACAATCACAGAGGGCTAGAAATAGACTGTAACCAGGAGCTCATTTCACACTGGGTACCGAGTAGCTATCAAATGTCAACAGTTTTCTACTGGGACAGTCTCTTAAAGGATATATATTGTTTATCCCAGTACCTGTTACCTGGGCTACCTAATCATAGTCCCTCAGTATAGACAAAAATCTTTCTTTGCACGGTGTACTTCAACCAGGTGAATAAGTAAATTTTAGTAATCAGATTAAAACTTTTCTTTTTTTAAATCAGTTTCCTGCCAGAACTCTTTAGTAGACATTTCTTTGCTTCAGCTCCCGGAGAGATTACTGGTGTCCATGCTGTAGCCTATATTGTACTGCTTTCTGAAGCTTTTTTTTTTTTTTTTTTCTAAGCATTTATTTACTGACTCCTCCATATTGCTTGGATGTGATATTTTCCTTTTTTTCTTTGAAGTCTCTGGATACCCAGCAAAACATATCTTCTATGATAGCTTTATTTTTGGAAAGCAACTGAATGCCAGTGAACTAATATGCCATGGTAGCAAGTGTACTTGAAGCTCTAAGAATAAAACAAATGGAATATTTTTTTAAAGTTGGGATTGGGATCCTCCCACTTTGCTGTATATTGAGGACTCATTTTCCTAATTACAGATTTTACCTTGTTAACGAGGCCTGCATGATATCCATCCCCTTTTAGCTAAGGGTATTGAATGGGGTTATCTGTAAGTGATTTCCAGGCCTCCTTCTCCCTGCCTAGCACAGACAGCAGCTCACCTGCCTGGCCGAGAAAGCAGTGATCTAATCCAACCCAACAACTCATGGCCACGGAAACTAGAAGGTCCCACTTCCCCAGTCCTGATGGTGCGCTCCCACTGCTTAGGCTGCACCAGCTCTGCCACTCACTGGATACCTCTATGAGCTGAGTCAACTCACCCAGCAGGAAAAACAAACACCAAGAGCTGCAAAGTTTCCTGTTGGTTTAGCAAGCTGAATTGCTCACAAAAGTGTCTGTGCTAAGGAAGAGACAAAAGCAAGTGTCTGAGAGCAGAAAGAGTACAAAAGAAAAAGAAAACAAAGGAAATTTACTGATTTGTAGAACTGTACTCCTAAGTACTTATCTTTATTCTTAAATTATGTCTGACTGTGCTTAACAAAAGCAACTTCTTTAAAATCTGTGAGAGGTGGCCATTCTGAGGGCTCCTAATGTCAGAATTTTATATTCTGTTTATAGTCCCTCACTACAGTGCTTGGAGTCTTACTTAAGCTGCAGATAAATGGGACAATTTGCTTAGAGAGATGTCTCATCTTAGGTGGAGTCACCTAACATGCATGCTCTGTCTGTAGGATTTCACCTCCCTTTGAAACGGTAACTAAACCTCCTTTACACCACAGTATTGTATTTCTCAGCCAACTGGATATTATCTTTGCAATCTGGTTTAGCAGCTATGTCTGTCTTTCTTTTTTCTGCCATCCTGTACTAGCTTAGCCTATATGATGTTTAAGGTGCTCACCACTGCACCCACTGCCGGGGCGGGTTCTCCCCCTAAATCTGCTAGCATTACAACATATTTCCAGTTCAATCAGAATAATCTGTTTTTTGGTTTTTTTTTTTTTAAAAAAAAAGGTATTATTAAATGTTGTCCTAAAACTGTACTGCTTACACGGTATATTTAGCTGCATCATTTTGGCAGCACGACATTTGAAGTAGCTAGCACATGCATAGCTAAGCATGCAGGCCAGAGAAGGCAGCCGCCTCTGATGGGAACAGAGATGTGCAGCCTGTACTGGCTGCTTGCAACTGTGTGTCTTCTGCCAGAACCAGACATAAAACTGCAGCTGTAGCTCCTTTGCGTGTGAAGGTTGTGCTGAGCCAGTACTGAGGCTTTATGGCATTGTTTCTGGAGTAAATCCACATGAATGTGAAGGTACTAAGCAGAATTTGGAACATAGCACTATGGAGAAGACAGCCATCAAGTCCCTACAGCTGTTACCTTGATCTGAGATAAAAATTATGTTGCTGGGAGCTCCTTTAAGACAAAGCTGAGTGACAGTATAGGTCTTCATGGTGACATTATCCACAGCTGAATCCATTTCTTGATTAAAATAATATTCAGGTTGCTATGTCCACAGGGCCTTCACATTGACTCCTTTGTGGTGCTAAGACTTCTGGGTCCATCCAGCAATTCTGTATGTGCAATGAGCTGCACCACAGCCTGAATTTTTTCCAAGTAGGAGAATGTCTGTCCTTTCTTGGCACAGGGAGAGTTATGAGAGGTCATCAGAGAGCTAATGTTCTCAGATTGCACTGGCCAGTGTCCACACTATAAAATAATCACTATGGCAGCCAATGAGTTGTGCACTAACTTCTGACATACTGAGCAGCTACAATTAAAAATACTGTTGCTCTTAAAGGGGTTTGCTTGTGGTCAGGAGTCAGTTGTGAAACACTCAAACTACGCCTCAAAACAAGTCTGCTGAAGTTTTAACATGGTCACACTGAGCAACCAAACAGCACAGTGGCAGAATACCTGTACTAACGCTCTAATTTTTGCCATCTCTTGTCCCGATACAAGTATCATAGTGAAAGAGTTTTGCAAAACCTTTGGCACAGTTATACTGTGGGAAGGAAATTCACACCCAAGTATAATAAAAGTAGTTCCTGTTCTTAGATTTATGTACGCGTTTCAACTTTTAAAATGCAAAATCTGTTGCATAGTATTTGTACATAAATACTAATACTGGGTTTTATCGAGGAGGAAAAAACCTCCAAGTCAGATTATTCAGCATCCACCAGCATTTCTATTCTTCTGTTCAGGAGGAGGAGTGAACAGTTTTGATTGCTGAATAATGCAGTTATTCACAAACAAAACAAGGCTTGCTCACAGCCCCATTTGAATCACACCATAGCCTGTCTTTGATCATTTTATTCTCCTGGTAGAATTCCATCTAGTCATAACAACAAGCCTCCACACCAAGCAGGTGGCATCAGATGAAATTCTACCATGTAACTGTAACTAGGATGTGGGACCCAAGTCAAGTACTGTCTCTAGGTTCCTCAGGTAAATATGCTTAAGAAAAATTTTCAAGTCAGGGAAATAGCTGAGAGTGAAAAGCACACATTACAGCAGAGAAAGCCAAGAAGAACACAAGTTCTTTACTAGAGTACTGAAGAGAAAGGCAAAAGAAGAGAGGTCAAGGCATACCTAAAAAGAGGGGAGAGTGGGTAGACAACAAATTTGTATACAAAAGGTTGCATGAGACCATGCATTTGGAGACAAGAAAGCAGATTGAAGTTCATGAAGAACGTGCCTTCACAAAAGAGGGTAAATCGCTAATTACCAGCTGTCTTTAGCCCCATATGTTGTCTGTGCTTAAATGGTGACACCTTCCCACCTAGTGCAACATGACGAAGCCATCAGTGCTCATTACATCTTATCAAAACCTTAAGTACTCAAGAAAACAAAATAAAATACTGTTCATCCTTTGTTTTCCAAACCAGGATAAATAGCATGAGCTGAAATCAGAAATCTTTATGAAGTTCATATGCACAGCTGGATAAACAAGATGATATAATCCTAAAAGATACTACTTCCAGTCCTTAGACACTCAGCAGGCCAAGCAGTAAAAGCTCCATGTTCAGTCCCACTTCCCACAAGCACTGTTTTGAGGTTGAATATCCAACAGCCCAGCTGAGTAAAATTCAGGCTTTGTTGCTCATTGTCAGACCTCACCTCTGCTTTCTTTAGCTCATCAGAGGAAGACAATTCGTGCCCTAGAGCCCCTGAAGGCTATGGTCACAACTGTCTCCGAGGATTGCACCCGGCAGATACTGGCACTGCAGGAAAAGGAGAAAGATGAAATAAATATGTTAAAACAAGAGAAACAAAATCTGTTAACGTTCATTGACAACATGAAGGAAGAAAACAATTCTCTTCAGACCCAGGTAAATTAGACAGTGATGAATCAAACGTTTCCCAGCTTCAGTTGGATGTATTTTATACATCTGATCTCTTACCTCTCAGCCTCTTGTCCGTTAATGCCAGCAGTTCTGGAGCAGGCACTGAACATCTGGCACAGCAGTGATGCTGGATCTTGGCCAGCTCCAGAGAATATCCTGTTCTCTTGGGACAGGCTGTGCTGCTGCTGTCAGAAGTCTTCACTTGTATCTCTTGTCCCATCTGGCTCTTCCAGTGTCACATTTGAAGATGGGAGGAAATAAATATCTTCCTGGTAATAATGTTTTAAGTTCTTATGTAAAAGTACGTACACTCTTTTATAACATTGTACCCTTAGCATCTTTAAATCTGTATCATTCATCTTACTGCTGGTGTGCTCACATTGATATCTATAGTCAAGATTAGTTAAGTCTTTCTAATTTAAATTACCACTTCATACAGTTCTTGAACAGTTTCAGCTGCTCAGGCTGAAATGACAATGCTGTTGGAGAGCAGCAAGAGCAGGGCTGCTGCATGAGAAAGGACGAGCCAGGAGCTGAGGGCAACTGCAACGCAGGCAGAGCCCCACCAGCCAGGGCACAGTCTCACAGCACCAAGCAAGGGGCTGGTAGCAGTTGTCCTCAGCAGTTCCAGATGAGGCATTTAAGCCCGGGTCCATCTGTCAGGGGAGGAGGAAGCAAGCACTCAGGAGCAACAGAAGACAGGGCCAGAGTCAGGACAGGAGACAAAACTGCAACAGACATGCAAAGGGGTCCATCCAGGAGAAGAGCTACCTACAACATCAGTCCAAGGTCCAGTTAGGATACAGAGACAGGACTGGAGGCAGATACACCTACATCATAGCTCAACAAAGACCAAAAGCCTCGGCCTGAGCTTAAACAGAGCTCCTTGCCTGTGAGCAGATGGTATATGGTTGGAGGGTCCAGCTGAGGCTGATCAGGACAACTAAGGTTCTTGGGGCCCTGACAGCTACTGTAGCTAATTCAGGAAGTATCAAAGAAGTGTTAGTTGGAAGGAACATCTAGAGTCTCCAGCCCAACCTCCCACGTGAAGCAGAACTGTTGCCTATGTTACATCACATCAGCCATGAACTTGTCTGGCTTGAGTTTTGAGATTCTCCCAGGATGGTGATCCTCCACCTCCCTGGGCAGCCTGTTCCAGGGCTGTACCATCCTCCTGGTGAAAAATGAGCAGGAGGAAGAAACAAATTGTCCTTGTCACACAGCAATTCTGGTGTAGTCAGAGGTGTGATAACAGCATGAGGAACTCTACCTGAACTTGCTTTCATCCACTAGTTTAAGTACTAAGTGGTAAAGGTGAAGAAGAACAAGCTTCAGGACAGACTATGTAGGCTTCCTATTCATCTAGCTAGCACTTGGTGAACCTCAGAGGCTTTGGTTTCACTAGCTAGATCAAAACGCTCATAAATGCCTCTTCCATTTGCAGTCCTACAACTAGCCAGTTCCACTTGTTACTCACAGGCCTCAGTGCTTCATAGAGCCATAGAGAACCTTCTCTGAAAGGAGCAACCAAGAATTTATGTGAAGTTATACTTGCCTTACTTAAGAACAGAGCCCAGAGTCCAAATTCTAGTTTGGGCTATTTAAGTTTTGCAATTTGGGTGAAGGAGGTTAGGAAAAATAATTCTGCTAAAAACAGAATTCCATTTTTGAGACAGCATTCAAACATTCTAACTGTGGCATGGTTAGATATTCAAATATTCCTTGGAAAGATCCACCTAAGCTGCTGACTTGTCTGCTGGTGGCAGTGTGGTTGTGGCTATGATGGTGTAGGGACACAGGCAAAACAGTATTGTTACAGAGGACTTGTATTTTTAGGAGACTAACAGAATTCAGAATTCTCATCAGAATCAGACCAGTTAGAGTTCCCCAAGGCACTAGTTGTCTCCTCAGAAACAAGTAAAACACCAACTTGATTCATTCTCTATCCAGCAGATTAGGCAGGCATTGGCAGTGACAGGATGTGATCATGTGATGATGTATATAATTCACTCTCTAGAAGGCTAAACACTCAGACGGAGCACCCTTTTGCACACTACATCTGAGTCTGAACTCTTCTGTCATATTTCCATCCGGTCCATCCTTTTCTACAGAGTTATCTCTTGCCCACTCTCTGGCTGCAGTTTTTCCCATTTTGCTTTCCTTATCCCACTCTGTGCTCCTTAGTTTCTGCTCTAGACCCACCAAACCAGCCCAAGAGTTCCCACTGATGCCATGCTCCTGATCAATTCAAGCCTCTGTTTCCTGCAGGTGGAGCATCTGCAGACAAGCGTAGCTGAGGAGTATGCTCGCTATTTCAATGAGTACGGTGCCCGCAAACTGCTTCTAGCAAAACTGAATGATATGCATAATGAACGGCTGGACACGACACGTCACCAGGTCCAAGGTAGAGAAAGCAGATCTCTGTAAGAACCTGTCCAGCACAGAGACCCAAATGCACATCCATGGGTACAGCATTGCAGTAAAAATTCAGAGTATCTGTCTCTAAAATATCTTCAGATATGCTTTGATTCTTAAAAGTTAGACAAATTCATGGCCAAAAAGTCCATAAACAGGTAGGAAAGCGAATAGGCAGGGATATACCTAATAGACTGATCTGATTCAGTAGGTAAGTCGTTGCTTGTATTCTCATACGCTGTTGCTTAGCACAACAGGTAAATTGAAGGCAGCAGCTGCCCAGTGCAAAGGTTCCTTATGGTTTTTGACTCCAGTGCCAACTGTCAGCATGTCTCACCCAGCCACAGCTGCCAGCTTTGTGCCTGTCCACAAGGACAGACAAAACTGGTGAAACTCAGGTGTCACAAATACCTGGCACACAGGTTACTCTGTTGATCCACAGTTTGGTTACAGGCGCCCATAATGCTACTGCTTCTTACTTGCTGGCTGTAGCAATTGCATCTGTGTAAGGCTCTCCCCGCCTGTGATCCTTTCCGTTCATCAAAAGCAAGCCTGAGCCTTTGAATATGTATGTGTGTATGGGAGAGGAGGCAAGACAGTGGGTGGGAATGTGAACGCTGCAATATACTCCTGGACTTGCAGTTCTTTAATAATAATACAGTCTGCACCCATTCAGCTCTTGACAACACTTTGTAAGGTTATGTGGTCTAAAAGCTTAATAGACAATTTAGAAAACTTCGACTGCAATTTTACTGTCATGGGTTTTCATCAATGGCTGTTGTTTAAAGACATCAAGGATGAAGATGTGGTGAAGTTAACTTTGGCATTAAAGATAGCTCGGCAGGACCTCACAAGAGCCCAGGTGAAGCTGAACACAGTGATAGCAGGCTACGGAGATGTTGTGCCCAGGAGAGATTTTAAATTACTGGAGAAAAAATTCTCTGATTTACTTCAGGAGGTGAGCATAGGCTCCTAATTTTCAAGCTATACCACATAAATACAAACATAACATGATGCTTCTGTATTCAGATTGGGATAGGGACTCAGTAAACCTAGAGCTCACATATGGGCATTTCTTTGGGTTTTGTATATACATGAAAAGCCACTGTCCTCTAACCCCCAAAAGCTCCCTGTCTATTGGAATCTCATACTACCAGAGCACTCAAAATTAGTGTACCATCACAAACCCTTAACATCAGTTTTAGATTAATTAACACAGTAAAACTAATAATGGCCCACAGACCATCAAGAGCCCACAGATTACAGCTTGAGAAGTACTGTCTGAAGTCATCATATATATAAATAAATGAACTAGGTTCACCTCACATACATTGCACAGTTTTGTCCAAACCATGGCTAACTGAAACTACTGCCGGGCTACTAATGCTTATCTGTCTAGCTGGGGTTTTGCCTTTTCCAGTAGTATTAAATGGCTTCTTTAGCCTACTGAAACTCCAAGGTCATCAACCCAACTGTGGGGCTGATCAATGCATTTTCCAGCCGTGAAAGAACTGGACTAGGTTCCTCATGTTGTATCTGTTTGCTGCCTTTTCAGAATAAATGTTTGCTTGGCTTGCACTGGAGATGCACAGGAGCAATGCCATGTCACATGCAGGACAGAGAAGGGATGACACACACCAGTGGCTAGGATGGGGTCTGCTTCCAACCCCGCAGTGGCAGAGTGACATAGGAGGATGAAAAAGAACGCATTGGATCCCACCACATAGTGCACAGCTGTGAAGAGGGATGAATGAAAACGTCCATTAAGGCAAAAAAGTACTGCCCACCTTTGTGCTTCAGAAAAGCAGTGCTGGGCTTTCCCAGATACATTTGGGCCGTTGGCAGCTCCATTGGCAGCTCCATTCCAGCCCTGACCTTCAGCATAGCTTGATCCACTGCTCATGTCCCTGCATCGTGGCATAATAAATACAGACACAGCCCTCAAAACCCAGAGTAGAGCTGTGGTTACCTCTGAATCACGATGTACCTTTGTAGTAGCAGAGCAAAGATAAATCATATAAAAAAGAAACACTTTCTAAATAAAGTATAGTGCATCTGAAGGGGATGCATGTAAAAATTTCTAGAACAAAACCCTGTTTCTCTTGCTCTCTCCTAGTGGATTAACATCTATTTTTAAACACAGAAATAGGTATAAAAGGGACATTGAAATGTTTTGTCAGAAGTTTTTGTAAATGATAACAATAAAATTTAATAAATGATTTATTTTTCTTCTGATCTAGAAGCAATTAGCCAGGGACAGCTCTCCGTAAGTTTATGGACTACACTGACTGCTCACCAAAGCTGTCTGACAACAACAGAAAATTTCTGTTACTCGGGTTAGTTTGTTACAATCCTCCTTTCTGTATACTTTAGATGAAGACTCTGCAGAAGGACTTTGATCAGCTCCATAAGGAATATGAAACACTGCTGGAAATCCACAGAGAGACTGCAGAAGAGCGAGACAACTTCTGCGCAGAACTCCAGCGAGTTCAGCACAACTGCACACCCCGGCCAAACTGGGAGAAGTGTTCAGGTGCCAAATGTATTCAGCAGTGGTTTGCTTAAGGCATCTCATCTTTAAACACTTTGCTATGGTGCATTTCTTACCTGCAACACCCCGTTTTCTCGTAGGCTTTTAGGCAGTGGGCTGAGTCAAGAGAGGAGCTTGCAGGGTATTCCATTTTGCCTTAGATATCTTAGGAGACAAACTGGATGTCTAGAGATCTGTATCTATGATAAGGCTCCTAGTGGGAGTCACACAAAAGCAGTATACGTGGGTGCATTCTCCTCTTCTCAGTGTCTTTTTGCTGTTGCAGAGGTGATTCCTGGTGGAGCTGACCGGTGGGGCTGTCTGGCTGAGGGGAAGACCAGCGATCAGCTAGTGCATGTGCTCCTGGAAGAAATAGGAACAGCAGCACTAAAAGAGACAAATGTCTTCCCTGGATGGGTACGTGTAAGCTTTCTTCGCTGCTTGTTTCCACTGAGATTAATTGGCAATAAATATCCATTAGAAAGGTGGGAGAATTGCTTTCACGGCTGGTGTCTTCAACGTGCACCTTCCCATTAGTGTAACCACCAAAAACTTTAAAGCTAGGAAAACTCAGGTGCAATAGAAAAGCTGAAACTGAGTGTGAGCATACTGAAGACACAGCTGAAGTAGCCACATTTTACAATGAATCATCGGACATGCAGGTAGTACTCGTGGGCCAGAGCCCCTTACTAATGCTCCACTATATGGCTGAAACAAATTAACAGCTTCCTGCTGCTGAAGCGCCTTGTCCTTCTCCCCTGTCCCTGCCCCCTGGTATTGGCTGCAGCAACAGGAAAGTATCCAGCAGAGCAGTATTTGTTTTTTCCCAGGTTAGTTCTCTGCTGATGAGATGAACTCGGACAAAGCACTAGAATGACTAAGAGTAAGAAGGAAGACTGCATAGCAGGGAATGACTACTTTTCGTGGCATCAGGAAGTTAATTCAACTCACACTGTCCCATTGCGCTGCACCCCAGCACGTGAGGGAATCAGGAAATGATACAGGGACAAGGAAATGTTACAAGGATTCTTCACATCATGCCAAGCATGACTGTATCCAAAGGTGTTCTCAGGGAAAGAGCAGCATTTCTTTGGTCCTTCAACATCTCTTCCTCAGCCTTTCCAGAAGCTTGAAGTGTTTGCCCTGCCATTCCTGGAAGATATTTCCAAGGAAGATCTTTCCTCGTCTGTTTTTGCTGGGCAGAACCTCTCGCACATTCCCATTTTGTCCACCCTGGAGCACTTGAGACACACTGCAGAGGTGCTGACAGATGTGTTTTATAGTACTGGGAATAAGACCCACACAGATGACTCATTTTAATGGCTTTAGATGCTGAAAACATGGCTTTGGTGCTGCATCACTGCCAGTGAGGCAAATGCCTTACCTGTATCTGTGTTTCTTTTCCATTACTTAGGGCAAAGGTGACAAGGTGCCTGTGTACCTGAGGCATGAAGGTGAAGTCAAGAACAAAAAGCTGACTAAGAAGGATGTGGTGAACATCCTGAAGGATGTCTGGAAGGAGAAAATTGCACTAGAACAGCAGGTTTGTCCCATTTTCCTTCTCCACAAACAGCATTTGCTATGGCAGTCAGTCCAGTTTGGAAAGCCAGGGTCTCATCCATGTCCTGCCTAGTGTTTCATCTGAATCAAGCTGCATAAAACATTGTAAGAACAAACCACCTCAGCTGGCAGTAACCCTGTGCCTGGCAGGGCTCCCCACGGATCTGACTCATGCATTAGGACAGTATCACATGGATAACTGGAGTAGCTCCATCCCAGGCCTAAGAGGCTGCTTCTGCAGCTCCTGGGACAGCTGAGTGCTCATGAAGCAGCTGATGCCCAGCCACCACTGCAAATTCAGAGGCATTCAGGAAAACAAAGTCAGCACTGGTTGCTTTGATGTCCAGGGCTGTAAACTGCAGTGGTCCAGCAGCTGTTGCAAGAGCAGCTTGAGCTGTCCCTGAAGATCCCTCCACAACGCAGGGTGCCCCAGGAAGGAACCACTGCAGCAGTCACCCTGAGCTAAATCAGCCATACTCTTGAGTCTGAGACCTTAGCTAGACTGACTGCTGCTATTCTGGGGTGTGACGGTGCTCAGCAGACCAGCATGCCATCATGACTATGCAGTGTCTGTTCTTAGGTGGTGGAAACCTCAGCAACATCCCTGCAGCCAAAGCAAGGCCAAGGTTTTTTGCTGGGTTGATTTTAACCCATGTCAATCTGTTATTAAACTCCATAGTGTTTGTGCCCATACAAGAGAGGAACAGGTGACACTGGGGGAAAAATGAGGAGCAGGGACAAAAAATAATTTATATTGATGAATGAATTAATATAGAAGCGCTTTGGTTTTGTTACACAAAACCCAGAGAATTTCCCCTTCTTTGTCCAGGGTGGGTTGGGAGTGACAACTGGAGGCCAAAGGGGTGAGGGAGGTGTGTGTTCTCTGCCAAGGCAGACATTATGGGTTGCCTGTCTGGGGTGATACAAGACTCAAAAAGAGGATAAAAGGGGCTGTTTAATTCTTCCCATGTTAGGGACAAGTATGATACCATCTCCCCACATACTGGACAAGCCCTGTTACTGTGCCTCAGTCATACGAGAGCAACCTTGAGAGAGGCAGAGTCACTTTACAGATTTCTTCTCTTGAGCTGGAAGCCTAGAAACATCTCTGAGATCAACCCTAAATGGCTTAATGTTTTCTATGGCAGCTGTCTTTTACTTTCAGCTTGATTTCCTGGGGAAATAGCATTGCTGCAGTCACTGTCTGGCTCTACTTTTCTCCAATAACTGCTGCCATTTCTCAACCCATGAGCCAAGCTCAGCTAAATCTGACGGAGGGGTAGCAAGTTCCTACATATTTCACAAAAATAGGTAGGAGAAGAGAGACTTTATCAGCAACAGAAGAGCTTCATTGTAAACTTACCCACATTTAGAGAACAAACCTGGGAGAAACATTTTGAATGATCTAATAATGGGGAAGACTCCAGCCAGCACTAGCACTGTGTTAGCACTGTGTGAGATCCCCAAAAGACAGACATCTGTACACAAGATGTATAGACATCTGTATACAAGATCTGTACACAAACAGCTAGAATCAAATGGGTAGATTTGATTTAGTTCTGCTGTTTATGGGAGTTACTTGTTATTCGCAGACGGGGAAGCGATCCAGTCTTCCTGAGTTCTTTCTCAGCTACCTCCAGGAGAAGTACGGAGATGCCGCTGCCATGGAATGGTCTTACACCCTCTATGAGAACATGCGACTCTGTCGATCAAACCACGTCCTGAGCTCATTCTATGACATGCTCACTGGGAAGGTAGGCAACCCGCAACCCAATGCCACACCTCTGCCCAGACATCCCCGCTGTGACAGGCAGCAGGCAAGGGAAGTGCTCTTCTGCAAAGCAGCTTCAACTCCTATTCCTCCCCCGGGAAGCTGCACCTTCTCACGACAATAAAAGTAAACACTGACACACACTAGAGAAGGGAATCCTGTCCATGCAAGACATGGCAGGCTCTTACTGCTCCCAAAAGAGCTTCTAGAAGGCCCCATTTCTTTCAAACACTTTAGTCACATCGTATCTGCTCTCTCTGATGAGAGGCTTCTGTTTGCAAGACTTACATGCAAGCCTCATTCTCTCAATAGGTCTTCCCTGAAACAGCTCATGGTCTGTCCCTGTGCAGTGCTTGTGAAGATCAGGACACAATCTCTGAACTGTAGCACCGTGCAAGCCCTGGCAGCCTTGCTCCCTGCTCCCCAGCCCCATGTCACAGCTGGAGATCACTAGCTACGTGGCCACATCTTTCCATCTCCTGTAACAGAAAGACATGTAGCCCCCCCAGGTCCTCTTATACTTGCCCTACTTATGTCTTGCTTGGAAATGGAAAAGTGGCTGGGACCAAGTGCCACCATCTGGGCAGGGAGGCTGCTGCCATTCTGGGGGATCCAGGGCGTGCATCTGCACCTGAGGGTTTAACAGTTTAAGCAAGTTGTTCAGCAAGAAGCCACTGTGAACAGCCACCCTGCAAACCACTGTGTTGCTTGCTTAATTATTTGCAAATCGCTGAAAGCCACTCAGGTAAAAGTTGCTTTAGAAGCGAGCACAGTCCTTTTGCAGTTTTGCTTCCCTCTTGAAGGTAGTCCAAGGAACAGACAGGCCGTTACTGACCTGTGAACCTTCCCTGTTTCACAGGTGGGCGAAGAACAGTATCACGGCCAGAATCAGCTGATTTCCAACCTGCAAAAGGAGCTGGCTGCCTGTGACAGCTCAAACAGCGGATCCCTGACCAGCAAGCAGTTCAGGCAAGAGGCCGACTGTTGCCCACCGAGCTCTGCTCACATCTGGCACGCGTCAGATGTTGTGCTATGCGGAGTCTGTCTGCTTTGCTTATCTGCCAGCGCAGGCAGGGGAGGAGGATTTTTCTGTCTTTTAAATTCCTGTGCGGACAGCTCTAGCAAGTCTATACTTGTTAACCTCTGCATTAGGTTTAGAATAATGTGAATACTGCAAGTTTTGAGTAGTGCAACTGAAGAGGCCTGAGAGTGGCCATGGGGTGCTTCACACATGCAGTGGGACAGGCTGGCAGCCCCTGCACCCTGCCATGCTCCCTGAGGGGACATGGGACCCTACACAGTGCTCCCACAAGCTCCTATTGTAGGTAGCAAAATTCACAGAAATGCTTTGTGACAGGTGCAAGGTTGGTCATTCTTCTCCCAGTTAATCAATCAGCTGTGCCTTCATAAGTGAAACTCTAAATACAGCATTTCTTTGGGCAATAGCACAGAAGAGAAGCATCAACCATTTCCAGCACTTAACTGGGAATGCGGCTCTGGTACAAACATGCTAACAAATTCAGTCTGGGCTACCAGCTAAGCCATACTCACAGTTGCATTCAGAGTTTCCCACATGGCTTAGCATCCAACGCTTACGTGAGTCCTAAGACCTGCTGAAAGCTTTGCCCTTTTTTTACACGTGCTTCTTGAAATGTGTTTCCCATGAAAGCAATGAATTTTTGAAGATCTGCCCCGTGGAATACGTGCACAGACTGGTAGCCTAAAAAACAGCCAGCCACACTGGCAGTCATTAAGTGCTCGTACTGTAACAGCATACACACTTCAAGCCGTGTTGCCTGTCTCCATACAGCATGGCTGTGAGAGAAGCTTTTCCCTTGAAAAGGGAAGAGTCAATCCAAGAACTAGTGGATGCCAGCAGGTACAAGCTGGACAGCACTGAAGACCTTATTGACTACATATCCTTATTCAAAGAAGTAAGCTGATGTTACTGAAGTTTTCCTTTTGATTCAGATTAAGCCTAATTTAGGGCTTAAATTAGTTTTATCAGACTAACTAGCCTTATCAGACTAACAAAGTTGCAGTGCCCACCACAACCTCTAACACCCAAAGGCCATCTGCAGACAACAGCAATGCAAGCTTGTGCCTTTTCTGTGATAGTTTTTCTTCCATATTCTCTCTCTTTATTCCCACTTTTCATGTGGAAATTCCATTTCTAGGAGACCTGAGTTATTTTAATACACATTGGGGGGCAGCTCCTGTCCAGACTGGAACACGTGTTCAGTGCTAACGACCTGTAATTCCTTCCAGGATGAGGAGGGGAATGCTGAACCTTTCGTTGCAAAGCTCAGGAGCCAGTACGTCAGGGAGAAGCACGAGTACCTGAGACAGCTGAAGAACAAGCTGGGAGACTTAAGGTAAGTACGGAGGGAAGGGGCTGCTGGGGACAGCAGATCAGGACAGCGCGTGCAGAGGGAACCCCCCTGTGGACACAGGAGCGTGTGGCCAGCACAGGGCCCCTTGCACTATCGGAGGGCCCCAGCTGTGAATTATTGCAGGAAATACCAAAACCTGGCTGAGTCCTGCTCTACAGAACACTGCACAGTGTCAGTTCTTGACCCAAGAGACTTGGATATGGCAGGCAGTGAGCAGAGAAGATTGGTTGTACCAATAATCCCTTTCAGTACTTGAAGCCTCATATCTCAACACTCCTCAGCTCTCCAAAAACAGCAGTAAAATCCTGTACATCCTCAGTGGCTGGTTCTGAGGAGTGGAAAGAGTGAACAGGACTGACAACTGCAGATTGAAAGAAATAATTCTACCTTAAAACAAGATAAACAAGAGGCAGTTACTGTGTAGGAAAAAATGGGTGGTGCCAGGCACTGAGCACTGAGGGGAACACTGAAGATGGATGGATGCCCATGAAGTACTGTCCAATGTGGGCACTGAATCAGCAAGGGAAAAATGTAGTTGCGTAACAAAGGATATCACAGTGCACAGAGTGAATTTAAGGTCTTCCCAGGTTATCTCAAGTCTAACATTTCCTAACTTCTGTTTGGTTTGAAATTTAGTACTTAGCAGCCTTTATTTGTGTATTTAAAAACCAAAGGGATAGTAGTAGAGGCAGAGATAACAATATCAAAAGACATCTGTGCTCTGCAATTCAAGCAGCATGGATTCTCACTGTGGCACAAATACATAAATATTCCTTTCACGTACCACAGCATAGCAGTGACTGAGTTGTTTTTGAACAGAGAGGTGAACGCAGATGATCTGAAGACTGCCTTCTGCACAATCGATCCCAATATTGATGATCAGACACTAGATACCTACATTGGCCTGGCTTATCAGGTCCAACGAGAACAGCCAGACCAAGAAGTTGTCCCTGTGGAAACTGCACTTGAGAGACTACTCGCTGGAGATGTGAGACGAGTAGGGCCCTCACCCCGGGAGGGAAGCACAACAGACTTTGAAGGAGAGTAAGGAGACTTCCAGTATTAAGAATAAATGGACGGTTTGATCTTCAGGTTTGGATACCAAACTGAGAATCAGAATTACTGCGCTAAATACTTCTTCCCGTGCATACAGAGATACACCTAATGACTCACAGTAGAGAGGATAGGCTAGCTTGAACTGTCAGAAGCACTTTCAGCAATGAAGCATTCCAATACAACTTCACAGCCGATGCAGAGTCATTTCAGCTCAGTGGGACTTGCAGTGGGAGGCCGCCTGATCCCCAGACAGAGGCTGCACACCCCCATGGCACTGGGGCACTGCAGGGTGTTGGGCTCTCTGCTTGGTGACAAAACAGCTATGCTCCAGTTGCTACAGTATGCTACAGTCATTACTGGAACCTGAGAAGCCACCATCAAACTCCAGGCTGCAATGTGGCTGCTTTAGCCCTTTGGCCTTATGGTTCCTTGGCTCAAAGAGGGAGGGTTTCAAAGGTACATTTGCAAAATAAGGTGCTATCAGCACAGTCAGGGTGCAAGTGAAAGGTGAATTCAGCCCACGGCAGGTTTGCTATCATGCCTGTCTCCAAGGATACTTTTATCTTGGTGTAGCTGCTTCATACTTAGAAAGTATGAAGTCACTTTCAAAGAAATTCAAGTGCTGCCCCACCAGTATGTTTAACCAAACTCTGAGCTGGAAAAGTAATCCAAGCACAGGAACATTGAAATCTCTCTTCAAGGAAGATACCACATGCATTGGCTGAGAGTGTTGATCTGCTAGAGGGTAGGAGGGACCTGGACAGGCTAGATCGATGGGCCAAGGCCAACTGTATGAGGTTCAACAAGGCTCAGTGCCGGGTCCTGCACTTGGGTCACAGCAACCCCATGCAACGCTACAGGCTTGGGGAAGAGTGGCTGGAGAGCTGCCTGGCGGAAAAGGACCTGGGGGTGTTGGTTGACAGCTGCCTGAACATGAGCCAGCAGTGTGCCCAGGTGGCCAAGAGGGCCAATGGCATCCTGGCTTGCATTAGAAACAGTGGGGCCAGCAGGACCAGGGAGGTGATCGTCCTCTTGTACTCAGCACTGATGAGGCCACACCTTGAGTACTGTGTTCAGTTTTGGGCCCCTCACTCCAAGAAGGACATTGAGGTGCTGGAGCGTGTCCAGAGGAGGGCAAAAAAGCTGGTGAAGGGTCTAGAGCACAAGTCCTATGAGGAGCGGCTGAGGGAGCTGGGGTTGTTTAGTCTGGAAAAGAGGAGGCTGAGGGGAGAATTTATTGCTCTCTACACCTACCTGAAAGGAGGTTGTAGCGAGGTGGGAGTCAGTCTCTTCTGCCAAGTGACAAGCGTAGAACGAGAGGAAACGTCCTCAAGCTGCGCCAGGGGAGGTTTAGATTGGATATTAGGAAAAAATTATTTCCTGAAAGGGTAGTCAGGCATTGGAACAGGCTGCCCAGGGAAGTGGTTGAGTCTCCATCCCCGGAGATATTTAAAAGACAGGTAGATGTGGTGCTTAGGGACACGGTTTAGTGGTGGACTTGGCAGTGCCAGGTTAACGGTTCAACTTGATCTTAAAGGTCTTTTCCAACCTAAATGATTCTTTAATTCTGGTTACTGCCTTTCCAACCACTGGCATCAATTAAATCTTTCCTATTCCTTAGTGTCCTCTCTATCCGGTACATAGCCCTCTCCAAGGAGAGGAATAAGGGTTCTTGAAAGAAAAACCCCATAGGAAAGCAGCTCTGCTATGGTTTTGCCAAGTAAGTGAAGCAAACCCAAGAAACAAAACCTGTTTTTTTTTTTCTCGTAACATAGTTTGAAAAGTAGAAAGAGGGAAGCTGAATTCAGAAGATGCCTTCCTTTGTTAGGAAGGCATCTTGCAAAAACCGATTGCATTTGTAAACTGGAAAGGCATCACAGGCTGCGTGGCAGAGTACCACCCAGAGGTATGAGGCCGTTGGGATTTCTGCCTCGAGTACTGAATTTGGTGCTGAGCACCTTCAGTACAAATTGCAAAATACCAGGAAAGGAATGATAAAAGGATTGAAAGGGAGATGCATCATCTAGCTAGAAACCAAATGTCTTAACTGCAGGTATCTCTAGGGGTAGTCTGAAAGGAGGAGTTGTAATATGGCAAAATTCAATATATCTAAAAAGAACAGGGAACTTCAACACAGAGAAAGTGTCTGATAGATGAACATCAAATTTGCAAAGCTTTTCAAGAAAGCCCCTAACGGGGAACAGTGGGCTACAGAGAGCAGGAATCACTTGGTTTTGCTTCATCCTGAGGACTTCAGATGCCAAAAAGTTAACTGCTGTTTATAGTGCCAGGTATCTCTTTCTTTTGCCCTTCCAGTTACATTGTTAGGACTTGAACAATGTGTCCCTAAAAATCTTGATTTTAGTTAGCCCTGACTTTACTGCAACTAGATGCCGAACACATCTCAACAGAAGAGAAAGACCAGATGGGGCATCGTAGCTCTCCCTCTCACAACATTCCCAGCCATCGAAAAGTCCCATAATGGCAGAAAATGTATTTTAAAAGTACAAGTTTTGCAATATGTTTGTTAAAACAACAAAGCTGTTTCCTTTTTAATATTGCAAAAAATCCCCTTTGTTATATTAATGGAATTACTTAAAAAAAAAAAGACACTTGAAAAATGACTGACCTTTGTATTGGTATTGCCTGCCAAAGAGATTTTATCTATATTGGTCATTATTTCCTTTAGTGTTGTGCAAAACCTGTTTAACTTGCAAGCGTTGCTGCCAAGAGCTGGGTCGGATTTCCAGGAGTCCTTATTAACTGCACCATTTGGCTGTAGTTTTGGGAAACTACACTGCCCACACAGCTTAATCCAGAGACAAGGATCCATACTTGCAGTGGGATTTAGGACAGGCTTAGGACGGGGAAAAACAACTAGAGGGTGGCAGGCATCTGGCGTGACCATCAGAGCGGCTGCACCGGTGCCATCAGAGCCTGCGCAGACTGTCCCGCCCCAGCAGCCTCAGAAGAGCCACCAGTGAGATGGTGTTTGCGCTGAGCTCTGACTTACCCGACTGGGCGTGCTGACCACGCTCAGCCCTGCTCTGTCCTGTTTGGGACTCCAAAGCAGCAGCCTTGAGGCATCCCTTCTTCACAGACATCTGGAAATTAATTAATCAATTTAAAGACTCAAGTCTAAGTCAAATTACTCAATTTAAAGGCTCAAGGTTTTCAAGTTCAAGACAGAGATGCTAAGAATTAGGGGGAAAAAATAACATCTATTAATTTTTCTCAGAAATTAAATCAGCACCATGTCTTACCTTGGGCATGACAGGCTAGCTAAATAAAAGGAAACCACGCTAGCATGTTTGACTAACTCCCTGGAAAGACGTTGAAGAAAAACACGTGAGAGAAAGTTTGATATCCATGTCCATCCCTCCGAAAATGGTATGTGTGACGGGCATCGTTCTTTCCCAGCTTGTGAATTGTTTTACAAAGCCACAGTCCTTTGCACCTGAAATCCTCTGCTGTGGCTGACCTCATTCCTGGCGTGGTTTATGTTCACTGTAAGCAGTAAAATCATAGACAAGAATTTTGCTTTTATTGTTTTCCCTGCCTGAGGAACACAAGAGAGCGCAGTGCAGACCAGCTCCTCTGTGCAGCAGCTGCCTGTATGAAACCACAGGTGGGAAGCCAAGTGGCACCGTGGCTCACACAGGGAGCGGAGCAGCAGAAACCACGCGGGTGTGTCGAACACGCAGAGGATTGATTTGCACTTGTTACACAGAGTCACTGCTTGGATCTTGCAGCTTCGGATCATGATGTGGGATGCCAGCACACAACGATATCGTGACCCACGAGCGGGCTGACCTCCGCAGAGCAAACTGCAGCTCTCGGAGCTGGACCCCGCTTCACAGAGAAGCTTCTGGCACTGCCTGCCTCCTCGGTGACTTTCCAGGTACATTTCTGTACACAGACAGACAGAGGACAGCACCAGGGCTGGCAGAAAACAGCTGTGGAAGCGCAGCCTTCAGCTGTGTGGTTACGCGACCTGCAATGGGGTGGTTTGACCATAGCTGGCTGCCAGTCACCCACCCAGCCGCTCTCTTGCTCCCCCTCCTCAACAGGAGGAAATAAAATAAAAAAGCTCATGGGTTAAGATAAAGACAGGGAGATCGCTCACCAATTACTGGAAAGGTCAAAACAGACTTGACTTGGGGAAGATTAATTAACTGCCAATTAAAAACAGATTAGGATAGTGAGAAGCGGAGACAAAACTAAAAAGATCTTCCCCCCACCCCTCCTTCTTCCCAGGCCCAACTATCTCCTCCCCGCCAAGCAGTGCACAGAGAAAGGGGGGTTTCAGTCAATCCATAACACTTCATCTCTGCTGCTCATTCCTCACACTCTTCCCCTGCCCCAGCATGGGGACCCTCCCGTGGGATACAGTCCTTCAAGAACTGCTCCAGCGTGGGTCCCCCATGGGTCCCTGCCAGCAAACCTGCTCCTGCGTGGGCTCCTCTCCACAGGCTGCAGCTTCCTGCAGGGCACATCCACCGGCTGAAGCGTGGGGTCCTCCATGGGCTGCATGGGGACAACCTGCTTCCCCATGGTCTCCTCCACGGGCTGCAGGGGAATCTCTGCTCCAGCATCTCTTTCTTCACCGACCTTGGTGTCTGCAGGGTTGTTTCTCTCACATTTTTCTTCTTACTCCTCCCTCCCACACCTGCTGCACAGGTACGCTGCGCAGGGGTACATAGTGCCCCTGTACTCGGCACTGAGGCCGCACCTCGAGTACCGTGTTCAGTTTTGGGCCCCTCGCTACAAGGACATCGAGGTGCTGGAGCGTGTCCAGAGGAGGGCAATGAAGCTGGTGAAGGGTCTAGAGAACAGGTCTTATGAGGAGCGGCTGAGGGAGCTGGGGTTGTTTAGTCTGGAGAAGAGGAGGCTGAGGGGAGACCTTATTGCTCTCTACAACTACCTGAAAGGAGGTTGTAGTGAGGTGGGGGTCGGTCTCTTCTCCCTAATAACGAGTGATAGGACGAGAGGAAACGGCCTCAAGCTGCGCCAGGGGAAGTTTAGGTTGGATATTAGGAAAAATTTCTTCACCGAAACGGTGGTCAGGCACTGGAACAGGCTGCCCAGGGAAGTGGTTGAGTCTCCATCCCTGGAGGTATTTAAAAGACGGGTAGACGTGGTGCTCAAGGACATGGTTTAGTGGTGGACTTGGCAGTGATGGGTTGACGGTTGGACTCAATGATCTTAAGGGTCTTTTCCAACCTTAATGATTCTATGATTTTTAGCCTTTCTTAAATACATTACCAGAGGCACCACCAGAGTCACTGATGGGCTTGGCTTTGGCCAGCAGTGAGTCCATTCTGGAGCTGGCTCTGACATGGGGGCGGGTCCTGGTTTCTGCAGCACCCACCTCCCACCCCACTACCAAAACCTTCCCACATAAACCAAATACACACAATTAACCCCATCTGAATCAATCTCTCTCAGTCCTTCATCTACCATGTGCGCACCAGAAAATTTCACCTCTCAAATGGTCTTAAATTATTGCTTACTAATTTCCCATGAGATATATATATTAAATATAAAGTATATTTTCCCACTTCAATTTACATCAGTGAACAGCTGTGGTCACAGATGGGTTATAATCTACTGTTAGCACAGTAGACTAGACTAGACTTGCAAAAGGGGACAAGACTCCAAGTTTGAATGCCCCTGCTCTACAAAAATACACAGCTGTAACAAGGATCTGCTTCTTTGCATAAGGCAGTCTAACTTTTCTTGTTCGAGCAAACAACTAGTTAGTATGAAGAGCATCAACACAGCTAAATGTCTATTAGGAGCATTTTGAACAACGCAATGCAGTAGCCTTTCAGCTCACTGAAATAAGCAGCATTTGTGTCACGCAGGATACATACAATATTTTATTTATCAGAGCTGTACAAGTATTCAAAGGTAAAATAAAAAATTCAGGATAGTCAAAGTACTTGTCATAATAGTTGGTGAGATCCAGCAGGCTGGCGTGACAGCCACAGCACAACCCGCATCAGTTCAGGAGAACGTCGATCGTTTATTGCCCCACTAGTTACTGGCGGAAAACTGGCACACAGAGCAGTTACACGTAACAACCTACAGCCAGCCTCTGCGAGCAGCCATCTTCCCGCCCACAGGAGCCACCGCTGCCAGAGGGGCACGTTCATTTGCAGGGGATCACTTTATTTCCACTTACAGCAACCGGAATCAGGAGCTTCCTGTACTCCAGAGGGAGGTAACGCTCTATCAGCACATGCAACGGCATCTTGTCTGTCACCAGCCCTTGTCTTTGTTCAAAAAGAGAGCAGAGAAGACCAGAGAATTGTTAGCAAAAAGTGTTTCCACTCAGACTTAACGTCAGAGTAAAGTTTTTAAAGTTTTCTTGCAGTGACATTTTTGCATTTAATAGCTGAAAAGCTGTGACTGCTTGTGACAGAAAAGCTATAGACTTCTATTTGCGGGCAACTTTCTCGGGTGATGCACTAGGTCCTGCGTACGGTGCAGGCACCAGGCTTGCCTCAACATGGAAGTGGACCAAGAGGGTTACTGCAGACCAGCCTCCCACAGAGGTACGTGTTTATCACAGTGAGAGTAAGCATATTGATCTATACCAAAGTATAAGCTTGTTGCTTTTTAAATTTACAATCTACCTGCCACAGGATAAATTTTGCCAGTTAAAGACATGCACACAATGATGTAACAGAAGCAAATAGCTCATTACCCAGCAGATTTTTTTACATTCACAATTCAGAGGTGGTTGGCATTTTCCACCTGTGCAGGCCATGCAGTTTTCTAGTACACCATTTAGCTGATTGGCCTGAAAAACTCAGCATCTCCTAGTCTTGTAGAGAGAAAAAAAAGCAGCATTTATTCATGCTTTCCTTGTGGAAGAAACAGAAATACTGTTCTTATTCACAAACCAGCAACAATTCCTGATCCCTTTATGAGGCAGCGGAAAGGCATAAAGACATCTAGAAAAAGGTACAACACCAAGCGTACAGAATCCTCAAACCTGGCCAACTAAGCCATTGCACCTCTCAGCCTGTTCATACTCATTTCAGCACACACCTGTCAGGTGGGAAAATGACAATCTCTGGACAAGGACAGAACAGATTATTCAAGCAGCAGCACCAGCTCCATCTACACAGGCCCGTGCAAAGCCAACGCCTTTAATCAGACATGCCCGCAAAATCCCTCAGATGACTTTAGCATCACATCTGAAACTCTCCCAATGGAGACAAGGAATAACAACTTGGAGTAATGACTTTAAATGAGGAGCGATGGATTTGTTTCAGGCCCCACAGGGTTCTACAGAGGGCTCCCAAGCACAGAACAAATCCCTTGCATTTTGGTCACAGGACAAAGTAAATTCAGTCATGAGACAGGGGAACTGAGGGAGCCCACAGGAAAGAGCAGCAGTGGAGAGGCTCTGAGAACAGTTCATCCAGGCTGCTGGCCAGCCTGCCCCTCTGCAGGGTCTTGAAGGGGCAGCACGAAGGGCAACACAGTTGTTAGGAGAGGCCAGCGCTGGCCTGCCAGCCTTTTCCTGCTCTGGCGAGGAACTGTCAGTTTGAACCGTTAGTATCAGCTTTTGCAGAAGCAGGAAGAGCAGGATTTTGTTTGGAAGAGCAAGTCACCAAAACACAGAGCAGGGCATGTGAAAACACACTATTTCAGTTGCAAGCGCTGTGAGCAAAGAGATCGTTCAGGGATGCAAACGGCACAGCCCAGCCTCACACTT
The DNA here is from genome assembly GCF_047370975.1 of Nipponia nippon. Lineage (NCBI taxonomy): Eukaryota > Metazoa > Chordata > Aves > Pelecaniformes > Threskiornithidae > Nipponia > Nipponia nippon. Next base: position 31,400,473 of record NW_028262391.1, read on the forward strand.
ACTGTTACTCTGCTTTTTCTACTGACACCACTCATTTCCCAGCTACAACTGCTTCACCCTTGCACACGTTCCCCTCCTCTTGCTACTTGTTCTTCAGACTCCTCCTGCACTCCCAACCCCTCAGTACTTCCTCTTGCCCCTCCACCACCTTCATTGTCGAGCAGAAACACCCAAGTCCATGAGTGCCCTCCTGAGACAGAAGGCCAAGTGGCACCATGCAGATTAAATCACAAGATACCACACTTAACCATGGAAATACTTACTGCTAGTGCACACCCTGGCAAGGACAGTCTCACAGGGCTATCAAAGCACCACTGAACACTACTACAGGTTAATAATGACCCTCCCTTTACCTTCTCATGAGGACTTCCAGGTCAGCCATCTCCACTGTCTTCCTCCCTGCATGCTTGCTGTAAGCTTCCAGATCGTTGCTCAGCTGCTTGAAGTATCTCTCAGAGCTGAAGTAGGATTGAGGAGGGAAATAAATCAGGCTGTGGAGTGTGTGAACTTCTATAGGGCAAGATGCACTACAGCTGCTCGCTGTGCAGGTCACAGCCTGCCAGGGAAAACTGCGGGAGAAAAAGCTCTCCAGCCCACGGAACAAAGTATGGCTTCTCAGCCTGGGCTCCCTGGAACTTCACAGCCAAGATAGCTGTGAAACAGCTGCACATTTGACAACTGGAACCTTTCCCAAAATTCCCATGCATGTAAGAACAGTGGTTAACCCAAGTGAAAAATCAGCACTGAGGACTGAGTAGACAATCACAGCTCTTACGGTGACACTGTTCAAACATTCTGCAGATTTTACTCATGAAGGTAACATGGTCTATGGTTTCAAAAAGCTGAGAAACCTGCATTCAGACATATTGAACAGTAAGCGCACAGCTGGAACAGCTTCACCTTGCCCAGCACGCTGACTGTTCTCCAGAGCTATCCCGCTCACAGAGAGTGCCAATGATATTAGTGTGCTGTTAGCTAGAGTAGATTGTGAATGTGAATCTGTACTGGTTGGGACAAAACTCAGAAGCTCCTGCAAGGTTGCGCTGGTCACAGATGCCCCCCCCACAGCGGCCAAAAGCACCTAGCACATTTCTGTCCTCCTTTTAATCAGACCTCCTGTGACTCTCCCAAGCTGAATAGGGAGGGCTGTCAGCTTGTCAGCAGCACTCCTGACAGGTCTGTTATTTCAGGAGAGAAAAGATTGAAAAAAAGACCAAAAAGAGTGGGAAGAGGAGCAGTTTGTTGCTGCTTACCATTTTTCAACAATTTTAATTGCATCTCTGGCCACTGGCATTTTCACATAATGGCTAAATATCTTCTTTATCAAACTACTTGCTACTTCAGGCTCACGCATTTTCCTCTGTGACGCTCCCGAGCTCTTTGGAACTGGCTTAGCTCGCAGCATCTGCAGGGGAGACCTTTGAGGGAAATTGAAAATTCACACATCAAATGAACAAACACGGGGGAGAGGCAGAGAATACCAGGCTGAGTTTGGGCAAACCTTATGCTGAATTGGAAGGGGTAAGAGCTACCTCAAGCTCTTAATTCTTTCTCCCTCCCAATCCTTCAAATCCCTCATGCCCACGAAATACAATTCACATGGCATTATGGCCTTGGGAGAAGCAATCCAGGCTCAATTTTTCAGAGATAAGCATGCTAGCATAACAATTAATCAGCAAACTATAGTTCTCTCCAATACATAAATGCATCCTTCACTGCATCCCTGTAGTTTTCACTCTCCAAGAATGCACAAAGTTTGATGCATCCACAGGCTGCCTCTCTATCTGCAGACAGCAGAGTCTCGTCTGCAGGGTATACGCAACAATTTTTGTCTGTGCACAAGACTCACCAGAAGCTCCTCTTTTGATTCAATCTCCTTCCACAGAACAGATGTCCACACCAATTTTTAAACTATTATGAACAGTTTGTTTAGTGGGGTTTTTGGGGGTTTGTTTCGTTCGGGTTTTTTCCTTAAACAAGACTAAGTCCCAAAGGAAACTACTACTGTTTTCCATTCTAAAGAGGAAAAATTGTAATATGAAAAGGAGAAGTGAAATCCCTGGATTCACCCGGTAGACAAATGGAAAACAACAGAAAAGACCTGGAATCTCAGGCTAACGCATGCAAAACCCACAGACGGAGTGCATGTCTCATTTCATTCTCTCTCCAACCCACCTGCACATTTCTCTGTCAGAACCTCAGGGGCAGCTGGAAGAGATCAGCCCCCGAGATGAAGTACGCATAGCAGTGAGAAAAAAACCCAGCCATCATTTAAGTCATCCTGGTTACTGTTTCTATGCCTCAGTTTACCCATTTGTGAATGATTATATACGAATGTTTGGTTCACAGGATCAGGGCAAAATTGAAGTTTAGTGACTACATGAGACTTTGGTGTTTTTGAATGAAAAGTTCTGTGGCCCTAATCTGGTATAGTTGATCACAGTAGAATTGTACCAGTATAGAGAGATTATTTTATAGCAGAATGCCTCAACCGTGGCTCTCACGTAGGTTATTGCTCCACTACATAACCTAGAGTATTCCTCAGGCTTTTAACCTGAGCATTGCTATCTCAGGAAGCAAGCAGGCCAACTCAGGGTCAGACTGCGTTACATTAAGTGCAAACAAACTGTGCATTTTTTGTGCAACAACTTTCCGCAGTCTAGGCTCTGAACCTGTAATTACGATCATGTTACCTCAGTACAGCTTGAAAGCCTGAAAATCTGTCAGTCAATTAACATCCAGAAATTCCAATAAAGAATGTGCATCCAAATACATGGACTTTTTTTTGCCAATGAGGACTAGCACTCTCTACGAAAGAATCAGTATTCAGACATTCCATATATCTCTATATATATAAAAAAAGAGCATGTCCCAGTGCAAAATCCCAAAGCAAATCTGCATTCATTCAGTTCCACTTCAGCAGAGCATCAAAGACTTCTTTTTCTATTTTATAAATATATTTTACTATTCGTGACTAGAGCAATCATCCGGCACCTTCTGTAAGCATCATTCATCTCTATTCACAGCAGTAAAGGGCACAAGAATTTGGTTTTATTGTTTATTGCTTCAATAAACAAAAATCTAGAGTCATGGGCTAGAAAATTCCTCCTGCTCCCTGGGACCCAGTGTTACTGGTTCTGATGAAGCACAGGGCTTCACCAAATTTCTAGTTAAGAGGGTGACAAATGTTAATTAATTTGGAGCAATGCAGAGGACAGGTTCACTTTCTGCCTCTAGGCAAGCTTCATTTTATACTCAGCACATGGCATACAGCTTTAGGTTTCTAAGGTCAATACAAATATGTCATTTCGTGTGATCAATGTAACACAATCTGTAATTCCCGCTGTTCTGCAAGGGCCTCTGCATCCCATACTGGAGTCTATGGCTCCAGGGTAGCTTAGCAGTTGAAAAACTCCTACGAAAAGGTTTTGGCCTTCAGCGGAAGAAAATATTACAAGAACATTCACTGGAAAGACCTGAGGCACCAGATCTGCTCTGGGAGAGTACTGACATTCACTTGATAGAACTCTTTATTCAACAGCTAAAGCAGTGAATGAACTAAAGACTTCAGGACTCCTTACTCCCTGCTACAGCCGACAGAACACAAAACAACTGACAAACCTGGGCTCGGCTCTCTCCCCCTGGCACTTACACCCCCCAGACACACTTCTACCAGGCCACTGCTGAAGGTGGCTTATACTTACTTGGGAGCAGCAGGTTTTGCAGGACGTGGAGTTGACAGCAGTGGCTTGTAGGCTGCAGCACGGACAAACGTGGGCGTCTTCATGGAAACCTCTAAGGGAAAAAAAAGTACTTGAGGAACTGAACTCTATTTTCAGAGTTCCTGCAGCAAGCAGTGCTGCAGCAGCAGACAGATGCCCAGCCAGCTTTCCACACATCTGGTCCAGTGCCACGCTGCCTGCACTCAGGCTATGGCTCCATGGCACCCTGAACCAGCGTGGCTGCTGGCTGCAGCAATTCCACCCACCCTGCCTCCTGCCACACAGGCTGGTGGCTTCCCTCACATCGGGTCCGGCCCATCAGCCCCCATGCTGGGCCAGCAGGCTGGGCAGCATGTAGGAACGCACATTTGGGGCCAGGCTGCAGGGGCTGATGGCAGAGTCGACTTCGGCTGCCAAGAAGCTGCAGCCTCTTTTCCCAGAGAGAACTTCAAAGTCTGCAAGCTACCTCATTGCCATCCTGCTAAATCAGCGGCAAATTCTCCTGAATACAGGGACGAGCAGACCAACAAAATCACATTACAAGGGTCAGTCTATAAGCATCTCCCATATTCACAGATTTTCATAAATTCCCTCCAGCTAAGGCTCAGGTTATAGTCAGTACGTCACCTCCTCTTTGCTGTGAACTACCCATATCAGTTTCCTCCAAGTCTAATCTGCATCCTCTAACTTCACTGTTGAACTTCTTCACTTCTCAACAAGCAAGAGCAGGAAAGAAAACAATGTTAACAGAACTGAAATGCTGAGCAGCTTCCTGTCTAGAAGACGAGTGGTCATGGAGGGCTTCTTGCCTGCCAGTTTCCCTTGCAAGCTGAGCGCAGCCCAAGAATCCAGCATGTCTGGTAATAGTGTCAACTTTGCAACCCTCCCTAAGAGCTAAGACACCTGTCCCATTATAGAAGACAAGCCCAACTACTAGAGGCCTCAAGTACTACTTAAACTCCGCAACTCAAAGGAGCAGGAGCCTCTCTGAGAAAGCAGGGCTGGGTGAACTACCGTGGTTCCTCGCACTAGCTTCTTCTGAAGAAATATTTCTGTGTGCTGGAGGGACAGGGAGCAGGATGCAGGGGAAGAGACTAGTTATGCTGAGGTTTCCAAGGTAAGTTTTATGACAAGAGTGCATAATTTTTCATCTTTTCTTCCTGCTTTTCTTCCTCTCCTTGTCCAATGAGACCTGTAAGATGCTACTCTTACTGTCCCACCCTATCAGCAGAGATCCCTTCATTAAGACCTTTCCATCTCTTCATACAGCTGTGTTAAAGATAAGCATATTGACACACTATTGTAGACACCCTAAGAACACCTACAGCTTTCCTTGTGGCAAAAGTGTACCAGTTCAACAGTCGTCTTTGTGCCTTCCACACTGCACAAATACATACAGGCATTGATATTCTCATTACAGCTGTATTTCCCCACAATGCCTCAAATCCTGGCAACTGGATTCTTTTAGGATGTCCTTAGTTCAGGTTTTTTTTACTTCAGGGTGTATTGTGCTTCGAAAGACTTTAAAACCAGTCCCAAAAGACACCACTAAAACACACTCTGGGCATTCTCAAACGTGGCCTTGATTGAAGAGAACTCAGTCTGATGTAGATGTTCTTCCAAAAGGCATAAGCGCTCTTGGGACAACAGAGCAGACTGATGCAGTGTCTGAAGAACTGTTCAGAAACAGACACTTCCTCTCAGCTTTCGGGAAAGCCAGCCTACTCTCTTGGTTAACTGGAAAGGAAATCTGTAACTACAGGTACAAAATATGGGGTTCTAAAGTAGGTTTCAAGTCTGGAGTAATGTAATTGGCTGTGGAAACAGCAGTTCAATGCTAAGACATTAAAACAGCAGCATGAAGTTAGGAGTTAGGAAGGAAGGAAGAATAAAATGGAGGATATCCCTATGTCACTGCATAAAACCACTTTGCACTCAGTTTTGTCTATTTGTGCACTTCCATTACCTTCACCTCAAAAAGTACAAGATGATCTCAGTTCCTGAAGCACCTAATGAGCCAGTAACAATCTGGCCCTAGGAATAGCAGCCAACAGCTTCCCCTGGACTATCTGATGGACTAAACAGTTAATAGCGTTATTAACCTATGTTGTTTCTCAATCTATCAAGAGGTAACAGGGAAAAATTTCTCCAACTGCTTTCTGCTACTGCTGCAATAGTTTTCTTACCTTGACTCTCAGGGTCTTCAGCTTCATCCTCAGTAGACTCCTCTTCTGGATCATCCAATTCTACCATAATAGCCTGGTCCTCTAGTTCATCTGCTTGTTCAACAGCTTCCTTTAATGGCTTCGTCCCAGATTTTTCAGAGGAGGAAAAAGCATGAGAATGCCTGCCCAGACTTCCAGTATCTTTGGCAATCTCACGTTCTAGATTTTCAAAACAGGAAAAATACACCACTGAAACAAGTATCATAGCCAAAATTTCAGAGCACTCATAAGAATGAAACCCAACTTTCCATTCCTGGCAACATTGCCACCTATTATATTCCTATCTTCAAGGATTAGGGTGTCAATACACTAAGCTAGATAAGCTAAAGCACTGATGAATAAAGCACTGAACTTTTTCCTCTGCTACATCTAGGTGTGCAGAGGTCACACAAAAAAATAGCACTTGGTAGAGAAGCCCATGAGATTTGAGTGAAATTTTTATCTGAGCTCCTTTTAAATGAGCTTCCTTTAATAAGAACTTTTATCTCAAAAGAAGTCTTACGAAAGCCTTAGTGCAGCATGTTGAACACAGGAGACCCTGCAATTCAGGAAAAGTAACTTGGGAGACCCTGATGTGCCAACACACTCAGTAGGTCTCCAAATTTTAATCAATCTTTGCCTGACTCTGGAACTTCCACTAGTAAATTTTAATTAAAAGATGCCTTCTGCAATTATATATTTCTAAACACTATTGCCAATGCAATTTTGGTTTCCATTTGAGCAGAATGTGGTCTTTCAGCTTAACATGCCAACATTAGTTTGATATTTTCCCAGTATCTAGCCCAGATTCCAGAATGGAAAGAGAGTTAAGACTCGCTCCCAGCACTGATGCCACTAATACAGCATGAGAGGTATTTGGCATTAGAAATAGTCTTCAGATCAGAGGTTGTCCTCACCAGCTTCGGGAGAGCCTTGGTGTTCAACACTGCCTTCTGCTATTCCCTCTTCTTCTGAAGGGGCCATTTCTGTTCTGACTCTAGCATCCTGTGCTGTAGTTATCTGCGATTCTGCTTTTTTGGTCAGCTTCTTCTCCAAATGTTCAGAATATCCAGCATTCGCATGATGCTCTGCATCTAAGATAGGAAATTCTATCATCAATCTTACCTACAAAAAAAACCCCAATCAACCACCAGCATACAGTTTAACAACCACTAAAATTTACTCATGATAAGTAAACTCAGCAATAGCCATAAGCTATAAATAAGAGAAGCAGATGCAGTTCCCTTCCAAAAGTTTACAGCTGAAAAATGCACAACTTCTCCTGTGTTTGCTCTACAGCCACCTAATTAGTGCGCACGTCAGATCCCAACGAAGGAATTGTACTTATCAGTATGCAGAGCTCCTCGAGATCTGCCATCTCTACGTCTAATCTCACTTTTGGTGATTGTGTGAAAGGCCAATTTGTTTTCCTTTAAATCTAACAATACACGGAGTCTGTGCTCAGATTCTCCTCCCCATTTCGTCAGTTTTTCTGAATAAACAAATTTGGAAGAGACACATTGCACTACAAAGAGGAGAGCGCCTAGCAGTGGTTTTAACCATCCCAGACAAGCCTCTAGCAGGCAGGATGAGGAGAAATAAATGGGCATGTGATTTGCATGTCTTTAAAAGCTTCAGCTACTGAAGTAGCTACCGAAGTACTGAAGAGTACTTAAGTACTCCTCTTCCCTACACACTAAATCTATAGTGCACGCCTGTTACCATGTAGCTCAGAAACCCACACAAGTAATTATTTGGAGAAATCTTACTGGGAACTCTCATAGTACTGTCACTTGCTGAAGGGTTTGGAAATCTTGGCTGAGCTCAGAACCAGAAGCTGTAGAAGTGGTTTTTTACCATCCTCTCCAGTGACTGGGAGTTTCCACACGCAAAAGTACAAGCATCAAGGTCTTGGGAGCCCCAAGCCCCAGTGAAGGGGACAAGGAAATCTGGCTTGGTACAAAAATCAGTAATACCAATCTCACTAACTAGAACATGGGGCTCCCTACACCAACACAGGGCAAAATCTTGTCTAGAGTCAAGTAAAATATTAACTAGCGTTGTGGGGAGAAGACAAAAGTTCAACTCTACATTAAGACTGCCTAAGGCAGACAGGCACCAGTGAATCTCCCACACTACTGGATCCTTGCTGGGATACAGTACTTTAACAGCAGAGTACCAGATGCTATTGACATATTCAAGTCTTACTTTTTAGTGATTTCTTCACCCATTGCTAGTAGCAATACCTCCTGTAGTTTGGTATAACCTGCCAGCGGTTAGTGCCAGTCACTCCTCTCTAGGTTCTGCACTAACAGATCAGGGAGCTGTTTGTTTCAATTTGTTTCCTGAATCATCTCCTCCGTGATGCTCAAGGCTTTTCTTTTTAAACTTCTTATATTTCACTCTCACAGCAATTGTCTTTTTTCCAGGCTGAGCAGTCCTTATCTTAAGTCATTCAATGTACACAAACTGCTCCATATATTTGATTATCGTTAATGGTAAAACTGTTTTTCTCTGCACCTCCTCTAGTTCCTTTAAATCTATTTAGAGATGGAGAGGTTAGTACTGCACGCAGTATTCAAAAGGTGAGCATGACAATCATTTCCGTAGCGGCACAGTGATGTTTTGTCATCTCTTCTTTTCATAATAATTTTTGCAAGTTATTTGCTTTTCTGACCACTCCTCAAGCTTGGAGCTGGTGTTCACAGAACTGTAACAATTCTGAGCTGATTTTCACCGATCTCAAGAGTCACATCCCATTTAAACATCACGCTCCACAGCTGCACCCAAGTAAAAACATAACAGGACAAAAAAATCAAGAAAGATTAAAGGATGCCAACCTTAGGCAACTGTAAATTTAGAGGTGCAGAATATCTGCTACCTTAATGAACTACTCTAGAAGAACTGTTTAAAACAAAAGGCTGTATTATCGTGACAAAAAGGCAATATAACTAATTTTGCTGATATGTTTTGGTATGTGCAAGCAGTTACTTACGGGAACTGCAAGGATTCAGTTTAAAATTCCAATAACAAAACTGTTGGTGCTGTAGACTGTTCAGTTTCCATATTGCCGTAAGGTAATTCATATGAAACTTCAGACACATAATTAAGCCCAGGGAAACCTAAACCCGTGTTTGCAACAGTCTTCTCTCATTTCCAGACATTGTCAAAGGAACAATGGGAAAGACTTAAAATGTATCCTAAACTGTAGTCTGGAAAATGAAATTCAACAAAACACAGGAATTTGTGTCCACGGGTACCCAAAGCTTTATGAAATGACTGGGTAACACCTGCCAACCTCAGCATCTGTGCAGAGTTTTTACTGTCTTATTCTAAGGCAAAAGGATTTCGGAAAGATCTGACAACATGCTCGTGAAAGCAGGCAACTTGCATGACTTGCTCTATTCCAGAAACAAGGAGGTATTAAGACCCAACCTACTAGTGACAATCTTTATTACTTAATGGGGGGGCAACCTTCAAGCCCTCGTCTTAAGAGAAAAAGATTCTGGTTAGTACTGGAGATAATGGCCAACATGGCTTAAATAAATATAGTAAAACACTAAAATGTATACAAACAAAAAGAATGATTAGCCAGACGTATTTCTTGCCAAGAGGGAGCTATTCATCTTTCCTATGGGAAGACGAGTAGCACTACAAACCTACCAAAAAATATGAAGATTTATTCCATTTGCAGTCACTGTGAATAAGGCAAACGCTGACAAGAAAGCACATGAGCAAGTCAAAGCCTACTTTTAGAAAGCTTGTCTGGAAATGCTCGCAGTGTCTCTGATATGACTTGAATTAAATGATCTCCAGCATCTACTGCACAATAAAGTCTTATTTTACCCTGCAAGTCACCTGAAAAACTCTTGGTTTTAATCAGACTGAAGTACTCCATTCCCTTGCAACACCGAAAGCACTTCTTACCCTCTCTGAAAATCTCTTCCTGTTCCACTTCGTTCACTGTATTAGCCATCTCTTCTTCTGCATCACTTACATCTAGGTCTTCAATTATATGGGACACAACTTCTCTCAAAGACGTGCTGAAAGATCTCTTAGGCTTTAGAGTAATTGGGGATCCCAAATATTTACTTGGACTTCTGGATGGCAAAGAGGAGCTCCATCTATTAACAGCTAGAAATTGAGAGCATTAATGTGCCCCCAGTATCTTTTTAAATTTTCTTTTAGCTTTCCTGGTAAGTAAAACACCAACCAAGCAGAGAGAGGAATAAACACAAGAAAACACTCTTCCTTTACTTAAACAGTTTAGGGAGTTCACGTTGTATCTTAGGAACCAGTTGGAAAAGTCCTTGCAACTATTTTTCAGTTCACACTGAGGAGCAACACTGACATCAGCTACCTTTGGTAAAACAGTAGAACTATGTAACCATTAACATTTGACATTAATGCCTTACAAACTCCAGCATCTTTAAGATATGCTCTTGCTCCCACTCCTCTTCCTCTCATTTGATCCAGTCCCCTATTCCATGTCCTCCACACTTTTCTCCGCGTTATCTACCCATTTGTCCTAAAAGTGCCTACCATTGGACTCTTCAGAACAACTAACCTTTTTTTTCTGTTCATCTCTTCCCTTGTCCTTTCAAAACAACTTTTCCAACCAAGCTTGCCACAGACAACCCTCCAGAAGCAGAGTATTGTCCACCAGGACACCAGGCATTAATTAATTTCTAAGCTTTTCTTCTTTTCTAAGAACTCCTGCCCTGGCTTGAGCAGTACTGAATACACCAACCATTCTTTAAATATCATTTCTGTGGCCCTTTTGACAAAGGATCATAAAAAAACCTAAATGAAAAACAAACATTAGCTGTCCATACTTCATGGAAAGCATAAGGAGTTTCGATTGAAGAACTGCACGAACCTATTTACTACAGCAGATCCTGTCCTGGCTAGCTGCCCCAGGGTCACTAAGCAGAAAATTTTAAGGTTACAACCATGCCCTGGGGCCTGGTCTATGCAATATGGGGAAAATGTGCTCCCATTTACACAGCTGGGACAAGGTATTTACAGGGAAATGAATGCAGAAGAGAGATACCAGACACCAGGGAAAAACCCACAAGTGATAGGACTTGCAAAGCATTGGTACAGAGTGACCAGGGCGGTGACTACCTCTGTCCAAGGGATTTTTAAGGTGGTGGAGAAAGCAAAGAGGTTAGCTGTGACACATAAATGACCTTACCAGGGTAAAGCTGTAGACTAGTAACCTCCTGAGACTCCTCCTAACTCTGTCTACAGCTCCTACACATTTTCTCCTTATCTCACCATGTTTGTGACCAATTTACAGTGTCCGCTCCTGGGCTCCCCAGTAGAAGAGAGAGATGGACACACTGGAGAGAGTCCAGCAAAGGGCCACCAGGACAATTAAGGGACTGGAGCATCGCTTCTAGGAGGAAAGGCTGAAAGAGCTGGGACTGTTCAGCCTGGAGAAGAGAAGGGTCAGGGGGATCTCATCAGTATACGCAAGTATCTGAAGGGAGGGTGTAAAGCAGATGGAGCCAGGCTCTTTTTAGTGGTGACCAGTGCCAGGACAAGAGGCAATGGGCACAAACTGTAACACAGGAGGCTCTGTCTGAACATAAGGAAACACTTTTTCACTCTGAGGGTGACTGAGCACTGGAACAGGTTGCCCAGAGTTTGCAGTCTCCATCCTTGGAGACGTGCAAAAAGTGCCTGGACACGGTCCTGGGCAACCTGCTCTCGGTGGCCTTGCTTGACCAGGGGGATTGGAGAAGATGACCTCCAGAGGTCCCTTCCTACCTCAACCATTCTGCCATTTCAGATAACACCCACTAAGCCCCAAGTCCTAACCCATAGTACTCACTGCCAACCACCACCTCTTCTGAAACAGAAAGCTGCTCCATTGGGTTACTCTGCTGGGAATGATCTTGCTTATCTTCTTGCTGGTTTGCAGGTGCTTTTGGAGATACACGAGTCATTCTGTCAATATGCTCACGATCAAGGATTAAGTCCTCAGAATATCTTTGGATCCTTCCCTCATTTGTGCCCACACTGGATACCAGATCCACCAGCCTTGCTTCCTCTTGAGCTGCATCAGAAATCTTGCTTCTCTGTGCTGAAGTTTTTGAATCTGATAGCTGTGGTTCAAGAGCAGAAAGCTTATTTTGGCTCTGTTCATCAAACTGAGGCTGAACAAAGAGCTCCGTGTTACTCAGCATGATTTCCGCATCACTTGTCAGCATGGCTGTTCGAATCCCAGATGCTGTTTGTGAGTCCACAAGATAGTTCTGTGCTGTTTAGATGAAGTTTTAAAACAAGTTTTATGTGAAAAATGTTCAAGGTCATAGGGACACACATTTATTACCAGGACTTGCATAATTCAAATTTAGGTCATTCAGCCAAATTTTATTCACCCTCCACAGATCAAACACTGAAACTGTATCACCACACTTCAGTGCCCCTAACTTTCTCTACCAAACCATCTCCACAGTTATGAACACAATCCCAAACAATTCCCATGGTATAAATCACCAAACTGGCTGAAGCGCATATTTAAGTGCATAGAATCAAAGCAACTACAGATGCAGAGCCTCATTCTAATCTTGCCTCCCAAATTACACTGGACTTCTGCGAATGCACTAGTAGCCTTTAAATCCTAAAATACAGACCACACTTCAGCAACTGCTTCTAAAAGCCACCTTATGTAAGGCCCTCCCTCCCAAAACCGAAGTAACAACACAGAAGAAACCTTTTCTCTTCAGCATGTTCTGTTCCACTCCACCTTCAAAAGCTTCCATGTCAATAGCTTTGCGATTTTTTGGCCTCCGGAGCAAGCCTCTCTTTTCAATAGTGTCTGGTGGGATCAAGGAACCAAGAGACATGCGAAGAGATCTGTAGAAAGAGGAGGGAAGAAATAGTTTTCCAAACTTACACACTCCCCTTTTACCCTCAGATTACAGACATGGTGCCACTAACAATGAGACATTTCACAAATCCCTTAGCTAGGAGGAATTTCCCCCCAAAAAACTTGAAGATCACATGCCGGTCTACTTTAAACAAATAGTTTAATTTCATGGTACCATCTAACATCAGGATATGTATCACAGAGATCAGGAAACAGACTGCTTTACAGCCTCCTACCTCGAGAGGGCTGCAACAATAGATCTGACAAAAGGTTCAGGAATTCTAAAAATTTTAAGTAACAAAAAAAAAAAGGGAAAACAAATGTTTGAGAGTAAAGGTGTCCTCTAGATGACAGCAGGGTGGCAGAAGGTCTTCAGAACAAGTCTAAAAAACCGCTTATAGTATCTATTCACAGCAAAGTACAGCTACCAACACACTGTTAACTTTTTTGAGATAGCAACATGCAAAGAGTGGGAAAAGGTGTATCTCAATGTTCATGTTTTGCACCCTAAAGAGACTGGCCATGCTCAGCTACCTCCTGTCCTAGGTAGCCCAATCAAAAAGGGGATTCAGAGGATTCAGACGGAGGACGTACAGAATGCAGTCCTATGAATCACCTTGCACGGGACCATGAGCAAGGGCTGCAGTGAGAAAGGTGAAATAAATTGCTAATTATGGCTAGGACCATTAGCACAGTACAAGGGCAACACAGGAAAATAAGTTCTTTGACTTGCTAAAAAGCCTTTAAAGTCCAGGAAAGTTGGACTAAAGACTGCATAGATGTAACTGATGTGATGAGTCAATTAACAGGATGAGATAATATTCTAAGGTCATCAATTAACAGGCAAGGTATAATGTGTACTGATTTACTGTTGGAAACATGAGAATGAAAGGAAAAATGGAATGATCCTAACAGGCAAAAAGAGGAGCAATAGCAATACAAGCTAGACCAACCTGGGCATAGAGTGCAGAGCCACAATTTCTGAAAATCACAAGGTATGTGGTGTGACACCTTCAAATTCCATCAACAGAGTGGGAGATGATTGTGTTATTACTAACACAGGTCTTAATCATGAACCCAGCTATCTATACCGTTCATCACAACTACAGGGGTGATGAATCAAGGCAGCTATAGTTAAGACAGTCAGAAGTTAAGACGTTTTAGTTTAAACTTACCGAGCCAAAGTAGTGCTGTCCAACGTTGACTGAGCTAGAAAAAGTTGGTGACACATTAGTTGAGAAATCACGCTAGCTGAGAAATTACCCTCTACACAACAGACTACAGGAACACCCCAATGGATCTTCCTCGTTCTAGACCCAGTTATGCTACAATTGTCAAAAGCTACATTTTGGTGAGAAAAGAATTAGATGACAGGTTCACTTTACAATTTCTTGTCTGCATTTCAGAACTGCGTGTTAGAATTCTAATAAGCAATTTCTGAAAGGGTAATGAAACAGTTATTTCAAATGTAATTTAAATATGGCACATGCCCTCACACTCAATAATATCAATCTTTCCACATTAATAGTAAGATAGGCTAGGGCCTCAGTCACAACAATGCTTCAGCAACTCTACCTCCCAAACACTGAAGCATCTGGAAGCTTTAGAAATACAGATAGCTACTCCACAGATTGTTGGTGAAACTGTAACTCAAACCTGTTCTACTCACAAAGTCCTAACAATCCAAAAGCAGATCTGGAGAGCAGTGACATAATCATACTCATACTAGAAAATACTAGAGCATGACCCCTCTGCTTTTACAGGGCTGCCCGCATCTTATCAGAACATGTTCAGATGAGGTATCAGGCTAAAGACAGACAAGTCAATTTTGTGACTATAGGTGAGTTAGGGTGGGATTCAGCTCCAGATTAAAATATCCAAACACAATTAATCAAATGTAGGCGTCTACTTTAGGGTGAGCTGAATCACCCTCCAGACTCCACTGACTAGATCTCCCCTAAACTTTAGGAGGACTTCAGTTACCTAGTGTACACAGACACACAGAGTGTCTGTAAGTCAGGTGTCTAATTTGGAGCTGAATCCCACCCTTGAATTCTACTCCCATTGCAGCTGCCAATAGGGCATGTAAACCAAGGTGATGTGTTTTATCTGCCTCTGTTAAACTGCAACCAAAATGAAAGTTATATTTACCAAATTTGCAAATTTATTTTTAAAGGGAAGATTTATTCCAACATAAAATATTATTTCTTTTATAAAACTACAAGACCCTCTTACCTCAATCAGGAACTTTATAACTTATTTGACATAAATGCAACAAAAAGTATGCGGTTTGTTCTATTTTAAAGTTTCTGGAACTGAGGGGAAGACAGGGATTCCTTCCTTTGGAGACACTTCAAAACTCAAAGAGCACCAAGTTGGAAAAATAGTCAAGAAGTATATAACAGTCAGCACAGAGCCTGTAACTCAGCTCAAAAAGGCTCTTTTTAAATTTCATAGGAGGGGCTTTTACCTTCTCTGCTATCCCCTTTGCACAAGATACCGCAGCCTTGCTTCCAAATGTACAACTGCCCAGCTGAGAAATTACTAAGAACTAAACTGCAGCAGGTGAAAATCAATTGACAGCAAATGCAGTGCTGAACAAGGTCATTTTTGACTGTGGCCTTACCTTGGTTCTGAGGAAGTCGTTTGTCTGCTGCTCTCTCAAATTCAGAAATGCTGAGTTTCTTTCTCTTCTTTGTCATACGGAATGTGGTGACAGATGTGTCCTCAGGAACAAGGTCTGGCAGTTGCATTTCCCCCCTACCAATACAAACCAAGCCTTTAACACAGGACTTTAGCTTCTTAGCTACCTTATAAAGGTCTCTGTAATGTCAGTGAAAAACAAATAGAAATTATTTGTTCTTGCTGCAGCAGAGGGAGCTAATCAGTGATCAGCTCAGCAAATGCAGGAACGCATCATTCCCTCCTACTAAATCAAAGTAAACTTCACAAAGTAAGAGAATCAAAACTTGAGTGTATATTCAAAACAACAGGGCTGAGAAAGGTCAGACTGGAGTAAAAGCCTGGGCTTCCAACAAGCTCCATAGCTCTCTTCTCCTAACAGCACACAACAGCAATTAGGTTTGTCAGTCATTATGGTGTCAATGAAAAAAGCCATCATCGTGAAACAACATTAGGTATCACAAAGCTGGTACATGGAACAGACTTGTAATATCCCAGTCAGGCACTGGATCAGGATCAGAAAGTAAGTTTCTGAGTTGTTTTCCCCCTTTACTGAGAAGTTCAAAGAAACCCCTCTCATTCAGTCAGTGAGCTGCTGCCAGCGCTCCACACTGCCCTGCAGAACTAGAGCAGAGCGTGTCCTCCCCCAGCCAAGAGCCCGCATTCAGCAGATGTAGCATTCTGTATCCTTTGTGGCAACAAACATGGCCTCAATGCAGCAAGAACGGTAAGGTGATCACCTTTATGGGTCTTTCCCTCTTAGAAAATACATTCCCTACCAGTCAGAAAGGTGGCTAAGTTTCATTACTGTATTATGAGCATAATGTAAGCCTAAGCATTAGATTTAACTGGCTTGTAAAGGGGATCAAATGTAAAGTGGCGGGGAAAAAAAGATTGCTCATTTTTTGAATCTATCCTGGAAGATGCTATTACGACTAGGGAAAGCAGTGTCTCTCCAAGTTCAAGAAAGTTCACATCAACTGAAGGCAGGCTCTGAGGGAATTTTAAAAAAAAAAAAAGACTTAAAAACTTTAAAATATTTTTTATAAGTCTATACCTGTTTAACTTCAACAACTAGCTAACATATGGAGTATAAAATCCTGCAAAGATCCAACCATCTGATCTTTTCATTTAAGACAGGCTGACGAGAAGCGCATTCAGAGATGTTAAAGAGCTACAACAAGCAAAATCAAGAAGGAATTAAAATAATACTGCTCATCTTTTTTAATTTAGAAAAAACAAACAAACAAAACCATCAAGCTACCACACTTACAGAAAACTCAGGTTTTTCTTCCTCTATTAAAAAGATCAGAAAGACATAAGTTACCTAATACTTTAGACGAGCTGTTTAAGGCTGCTTACAGTCAATGCAAAAAGTTTAGTTCTAAAGACAAATCAAAGGAATTCAGGTATTTAGAACTGTCTGTCCTATTTTGCAGTAAGCAAACACACATGTAAGTGTTGTGAAAAAAATGGCTAAAACAAATTAAGACCTACCACCACTACTAGTTTTCTTCTATTTCATAGGAAAGTGGAAGGAAACAAACCACACTTCAGCCTCTCAGTCAGGCCTATTAACTTAAAATAAACATGAATAAAAGCAGCTGAGCCTCAGGCAAACCTCACCTCCAAACCACTCTATAGGAAGGCAGTAACCCCTAGCAGCCCAAAACAAGGACAACCAAGAAGCAGTAAAACCGTAAAAAGCTACAGCAGCCTGCGTTCTGAATACAAGCCATAGCAGTCACTCATTACACCTCAGCGTCGCCAGCACATGGCCTGTAGCCTTGGAGAGATCCAAGAACTTGTGTTTTAGTATCTGTCACAGACAACTAAGAAAAGTAGGCTTCCATCAGGAGACTTATTGTATCCAGCAGTTCCACTGCAAAAAGCTACTAAGAGTCTGGATTTAAGAAGCGGGACTAAGCACAAGCCTGAAGTATTTACTATTCAGTTCCCCAGTCCCAGTGATTCCTATGCAACTTTTAATGCCAAAGAAGTATTTCTGAAAATTCCACCTGACAGAACACAATTCTGATCACTGAAACAGAAGTAAAGAAATCCTGCTCCCCAATCTCATCGTAGGAACTGCAGCTGTACCTGGCAGTGTAAAAAACCACAAATATTACTTACATGCTGGAAACCCTCTTAGATGGGAGTTCTGATCGAGCTTCTTCTGCTTCTTCATGTTTAGATATCTGAGGTGCTAGAGGAGAAACTTGTGGTTCTGCCAAGAAACCAAAACATTTCCTTTTCACAATGCAATCCAGCAAGAATGCCAAAATACAGCAGAGCATCAAATCTACACTACATTCCGTAAATTACATTTATTAACAGGTTAAAACAAAGACCCGGTGAAAACTATTTGGCTTCTACTCCTAGGAAGGCTGGCACATACAATGACAAAGCCAACAGTGGCAAATAGCAGCATGGGGGTTCCACACACTGCAGCAGAGCTGAGCTGAAGTTGGCAACAGCGCACGCCTCTATAATTTACACGTGATCCTACAGCTAAAGGCAGCACAAAGATTACATGCTTGCTCACCAGGATAAGATGGCTGAGTGAAGAAGATTTTCAAGAGTATGTTTTCATCAATGTAAGGCCTGGTCTGTATTGCATGACCTTGTTCAGCTGCCACTGCAGCGATTCCTCCTTTTTTACATAAATCGGTCATACAATGGTCTGGATTTCTCTTCCACGTAACAGGGTAAGAATAACACACTACAAAATAACACCTCCTGTCCTTAACTACACCAAAACATTGTCCTTCTGTTCTGTTTTCCTGAAAAAAGATACTTACGGGTCCGGATGATTCTCTTGAGCATAATCCGTGGTGTGTCATTGTCAGGATCAGGGAACACAGTTGGTCTCTGCTTCAGCAAGGTGCTTCTGCCAGAATTCTTCTCCTTTCCTGAATCAGATACAGTCTAAAGAGAGAAATCAGAGACACGCAATTCAAAAATCATATTTTCATCATTAAAGATGAATCTTAGCATCAAAAACATTCATCATCTGTTTTCTAATAAAAGTCTGAGTTGGCTAACATGAAATATTTTCCAAATTCCCAAAAAGAAATCGTGCCCGTTTGCTTTCTAACAACGCTGGGACTTCATTTCTGGGGGGGAAGACAATTCACAACTGCCTGTCATCAAGGCGGGTTTCAACGCACAAGTCTTATGGCAGACAAAAGCCCGAGGGACTCAGGCCCTTCACCCCTCACAGCCCTGGCCTAAAGCAACCCAAAAAGGGGGAACAGAAGAAAAACAGAACCGAGGTGCAAGGCTGCAACAGCCCTGCCCACGCTGGTGACCTGGCTGTTCAGCGAGCGCGAAATTCAGGGGTTTCAGCCCATTTTCCACGTTTAAAGGAGAACAAGGGCAAGGCAGCGTCCTTTGCTCCTTGCTCCAAGGGCCTCGCTTCTCCCTCACAGAGAGCGGGAAGGGGCGGACAGCGCCGGGCGAGCCCCGCGGGCCGGCCGGTCCCAACAGCGCCTCTCCCCGCCTCGCCTCGCCTCGCCTCTCCTCTCCACTCCCGCCCACCCCGCGGCGGGGCCGCCGGACCCCCGTTCCGCCACCTTCGCCGCGGCCGGGGCTGCGTGGCGGCCGCTGCGCCTGACCCCGCGCCGGGGCGGCGGGCGGCTGTCGGCCATGGCGGGTAACGGCCGCGCCGCCGGCCGCCTCGCGAGATAGCCTGCTCTCGCGAGGTCCCCCGCGCGGAGCCCCACGGGAGGGGCAGGGCCTGCCGGAGGGGGCGTGGCGCCGCGGCGCCCCCTGGGCGCGGTAGTCGGCGAGGGGCGGGGGCGCGGCGCAGTGTGGGGCGGGTAGTTCCGGCGCGGCGCCGCCCGCCGCGGTGCATTGTGGTCCGCGTAGTTCCGGTACGGCGGCGGGCGGGCGGCGTCGGCGGGCGGCGAGAGGCCGCGGTTGGCCTTGTGGGAGCTGTAGTTCGGCGGGGGCCCCCCCGCGCCCGCTCTCCCCGCCGCCGGGGCCGCCCAGGGGTGTCCCCCCCCCTCCCCGGGAGGCCTCCCCGCCATGCCGGGCTTCACCTGCTGCGTACCGGGCTGCTACAACAACTCGCACCGCGACAAGGCGCTGCACTTCTACACCTTCCCCAAGGACGAGGAGCTGCGGCGCCTCTGGCTGAAGAACGTCTCCCGGGCGGGCGTCAGCGGCTGCTTCAGCACCTTCCAGCCCACCACGGGCCACCGCGTCTGCAGCGAGCACTTCCAGGGCGGCCGCAAGTCCTACCTGGTGCGGGTCCCCACCATCTTCCCCTTGCGGGGCGTCAACGAGCGCAAGGCGCAGCGGGCCGCCCGCCGCCCCCGCCCCGCCGCCGCCGCTGCTGCCGCCGCCTCCGCCGCCGCCGCCGCCGCCGCGCAGGGCCCCGGTGCCGCCGCCGCCGCCGAGGCCCCGGCAGGGGGCGCGGCCGAGGACGTGAAGCCCATCGACCTGACGGTGCAGGTGGAGCTCGGGCCCGGGGCGAGCGCTGGGCCCGGCCCCGGGAGGCTACCGGCGGCGGCGGCGGTGGAGGAGGGCCCGGTGGAGGGCGGCCCCCCGGACCACTCGTACTCCTTGTCGTCGGGCACCACGTCGGAGGAGCTGCTGAGGAAGCTGAACGAACAGCGCGACATCATCGCCTTGCTGGAGGTGAAGATGAAGGAGATGAAGGGCAGCATCCGCCGCCTGCGCCTGGCCGAGGCCCAGCTCCGTGAGGAGATCCGCGAGAAGGACCGGCTGCTCCACGCCGCCAGCGCCGGGACCCGCAAGCGCCACGGCCTCTGAGGGCCGCCGGGGCCCGGCCCGGGGGGGGGCACGGCACGGCCCGGGGCTCTCCACCCCGGAGCCGCTGCTGCCCTCGGTGAGGTGCCCGGACAGAGCGGAGACGGGGCGGGCTGCGGCCCCACGGCCCTCCCGGCTCTCGCTGCCCGGTCCCTCCTGCCCCTGGCCGGGCGAGCCCGCGCCACCGTATTCCCCTGCCTAGACGGGGCGGCCACTGTCAGCTCAGTGCCGAGCCCCGTTACCGATCCAACGTTACCCCGGAGCCGGCACTGCAGATGCCTGCCGGCATCCTGTCTACGCTGGGCCCATCCACACCCTCTCTGTGCCGGCAACGGCGTAAAGCGCTTCTTTTAGTGTAGATGGGACCCGTGTCACCACTAAGTGGACGTAGGGTATCAGTTTTCAGCAAATAAACTCGCTCTGCGTTAAGTGAGGTAGCAGCAACACTACCCCCTGGAGAAGGCGTGTCCGAAAGCGTGGTTGGCACTGTACCCTTCATAGGAACAAACAACGATGTCGTGTTTGGCCTCGCTTAGCAGAGGCACGAGGAAAGCTTTAGAAACCCTCTCAGGGTGATGTGTTTCTTCAGTAAATTACTGATGCCATAAAAGACTGCTGTTTCTAGCGTGAAAGAATCCTCAGATTAAAGAGTGCTCTTGTACTATGTAGTTTTTGCTTTCTCTGCAGTACATACATATTTGTTACAGATGTCTCAATGCTCTCAACACTAGTAAGGATTACGACCTGGTACAAAGAACCCAGTGGCATTTGACGGCTGTAGTTTATCTTATTGGCTTAAGAACTCCCTCTAATGAAATGGAGGCTTTGTAACACGACGGAATTTAAATCCTTGGCTTTCGTTCAGAGAACCGGGTTGAAACAGAAGCGAAGCGAGTTTATCTGCAGTGGTTGCAAACCCTTGCTGTCTAATCCTAAACTAGTTGGCATGACTAATAATCTGTACATTAGACAAGACCTTACTGAAACGTGCTTGCGTGTTCTAAACCGAGATTTAAGAGTATTGTAACAAATCTATGTGGAATGATTGTGTAGTTTCTGTTTCTAGCCAGCACTAGTCCCCTCACTTTCAGCAACAGGAAACCAAATCATCGTTGGCTAGAAAGAGGGTGGAGTGAGGGTAGCGAAGCTACTCGTTTGGCTTGAATATGTACTTCCAGGTTGGCCGGTGGAACAGATACCTCAGCGCTTTGGAGGAGGAGGAAGAGGAGCATATCTGGTGCACCTGCATAGCTCTGTGGCCACACGTACTTAGGGGGTACAGCTTCGATAGCGATGGATGTTGAAAACAAAAGGCAGTTCACCACAGTGTGCCCATAATTACATTCGAGGGAGGAATGCCCAGGTGTCTTCTGGGTCCGTGAGATCTTTCTCCTGTAATCAGAGTGCGTTACACTCGGTAGATCGGGATGTCGGTTTACTAAATTTTATAGAAGTATTTTCTAAATGTAAAAAGTATCTTTAGTTTGAAAATATTGTAATCTTTGTAACACTGGCTAACGTAGCTTTACAACTGTCCATTTCGATACTCTGTATGACTGAACAAAAGGGCACAGTGGGATTTGGTAGCTGGAGGTTTATTGACTGATCATGTAGCCCGTTCAGCTAAAGGCATTGGTTGTCACAGCCTGCTATGTGATGCATGGGTCATTCTTCTATTAACGTGTGTGCTGAGTTGGATGGTTGACCGTAAGGATACTACAGGTCTATTCATGTACTAAGTATTTCCCATTATTCCATTTTAATTTATTTTCTCCAATCTGATACGTAGCGCTTAACTTCAGCTCCGTGGTATACTGAGTTTCCTGCGAGTCAAGTAAGCAGCGATTTTTTTGTTTGTTTGTTTTGTTTTTTTCTTTTTCGTAGGGAAAGCAGATACCTGCTACACCATCTGATTTAACAATGTAATTGGTCCAGCAGATCTATGCTCCCATCAAGACAATAGGCAGCACGACATCTCTCCTTACAAACAAGACCGGTTGTGCGTCCTAGCTTCTTGCGAACGTGCGTGTCGTAACAGTCGTGGTACTTTTTCTACCGTTGGAATGCACTTCAGGACGTTCAGCCATTTGGCCTGCTGGACTGGTTAACTGCTGGACTGTTCGACTTCTCCAGGTTACACTGAGGTGCTAACATGCTTAATTTTAATAAAGTATATTTTGTTTTGTTATGTTTCCTGTTTCTGTGCTGTATATGTGTATTTCTGAAAGGTTGGTGGCTGTAGCTTGTCTTCTCTTTTGCAACTTTTTTTTAATTCCTCATGAACTCCACGGCTGCAAGAGCATCAATATCTTTACATTCGTGTAGGGTGAGGAAGAGGAGTTAAAGGTCTATTCAGCAGGTATTACCTGCCTGCCTGCACAGGGGTTAGAGCCCTTTTGATGAGCAAAGGCTGTTAGGACAGGGGTGCTCTCTAAGTAGCCTGGAGCAATTTGAGCAGCGAGAGCCAGGCTTCCCACACAGGGCTTCTGCTGGAGGGACAGCACGAGTCTCCCATCTAACGCTTGGTGGAGAAAGGAGAAGGCATGGCCTCCCGCGGACCAGCGCAGTGCAGGGAAGAGCTAGCCTGTAGTATCTTTAAATTTGTAATTCCACTTCCCAAGGTTCCTAATTTCAGATCGGTTTAGAGCTATTAGTCTTGAACAATTGTAAGTGGCAAAAAATTTCAGCTGTGCTTCAAACATCACATTTTTGGGCTGAACTGGGAATGTGAAATGAAGCTGCATGACAAAAGGAACACTTTTCCCCATGCACACTTCCCCCCTTTGTTGCTAAATTAAGGTCAGTGAGCAACGGCACTGGCAGTGAATTAAGAGGCTAATTCTGTAGGAAGGCACCTTAATATGCTAACAAATAAATTGTATTACTGCTCAATGCAAATGCTTTTTCTTCCATTTCAACTCCTCACCTTTCTGCATCCTGTATTCTAATCTAGCCTATACCCTCGCGGTATTTTTCTTCTACCAGCTTTGACTATTTTTGGTTGCCACATTCCTCTGTGTGTATATTATCAAGTGTTAGCCTTAAAAGGGGACTTGAAGAATGTTTATTTAAAATGGCTTTTATGGTTCTAAGGGAAAAAAACTTGATATCATATTTATAACAATCACCGCTAGAGATTAATACTAACTCCCTTTCTGGGTTCTGTACCTATTTTTAAGTTTTTCTGTTGTAATATGAAAGCCTTTAACCCAGTGGGTGACTAACTTTATTTTACTTAAGATCACACATTCTTGCTCAACATCCTCCAGCTGCAGAGCTCAAGCACTAAACAGGTCATGTATTCCCTAAGTAGCCTATATCCAGTGTTGTGCTACAAGTTCACCTGCCAGGTCAGCTTCCCAGTTACACAAGAAACCTAGAAATGTAACTCCATCTATGGCACGTTTAGCTGTGCAGTCCTAAAACCCTGGCAACGTGGATGAGGATAACACAGCCTGCCTATAACGGGGAGAGCGGCTAGTCAGGTTATCAGCTGGCTGATGGGGTTTTCGATATCTGTAGAGTTTCTGGTTACTCCTTCCCCGGTTTCCCAAACTAGCTGCCAAAATTGCACCATGACTGGTTGAAGCTCAGGCTAGACTGAGTGAAAACAGCATTCTAACATACGTAGTCTTTACCTAATGGCTCTATCCATCTGTACAAGCCATGCAATCCACACCTCTAATGAAACAAAAGAGACATTTTTCTGAAGGCAGTGCATCTAATCACTTGACTCTACCCAAAGTGTTTGCATTTCCAAGGACTAAGGTTTCTGAACTTTAATAAGGTAAAATCAGTCTTTGTGAGAAGGGAGTATAAAAAGAGCTTTGGCCACGAAGCCCCTGGGAGGGCAAGGTGATGACCTGTAGCCTGAGCTCTGTGTTGAGTTCTTTGTGATCAGGTATGGATGGGAAGGGACAGAGGGGCTCTCAAAGTTAACAAGCAGACCCAAACAGGAGAAAGACAGAGAAGCTTCTCTCCCATGCAAAATCCTCTCTCCTGTAGCTGAAACCCTAACCCTCTTCTCTGCGCATGCACAAGGCTTGCTCAGTTCACCTGCATTTTAGAGATCAGTATTGCTCCCATTAAATTATTGGACAGATGACTGTCTTCATGACCTCTAACACAGCATCTTTTGCAGGGTGGGCTCCTCCACAAGGAATATTCTCCAGCGTTCTGCCCAAACTCTCTACCTGCAGTTCTCTCTGATACAGCCTCAGGCTTCCCTGCCCTCTATACAGACAGCAGAAATGCCTAAATTCTGCGCTAAATCAGGGCTAAATTGAGAGAGGTGGCACCAACAATGGCAACTTTCTCCTTGCCCTTCTTTTCCTTCTCTGCATCTTACCACATGCCCTCTTTTTACTCCCATGACAAGGGGTGTTGAGGCCCGTTCTTGGGGCTGGCTGCCTTTGCTATTCTTGATCAGAGCCCAGGCAGCCTGCCAGGCTCCTTGTATCATTCCCAGAAAGCAGCAGCAGCTTCCCAGGACCAGGTGCAAGGAGGAAGCATCCAAAGCTTTCACTTTCCTCTGCAGGAAAGCACTCCCAGGGTCATTACAAACTCATCATCACCTAAGGGCTGGGTGAGAAGCGGCAAAGGAAAACTCTCTCACCTCTGGTCAGGATGGATGCTACCAAGCCGAGTGTGCACTTTTGTCATGTGCTTCATAGCACAGTCCCGTCTTCATTGCCTTGATTATTCTACGGTTTTTAGATCGCACATTTTCTAGAGTGAAAATCATCTCTCTTGTCCACTTGCACATAGTGCCCAGCAAAGCAGGGCTTCAATGCTGCCTCGGGTCCTAGGTGATACCCTTCTTAACCTCTGCTAAAAAAAAAAAAAAAAAAAGAATTAGCATAGTTCAGCTGCTGCCCAGCCAGTTCTCACTTCAAAGGGCTGATGTTTTCCCCGCAGAAATATTACAGTTCAGATAGGCGTGCTGGGACAGCCCCAGAGACCAGACGGGCAACTGCAAGGCACCAGCCACACCTGCGCTGGTCCCACAACTCATCTGGGAATCACTACGCAGGAAAAGAACAAAAATGGTGTGCTTTTGCGGGTGGTGAGGTTACCGTCTGCTGATGGACCTTCACTGCTTCACTTCTCTCTGGGTATGTACTTTCTGATGGAATATGATTTAGGAATGGATCTCACACAAGCAAAGCATCCCTAAAACCCAGTTACTTCTTTCTCAGGATGCTCCATTCAGCCCTCGCCATCTCATTTCTACTTTTCCTCCCAAATCAGACAGCAATTCTCCCTCAAATTCTTACTGCATCTCTCCTTCAAAAATGAAAAACCACACTGCACAGAGCAGAAAGGCACTACTACAGCCAGGTAGTCACATCCTAAAAGATACTTATCCACAGAAAGGAGCTACTACAGCTGGGTAGTCGCATCCTAAAAAGATACTTATCCCACTACAGTGACTACTACAGGAACAGCAGAAGGAAAATCAACACCATTTTATCCCAAAGCCTGCAAATTCCAGGCTTGGGTCCTATGTTTGGAACTGACTCCCCAATACATCAGCTAGAACAAGGGACCCCAGGTAATCCATACCATGCAAATCCTTCTCCTTTGTCTTTCCATATGAAGAACAAAGGAGAAGCAGCTTTTTCTGTATATTCACAGCCTTGCATTGGTGTGTAATCAACCCAGTTCCTGGATAAATTTGATGTGTCAGGGTTGCTGTGCACAAACTGTTTACCCATGTAAGAATCTCATAGGTTATACAATTTAAAGAACTGGTTTTGTTCATGACACAAATCCTTAAGCTGAGTCCATAAAGAACTGTGATCAGGATGGTGCAAGTCGTTCCACTGACATCTTTCGCCCTGGGGAAGAGACAGCAGCAGCAGCCACGAGGTGCAGAGCACATGAACACGTCTCAGGCTGGCAGCTGGAGATCTGAGAATGTCATGATAAAGGCAATGAAAAAGCTCATCATTTTCTCCCAGGCATGAACCAGCACCTCAGTCACAAAACAAGGGGGAGAGAGGGAAAAAATAAATCATTTATTTATTGTTCAGCTACTCTTCATTTCTACTCAGTGGAGTATCAGCTCCCTGCAGTCTCCATTTCCAGGCCATGTAGGGTAAGACGCCATGAGATAGTGACCGACACAGCGTTGGCACTCAGGTTTGCCTTTTTGAATAGGAGAAACCTGCTGGAAGACATTGTTAGTGCAACATTAGCATCTAAGAAAGAGGCTCACTATCAGCCACCTCTTATCTCCTTTCCCAGTATTGCCTTCAGCAGCAAACCCGGACAAACCTGTTGTGGACTCATCTCTTTCCAGGGTTGTGCAATGTCGCTTCTCTCTAAGAAGCAGACAGGTAATGCTCAGGTTTGCTGGCCGAGACCCAGGAGCCTTCAGAGCTGGGCCAAAACGCCACACTTGGTACAGGACAACCGCTGAGCTGTCTTTCAGGCTCAGCTCCATGATCTGAACTGCCCAATAACGAAGATTCTGCACCTTTGTAAGCCCTCTCTGCTGCCACTTGAGTGAATGCGGTGCGGGTCTCCAGTGAGACTGTGGTTTTAGATCACTTATCTGTTTGCAAGTGTTTATTTGAAGGTTTTTTCCTACCACCTTCTGTGCTAACTTCTTTCACTGCAAGCAAACTGAGTAATTCCCTTTTTTTCTTTTTTTTTTTAATAAGATTTTTCATTGTATAGCTCTTGTTAGGGGTGTTAAAAATGAATTTCAGGATCTGCAGTTCTGGCTGCGGCTCGTTGCCCAGGGCCGATGGCGCTCTGAGGGTGGGCCTGGCCAGCCTTGCGTGGAAGCCCTCCTCGCCTCCCTCTGCAGGGTGAAATCCTGTCACCGTTACAACCCAGGGACAGCTGCAGCCGGAGCGGGCGAGATGGGCCCAGGGCGGGCTGCGAGTCTCCTCAGCCACCAGAGCCGTGACCGCCCTCCTGCCGCCGGCCCGCGGGGCTGACAGGGCCCGATGCAGCCTCCCCGTGAGACGAGGCCTCCCTCCCGGGGACGGCTTGGGTGGCCTCGGGACAGGCGGTTTGGCAGGGAGGGGCCAGGAGGCCCCGACGGCGGACACCGGGCGGCGAGCCCGGGGCGGGAGAGCCCCGCTGAGGCGCAGGAGGCTGCGCTCCTTCCCCTCCCCCCCGCCCCTCCACGCTCCGCCACTATCCCACAGTGCTCCGGGGCACCGCCTGCGGGGCCAGCGATGCGCGGTCCCCTTCCCTTCATTCAAATGAGCCACGGCGGGCGGTGGCGCGGGGCACGTCGGGAGTTGTAGTCCTCCACGCCCCTGCCGGTGCGCGCTCCAGCGGCCAATGGGACTCGCTGTCCCGGCGTGCCGCGGGAGCGGCGCCGCCGGGGCGGGGCGAGGCGGGGCGGGGCGGGGAGCGCGGGCGAGAGAGGCTGAGGGGGTTCGCGCCGCGCACGGTGCCGCCGCCGCCGCCATAGTGGGAGCCGCGGGGTGAGTCCGGGGGGCGGAGCGGCGGCGGGGCCCCGGCGGGGCGGCGGGAGCGGGCCCGGCCGCCCGCGGGCCGGCACATGGCGCCGCCCCACCCCGCGCTCGCCGGCCGCGGCCCCGTGGTCCGGCCTCGGCCCCGCCGTGGGGCGCTGCCGGCAGCCCCGGGCCGGGCTGGGCTGGGCGGGAGCCGGCGGCTGGAGCCGCCCTGACCTTCCCCGCCTTTGAGGCGCCGGCAGCGCGGTCCCTGAGGGGCGGCGACCGGGGCCCGGCGCCCGCGCTTACCGGCTGAGGGAGCCGAGCTGCCGCCGCCGGCTCTGCTCGGCGGGGCCCCGCGTGTGGGCGGGCGGGCTGAGGCGGGTGGAAGGCCCCCGGCCCAGCTCCTCCGGCCGGCTGCGGGGAGCGAGGGGCCTCCGCCGGGGCGAGCCCGGGCCGCAGGCTCACGGAGCGGATCCCTCCGGCGGGTGGCCGGTAGGTAACGGGGAGCACCGGCGCACCCAGCCTGCGGCAGCAAGCGGCGCTTCCCGGGAGTGCCGTCCCTGCCCAAGGCTTTGCCGTCGGGATGGTCTGAAGCACCGGGACTTCTCCTGGGCAGCGAGTCCGGTGCCCCGCGATGCTTCTGCCTTGCTTTGCTTTGCGATGGCTTGGTATCGCAGGGAGGAAAGGCAGAGGGGATGAACGCTCAGAGCCGCAAGGAGGTGGTTTGTGTAGCGTGAAAGGTGTACGTGAGCCTGCTTTCTGCTCCGAGTATTTTTTTATGTTCCTGCTATATTGATGTTCTTGATGTATTTTGTCTTATTTTGATGTTCTTGATGTATGTTGTCTTGCTAGAAGGTTGTGCGAGGGCTGAAGTTAACCTGATGTGGTTGAACCACTTTGTCACGTAGAAAACGAGAGGTTTACGCTTCCTTGGAGTAAAACTAGAAGAGTGCATGTGTGCGGTGATCTGCTGTAGCTGTCTAGGTTTTTCCTTTGAGTTGCCAGTTTCCAGTGTGATTCTACAAAAGATGATTTTTTTTCTTCCACCTCTATATCCATTGTCACTTTTTAGCTTTAAAAACAATCAAAACTTGCAAAAATTTATAGCAGCAAGGAGTGTATGTTGCATTTTGTTAATAAGAGAAAGCTTTCTGAAGTCATTAAGTCCCAAAGATGCTGTTCTTGCAATTCAAATTTAACTCCCTGTCTAAGGCTTCAACTGTTTGTTCTCATTTGAAGTCTATCGCTTTCAGTGTAAATTTGTATTTTAAAGTTGGATTTGTGGCATATACATTGTATTGCAGTCAAATGGGAGCAAAGCCCAGGTAAATGCTTGAAGAGGAATGAGAATCAGTTGCAGAACTGTTGCTTGAAAGTTAAATCTGATTGCTGAATCAGCCACCTTCTCAAGTTGGTGCTTTTTTGATTTCTGTTTTTCTGGGAGGAGTTGTGTTCAAGCAATGCTTTCTGTGTTTGTGTGTGGTGACTTCAAGTTTTCTTTTAGCAGCAACAAAAAAGGTGTTTCACATATCTCTGCATAGAAGTAGAGAAATTACTGTATATAATATCCTTATTGGTGAAAAACATAATCTAATTCAAAGTACAATGCCATTTTGGCTTACTTTTGGACTATTTAACTATTTTCCAGCTGGGTCCCTAATTATTATTTCATGTTCCTCCCTAAAAGGTTGCAAGTTGTTTGGTAGGTGATTTGAAATATCTTTTTAACATCTGTGTCTGTTCAGTTCTTTAGAAAAATGCAAATGGTAGCAACTTTCTGTAGTTCTCTCTGTTGGGGTTTCTTTTGTCTCTGTCATTAATAATAGGTTTGTCTAGTTAGTGGTGGTGTTGAGTATGTTTTGTGTAAGGATTGCAATATATGCTAACAACTGGTAACGTTTGTAAGTACGACTTCTTTCAGTTGTTTTAAAACTCCTAAATATTGGGGCATCACAGGCAGTTTTGGTATTCATATTTGTGCACGACCAATTTGTGTGCTTGCACACCATGTTGCTGGAAGCAGGGCTATTGTGTGCTGCAAGGGAGGAAAAAAAGGAAGCAAAGCAGGATGGGAAACATGGTTTTGGAAGTGTAAGATGGGTAGGTAGATACCATACGAAAAGTTTTGGTGACTTTTTTTTAGGTGTATTTTGGAAATTTGGAGCTCAACCAAAGATTGGAGGCCAATCATTTGGAGATGAGGTATAACATGCTTTGCTTACACACATGAAAAGCTTGTGGGTCATAAAGCATGTCGGAGAAAATTTTCCATACTTTGAATGCTGCCAATCAATAGTAGAGGAATGCTGTGGCTAAACCTAAAATTATGGGGTAATATAATGCAAAATAGCAATGTCATCTAGGTCCTCTTGCATTTATCGCTGCACCAAGGGTACCTAGGGTTATATTTTTAGGGGTGACTACCTTTGTGCTATCTAATTCAGGGCTGTTATTTACACAACTGGCTACTTTTAACAAATTTACATAAGTGATTGTTTTCAAATGTGCCAAACTTCGGTTGTGAACCACAAGAAAAGTTGCAAGGATTAAACCACAGGTTTTGATAGAAGTTCTATTTAGAATAAAAATTAACACTGAATATTATTTCAAACCTGGGTAATTTTTAAGCAATGTTTTGGTAGAGAAAAAAGGGTTATAACTGTAGTATGCCATCTTTGCTTCTGTAACTTAAAAATCAGTTCCTAATTTTCTCTTAACCTGAAACAGCTGTCATGATAGTCAGAGATGGATAGATAGATAGATCTTATATTCTGCTGTTTCTTGGATATTAAATGTTATGTTACTGTGCCTATAAGGTAAAGAAAAATGTGGTGCAGCAGTTCTCCCCTCCCCTCCCCCATTGCCTCCTCTGTTACTTTAAAACTGAACAGTCTTGGGTTCATCCTGGGGAAAAGAGATATGACTTCAGCCATGTAAACTTGAATTCAGTTTTTGGATTGCAGCAAGAACACTGTGGAAAAAATGCCAGATGTGTAGCACTGTGGCTATTGCTTAACAACAAAACCTTATGTCTTCCTATCCAATTATATGTAATATACGTCTATATATTTGAAAATCATCTCTGCTGACTCCTTGTGACTCTATTGAGTTGCCAGGTTGCAGATAGGATGAGCATCAAGCTATAGGCACAGTGAAAGCTTTTCCAGAGTCCTCCCCATGTGTTTTATTTACTTGTGGCCTTGTACTTGCTGACATCTGTAACAAAAAAAAAAATATACTTCAGGTTGGCATAATTTCTGCATTAATTTGTTTTAATGAAGTTGGAGTAGAGGAATAAAAAGACTGAGAAGGGGAAAGTCAATTTATTTTCCATATTTTTCAGAAGGAAACAGTCTACACCTTGTCACTCTTCCTCTTTCTCCCTTTCCATCCTTCCATTGTTCACATATCTAGACTTAATTATTTTTAGATCTGAAAGCCTATTTAGAATAATGTAATTTCTCGCACAGCGCAGCCCATAGCAATTACGAGGTGTAGGTCTGTGTTGAAATCAGTAATTTCTGATTGTCCTGGAGCGGTAATTTTCAGATTGTTAACCTCTGTGGATCAGTCAGCTACTGTGGAGACAATAGAAGATACCCAAGAGAAGCACTTTTTTCTTTCAGTCTCTGGAAGCATGAGTTTGCTCCTCAACTGGAAATTTCATAGGTTTTCAAACGGAGAAATATTGACCACTAAATTGAAATTTCTCAGAAAGAGGTACAGTGTGTTTAAGATAAATGACTGATGATGTATGATGTCCTCAAGTAAGTTCCAGTATTTTATCATCCCTGTGTTAACGTGTATTCTGCCTGGCCTGGGCTTGTTTAGCCTAGAGAAGAGAATGCTTGAGCGGGGCTTAATCCTAGCCTCCAATATCTGTCAGACTGTTATCAGCAAAATGGAGCCAGGCTTTTCACAGGGGTACTTGGTGGGAGCACAGGAGACAAGGGGCATACATTGGAACAGAAGGGATTCCAGCTGGACATGGGAGAGCTGCCCTCTGCGTGACGACAGTCAAGTATTGGAACAGGTTGCCCACAGAGGTTATGTCGTCTCCAGCATCAGTGCTTTTGAGGATCAAAGTGGATAAAGGCGTGGGCAACCTGATCTCATCTCCTAGCTGACCCTGCTTTGAGCTGGAGGAGATCCCATACAACCTGAATTATTCTCTGCATAGTTTCTTCTGTTGAGAGTGTATGCCTTTGCTAAAGGAAGATGATCTGTTACCAAGTTATTCTTGGTGTAGTTGAATAGGTGATCTGTTTGAGAGAAGATTTACTGGTCCTGTGATGCTGGTTCCATTGTGTTCCTAGAAAGTGTGCATAGGAGACGCTCCTATCTTTGTAAGTTTTAGTGGCAATAGAAAAGAGATTGAAGGAAAAACAGTCTAAAAACTGTTTGCTGCTTTACTTTTTCTTTTTTTACTGCAGTCTAAAGACTGGTCATTCTTTTCAGTCTGAGCGATCAAAAATGCATGCATGGTTGAAATTGCATGAAGAACAGGCACTGAAACAACCGAGAGCTCTTTCATTGTCCTTATTTACTCTTGTTAATCCGTAGTGAAGGGTGCAGCAACTGATGGTCTGAATCATGTTTGCCATGAATTCACATGTGCCCCTGGACCAATAGCACCAATTTAAAGGGAGCATCGGTGCTCTTCAGTTACACTGATTTTCAAATCTTCCAGGCAGCAAGCTTGAATTCAGTCTTAAGAGGGTTTGACTTTGGTGCAGTGGTGTGTAGGGCCAGCTGTAATATCCAGGGAGCGTGGTTTATTTATGCTCTGATTACTTATGGAATAAGTGTAGTCATAACTGGATAATAGATGGCAATTTTTTTTCATTTCATTCAGTGTTTTCTTTCTTGGTGTTCCACAGATCAGAAAGTCTTTACTGAGCTTATTTGCCTATGGTGGTTGTTCATTGATTCTTCGAATGCAGCTTGCTTTTTAAATGTGTCAATCCCTGGGAGACCACCTTTGTTTTCTTTAGCAATTTACATTGTACTTTACTTTTGCTTATAATTTTTGTTGACATTTTCAGAAAATGGAGGATTTTTATAGAAGTGCAGGTCTGCTATGCTTGAATTCAAAAAGACTTATTTTTTTTAATTGATAGCAGTAAGCCTACATATGTTCAGGTCTGATAATACAGTAAACGCAGCTGCTGGTTGAAACAATTATTTGGTTGTTTCTCCGTACTGCAGAGATGTACTGATAACCCAAATGCTCCAAATGTCACTGGTGCTTGCACGTTTCAGGAAAAAGCTATCTGTTTATTTGTCTGTCGGCAGAAAACTACTTTTGCCAAGAAAAAAGTGGCTTTTCCTCAAGTTACACCTCTGAGTAGCTCTGGTGATGCCGCTGGAGCAGAAAGATGGACTTTGTGCTGCAGCATGCTGACAGAGAATCGTTGCCAGGTGGCTTTGTTGTTTCTTGTTTGTTGAAGGAAGCAATGGGAAGAGTTTTCATCCAGACCTTTTGCAAAAATGGGTCTTTTAAGGACTGTGTTCCCCTGAGGGGTTACGCGCAGTCTTGGTGTGTTAGGGCTGATCTGTCACGCCCAGAGTTAAGGCAGAGAAGGAAGAGGGATGAGTGTAGATACGAACATCTAAGCTGTGACAGGCAATGGGAAAGAATCTGTGTTTCTAGATTTTGTGGGCAGAAAATCTGTTGCCTGAGGCCGGTGTAGCCCTAGTCTAATTCAAGGTTACTCATGGCCCCTGTGAAGGCTCCTTTCTCTTCCAGTCCTCCTCTGTCTCATACCTTTCTTTCCTCCTTGGTGCTACTACTGTTTGGGTCACGCAGCTTCACATCGTATTGGTGCCATCTGCCACGTGCCAGCGCAGATGAGGGGGAGCTTAATTCTGGCAGTTGTCTCCCTCCTGGACCAGCATGGCTGGTGGCACAGGACACAACAAGCTGGAGGAGCCTGTGGGGAAAGGAGGGTGAGAGGCTTGAGGGTAGCCTTGGATGATTTGGCAAGGTCGAGCAGCAACAGAAGCTACTGGGTAGTATGGACCCAGTATAGGATTATGGGGCCCTATGGGAGTCCTGTTGATGTGGGGGGGGGTCTGTGACTGCATGTAGGAAAGCCTGGTGTCATGGGGAGCTGGGAAGTTCTGCATGGTTTAGGGTATGAATTCTCTCTCCTGTGCTGTGGGATGCTGAACACAGGAGCTTCACCGTGTGTTCAGGGATGCTGCGTACCCCAAGGCGTTGTGCAGCAGTGGCAGTGCCGGGATGAGGGCACTGGGGATACCGTGCTGCCATGTAGGATGAGAGCTATAGGAAGTGTGGTGAGAGATGCGCAGAGGGACGGAGCTTACACTTGAGGATGTGTCAGTGTGCTGCCTGGCAAAGGTATTGGAAAATTTGATTTACACATCACTGAGGAAGTGTCCCCTGTGGAGCAGCAATCCCAGCTCTGCAGTGTCAGCGTATACCTGTTGAAGACAGAGTTGCTGGCAGCTGCAGCTTCTGTGCACTGTATTGGGTTTCAGCTTGAGCGCTGACTGCCGGGTGGTATTTGAGGTGGGGATAAATTCTCTAATATGAGCAGATTCCAAGAAATTGAGTAATGTGAGTTAAAGTATTACATTCTGTGTTTGTAGCTCAGCTTTGCTGCTGTGCTTCTGCGAAGAAGCTGTTAATCAAATGGGCTGTGATGTTATTAAGTGGATGCAATGAGGCAGGTTTGGTTTGAAGTGACAAAGGAAAGAAAATTAATTAGCTTAAGGAAACTGTCTCCTTTTCCATGGGGAATTAAGGTGGAATATCCAATAATACACTTATACAGTGGTAACTTTCAGCAGGTGCCTTTAAAAGGACAGGTGTGCCACATCTTACAAGCTTTCTAGCTTATTGAAACTTCTTTTATCTGGCTTAATATTAACTGAATATTCTTGCCTCTGTAACCAAACTTTGAGTGAACTATGGATACATTTGGCTGGATGGCTCTGAGGCACAGCTGTGTTGTTCTAGTATTTGACAACACTGGAGCATGTGCATTCTTCCTAGCTTTGGAATAGATGTTAAAAGCCTTTTATATTACATTTATCTTATTAGAACAGCCTGATAACTGTATCAATACAGTCTTATATGGATTGTATCTCATTGAAAGGGACTGGGCTTGATGATACACAAGATCATTCCTATCTTGTTCTTTCTTTAGGTATGTTTCTAAGCTTCTTACATCTGTGATGACAGGCAGAAAACACAAGAGAGCATGGAGGAAAAGGTGACAAATCAGAAAAGGAAAATAAAAAACCTTCCCAGGGAGAGTGAGAGTGTTCAGCAAAAAAAAAAAAGAATTAACAGGAAAAAGAGCAAGGTTGTAACAAAAAAGAAAAAATTTATCAAGGATCATTAATTTCAGCAGCATTTTTTTTTTAGTTTGGTTCTCACTTCTGGCAAAATCAACATTGTAACTGGTCAAATTTATGCTGATTTTTAAAAAATTTATTTAATGGTATTTTACCTGCCAAAATACAAATACTTTTTTTTTAGGAGATAGCAAGCTAGCATACTAACTTTCAGTTTTAGAAACCGTAACACTACTTTCTGTATTTAAAATATGAATACCTTAATTTCTTTCAGTCTCAAAGGTTTTTTCACAGTTTCAGGATTGAACAGAAGGCATCTGGTGCTTGAGTGAGGCTGTTGTGCCTTGAGGAGTTGAAAGCCTCTGGGTCTAAATGAGGTGCAGTGAATACAGTGTTGGCTCCACCACAGCCATCGCAAACTACACACCTCTAAGTACCTGCAGGTCTGGAATGGAAACAGCAGGCTTCAAAACTAAATACTAGTTCTTTTGGTTTTCCAAACAAGACATGAGAGTCCTCACCAATATTAGGGTGGGCATCACTTAGTAAAGTTTCCAGGGAATTGGTGTGATGGTTTTAGGGTGGTTATCTTTCAACATAAAATCCTTTAACAAAGGCTGAAGTTGTTTGATTTCTACATCTTCTGCAGGTTAGGCTGGTATGTGGCAATTACGGATGTGCAATCAATAAAACTTTTTCTCTTGTGAAGAAGTAGGCTTAAGTTGTTTGGTGTGTGTGTGTTTTGTTTTTTAAACCTGTTGTACTTAGATGGATTTTTAATTCGTGATCTGTTTTCCCAGAGGAGTGACCACACTGGGTAAATCTCCTTCAGACTGAGTCATATATTGCAAGTAATAGTGGAGCCCATGTGATGGTGACTGATGCCAGATTGTAGATCTTTTTGGAGCGGTTCAAATATTAGTTATGTGGCAACAAGTCTTTGACTTTTTTGTCTGTGTTAGTGTGCAGGGTTACTGAGTTTGATGTTGACTGTATTGCCTAGGTGGTTGATATTGAAATAAGGATGTTTAAAAATGGGATAGGTATGTTTCTATCCTAAGTTCATTTTTTACCTCATCCTTGCATAAAATAAATTTCTAAGGTGCACTTGAGAACTAGCATGCAGCCAGCATCAGTTGGATGTTGAAAACCACGGAGTCTGTGCCATGCTTTTGTGGTGCATTGTCACAACCAAAGCTCCTCCTGCTGAACCTCTCTTTTCACAGGCTACAAAGCATCCCTTTCTCAGCAGGGAGAACCACCTTGCCATCTCTGTGCTGTCAGATTCTCTGCTCCACAGATGCCAACCATTTTCTCCCTCAAGTAGTCTGGGTGTCTAAGCTCTAGCAGTTGTTCTTGGTTTGTATTTTACTTTGGTATTTGAATTTACTGCCCTGAAAACTTGTATGCTACCTCCTGTTATGCCATTGATCTAATAAAAGTTATTTGTTCTTCTGTAAGTCTGGCCAAATCTGTGTAACCTTAAAAACTTCTGGCCTAGAATTTGAACCCATTTCAGTTCCCATTTGTATGAGTAAAGCTCAAACAGCCAAAGGCCTAAAATATGAAAAGAGCTTTCTTGTCTGACTGTGCACTGAAAGCTAGGCCTGGTAATACTTGCTGTGGAGATCTTAGGAATATGGTTTTTTTGCTTCTCTTAGGAATTTGTCAAATCTTAAACAGGTGTGTGAGTAATGGACATGTAAAGGAAGCCAAAATAACTGTCATATTGTGTGTCCTAAAACAGAGTTTCATGCCTTTCCAGACTCGCAGTGCAATACAGACCTGTAGCCCAAGGGTTCCTGGTCAGGGTTTGCAAAGAGGGGCCAGTAGCTGACAGACCTTGATGTTTAGCGAGTATAATTTTGTTTGCTTGAAGTAAACTCGGATCTTAAAATGTAATGTAGTGGGTTTTAAGCGCAGCATTGTTGTGTTTTGAATTTTAGCACAATTCTTCAGTCTTTCAGAGAGATATCAGGATAAAGAAAAAATGAATTTGCTTTCTTGAAAAATTCAACGGCATGGTAAAGCGATCATCGGTACTGATCATGCATGATAATTTCTCGACTGGGTCTGCCTGGACTGCTGCCCATGCTGTATGTTTAATCCCTCTAAAACGGAGGGACTCGTTCAGAAGTGTGGATGCCTCTGAGCTTGCAGTACCTTCACTGGAACTGCAGATTCTCACCACTGTGAAAAATCACGGTTTGTATCTTGAAATTACTACAGGTTCAAAGATAAATGTCGGGTGTACTTCAGCCTTAGTGACAGGATAGAAGAGGAAAGTAAGCTTGTGCTAAGCAAAGAGCTAGTGAATTAACTCATGTTGTGTACCATTGAAAGAACGCTTTTCCTTAGAATGGCCTGTGGATGGTGAAAAACCCGAGGAGCTGAACGGATAAATCAGTTGCTGTAAGCCACTTGCAGACAATCCATACTAACATGTCAGTTGTTTACAGCAAATGAGATCAAGTTGAAACAGCAAGCGCTTGCCAACTTTTTCAGATGGTGTAATTTTTGAAATCAGTGAATGTAAGGTGGTAACTCATTTTTGTTGTTTTCCACTTTTGTACGTGAGTTGTGACTTCACTGAAATAGCTCTAGAAATCAGCAAATACTGTAATAAGAAATTAAACGATTTGGTATCCAAGGTTTTTATTTCACTAAAGTTTAGGATACAGAGGTGAGATTTGTCCTATTTCTTCCAAAGAAAAATTCTGGCCAGCTGAGAGGAGCTGTGTTTACTGATGCTTAATATGCAAGCCAAGCGCTATGCTTAATTATGTGATTGTTCTTTCTGATGATTTTTTTGTTTGTTTTACAGTCACTGGCTTTAGGTGAGGATTCAGAATGGGAGACAAGCCTATCTGGGAGCAGATTGGGTCCAGCTTCGTACAACATTACTACCAGCTTTTTGATGCAGACAGGACTCAGTTAGGAGCAATATATGTAAGTATCTACAAAAAGGGCACTGGGGCTCTCTCCCATGATCTGTCTCGGTTTCTCTGTTTTAATGTGTGGGAATACACAGGGTGGGATAGTGGGTTTTATCCTGACTCCAGAATGTCAGTCAGTGCAGTCATACTTGCTCAACTTTTATTTATTGTGTTTCTTTTACGTTTCACTTCTAGTTTGAGCTTTGTCTGCCTTATCTATAGGCAGTAAGACTCACAAAATCCCCAACTGGCTGTCGACAGTGGCTTGTAGTGGAAGGGGCTGGTGGTGATCCTGTGATGAAATTCTCTGTAAAAGCAAATATGCTAGCCTTAGTTTGCCATTTATTTACTGGCATGGATTTGCTTGGATCCCTCTCTGAAGTGGGATGTGATTTAAGGCCTAGTCTGTGTTTAGCAGGTGTTTCTCAGATCTCATGCTGTATTAATCCTCAGAACATTAAAATAGATGTAAAATTTTGAATCCAGTTTAAATATTTACTTTGTTGAATTTAAATTCGGTTTAAATTTCTTCAAAAATTAGTGTTTTATTTTTGCTCCTTATTTGGGGCAAAATAAGTCTGGTTTCCAAAATTGAAGACTGTAACAAACCCAAGGAACATCAGCTTTTAGCTTTGAGGGAAGACTCCTCCAGAACATGCAAAGTGCTCTGCATGTGGAGTTGATTACTGATGGTGAGGAATGCTGCTGGGTGGCTGAGGCATTTCAGCAAGACACTCAAGTCTTACAAGTCTTTGTAGCATATCCTGTTCTTCTGACCTGTTTTTGGTCTGCTGGATGAATTGTTTGACCAAGCTCCTGAGGATTGAAACTGTTGCGCCAGCACCATCTGACACCCCTCCTTATACCTCAGCAGTATCCATCAGCACGGATAGCATTTGCTCTTTGGATTACTGTGTATTTACTACCTGCTAGAGCGTTGCCTTATTTTGGCCAAGAAGCTGTGTACAGAGAGCCTATAAAGCAAGAAAAACAAGTAGCCTGTGTTCAATCCACAGCTACTAAATATGAAGGCACTTAGCAGTTTCTGTCATGTTATTACAAAAACACATAAAATCCTCAGAAGACTGGTGATAAGTACAGGCTAATTTAAATTCCTGGAAACATTATCTTCCACACAATGAACTCCTGGGCTTTTTCCACCCTTAGGGTCTTTCTGCCTTTCATCATTCAATGGAGATACCTATGCAGATGTAGTCAGGAGAGCTGTTACACAGGTCACTGATGTGTATTGTTTTGTGGAGTTCCTAAACTGTGGAGGATGGGACCCTGTTTTGTGTGGCTAAAATGCACTAAGGTCACAACTTGTTTAAATTAGAGGAGGTTCTACAGAAATGCACTTTTACTGATGAGCTTTTTGCCTTCTGAGACCCTGTGGGAGCAAACAAATTTTATAGCATGCAGGAATGCAGCAGGGAGCTCTTGGATTTGTTTTGCATTCCTATATTGCTACTTCCACCACAAGGTCCAGATTTCTCCTTTAGTGGTGTAATCCAAGTCAATTGAGCTTTTATCACCTGTTCCAGGTAGGGATCTGGGTGAGTCACTATGAATTGCTTAGTTAAGTGAGTAGGAGAACTAAGTGAAAGATTGGTTTTCTAGTTATCCCCCTGCAGTTGTTTTGCAGGAAAATGCTGTAGCTACTCTTTTCATCCGCTTTGGGTGTGTGGCTATTTATAATGAAATATTTTCTTATTTTTATGCTGTTTTCTCATCTGTAGGGCTTTTGGGATAGAGGAGGGGATGCTTTTTGTTTTTGAAGCAGTTGCTCCCAGACTGTTGATACAGCAAGTGGCTAAGAGGTCACCTGTAGCAGAGAGTCAGGTGGACACTAATTAGGTACAATGTGAAGTTGTGGAGTGTTTCAGCAAGTGTGTATTTCCCTCACCAACTTAATTTATGTCCTTTGCTACTCTTTGAAACATCAGGAGGGTTCTGCACCACTGTGTGCTCACCTGCTGATTGCTGAAGTGGATTCAGTAAGGCAGGTTTTGGGTCCCTTCTGCTTTTGTGGCTTTCCATATTTGAAGGCTGCAGTTTGAATGCTTGAGAGGATAGCTTCCTTCCTTGGTACCATCACCTGGCTTCTCAAGTTATCAACATCAGGGGTTGATGTCATGTAAAATGCAAGCGGTGTCAGCCAGATGACTTGCTATGTGACTTCAGATTACACAATCTAAATTAAGTCTATTTCCTCCTACAAGGGACATGTCCAAACGCAAGAGGATGCTGTATTCAGGGGCTCTTAATACTGCTTTTGTTGCATCTGTGACCCTGAAATGCTTCATGCTGTTGCCCCTGGTGCCCTTTGCTCTTTTGGCTCTGGCTGTGCTGTATAGTTCCTTCTGATGATACATGCAGGACCAGAAGATTTTTTTTAGAGCAGTTGTGACTGTTGTGCAGGTTCAGCACAGCACATACGGCTGAAAGAAGTGGCTTTTTGATATGGTGTGGTTCAAAAACAGGGCCTGGAAAATCTACCAGAGAGCCTACAAATGGAGTTCTTTGGAATATGCTGTTTTCTGCTGAGACATTCAGAGCTTCAGTGAGAGTTGAAGATTGGGTGGGAAATTGCTGGGAATCATGTTCCTGGAGGTATTTAAACTCAAAAAGGTGGAAGGAATAGCCATCTCTGATGTGGTACACAAGAACTTGGGCTATCAGGTAGAGGGTGAGGGTGCTGTTTGGAGATGGCAGCAGGCAGACTTTGAGATCAGTGGAAACCAATTTAAATTTAAGTCTGATTGCCAAGGTTTAAAACTGGATTTGAGAAGGCAGAGCTATGTCAACAACAGGATATTGTGACTCTGGTTTAAACAGAATATTCTAAGCTGAATAGATAGCTGCTTGCCTGTTGCTGTTGCACCTGACATCGCATGCTCAGAACACCCTCCCTCATATACTGGAAGTGCTTGTAAGCTGAAGCACCTCAATCACTTCATGCCACACAGGGCAGTCTGTTAGAATGTGCCTCTAAACATCTTCTATTTTTCTGAGTGTAAGATATGCGAGTCAATACCTGAGAGGAAAAAAACCAAACTGGTGATGCAACTCATTTTGTCAGATTTCTTCATATATTTTTGTCTCTCTACATGCTTGACTTTGTGTCCCTAGAATTTTTTTTTGTATCCTTTAGATTTTCTTCTGAAAGCTAACTTTGATCCAAAGGCAGGAACTTTTTTTGCTGGTAGAATCATGATAATAGAATATAATCAACTTAATTTCTAGCTGAGTATTCCAAACGTTTTCAGTTACTCTTTGTGGTTTCTTTCCATTTCCCTTTGAGGTAGTTTCCAAATAGCTGGATTCTAAGGATATATGCCAAGTAAACAGTCTCTTCCCAGGATTGCTTAAGGGTTACCTAAGCAGGTTGATGATTTTTTTTCTTTTTCCCCCAGATTGATGCATCATGCCTTACGTGGGAAGGACAGCAGTTCCAGGGCAAAGCAGCTATTGTTGAAAAACTCTCTGTAAGTCTGTAATCCTTACTGAATGTTTTGGGAAATGGTTCTGAAGACTATAAATTAATTGCTTCTGAAAATTTGAGTTAGACTTCAGCAGTTTAAAACTGTTGAATATGGGACTTGTGCTTCCAACTTTTGGTCTTCAAAAAATGTTACTTGTGATTTAATTCTGTGTAGTGAGCTGTTCCATTGGTGTCTGTAATGGTGGAATGTTAATTGACTCCATTAGTTTGCAAGGTTATTTTGTGACTGCAATTGCATTTGACATTATTAATTTATTTTTTAAAAAGTATAGTTCATAAGCTGACCCCACAACCTAGAGGAATGAAAAGTGGTTTTTTTGTTCTTTTAAAGCATGCCAAGGAAGTAGCAATAACAAACCTGTTATTTGGATCTGCCTGTGATGGAGGCTAAACATGTTATTGCA
The DNA here is from genome assembly GCF_047370975.1 of Nipponia nippon. Taxonomy (NCBI): domain Eukaryota; kingdom Metazoa; phylum Chordata; class Aves; order Pelecaniformes; family Threskiornithidae; genus Nipponia; species Nipponia nippon. Next base: position 31,442,329 of record NW_028262391.1, read on the forward strand.
AGGAATAATTTGTCTTCTGATACATAAACTGCAAATGAATTCTATGGCGGAGAACCTGACTTATCCTCAATGCAGCATTTGTCAGTTGCTCAGATATGAGTGGTTATGGTTCAGGACTTTGAAACCAGTGTTTCCTCTTCATCAAGTGAGAGGAAAGCATTTCTTACTGTATAGAGACTGAATCTCTCTCTCCATGTTCATTTAGTTAAACTTGGAGAAGTTGTACCTTTTGGGTAAATCCATGCTTCTGTTATAAAACTGGGTGTACTTATAAGCTGTCATGAAATGAGAGTTTCTCTTGAAAGATATGTGGAGGGCATGCTTTAGGTCCTCAGACGTTCTGCTCAGAGCATGGTATGTCAGGCAGATATACCATTTTTATTACACATTGAGAAGAAAAATCTTTAACTTCAATGCTTGTCTTGTATAGCTACTGCTCCTGTGTTTTGGAATCACTGTTTTCATCCAAGACATCTTTAAATGTGAAGGCTGTTTGCACTTGGATCTGCGTTTTAGGTGCCTGCATTGCCTTTGAGAAGGCCACACACCTCAGAATAGCACAGCTTGCAACTGCTCGCTTCTAGATGAGAAGATACTCAAGCTCCAGAGTTGCTTGTTTGTGTACTCAGTGTTCTTTAGACTTCTGGGCTAGCAGCCATTTAGATACCCAACCAGCTAAGCATTTGCTTGGCCACAGTGTCTCAGGCTGCTGCCTTGGATCTGGCCCAGTGCAGATCAGCCAATTTCCCACCAGAGCATTACTCATCTTTACCTTCCCTGTCTGTGGTGCCAGTTGGACTTTTCTGGATTCATGTGCCTGCTGCACAGTCTTGCTTGGTGACTGAAGGCTTGCTACTTTGCCTCAGGGAAGGTTTTTCTGACTTGTATCCATCTGCTTAAAGTAAGGAAGAAATGCAGTAAAATTATTCCATGCCCTTCCACTGCCATGGCTCATTATGGGGCTGTATCAACTTACTGTGACTCTAATGTCTTTCAGCACACCCCTGTCAGCACTGACCTAGTGGGGCTCTGTTTGCTGTTTCAACTTAATGTCCTCACCTACTTTGTGCTTCTGGAGCTTCTTAATCAGTTGAGCAGATCACTGAAAGTTTGACACTGGAATTCTTTTGCACTTCTGCAGTCTTGTGTTCTTCGGTGCCTGGGTGATTAATCAGTGTAAGTGCCAAGGGGCAGGATTTTCTTTTATGGCAAGTTCTCTGCTGTATAACAGCAACACTATGGCACCTTTTCAACCTACTCTGTCAGATGATGCTAATACAGTAGGGCAAGGTTGTAAGACATTGCTTTGCTAGCACTGGTGCGCCTGTACCTTGTTACAGAGTGGGAGTTGACACTTGTTCTTTCTGTCTTAATTGGTGCTGTACTTAGTTGTTTCAAATACAGTGCCTGCCCTAATCAGGGGGCAGCCTGATTTACATTGAGCATTTGAGATAATCCTGTAGTTCTGTGAACTTCCTGGACCAAAGAGGAAGCTGGGACAGGTGGCTTTGTTGCCAGGAGCGAGTTTAAGCTACTTGACTTTATTCTTGCAGAATTTCTCTTACCTGACTTCAAGGAGCATTCCATGGTTTTGGTAGTGAAAGCCCAGACAAGTTTTAGTGTCAGAGGACACTAAAAGCCTTGGTTGTTCTGTGGCTTTTTTAGTTTTTTAGCTTGTTATTTGCTTTTATTGTACTCTTCATATCAAGAAGTGCTTCTCTCCAGTACAGATGGATGTCCATAAGCAACCATCCTTTTGAGGTAGCTTTTCTCCGTCCTAAAAATCGGTGACCTTTCCTATCAGCTGACCCTACTCTTTCCAGTGGGGTTTCCCCCACTGTATCACATGAGGAGTAGCTCACTCGGCTGGCCAGTCATTGGGGTCATCTCTCTGAAGGGGACAATTGGATACTTGAAACAGGCACCATCTTACCCAGCCTTTTCTTGGGGTCCTTGTCACCATTTTTCGGCGCCTTTCCCTCCTCCCTGTCTTCTCTCCTCAGTCTCACCTCTCATTGGCATCTTGTCACACTGGAAGCTGGGTTCTGGATACAAGCACATTCATTCCCCTTCATCTCTCTGCCTTTTCAAGAGGCTTTTCCTGCAGGACTTGTTCAACAAGAAGCTGTTGTACTGAGGTGGGACCAAGTTTCGTAGTACTCTTTTTTTGTCACAGGAAGGGTGTGCAGTGTCCCAGCCTATGCTTGTGCAGGCTGTGCGGACACATTCAAGTTTGGGATGGTGACCCTGGAAAATATTCTGCTGGTTGTTCAGAAAAGACTACTTTGGATTTTTTGTTACTAAATGTCTATTCCATATTACAAACCAGTGGTTCGCTTTGCAGTTCGTGGTAGGTTGGGATTGTTTTCCCAGCCAAGAGGAAACACTGCAGGCTTTATTAGAGAGTGTTATTGAATCGTGTCCCTCTGCGATTAGAGGGCTGCTCTGTACACTTCCTTTGCTTCCACAGGTGCTGATCCTTCCACAGTTTGTGCTCTCCGTTACCCAAGGATTTAGCTTCCTGGTATTCTTTCCGAAGTCTTATGCTTGTCAGGGCCAAGTCTGTACTTCACATCCTTGACAGTAGGACTTGGGTCTTGTACCTAGGCCTTCTAGGTACAAGAAGTCTTTCAGTCTTCTAGTCTTTCAGGCTCCTTCCACTAGAGTGAAATGCAGAACTTGTCAAAGTACATGCTTGGGTCTACCTCAACCTGTTAACAAATAGGGGAAATGAAGCAAAGGCATCAAAGTACAACCTGAGGTTTAAATGACTTCATGCTGCTGTCCTGTGCAGTGCATGGACTCTGGGTATCAGCAGTGTGGTCACTCGGAGCTCCATCCATGCTGAACTGCCACTTCTAAAGCATCTAGCATTAATGCAGCTTTTGGTAGAACAATGCCAAAATTGCGTTTGTGTGACAGGACTCAGATCCCTCAGATATTTGATGTTCACCGCTTGGAGTCATCCGTGGTTGGAATGTGAATGTGGTCTAAGTTGACAGAGAGGAATTACTCCCCAATGTCTGGTGTTTCTCAAGGTGTGTTTCTTGCAGACTTAACTCCAGACATACTTGTATCTACTACATGAGCATGGAAAGCTTTTTTTCTTTTTAATCTGTGTGCTTTTGATTTCCACCTCCTCCTTCTTTCCTCCTGTCCTGCTTGGTACATGGCAAAGATGGTGCCTGTTGCTGTGTTGGTTTCCCTCAGGTGCTGTTACAAAGAAAAGAAAAAAGGGGAAAGGTAGATATGTGGATTTCAAGTCCTGAACACTGGTTCTTGGTCAACCACCTTTCCTTTATATTCATAGCCATTTTAACAAAGAAGCAAATTTGGAGTTGTCTGGTAAAACAATCTTTTAACACTGTTCAGAGCAGAGAAGCTTTGTGTCTTTATCATACGATCCTTCAGCTTGTAGATAAACTGAAGCTCTGTAAGCACTGTAATTAGACTAGGAAAAGGTACTGCTTAATGTATATGGTGACATATTATTTCACGTCTTGGTGCTTGAAAAACACAACTGTTATCAATCCAGCCTGAGTAGTGTCAAGTTGCAACAACTCCCCATGCAGTGCTATCAAAATAGTCTAATGCTTCATAATGTTGGATTTGCTCGATCTTTGTTTTGTAAGTTAAATAATGCAATGACTGTACATTTCCTTATTTTGCATTGTTTTCGTTGCAGAGCCTCCCTTTCCAAAAAATACAACACAGCATCACAGCACAAGACCACCAGCCTACACCTGACAGCTGTATACTCAGTATGGTAGTGGGACAGCTTAAGGTAAACTCTTTCCATTACAGGTTAACAAATGCTTATGTCTTAGATTTTTGCAGGATTCTAAATCATCCAATTTCTGGAAACATTAAAATGCTCTCTTGGGTGGGGAAGGAATACTGGTAAGCTTGCACTGGGATGTCATTTTTCTGCTGTTCAAGACTGTCAAGAAACTGCTCATCCCTTCAGGTAACTAGCACTAGGTAAACCACCTATAATTTGACAGTCATATGTTCCTGCCAAGCAAAGTACCATGGTTTTTACTCTGCATACAAATATCATATGGGCTCTAGAAGCATCAATATTTCCCTTACCCTGATACAGTAAGGTTTCAGTGTCATCTGCATTTAAGAGCATCATTACAATGTTCTAGGCCAACATAAGCACATGTCATTTAATGTGCTCTTTGGTGTAACGTATTCATTGAGCTGTGATTTAGCAGACATTTTTTGTTAGCTGACAACCCTTCAGTAAGACTGCTTTTTCTTTGCTGTCACAGGACACAAGAATACACTTCTGGTGTTAATGCAGTCTAGTACCTCTGTAGTCAAAACTGGTTCAGCAACGGGAGTGTTGCCTCTGAGATCAAACACTTGTTGTTGAAACACCTTCTTTTTGTGAAGAAATCAGATTATTTTTCAGGCTGTAGTATGATTACATTACTGCTTACGTTCTACTACAGAACTGCATAAACTCACCCAGTCTCCTGTTCTTTTGAGTAAATGTTGGATCTAAATATACCAGGGCCACAGATTTGTAAGCTAATTACACTACTTATCAATGAAAGAAGCTGTCCTGGAATCTGCAAAAAATATTCTGTATGTAAAGTCAGCTGTAGGTGGAACTTGCTCACAGTGGGCAGTGTTTATTTAAAAAGTGTGACATTACATAAGAATAGTTAAAATTATTAGACTTAGTTTTGTCCAGGTTTGGTCCAGCCATGCTGTCAAGTCAGGACTCTAAAGCCATCCAGTCTTTAGAGTTACTTGAACCCAGTTTCTTTTAAAATAGCTGTTTAGGTTTCCTTTTCCTGTTAACTCTGAACGACACCTCTAGTATCAAAACATTCAAACTTCCACTGACTGTACTGTTAACGAAGCAAACACAGGACTGAAAGCTTGAATTTGCTTGCTTAGCTATTCTTAATTGTTTTGGGCTGGGCAGTTGAGAAGAGCAGTTCCCAGTGTATTGCATCCACTTCTAAGCCTAACATAGATAGCTTTGGCTCTCATTAAAGCGGCTCCTGCTTCCTAGCTGCAAGTTGGATTCCAGCTTTCTTGTTGCTCAATCCCACCTGCACACACTCTGAGGAAAGACAGTTACACGTCGCCACGGAAAGCACTGAATTGCAGGACAGGTATGAAGTCAGACATGCTGATCTCATGTGTCTTACTCTTGGGTGTGCACAAAACTTAATGATGTGACCAAGACTTTTTGACTCATTATCTTGGGCCACTCACATCTGCACGTGGTTTTGCACAGTCACATTTTTAAGGCTATTGCATAATCATTAAGCAGATCACAGCTTGCAACAGTGATTGTGTTGAATCCTGTGGCAAGATACCAAGTTCTTAAAGATTCTGTAAAGCTTTTGGATTTTCTTGTCCTTTAGTATGGTCGTTAGATGCAGTCTGGGAGCTTTCCATAAATACCATGGCCTGGAGTAGTATTTCCTACTGTGCTGTTTTTATCCTCTGAATACTTCATGGATCATGTGATAGTGCATCTAGGTATTTGGAAAGAACATATTGGATTAAAGTATGCCTATTGTCATTATCAAATCCAACTTGTTTGTGAATTTTTAGTAGGAGAGGCAACATTTTTCCACTCTTCGTGTGTATGTCTCTCCAATCTTATCTTTAAAACGCACATTTTAATGCCTGGGAAATGCTGCTGCTCACTGAGGAAGTGTCCAGAAAGTCAAAGTCAACTTAAACTTTGACTTCTTGCTTCTGCCTTGTATGATACTTATACAGGTGGACAAATGAAATAATCAGTAACAGTCTGTAGCATGACATATAGCAACCATTTCTGCCAGTACGTGAACCTGGTTGTCATATGTAGAGAATACTTTTTCTTGTGCTAATACGTAGGTGTTGACAGCCATTTTAATGCATCTCAGTGCTGTTCTTGGTACAATACAGTAACTGAGAACAACTGGGTTCAGTTAGTGCATTTTAACAAGTGGCTCATCTATAGCTACAGTTGAACGGGGTACACTTTAACACGCAAACATGGAGCACCATACTTAGTTTTATTTAAAGGTTGCCACCTTAATGGTGTGGCTGTTCTGCACAGTTCGCATCTGTTGGTCTCAAGGAAAAATGTAGAGAAATTTGCACGAGGAAGGGGACTTTCAAGACTATCAGTAGCAGGGTTTGAAGGGAAGAGACATGCTTCCTGCTTACTATTTGGTTATCCTTTTCATGGGACCGCGAGCCAAATTCTTCAAAGCCCAGTACAATTAATGCATACGCTTTTGAATCCTCTGCGGTTTTTGAAAACTTGCATTGTTTCATGTAATGAAGGAGCACGCATAATGCTTTTAATAGAGTAATCCAAGAAAATAATAATGCTAAAATACCTGTAACATGCCTTCTCTAAGTCGTCATTCTTGGCATGATATTTAAATGGATTTTCTGAGGCCTTAGTTGCTTGAATTGCTAGTCCCAAAAGTTCAGTGGAAACTCATTGAGCTGGGCACATCTTGTATTTCTTCCTTAAACCATTGTATTTTGATCTTGTTTGATTTTAGGGGGAAAAAAAACAAACCAAAGCAGAAAAACCTTCTACTCTCCCTGCATATACTGTGGGGTGAACTGCTACCAAATTGTCACAAAGCCTCAGCTCTCTTCTTAACTGTACAAGAATAGTTCTGAAGAAATAATGGGGTCAAGGACTATTACTGTCAAACTCTGTATTTCCTTTACCAGAGTATTATGCCTTAAGCAAACCTGCGGATTTGGGTTGTTTTAGGCTTTTGGCCTCCCCTGCTGGAGGGGGATTTAACTGGGGTCAGTTGAAATCATTACTGCCCTGTGACAAGGTCAAGATGTATATCTGCCGCTGTGCTGTTCCAGCCTACAGCCCAGCAGCTAATAGCAATATGAACTGTAAATAAAAAAGCAACATCTTTTGCAGCAGTCATCTGCACTGAGGGGACCGGACACAACAGCTTCTTGGAGAAGGTGTTAGAGAGGAATAGAGCATCTAAGTAGGGTGAATGTCACTAGCGAGGATGTAACTTGCTGGCAGAAGCAGTACAGTAATTGCTTTAATTGAAAAGCATATATTCAAGTAAACATACGAAAGGTCCTCTTTAATGGATGTTGGGATAGGTAGTAATGGGTTTTTATCCTTTTGTAGAGGTATAATAAGTATGCCTCCACTTATTCTAATTCTATAATAATTTTTTATTGCTGTTCGTTGTCTGGATGCATGCTTGCTTGCTTCAACTAGGAGGAGTAAGCATCACTTTAAGCCTTTAGGAGTGAGTTTCATTTGGTGAGATGCTACTTTGCCAATGTTCATCCAGAATGTCACCCAGTATTTTCAGTGTGCTTCACCTAGTAACGTATTTCTCCTGTCATGCTCAGGCAGATGATGACCAGGTTCTAGGCTTCCACCAAACCTTTTTGTTGAAAAGTTTTCAAGGTGCCTGGGTGTGCACCAACGAAGTCTTCAGGCTAGCCCTCCACAACGTTTAACCCTCTGCCTTACCTCTCTTCCATGCAGTCCTCGCTGTCCTGGTTGAGTAAGGAGTGCTCTCTTCTCCCTCTTCTGTCACTTGAGCTCGGCTGAGAAGCATGGCTGTGGCTTGCGCGTTCTCAGAGCAATGTGGCAGATCTGTGGCTCTCCCCCAGAGTGTGAATTCTGATTGTTGCAGAATGAATTATGAATAACTAATTGTTATGCGGTGTTTCCTAGTCTTAAAAGAGAAAGGAACTTTGCAATTAAAATCACTGGATGTTTTTGTAATGCATGGTGAACACTTAAAGCATTGCTTAAAGCCTGTTAAATGAGGCTTAACATCTGAAAGGACCTGCTATCTTAAGTAATTAGCCTTTCCCTTGAGATAAGGATAGCTGCAAGCCTGCAGTTCAATCAACAGTTGCTGTGAGGTGCTGGTGAAAGAGTAAAGCTGTCTCTGACCAGACAAGAGGTGAAAACTTGTGCAGCTAAACTTGGATTGCAAAGTAGTGTTGCATCTAATACTCTGACATGACCCACGGCTCTGTGAGCTGAGGACTTTCTACAGTTTTGAGCCTGCAGGTCAGAAGGGATGTAGAAAAACTGCAAGAGGTCAAAAAGCTGCTAAGATTGCCAGTGCTTGAGAGCTTGTGGAGCTGGGAGAGGAGGCAGCTAAGGGCAATCTGCCTGAAATGTAGGTGCAAAGTAGTTGAGTACTTCCAACAACCTGAAATCGAACTGTTCTTGGTGGTGTCAGACAGTGTAACAAGGGACAGTGGTTGGAAACCACAACTTGGGAGGTTCAGACTGGACACAAGGGAAAGCTTTGCACTGGAAGGCGGAAACCCTGGGAAATGGTGCCTGGACACCTTGCGAAACGCCTGTTCTTGGAAGCTTGGAAGACTCTGCTAGACAAAGCTGTGGCTGATGCAGTGCTGCTGGTAGTCCATGCTCATGCTGAGCATGAGGCTGGACTGGAAACCAGAGGATCCTTCCTATCTGATTCTGTGACTTTTAATTTTTATTTTAATTCAAGGATGTCATAAAAGAATTTGAACTGCACCAAGGAAAGCTTTGTAGGAAAAATAAAGCCCCTGTGTTTCAAGCCTGGGCTCACATCTGGAGAGCAAATTTTGAGTTGGACATAGCTGAATTTGGAGTGGAAAGTAAGGGTAAAGAGTTTCAGTGATGTTAGCTGAGCTGTGATGAAGATCCAAAATAGAATGGGATAGGATTAGTCTATGCCTTCTAGAGCATCTCAAGTCACTCAACTGTGGGTCTTTGCTATATGTTAATAGGACATATTCAGAATTTTGGAAACAGACTATAAATTATTTCATTTGCCATAAGTAAAGTGTAGGATTTTCCTTGTTGTTAAAGTATATTGCTACTCTATGCTGTGCAGACATAACATGAAAGGAATAAAAAAAGCAATCATGTGTGACTTCATTCTGAGAATTCGCCCTATGTACAACAGCAAGTGTTTGGGGAAGAATTTCCTTTTAATCTTTTTTCCTGTGTCCAGTCCTGAATTGCATAAGAAAGGAGGAGATTTTCCTCAAGCCAAAGCACTAAGAGCTGCAGTGCAGCTAGGCTTATCATAAATTGAGGAAACCTACACTAAAACTAGTCTGGTGGCGATATCTTTTTTTTTTTTTCCCCAGAGGTATATTTTTAAAGTGTACTCATGTCAGCAATGGCATGCTCAAATTCGGTGTGAAAACTACTTATGCAACTTATAATAGATGCCTCAGTGACCTAAGAAGAGGAGACCATAGGGCAACTGAGAGTATACTAAATGCTTATTAATAGTGTTGATTAGAAGTGATTCAAATCTGCCTGGCTGATTTAAACTAAGCCATTAGAAAGGAGCTGACACTAATATGAATTCATTCCAACTTAGTCAAAAGGGATAGCATTAGTAAGATGCTTTACAAAGTCGTATGTCAAACTTCAATGTATAGCACCCTGATGCTACTCAGTTTTCTTAAAGATTCCTTCATGCCCAGGAGCCTACCAACTATCAAGCAGTAGTGAGACTATACTAGGATGTAAGTGTTATGTTTAATACCTAGGAAAAGCAAGAAAAGGGTTTCCCATGGGTTTCAGTGTGCAGGCCACCTCTTCAGCATGGATATGCAAGCATCTTTTCTGGGCAGATCTAATAATGGTAATACTTCCCCTGAAATAATTGGCATGACTGCTGTCATATGTGCTAATAAACTAGATGGACAGCTGGTCTAATCTAGCATAATTGCTTGTGTGCAGATTGTGCTGATTATCATGGAGCCTCTGCCTAATGCAGAAGGAGGCATATATCAAAGTGACAAAAAGCTGCCCAGTTAATCAGTGACTTCATTGGCACTTGTCTTGCTTGAGGATTTTTCTTTCATTTGTCTGCTGAATGCTTAGGCCAGAAGTATGAGCAAGTCTTACTTGTTGCCTTCTTAAATTTCTAGCTGTAGTACTTTTCTCATTCACTTTGTCCTTTGTGATTTTATAGTAATTTGATATCTTGCCTGTTCTTCTTACCCTGATCGCATTTTTGCAAGCTAGAGTGTCATACTCAATTTACTTTCTTCAGCAGAAAACTGTTCTGTAGCTGGCTTATCTTTCTTGCCCTTCTCTGGCCTTTGCCTATTCCACCGTTTTAATTTTTGTTAAATGATAAGAAGTGCATGCAGGATTTGATATGTGGGTGCTCTGTGCGTTTATGTGGTTGCTTACTTATGGGTTTTGGTTCGCTGCTCCTTTCCTAATAACTGCTAACACTGTGCTTGCCTTGATGGCTGTTGAGCTCTGAGCTGGTTTCAAAAACAATAAAAATAATTGTCCATCATGATTTCGGTATCACTTTCCTGAGAGGCTGTAGCTAATCTAGGGCCCTTTTGGTTTTCCTCTATGGATTAGCGTATGCTTAATGAAACTGCACTTCATGTACACTATTTTATTTCCTAGGCAGTTGTCACTGTGAAATCCTTGCAGTGGTTTTAGATTTGAATGCTGCTTTTACACACACTTGATCCTACCAGTGCTCTGGCAGACTTGCTGTTTTGCGATGTCCTTAGCAAGTTGCTCCTCAAAGCTGACTTATTTCACAGTCAATTTATCACTTACATTAATATTACTTTTTAAGTAAAGATTTTTTTTGTTTATTTTGTAATCTGCTTTGCTCTTCAGCCTTTGCACTTGCTTTTCTTGATGGGCAGCGGCAGAGCATTGAGAATTAAACATTCAGCACTTTGACAGTCTGTTTCATGTGCTCCTCTGGCTGCTGCTTTTCAATGGCTTTTTTTTTTTAATGCATTTCCCCCCTTTTTGGAAGCTGAATAGTTGTGCGCTAAAAGAATACACTGTAAAATCCTCCAAAAATGCCGAATTGAATACACTGTGGTCAGTATCAGAAGGTTGTTTTGTAGCTAGGTCCTGTGAGCTGTTCAGATTAAATCCTATTACATAATTTCCAGCTGATTTAGGAATAATTTATGTTATTTTGAGGCTTTAATTCCTGCATGATGTCTCTGAGGAGACTGGCAAACTTTAGGTGGGAGAACTAGTCTCCCTCTAATACTACTTTCTACTTTTGTAGTAATGTAGTAAATAGAGTGCAGGCACTATAACCTGCCTAGATGAATTGTCAAAGGCAGGAGCTGAGGCACGGCTGCAAAGATGCCTGTGCTTAGAACATCTCGTTGCAGCCACAGCAGATACTTCACTCCCTTTGAGCTGTTCCTGGACAGTGGAAGTGGGAAGTACTATGTCGCTGCCAGCTGTACCTGCTCTGGGAAAGCTTTCAAAAGCCTAGATCATTACATAGATCATTCAGGCAATATAGTTGATACAGACTTCTACAGAAACTCCCTTCTGTCATTAATCCAAAGTACAGCAACTACAAACTAATTTTGAAACACCTTGTTTTATGCTTGGTTCCTGGGCAAGGCCCGAAGAAAATTTGTCATTCAACACTGAGGCAGGCATGTATCTTACCAGTGTTGTGAAGCTGCTGGAATGAGATGTCTGCAAGTCTTCCAGAAACTCCCAACTTTAGATGCCATTGCAGGATTTCTGTGTCATTGGGCCCTAGGCATTTGTCTGCAAAGCACCTTGGAACAGAACCTCTGGTTGTATTAGTCTCTCTTGAGGTACTAGGCATCTTACAGCATGTGACATCACTGTTAACGTTAGTTTTTTAAGTTGTCTTATAATGAGTTTTGGAATACGTTTCTCAAAAAAGAGCTTTTTGAACTTCTTTCCTCTCTTTCTACAGGCTGATGAAGACCCTATCATGGGATTCCACCAGATATTTCTATTAAAGAACATCAACGATGCCTGGGTTTGCACCAATGATATGTTCAGGCTAGCATTGCACAACTTTGGCTGAGCTGGCAACCCCGAGGCACCCATGCTTTTTTTTTTTTTTCTTCTCCTCCTCTCCTCTTACTGGTATTATTCACACTCACGGAACATTCCAAATATCATACACAAACCTGCAGCACTGCAGAGCGTGAGCAAGCAAGACCTGTGACCTGCCCTTCTGCTGAGTTTACATTGTCACTAGATGAGTTTCTTGTGCATGATGTTTGGAAGTTAGACTTAGCTGCATTTGACAAGAGAAATTTGTGTTGTACCAGCATGCCTCGGAAAGAATTTATAATGCAAAAGGTTGTTGTTTATGTACTGCCAAGATGCTCTATAACCCAAAGAAATGAAAGAACAGCAGCCTGTACAGCCCAGATATTGATTTGTTCAGATGTTTCAATGCTACATTACACAATAAAACCATGAGATTTTCTTAACAGTTTAAATTGTTTTAATGAGTTGGATATGGAGTAATGGTACCATGTGCTTTGTATACCTTCTGTCTGCCTGGTGTGGAAATGTTTACAAACCTAAAACTCTCAAGCTGAAGAGCACTTGATAGTTTTGCCAATGAAGGCAGTTCAGGTATGCCCTTGGACATACAACAACTTTTTCCCTCCCTCTCAGCAGCTTTTATAACAGAGACTTCTAGCTCAGGTTTTAACATTGACTGGTTAGTTCTCAGCTGTTGTATCTTACCAAGGCGAAAGCCTAAAATAATACACAAGGATGACAACAGTCATGGTAGCTTGTAGTTAATCTTCATAATCTCTATTATGTTCACCCTCAAAGCTAAACAGGACAGCTGTATTTTCTTTATAGGCAGACACACAGGATGTCAATCCAGCGCTGCCCCCCTGGAGGTTGTACCCAGCTCTAAAGCCCTGGCCAGATTTGTGCTCCGTGTTGTCTTTTTAGCATCCCTTCATTATTATTTGAGCTGGTTGGTAGTCCAGCGTTTGCTGTGCAGGTTTTTACAACGTGCTTGGCTGCCATGTGTCCTCCACCCTGGAGGTGGCGGTGTTCCACCAGTGAAGGGATTTATTAAATTAATCTTTCCAGCATATGAGACAGCACAGGAGCAGAATCGCATTTGCTTTACCTTCAGACCTGACTAAGCCATTAGGACCCAGTTTTCAAGGGATTAGCACACCTCGCTGAGCTCATTTTTGAAGTACATGAACTTGGCATTTCCCTTTTTGAGGCTTGTCAGGAAAGCCTGGGATGGGGTATGCTCAAGCTGGTCATTTCTCAAATCTGGCTGCTTTGGCATTTGAACTGCAATGGAGCTTTCTTCAAAGCTGATGTTAGAGCCCTCCTGTTCGGTATTGCACCATTTTCATATATTCCCTGTTTCAAATATAGGACTGTTCTGGTGGGCTCACAGTTAATCACTTGAAGGGGTGAGCTCTTTCAGTAGAAAGAGGTATTTTGCGTGGTCACTGCAAATAAAGATCCTGATATTGTAGCTCCAGATCTAAATGAAGCCTGGCAGAGGAGGGAGGATCTAAGAATAGCTCTGGCTTATGAACCTTGCCCTGCAGAAGGATCTGGTCCGTGAGGTCAGGGTAGTGCTTTGAATAATGAGCTCAATAAGCCAACAGAGAGCTTGCTTAAAAGTCAGGTTAAAGGAACGACATGTGTGGCAGGTATTAGTTTAAAAACTATCTAAAATGGGATTCTTTTAGGCCATTAAAAGTTCAACGCAGTTATCCTCCAAAATCGGCCGTGTAGGTCTTTCTGGGGCTCTTTTTCCTGCCTTTCTCCACACAGTCATTCACTCCTGGTTCCTTACCCGGAGGAGACGAACACCAGAGTTTCTAAATCAGTATTGCTTAATAATATTGACACCTGCAGGTCACTTTTGATGCCTGAACAGATTTGCTGTCTCTTCACTCTTGTTTTTCGTGCCCATGCTTACTGCAAGTGATAGACCGAGCCCAACAGTCACCTCCTGGGTCAGGAGGCCTGTGTGGAGAGATGGCGAAAGCGGCCTGTGGTGGAGGGAAGGCCGGGCAGCTGTATGGGATTATTTTTCCCCCTAAACAACCTGAATTAACTCCTTATGAGCGAGACTTCAGGTGTTCCCTCATGGTATCGCACGGATGGGAAATCATGCTGGCTATAACGCCCGCGGGGGCCAGGGCCGGTGTAGGCCCTTGAGGCCTGCGGCAACCGGCTCGCCCTCAGTGCCCGAGCTGGCGGCAGCGGCCCGCCCGTCTGCCCCGGCGGGGCCAGCGGAGTCCCGGCCCCGCGGGGAGCAGGAAGGGGGCGGCGGGGGAGCTCCCGCCGAGGGAAGGGGCCGGGGCCGGGGCCGGGGCCGCCGGTCCTGGCCCTGCCGCCCGCCCGCCCCGCCCGGGGCCGGGCTGGCTCCGCCCCCGCCGAGCCCGGAACCCTCCGTCCCGGCGGCGGTTTCCGCCCGGCGCACCAGGCCCGGACCGGAGGCGGAAGCGTGGGCGGCGGGCCGGGCCGGGGCAGCGCGGTGGCGATTGTGCGGGTGGCGGCGGCGGGAAGCGGGCCGGGCCCCATGGCCTCCTCCTCCAGCATCGACATCGAGGACGCGACCCAGCACCTGCGGGACATCCTCAAGCTGGACCGGCCGGGAGGTGAGGGGCCGGGACCGAGGGGGCGCGAGAGGCCGCCGCCGGCGGGCCTGGGCGGGGCCGCGGCACACGGCCGGCGGCCGCGCTGCCCTGTCCCGGGCCGGGGCTGCGGGACCCTCCTCGGCCGGTGCGCCGCGGCTCCGCCGTCTGTCAGGCGGCCGCGCTGCGGGGCTGGGCCCGTCTCCCTCGGGGCACCGGTGGCATCGCCCTCCGCCGGCTCTGTCCCGCTCCGGGCGGGGTCCCGCTCGGCCCTGCCTCGCTCCCTGAAGAGCCCGGGAGCCAGCGGGGAGGCCTGTACCAGCCGGGTAAGGAGAGGAGCCAGCGACCCAGCTTGAGGACCCTCGCGTATGGGAGAGGATTTTTGTCGTTGAGCATAGTGGGAGCAGCTCAGACCCAGAGCTCGCTGCTGCTGCGGGTCCCTGGGCTCTTTTTATCCAAGAGGTATTGCTGCTGAGAACTGATCAGCACTGATCTCCTCGACCCAAGTCTCTCTCCTGTGTTAGGAATGCTTTGAGTTTTTCCCAAGGTGTCTTGCTGGGCTCAGTGGAAGGAGCTATCAGGCCTCTCTGAGATCAGTGCCATCCTCAAACCTGATGAGGTAATGGTCTGAAGGACACTGAGACCATAAATATTTTAAAAAGAAAAAAAAACAAAAAACAACTTAGCCTCTGGGTAGAGGACAGAATTTATGCCCGTGTTGTGCTCCTGTTGAGGAAAAGGCAGGAATAACATAACTTTTATGTGTCTTGAGAGTCAATACGAATGTGCTACTCCCAAAGCAACTGCCAGATGTGCTGCCTTTTGCTTGGCCAAAAGGGTGAGAGGTTAGATGCAGGATTGTTGTGGGAGACGTGTAGAGGCACATGGGGTGATGGAGCAAACCTACCGGAAGCCAGCTTCGTTAGTTTTACTACCCATAGAGAAACTTCTCATTACCTGAAGTAGTTTCTCTTGTTTCTGGAGCGCTTGGGTGCTCCCAGGTTATAATTCTTATAAGAAAATACAATTTTCCTTCACAGTGCAGCACTCTATACTTGAAAGACTGAAAGGAGAACTCAGTGCAGGGATGAGGAATGCTTGTTTCAAATAGCAGTTTCTGAACTGAAAGGGTACGTCATGGTTGGGAAGTGGTTGGAGGTGTTTCTGTTCTCTCAAGATAACTTGACTTTCCCCTGAAGCAGCTTCTCTTGCTGGTTGAAGCAAAGGAGTTATTTACTGAGTATGGCTTATTTCTTTTCATTTTTCTCCTTTCCTATTCATTCTCTTTATACCTTCTCTGTCAACTCTAGCGCGCAAGAAGGCAGTTAAGAGGAAAAGGAGCAAATGTACAGTAAGTCAAGCAGTAAGGAACCTGTGCTTGTTCTCAGCAGAAATCACTGCCTGGGTGAATCACTGCAAATAGACTTGAAAGAACTGGACATAATAAAGTGAAGAGCAAGAGTACTTGTTTGTTAACTGAAAGCCTCTGAAAATCCTGTTAGGATGTCAGAGGAAAGGGAAACTGGAGGATCCTTCAAGGCTTTTGAAAGAGTATAGAAGCAGCCTCATGAATTGCGTGCGTAGGGCTAGTCTTGTCTGGCATAAAGTTGCTGTGGTCAAGGTCCTCTGTAGTTCCAGTTTCTGTTACACCCTGGGTTTCACTTAATATCCAGCAGAGACTAGTGTAGCTGCTTTCTAAGGCTGCTGCCAGGAAGAAGGTTTTGCAGTACTAGGTGCACATAGCTATGAGCAGCATTATGTTATTCTGGGTCCTGTCCAGGCAGATGACAAGAAACACTTCCCTCTCTAAAGAGTTTACAACTGTCACAGCACTTTTTTAGTTCTGCTGGGTTTGGCGATTGTAAAAATGCGATCCACCACCAAAGTCCCTCTTGACACAGTTTTCTCCCAGTTTCAGCAAACATCATCCGTTGCTTCAGAAGCCCTTGCCTGTTTTTGATGCCATGCCCTCAGCAAAGGGAAGCTGCATGATCAAACCACGGACCTCCCAGCTGGGGCCTGTAGACAGGCCATCAATGCCAGTGTGCCGTGGAGGAGAGTCCCTGCTGGGGTTGTGGGCAGGATCCTTCAATCCGTGCTGAAATCTCTGCTGATAACCAGGTGTTAGGTGGGCTCACCCTGCTCATGTGGCGTTTATCAGGGAAGTCACCATTCAGTACAAAGTACTGTCCCTGATGCAGCAGGGGGTGGGAGCAGGAAGAGTTCAGGATCTTGGCTCTGATTGCTCCTGCTTTCCTGCTATTTAAAAAGGTAATGAATACAATCGCACTTTTTTCCCTTTGAAAGCCAATACTAGTCTAGGTTAATGTTTTGTTCACATACCTGCTAAACCCTGAGCCTGTTCCCTTCTTTTATGCCTTCAGGACAGTGTGCAGGCAGCACCTCTGCTTGTCTGGCTCCCACTAAGACAGAGCGATGGGCTAAGCCCATTCCTGAACCTTGGTGTACTGTTGTTGTGCTCATCGGCATCTGTGGAGGGTTTCCTCCTTCCCTTTCCCACGGAGCAAATGTCACTGTCCTTCTGTCCAGAAAAGAGCGGAGATACTTACATGAGCCATTCCTGTTGCTGCAAATAGAGCAAAGAATGTGTCCTCTTTCTCTGGTAGCCGGGATGCTTTTCCTGTAGTGAATATTTTCCTGCTTTTGGTCACAAAGGATAAATTGCAGTCGATGGAAGCTGCTGCAAGTGGATGAGCACCCACCATATGCTATAGGAATAAGGGGCGCATCTTAATCTTGCAACAGAAAGCACAGCACAAATGTGTTAGGCGGTTACAGGATGCCGTTCCCTGGCCTGAAGTTTCCTTGTGCTGTGTGAGCACCACTGCTGTTTTCTTCATGCAGTGCAGGTAAACTGAGGTGAGCACCCAAATGGTCTCTGCATCGGGATACCCTGTTGCTGCACAGGCTTTTTGTGTCCATAGCATAGTTGCTGATTTAATGACTCTGTTCATAAACAGGCAAGTTTTAAATATTCTTCTGGCAAATGTATAATAGTCACAGTTATTTCTATAGGCAGCAGCACTCATCCTGATATGTTAAAGCCTACTTAACAACTGAAAGCTTGCCTTACTTTCAAAGGACATGCCTCATGCCCACAGTTATGTTTAGGTTTGTTATGTGTGCCAGTAACAGTGGAGCTTCTGGTCCTGGGAGCAGCCATTTTGCAAGAGCTCAGCAGCAGTTGTTACCTGGCAACAGTATACGAAATTCCAGTTTTCAAAACCAGTGAAAATTTCAAGCAAGGATTTTGCTGAGACAGGAGGCTTTGACTTCAGTGTACTGATGTGTAAGGGCAGATGGAGTGGGCTTGCTCTCCAGTGGGGATTGTCAACTCTTTACCTTGCTAGTGAAGTAGAAAGAAGAGTCGTCTTCGCCCCCTGTTACACCTGTCCCCTTCCAAAAGCCTTCAAAAGTCATGGAGGCCACCAGGCAACTTGTGCTAGGCCAAATACATGAAGTCAGGGCACATGCACTCTTGAAAGCACAGCTGAAACTCTGAAAAAATGGTTGCTTTACGTAAAACTTGAGTGCTGTAAACTTCTAAGTAACTAGTTGACCAAGGGAAAAATATGGGAATCCCGTAGGCACAGCTGCACAGTTTCATAGCTAAGTTACTTGAATGCCTGGGCTTTGAGGTCAGGTCTCGCAGTCAGAAGCCAGTTTTGGAAAGTAACAAATGTATTATTTCCAGCCAACCCCAAATGTTGCAGCTAGCCACTGTATTGGTGGACTTCAGAGATCTCTCTGCAGGCATGAGGGTTAGAAATGACCCTTCAAGAACCTTTTGGTCTGGTACTTGATTCAGTAAATCTGAATCACCAGCTTAGTCTTTCTGATCCAAGACTGTTTGCTCCTCAAACCTGGTAAGTTCCTTGTACCTGTTCTTTGGTGTTTTTCTGGTCTGCTGGGATTGCTTGTGTAAGAAAAAAGCTATGACTTCGCTCGTTTGTGTGGAGATAAGTTTCTTACATGGGAGGTCTCTTACACATCCTTTTTGGAGAAGAATATTTTTCCCAACCAATTCAGCATATTCTACCTGATAGACAAGTAGAACCTGACAAAAAACATCTGGAGGTAGTGTATTTCATCCAGTGCTATTTCTTTTAAATGGAGATTGTGCACAGTTGGTCATGCTTTTCCCTAGGTTCAGTGAACGAGAACCAGAGACAGTCAAATTCGTATAATGGAGACCTGAATGGACTGCTGGTGCCTGATCCCATCGTGGCCGGAGATGGACCTTCTTTGGCTAAGCCAGTGCATCGCAGCATTTCTCTGGGAGCCCTGCAGGAGAAGCAAGTTATGTAAGTTTTGTCAAAAAAAGGCTTTTTAACCAAAAATGGTTAAAAATTAGTTCTGGTGAGCCTGGACA
This sequence comes from Nipponia nippon, assembly GCF_047370975.1. Taxonomy (NCBI): domain Eukaryota; kingdom Metazoa; phylum Chordata; class Aves; order Pelecaniformes; family Threskiornithidae; genus Nipponia; species Nipponia nippon. The sequence continues at coordinate 31,461,131 of NW_028262391.1, forward strand.
AGCATGCTGGGAATCTGACAGTGAGTTTTACGTTGAGTTCAGGTGGCAGTTGTGAGTCCATGCTATTGGTAAGAGCTTTTGTAGTTTTTGCGATGCTGATGCATGGAGCCTGCCATCCCTGCTGCTCAGGAACTGAAGAATATCAGCAGAGCTGTTTAGGGCGAAGGGGAGCAGGACTGGTCGCATGGCGGACATTGCAAGTCAGAATGGAGGTAAATTAGCAGGGCTCTGGGTGGAACTTAGTGTTCTCATGTAGACCTCCAGCTGGACTCTTTCAGGGACCCAAGTTACCTAAGTGGTAACTTATACCAGTTTGTAGACCTTGCACTTGTCGAAGTATTTCTCTCCACATAACTTAAAACGGGACAAATGATCCTGAGATAGATTTCTACCTAACTTTTTGCTGAGTTGTCTGTATACATCAGTGTGTTTTGGACAGTACATGTGCTTTTACCGCTTATATGCAAGAGAACACATGCATATAGAACACTCTGGATTTGTCATAATAATACAAATCCACAGCTACAAATCCACATCAGTCTAACTAGTGTAATGCTTGGCTTCATGTGCTGACTCTTAACATCAGAGCTCATGTAAATAGCTTTTGTTTGGGTTCTCTGGTCATAGTTTTGGGAGAGGATGCTGTGAGAACCATGAGCAGTGTGCACTGTTGATGAGGTTCAACTGGTTGGCTGTGGTCTCTTTACACCTTCCAATGTTGGGTAGTAGTCAAGGCTACTTTAATCAAATATATTTCTGTGCTCAAGTCAAATAGAGTAATGGACTGTGAAAAGAGACTGGAGGCTTTTAAGCTGAACAAACCAGGTATTTGGCGCTCTCAAACCTGTGACACATGGGGAAGGGAGACTCTTAACTGAAAGTAGTTTCTGTTTTCAGTTGTTCAGTTCAAACCTCCTAGATGCACAGATATTCTTTCTGCATTGCTGTTAAAATCATGAATGGTAAATATCTGACCTCTGTTCTCTTCCTGTGAGTCCTGTCTGAGTGTTTTTTTTCCCCTTTGTTTTTCTTAAAAGCTGTCTTTCCGGTGATGACAGCTCCACTTGTGTAGTGATATCAGCAAAAGATGTGGAGATAGTGGCCAGCAGTGATTCCAGCATCACCAGTAAGGCCAGAGGGAGTAACAAGGTAAGGAGCAAGACAAAGCATAATTCTGTTTCTTTTTTTAGTCACATCAGCTCATGCTCAAATATTTTAAACAGAAATTACTATCTTCTTTCTTGTGTTATAGGAGCTTCTAATTAGGTAGACATTTGTCAAGGAGCTTAACAAGGGGAGAAAAAAATTGGAGTGGTATCTTGTTAGCTGATTGTTACTGTTATTCCAGTCTGGCCAAGTTATCGTCTAATTTTCAGGAATAATTCCATGATCTAAGCTGTAGGCTGCTGGGAAAGTGCCCTTCCTTCACAAACAAGCTTTCCCTACTGATTGTTTCTTCACTGGAAGGTCCTCACTATGGAGAGAGGGTTGCCCTTGATAGCTTGCTAGCCTCAGTCCTGCTGAGGCCTCCACTCAGCAGATCAGAGCTGCAGAATGTTCTGAGATTAGAACTAGTGCTGTAGCAGAGTATGAAGACATGCTGAGAACAAATGCTAATAATTGGGAGAGAGGACTCTGGTCTTGATCCTCACAGCAGTTTTCTATATCATTTTGTTCTTCAGTGTGCAGTGAATTAAGGGACCACAGAGATAGTAAATGAATACTGTACTGTGTTATCATTATTTTTCATAGATAATACTGAAGATAAAAATGAAGAGGAGGATCACTGCCATAATTTCCATAGTATTTCTTAATTCTTTGCTCGCAGAGGCAATGCTTATCAAATAAGACCAGGACTCTCAGTTTCTTGGAAAGCAGTATTAAAAGTAAAAAGCAAGTGCCCATGCAGCAAATGTGTTTCTGTATTTCAAAAAAGTTTCCAATAACTGGGAATCCAGACACAGTGCTAATAAAGAGGTAAAGGCTGCTTTGCTGTAGTTACAGGGTAGAGTGTTGTTTTGCAGTGTGACAAATTCAACGAGTTGCATTCCTTCTTGCAATGGAAGGAAATATTCATCAGCCTCCAGAACTTTGAATGTTTAGGGCTCTGCTGCCTGGTATTCAATGTGCAGTTCTCCTTACTGACTGCTGCTTCTAATAGTTTCCTATTAAGCATTACAGATCTTCCCAGGAGGAAATCATATATTTGGAAGTTTGTTCCAGGAAAAAGTTAATTCCAGACATTTCTCATATTTTGTTTTCTTTCTCTTGAGCAGGTGAAAATACAGCCTGTTGCTAGATATGACTGGGAGCAGAAATACTATTATGGCAATCTGATAGCTGTTTCAAACTCTTACCTGGCTTATGCCATTAGAGGTGAGATACCTTCTTATCTTGGATGTGATTTGTATTCTTTTGTTCTGTGTATCTCTAAAAGAGGCAAAGTTTGCATCAGAAGAAGATAACTGGCAATAACTGAAATGCTTCTTGGAATACCAAGATCAGGGTGCTGTTGTAGTGGGAGTACAAGTGAAGCTGGAGCTACAGGGGAGGGAAGAGTTGGTGGTGCAGGAGAGTTTCCACGGAGAAGGAAAGCTTTTCTGAAGTTAGAAATAAAAGAAAGAGGAGGTCTCACTGGGGATGGAGGAAAAGTTGAAGTATTACATTGGTTTTACTGGACACTAAGCTGATGTTCAGATTACTCTCTAATTAAATATTTCTGCAGTAAACAAGCTTCTCTGTGGCTAAGCACAGAAACAGCCCCATGGTAATTTGAGCAGATAAATGTTTGTGATGGATTTGCTTGCATAAATTTAGAGTTGAGTTTAAGGCTAAATTTAGAGGAGGCAAAGAGCAATGTAGATGCACTGTATTTTGCAATAAGAAGGGAGAAAAAAGCAGAACAATGCAGGGAAAGACTGTTTCACAACAAACATGAAACAAATGAACACTTAGTCATCTGCAGTGTCTCTTTCTGCTCATATAAGCACACAGTGTTTGGGGCTCCATCAGCTCTTCCCTTTCTTCTTAGTTCTAACACCCATCAGTTTGTCTGGCCTTTTATGAACTACTACTCCTGTGTTTTTTCCTAGCTGAGGTTATTTTAGAGCAGCTTTAGGGCGTCTCACCCTTTTCTAAAGTATTAAAGCTTGGGTGCAGTAACACTATGGAAAGCTGAGTGGTCTGCTAGGGCTGGCTTGGGCATCAAGAAGTGGAAAGAATAGGGTCACCATAAGACTGCCTGCATTATAGTGATGTTTGTCTGAAATGGGGAAGTTGGAAACTTTGCTTGGTATGTGCATGCTCAAAAGCATGGTCTTTTCAGTCATGCAAGCCAAAAAGCAGTACTTTTTGCCAGGTAAGTGTTTATGCTTTTTACATTCCCCTTACAGAACATATATTTGAGCTGCCTCCTCTTAGTGACTCCTTTTCTCCACTTACTGAAAATGAAATTGCAATTAAAATTAATTCACTGTCACTGGAGGTCAGCCTTGGAGGTTTGGTAGCTTTGTCATGAGCCCAGGATAAAGATTTAGGCCTTACATTTAATGAAGGCATTTTTGACGAGAATAATCCTGGGAATCACAAGAAGTCAACTTCTGTTGACTTTTTAAGTAGAGCAACTTAGAAATTGAGGTGCTCAAGAAATTGTAGAAGATATGGGGAATCAAGCTGCCCCTTACAAGGCAGGCAAACTCCTTGATGCTGCTGTTCCAGTCTTCTGCACCCAAGCTGAAAAGTGCAGTGAATATTTGTGCATGTATCCTGGGTCTTGAAAGGGTTTGTTAACATGGTACCTATTGATACGGGTTTTCAGTGTGTTGCCAGTGACAGCTGATGGCAAGATGGGTGCTGGAAATGACAAGCCGATGGCTGGAAACAGCACAGATAAATGATGACTTCTCCCTCTCTCTTTTCTGCAGCTGCCACTAATGGCTCCGCTATGGTGCGGGTGTTGAGCGTCAGCGCTGCTGAGCGGACCTTGCTGAAAGGATTCACAGGTGGTGTGGCAGACCTGGCTTTTGCTCATCTCAACTCCAACCAGCTGGCATGCCTGGATGAGGCCGGCAACCTTTTTGTCTGGCGCCTGGCCATGGATAAAGAAAAAATCCAGTATCTTGTCAAAATACACCTTGTAACAGTCTGTGTAATGGTTAGATGTGAATGCAGCCTGAAAATTGCAACTCATTTTGTAGCCTTTTCAGAATAGCAGCTTGTAGGAGGAAGGTCAATAGTTTTGCCTCTTCCAGAGTATCAAATCAGTCAACCTGTGCCTCTATTCAGCCCAATCATTATGTGAAATTGCATGTAACTTGAAATTCTAGGAGTGACACCTCAGTGCTCCTTCTGGTCCAGGCAAAAGTAGTCACTGAGAAGTGTCAGTCTGTACTAGCTGGCCTTACACATGGACACTGTCACCTCGACCGTGTGACAGAGCTTTTTACTCACACTTGTCTGGTTCTAGCTCTTTTCCTCAGTTACTTATCTGGGCAAGAGGATGTAATTCTTCCCTCCTGCTCGCTGTCTTCCTTCTAAACCTGTCATCCCTCTTCTTTTAGTGGTCCTGAAATGTTATTTTTAGTGTTTGATTCATTGCCCTAAATCTTTTCCTTTTAATTGCTAGGAGTCACTGCTCAGTGCTTTTGGGAATTACGTCAGTCTGTGGGGTATGTCGTCTTAGGTTGTGCCTTCTTAATTTTAATTGTATACTATCATTTCAAAAGCAACTGGAGCAAAGGTGGTTGTAGTTGTTTAAGATCTGATTTGTATGGGTGGACGAGAGCACTCAGTCTGGGGCAACGTGGTAGCTTTTCTGTCTTTCTGTGGTAGTGTTGCTATGCTAGCTGAAATCATTTAATCTGTCCATTAGCAGTCGCGTGGATTGCACGTTCAGGGGTGGGTGCGTGTGCTCCTGTTATGCTTATCCTGTCCCTGTCTGCAGCCTGCAAGAGAAAATTATGAGACTACTAACTTTTGTAAGCTTAACCTCTTCTGCCAGTGAAGAAGTGCTAGCTTGCTACCTTTCTTAGCGGAATCCTTTTATCTGATTTCTTTTTGTGTCTCAATGATCCAAAAAATCTTGAGGTTTAGTAGTATTTACTGGATGGACCACACCTGAATAGGTTATTGCTGAGTGTCAGTAGCACTGCCAGAATGTTATGTTTCTTAACCGTGGTGATCAGAGAGGAGATCTTGGTTAACATCAAGCGACCTGACAATACCCCATTGAACACCTCTCGAAGAATCATCTGGTGCCCTTTCATCCCAGATGATAATGAGGAGAGTGGTGAAGAGGGAAGTCAGACATTGGCGTTGTTGCATGAGGACAGGGTAAGGAAACCTTGCTTTTGAAACGTTGTCCCTTATAAAAGGGAGAGAATCTAATGAAGGAAAGAACCGATATGATCAGAGATGTAAAGGCTTCTGTCTAGTCTGTGCTGGGGATCCTCCCATAATATGATATGTGGGATTCCTCTCTTCCGAGGAGAGGTCATACTGATCTTTCTTCAGGGTTCAGGAGGAAGGAAAGTGGTACCAAATACCTTCTGCTTACCATCAAATAGTGGGACCGCTAGAAACAATGTGGAGGGTCAGAGGGTTCACTCATCTGCTCAGGCTGAGCCAGTTCCCAGGGGTGGGGGATTGGTGAGCCACAACTACAACTGCCAAGAGCAGTTCCCTGTACTTATGTATAGCTGGGTGTCAGGCAAGCATCTAATGGCCAGATTGGATGGAAGTGGGAAGGTTTTTGCCATTGGGCTGGTATGTCAGGATATAAGACAAGGATATAAGAAATTCTCTACTGGATCAGATCAGTAGTTGTAGAAATAAACCTGTGTGCCCATGTTTGTTTTCCAGGCAGAGGTGTGGGATTTGGACATTATCCGAACGAACAACAGCTCCTGGCCAGTGGAAGTGCCTAGCATCAAAGAAGGCTTCATTGTAGTGAAAGGCCACAGCACGGTATATACCTGTTTTGCTTTCTTTACTGCCATCACATAGGTGATCGCTACAGATCACTTAGGTTTTCTTTAGGTTATAGTGTCTCAGGAGCTGCAGTTCTTAGGACAGTTGGCTGTAAAAAAAAAAAAAAAGTTTCTTACCCATCCACACTAACACCCACAACCTGCTGGCTATGTACTCACACTACTGGTAAATAACCTTTGTTTAAAGAACCAAGGTGCATGTGTAGTCATTTGCTTTGAAAATGGCTCTTGAAAAAATTAATCTGTATTTCCAAGGGCCTATTTGACAACCTGGGCTGTATTTCGACTATGTTGTTATATCTCCTGGTAAATGGAACACTTAACACTGCAGTGGTTTACTGCTGGATGAGAAGGGGAAAATTAAGCCCGATGTCCTCTTTATTCTTCTATGATTTCCCTAGTGAGTATAGTTATATCTGTGAGTACAGTGGACCAGGACCGCAGCTGAGTATCCAGTGGGTGATATTTCAAATATAAAATAAACAACTGAGTCCAATTTCACTTCCTGAACAGAGTGATGACAAACTAATTGTATCGCTTAGATGAAACAATTATGATCATGAGATAATAATTACTGCGAAAAGCCAGAAGATCCCAAACCAAAATGAGCTCTGTTCATAACATGAGTAACAGTGGGAACAGTGGCAGCACAATCCATTGTACTTAAATTCGCTGTCTGGAAAAGGTGATTGTTAATTATTGCAAAAAAAGCCCTGTCAGTTCTTCTGTGAATGGTTAAGTTGCCTGGTGACATGTCTGTTGGAAATCCCTCTGACCTCATATACTATCAGACTGTTAGTCAAATTCCTGTGTGAAGAGAGTACTCTTTCTCCAGGAAGAGCTATAAAATCACTTTTCTGTGTCTTTTTTTTCCCCTCTCTGTGTAGTGCCTGAGTGAGGGAGCACTTTCTCCAGATGGAACTGTGTTGGCCACAGCAAGTCATGATGGTTTTGTCAAATTCTGGCAGATCTATATTGAGGGGCAAGACGAGCCAAGGTAACTGGAGAATTGGAAAATGGAGGATCTTGGAACAGAGAGCAGTATTTTCTCTGTGAGAATTTCCTTGTTAGAGAATCACCTGCAATGGTCGTTCTCAGGACATTATAAAGACATAGGGTGAATGTTTGTAAAGTAATTTGTTGCAAAAGAGTTGTATCACTGAATATCCTGTATGCTCAAAGTTTGATGAACTTGGGGGAAGAAAGCAAAGAGCTGTGTCTGGAAGCAGGAGCTCTGTGCTTTGCGTAGGCTGTAGTCAGACTCTTTTGCGCTGTTCCTGTAAATGAAGAAAGCTGCTCTGAGCTGTTCTTCTCAATGTTGACTTCTTTTCTGTATTGTTAAGACACCAAACCAAATACCAACACATGATTTCTTTTTTTTTTTTTTGGTCACAATCTATGGCTGCATGGGCTGTGATCTCCTTATTTGATATAAGCCTGTAAACAGCTATGAGCTGATAACACTTGGTGGCTGCTGACTTAATGCTGTCTTTGGACAAGGGGTAATGCATTCAGCACCCACCTTGTATATTGCTTATTTACTACTCCCTGCATGCTCAGTCTTTTCTGATTCTTTCTTAGGTGTCTTCATGAGTGGAAACCCCATGATGGTAGGCCTCTTTCCTGCCTGCTTTTCTGTGACAACCATAAAAAACAAGACCCAGAGTAAGTTCCTAATCCTGTACTCGGATTATCAAAGTTTAGTGGTGTCTTCTAACTCTAGCTTTGGAGGGTTCCTTGTAACTGCATTGTACTTGTAAAAAATTAGGGTTGTGAGAGGAGCAAGTCCTGTCCTCTTTGTAGTCAGTTTTCTAGTGATGGAGAAATAAATAAGGCTCTGGAGCACAGTATAAACTGACCTTAATTCTAGTGTCAATTCCATGAAAGCAATGAAAATTCTAAATTGATGAGTGCTTTCAGGTTTGTGGTATGGTCAGTTCTAACTGGCTTGTAATCCTCCAAATTTCTACTGCAGTTGATTAAAAAGTAACTTTTGTTTTGGTTTTTTTTTTTTCATTTGTATTCTTTCTTTAGTCAGTTGTGGCCTTAAGGTTCTTGAGATCTACGAGAGCTATAGTGGTTTCTAATCTGCCTCAGAAGTAGAGATTTTCTGGGAACTTTAACACACGGTTGGGCAAAATCAGCTATGGACAGCTTGTGAGGAACTTTTCTGTGAAACACCCTTATAGGAAGGACCAGATCTTCTTTAAGAGATCTTAATTCTGTTGTGCCTGCAGGGTTCCGTTCTGGAGATTTCTCATCACAGGAGCAGATCAGAATAGAGAACTGAAGATGTGGTGCACTGTGTCATGGACCTGTCTGCAGACTGTCCGGTAGGTGTTGATATGCCAGCTCCCCTGAAGAGCTGGATTTACTTTGAGCAGTGGATCATAACAAAGCTCTCAATGTCCAGGTATACTTACTTTGCAAAGGAGATCCTTGATCTGCAATAGAGTCTACTCTAGCCCCAGTTAGAGCCTCCTCCTTTGCCACTCTGATCTATCTGTTGAAAGCTATCAGGGCTGTGACAGACTGTCAGGTCAAGCTTTGGCAAGAGAGAGGAGGTTGATCCTTTTATACAGTCTCCTTGGTGTTACCAAGACCTGTTTGTCTTCACTTTGGTCTGTAGAGCACAGACGTACCTGTAGGATGAGGAGAGACATTCCAAATTGCACTCCTTGAGAGCTTTCTTCTGTAAAAATACTAGATAGTAAAAACCAATCTAGGATGTCTTCCTTTTATTGCTTTTTCTGATTTTAAATAACAAGACACTGCTATGTTGACAGAGCTTAAGCAGTTATACAGGGCTTATTTGCAGAGCCATATAGGTCCAGAAGTTCAAATTCCACTTCAGTCCATCCCTTCACTCAACTTATGTTCTTTGGTATTACTTCTGGTGGATTGTGGCCTGTCAGATCACATGCATGTGTAAAGCCACTTGTGAATTGCCCCCTTAAAATGAGAAGAATATGGCATCCAGCTGAGTGCTGCTTTTTCCACCTCTTACTACAGAAAGTCTGTAACCTATAGAAGGGTTATTTTGGTTTGGTGGATTTTTGTTTTTAAATCTGTAGCATTGGTTCTTGTGGAACATGTTAAGTAATGACAAACTGTCATCTTTCATTTAAATGTTCAGAATCTATATCTAGATCCTATTCTGTGATCTCCATGCTGGTCTCTTAGCTGAAGTCAGCACTGATTTCTGCAATGATGTTTTTGTTCTAGTGGGTGGTTGCACTGTAATATGGCTGTAAAATCCTTAAGATTTTTTTTTTTAACTAATGCAGTTTCAAAGCAGTCATTCTGGTTGTGCTAATCTGCCTTGCTTTCTGCACCCCTCCCGCCCCCTTGTTCGTGGATCTAGCTTTTCTCCTGATATCTTCAGCTCCACGAATATTCTTCCCAGCCTGAAAGTTTGCCTGGACCTCTCCGCTGAATATCTGATATTGAGCGATGTGCAGAGGAAAGTAGGTGGTTCATTTTATTGCTGGCTGTGTGGGTAATGGTGACAGAAGGAGAAATGACCATCTGTGTGACTGATTCTGCTGCCTAGGTCTAGGATTTGCACATTAATAGCTAAAAATGTAGAGGCTGGCCTCAGCTATTTCACCATAAGATGACGAATGGTAACAATTCAGCTGATTTAATCTTGAGGAGCCTTAAGGATTATTTCTCACTCTAAAGTAAAGCTCTCATGTGGAGACTCCTGTGTCTGGAACAGTATGATTAAGTTCCTGATCAACATTGACTCAGACAGGACTGTGAGGTTGCCTTGGGTGTTCCCTTTCAAATTTAAATGGTCCAGGCTTTATTCCTCATGTTATTTCCATTGTTCCAAAATCTCGTTCAGGTGCTAGGGCTTTGTAGTCCGCATACATGTGCGTATGGTCTGCTCTGAAAGCCCAGTGACTTACTGTTTCTGATTCTTCCAGGTCTTGTATGTGATGGAGCTGATGCAGAACCAAGAGGAGGGCAAAGCTTACTTCAGCTCCATCTCCGAGTTCCTCCTTACCCACCCAGTCCTAAGCTTTGGCATCCAGGCAGTGAGCCGCTGCCGGTTAAGGCACACTGAAGTGCTCCCAGCAGAAGAGGAAAATGACAACTTGAGTGTAGGTAGGTGATGAAGAGAATTTGGCTGCTGTGAGATCAAGACTCCTTTCCTGACTGGTTCTGGCATTCTCATGCAAGGCTGGCTCTCTTCTTCTCTTAGTCTGTATGAAATACATCCTGTGTAGCTAGAGTACTTCAGGGAAACACAGTAGAGTTGGCTACAAGGGACCTCTGGAGGTGTCTGGTCTAGCTTGCTGCTTGAAGCAGGACTACTGCTGGTGGCAGATCAGGTCACATATGGCTTCATCTAGTTGCATGTTGAAGGCCCCCAAACATGACACTTCTGTCTCTGCTCTGGTGCCCTGTCCCAGGGCTGCACTCCTTCCTAAAGAAAATATTTCTTAATATTGAACCTGAACCTCCCAACCCAGGTTGTAGCCATTGCCACTTACCACACAGAAACTCCGCTGAGGTGTTTGTTGTTAAAAAAGCATTCCAGGGCTGTGTGGGCTTAAGTGACTGCAAGTGACCTTTTGGTTAAGGTAAGGAAAAAGATTAGCTGCTTGGTATCTGAGCCATGACACTTTTGCCATCACATAGCATTGTTGCCCTCAGCAGAACACAGGGGACAACTTTCTCTGGCAGCATAGGGCTGAGTTTCCCTCCAGCACAGTTTGATGCAGGCTCACAGGAGCAAAAGGGTTCCTGGAAGAACTGGCAGGCTATATTTCTGTGACTGCTTGTCTGAGTAAACTGTGTAATTAAACATCAGAGGTGTGAGCACGGGGTCTGAGAAACCAATTGGTTGCTTCTGAATTGTGCTGCCTGAGCTGTGATAGATGTGAGGACAGTACGCAGTTTGAGTTGAGGGAAAGGGTGGGATTCTTCTCCATCACTTCTGGAAGGCATGTTCCTAAGCCACAAAGCTTCTTGCAATAGAAATGAGCAAGTAACTCTCTTTTTAGAGGAAAAACACATGAGATGTCTTCTTCTGGCTGTTACTACAGTGAATATGATAGTGAATGCTGTGGAGAACTGTCCTATGTAGACATTCCTTGATCACTGGCTCTCTTCAACTGTTGGTTTGCTCCTGCTCTCCTGCCTTTCTGTTAGTAAAATTTGGAAAGATGCTTTGAACAACGTCAACATATTTCCTGTTAGAAAGATACAGCTGTATTGATAGTCCAGGAATGATGTGCTTCCCTATGCCACTTCTTGTACATAATTATAGTTAATTCATATTGTTGTCAATATTAGTGGCATTGCTCTGAAATGCAGAAGGAAAAATGACAGACACATGTAGCAAGTCAGGAGCAGACTGGGTCTGAAGCTTCAGGTCCCTGATTGGTGCACAGATAATTAGGACAATTTGCATAGGAATGCCTAATATATTTTTTAATGGGCTGTTAGGTTTATCTTTTCTACTCAGCCTCCTTAGGTTTGTTAGCAATGAGACTGATACAGGTGTTGAGTGAATGTTGTCAGTGCTGGCTCATGGGAAGTTATTGCAGAGCTCTTCATAATTGCAGTTGGTTACAGCCAGGAAGGATGGTTGAGCCCTAGTCCGAACTTCTGTATGATGTAAGCTAGTGTGTCTCTCTTAAAATACATCTAACCAGTCTCTTCAACAGCCAGAACAAATCACTGACAGTTCCAGACCTCAGCTTCCTCCTCTTTACCTAGTGAAGTATCTCCCCCCCCCGCCACCGCCCCCTTCCTCCGGGCTTATTTGACTGAACTAGGGAAAATTTGATTGCTCTCACATTGAGAAGTAAAGGGAGTGTAGGATACACTTTCCCTTAACAGGGTGAATCTACCTCTTAAATGTAGAAGTGATGAAGCTGTATCGTGCTGGTTCTCTGCTGCTGGTTCATCTGATATGATGGTTTTCTACTAGTTTGTCTGCAGTTTCCATCCAGCTTCATATTCTTCTTTTGTCTCATTTACAGAAGGTGCTCAGGGAGCCGGGGCTGTTGAATCAGCAGCAGGCGTGCTAATAAAACTCTTCTGTGTGCACACCAAGTGAGTATGTGTAGCAGCTGCCATGGGCAGCTGTCTACAGTTGTCCTAATCCTGCGCTGACCTATAGAAATTTAACTTACCAATTCCTTTTGCTCATAACAAAAACTACTTGGATCCGTAGAAACTTCTAGCTGTGGTGTGTTCAGTATGGCCTTACCAGGAAGTAGCCCTGCATGGTGCTGTGGCAAGCTAGTATTTTTGTCTCCATGAGTACACAGTGACTTATGAGTTGTGCTCATGTGTAAGTGCTGGGAAACATCTCTTGAATACCCTGGATGCCAGAACTGGGTGGCACAGCTGAATGAGGATCAGCTTCTGCTTCTTCTGTCATGGGCGGAAAACACTAAAGCATATTCCAAGGGAATCAGTTACATGAAGAGGAATCCTCTAAGCATTAGACTTCTCTTTGTGATTCATAAACTAACCAGAGATACCTGTTTTTGTTTGGTTTTTTTTTCCCAGGGCCCTACAGGATGTGCAGATTAGATTCCAGCCTCTTCATAGTCCTGACATGAGTGCATCCATGCCTTCCCATGGCTCTCATGAAGAATTTGGTGAGCATTTGTGTTAAATCATCTTCAGTGTTGCTGAGCCTTTAAAGGTTGTTGGAAGAGGGGCAGCAGGAGAGCAGCTTTGGTGCCTCTTTGTAATAGAATAGAGTGGTGTCATTGCATAAAGGGTTCTGAATATGGACCAGCTGTGAAGCAGGCCACTTGATTAGAGCCTGATGCGAGCATGGAGCATGGGGACATGTTAGGCTAGGAGTGCTAATGCTTTGTGCGCACTTGAGTTCACCTTCCTTGGTGATTTGGTACTTGTGCCAGAAACTTGATGTTTGTCTCTTGTCAGGTGGAAGAGATTACAGTGACAGCAGAGCTTTGGGAGTAGAGGGGACTGGACTGTGTGTAGCGTGCTCTTTCAGTTCATTCACCATTCTGGGATGTGGCTGTGAAATTGGCCCTGCATTTAGGGAAGAAAGGAAGCTTGGATCTCTTATTATCAAAGCCTGATAACATCCACTGTTTAGCCTACAAAGAGTAAGCGTGACAAAGGGTTTGCCTTGCCCTTAGCTTTGATTAGGTTGTTGCAGGGTTTTCACTTGTTCTTTTGGAATCCAGTATGGCAGACAATGGCATAAATTCATACTTTGTGGAATTAAAGCTTTAGCTTTTGGGGGAAGGTCCTGTAAATTGATTTGTATTTCTCCTTTGGAAGCCTTTCCAGACCACATGGCTGATCTAAGCACAGAAGGGCTGGGATCTGAAAAAGGATCAGTGCATGGCTCTCAACCAGACCTGCGGCGTATTGCTGATCTGCCTGTACCAGCAGACTTTCTGTCTCTCTCAAATGATGCCAAACCTAAGCTGATGACTCCAGATGCATTCATGACACCAAGTACATCTCTTCAGCAGGTAACCAGAGAGCAGCACTGTTATTGGTGGCACAAGGGGTGGGTTTGGATTTTGATACCTTTGGGAACTTTTCCTAGGCAGTAATGACTCCAATAGGCTCTGTTAGCTGAATGCAGATCCCACGGAAACTCTGTGCAAGTGACCAAACTGAGTAAAGACATGTTGGTACATCTAAAATGCTAAGCTGGCCTAAGCTTGTGTTGCGAGTGCTGTGTTCAGCTGCAAAACTGCTGATGTAGCTGTGTTGTGTAGAAATACGGGTTTGCTAAATAACTGGGAGACTGGTTTACACATGTTGTTTGGGGTTGTGATATAACTATAATGGAAGAAAATAAGCCATCTCTGCGTATGCTGTCTGATGGGATCCTGTGGGAATAAATGTCTGAAAAGATCAGGTAGGTAGATGGGACTGTAACATCTTCTGCACGAGATCTGCAAATTATCGATCCAGTAGCTTGGTGGGTTTTTTTGAATCTAACACAACAAGCCTGAACTTGTACAGAAGGCAAGTCTTCTGTACTTTCGCCAGGGATTTTGGTATCAGGAAGCACGTGAAGTGTTCCTCAGGATTTGGTGATCTCTGCAAAGGATAACAGTGTTTTGGTGAAGAGCCATAAACATTCATTTACTCCTCAGTGGGGCTCTGATGGAGCAATCAGGAAACACAGAATTCTTATTAATGCTCTGTCACATGTGCATGGCGAGCAGTGCTGCATCATGCACTGTTGGGTCCTGCTGGGCATTTCTAGAGGCTGTCTGACACTGACAGTGTGCATCTGTCTAACTCAGTGCAGGTTTCTGCTGCCCCTTCTTGGTTATGCCAACAAGCAGAAGTGTAGGAGCTCACTATTTCTTGGCCACTCTGTATCCAAGTGTCATGTTAGTTTCTCTTAAACCCACTCAGATATTCTTGCTTTATAGCCTGCTTCTGTGCCTCTGTACTGAATTTGTGACTGTGTAGTTTTCTCCATATGCTTTTAGAATGGGATAGACATAAATTAAAAAGTATTTTTAAAAGTGCATCCTTTAAGAAAAGTGATCTGCAACTTAATTACAAGGTGTGGATTCCACTGGTGAGAAGCTGTGCTGTTTGTGTTTTCTCTGCCTTCCTGTGAGAAATTAACTGTCAGCAGTTATTTGCCATGCTGATAGAGTTCTTACAGGCAAGAGGAGAGTGCTCGTGAGCAGCACTCCACGTACACATCCTAAGGCAGGGCTTCCCCCTCCAACGGAGGAGCGCATGGTTGTCACCACAGCTTGAACGTGTACTGGAGGAGCCTGGATGAGGCACATGGAGATGTGCAGAAATGGAGTTCATGCTGAGTTGAGTAATGAGAGAGCGCCACCCCGGTGACAACTTGGGGAGCAAAGAATAAATTAAACTCCTCCTAAAGGTTTTGATGTTGCTGGCAAAGTTGCTGAGTGCAGGAGGTAATTATGTGCCTGAGGGTGGGTAGCCTTCCCAATGCAAAGATGTCCCAAGGGAGCAGAGAGTTGTTGATGGGCTGACGGTTGCACGTACTGTTTGCTGCACGGAGCAGCTCACTCTTCAGTTTAAACAGTGTAACTGTTCAGTTTAAACCTGGCTTTTCACTGCTACCTATTTCATGGCAGGCTTTTTCCTGTTGGCCCCAGGACCACTGTAGGGTGGATGCAGCCTTGAGCTTAGCTCTCTCTCTGCTCTCTGCCATAAGCACTGTCAAGCGTAAGAAGCTTGGCCACACCGACTTTCCTAGCTGAGTACTTGTGTGCTTATGTTGGTGTTCTCTGTAGGTGTTACTTGGTAGCCAGAAGCAGCAGTGGGAGACAGCATATCCCCCGTACTCTTCACTGCTAGCCAGCTAGCTAGATGAGCAATAACTCTTCTCGTGTGTTGGAGCATTCTAATTCCATGTATGGGCAGTGCAGGACCTGAACCCTGTACAGACTCTGGCCTCACTAGTGGCAACAGACCTTGACAAGGGCAGTCTAGCTCAAAGAACAAAATGGGGATCTGTGCGGAGCCCTGTTTTGGGAGAGCTCAATAAAAGCAGTCATGATTCATGTGATAAGGATGTATTGGGGCTTGCCTTTGACCAGCACCTGAGCACCCTAGCACAACTCGACGTATTTTTTTTCCTGTTCCTTCTTCACCAAAGACTCTTTAGGAGTTCTTCTAGAGCCAGCATTCTCAGGTTAAGTTCTGCTGTTGGACTTTTTTGTCACATCCTGACGGCTGTGTATTTTCTTATAGATAGCTGTATCTCCAGGCAGCAGTGTCAGTTCCCTGACTGCAGTCACAGCCATGAGTAGCACTTCTGTCACGGATGCCTCTATGCCCAGGTAAATAGCGCATGTATTAAATAATAGATCTGCAGCTGAACTGATACTGTCCTTCAGGGTGTCACAGACCTGTAGCATACCTTGTAGGAGGGGAGATTGTACCCAGAGTTAGAAACTGGCCTGAGTCCCAGCATCCCTATATGGGCGACTGTTTGCATCTCTAATGCAGCTTGGAGCATGCTGGTTGTCATCCAAGGGGCCAGCAATAGTGTTTAATTTGTGCCTCACAGGGTTTCTCTTATTGCATCTCAGTTTTGTTGCTTTACATGCTTCTCCCAAAGGGCTGTCATTGTTTACAGGTAAGAGAACACTGCAGCCACCAAGGACAGGGAGATAATTGGGACTGCTAGGAAAATCTTACTAGTGTTGCGGTGGGTTGGGCTGTGTAACAGGTGAAAACTTCACTTCTGGGGGCTCGGAAAAGGACAAAGACCTATCCCGTAGTGTCCTATCTCTCCCTAAACTCGGTGCAGTGTGCACTGAAGATATAACTGGTCTCTTCTCTCATTGACCCCTCGAATTCTAAGAGATTGCGATGCCCCCTTGTTTGTTTGTTTCCACCTGATATCTCTTTGGGCTGTATGAGGAGTAGGAGATGCAGGTGCTAGTTGACAGGGAGTAGCTGACCATGGTGGAAAGAGCAAGGGCTTGGAGAACACTAGTAAAGTTTGGGTTGGGCTCCTCCATTGACCTGTGGATCCCGTCTCATTACCTCGAGTGTTTGGTGCAGACCTGTATCATTAGGTTGGCCTGCTTGATTTGTTTGTGTCTCTCTTTTCTGCAGGGCGTCGGAAGACCTGACTGTGAGCCCCAAGATGCAGCTGGATACCAGCCTTACGCTGAGTAGCAGCAGCAGCAGTCTCCAGACTAGTCCTAGGAGCCATTCAGTTCTTATCCCAGGCCTCTCTGACAAACTAACACCAAAGGCACCTGTTCCAGTAAGGCTCTGAATGTTGCTCCCTTCCTTCTCCTCATGGGCCAAGGGACCTCTCTCTATGGGCCTATACAAGCTGAAATTAGACTTTTTTTTGGATATTAACAGGGACAGCATCTGCCCTTTGGAAAAAAAGCTGCTGGCACAGATCTGCAGCCAGGTTTCTACCCCTGTTAATGGAACTTGACCTCACGTAAAACAGCATGTCTCTGAAAACTAGAGACAGCTCTAGCTTGTGCTGTCACTATCACAATGGTTGGCCATGTTCAGCCTTTGTGTTAGGAGACAGTGCTACCTGGAAAGGTTTCTTCCTCCTATTGGTCTGACAGGTCTGAAACAATCATTTCCTATTCCTAAATTTTTCTTTCCAGGTGTGATGTAAAACAGATTATGACCAAAGCTTGAAATTGAAATAAGCTTTCAGTCCAGAAGATATTCAATGTTAAAACTTTTTCCCTCAAAGAGAAGGGATCCTGGAGCAGAGCAGGGAGGTAGAACTGGTGTTATGTTTTCTTCTGAAAGTGTGTTCAAACTAGCATTGGCTTAAGTGTGTTGCTAGCTCAGCTGAGAGCCCATTGCAAGTCTTGGGGCCCTTCTCTGTTGAATAAAGTGGGAGCACAGGGATCACGTGAGGAAAGGATACAGCTGGCTGTTTCCAGAGGTGGTTGATGTAAGGTACCAGGGGTTCTTGGGGTGTCTCCACATTACCCTAAAGGCTCTTGTTTGATTTTTGAATTCAGGTCACACCAGGAAACCCCTCCCTAGCACTGGAACTGCAGGAGGTGGAGCCCTTGGTGGTGCCCCAGGCTTCTCCCACCCGTGAGCGCTCGCCAGATGTCATTTCCTCTGCTTCCACAGCCATGTCCCAAGATATCCCAGAGATTGCTTCCGAAACCTTGCAACGTAGCTTTGCGGCAGCTCCATCAGGGCTACCTACGGAGGTGCTGGAGCCCAGTCATCATGCAGACAGTATGGCATCCGCTGCCTCAGCCTTGCATTTGCTGTCTCCAAGGAACCGGCACAATTCAGAGCACAGCCACCACTCTTTGGACATGCCTCCAGTGGAGGTGGACAGACTGAATGCTCCATCATTACTGGAGACTGCTTTAACTCAGGAAAATGCATCTTCTGACAGTGTTGTGAGTCAGCCATGGCCAGCAGCTCCTGACATAACCAGAGAAACCAGGAACAGCATGGCAGACAGGTAATCACTTGGGTTTGTCTTGCTTAGGGCAATTTCTTTGCACTTGCCAAATTGCTAGTTTGGTGAAAAGCTCTTACGTTGTGATTAAACCAGAGCAGTTCTCCTTCCCTCCTTTCCTTAAAGGGTCTGATGATTCAACCTTCCTGCATGCTTGGTCTCTGTATGCTGTGTCCTGAACTTCCTAGGCCAGCTCTAACAACCTTGCAGCATAAAGGATCTCTGTTAAGAAGGTGAAAAGTCTACTTTATTGGCCTTCTTGTTCACCTGGGAATGGAGACTTGAGAAGAGTTGGTTTTTTTGTTTTGGTTTGGTTTTTTTTGTACTCTGGAAATAAAAACAGTACAAGTCCAAGTCCCCAAGTGGGACAGGAAGTCCCCCAAGTCCCCAAGTGGGACAGGCCTTCTTTTTCACCTGGGAATGGAAACTTGAGAAGAGTTGGTTTTTTTGTTTTGGTTTGGTTTTTTTGTACTCTGGAAATATAAACAGTACAAGTCCAAGTCCCCAAGTGGGACAGGAACAGAGAGATGTGTCACTTCCAGAGTCTGTCTAGGTCAGGGCTGCATGCACCATGAGAGCCTGCAAACAGCTTCCTTTTCAACCAGGCTAGCAGGCTGAGAGTGTCAGTGTTGTCCCTCAAACTACTGAGGGCTGTTCCCTCCCATCAGAATTGCAAGAGAAAGGCCTCACCTTGTGCCTCCACACCTGAGGATGCTGCTTCAGGAAACAATCTCAATTCTGATGGCTCTGGGGAGGGCACTGAGGCAGTGTCTCTACGCAGTGTTTTTGCTTTTGCTCATAATTTGAAGTTGAGAAAATACTTTTATAGGAGTTTGCAACTCCCCTCAGTCCCACTCTGTCTTTGAATTCTTCAGGGCTTCTTATATCAGAATACCAGATCAGATATCTCTGGTATCTCTGGATCTGAGGTGGTTTTTTTTTTTTGTTGGGGTTTTTTTGTGTTTTTTTTTTTTTTTACATTCCAACTCAGTCAAGCCATCAGCCTATGTGAAAGTAACAAGTGCTCACTTCTGTCTAAAGATCTTCCTGCAAGCTGAATTCAGATAGACCTAGTTTACAGCTTAGAAGCACGTGCAATTTGCTTTCAAAATCTTTATGAAACTTGGACTGGATTCACTGTTAAAATTCTGTTCTGTCTGGTAGAGCTAACCTATCAAATTCACACATTTCCTCAGACACTTGAAAGAACTGAGAATCGCTGATGATTTTTGCCCCAGTGATCAGTATTACTTGAGGAAAAACAAACCCAAGATGATGCTATTCACTGAAATATGCTGTACTGTCCATTTGGAGTAGTGGCTTACCTGTCTTGCATGAATGTCTGTCAGGAGATTGTTCTTGGTTAGTGCCTGAAGCAGAGCTGAGCTACTTCTTCCTTCTTAAGGCCCCCAGAAAAATGCATGGAGAAGTTTGAGTGTTTAGTGCTTCTAAATAACACCTACTGCTTTTTGGATCTGTGCAGATAGGTGTGGGGTTTTTGTTTGTTTTAGACCTTCTGTCAGGATCTCCCATGAGAAGTGGAGTGAGCAAATATCCAAGCTGAAATAGACTTTCATGATGGTATTTTCTTTTTTTTTTTTTCCCTCCCATAGCCCAAGGGACGAGGTTGAAGAAAAGCACAAGAGCTCTTCGTATCATCGACACAGCTACCACCTGCTGCAGCATGACAGCCAGGATGCTAGTGCAGAACAAAGGTACCAGAGTGCTCAGCCCCCTCTCTCGCCCTGCATGGACTCAGTTCAGGCTGCATTCGTGCTTCTGTCCCCAGCAAGCCTTCACGTGTGGGGTGAATGTCTTTGCTTTGTCTCCTGACTTAATCTGTGTATGCAGTCCAGCTTCTGTAATGTTCTGATGGCTTCAGCTGATCACGAGATTGGCCTCTGGGCATTGTTGAATTTACTCTCTGTGCTGCCCCTAAGAGCAGGGACCAAGCTTAGTTTAATTACCAGTGAAAACCTATTGTGGAACCAGTTTCCAAATACTGTGCCTTAGATGAGGTAGCAAGGGTATCTCAGGAATTAGTTTCTTGCTTTTGACATCTTTGCTCCCTCACAAGCCACCCTAAAGCTCTGTGGGCACATTCTGTGTGCCTGGCAAGCTCAGCCCTGTTTTGACAGCTGAGGGTTTGTTCATAATCCACACTTCAATTCAGACTGAAACATGCAGCCTGTATTGGATGGCTGGTCAGCAGCTGAAGGACTCCAAGGTACTGAGGATCACGTGCTTCCTAGGCTCAAGCTGATTCTCCTCTGTTCCCACAATACTTGCTGCGTTAAGTGCTTTCTGCCTGTAAAGCTGTAAGGATATGCTGTGCTTTGGTTCCCTGCTGGGTCAGTGTCACATCCTAGGGCTCACGTGCTGGTGTGTGTATGCAGCAAGAACGGGCATCATTCCGCCACACTGCCTGACCACAGTGGTCCCTAATGCAGAGACCCTTCAAGTCTTGTTATGCAGCACTCGAGCTCAGCCTGAGCAGACCTGGATCAAAACGGAGCAGCACATGCTGAGCTCTGTAGAGGTCTCTGTGTTAAAGATCAAGGTGGCAGGTGTCCTTAGCCGAGTGACTCTGGCCACGTGTGGATGAAGAGCAGAGTGTGAATCCCCTCCCCTTAGTGAAGGCTAACACTGTCCAGTATTGCAAGTGATGTCCTCTCCCCTGCTGTTCCTTCATAGTGACCATGATGATGAAGTTGCAAGCTTGGCTTCTACATCAGGTGGATTTGGTGCCAAAGCGTCTACGCAGAGGCTGCCTGTGAAGGACTGGAAAGCCAAGGCATCCCCTCGGGCTTCCCCAAAGCTAAAGCGGAAGGGCAAGAAAGATGACGGGTACGCTGGGCTTGCCAGAATACAGATGGCTGTGGGACCAGCTATGCAGGGCCACAACCTGATGTAGCCATTAGCAGCGAGACTAGGGTCTGAGGCTGGGCAGCGGCCAAGTGCTCCCCGTTTTGCAAATGGTGGTAACCCCTCAGTGTTGCTGGTTCCTCAGACACTGACTGCCACTCGGGGGTGTGGGAGTAGGTTCTGCACTGCCTTTCCAGCTGGGACTCAAAATCCAAAATACAGCCTGGGCTTCAGAAAATGTGTGGAAGGTAAATTGCACATTGTGGGGGGACACTGGATCCATTTGCCGGTTTCAGTGAAGGGTTCATTGGAACTGTGATGCTGTGAGTATAGCTTAACAAGGCCTCCATTTGTGATTGGCTTCTGAACACTGGCACAGTGCCCTTGTTCAACAATATCTATCATTTGTTACCTGCTTGCTGCTTTTGTGTGTTTCTAAACGTGCCCAGATGAATGTCTTGTAAGTGCAAATTGATGGCTGGAAAGCTCTGCCCATAGCAAATTAGACCAACCTGTCTGCATTAATGTGAGGAGAGCAGCACAGCTTCTGTACGGGGCTCTCTCCTTGTGTTCCCATAGCTCCATGATTTGGATCTCTGGCTGTGCAGATTACAACAAAGATGGGCTATGGTGTTAAGTTTCTGGCTGTGGTCCTGTACTGTGACACCCAGAAGGTCTTAGCCTCTGAAATGACTTTCATTTTTCCTGCCTCAGTCCTTTTAAAGTTGCTGAATGGATGCTGTCTGGGAACAACAAATGTTTGCTTTCCTTATAGTAGCGTTTGAATATTCATAGATCTGTGACTTTGATGGAGCCATGCAATATTAGTGGATCAGTTCAGTGTTTTTCTTTATTCTGCTGTATATGCTGGAGTGCATCACTAGTTTCTTCACCCTGAGAGCTGGAATCACTCTAGATGATTTGAAGCTCATTAATTCTATATTTAACAAATGGGTGCTTGTTTTTTCTGTGTAAAATATCAGGAGACCTTCAAAAGCCGTTTGGCAAAGATTTCCCTGGATTTGAATTTGGACAAAACTGAAAAATCAGTGTGCATTGTTCCTTGTAACAGTCCTCATTAAGACTTGGTTGAAATCTCCTCCCTGTCAAGGGACCAGTCTGTAAGGAACTTCAGGGCCTGTGGGTAGTACAGACGATGGAGTCACAGTGCTGTAAGGACTGGGATTTCATCAGCTTCCCATCACTCTTCCTGTTACACTAGGCAAAACAGAAGTATGAGCTTCTGCTAGGCAGAAGAGAAGTATAAGCTGGAGTGTAAAATCTAAAGCAACCGTAAAATGTGTGATCTGTTTTGGCAGAAGACTTGGATACTAAGAGTGGTTAATTGACATCATTGGATTACTACTTTTTCTCTTTATTTCCAGGGATGTGAACCAGTCGCCAAGATCATCTAACAACCAGGTGAGCTGCTCTGCGTGTCCCAAGGGCATGATGCTTCAACTCTATTTACTGTCTTACTAAAGACCTTAGAGAAAGTTCATCCCAGTTCCTTGAAGTACCATGGGCCCCTGCTGTGCCAAGCAGGCTGAGGTGGGGCTGCACTTGAGCTTGACACGCTCCGTTCTCTGACTTGTGCAGCAGAGAAGGAACTGCTCAGTGCTATCTAGACTGATGGCTTCTTTCTCACCTTTGCATATCGATATGCATTCCTGTGTTCTCACAAGCTCTGTATCATCTAAGATGCTACCACTCATTTCTTCTTCCCTGCTGAGATGACCCGCGTGCGTTGGCAGCAGGATAAGCTGTTCCCACCAACATAAGGGTCACAGTGGGACTGGCCTGTTGGAATTTCTCATCCCTGTTGGTAGTACCTTCATATCTGGCAGAAAAAGCCCTTGGCCGAGTTGCATACACTTCTTAAACTGCCCTTGATGTGTGTGCCACCTTTAGATATTTTGAACAGGTGAAGAGAAAATGAACTATAGATGTATACTTCTCCAGTTGTTTGGTTATTCATAAATAAATGAAAGAGCTGAAAAAGTGGTCTGGGAAACCTCCTTCTTACTCTACTGATTGCACAGCTCTTTCATAAGTGTTTGAGGTCATTATTTACATTCGGAGGCCTAAACACTCAGTACCTGGCCAAAAGCGAGTAGGATCTGTTTTCTTCTGTTAGATGCTAGAGCTTTGAGGGGGGGGGTCTTGAATCTAAACAGTTGATATTCTAAGCAACCATTTATGAATTTCATGCAGGAACTTCAGGGACCTTGCTTTATCAGTTTATTTCTTGGGGCAAAAGCCTTAGAAATAGGCATTAAGCTGGGCCCATTTTCTGCTTTGTGTGTCACGCTTCAGTCCTAGGCACAGGGGTTGACTTAATACCTAGCAGAAAACTTGACTGACCTCCAATCCTGTTAGAAATTAATGCTTGTCCTCTCCATGCATAGGTGACACCAGAATTTCAGGATGAGCTGATGTGCATATTGAGGAGCCAACAGCGGGAGCTCTCCGAGCTGCGTCAGAACCAGATGGAGCTGCTGCAGAGACTCACGGATCATCTTGATGCCATTCAGAGCTCCCTTATGGGCCACGTGGAGAGGGTGATTGACTCGCAGCAGGAGCAGGAGCGTATCCTTGTTTGCAAATGTTGTGTGGCAGTTAAGGAGTGGAAGGCTGCGAGGCAGACTACAGACATGAGGAAGGCTAAGAAAGTTCAAGGATCTTGGTAGCCTGGGCCGTAGGTCCAGTAAAATTGCCTGGCTGCAATATAACTATTTCAGTTCCTCTCGGTGCTTCTCTAAGGGCAAGAAACTCAGAAATATAACGGAGAAGAACTGATACTTCCTTCATGCCGCTAAATCTTCTGGTTACCCATTAAGACCGTAAGTGCTGCAGCACTGGAGTAGACTAGAGGTGCACCTAATACATTATCCTACATTAGACAGTGACCAGTTGCACAAGAGTAATTATGGGATGATCCTTTCCTTCCTTTCCTCCTTAAGGCAAGTCAGTACTTGCACCAGAAATAGCATCTGGCTGCCATACTGCATAGCTGAATACAGAATTATCTTGTCTGTACGCATCTATACATCTAGTGGTCCACAGGTCCCTTATGTGTTGTCTGAAAAGTACTTTCTTTTGGTGTTTTCAAACCTGGTATCCAATTATTTTTATTGTATTGTGAGTAGTCAGTTCCTGTACATCTTTTGCTGCACTGAATTTTGTCATGTTCCCCAAGTTGTGCAGCTCTAGCCTGTTTCATGTCTGAAACCACTCTTAACTTCTATGACATAACAATGATTTCTGTTTTCTCTATTAATTAGTCTTGGATTTTCCTTTTTAACCATCAGGCTGATATTTTCATAGATAATTCAGATAGAGTTCTACTGAAGTTCGAAGTCTAGAGCTATATTGTAATATTAGAAGAATTTTTCACTATCTGCACAACTTCATATCTGCACTGAATTTTGTCAGCAGCTGAATAATCTTTTCACTGCTTTTGTTGTGGGTTTTTTTTTGTTTTGGTTGTTTTTTGTTGTTGTTCTGGTTTTTGTTTTGGTTTGGTTTTTTAAGATGCACATGCATCTCTGTGTTTTGGCTCCTTCAGAGAGCTTGGTTGCTTCATGAGGTATGACTAGCTTTTATCATAGAATCACAGAATGCTTTGGGATGGAAGGGACCTTTAAAGGTCATCTAGTCTATCCCCCCTGCAATGGGCAGGGACATCTACAACTAGATCAGGTTGCTCAGAGCCCCATCCAGCCTGTTCTTGAATGTTTCCAAGGATGGGGCGTCTACCACCTCTCTGGGCAATGCGTTCCAGTGTTTCACTACCCTCATTCTAAAAAATGTCTTCCTTATATCTAGTCTGAATCTAACCTCTTTTAGTTTAAAACCATTACTCCTTGTCCTATCGCTACTGGCCCTGCTAAAAAGTCTGTCCCCATCTTTCTTATAAGCCCCCTCCTCCTCTGGACCTGCTCCAACAGGTCCATGTCCTTCCTGTGCTGAGGACTCCAGAGCTGGACGCAGTACTCCAGGTGGGGTCTCACCAGAGCAGAGGGGCAGAATCACCTCTCTCGACCTGCTTCCTGCTTTATTAAGCCTGGGTTTGCTCCCGTGCGCTGTATCACTTATGTCCACCAATTCCATCCTGTAGAAATGCTATTAGCAATTTGCTTTTTATGGATATTGGGCTTCTTGGTTTCTGTAGTGGTTTTGGCTGCGATAGAGTTAATTTTCTTCATAGCAGCTGGTATGGTGGTATGTTTTGGATTTGTGACCAAAACAATGTTGATAACACACTGATGCTTTGGCTGTTGCTAAACCCTGTCAAGGCCTTCTCTGTATTTCATGCTGCTCCACCAGCAAGCAGGCTGGGGGTGGGCAAGAAGTAGGGAGGAGACACAGCTGGGACAGCTGACCTCAGCTGACCAAAGGGATGTGCCATACAGTATGATGATGTGCTCAGCAGTAAAAGCTGGGGTAAAGGAGAAGGAAGAGGGGATGTTCAGAGTGATGGCGTTTGTCTTTCCAAGTCACCGTTATGCATGATGGAGCCCTGCTTTCCTGGAGATGGCTGGACACCTGCCCACCAATGGGAAGTAGTAAATGAATTCCTTATTTTGCTTGGCTCGCATGTGCAACTTTTGCTTTACCTATTACACTGTCTTCATCTCAACTTGTGAGCTTTCTCACTTTTACCCTTCCTGTTCTCTCCCCTGTCCCGCTGCAGAGGAGTGAGTGAGCGGCTGTGTGGGGCTGAGCTGCCTACGGGGGCAGCTAAGTTAACTCACAATATGTAGGGAACACTACTGTTGAGCTTCTTTTAGCTGTTTGGCTTTTCTACCATGCCTTCCAGAGCTCTGCTCTTCCCCTGATCATTTGTTTAAGAGCACGCTGTTGTTCACAGGAACACATCAGCAATGTTATTAGACCCCTCTTTCACCAGAGCTGCAAATTTTCTCTCATTGAGCCTCTGGAGGTGAGGCTAGCGTCCATTTTTGTGGACAGGAGTATTGAGGGTAGAGAGGAAATCTGTTGTTTGGCCTTCTTAACATTCATTCTCATTAGAGAGAAGACTAGACCGAGCACTGACAGAAGGACAGCAGCGCAATGGGCAGCTCCAGGAGCATCTTTCTCAGCAGCTCACTCAGTCCCTTTCCACTGCTGTGTGTAACCGTCTGGAGAGGACCATTCGTGAGGAGATGAAGAAGACCATACCCCAGTGTGAGTGTTGCTGCCTGTGTTTTGAAGGTGGATCCCTACAGTTAACCCCATAGGGATTGAAAGCATGCTGCGTAAAAGTGTTGGCTCTATATGAAGTAGGAGTTAGGTTACATGAAGACTAGTCATTGCATTTTAAGCTGTTGTGGGCCACACTGTAATCTGAGAAGAGGATTTGTGGTTTGGAAGGAGTATGAGGCTCCCAGAGGGAATGCCTTTCCAGAGAGCGTGGTCTGACCTTCCATTATAATCCATAAAGCTTCTGAAGTCTGTTCAGTGGAGGAAGGCAAAAGAGGCTAATGAGTTTGGAAATGTTGAGACTTGACTGGAGCAAACGTAAACTTGTCTTTGGCCTTCCTTGATGCACTGGTACCATCCATGTAAGGAAATGTTCAAAGAAATGCTAGTGGGAAAGCCTTCTGCAGTCATTAGTGTCCACCATTCTGCTTGAAGCAGGGCTACCCACTATCCTAGATCAGGTCAGCTGTGACTTTGTTGGGGCAAGTCTTGAAAACCTTCAAGATTGGAGATTCCACAGCTGCTCTGGTGACTTCCAGAGCTGTACCACCTTCCTAGCAAAAAGTTTCTCCTAATGTCCAACCTTAGCTTCCCAAGCCAGAGCTTGTGACCATTGCCCGTCGCTGTGTCATATCCAAGAAGAGTTTGACTCCATTTTATTTTTTTTGGTTTTGAAGTGTGACTCTAGGCTTAAAGCTGCAACTTTGAAACGTTTGTGTTGTGCCTAGGCATTTCCAAGAGCATGGACCCTATTGCTGGTCAGTTAAGTAATACTATTGCTGCCAAGCTCACTGCTGTTGAGGGAACACTGAAAGAGAGTATCACCAAGCTAGTGAAATCAAAGGTAAGGACAACCAGACTGTACCTGCCTGGGTAGTGTTTCCTCATACCTCTTTCCCTCACTTATATCTCCAGTTTAGTCAGTTTAGTTGCAGGTGTTCAAAGCTCTTTCCTGGTCTCATCCGGAGTGTGAGCTTGTTGTGTACTCCTCTGCCCGCTTTGCCTCATTAGCCGTTTCTTTCATTTACCAAGTTGTTCATTATCTACTAGAGCAGAGACTTCTCACTATAGCAGTGTTTTTAGGGCCATCTCAGTCAGCCAAGTGGTGAAAGTTTTACTGGCTCTTCTGCTTTCCACAATGATGTTCTCCATTTCTACATTATTTAGGGAGCAGAAGCTTGTTACTTACCTTGACAGGGAATGGTGGGTTGTGGGAGGGAAGCAGGGGAAGGGGAAAGGAGCCATGCTTGACTGTGCCACCTTCCCTTGCTCTACAGCTTAACTACAGGGAAATCATGATGTTCTCGGGCGGCCCCTCAGCAAGCAGGTACTCTGCCTGCTGGAGTCATGGTGCAGCCTGGTCAGTGGAAAGAGCTGAGGGAATACACACTTCTGACACTGGGCTGTCCTCATCTGGTGTGGGTGTGTTGCAGGGACCTACAGTGTTTGTTCACATATTTAGGCTGCAGCAGGCTGTTGTTAATTTTCTGGAATCTCTTCTGTGTGTGCTTGTAAGAACCTTACAGATACCGTTGTGAGGGCAACGGCTGATACCCTGCAGGGGCCGATCCAGTCAGCTTACAGGGAAGCGTTTCAGAGTGTCGTGTTGCCAGCTTTTGAGAAGAGCTGCCAGTCCATGTTCCAGCAAATCAATGACACCTTCAAGCAGGGCACACAGGAATGTGAGTAGGTTTTCTTCTCTGAGTTTTCTCTGCACACCTATTTGCATTAGCAACTGACAACAAATTGGCCTTTTCTTATATCTTTGCCTTTCAGAGTTTCACTGGTGACTGTTTAACCTCTTAGTCCATCTGCATGCTCCATTTCACTCTTGGGAAATAGGAACAGAAGTGAGGAGGTTTTTGTGGGTGGTGCTATAAGAACAGAGATTCACCTCTGGTCTTTGTAGCCCATGCAGTGAAACACTTGGCCTCATTCTGTGAATCTGTGACTTCATCCCTTGAATAGAAAAGCCCAGCTGTAGCATTACCCCATCCTGATATCAGGAAGATGATGTATGGAGAGGGTAGCAGTCTTGCAGCTAGGCCCTCATCTCAGAGGGGTAATGGAATTGGGGAACGTTTAGAGAAGGGTACAGGGATGATCAGAAGTTAAATAGTGGCTGAACAGTGTGGATAGACATGGTCAGGCTGGAAAAAAGAAAACTATACTCTTAAGTAAGGAAAATTGTACACTGATGCACTGGAGAAGACCTTTAGTCTTCTCAGGCTTGGGATCCAGTTCCTTGGCCTTCTGGGAGGCCAGGCAGGTATTGCTCTGCAGAGCTTGTTTCTGAGGGGGCCTGAAGTTGGCTAGTGCTGGCACAGCGACTTCTGTTGTCTATAGATCTGCAGTGTCTCCAGCCGCTGTTTATTTTGCACCCTTCCTTTTCTTCACAAGTCTCCCAAAAGTACATAGAGCTTATATTCTGATCCTTTTTGATCAGACCAGTTCATAAAATATTTTAAAATACAGCTTTTTGATCTCTGCAGATGTGATTTTTTTTTTTTGTCAGAAATGTTCCTCCTCTTTCGTCATTGGCATTGAACTCCATTACTAATGCAGATCACAGCTCACACTGTGTATGAAGTAAAATACACTCACTCCCACCTTTATCTTGCCCTGATTAAACAGTGCCTGTAAAGGTCTGTCACAAGAGAACTCGTGGCTTTGTTGCTGTGTCATGTAATCCTGTGTGATGGGGAGGCTGGAAGCAGGGTTTCTAGGTTAGTGTAATGCAGCCCAAAACAAGGCTTGTGCGTCTCCTCTCCTGCGCTCATACGCTGGCTCAGTAATTGTTTCTGCTGGAGAACGTGCAGAGCCTGGCAGCTGGATTTCTGCCCTGACCATCTCCACAAGTAGTGAAGGCACAAACGTCTTCCTCTCTCGTTGTTTCAGATATCCAGCAGCTTGAGACTCACTTGAAGAACAAGAAGGTACGAGAACAGGAGGCCCGGGACCCGCTGCTGAATCAGCTTCGACAGCTCATCAGCACCTTTCAGAGCACCACTGAGCAGCTGGCTTCTACTGTTGCAGCCAGTGTCCATGCTGAGGTGCAGCATCAGCTGCATATTATCGTGAGCAAGTAAGTTGGCAGCTGGGCTTGTGGAGAGAGATCTCAGTGAGGTATACATGTGCGTAACAAAAACCTCTCCCTGCTAGTTGTGGAACAAGCCTTTTGCTGCTGTAGGGCTGCTTGTTGGTTCTGTGCACAGTATGACAAAGCATGTGGGCTGGTGTAACTGTTGCCTTGTAGGGCGCAAAACGAAGACCACAGAAGGTTTCTAACGAGGAGATTTATCACTGCTGCGTGTGAAGCTCAGGGCACTTTTCACGGCATCCCATGTGCATATTGGAGGGACAGAAGGACCTAAGGCAGCCCAAAAGCACACTCAATTCTGACTAGCCTTCCTGTTCTGAAATGTTCTTCTGATCCTGTGAGAGCTTTTCTTCTTTACTCTGTGCCCTCAGGCATACCAACAGTTTCTGCAGGCTACTCTGTCCTCCCAGCTGCTCTGCAACAATTTGTACTTGGCCATCTTGGTTTCAAGATGTGATCCTGGCGGTGCCTTCAGCGCGTTCGCACCATGAAGCTTGTGGCAGGTTGCCAGCCATTAAGAGTGGCCGGTGGTCACTTGCGGGTCAGAACGCCCCTGTCTATTTTAAGCCACTAGAACATATGTCAGAGTGCCTTGGGGTCTTTGATGCAGACCACACTTGCCAGGAGGACTACCAGACTAAATTCTGGTCTTGTTGCCTGGGCTGTAGTTGCTGCCACGGAAGTCCTGCTATTCTACCTGTGATAGAGCAGGTTTGATGCTTTGTACCCTTTGTAAGAGGGGAGGATCCAGCCCTTGTTGGGGAAAAGGTGTAACACACAGCAGTGGAGCCTACGCTGTGAACTGGTCTTGTGTAGAGAAGTCAGAGGCTCAGTGGAAGTGTGTTCTCATTCTAAAGGTGTCAACTGCAGGATAGGAAACGGCATCTAACAGATCTGATACAGAAAGCTGGGACCATTCAGGGATGAACCTAGAGCTTAGTAGCCTTGCTTGTAAGCCAAATGCATTAAAGATTTAAAACCCTGTGTAATGAGAGACTTAGTTCCCTGAAACATCACTTTCCTGCACAGAATCCCAGCATCTTCCTTGATGTTGGCCACAGAGCTACCTTGTGCGGTGTGCTGCCGATACCTGTGCCTCAGAGCAATTTGCATTAACCCTTTGGTAGCCACGCTATAATAAGCAAGCAAGCCAGCCTATGCTTTCTCACTGGTACAAGCTTTGTGCAATGTTGTCCCTCAGCTCTTCATTTTCAGAGATGCCTGTTTGTTGGGTTTTTTTTGTTTGTTTTTTTAGCATGCAGGAGTCTATTTTGGCCCAGGTGCAGAGAGTCATCAAAGGAGAAGTGAGCCTGGCTATGAAGGAGCAGCAAGCAGCTGTCACCTCGAGCATCGTCCAGGCAATGCGCTCGGCAGCCGGGACTCCGATCCCCTCTGCTCACTTGGATTTCCAGTCTCAGCAAACTCACATCCTTCAGCTGCTCCAGCAGGGACACCTCAACCAAGCTTTCCAGCAGGTACCTAGGCTTCCTAGTAGTGGGCATCGCTGCTTGTTGGGGGATAGAGTGGGGGGGAAAAAGGGCTCCTTGAGCTGGGGACATAATCCCACAACTCATACAGGAGTTGCCTGAAAAGACCTGCGGCAGCAGACTGCTCAAGGGGTGCAGTTGAACTCGCATGCAGGTTGAGCCAGAGTCATACCAATTCCATGATTTGATCGCAGTTGAGTTCTTTCTTCCCTGCCCATGCCCTGTCAGGACAGTGTCAGCGCTCCAGTAAGCCAGAGCGTTTTGCCATCAGCAGTGGCACATGGTGCACCCCTGAAGAGCAACAGCTTCATAAGCCTCTCCTGGCAGATCTACCAGCTGGGGCCTGACCTTGCCTTTGCCTTTGAATATGTAGGCAGATCCATCTGAGCTGCTGCAGATGAACTCCCGTGGGAATAATAGCAATGCTGTGCCGCTGGGCGGGCAGGGGATGCAAACATCCCTGCCCTGTGCTGCTAACTGTAACTTGCTCCCCTCTGGCTGGCTGTGGTCTGGTCAGCTTAGAACAGACACAGGTGTCCTCTGAGCATAGACTGAGAGCCTAAACACGGTCCTGCTTGCATGTACAGCAGGGTTTGCAGAGACTTATTCCAGAGGAGGCTGGCGAGCCATTCAACTGCCCCAAGGCAGTGGGCTGCCTTGTGCCTCTGTCCTGCGTCCCTCACCTGCCTGTTGTTTCCTGTGCATTTCTAGCTGTGTCTTCCTTGCAGGCTCTAACAGCAGCTGATCTCAACCTGGTCCTGTATGTCTGTGAGACTGTGGATACTCAGCAAGTATTCGGACAGCATCCGTGCCCGCTGTCCCAGCCTGTGCTGCTCTCTCTCATTCAGCAGCTCTCCTCGGATTTGGGTACTCGTACGGAACTGAAGTTGAAGTGAGTATGATCAGAGCACTGGGTCTGAACCTGTACAGACCTGTTCCTCGCTCTGGCTTTAAATTCACTGCCTGGAAGTGGAAGGTGGTGCTTCGATGAAGGTTGGAGCTTCTGTAGCCTGTTACTGGTGTATGAACAACTAGCAATGACTTGGAAAAAGATGTAGGCGTTGCCATGGAAAGCTTTGCTGCCCAGAGATAGTAGGAGAAGGGGTACCCAGCTGTAGGTGCTGTTACCTCCTGGATTGTAGTCTGTAAATATTATATGCAGTCCTGTGCAGCGATCTCCTTTAACCAAGGAACAATTCCCCTGTGGAGGTAAAAGGAGGGATAGTGCCGTGTTTCCTGGATAGCTTAATATCCAGAGCAACTTTTCTTTGTCCTCAAATCTTAACCTGTCGCTGGACTTTGTGTCGGCAGTTTCTTGTCGTGACTGCTAGACAGGCTCAGTGGGAGGTGGCAGCAGGAGCTACTGGAAGTAATGTCTGTTAGATGTTCTAAGCAAAGCTCGTGTGACAAAACAGTGACTGTGCTGATACTTGCCATGAACACTTTTAGTGAGTGAGTCAAAACCCTGTTATCTCTCCTAAAAATCTAACTCGTTAAGGTACCTGCAGGTTTTAACCATGGCTTGTATGGAAAAATGGCTTAAATGGAGTTTTTAACTCAAGTTAGCAATAGGGATTAAGCAAGCTAGAAAAACTGAAAAAGAGCTTTAAGTTATAGATGAGCTGGTAATCAGTTAAAGTTGCTGCTGTGAAGTTCAAGCTGGTCTGTTAGTGAAAACCTTTTGTGGTGACCACATTGCCTTACTGTCAGGCTGTAGCTTGGAAGTTTATGGCTCATCTGAACTTCAGAATGGTAAAATTCTTGCTCTTCCTTCACCCCTTCCTAGATAGACATATTGGAAGACGACCTTAAATATATCGCTACATGAAATAAGCCTCACTGCTGAGGATTTTTAGTGTCTAATAAGTGACTAATTCTGTTTATGCTAAAAAGGCATCAAAGAAAATATCTACAGAGCTGTGACCAGGCATGGCCTGTGGCCAAGTGCCACCTCCAGCTCTGCGGGGAGTTCTAGCTTGCTGTTGTGCTTGCTTGGTTCAGGCAGCCAGGTTGTGTTGCATGTGCTGCAGGCTGGAAAATGTATAGGCTGCCCTTACATGTTGAAGAAGGGATAGGTGGACTCTGCTGTGAGTCAGTAACGTTTATTTTCTGATGGCTGAACATACTGCACTGACTTTGGGTGGGTGAGGGAGCAGAATTGTACATCTTCAGTACGAAAATGAACTGAATCAGACTGGGATTGTGTGTTGGGTTTGGTTCTAACCCTGGTCTCTCTCCTTCAGTTACTTGGAGGAAGCGGTGATGCACCTGGACCACAGCGACCCCATCACCCGAGACCACATGGGGTCAGTCATGAACCAGGTGCGGCAGAAGCTCTTCCAGTTCCTCCAGGTGGAACCCCACAACACACTGAGCAAGCCTGCCCGTCGCCTCATGATCATGCTCCAGGGCCTGGTCACCCCCGGCATGACCTAGGAGGACCTGGCTGTCTTGTGGGCTGCTCCGTGGAAGTCCACCCAGCAGATCCAGTAGTTACTAACCACGTATGGCTTGTGTTAAGAGCTCTTGCCAGGAAATCTATCAACATGTGTGTGATGTCTCTAAGGCAAACGCCATCTGTGTATAGTCCCAAATAGTCACTGAACGCTCACTTGGCTTATTTTCCTAAATAGCCTCTTTTTGAGAGAATTAAGTCTCTTCTTCACCTGCCCATCCGTCCCTGAGGCCTGGTTGGCAGTCCAAGTTGCATTCAGCAGAAGCTGGTGGATTTCTTACCCCTTTAGTTTGGCATCTGCTGCCATGAGCAGAGGAGAAGGGAGGTGCACGCTGAGCCCCGAGCAAGGGGGCTGCCAGGGACACGTGCTCCTTGGTGACCAGAAACTAGCACCCATATCTTAGTCAAGGACTCAAACTCCTCCTCCCTGGTGGGTTGAGTAGCTGGGAGGACATCAGCTGAGCAGGAGGGGGGTTTCATTGACTCCAGATCCCCACTGCCCCCGCAGTGGGGCGCCGAGCCCCATCCTGCGCGGTGCAGGCAGGTTTGGGCAGGGGGTCTGCGCATGCGTGCCTCTGGAGCGACCTGAGGAGGTGCTCTGGGTCGGGATGGTCAGGCAGCAGCAAGCTGCGAGAGCCCCTGCAGGCCATCGCTTCTGTTGTGCATCAGAGCATGTCCATGGTTCAGACGTTAGTTTTGATTTTACACCAGGGTTTTTCTTTTTATCTTAAATTTTGAATTTTTTTTTTTTTTTGAAATAACATTAAGAACAATTCAATAAACAACTTTTTGAGAAAAAAAAGCGGGGAGCTGCTGTTGTGCCACAGAGGGAAGACTGCACGGCCTTTGGAAGCAGTTCTGGAGCACGTGAAAGGTCTCGGAGGAGCCCGAGGCAAGGGGCCGGGATGCCCTTTCTTTTCCTGGATCTTCCCGCTTCCCTGGTTGAGCGTTGGTGTGCGAGTCCCGGCGGGCGCAGGCGTCTTTCCCTCCGGGAGAGGCAGGAGACTTTGTCAGGGATGGCGGCGGTGCTCTGCCCGCCCCAGCAAGGAGGCCGAATTCCCCTTTCCGCAGCCAAAGCGGCCGCTGGGCCCGCAGGGTCGGGCCCGCAGGGTCGGGCCCGCAGGGTCGGGCCCGCAGGGTCGGGCCCGCAGGGTCGGGCCCGCAGGGTCGGGCCCGCAGGGTCGGGCCCGCAGGGTCGGGCCCGCAGGGTCGGGCCCGCAGGGTCGGGCCCGCAGGGTCGGGCCCGCAGGGTCGGGCCCGGGGCCGCCTCCCGGGCAGGGCTGGGGGCGGGGCCGGGGCAGGGCTGGGGGCGGGGCCGGGGCAGGGCTGGGGGCGGGGCCGGGGCGGGGCCGAGGCTGCCGGGGGCGGCGGGGCGCGGAGCGGAGCACACGGCGGCGGCGGCGGCGGGGTCCGCACCATGGGCTGCGGCTGCTGGCGGCTGCTGGGCGTCGTGTGCCCGCTGCTCCTGCACCTCGGTGAGTGCCCCCGGGACCCGGGCGAGGCGGGCGGGTGGGGGCGGGACCCCCGGCCACCTCGGCGCCCCTACCCTCTCCAGCTGCGGGGAGCGGGGTGCCCGGTTGCCCCGAGGCTCAGCGATCCGCTGTCGTCCCGTCCTGCAGTGCCGGGCAGGGAGGAAAGTGGCTTTGCAGCACTGCCCAGGGGTGCCTCTGCTCAGACAGGGACAGTCCCCAGGCTCCGACGCTCCAGCCCGGAGCAGCGCCCCAAGCCGACCCCGTGCTCCTGGTGGCTTTCCCTGCCTGCCCTCCTTCACCAGGGGACCGGAGGGCATCCTGCCCGCTGGGGAACACTTGTCCGGCAGATCCGGCACCAACGTGCCACCTCCATGCTCTCCCACTCCTCCCAGAGCCGAAGGAGGACACCATCCAGCTCTGGGCGCAGCAGTACCCAGTGGCATCCCTGCCCCGAAGAGGGATGCAGGAGCCTAGGGCTAAGCTGGTCCGGCGCTGCACAAAGGGTGGAGGATGGGGACTGCCAAGCCTGGGGCAGTTTTTGGCTCAGGGGGTGGATGATTCAGGCCCTTCCCCAGAAGCAGGACGGCTGCGCCAGCGCTCGCTTGGAGCCAGCGGTGCCCTGCAGCACCCTGGGCCCCCTCCCCGCCTTTCCCTTGGGGCTCTCTCCCTGACGCAGCCGAGGGCAGGTTTTTCCCGCCTGGTTTTGCAGCAGGGTAGCAGAAGTGATTTGCCCTCCTTGTTTCTCCTTCCTTGCCTGCCCTGCCCAGCCTGGTGCCGAGGGAGCTGGGAGGAAGGGAGGGCTTGGGCCAGGTGTTAGAGGAGCCCAAGAGGCCAAAACCCAGCCTGCGGCAGGGACCAGCTGGCCAAGGGAAGGCATTTCCCAGTGTGTCCCTGGGCTGGTGGGAGACGCACTTGTTGCCCGGCTGGGTCAAAAGAACAGCAACAGATCCCACTTTCTCTACTGATACCTGTGATATTTGTCACCCACGTGGCTGCCATCAATCTGAGACTTTCCTCGGTGATGTGTTTGCGGGGTTTCTCATCGTGAACACCCGCTGTGCCCTGTGACGGGCTGAGGTTTCAGGCTTGCCCCGGCACTAGTCTCAGCTGCAGCCACTTTGCTCAGGGCCTTGTTCCAGGAGCACAGGCATGGGATGCCAGTGGCACGGCACACGGCTCCCTGGAGACATCCTGGCTGCCTTGGCAGGCGCTGGGCAACTTTCGACTGCTTCTGGGGTCACCTTCCCACAGGGGACCCCTCTGGGACTGTCCTCATGCCTTTTTAGCATCCTCAGCTTAGCGAGCTCCTGGGTGCACACCCATAGCACTTCCCAAAGCCTCGCACCTCCTGTGACGTGGCCCTGCGGGATCCCAGGGCAGAGCCGAGCCAACTGCGCAGCATTTCCCTGTGACCCAGCCAAACACCGGCTCCTTCTGGGCTTCACCCCAGCTGTGGATGGCACTTGCGGTCATCCCCAACACACCCTGTCACCCACCGTCCCGTGGCTGGCACCAGGGTTCGGCCGCTCCCGGTGGTTCATCCCTTGCGGAGCAGAGCAGGGAATTGGGACTTTCCAGGGTGAAGCAGGCAGAGTTGCACTTGTGTCTCTTCCTTTCGTGCTTTTCCTTCCCTATCCTCTTCCCTCTTTCCCCTTCCTCTTTCTCCTTTCCTTTCTCCTTCCCCCTTCCCCCTTTCCCCTTACCTCTTCCCTTTTCTCCTTCCCTTTCTCCTTCCCCCTTTCTCCTTCCCCTTCCCCCTTCTCCTTTACCCTTCCCTCTTTCCCTTTTCCTCTTTCCCCTTCCCCCTTCCCTCATTCCCCTCTCCCTTTCCCTCATTCCTTCTCCTTTCTCCTTCCCCATTCTCCTTACCCTTTCCCCTTCCCCTGTCCCTTCCTCTCCTGCTGCAGTAGGAGCAGGGACTCCAGCTTGCTGAGCCTTTGCTTTTGTTTTTTTTTTTCTGTTGTAGTCACAAATTAATCTTTGCTGTTAGGGGATAAAAGCCAGGACAGATGGCTCCGGGGAGAGCCCGGGAGGCCCGAGGCGAAGCGGCCGGCACGCAGCTCTTCCCCTGCGGCTAATGGCAGCATCACTTGTGGGGTCATCGCATCGTGCCATGTTGGGCTCCTGGACCAGGAGTGAAAGTTCACTCTGAGCACCTGAGGAGAGGACGCCGGGGGTCTGGTGGGATGCGGAATGGGGTGCCAGCCCCTTGCCACATTTCGGAGCCCAGTGTCACCCCCACCTGGTGACACCCGCACCCCATGCGTCTCTGAGCTGGGCGGGCAATGGCTGTCAGGGGGGTCCGCAGGGGCTCAGGTCCATCTCTCCTGTTCCCCGCAGCTGTGAGCCAGGAGTCCGTCAGCATGGCGGGGAAGTGTGACACCATCTACCAGGGCTTCGCTGGCTGCCTCATCAGCCTGGGGGACAGCATGGCCCAGAGTGTCCGGCGGCAGCAGGAGGAGGGCGGCGAGGAGGCACAGGAGCTGGACACCATCTGCAAGTGAGTGTCCCCGTCCACGCGGGAGCTGCTGGGACGGCCGGGTGACCTGCCACCAGCCGTCCTCCTCACTCCTGCCTGTCTTCCCAGGTCCTGGGACGACTTCCACACCTGCGCCAGCAAGGTGCTGTCTAGCTGCCCCGAGGAAGCGGCCGCCATCTGGGAATCACTGCGCCAGGAGTCCCGCAAGATCCAGTTCCAGGGGAACCTGCAGGAGCTGTGCAGCGCCCGGGGACGCCTGGCCAGCACTGGCGGTTCACCAGCTGCCGAGACCAACCAGGCCACGCTGCGGGGCTCGGCCACCCCCCCGCGCCCCCGCCTCCTGGCCCTGCTGGCCCTGCCACTGCTGGTGCCTCGGCTGTAGCCCTGCCTGCCCACGGGGGTGCCCAGCCAATGCCCCGGGTCAGTCCCCCGGTGCTGGCCAGGCACTGGCACCCATGGTCCCTGCTGAGCCCATCTCCCCCCCGGGCATCCCCTGTGGGGCAGTCCTCTCCTGCAGCCCTTCAGATGGATTTATATTTATATTAAAAGACACTTTTACATTTCTCCTGTCTCTCTGCCGTGGGATGCCCCTCACATTCTTCCCAAGCTCTGGGTTTGCTCCAGGGATTGGAGGGGAGATGACCCAGGGAGGGTCACTGGGGGGCTCTGTGGCTCTGTCCTCCCAGCGCATCGCCTGCAGCCATGCTGGGCAGCCCATGGGACCTGGCGGCCCCAGGGAGGGCTGGACTGGGGATTCCCACCACCCTGCCATCACCTGACAGCTGCTTTTCAGGGCTAGGCATAAAGGATATTCCCTTTAGAGATGGGTCAAATGGTTTATTTATTTTAAAGGGCATCTTAGGAAAACACAGTCCGTGTATTTCTCTTTTTTTCTTTTTGGCAGCTGATACCTTGTCCTCTGATGGGTAACTCCAGCAACATCAGACAATTTTCTGAAAGAAATCCCATTTTCCATCCCTTTTATTTTGGTCCTGCTATATTTGGTCCTATTAATGGTCATCAAGGAAATTGGGGGTTGCAGGGAAAAGAGGAGGTTTTTTTTAGACAATGTCATCGTTTAGCCCCAGTCAGCAACTAAGCACCACGCAGCCCCTCACTCACCCTCCCACCCCAGTGGGATGGGGGAGAGAATCTGAAGAGGAAAAGTAAGAAAGCTCATGGGTTGAGATAAGAACAGGTTAAAAATTGAAATAATAATAATAATAATTAATAATAATAATAATAATAATAATAATGATGATGATGATGATGATGATTGATGATGATGATGATCATGATGATGATGTAATGAAAAGGAAAACAACAAGAGAGAGCAAGAGAAACAAAACCCAGGAAAAACAAGTGACACAACTGCTCATCACCCCCTGAGCTATGACCAGCCTGTCCCTGAGCAGCGATAGTTTCGCCCTGACCAGCTCCTCCCAGCTCCTTGTGCACCTGGCAGGGCACAGGAAGCTGAAAAGTCCTTGACTTAGTGTAAGCACTACTTAGCAACAACTAAAACATCAGTGTGTTATCAACATTATTCTCATCCTAAATCCAAAACACAGCATTCTACCAGCTACTAGGAAGAAAATTAACTCTCTCCCAGCCAAAACCAGGACAGACGAGATGACCTAGGTGAAAAACCAGGGAACCAAAGCTCTCATCCAGGTCCAAGTGGGACTCACTGAAGTTAAACCAAGCTGATGTGCTGGAGTTTAACTTGGTTAAACTTGTGACAATCAATGGAAGATGCTGTTATTCCCATCCCTGTTGCTGTTATGCTGCAAACTTCGGATTTTTTTTCCTAGCATACTAAAGCCCATCATGACAAACCAGTTCCCCTAGATGCGGGTGGGCAAGGTGACCTCCCTGCTCTCCAGGGAACAGCCATCTCCCCTCACCCACCACATAAAGGGACATTAAAATTGCAAATGGGCCACCCCATCTATTGCACAGATCAAGGGCTCCTCACTGGCACAGCCCCAAGGCTCCCGGCAGCAGCGGTGGGTAGATCTGGCCAGCACATGGGACACCATCACACTTGGTAAAGGCAACAGCACCCTGACTGCCAAAATCCTCTGGCCAACGTGTGTGCCACCACACCATGGACCGTGCAAGGCTCAGCTGCAAGCAGGAGCAATGAGAAAAGCAGCTACGTGCCGTGAGCAGCGAGTTGCTGCAGTGTCTTTGACTCCTGGGGTGACTTCAAGGCTGTCCCAGAAACACCCCCGCAGCTGGTCACGGGGCACGGTTGTGGTTTTGGTCCAGGGAAGTGTTTGCATGTTGGCCTGTGTCTGAAAGTCATCGGTGTGCAAGCAAGAAGCTTAATTACTGCTGTCCTCATTGAGCCAGGGAAAATTATTGCTTGTTTCATTGCAAAACCTCTTCCTGTGAGGTCTGGTCACTTAAACGTGTGAACCCTGACCTCTGGGATGTCACCATGGCTGCTCCGGTCACCTGCCGGCATCCGGGACCGGGAAATGCTGCCCGGCTTGTTGTGCCATGGTACATCCTGGGGGGCTGAGCTGTCACTGCCAACCCCTCAGCTTTATGGGGGGATCCCGTGTTTATTTCGTGCTGTTTATTTCATTAACCAGCCTGGAGCTGGCTTGGGGACACACACACAAAACATCACCTGGAGAGGAGCAGGGACAGGCTGCCTGCAGCCTTTGCTGGGGGACGGTACCAAGCCCAGGGCCAGGTCCCCCATGGGACACGGGGCAAAATGCTGTCCTGGCTCTCCTTGGCCGGCAGCTGCCACTCCCCATGTTTAACACCAGCGTCAGGGGGATAATCTGCCGATTCTTTCCTTTCCAGTTCGTGACAATCCAGTGTTTAAGGGTGAATTAGTGCTGGATCCTCGCAGGGTGGCTAAGAGGATAAACACCAGACAGGCACCAGCCACGCACCACGCAGCGCCTGTCGCCTTGCCGGCACCTCTGCGGGGCCAGGAGCGGTGGGCTCGCCACCACGGGCTGCTCCCCATCGTCCTCCACTGGGGTGGCAGGAGGTGGCCGGGGAGCTGGAGGGCCACCGAAGCCATGCTCTGCCAGGCCATCACTGCAATGGTGAGACCGGCGTGCAACAAACCGCGCCGCTTCAATCCAGCTGGGAGCTTGTGGGTGTTTGGGAAGATCTGCAAACACCCACCAAACACTCTGGGCGTTTGATCCTGCACGCAGAAAGACATGCCGCACATGTCCTGTGCCCTGGAAGACGTCACTGCACGTGTCCCACACCCTTGGCTATGTCACCACGTGTCCTGTGCACCAGCGCATGTCACCACCCATGGCCCGCCCCCTTGGCTGTGCTACCACACATGTCCTGCAGCTGGAAGGTGTCACCATATGTGACACCAGAGTATGTCACCGCACAGCCTGCAGGCACTGATGGTTCCAGGGAGTCGGGGCTGGGATTTGGGGATGCCAGGCTAGGATGGGCCTGTGGGTCACCTCTGCTTGGTGACACCCCATGGCGCAAGGGTCCATAGCAGAGCACTGCCCTAAGCCCACTGTCACCGTGTCACCCCTAGTCCTCCTGCAAGGAGGTGCCTGTAAGGCCGGGAATGGCAGCATGATAGCAAGGATGGGCATGCCAACCCTGGGGAAAGCTCTCCGGGTGCTCCAAAATCGGGACAAGCAGCCAGTGTCCATCCTCCTGTTGGGTTCTAGGGTTCAGGACAGTCCTGCAGCCATGTCCCTCTGTGGGAAGGGACAACATCCTCGTTCTTGCCCCTAAAACTGGACAGCTGGCTCCCTACACACTGGCCAGCATCTTAAAGCAACTGCCCAGGCTGAAACCCGTGGTCGCTGGACGGGGGGGTCAGGGACCGGTGGCCCCCAGCACTGGGCACCTCTGAGCACCCGGCATGCTGTGAAAACACATCGCTCCGGTTATGAAACTCCAGCGACCTACTTTACACTCCCCGCTTTTGTTCTTAATTCCCAGATATGGCCGCTCTCCAGATTTTGCCCATCAAGGCAAATTAATTGGAGTAGATCCTAATTTGCTCTCTGCTGTTCTTTGGGCAGCAGATTAAATGCTCTGCAGACATTATCTCCCTCTCTTTTCTAAGAGACAAACCTGAATTATTAAAAAAAAAAAAAAAAAAGAAAAGGGGATAAAGGAAGGCCGAGTTAGGTTGAGTTGATGTCTGAATTCACTTTTTGTAATCGCAGAAGGGGCCAGGGACGCCCTCGTGTCCCCAGGCAGCTGGAACCAGATGGTGACACTATTCTGGGCAGCTGTGTGAGCGGGATGGCACACGTGGCACGGTGACACGAGGGCCAACCTCCCGGCCACGCCACCCGCTGCCTCCGCCACGCGATGGATGAATCCTCCATTCCTTTGCCCAGGGAAATTACTCCTGGCGAAGGTGCCGGCTGGGGAACGACTCCTCGTCTGTGGGAATGCACTTGGGTTTCTCCAACAGGATGGGCTGAAGCTGTGCCGGGGCCGCCAGTGGAGATGGGACAGCTCCTTGCTCTCGCACAGTCCCCAATGCCACCATCCCAATCTGGTGTCCCAGTGGAGGAGCACACCCGGGCACCAGCCTTGCCGGGCAGAGCTGCCTCCAGCATCACTGGCACCCCAGTGTGCCGGGGCAGGGGGAGCGTCGGGAGCTGTGTGTAGCCTGGAGGACATTGTGTCACAGGGCTGGCCGCTGTCCGAGCTCGCGCAGGGACTTCTGCTGAGCCAAATGTCCAACTTTCCATAAGGAAATGCCAAAAGGCAACCTCAGTCCCCACAGATTGGATGCAGCAGGAACGGCTGAGCCGGAGTCACCTCTACCGCTGGGGCCGCACTCAGCCCCCAGCCTGCACCCTGTCTGCGCTCAGCTTTGGTTTTTTTTTTTTTCTCCAGAGAGGCATATGGAAAGTTGGATTTCTTTTTTAAGCAGCTTTAATTGAACATCCTCCCTCTCCGACCTCTGCTTATCCTTGCCAGGACAACCTTGAGCTCCGGCCTGGCATGGCCGCTGAGGCATGGGCTCACCGCCACATGGGGCTAGGATGTGGCTCAAAGGAAATCCAGGTTTCCCGCTTTGCCACGTGTGCATTCGATGGCAGGTGAGGGACCCCGTTCTCCTCCTCTTCTGGCTTCCTATGGCCCAGCACAGGAGGAAGCCCCAGGCTCCCCACATTGCCCCATGCCCTGTGGATGTGCAGCAATGTCCCAGGCAGCTTGGGGGTGTGGGGGATGCTGGAGGTGGTGTTGGCCGTTTCCGTCCCTCCACAGGAAACTACAGCTTATTGCACCCCAGTGAGATGCCAGATTCGGATGGCAGTGCTGCAGGCAGGTGTTGGATGCAAAGGGAGCTCCGGAGGGCTCTCATCAGAGCTCCTGCTTCCAAGCAGAGTTTGCCTCCAGGGGAGCTGTGCATCTCCAAGGAGGGAGGATTCTCCACCTCTCTGAGTACCCAGTGGTCCCAGCCTGCCTTTAGCAGCTTCCACAGGAGAACGGGAGATGCAAAACCCTAAGGGGAACCCATCCTTGCAGAGGGATGGTGGTTGCCAGGAGGGAGCAGC
Source organism: Nipponia nippon (assembly GCF_047370975.1). Taxonomy (NCBI): domain Eukaryota; kingdom Metazoa; phylum Chordata; class Aves; order Pelecaniformes; family Threskiornithidae; genus Nipponia; species Nipponia nippon. The sequence continues at coordinate 31,503,656 of NW_028262391.1, forward strand.
CAGGCTGCGGAGCCACCTGTGCTGCTGCTTCTGTAGAGATCCCTGCCTTGATGGGCTGAATCCTTCCCACAGTGCTGGAGGCAGGCTGTGGGTCCTGGGGGGGTGAGAGCTGGCAGAGGATTTCTGAAGGGGCAAGCAAAGAGGAGCAGGGTGAGGCTCCTCTCTCAGGAGAGCAACATCTTGGAAGGGAGGAGGCAGAACCAGGTGAAAGTCAATGAAGAAACAAGACGACAGCCCGTTGACAGCAGGGTGAGAGGCTGCAGAGCCTCCCTGGCACTCGGAGCTTTGCAGCCTGCAGCCAGCACCCACGGTGGCAAGATGCTTACCCTGGTCATGAAGCATTTCTTGCTGGAGAAATGACTCTAGACTGAATAACAGGTTTCAGAGATCAACTGACACTGACCCCAAACCCAAACTGGGTGCCCAAACCAGCAGGCAGTGGATCACATAGCTGAAAGGAGGGTTCTCTGAGATCCCTGCCTGCTCTCAAGCTCCGTCACAGGTTTCACACTTCCCCCAGACCTTCTGCAGCGAGCTATGGGCCCTTCCCGGCCTCGTCCCTGGGTAGTTTGCTGGGCGGATACGTTGGCTTCGCGTGGATGTCTGGTGTGACGCTCTCTTGGCTCCGGTGGGTCTCGGAGCACTACCACAGCATAAATAATACAAGAGAGAGCCACTCTGATTGAAGTTCTCAGAATTCCATGGTTCTGGCCCAAGAGTTCAATATGTGTTGGCTCTTTGACATTTTTGCGCTGACAATTAGCAGTGGTGATGGACCTGTAGCTGCCTTGTTTGATGTTCTCATGAGCTGGGCAGGAAACAAAGCTGTGAGGAAGTGACTAATGGAAGATGCAAAACCCTGAGGGAAACCCATCCTTCAGGAGCAGCTATCCCTGTCTGAGCAGCTGTGGCCAAGGTGAGGCAGCCCACTGCTGTACACCCATCTGTTGCAGCCGGGCTGACAAGGAGAGATGCACGCTTTTTAATTTGCTGGTGGCACCAAGCTGGGATGACCTTGAGAAACAGCCTAAAATAACAGGATCAGCTTTAATAGGGACACATGCAAGGTTTTACATGTTGGGCACAGGCTAAGCCACCTCCCAGAGACAGTGCGGGGGACGTGTGGCTGTGGAAATATCTCCAGAAAGAAAATGGGGGGTTACAGGGCTGAAAATGTACCAGCAGCACCATTACTGTGTGGGACAACAAGAACCGGATAATTTTGCTTGCAGGAAACTGTACAACTCACCTGATCTGCTGAGTACAGCCCAAGCAGCCCCATCTCAGACCTGTCACACATCTCCGTACCTTATCTGGAATTACATGGGAAAGAAGCTGATGACAATAGCATGCATCAGCAGGTATAACTTTTATTACGGTATGACTTACTAAGCATTTTAAACAGCCAAAGAGCCCAGGAGTGTTAAAATAAAACCAGCTATTTTTAAAAGCATGGTAGGAGTGCGAAAATAGCCCCTCTCCACCCAAGCCGCATCTGGAATGACGTGACAGCCAGGCTGGAAAACAAGCCCAACAGTGTCGCGTTTGTATCTTCCCCAGAGAAAGAAGCGCCGTCAGCATCTCTGCAAGAAGGTGTCATCCCTCGTCCCGCTGCTTTCAGGTCATCTAGGGCTGAAACGTGGAGTGTTTGGTTTAAGGATGGGGAAAGGGTATGAGGAAGAAAGTCCACCAGCAGTTACCAAGCAAGCTTTGCGGGTTTTGTGGCACTTACTAGCTGGGGAAAAGAAAGGAGAAAGGACTGTGCCTCATTATTCTGTTGTGCACAAGAGCTAGCCCACAGGGACCCGGTTTTCCCTGCCAAGGAAAAGGGCCGATGCTTCCGGGCGATTTTCTTGCAAAGGGAGTGTTTTTCCAGAGCCCCGCAGCCCAGCGGGGAGCCCTCGGAGCCGCTCAGTGGGAGCAGCACTCCCAGGCGCCGCTGGGGATCGGTTTGGGCTGGGTTTGGCTCTAAAAAGGAGGCGAGGGTTTCTCCCTCCTCGGGCAGCGGGTCACCATGGCCGCCCCTCGGAGGCAGGAGCCTGCGGAACGGGAACACCGTGCCTGGCAGGGGGCCTCCTGCTCAGCCCGTGGGGCTGAGGGGGTCCTGGGACACACAGAGGCTGAGGGGGCTCTTGGGCCCTGTGGGGCTGAGGGGGGTCCCAGGGCCTCTGGGGCTTCCTGGGGCCCATGGAGCTGAGGGGAATCCAGGGGCCTGTGGGGCTGAGAGGATCCTGGAGCCCCTGGGGCTGAGGTGGGGCCGGCCCTGTGGTGCTGAGGGGAATCCAGGGGCCTGTGGGGCTGAGGGGATCCCGGAGCCCCTGGGGCTGAGGGGGTCCCGGGGCCCGTGGGCCTGAGGGGGTCCCGGGGCCGGTGGGGGCTGAGGGCGTCCGGAGGCGGGGCGGGCCCCGGGGCGGGTGTTCCCGGCGACCCCGGCAGGGGGCGGTAGAACGCGGGACGGCGGAATCGCACCGCCTCCCCACCCCGCCGCGGCCCCGCCCACCACCTCGGCCCCGCCCACCACCGCCGCCTCCGCCAATCGCCGGGCGCGGTGTCCCCGCCCCCCCGTCGGGCGTCTCCGGCGCTCGGGGATGACGTCAGGAGGCGGCGCCGAGCCGCGGGCCGGAGCGGGTCCAGGTGAGTGCGGGACCGGCCGCCGCCCGGGGCAGCCCGCTCCGCTCCGTCGGGGCTGGGCGGGGCGGGGCGGGCAGGGCAGGGCAGGGCAGCCCCGCCCCGCCCCGCCCCGCCCCGCCCCGCCTCGCCTCGCCTCGCCTCGCCCCGTCCCGTCCCGTCCCGTCCCGTCCCGTCTCCGGCTGTCCCTCCCTCCTTCTTCCTCCCGGGGCGTTGGCGGCTCGGCCCCGCGGCCTCAGCCCTGCCTCTGCCCTGGGCCGCGGGCACGGGCGGGCCGGGCCGGGCCGGGCCGGGGAGTGAGGCCCTCACCGCCTTCCGGAGCGTCCTGTCCCCTCGCCGGGCCGGGCTGGGTGCGGTGCTTCCCTGGCCTGCAGGACGAGCTACCGGCACTGGCCCGGCCCTGGGTCCTCTCCCTGGAAGGGATGGGGGGAAACGGTCTAGTTCGGGTTAAGTTATGAAAAACAATCAGAGTTTTGGAAATCCCGGGTGGTTCGACCGATTCTGGCTTGCCAGCGGCTCTGGTGCGGCCGCCTGGAGTGCCGCAGCAGCCCCAGCCCCGGGTTTCCCCTCAGAAACCCGCCGAAGGCTCACACTGCCAGCCAAGCGACTGGTAATGCCAGGCTTATGTCAGGCAATAAGGTACACTTTAAAATTTATTAGTAAAACCTTTAGGTAAGGTGCTTTCAGGCCTTTTTTCCCCATTATGCTCTGTTGGCATAGGTGTGATTTGAAGGTTGCTGTGTATGGGCATTTCTTATGCAGTTAAGAGCTCATCTCTTCAAATTTCCTTACTGGCATCTTGTAGAAAAGCAAAATTAAATAGCTTCAAGTCATGAGATATTTAATTAGTGGTAGAAGGGTTGCTAGGCCTCGGGTGGGTTAGTGAAGTGGCTGACACCCCTCATGCACAGGAACACCCTCAGGTATGAAACCACTCAGGCCCTGATATTTTCAGAGAGGTGGAGGAGGCTCCTGAATCAGCAGGAGCTGAGGTGTTGCCCTGTGGAGCTGTGGGGTGCAACGGGCTGGCTGTCCAAGGAGAGGAGTGGGCAGGAGTTGAAGTGCAAACCCAGTGTTCCTTCTCGCCACTTACGACCGCAGCTCAGGCCTGTGCTGTCCTCTCAAATAGTTTGGCACCTGCTGAGTATGTGATTTCCTGCTCAGAGGGGACTTGTAATGCTTCATTTCTCTAATGCGTTAGTTTCTTCTCCCAGACACCTGGTGATTATTACACAGGAGCGTTTCCACCTGCACTGATGTGGAGTTAAGCGTTTTGTTGCTGGCCATGGCATGCAGCTTGGGTTCTGTAGGTTCCACTGTCGTGAGCCTTTACGTGTTTGAGGACGCATCCCTGACGTACTGTTAGTTGATGCCTGATCTCAGTTCATGTTATTAGCAGCGGTGGATTTATATACAATGTTTTCAAGCTCAGTGTTTGATCCTTCTCATTGGTTTTGTTTATGGGTGGGACGTTTTACACAAGTGCTTCTCTATGTGTGGAATTACTCTGTAATGACCTTGTTTGTGAATGCTCTCATTCCATTTATCTGTTAACCTTAGTATGCTTTAATAATGCTGAGAAAAACTGTCTGTGTGAGGCATTATTCAGGAACAGCTATGGTATTTCATTTATTTTTTGGCATGGTACTTTAATCTTGAGGGACACCTAATTACAGGACAGCCCTTGGTGACATTCAAATGTCAGTTAAGCTTTCTGTGAAGTTGTTTTTTATTTTTACTGCTTGCACCCTTGTATAGGCATGTTTGTGCATGGTTGGTGTGCTTGACGTCACGGTGCTGCCAGAAGGTCTTATGTGAGAAATTACTTTGGTGCCTGATTTTAAAATTGAATCTTAACTAGTGCCTTGTTTTCTTTCCAGGTTGGAGGTAGAGCCTAAACTTCTTCTGGGTGTCCCTCTAAAACATTTCTTGTTTCTCCATGTAATTCTCCTGATGGAAGACCAACCGGGATTCCCTTTTTGCTGTTCGTGCTGAATAGTTGCTTGGACAGGTGGTGAATGAGTGAAGATAAGCTCCGTGATGGTAAGGTGTATGACTGCATTTCAAGGCTAACTGCTTTTCTGTAGCCTTCTGTGAAGGCTCAGGCACTGTATTGATGGGCTCTGAGCCAAAGAGTAGAAATTTAAAACTGCTCAGCTAACTGCTGGAACGCATACAGGCAGTTTATCCATCTCCTGACCAGTCATATTGTTTTAATCAGCACCTAAGGACATGCTGAAGTGCAGCTGATTTGGTTCTGCTGGGATATAGTGTGATGAGCAAGAGCTCCCTTTGCTCTAGTCTGGAGCAGCTGGTAGAAATTCTACTTCCTACACCCAGCTCCATATGGAAAAACAGAAGTGCTACTTGGTACCTGAAGATGCAAAAGAAACCAAAGCTGAGTCAGGACGTTAAAAGATGTCAAAGCCCACCTTGATTTCTTAGGGTTTGGAGGGTGAGGGAATTGCCAGCTAAAAGCTGCTCTGGTTAAATGAGGGCTGCCTTTTTGCAGGGAATGCAGAAACTGCATCTTAAAAACAGCCTGCCTCTGTCTCTATAATCCCTGCCTCCTGCACATTTTCATTGATCCCCAGGAGCAAAGTAGTGAGATGTTTAAGACACCAGTACCAGTTAAATATAAAGAAAATCTTAGGAAAATTTGTTAAGTGAACAAGTTGCTGAGATACTTTGTGGAGTTTCTAGTGAGAAGTTTCAAGACTGTAAGATTTGGAGTGGCTGCTGTCTTATGAAGTTGAGCAGATGAAACAAAATTAAGGAAAATGCTCAACTCTTTCCTTAATTTGATTTTTATTAAGCGATTGACGCTGGACAAGAAGACCTCCAGGGTCTTCCAACCTCAGGTGTTTTATGACTCTGTGATTCAGTGCTCAGCTGGGAGCATTAACCTGCTTAATAAAAAGAGGTACTGTGTAGTTTCCTCAGACATCTGTTCTGACTGACTTTTTTTTATAGGCACTGTCTTCACTAGCTTGTTGATGAAAGCGGCGAAGCACTGCACATGCTCTGTACAGTGAAAATCCCATACTCTTAATTTGCAGTAGCATGGCTCCATTGAGACGTGAACCACTTGCATTTTTTTCCCTGTTTGAAACTTTCCTACCTTGATTCCTGTTTATCTGTTTCTTTTCATTCTTTTCCTGAGGTTCAAATGTGGGAATTGCCCCGGATGTGGTTGCTGCTGACGCTGCCCTGGGAAAATGCCTTGACAGGGAATTAACGCCATTCAGTGATGGGCTGTGGGACAAGCAAAGTGCTTCCCGAGCCCCCCAAAGATGTGCAGCTAGACCTGGTTAAAAAAGTCGAACCTTACACAGGCCACAATGACGTATACAAGCATTTCATCAAAGATGACTGTGGGACTGTCATCAAAGCTGGCTCTCCCTCACCTCCGCGTCACGCTAACCCGTACCCTGGGAACCACCTGCCTGTCCACATGGACCAGCCCGAACCCCGCAAGAACAAAGTGGCTAAATACCGCGCCAAATTTGACCCCAGAGTGACAGCCAAGTATGACATTAAAGCCCTGATTGGGAGGGGGAGTTTTAGCCGCGTTGTACGGGTGGAACACAAGGCTACCAAGCAGCCCTATGCAATTAAGATGATAGAGACCAAATACCGGGAGGGGAGGGAAGTGTGCGAGTCGGAGCTTAGTGTACTACGGCGGGTTCGGCACACCAATATCATCCAGCTTATTGAGGTGTTTGAGACCCAGGACCGTGTGTACATGGTGATGGAACTGGCAACTGGAGGAGAACTGTTTGATCGCATCATCGCTAAAGGTTCCTTCACTGAGAGAGATGCTACGCGTGTGCTGCAGATGGTATTGGATGGTGTGAAGTACTTGCATACTCTGGGTATCACGCACCGGGACTTAAAACCAGAGAATCTGTTGTACTACCATCCAGGAACAGATTCCAAAATCATGATTACGGACTTTGGACTGGCAAGTGCTCGGAAGAAGGGAGATGACTGCCTGATGAAAACCACATGTGGGACCCCAGAGTACATTGCTCCTGAGATCCTGGTCAGGAAACCGTACACAAACTCTGTGGACATGTGGGCACTGGGTGTTATCTCGTACATTCTCCTGAGTGGCACTATGCCCTTTGAAGATGACAACCGCACCCGCTTATATCGGCAGATCCTGAAAGGAAAATACAGTTACTCAGGCGAGGTGAGTGTAGCAGGGGTTACAGTGAGGGGAAGTCAAACAAACAGCTCTCCGTACGTGGGTCTTTGTGATGACCAGAAGCTGGCTGTCATGTGCAGGGTGGTAACAATACCTGGGTTAAAAATATCCATGATTCTGGCTTTTAAAATCCTTTTCTGTTTTCTGTCTGCTTTCCAAAACTGCTTCCAGTGCAGCATAGTGAGCTCCTTTAAAAAATGTGTGTATAAAGAAAGAGAGATCTCTTCCTGTAGAACAGAACTGGGATGTTTGTGGGTTTCTACCTGGGGAGACCTCAGCTGTGGTAAGCTGCTCCTTGATGCTTCACTGTTGAAACTCATGCCAGGGTGAGCGTTTGAAATGTAGTGTGTACACACCTAGTCTGGTTTCTGATACAAATCCAAGTGTAGTCTGAAAAATACCTTTGCTGAAAGATAAGGTTATAGCAGACAAAGGGGCACTTACTGCTTAGATCTGGAGATGTGAGCATTTCTGAAATGGATCTGCATTGTCTCATGAGCTTAGTATGTGACGAAATTGAGGGTTTAAGGATAGTTTTCTTAGATAACTATGGAAAGACGAACCTTGAGGGATAGATTTTAGGCAGAAGATGGGTACCCCTGCCCTCCCAGAGTCCCATCACTGCGCAATAGCCGGGTGCCAGACTGACCCAGCTCCTGCCAACTTGCTCCTAGTGAAGGTGGGACATCTCGATTACCAGCCAGCTGCTCTACTAGCACGATTGCCAAGTGTAGGTGTAACCTCACTAAGAATCATGCTTATAGAAAGTGGGGGTATCCAAATTTGCAAGTTGCATTTCTGCCTATATTCCTCACTGGAAATATTAAAAAACTGAAGCTTTTATAACCTCTTCCTCTCTTGTAAGAGAGTGTTTAGATTCCTGAATGCCATGACTTTGTGAGATGAAGCCCACTGGGAAAGTGTTAGAGTGGCCAAGTTTATGATTCTGAAATGACAGTAAAATAACTGTCAAAAAACCCAGAATAAATTAATGATTGTTCTTGTATTTTTTAGGTGTGACAGGTATGTTGGCATTTTAATGATGGATGAAAGGAATCTAACATGTTAAGTTTTTAAGTATATTAAGCTGCTTTAGGATTGTGTTTAAAAAAAAACCAAAACCCAACAAAATCACTCTCTGAAGGGTTTTCAGAGGCATCAGTAAGTCTTTTATACTTTAAAGCTGTCAGGCCAGGTTGTGTTAATAGTCGGAATATCAAAGTTAAATGAAGCTGAGGAATACTGGCATTCGCATAGGAGATCACTGAGGAGAGCCCAGATTTGACACCTTTGTGGATCTTGTTAGTTCTTCCCATGAGCGCTCCTCAGAAAGTCCCTGGTATGCAGAGGAGACGCGAAAGTGAGGAGTCATAAACCCCCAAATTTGGCACTTTCTGGACCAAGTGTGTTACTTCCTTTAAAAACTGCAGTACTTGATTAGGTTCTTGCCAAAAGTATTCTATCAGCTGCTTCCTTGAACTCCAAGCTTCAGCTGACTTTGGTAGCCTTTGCTGCTTTTGTTAATTTGCTGTGTTAATATAATAATTTGTTAACCAGTTGCAGAGTTTTAAGAATGCAATCGAGTTATCCTAATGCAGAAAGAGATTACTAGCCGCATGTAACATCTGCAGGGCCACACTGAAAGGCAAAGTCCTAGTTTACCTTATAACCAGTGGTAGTAGATATGATAAATGATTTTTCTCATGTGAAAAGGCCAGTTTGCTCTGATCTTTGTTGTGTAGCGGAACTCATTTCAAGTGCATGCACCTCCTTGTAGTTGCTCATTCAAGCAGTCGGTTGGTGCTGGTTTGGCTCAGCCTGGATGTTGGCCTCTAGACAGCAGACTTTGGAGCTTTCTAGATTCCTTGGCTAAACTCAAGTTTGGTCCTTTTTAGCTCACTCCATTGTGTTCATCTTGGCCATTCATTTTTCTCCTCTCCTTCCAGTTCTTTTATTTTGAAGAAGCAGTGTGGTGGGTTGTTTTTTGGTGAAAGTTCTCCCTTTTTTTTTTTTTTCTGGATTCCCTAGTTCTGTGTCGGCCCCATGCTTCAAGGTGCCAGAAGGTCAGTGAGACCGTTGATGCTGAATTTTCTTCTTCCCGTTGGGGACCTGTTTTTATTCTTAATCTCGCTAACATGTTGTGATAATGAGTTCCATAGTTTATTTAAAAAACACATGGAAAGGCTGTTCCCTTCTCTTAGGTTTTATTTGCCTCTGTTCATTTAACTGGTATTTTTCTATGTACATCTCCTTAATCCCCTTTGAGAAACTAGTGAGTAACTTTTCTATGTCCACCTGTCAGTTATCTTTATATTTCTTTAGGTTCCTTCTTTTTTTGAGGCTGAAGAGCCAATTATGTTTAGTGTCTCCTATGGAATATATTCCATAGATCTGATTTTTGCTTTTACCCTTCTCTAGGCTACTTGTAATCTTTGAGACGGGGTAATACGTGAGCATCGTGGCTTTGTGTCATGGCATAGAAAGGCCTCTCTGGTTGTTCACTACTTCTTCCCAGTAGGGTTTCTGATACTATATTTCTTTCTTAGACACTTCTGAGTGTTTGGCTGATGATATAGAGAGTGGTCCACTGTGACTTCAAGAGGTTTCCTGAGTGTTAATAGCTGATGGTGTCTACGTAATTTGGTGCATTCCCTCCAATGCCTCCACCCCTCAGTGCATGAGCTTGTGTTTAGTGACATGGAATTTTGTGACTGTCATTCAATTTTGTTACTTGCTATTTTTACCTTTTTGCAGATTTTTTTAAGTAAGTTTAGCATGCTATCCAGGACAGGTTCTGCCCATTACTGTGAAATGTGGTAATTCTGGAGTCTTAGAAGCAAGTGGTAGGATACAGGTTTGACACCTGATAAATGATGCTGATGATACTGAGCTGTTGAGGTTAAAAACAAAGCTGAGGCATGATGCAGGAAGCAGTGAGAGACCGCATGATAAATTGGCTGATGTTCAGTGTGGACAAACTTGAACTGGTCCCATGGGAGGATGAGCAGTTTGAATTTTCTGTAAATGATGGTGGGCCCTGGAGGTGCTTCTTGCCCATGAGAAGAAACAATCTGAGGTTAAACACTTCTAAACATCTCGATACTCATGATCAAAAGCCAACTGATATTAGGAATTAGCGTTATTATTGCCGCTGTCCTTGCTGTGCCATGCCCATCATCCACCCATACTTGAATGTTGAGTGCAGTTCTGTTTCCCCCCGAAAAAAATACAGAATTAAAAAGCATATGAAGAAGGGCAGCCTGAATAATCAAAGGTATGGGCTGGCTTCCATTTGAAGAACGAGTGAAGAGACTAGGGCCCTTCCTCCAGAAAAATAAATGTTTGAGGGGGCCCTCTGACCAAACTCAGTACAGCCATAGGCAGAATAGGGAGAGTGAATAGAGAGCAACTGTTTTGAGTGTTCTCTGGGGTAGTTTAATTTGATGTCCTCTGGTCCTTGTACCAGAATGGAATTACTTTGAGAAATTTTGTGACTTCATTGCGACTAGGGCCACTGGATGCTTGCAGGCTGTGTACACAGAGGTAGCACATGTGCCACAGAGAGAGCATTAGACTATATATTTTGAAAGTGCCAGTGCACAAGCCTGAAGCATTTTACTTGTCCCACCACAAATTACATACTTTAGGAGGCTCTTACGGGTACTATGTGTGATATGAGTGGTTGTTTTGGAAAGCTGTAGATGTTTTACTGCTTGGAAAGCAAGTATGTGTCAGCCAATACCCTATATGTTTTGACCAGATGCTTTCTGTTCTTCCAGAGCCAGGGAAAATGGATGATTTAATTTACCAGTGTAATTAAGCCTATACTCCTAAATTGCAGGCGTGTTTGACTGTAGCCAGGTATTGGCAGGAGATGCAGTAACAGGCTGCCCACTTTGTGAGTAAATTCTAGGTGGAAACAAAGTGAGCCAGAGATTTAGAGGTATCTGGCTTGTTTCCCACAACCTTGCCAGCTTTCTTAAAGCCATCTTCTGGACTTCTAAATGCTTCCAAATTTCTGATGTTCAGAGAAAATTGCTCTTCTTTTTTGTGTTACACTGGAAGAAGTGGGAAGATGTCAGAAATGAGGCTGTTAAGTTCATCAGATGATGGAAATGGCAGGAGCCATAAGTCCTGGTTTATTTGGAACAAGAATTGGTGGAATACTGGACTGCGTTGCAGAACTGAGAGATGCAGAAGCAGGGATTTCAGGGGAACAACTGCTTTTCTTCTCTGTAATGTCAACTTTGAAGATGTGAAATGGAAGAGGAGACGTTAAAAGAAGCCTGCAAAGTAAAGTGCCCAGAGCTGACAGCTTGAGCTGTGCAGCTGAGACAGGTTTCAGCCAGGAAGGAGGGAGCTGTCTTCCGAACTGTATGGCCGTACCATGTCACACAGCAGCAGTGCCGTGAGTTTACTGAGAATCGGTGCCGAGTCCCACTTTTTGAAAGGTCTGGCCTCAAAACCTGGTCAGAGAGGACAAAGCTGTATTGAGAGAGGAATAAAAGCCAAGATGCACACTGACCTGAGAAGTAGCTCCATCTTCTTGCAAAACAAGTGAGCTCATGTCCAGATAACGTAATTGCTTTCTGACTGGGACCCTCTTACCACCCCTCTCTGGTTCCTGGAGTGTGAGGTCTGTTTGAAGAGACTATTAGCAGATCAATAGGAGATGTCTCCCATAATAGCTCATTCAGGTATTGCTGACATCACTGCTCTGATTATCTCTTGTATCTCCTTCTGTACTTTCTGAACTGCTTGGAGTAATGGGTAGGGTGAGGAATGAAGAAAAGCTGGCTTTGTAGCTTGGCATGCTTTTTTCTGAGCATCTCTGGGTAAGGGTTACGTGGGCTATTGAGACTCCATTTGATGTAGCTTGCTACAAAGTCATTCTCTTTCACTTGTTTTGTCAGACCTCACTAAAAAGAAAATTTGGCAATATTTTAATTGAAATCTTGGGGATAAAACTGATTTCTGGGGATCTCTTTGTAGCTTAAAAAGTTGACTGAGGAATAAAGCTGGAATTCCATTCACAGTTCCCTTTGAATTTGAAAGTGCAGAAATGAACATCAGACCATCATTATGCTGCTAAGACAGGCTTGCTCTGGTTCTGCTTCAAAGCTTGTCCTTCTCTTGAATACGGATACTTTTATGTTACTTTACGCACCTGGGAAACTTGCTGGAAGAAGTGGAAGATAATATATGTTGTGGATAAATTGGGAAACTGAGCTAGGGGTTGTTCTGGTTTTAGTATCTGATCCAGGCAAATAATTTCCCCTTGTAGTCTGTTTTCCTATTCATAAAACAGAGTCAGCTTTTTGTGGCATGTTCACTGTGTGGGAACATCTCTTAATCAGTTTAAAACCAAAAAGCTTGTTCTAAATAATGGTGCTAGTGGATACGTTGATAAATGTGATGTAAGGAGAGACATGTTTGATATATGAAGGAAGTTGGCGTTGCAAGTCTGTAGGAGCTCTGCAAGGGACTTAGCAGCCATGCAGCGAGATGATCTGGTTTTGTGTGGCTTGCTTAAATTTTCCAGTGGTGTTTTGTAAGTTCCTTACCAAAGGCTCTTGAAGGAACTTTGCAGCTGTAATGAGAAAAAGTGGCCTTTGCATGGATCAGCAACTTCCTGAAGATAAGCACAAAGTTGAAATACGTGGTCTGTTCCATGGGGAAGGAAAAAACAGTAACGTTTGAAGGATCTGTTCCCTTCTGCCCAAAAGTGATCAGGGCAAAGTTCACTAATGAAGCTGTGCAGTTGCTAATGATACAGAGTTCTTCAGATGGTGAAAACGAGGGCTGTGGGCTTCCTGGATGCAGGCTGCTGTGGACCTTAGAAGTTTGCCTGAGTTAAAAGAGCAACTGGACGAATTCATGGAAGATAGATCAATGGAGAGAATGATATTAAAAAGTCCTAAGTATGGATAAAGAGGTCCCTAAGCCACACATTTTTGAGGCTTGAGAGTATAGGGGTGCGTGTTAACTGCAACATAGGGAGTGTTTTTTTTTGGGCCCTCCCTCTGTATCTGCTGTCAGCTGATGTTGGAGACATCATACTGGACTGGCTAGATCTTTGATCTGGTAACCTTAGTCCTGTTAGAGGTGCCAGTCTTTCCTTGTGTCATTTCATCCCTCAGTTGGGGGCTTCATCCACTCCCAGGGGTTACTGAGCTGAGTAATAGGCAGCCTCCAGAGCAGATAGTGCTCTGAGGTTGTGCGTGCAGCATTTGGGGCACCTGCCTATGTGCTGGGGGTGTTCAGGGGTCCCATCAGACACTGATGGAGCAGGTACTGCATGTCTCATGTAGCTTTAGCTTGTGGTTTGGAGGTAGCGTTATTTCAACTGAGTCTGAAAATTGGAAATCAATCCCAAGGCCTGTCAACTCCCACAGGCTAATTTTACTTGCTATATAATACTCCTTTGGAAAGGCTTAGACATGTAAAAAGTGAGGGGAGTAAACATTTCCTATTAAATGGAAATGTTCTTGAACTCTTTCATTATGACCCATGCTGGAATTCCCCTGTAGGCAGGTGAAAAAGCAGGCAACATATACAAACTAAGTAGTAATAAAAAGTGCATTTTGCAGATGATAAAATTAGTTTTAAATTCCCCTTCTCCTGCAGAAATGTTTTGGGTTTGGTTTTTTTTATCCTTGGGAGAAATGAGTCTGTCTTGACATTATACATCTATAAAGGAAAATGTGGTGTGAATTGCATTCTGCTTGTGACTCTGCCTTTCTCTGTTTGGTGACTCATTCAGATCTGAAGCATGAACACGGCACCTATCTAGTCGTCCTGCCTGGCTGGCTTGCTCCATGGCGCCCTTAATATGATGGCTTAATTCTTTGACAGCTTCCCTTGCTAGTTAGTGTTGCTGTTTAGAGTTCTGCTTACTTACTTTCTTTGCACTCCCAGCAACATTCCAAGATGCTGTCTTCCCTGTTGCTTCAACTGTGAGATGTGCAAGGGTGACATCAATTTTGGGGATGGCTGCTAAAGCCCCATGTGTAAGTGTTTAAGCAGTTCTTTCTGATCCCATGAGCATGTGGTGCTTTTCCCCACTGGCTTCATGTGGAATATAAACCCTTCTGTAGTTTCAGAAACATGAGTGCCTTTCACGTGAAGGCGTGTTTAGAAACATGTCCCCTTCAAACCAAGGATTCTTGTGGGTCTTCACCAAAGTCTAATTTTTAAGGCTTGCTTATTCTTCATTTAAAAATTGGCTTTTCCTCTCTATCTAAACAGCAAACCCTTCAGCCAGGCTCTCATTTTAAGTTTGAACCTTTGCAGCATTCTCTTCTCCTAACTTGACAAGTACATTCTTGCTCTGTTCTCACACATGCAGATCTCTGCTGTACATTTTTTGTATAGCTTGTTTCCTTGGCCATGTCCACCCAGATTATTTCTTCTCCATTTCTTTATTTTGATTACCTAGGCTCCTTTGCAACCTAGGTTCACCTGGTCTGTGGCTGCTTGTTAGCAAAGATTGTAATGCTTGTGGTCCATTAGTCTGTCCCTGCAATGGATGGCACCTTCCTAGGGTAACCAATAAGACCGATGACTTGTTCATATACATGGGCTTCAGGTGGTTATAATATGGAAAAATAACTAAGATGCACATAAAAGTAATGTAAGTAACAATTTTTTAGTATATTTGTGGTGATGGCACCTTTTGAAGTTTTGTCAAGTCAAATAAAGAGCACCTATTTCTAAATCTAGATGCCATTATTTGTGATAACTTTATGAAGAAATTGATGACATTAATGAATTTGTTCTGCTTTTTATTTTGCAACTCACTGGCAAGTTCCAGTTGAGACAGCATCAACAAACAGTTGGTCTGGCTTCCTGCAGTACAGTGTTGCAATGCATACCACTGAACTTAAAATTATAGGAAGGTTCAGGCACAAAGTGACCTCAGGAAGTCTCTGGTCCAAACCCCTGTTCAGAGCAGGGCTACATTTAAAGCTAGATGAGGTTGCATAGCACCTTGTTCACTCGAGCCTTGAAAGTTTACAAGGATGGAGATGTCACCACCTTTCTGGGCCCTGTCCCGGGGCTGCCCCAGTCTTGTGGGAACCATGTTTTTTCTTTACATCCAGATGGAATGGTTGCAGCTTGATAGTCACCACTTGCCTTTTCACTGAGCATCTCCGAGACATCTGGTGTGGTGTCACCTTCTCTGTAACTGCCCTGACAGTACTGGCAGATGCAGTTGGATCCTGTTTCTCCAGCTAGTTGAGGTCCTTCTGGATGGCAGTCCTGCCCTCCTGCATAACAACAACAACTCCAAGTCTTGGTCAAAAGCAACCAAGAAGCAAGTACTAAAAATTTTAATGGTAAAGAGAGATTAGCAGCTCAAATGGCTTCAGAGCAGAACCAAAGGAGAGGCTTGACGTACAGATTGTATGTGCATAGCATTTCTTTTTTCTCTTTTTGAGAATTCAGCATCTTAACAATCATCTGCCCTAGCTTGGAGTTGAAAGTGCCGCGTTAAATGCAGATATTGAGTATACTCTGCAAATATTGCTATGGATAGATTCAGGCTGGAAGAATGCACTTAATTAGATGAAAAACAAGTTACCCTAGTAGAAGATGAGTGGAGTAGTGTGAATGGTGTTCCCGTGATGACTAACTCTGTCCATGTAAGTAAAGAAACGAAACACTTTGTCCCCAAACAGTTTACCCTGCCTGCAGGTGATAACAGAAGCAGGAAGAATGAAGAGTGCTGGCAGTGCATTAGCAACCAAACTGTGTGCCTGTGCTATTAGCTGCTACCTGACAGAGAGCAAGATAAAAATACAAAAAGCAGTTTCAGACCAGCTGATGCATGCTTCCAGGATGAGTTTTTACCCCAAGTACATCGGTACATCTGAAAAACCCAAAATAATCCATCTTTTGTTGTTTTGATGACAAAAAGTATAGCCACTTTAGAAAAAAATACTAATTTAGAAAAAATCAAGTGTTTCATAATGTATTAGCTTTATTTTCTATTTTATGCTTTGTTTGCCCCAGAAATTTGTCCAGTTTTTTCCTGCAGTTCATAACTATAGCTTTGGTATATATCATAAAGCTTTGTGTAATATGTTATATGATAATTAAATTGGTTATAGGGTAGCAACAGCCTTGAAAGGGGGAAAACTCTCCCTCTGGTGATTTCCTCCTAGTACATCTTCTGTTTAAGATGGGCAGTAAGGCAGCCTGGCTTCCCTGACTTTGGACTAGAGTATGTCTTCTGGAAAACATTCAAAGCAGATTTAAAAAATTGCCAAGAACAGAGAAGCACCACTGCCCTCTACTGTTCCCATTGGTCCTTTATTTTTTTTAATACAGGAGATAGTCATGTATCCACAAGAGGCCATGCAAGCTAGTGTCTGTCTCCCATTTACTTTTGCATGGTATCCTGTGCTGCCCTTTGCTCTAAGACACGCTCCTTGCAAGGCCACCTAATTCTTCTGGAAGTTCTCCGTTGGCTCAGTGCCTGGGAGGGTCCGGATGCAGTGGGACCCCTCACTCGTGGGGACCCCGGCTGGTTGCAGTGACCGATGGTGTTGCCCTCCATGGCTATGCCAGTTGGCCGTTAGACCCCTTAGAGGCTTTTGCAAGACATGGTTGTCACCTTCGCCTCTGATCTTCCTGCCAGAAGAGAGAATAGATTTCAAACCAGCCAATTTTCAGCCCTCCCCCTGGAGTCTGAGTGTCCCAAGCTGTTGAAAGGAATTAACAAGGAAAACAAGCACAAGGCAGTTGAACGAAAGGTTTTACCCATATTTGCAGAACTCATTTGCATGATCATACAATTCTCTGGGCCCATGTTTTAGCCTTCTCAGAGGAAGAAAGAGGTTTTTTTTATTGTAGCAGCTGGTATGTTTTTTTCCTGTGAGCCACGTTAAACAGTAGAAGTGTTTTACGGTAGTCCTGTTGTTAGAGAAATGCATGCATTTTTTTCTAAAAATTAGAGATTTATTTTTTCCATGTAAGGAAGAATTGTTTTTTATATAAATTGCTGAGCCCCTTGCCTGGAAAAAGAAAAAAAAAATCGATTTACAGAAGAATGTGCTTTTGCATTTCATACAGCTGTAAGAACACGGTGATTTTTAAGTAGAGCAAAAAGAGTGTTGGCGAGATGCAGTCAAATGGCTCTCTGTTGAAAAGGGCACTATGCTTTGCTTTGAAGAGCTGAAACACTTCAACAGGATGAAAGTGTGCCTCTCCTAGCCTGGCACAAAACACCGAGGCCAGCTATATAAATATACTTCTCTTAGCTTCTGCTCTTTCTTTTAATGCACCTGCTTAGTGGGTGTGGGTATAGGTGGATTTGTGTTGCTCCATACATATCTGAGAGCTGAAGTGTTTGTCCAGATCTCTCCTGCTGCAGGAGCAGACATCTTAGGCTCTCTGAAACACAATAAACTCAGTTAAAACCTGGAAAATCCTCCAACCTCCTGCATGTATCAGTGCAAAACTTTAGCGTGCTGTATTGGAAAATACTTTATTTATAGGTAAAGAAACACCTTTTCGAGTAAAAGGGCTTTGAAACCAATGTATGCATTTAAAAATCAATTCCCCTTTGCTTTGACTGCTTCTTGAGTTTTTTTTGGAGGTTGTTTCCTCCGATGGAATTGATGTGTTGCAAGGACCTTTCTCAAAATCATTCCTTTTGCCTTTTTACTATGTACTTCAGCTTATGTTGCAACTCAGCTGTGAAGATAACTCCAAATCCTAGGGCAGGGTAAGCAAGGAGAGGGGTGATCTTTCACTGCATACATCTTTTGTTTCCATACACCCACAGTCTACAACACCCCATTAAGATTTTATATTTCACAGAATTGTGCATGTCATCAGGTCAGTGAATTTTCTGAGTCACTGGCTCGTGGCAGGTGAGTTGCTGGGCTTTCCCTTAGTTTGGATTTGTGGTTTCTGCGGCTGGAAGCATCTATTGGAAACAATGAGGTGGAGACACCACATGCTTGACTGTGGTGGCTTGTTTGCACTGAAATGCTTGGATTTATTCTGGTGTGTCAAGCAGAGGAGCCCAGGGTGGAAACTATTTAAGCCTCAAAGTCCCTAGAAACAAAGCAAGCAGGGAGTGAATCTACGTGGAGAAGAGGAATGTGTTTTTTCCCAGTAATTTCATTTACAGTCCCTGGGGCTGCTCTCTATACCAGTAGCACCTGTGGGTTCAAGGCAGGGTGAAGGGCAGCAGCTGAGCATTTTGATTAAGATTTTTGGGTGAATGGTTTTGGGAAAGTGGTGTGCAGTGTATGGCACGTAATCATTATAAGGATAGAGGAAGGCAGGAGCCACATCTGAGGGAAAAGGACTTGCAATAATGCTGTGATTTGATGTATTATATTTTCATTCTTGCATCTCTGGGCCCTATAAAATGCTGTTAATGGCAGAATAGTATTTCTGCAGAATTAGGGATGTAGGGATAAAGGGACATTGGTAGGGTAGAAGAAGAATATTAAGCTGCCTCTATGCGGAATATACATTATTAACAGAAAGGATCTGAACTATCAACTAGCGCTAGTGTCTTTGACTCCTTTACAGTTCCCTAAAAATAAACTAGGCAGTTTCCTCTTCTACCTTTGGCTGATTTAATCCCTTGCTTTCAACCTGTGGCTCAGATGTGTTGTTTTTCCGATACCTTAGTGGAGGTATATTTTGAGTGGCAAGACATGCTGCTACATGCTTGTTTGCTTCGGACCAAGGTTCAGTCAGAATATATATTAATTCTGCAGTGGAAGGAGCTATGATCTGCAAGAAACCACTGTTACCCACCGGGAGGATGGTTTATGCTTGACCATGCTAGCTCATCTGCATCCAGCATTTCGCTTGTAAATGGGCTATGTTGCATTGAGGATGCAGGAGGACTGATAACACCTTGCTGCCTTCTTGTATTTCCAGCAGTGAATGTGGTAGAAAAGTTGAGTTTCCTACAAGACTGTGGGAGGCAGAAAGAGTAACTGCTTACTGCAGCTCTACAGGCTTTGAGAGGTGATCTGTGCAAACGTGGCCTGTTCTAAATACAACAGCTGTCCTCTCCTCCCCTTTGTTGGAGATGATTGCCATGGAGTGGAAGACTGTGCTTCTGGGCAAAGCTGTGTTTGAAGTTCAGCTGCTCCTGGAGTAGGACTTGAGCTGGGTGCAACCCTTGAGCAGGGTGCAAGCACTTGTCTGGTTCTGTTGTTGCTGTGACACATGTGGGAGTTTATCACAAAAGTTGTGGGGTGAGTGGATGGGGGTAATGTCTTAAACTCCTTCAGCTGGATTTGCTAGACCTGGTCTGCCAAAGACTTGAGGGTGGCATGGCTCCAGAAGATCATATGGAAATATAAAACTAGAACAGCAGTGTGACTCCAGAGGCACAGGGAGCCCTGACTGGCACCTGTAAAATGTTTTTAAAGTGAGGTTTTGGGTGGGTGCTGTGAACGTGTTGCACTGTGGAGACAGCTACAGCATCTTCCGAGCCCCTGGACTGAGCACCAGACTTCAAGGTTTTGAAGAGCTGGCACCTGGCTGTAGTTCCAGCTGCTGTCCCTGCTGCAGGTTAAAAACTAGTTTTAATAAAACAAAGCTGAGCTCTGCAAAGAAGGGCTGTGAACATGCCCCATGTTGCAAATCATTTTGTGGCCTGTAATTGACCCTGCCTTACAGAGAGGCAGTGGATCTGATATGTTTGGAACAATCTGCTGTTGAAAGGTGTTTCAACTTTCCTATGACCAAAATTTGGGACTTCCCTAGCAGTTGCAGTGTGCTCCTGCCCTGGAGCAAAGGAGGAGTTAACCAGCATATGTGGCATAGGTAGGAAGTCAAGATTTCCTGCATTCTCCTGGAGGAGCTGGCTGCTCACGGCTTGGGTGGGTGCACTCTGCGCTGGGTTAAGAACTGGCTGGACGGCCGAGCCCAGAGAGTGGTGGTGAATGGAGTCAAATCCAGTTGGCGGCCGGTCACGAGTGGTGTTCCCCAGGGCTCAGTACTGGGGCCGGTCCTGTTCAACATCTTCATTGATGGTCTGGATGAGGGGATCAAGTGCACCCTCAGTAAGTTTGCAGATGACACCAAGTTGGGTGGGAGTGTTGATCTGCTGGAGGGTGCAACGCTACAGGCTTGAGGAGGAGTGGCTGGAGAGCTTCCTGGCGGAAAAGGACCTGGGGGTGTTGGTTGACAGCCGCCTGAACATGAGCCAGCAGTGTGCTCAGGTGGCCAAGAGGGCCAATGGCATCCTGGCTTGTATCAGGAATAGTGTGTCCAGCAGGACCAGGGAGGTGATAGTGCCCCTGTACTCGGCACTGGTGAGGCCGCACCCTTGAGTACTGTGTTCAGTTTTGGGCCCCTCACTCCAAGAAGGACATTGAGGTGCTGGAGCGTGTCCAGAGGAGGGCAGTGAAGCTGGTGAAGGGTCTGGAGCACAAGTCTTATGAGGAGCGGCTGAGGGAGCTGGGGTTGTTTAGTCTGGAGAAGAGGAGGCTGAGGGGAGACCTTATTGCTTTCTACAACTACCTGAAAGGAGGTTGTAGCGAGGTGGGGGTCGGTCTCTTCTCCCTAATAACGAGTGATAGGATGAGAGGAAACGGCCTCAAGCTGCGCCAGGGGAGGTTTAGGTTAGACATTAGGAAAAACTTCTTCACTGAAAGAGTAGTCAAGCATTGGAACAGGCTGCCCAGGGAAGTGGTTGAGTCTCCATCCCCGGAGGTATTTAAAGAACGGACAGATGTGGTGCTTGAGGACATGGTATAGATGGACTTGGCAGTGTTAGGTTAATGGTTGGACTCGATGATCTTAAGGGTCTTTTCCAATCTTGACAATTCTATGATTCTATGATTTTGATTTCAGATAGTTAAGATCTCTCTTCAGCTGCAAAAATTGTTTTGGGGAGCTTCTGTTGGTGCTGAGGTGGAGGACTAAAAAGGTGCTTCCTAAGCCTGGAGTTTTTCTTGGTAGTCTCTTTACCTAATCCCTGAAATCCCTAAATCTGACAAGATTGCAATTGAAGCTTTCAGGCTGGTAGGCACAAGGGAACTGGGTTAGCTGTTTTGAGCTGGAAGGGGTGGCTCAAGCCAACAGCCATGCATCTGAGTTCCCTGGTTTGGAGCATGAGCTTTAGCGCTGGCTCTTCTGCTCTTTCCATTCTCACCGCCCTGCTGCTTCGCCCTCCTGCTGCCCCGAGTGAGTGCTAGGACAGAAATCCCAGGCATGTTTTCCAATACATTTGTTATTTAAGTGGATGCTTTTATGGATTTTCCCGAAAACTGAGCTTTTACTAATACACCAGATTAGTGTTGATTGGTGAAATGGGAGCCACGCAGACAAGTGGAGGAGAGGCAGAACGTTCTGGTAGTGGCTATTTACGAGATACCTGCTGTTAATCCAGCATACACCTAACTGCTGGTGTGGATGTATGCCTGGCTGTGTGTCTACAGCTTGTGAACTTCTATCAGCACAATACACCCTACACATCGAATGCACCCAGCATTTCAGGCACTTTGAGTGATTAACCGAAGAGTTTGATTTCGTACCTAACAAAAGGTAGAATTGAGCTGTCTGAGAAGGAAAGTATTTGCATGTTTCTTACCTATGTGCATGTCCGAAGGATAATTTCTAAGGGATTCTTTCACAGTCTGATCATTTTGAGAATGGTTATGTAGCTCAGGCATAAGAAAGGTTTCTCATTATAGGTGGGATGACTCGAAAGACTATATACACTGTTATATCAGATGCTGATAGGAATGCCTAAGTTACAGTTTCTTATATCTTTCCACTTAGTCTTCCATTTTTTTTTAATTTGCTTTTAGCTTTGCAAGCTTCAGGAATTCTTGGTGACATTCTTAAGCTACCTTTTTGCTCAAGAGGCCGATTTTGAAAAATTAAGGAAAACTAGCTTGGCTCTTGGATGAGAATGTAAAATCATTTCATGGCATTCTCATCTTCCAAAAATTGTAGGAGTTCCTATACCTCCAGTGTTTGGCACAGGGGCTTAGCAAGGATGGATCTGGCATTGGAGGTATCTTTAGATATTTCACGGAAGTGTTCCATGGTCTCTGAAAAATCTGTTTGGAAATGCACTGTAGCACTTGACAGCCTTGCTTTGGAAACCTTCTGTGTGCGCTGAATGCGTGCCAGGCATGTGGAGCTCCCAAATAGCCAATATGGGTAAATCCAATGAGTAAGTGTGATAACCGTTCTTACAAACAGAGATGGTGAATTAATTACCCACATCTGCAGGCAAAGGAGAGGCAGGATTTGAAGTGTTCCTCATCTTCTGAAAGCAGGCAGCTTTCTCCTCTGCCTGGCTTTGGGCAAGCAGAATTGCCTCACACATCCTCTGCGTCAGCTGATATCTTCTGTGTCAATGGGCGAGGAGTACTGTGGGAGAGGGGGTTTGGCACTAGGAAAAACTATGCTTTTCCACGTACTGCTACAAATGATTTTGTCCTCACCTGCCCTTCATGCTGAGCAAAACTTCTTTGCCTAGAAGCTAGGAAAATAATGTTCTCCAGTCTTTCTGCGGATAGAAGCCAGTGGGCAGATTCTGCTGTCCGTCACTTTCAAAATCTGCCACAGGTGAAGCAGGGAGAGCGTGGGGACTAAATCTTGTATTTCCCCAAACCTATTGTGTTAAAATTGGCATTTACTTACCAGTGGCTCATCAACAAAGTAGAATATGTAGTAAGCATGGTTCTCTAGAAATTGCCAAAGGTCCAGTGGTATTTGGGGCTTTGATGACTAACCCAGATGAGGGAAGGGGGGTATGTTCATTATATTTGCAGATAACATTGAACTGGGAGGGCTGCTAAGTGCCTTGAATTCCAGATCACCCTAACAAATTTGAGCAGTTCAATATCGGTTGCAAAACTTTTAAAATAAGAGTAAGTTAGTGCACAAAAATAGGTGAAGAACAGAAGATAAGGAGGTGTTGGCTTCTCAGAAATGGATCTGTCTATGAATCACAAACTATTATGCGAGACAGCGATATCACGCTTGTGGAAAAAGACAAATGTACTGAGGTGTATGAACAGAAAGAGAGGTGGTGTGTGGTGTAATCCTGCTGCATTTAGTGGCTGATGCAGCATGCTGACCTGAAGCTCCGACACTTCTGGGCAGTGGACTTCAAAAACTCCACGGGCCAAGTGGAGAGACTTGACGGAAGATCAAAAACAATCGTGAGTCAAAAAACCATGGTCTTCAGAAGATTGAAACATTTTTGGCTGTTTGGCCTAAAGGTGTTGTCATAGCAGTTTGCAAATATGCACAAGGCTCCTTTGAAGAGGAAAAGGAATAATCACTTTTCCAGATTATGGTAAACAAGAGCCTTAAATTGCACTTCGAAAGATTCACATTAGACCTTGTACAACACTTTACTAGTGTCTCCTGTTCCTAAAAAAAAAAAAACAAAACCAAACTACCAGGAGGATTGCTGAAGCTGTCTTGAAGAACAAGTTAGGCAGTCATCTGTCAGGAATGATGCATCTGCAGTGGATCCTTTGGCGACTGTGGGATGGATTGGGTGATCCCTGGACATCCACTGCAGCCCTGTTTTTACCCTGATTTCCTAAGGAAGCAAAGTTTATGTAACTGTGCTATCTCTCTTTCAGTCTCCCACAATTTACTTAATTTCTAAGGTCAGTTTCAGACCAATTTGGAGAATTCACAGGCCTGAAGTTTCTATGAATTTTATAAAAGTCAGTGGCTCAATAGGAGAGAGCACTAAATTCACATCCTTGCTGCCGGAAAGGTAATTAAATATCAGTCCGAATTTATCCAGAGAGCTGATCAGCACATGTTTATTTCTGAACGACTCTTGGCACACTTGATGGTATTAAGCATGTGGGATGGATCCTGGGCAGCGGTGTGCGTAGGAAGGAGGGATGCGCTGCTGCTGTGGAGAGGAGATGCCAGTGCTGGCCAGGGACAGGGAGCAGACGAGTATGTGACACACATGCACTAGAATCATAGAAACCTTGGTTACAAGAGACCTGTGGAGGTCTCTAGTCCCATTCAGCTTGAGATGGGACTGTTGCCAGTACTAGATCAGGTTGGCTGTGACTTTGTCTTCCTGAGTCTTGAAAGGCTTCAAGGATGGAGACCCCCCACCTCCCTGGTGACCTCTTCCAGGGCTGTACCACCCTTCCAGTGATTTTATCCCCCTCTCCCCTCTGCCCTGGTATTTCCTGATATGAACCTTCCAAGGTGCATCTTCTCCCTGTTGCCCATTGTATCATTTGGACCTGCTGTGTGGCTCTGTAATCCTTGTAACTGCTTTCAAATAAATGTAATCTGTTATTAGATTGCCCTTAGACTTCTCTTTGCCAGACTGAACAAGCCCCGCTCCTTCCCCCCTTCTTGTACACCATGTGCCACAGACCCCTGGCCATCTTGGCAGCCCTCACCCGGAGCTTCTCCACATCCTGAACTGGGGGATGGCCAGGCTTGACAGTATAATTCCACATAGCAAACTGAAAACTCTTAACCTTCTTTTTGTAAAAAACCAAAAAAATAAAAAACAACCCAGTGTAGGAAACAACAGTGTAAGAAATAACAGGAAAATAAAATCACATCAGTATAAGATTATAGTTGCAGGATTAGGTATGTGTAAGCTAGGGATGTTTGATTTAGGGTTGTCCTTGCTACTTTTTTCCTTCTTTTGTATATGCAGTTTGATGCAGTTTCCGTGACAAACTTTGTTGTTCAGCAGGATCTCTGAATAGTTTGGATGTTGAAAGAGGCTGAGAAGATAATAAGGAGAAAGACATGGGGTGGGATCCAGAACAGTTGTCCTGCTCTGGATTCTAACAAAAACTTCCCAGATAGTGCCAGGAAAGACAACTGTAAACCAGTCACCCTGGACTGAACTATGTTAGACCAAGCAAACCTATTTTTAGTGTCTCCTGATGTTTTGTGCACTTTAAAATTTTCAAAGTGGCAGTAGTTTATATCCACCTTGCCTACCCAAAACAGTGCTTTCTGGGAGAGAAACAGGAATGTCATTAGATTGGACCATTCTGGCCTAACTTGGGAAGCACTTAGATACCTAAACCTGGGCTTTTAGGAAATGCTTGGATGGGAGAAGGGTTATTTCACCTCCTCTGACCCATGCCTGGGTTGGATTTGATTAAAATTGAAAGAGTGACTATAAGAAAGAAAGGAAAGTCAAGCTGGGGAGCGGGGCAGGTGCTGCTCTTCTGCTGGAGCCTGAGCACTGCTGATGTTTTCAGCACAGCTCCTCATCTGCGTGCTGCACTTGGTTCTTGGGCTTGAGGAGGTTAAAGGAGCGTCTGTGCTGTCCCGGGCGGCAGAGGAGAGCTGGTGCCAGCTGGGGAGCCGGGCATGGTTGGACTAGCAGCTAAGACTTTCTTAGGATTTATTCCTCCTTGTTTGTTCTCTTGTAAGAACCCAAGGCTTGTGCATCGACAGCTTGAAGCCTGCAGGGGATGGGGGTATGCAGAAGGTTATAAGCTTATCTGTTCATCCCCCCGCTGCACTAATCAGCGTGATAAAGGATATTCTTCCTCCCTGGGGAAGATTTTTCCTCCCCATCAGGGACCACCATTTCTTAGTTAAACTGTTACTCTGAATTGGTACGTAGAAACACGTATTAGCTTCAGTTCCAGTTCTCAGCCAATACATCTCTTAAGGTAATAATTCAGAATGAGAGAACATTCAGACCAAATTTGAGCTTCCCTTTTGAGAATAAAAGCACCGAAGATGTCAGGATACCCAGATGTTATGAACAGATTGGGAAAGGTATTTCCCAGTTTAGTTACTGCAAATACTGTTGTGAACTGGTGCTATAGCAATACCTTTGAAAATTTCTGACCCTTTCCACGGCTTGCCTTTTTGATGGCAGTCTCCAGCAGTCTGTACTGTGATCTCATCTTTTCACCTGTACTCTTCCAAGTCCAGGTCTCTTGACCCTGAGCTTTCTCAATATACAATTTCTCGCTCAAGGTATTGGTTAAAGTCTCCTATGTCTAACTGTAACTCGTTGACACATTTTTTAAGAGGTGGATGTGAAGCGATCCAAGCTGAAATGTGGTATTACCCCATTTTAACATGCCAGTTATTTCCCTAGGCATTACAGTTAGAAGAGCTGTCCCTGACTG
The DNA here is from genome assembly GCF_047370975.1 of Nipponia nippon. Lineage (NCBI taxonomy): Eukaryota > Metazoa > Chordata > Aves > Pelecaniformes > Threskiornithidae > Nipponia > Nipponia nippon. The sequence continues at coordinate 31,529,600 of NW_028262391.1, forward strand.
TAGAGAAAAGCTTTGTGTTTATTGGTTTTGTAGCTGCTGTAATTTTACTGCCTGATTCTAGCTGAATACTCAGTGCTTGTACAGGGCAAATCAGCTGGCTGTTTCCATTCGAAAAGCTGGGTTATGGAAGTTCACAGCACCAGATGGCTGTGAATACTTATAATGCTGTGGATTATTAAAGGGCTGTTGTATTTTCCTCTTTCATCCTTCCTTTATTCCCCCTCCCCACATCAACAAATTAATGCTGAATGCTTGGGAATCTGTCCTGCACAGACTTTAGCACATTACATCTTTTCATTGGAAACTTTCTGTTCTGGCCCTTTTGAACTGGTTGGTTTTGATCACCCCTTTGCAACTGCTCGTGGGCTGAATGGTGCCCAGGACCGTGCAAGCCTCTCGTTGGAGCCTCAGCGCAGTCCTAGGCTGGTTCACCACATGACGTCTCATAGTTGCTGTCCCCAACCTGCTCCTTTCGTGTTGACACTTCCCGTTTTCTGAAGTCATGTGGGAACCTCCTAAATTAGACAAAACTGCTATGTTAGCATGAATGTATGAAAGATGCAATGCAAAGAATACTTGGGGACCTTCAATTAATTTGTTTTTAAAAACTACCAGCATGTCACTTGTCTACCACCAAAGACATCTGAATTTTAAAATGCAGCTACTCCGAAAAATGATAGAAGATGGAGAGATGTGCCCTGCCTCCGGTGTCATCCATATGTATTAGAACGAGTAATTCTTGTGAAATATGCCCTTGCTCTTCATATTTGTGATACCTGGGTGCCATCTGTGTCCAGATTGACTTTCTTGTTAATGGTTTTTAATGGTCCAGGTGTCTTCAATGGGATTGCAAACAGCAGCAGTCGGCGAACATAGAGCGGAGACGTATATAGGGACACATACACAATTCTGAGTAGTGGTATGGCTAGGTGTGTCTATAGCATGGAAAGTAGCTGTTGCAAGCCTTGCATCCCACATAGGTTCTGCAGGGCAAGAAAGGCTTGTCCTGATGCATGTAAATAACATCTGGAACAAACTCCTTTATATTAAAAGTTCTGCCTGCCCGGGTCAGGGGTGGTCTTTGCAACTTCTTGAAGAATGGTATCTGCGTGGCCTGTCCTTGAAGGGGGACTAGTGTGTATCTGGGGGAGGATGCACTGCTGAAATCTGGAGCCTTCTGAAATCTGATTTAAAAAAAAAAATACTTAGGGGGAAAAAACCATAACTTAGAAACCTGGATATAATAGAAAAATTTTAAAGAACTAGTGCCCCAGAGGAAAATGGATCAGAAACGTATTTGCCATGTATTTTAAGCTAAAAACAAGTAAAAAGCCAGCATAAAACATGTTTTGTTAGCTTGTTTGCAGTGCAGGTTTTTATGACTGCTTCACAGCAGTGTGTGCGCCCATCACAGGCAGAGTAGAATTCAGGGACGCTGCTCTAGTATCTAAAATCAGCCCAGAAAGCTGCTCTGCCTACAGAGTGCTGCCTCCCACCCCCACTTAGGTTTAGTTTAGTTAGATGAGAAGACTCACATTGGTAACACAGGTCAGTGTTTTATTTCAGATGCACGTGTTGGGAGCCCTCTGCCAGCGTACGCCAGGTTCGTGCTCGCTTCAGCTGTAAGTGAAAGAGGTGCGTTGGTTGTTCAAACCAGAGAACAACGTGCTGTTTGTTCCCTGCACACCTGTGCGGACGGCACCTCAATAGCTTTTATGCTGATGCGAATAGCAAGCAGGGGTGGTGATGGGATTTAATCACAGAGGGCCTCGCACTGCACGTAATCGCCTAGCCTAAGTGACACTCAGAGGAGGATCTCTTGCTTTTAATCCTCCTCCTCCAGACTTGAAGCCTGAATCTGAATAAAACATAGCATACTTGAGAGCTCTTTAAAGCATTGCAAATGAGGCTGCTTTCCCCCGGGTTTATTGTCTAGCAGGGCTGAAGTTGCAGGTCGGCGATGCGCCCCGTGTTTTATGCAGCTTAGAAGTTCAGGAGATGCTTTTGTAGGAAATGCTGGCGCATCTCAGAAGCGTCAGCTGTCATTCCTGAGCTACAAATCTCTACTGCGGGAGTTTCTCCTATTGTCATTAAGGCTGTAAAACAGACTGTGACGGTGGTTTTGTACTTGGTTGAAGTGCTGCTAATTCTGGACTCTGTGCCAGTCGCTCACTTGGGCTGATGTAGCTGCTTCTGCAGGCATCTGGTGAATGGTGGCTGAAAACCCCAGTAGAAAAATTAATAGAAGCTCCCTGATTTGGCTCACTTTGGTTGCACAAACCAAACTGGCTGTGCTGGCATGATGGAGAGCACAGCATCAAAATGGGAATGAACAACAGAAATGGTGTGCTCTTCTTCTGTGGCAGGGAGTGTTGCTGTTAACAGCGATAAAGGCATGATTTGAAGCCAATCCCTCTGACCATGTGGACATGTTCAACCTAGTTTGTTGGTTGGGGCAGGCTCATTCCCAATAAATCTTTTTTGTCTTGTAAAACTTTAAAGTAGCTGTCTGATGGTTTTCTTTAGGTGAACCTGGCAGGAACCTGTGTGCTGCTGTAGGGCTTCTCAGCCTCCCTGGTGCTTTGAGGCTTCTCCAGTGCTCAATCAGACTCATCCTAGGAATCAGTGGGACTGGGATGCAGTATTTTTGACCTAAGAGCGATCTCTTGCAGCTGTGATAACGTGCTTTGCGCATCATGTTTTTGTAAAGACCGACTGGCAAGGGAGATTCATGCCTTTGCAGTTCTGGGTGTCCATCACCTTCCCCATAACATCATTTGTAGAGCTCCTGTCAGTTCTCCTGAAAACAACACGTAACTTGAGTAGGAATCAGGAAATCAATGTGTATTTTTTCCTTCAGTGGGTACTGTCAAGACTAAAAGCAAAGCTTGGAGGTCAGATGACTGGTGGTTCTTTTATTTGCACAGGACTAACCAGACGATCCCTCTGTGGCTTTGTGTCTCTAGGGAAAATGTAAAGGAGCTTCAGTGTGTGCATGTGGGCTTGTGCACCGAGTGCTGCACCTGTGGAGCCAAGGAGACCTCTTGGATGGCCAGGGAGGAGTTGCTGTTGGCTTGGAGAATGCTGTAGTCAGGCTCAAGCAGGTCACCTGTAAGAAATGGGTCTGTCTGAAGTTTGCCTGGTTGCCATCTCAGAAGTCATTCATGGTTTCACCAGGCAATGAAAGCACGATGAGACTTTGGAGTTTGAGCATCAAACAGAGTGACCCTATGTCACCTGAGTGACACTGTGTTCCTCCCCTAGGTTATCTGCGAAGGTGCAGGGTGCTGAAAGGTGTCACCTGGGCCTGGAGGGATGCGAGGGGACAGGCACTCTGATGAGGAGGGAATTTCGCCAATAACTGCAGTTCTTAGGTATACGATGTGCATATACATCTTTACAGCCCATCTTCCTTCCCCTCTTCCCGAGAGGCCTCTTAACCTCTTGGATTCAGTTGTTGAATAGGATAACTCTGCATGAAAGATAGAAGTGAGGAATGGATGACTGCACAGCTCATCTCAAAGATCATGAGTTACTAATTGCTGTTTTTCTGCTTCAAGTATCTTCGCAGTCACTAGAGAAAGTTCAGCAGTCTTTCCTGCCTCCTAGGGATCTCCGCATGCCTGAAGGTTTCTGCTGGTTAGTAGGTAGGGTGTGGTTTTGGTGGGTTTTGTTTTGTTTTGTTTTTTTCAATTTAAGGATCCTTTACAGCTTACAGTAGTACTAGGCTTTACTGCATCTCACATCTTTTGATCTCAGAAGCCCAGCAGTCCTGCTCCTGCCTGGTGAACAGGGGCAAGCACCTCAGAGCTGTTGTCCTGTAAGCACGATCTGGTCAGTCTTCACCAGTGCTTCTTGATGATTAGATAAAGGAAAGCAAAATGATGGCAAGACATCCTCCTTCACACTCTGCTCAGCCTGCACACGAGAGTAAAAATGTACTGTTGTTTCCTTTGGTTGTTGCAGGGACCGTTGTTATTTCTGCAATAGGGTGAGCTATTCAGATTTACTTACTGCAGCTCTTCTGCTTCTCCCCCCCCCCCCCCCCCCGCCTTTTTTTTGAGTTCTGCTGCATCATGTTTTTAGCCACTCTCCTAAATTCTGGAGTTACAGACGTTACTTTCCAGAGGATGTTCAGCCCTTCAACGTGAGGGCCAATGATCTCCAGTGTTAAACTAGTCTGTATCCAGTGTTTGTCTCGTGAGAAATGAGGTTTGTGAAATGGATGCTGCACCGGCTATCCCAGACAGAGGACTTGATTGCAGTTGTTTGAAAAGCCGGTCACCTGTAAGAGGTCTCTGCTGGCATTTGGCAAGTAGTGCTGAGGTTCTGCTCAGAATGTGGCTGTTCTACCTTTTTTTAAGATATGTAGGAAGACACCAGAACTACTGTAGTATCTTTCCCTTCTGGAGGAATGCAGTCTAACAGAGAGAACGGCACAGAAGTTATACTTAAACTGCATCATGTTTGAAATCAGTTCATAGAGGAACAGGGGTGCAAGATGAACAAGTATTGGTGACTTCTCTTCATCTCTGTGGCATTTTTGTGCCACAAAAAAGGGGAGTTTGTCATTGCAGCTGTGAGATTAAAGGCAAAGCTATCTGATGGGGTTTAGCTGATGCAATGTTTCATGGCCACTGGATGAGAGCATTTTCCTCCCAAGCCATTCTCTGTTTTTCCTCAGAGAAGCAAAAGGGCAAAATCTCCTCTAGATTGCTTCAGTCCTGTTGTGTGAGTGCACCTTGTGTCCTGCACACACATCCTTCTTCATGTTCCCCAAACACACCAGTGTCGACCTTCCTCAGCTCTTACACAAACTCCCGCTGCTGCCTTGGAGTATTCATCAGGAGGGTTCCTGGCGTTTTGTGAAGTTAAAGCTGCTGTTTTGCCAACTGATGCAAGGTTTCTGGAGAGTGGATACATTTCTCCAGGGACTAGGGCTGAAAATTGCTAAATTCATTCTACTCAGTGCTTCAGTAGAATGTAGCCTTAGTTGTTTTTAAAGAAAAGGCTTCAGTGAAATAAAGCCAAAGATGTGTATGGTGCAGCAAATGAAACCTACGGCTGCATAAACAGATCAATAAACTGATTTGTGTTTGCTGACCAGAAGAAAAATCTAATTGCAAGTACTCCATATTCAACGTTTGTGGTGAAACTAGAGTAATTGGAATAATGAGAAATCCAATTTACTTTTGCTTGGAGTTTATTCTTCTTTAGGTTTCATTAAACTGGACTGGTGCAATGCACAGGCCTCTCAAGGCTTAGGCTGGTTGTGTGTTCACAGCTTTTAGGTCTTCAGACTGATATGTTCTTCACTGATTTCTTCAAATTCTAAATTATCACATTTTCTATGTTTTAATATGACTTGAAATGATTGAAGTAATATTGTTCCTGGTGTGTAGAGGCTCATTTCTCCCGCCAGAATCTCCTGCTCTGTGTTGGGCAGCCATCGGTTGACTGAAGTTTGAATGCATCTGAACAGCAAAATAGTTCTCAGGTTGCCTCAAGTTCCAGATCTGTGCAGTTATTAACATCTGCAAGAGGAAATAATGCTTTCCTGCATGTCCTGAAGATGTTTTTCCAAGAAAAGTATTGTTGTGTCAGTCCTCAAGTATTTTTCATTTGAGTGCATCTCTTGCATCTCTTTGGATTTAGGTAAAAAGAGAGGATGGAGATCCTGGCATGATTGTATCTCTGTGAGGGACAATATTCAGAAAGGTAAAAGATTTTAGATAGACAGGAAGAAATACCCCAGGAAAAACAATAAGGTTGGACTGATGTAAATGTGTTTTCTCCATCTGAGTGGGACAAAAGCTGTTTCAAGGTATCTGTCATCTCAAATGCTGGTAACAGTAATGAAGATAGTGATAAAGAGTTCTTAAAAAGTTATCATTGCAAGGAGAGTAGAATTGTCACCAGCATTTAAAATCCCTTTGAATTAAAGTCGGTAAATTGATAGACATATTGTTAGCTTAGATATCTCATTAGCATTATTTGGAGAGTGGAAAATGAGTCCTCTATGAAGGAAACAGAAGGGGGTGAGCTCCCTCTCTGCGAGGAGGAAGACAAGGAAAGAAGTGATTGGAGGTTAATGGGATGTAGACAGGTAATGGTGAATTTGTGATTTTAAGTATATGAATAGCTGGTAATTTAAATGAGTCTTAAAAAAAGCTACAGAAAATGGTTTTTTAAAGTTTTTGAAGGCAAGCCTGGTAAAAGTGGAGGCAAAACCTCTTGTTGCTGGGTTTTGTTTGGATCTGTCCGTCTATGGAAGAGAGAACCCAAAGGTCGTCTGTAACTGGAGATCCGGAGTTTAAAAGGAAGGTGATGTGTTGACCTGCCAGTTGGCATATGGTACGACCCTAGTATTATCCGAGATTATGCCAATAAAGACTAAACCCTGTAAGTTGGTTCCCTTCGCTGTTATTTAACAAAGGAAGCACCTTATCCAGAAGTCTGGTAGGAAACCTATGGGTTTGAAATGCTATTTATATCTCCCCATGGCAGGGGCAGATTTGGCTTTTTGGTTCTGTTGTTATAAATAGCATAAAAGCTGAGCTCTTCAAAGGTTCCATAGTTCTGCAAAACAGGCCAGTGTGTTCAATTGCAGTTGTAACCCTTATTGTGTTTTTTTTGCTACATTTGAAAAGGTGTTTTGCTATTTTATTTGTCCTCTTTATAAAAGAACACTTTAATGACTCTCTGATCAAAGATTGTCCCTGTTCTATTCTAGCAAGCGCCTGTGTTTTTCTTTGTCAAGATGTGTTTCATCAGCTAAGACAAAGTGATTTAAGGCAGGTTGTGACTAATTATATTTGAAAACAGTAGACAGAAAAGCTTGCATTTTTAGAAAATTTTGTTAACTGATTTTGCTCTTGAAACGTGGAGGGGAGTGCATTTTGGACATGGTTTCAAAGCATGGAAGTGGTGTTGGATCCACAGGAGAAGGCTGTGCTTCCTTCCAGAGCACTCTGGCTCTAGGCAGTAGAAGTATTTCCATTTCTATCCTGAATACGTTCAGGAACATATATAGTTTTTTTATTAATGTACCGGTATTTTCTTTATAGCAAGTAGTTCATATAATTTTCACTCTCTTTTCTTGCATAGTTATTGACAGTGATCATATATCCCACTTTAGCTAAGCTGAGTAAGCCAGACTCTTTTAGTCATCACTTGTAAAGTAAGACTTTCTGTACCCTGACTATCCTAGTAGCCGGTTCCTTAGCTAGAGCTTGAACTCATCTTTCCTGGCCATGCCACTGACTGTCCGTGCTCCAGGGCCGGGAGCAGTGCTGTAACTCTCAGGGCATCCTGCCTTTCATTACAAAAGCCTCCTGTGGATTAGCTCTCTTGCGAGTGCCTTTGAGTCTTTTGAAAGAGAAAATTGCTTTTGGTAGCAATAAATTGCACACCTCAAAAAAATCAGGACATACCTTTTTTAGACCTTTTGCACAAGAAAAGGGCATTATATCGGACTGTACAGTTGGTGGACCCTGAATTTTAAAATCAGCTGGGTTCTTTTCTTCCTTACCAAACGAAGAGAGGAATGAAAGACACAGAATAGCAGCCTTTTTCTTTTTTAACCACACATGCTGTTTCCACTCAGTTACACGTATGTGTTTGTGCATGACCTTAATTATTGTATCGAAATCTTCACTTAATAGCATGAATCTGCTCAGGCTTTTTTTTTAATGCCGCTTGGCATGTGGTCTCCATGTACTTGAAAAATTCAGTATTGGTGGTTTCAGGAGGGGCGAGACCCATACAACACGCAGTGATTGCAGAAACCTGCTCTTGCCCAGGTCCGTTCAACACTTGGTTTTTTTATGCTAGCCATACTGCCTCCTCCACTCCACTCAGTGGATTTTGCCATGGTTTTCTTCCTAGCTTTGTCCACAGCCCAACCTTCACCTCAGGCTAAAGGAAATGTTCTCACTTCTCAGGTTAGTGCGAATACAGTATTTTGTCAGAAATGAAACAATTCCAGCATGCGTGGCTGTAGGCATTTGTCTCGTAAGTTGTTATGGCTGTATTTCTGTGTATTGGGGGGATATAGGAGGAATTTATTGCAGGAGTAATTAATTATTATGAGTTTGTTTGTTTAAAACCAGTATTTTGTCAAAAAATTCCTTCCTGTTTCCTTGGTAAGCATTCCTGAGAATTCCTTATATCTAACATTTATGTATATTTAGAACATCTTATGGAGTTGTTTCCAGCCAGGCTGAGTTGGCTGTTCCAGGGTTGATCAGTAGCACCGTCTTCTAGATTTCCACGTGGGAGTAAGACTGAGTACTATGGCAGAAAAATCTCCCTAGTCTTGGTTTCAGGATTGATGCAGAGGTCAGTGCTTGCTTGCAAGGTGCGCGTCTTAAGATGAAGGGTCAGAAGAGAACAAGGGGTGTGATGTCAGGATCCGTCCTCTGTGAGCAAGATGGCTCACATCCAAGCAGTAATGGCTTCATCAGATAAAAAGCACTTGAACTGAGGAGGGTCTTCAGTGGGATATGGTTACTGTTCTTTTTGTAATAGCTGTATGGTTTTGGAAGATGAGGTGGGAGGTCTCAGGGCCAGCACCTGCAGTGGGACCTAGGTCTGGGAGCCCATGTCTGTCTGTGGTGCAGCAAATGGAGCAAGTGTGGGACCAGAAGGACCAGGGAGGTCCCAGCCAGCTGCTGGAGAGACGGTTGAGTCTGGGGGTTGACTGAGACCACTTGTGTGTCTGCACAAAGGTGTAGGTGTCTGTAGGGGTGAGGCATCTGGGAGGAGTGAAGATCCAGGGCCAGCTGCCGAAGAGACTGCATGTACCAAGGGTCCATAGGGTGTGAGCGAGGGGGTCTGTGCCACAACTGGAGTGGGGCCTGCAGCCTCAGGGCTTGCTGCGCCTAGGTGCCAGCAGCTGGGAAGACTGGGATCCAGGGTCAGCTTACTGGGCAGGCTGTCTTGAGTTCATGCTGCACCTATGCACATATAGACTTTTCCCACTAATTTAGCTTCTCCCCCTAACAGTCTCTTGAAGTAATTGTGTCTCATTCTCCTTGGGCAGATACTGTTGGTTACAGCTTGGAAGATTTGAGGATGAAAGAGAGAGTGGAAGAAGCAGAATGCCTCGAAGCACCTTTTGGAGATGGGAGGAATTAATTAATCAGCAAAGCTGTGCCAGGATGTTTCATTCTAATCATCTCTTTTGTATTTCAGCCCTGGCCCAGTGTGTCCAACCTGGCCAAGGATTTCATCGATCGTCTACTCACGGTGGACCCCAGTGACAGGATGACAGCCCTTCAGGCCCTGAAGCACCCATGGGTGGTCAGCATGGCAGCCTCTTCCTCCATGAAGAACCTGCACCGTTCCATCTCACAAAACCTTCTCAAGAGGGCATCTTCCCGCTGCCAGAGCACCAAGTCCGCACAGTCCACCCGCTCCAGCCGCTCCACCAAATCCAACAAGTCGCGGCGGGTTCGGGAACGGGAGCTGCGAGAGCTGAACCTGCGCTACCAGCAGCAGTACACTGGCTGAGCACTGGGCTGGGGCCTGCCAGGCGTCTTTCCAGATGTCTTCTCTGCGGTGTAGGTGTGCAGCACCCTTTGCCGCACACTCACTCAGTGAGGAACATCCAGGTTCCTCCCTCCCTCCTTCCAGGTGTCCCCCCCCCCACCCATGAGGAGGTGTCCCCCCTGCGCGGAGGAAAGGGAATCTTGTGGTGGCCATCACACCCTGCGAGCTGTGCCATGGGGTCTCGCGCAGGAAACGGGGGAGCCCTTGTGGGCTCAGAGCACAGCTCAGAGCCTCAAGTAATACACAAATTAAGGAGCCACGTGGGGAGAAGAGCTCTTTCTGTAGCCCAGGAGCTTGGTTGTTCATAGTTATTTATTAATTCCAGAGCGTTAAGTTTCTCACTTGCATATGAAAAGAAAAAGAAATCACTTTATGTGTATGTACATGCACGTATGTGTGTGCACATACATGTGTGGGTGTGTATATGTATTTAAAAATTATATATACACAAATTTTGAGCTGGCTTAGTCAGACTCTGTGGTACCTTTGCAGTGAAGCTGGTATGAGTCACATGCAGTTAGAAGTAGGATAGCTCTGACTCACCGGCATGCTGCCCACCAGCTCCTCATCCCAATAAGGCACCGAGGAGATGCCAGACAGCAGTTTTCCATGATGGCTGAGAAGCTGCGAGGTTTCCCCCAAGGGCTGCCGTCCACCTGATGACATCAAGGGTTTACTCAAACTGTGAGAGCTGCCGTGCAAATTGGCAACCAGGCTGCAAGCTCGGAGCTGTAGTCTGGTGCCTTTGATCCGGACTGGGTGGGTGCTCCTGCTGGAGGGGTGGGAAGAGGATCATCGTCCTGCAGGAACTTCATGGTATGCAGAGAGATGTCTTTGGCAAGGCAGGTTTTTGGGGGGTTCCCTGCTGTCCCCCTTGAATTATCCTTCTGCTATTTGCAGCAAGACCAGTGCCTACCATGCAGGGTTTGTTGTTCTTGCTGTGACGTGGTCCTGTCATGTCTGTGACCTGTTACACGTCTTGCACCCTTCAGACTAGCATTACTGACTGCATCACTTCACCAAAACTTCGGTGATTCCAGGTATTGAACCTTGTCTGCAGATTTTATGGGACTCCCCTGCTTTGCATGTCTGTTCTGCCCCAGTCTTGCTGTCCCTGCTCTGGGCCAGTGAAGTGGTGGTGTGAGCTGTCGGGATGGCCACAAATGGCTCCGTAGCCATCAGGGTAGGGGCTTGAGTAGTGGAGGTCCAATCCTGGAGTGTCAGAAGTGATAATGGAGATGTTGCTAGAGCTAGATGTTGCTATATTAGAGCTGTTAGGTGTGACATAAAGTCAACAGGAAAAAGCTGCCTTTCAGGTTTCCTTGTGCTGGATGGGTGATGTGGGGGCCTCTTGTGAAGGACCTCTCAGGGGAGGTGGGGGCTGTAGAGCTGAGCTTTATGCAAGCCTGCCGAGTTACCTTCCCAGCTAGTTAGAGTAGCAAAGTGGGGCTGATGGCACAGTCTCAGGGTGGATTCAGCCTCTTGTGATAGCAGAGACAAGATCTGCAGTGAAGGAGAATGCTGTTTTTTGAAACTTTTCGTCCGAAGCCGTACCGTTTGGTTCTTGCTGTGCACTTGGGAAGTATTTGCTTAGCTCTGGGCTGGAGGTGCAGGCTCTGCAAGCTCAAGGAGCTGGCGAGCATGGCCTTTTTGCCCAGGATTGATGTCTCTGCTGCTGTGGTTTAGTGTCAGTAAGGTTTTAAGTGGTCAGTCGCATCTCCAGGGAGCTCTAACTCTATTGGCCACAGCCCCTCTTGGTCAGCAAACAGCAAAAAAGCGCAGTTTCAGTGGGAGAAGACTGAGTTTTCTGTGTTAAGGAAAAAAAAAAAGGGAATTTCTAGGGATGTGCTTTCCACCCCAAAGCTGGGATGGGCCATGACCGCTGTGAGCACAGCTTGATGTGCTCAAGCGTGCGGTGGGGAATACGCCAGGGGAAACCTAAGGACAACCAGTATGTGTAGCAGGGGTGAATTCTAAATCCTTTGCGTGGTTTTGCATATTATTTTGAAAACTCTGGATCCTTTGCAGGCTCCCTTTTCTCTGAGTGGCCATTCTACCATATCCCGTGCAGTCTTTCTTCCATCAGCATTCATGGATACTGCAGAATTACCAAAAATTGTTTTTTTCAGCTCTGTGGACTGCAAAGAAAATGTTTCTTCTGCTTCTGTTACCTTCTCGTGTAGTCTTCCCTGGTTCGTTACCATGAACTATAAACTAGATGTGATTTCTGACAAAACAGGCAGCTTGCCACATTTTGCTTCATAAACAGTTCAGTACCCCTCCTATTACTGCAAACAGCTCTTCAGAAGCAAACCACTCTAAGACAGGTATCAACTGGAAAATTGTTCTTCCCCTGAACGTTAAGAGATGGCAGGATTCTCCTCTTGGAAGGCTTCTGGTTTTGAGCAGTCACTCATAAGAGCCTTCTGCATGTTTGGAGCACCACACCCAGGCACTGTGATCTCTTTTCCCTCCTGGGTGCTTTTATGGCCCTCCCCAGATTATCTTGCATGTTTATCCCTAAAATAGGTATTTTGCCTATGTGAGGAGGTCAAACTGATGAACTGAGCCAAGACCTCTAGAACCTGAGACCCTTTCCTTTAACCACTAGACCATCAAAATGCACAGATGTTCTGCAGATGTCTACCCACACTGTTCCTTCATGCTTTCCCTTGTGGGGGATAAATGAAGGTGGAGAGGAGGTCATGACGTTGAGCTCTGGTCCAACCAAGCTTTTTTCTCCACCTTCACAAAGCAGAACAAGAATCTCCTCATCTGTGGCAATTTTTGCTTTATTGCTCTTTTCAGCAATTGGTTTTTCACCAGGAAAAGTTCAAAGCAATGTCATTCGTGGTGAGTTTGGGGTGGAATACGTTCTGGGAAGCAAGATGTTGCTATATAGGTTCCTGACAGTGTCAGTTTTCTGTGATGATACTCGATGACCAAGGAGGTGAATTGGCAGAAGGGAGGATCCTTCACATACATGAGCAATACTGGATAGCTGCCTCCTGCCTCTTTGTGGTATGGAGATGTGGTCCTCAGGCATCCCACTGTTAGGGAATTGCACCAAAGAGGACCAAGTCCATCCCATAAGGGGCTTTGGCTTTTCTAGAAAGAGAACTCTAATTGTCTTTATAAATGCAATGTTTTCTTGTTTGCATGGAAAAACCAATGTAAACATGGGGAAAATCTTTATGGGCTTTCCTTCCATCATTTGATTGTAACACCGTTGGCTCAATCCCTCTTCTTTTTCTATATTCGGTATTTGCAGGAACCCAGACAATAACATGTGTGGGCAGAGCTCCGTCCAAGTGTCCCTTGGAGCCCTCAGTGATCTTTCTGTTTTCACTCTGTCCAGAAAACTGCGATGGTCCAATGCTACATTGCAAGGTCCAGCTCAAGAACAGTTGCTCGGTGCTTTTATCCTTGCAACTGTGGCACATTTTCAGCTGGGTCTGGCAGGGAGGACAGGCAAAGTGCTGTACTTTTGAGGAGTAGGAGCTTCACTGTGAATTATCTTGATCATCTGTCTTCGTATATATTCCACCGGAGCATCTCGGCTCTCAGTTTATCTCAAGTCTCAGGAGTTTACACTTTACAGGAGTGCCTTGTTTGGGGATTTTAGAAGCTAAAATCTCTCTGAAATGTCTTTTCTACCATTTAATTTTTAAATCTCTTTCTTTGGCTCTTAATGGTCGTTCTTAATTTGGCTCGCAGGGGTTTTTGGAAGACTTCCTCTGGTACTGAATTAGCTGGGAGAACAAATACATGTTCCAGGCTATTGCTGAGTTGCAGTCTTTATATTAGCTGGGGTGCAAATCTCTGTAAATGAGTGCTTTTGTCTTCTGTACTTCTATTCATACAATGAAAATGAAGCTGGAATGACACCTAGTGGCAAATTGTAGTGTGTCCTTGTCCAAGTACAGCCCTCTTCTGGTTATGTTCCCACTGTTTTGGGGTGAGATGCTGTTTACAAAGAGGAATCTGGGTTTGGTGTGCTGAGTGATGGTCCTGAACCACACCTGCACTCCTAGATGTTCAACAGCTTTTTCAGCGTGGCACCATTTTCTCCTATACTGACCCCAAACCCCAGCATTTTAGCCCACACAGGGATGAGCATGAGTCCATGTGCATCCACTGAAGGGATGCTCAGTGCTGGGGAAAAGACATGTGCAGTCAACCCACCAGCATCTCAAGGAGATGCTCACCAGCACCCTGCCCTGGGGAGACGCCTTAGGGGACACTAGGAAAAAGCAAAGCCTAAAGATGCTGAGGCTGGAAACAGTAGGTTTGGGACTTTCTCCCATCATGAGACATGATGGAGCAGTTCAAGGTGTTGCTTCCCAGCGTATTCTGTTTCAGGGAAAAGCAGCTTTAAGCAGTAGAGGGAATTATGGTTGTTTGTCTTTTGGAACTTAGCAGTACTGTGTAAAACAATCCCATTGTTTTGTCCTGGGAGTTTGGCTGCTCTCTTGGGGGAGAGAATTACAGCTTCAAAGAATGTGGCCTGTTGATTCCTTGATTTTTTTTTTTTTTTGAGTGTTATTGGAAATGAATGTGGAAAGGTCTTCCAGAAATAATGTTAGGTGGTCTACAGACTTCTTAAGCTTTGCATCCAGATTTTTGAGTATGTGATGTATTTTTCTATGCATTTTGCTAAAACAGCAATTACTTGTGCATGTTTGATTTACTTCTCACCCTTCTCAAGCTTCTAAAAACCAACACGTCAACCCAGTGGTGGTAGAATCACACCTTCCTTCAATCCAGAAGAAGTCTGTGCTGTTTAACACTGAGATTGTGATAGCATCCAGATGCTTCTGCCAGTTCCTGGACTGTGTTGTGCTTGGAAACATATGACCATACGCGAGGGACAGCTTTATAGCCTTGTGATGAGAGTAAGCCCAGACAAAAGGGCTCTGACCTGCTGGCTTCGGTAGTGATGTGGAAACCAGCTCCAGTGTAGGACCTGCGTTACATATTTGTTTTGGAAATGATAAATGCTCAAAACCCTTAACTTCTTTGGATTTGGATATTTTCTTCTTTTAGGTCAGATATTTTCTGCTCTGGTAATTTACATTCTTTCTTATACCCTGCTCTGTTTCTCAATCCTGTTTTCTACCTGGGTATTTGGCTGAAGTACTAATATAGTCGACTTTTATGTAATGCACAAACTGGAATAGGAATCGTGGTTAACTCAGCTACTGGGCAGCAACTCTGGATTTGGCTCTGCGGGAGCTGTGGTGAGTCCTGGAGCCAGGTAAAAGCATCTGTATGGTGCCTTGCAGGTGGGAGAAGGCTCCCTCTGAGGACCCTGCAGTGCAGGCTCAGCTCAAGATGATCTTGTACAACATAGGACAACTAGTGCGTGGCTGTTACTGGCCTCTTATTAGACTGCGTGGGTCTATATTCCTAGTTTAAGTGATGATACTAAAGATTTGGAGAGTTTGAGGCAGGGTATATCAGAATCTTAATTGTTTGACTTAATTGAGTTTTCTAAATTATGCAGAGCAACACAGAGATTGGCTTTGGGGGGGATCACACCCTCTGGAGGAGTTGTAAACTGTTCTCTGGCAGCAGTGTGAGCCCTGGGATCTGCAGGGTGGTTGTGTCCTGGCCTCTCACCAGCTCGGTTCCACCATGGAAAATATCACAAAGTACCTGTCCGGTGCCAGACACCCAGCCCCAAGTTGCCTACACCACTCTTGGGAGGTTTTTGGTGCTTTTTTTCTGACCACTCAGTCTCCTCTTTCAGCCTGGATTAAAAATGCAGCTCTTGGGTGCTGCGGAGGCAGATGCCTGCATGTCAGCTGTGCCTTACTGAGCAGTAAATTTGCCAGGAAAAAAAAAAAAAAAGTGAAGCTGCAGGGATGTGCGGTGGCAACGGCATCATGGAGCTTGGGACCTTCCACCCTCGGTGTCCCTATGGTGGAGGGATCATAGGAGGCAACAGGCTGCTGCCTGCCTGATGACATTTTTTTCCTTCTCCTGCTGTGCTCCCCTGCGTGGTAATACTGTAGATCCCTCGTGTGTGTGACGGGCGAGGTACTCACTGCTGCTGCTGCAAATAACATTGCACTGTGTTTGTCTGCTGAATGTGGAGGAGATCCGCGGCCCCAACGAGGTGCACTAGAAACGAGCAGCTCCTGCGAGCACGCCCAGATGCCGTGAGTTTTCCTGTTGCCTTTCACTACGGAAAGACACCTCCCGGGAAGCTCTTGGGACTGGAGGTCTTCCGGCACTTGCTGTTATTTTTGGTCGCCAAATTTCCGGTGCTGGGTTGGAATGGTTTGGAAGTAACTCCGGTCGCATCCCATTAGTCTCCTAACAGGGCTGTTTTGAGAAGCATCCAGTTCTGTGACTTGCCTTTCAAGTCCTGTCTTTACATTAAGGACTGTCTTGTAGGATGAGGTCCAAACCATTGTAATTAGTCTGTAACATTACGATTAGGGTGTACAGAATTATTTATTGTGTGTACTCGATCTGCTAAACATGTAAATGTATTCTGTGTACCCCGTTGCTCTGCTGTCATTACTTCTGGCTCATGGAAGGGGCGTGGGCTCACTGCTGAAAGGCGCTGCTTTCCAGGGTGTGAATGATGGTCAGTAAATGCATCGAAAGCCAGGAGCTGCTCACCCCTCTAATGTGTTCCGGGAGCAGAGCAAGAAGGTACCAAAGTGCCCATAAAAGAGTTTGCTGGTTTCTTTAACGCAGCTGCCAGGCCAGGAGCTGCCTGAGGGAGACCTCGTGCTGGGAAGTCCACAGGGATGCTCTGGATGAGCTGGGCACTCAGCCTCTTGCTGGAAGGCAGGGTTTGGAGGCTGAACAGGCACTTTGGGATATTTTGTTCACTTTTCTTTGGCTGCAAGGTGGCAAACAGGGACAGAGAAATGCCCTGGTTTGCCCACAGCATGTCATCACTTCCCCAGTTTCACTCTGAGCAGCTTTTATGGACCAACAGAAAAACCTGTAATATCAAGTGAAAAATGCACACCCCTTTCGAGCCACCTCCTCCTGGAAGGGAGGTGATTTTTCAGGGACAAGGGACCCTGTCCCACCAGTGGTAGGGTGACAGTGACCTGAACACACAGAGCAAGTGACCCAAAGTGCTGCAGTTGATCAGTTCCCGTTCGAAGCTCCACATGGCCACCAGTTTCTTCTGCCCATATGGCCCATTCCCACATCTCTGATGTTCAGCTGTCTTTAAGGTCATTTAGTAGCTAACTAAAGCCAAAACAGGGTGCTGCTTTCATGTGATGGCTTTTATTTCAGGTACCATGGAGTAAAAGCACTCTAAATGTCATGGCAGACTGGTGGGACTGGCGTGTACCTAGGGCACCTGCTACTGCCAGCCTTAGGGGAGATTTGCAAGGAGCTCAGCCCCTGTGCCCTGCTCCCCTCTGTCCCAGGCAAGGCTTTCCAAGGCAAGGGAGCCCAAGCCAGCAGCTTCACGGTTTTCTCCGCAAGCCCCTGTCCCCCCGCATTAGTTTGCTCCAGTTGCTCTTGCTCCCTGCAGAGCAGACCACTAAATGAAGCTAATTTTATGCAACCAAACTAGAATTTATCAGCCCTGGGCTGTATTTGAACAGCTTTTTTTTTTTTTTTTTTTTTTAAACTCAAGCATATGGGCCAGACTATTTGTCTTTACAGGTCATGAATGGAGGGTAACCCTTCCCATGGGTATGTCTCTGTGTAGCATTGTGCTTTCTCTGCAACTGCAGATAAGAGTGATTCACACAGCAAAGATTTTATATCACATTCACATCACTGGTAAAGAAAAAAAACCCCATGTGTCGTGTTGGGACGGTCTGATCACTCTCCTCTCTACACTGTCCTCGTGACCAGCTCTATTTGGAGCTGCCAGGAACCAAGTTTTAATTCATCAACCATGTGTGAACACAAGATGACTTTTTTTTTTTTTTTTTTCCCCGCACCTGCCATCAACTCAAGAACCTGTTTGGGTGAAAACACTGCTTTCTTCTGAAAACCTGTCACCTGGCTTTTAATTTTGTTTTCAGCTTCAGATTTTCCTTTGGGATGGCCCTGAGTTTCTCACTCTCTTAGCTGGCAAATCTGCACGTGTGAAGCAGCGTGCTGGTCTCCAGCTGCCCCCTTCCACCTTCCCAAAGAGCTGGACCTGCCACTGGCATTTCTCCCTTTCAGCTGTGTGGTCCCAGGCTGTTACACAAGTTACAGCTTTAAATTGTGGGCAGGGATCTTTAAGATCCCATGCACCCACCAGCACCCACCCTCCATCGCAAGCCAAGAAGCGCTTGCTCGTGCTGAGCCTGGTGAGCTCCGCACTCCCTTTCCTGAAGGAGCTGGTGCTGGTGGGACCAGCTGGTGCTGGAGACCTCATACCTGGATTGGTGGCAAGGCCATTGCAGGTAACATCACCCATCCTCAACGCTGCAGTGGTCTCTGGGCTGGTGCCAGGGTGTAGATCTCGGTGCTTGAAGACCCCCTGAGCAGCCTGTGAGCTGCAGCCAGCCCTGCTCCCCCCCTGCCTGCGCATCAGTTCCTGCCTTCTGCACCTCCCCAGCGGGTCCCGGCTGGGCACCGAGCTCCAGCTCTGGGAGGTGCTGGGGTTCAAGAGAGGAGCACCCAACCACAGGGTGCCCCAGGCTTCCCCCGTGTGCCTTCCACCCTGGTCTGCGTCGCGTGAAGAAAGGAGCCAGAGGCAGCGTGTGGCACAAGCAAATGCTGACACTGTTAAAAATGGGGTGCCTTGCTTCCAGCTTAGCCCCTTGCCGGCTCTGCCGAGCTCACCGTGCTAGGGGCAGCACCCAGCGAAGGGATCCCTCCGGCACTGGCTCTATCCCTGAGCAACAACGTGGTCGATCCAGTTTCGGAACTGGCTTACGCGGGTGTAGACGGCGGGCACGCGGACGTTGCAGTTGCTGTTTCCCCAGGAGACGATGCCAATCAAGGTCCAGGCGTTCCCGCTCTGGACCACCAGAGGTCCGCCAGAGTCACCCTGCAAAGACACCTCCTGCTTAGTGGTCGCAGCACATGCTCCAAACTGGTCCCTGCCACCCCAGCCAGCTGGTCCCCTGGACATGGCCAGGTGCTGTAGCTTAAATCTCTGGCTCCACAGATCCAAGACTCCACCCTCCCTGCGGTGCAGCAGGACCTCAGCTCCTTACCTGGCAGGAGGAGGCGCCGACCCCG
The DNA here is from genome assembly GCF_047370975.1 of Nipponia nippon. NCBI lineage: Eukaryota > Metazoa > Chordata > Aves > Pelecaniformes > Threskiornithidae > Nipponia > Nipponia nippon. The sequence goes on from NW_028262391.1 coordinate 31,548,320, forward strand.
CCAGCGCAGAGCATGGAGCTGGTGATCTTGTTGCCCCAGTACTGCATGCATTGGCTCGGGGAGATCAAGGGCAGGGTTACCTGCTGCAGGCGTGTTGCCAAGGCTTGGGCTGGGGGAAAGAAGCACCATTAAATCGCCCCGGTGTCAGCGGGTCTCCTGGGGCCTCTGGGAGTGCACAGGCACCCTGGGCAAGCTCCCGCTGGTGCTCCCAAATACAGGTGCTGCCATGCAAAGCACCTTCCCCCTCCGTGCCAAAGCATCCCTTCTTCCCTGGGCGTGATTGTCTTGTGCAAGCAGCCCCGAGCAAGGGCAAGCTTGTGCCTGTGAACAATCACCCCTGGGGTATGCACGCACCCACCTCCTGAGCACACACCTACACCTGTGCTTGCACCAACACGCGTACACACACTTGTATGCACCCAGACAGGGTTACTCAACTGCCCAACTCCCCCCTTCCCACACGCGCAGGAGGTGTCACCCCCACCAGCTGCCCACAGGCCCCCCCCAGACCCTGCAGAGCCCCCAGGAAGGGTGGCAGCCGCACACAGCCCTCCCCAAAGCTGCGGCGTACGCACAGTTGGTGTTGGTGCGTCCCCAGCCGGTGGTGACGCACTGGAGGTTGGGGGGCAGAGCCAGGTTGGCAGGGGCCAGGCAGACAGGGGACACGCGGGGTCCCAGCTGGGCAGGTGAGGAGAGCTTCAGCAGGGTGATGTCATTGTTGAGGTTGTAGGGGTCCCAGTTGGGGTTTGTGATGGCCTGCCGAGAAATACCGTAGCGCTTCATCCCTGCCCTCTGCAAGCAGCCATGGCGCAGAGCTGCAGCCCCATCCCAGGGCCGCGGCCGCCTCAGCCCAGCTCACCTTGACCACGGTCTTCACTTGAATGGACTCCCTGTTGGAACTGAGGTCATATTCCCCGAGGACGACGACGTGGGAGTACGGGCTGCAAGAGGTAAGGGAGTCAGGGGGATGCGCGGCAGCCAGCACCCGGGGTAGGAGCAACGCCGGGGGCTGCTGCGGGCAGGATGCACTGTGTGCCCGAGGGAAGCCACTGTGGGGACAGCTGGGGAGGGAGCCCCAGGCTGCTCAGTTCCCTGGGTGCTGGCCTTTGGGGCTGTCCCAAGTGCCACTTGGCCATGGCCAGCGCACCGCAAGCCCCTGCCGCTGCCGGGTGGCCCTGGCATGAGCTGGCCGGGTGTCGCCCCCTCACTTGAATTCACAGTGGGCAGCCGTGACGACCCAGTTCTCATTGATCAAGGAGCCGCCACAGAAATGGGATCCGAAGCGGGTCTGGGGAGGAAAGAGGGAGGAAGAGCTGGGGCTGGGCAGGCTGAGCCCCCACAGAGCTGGGGAGAGGCAGAGGGTGCCATGGGTCCCCTTGGTGCCTGCCCACTTCCCAACCCTGGCGCCCGGCTTGCCATGCTGTGCCATTGCCGTGCTTTGGGCACCGACGCTGCCCCTGCCTGGGGAGCAGGACGGTGCCGTACCTGCAGGGACACCTGCCAGGGCCATGAGCCGGCCACCGCATTCTGCCCATTGATGATCCTCTCGCTGTCATGCACCGAGGGGCTGATGGTGGGCACCCCGCAGCCTGCGGGAGAGGCAGAGGGGCACAAGGGTGACCTCGAAAGCTCAGGGCTCACACCCAGGGGCTGCCTGCGCCGGTGCGGGTGGCCCTATGTCACCATCCCTGGGGTGCCCTGGTCCTGCTGCACCCCGAGGACCTCCTGGGCAGCGCTTACCTGAGACGGTGCTGGCAAGGGCCAGGCAGGCAACTGCCCACAGAAACGCCATCCTGGGAGGACACAGCTGTGCCCCTGGGGCCACAAGCTTTATAGCAGCCAGGAGCTGTGTGGCTCGTAGCCAGGTAGGGCAAGGTCCCGCTGCTGCCTTCTGCCAGCTGCGGGCAGTGGTGACGGGCCAAATCTGGCACCTACCTATGCAAGCAGAGACGTGACAATGCGCTGCCGAAAGGCACGCTGGAGTGCTTGGGCTATCGCTGTCATGAGTTGTGTCAGTTCTCGCTGCAGCCTGATGAGCTGGAGAGGGAGAGCACCGCAGGGCTGTGATGGGGGGCACGGGGGGCTGCTTCTGGGCACACAGCTGGGGGCGCAGTGGGGCTGGACCTGCTGGGACAGGCGCCAGTGCCTGGGGTGTGGGCCCATCCCAGGCCTGTTTCAGCTCTGTTGGCTCCAGGGCTGTTTTCCTGTGTGGCCATGAAGCCCTGGCCTGCGACAGCGCTGGTCCCAGCTGGATGTTCCCAGGGCCACCCCTTGAGCCATGGCCCTGGTTGCAGGTGAGGGTGTCCCAGAGCCAGCTGAGGCAGGTGGGGAGGGCAGACACCTTCCCAGACAGGCAGGAGCCACGGAGAGCTGGGCAAACACGCTGCGGCCCCAGGGAGGACAGCAGGCACCTCCCCGAGCTGAGGCTGGGCCTCCGCCTGAGCATCCCCCACCACTGCAGCTGCCTGACCCCTCACCCCAGGGCTGCGTGCTGGGGAAGAGTCCCCTCCATCCTGGACACAAGGGATACGCAGTGTCTCCATCATCCCCCCTGTCCCTGGGTGCTGCTCCTGGGGTGGCACCAGCTGCAGGGGGCCATCCCTGGGGTGATGCTGACCACGGGGACGGATCCCCCCCTCTGTGCCACCCACACGCCCTGATCCCTGCCCCGACCCTCTGCGGAGCAGAGCCTGGACGCTGGCAGGTGACTGCAGAGCTCAGGCCTTTATTTCTGGCAGCGGTGCCGCACGAAGACAGCAGGATCAGGCCTGCCACAAGGCAGGAAGCATGGAGGTCTCCCAGGGTGCTGCAGGGGCCGGGCACAAGGAGGCAAGCAGAGAGATGGGCTTTGCTCCTGATCTTCGCATGGCACCTGGGGAGGAGATGACCAAGGGCTGGACAACAGCAGAGGAAGAGCCAGTGCCCAGGGCGGCGCTGCCCATCATGGAGGAACCGTGGGACAGGAGGATGCTTGACACACCAGATGCAACTGTGCTCTCCAGGAGGCTGGAGAGTCTTGGACTCCGGTCCTGTCTTGGATGCTGGCAAAAGAGCCAGGGCCAGGAGTTGGGCAGGTCAGCAGGAACTCGGAGCTGTCCCTTCACACCATCAGGGACAGGGCTGATATAGCACCACCCAGATGGTGAGACCCCCTTGTGCCCTTTGCCTCTGTGTCTGTGAGCCATGATGAGCTGGCTGAGTGGCTCGTGACTGTCCATGCCGGGCCCAGGCTGCTGGAGCAGCAACACCAGACCTCTGGACTGAGCCAAAACAGAGGAAGACTTCACATGGCTAAAACCCTCCTGCAAGCCTGGGTCTACCAAGGCTCCAGTCTGTCTTGGAGCTGGGGTGATAACAGACTCCGTGGCCAGGACACGCTGGCTCAGAAGGCTGGCTGAAGACTCAGGGAAACCCAAATATCTCTGCAGCCCCACGGAGACGTGGACTCACCCCAACTGCAGACTCCTGCCCTTTGCTCTGTGGCTCCTCTTCCTGCAGGCAACAGGCCAGACCTGAGCAGCCCTCAGCAGGCCAGCAAAACAGCAATGGGTTGATTTTTCTCCTGACCCAGGTCTCCTGAGGCTGGTGCTTGCAGGGGACAGTCGGCTCAGCAAGGCAAGACCAGAGGACGACAGTACGTATCCAGACTGTCCCCAACACAGGGCAAGGTGCTGCGCGTAGGGGATGCCACGTGTCACCTCCGTTCTCCCCACAAGCTGCCTCAGAGATGTCCTGCGTGGTCCATACATCCATGGGGGGCAGGGGGGAGCCGGCTGTGGGGCAGCGTCAGGCACACTTGCCCTTGCGAAGGCAGAAGGGCAGCTCCGGCGCGGGGACCAAGATGGTGCTGAAGATGGGCCGGTAGCCCTCGGGCAGGACCTGGGGGTGCTGTGCCATCATTTCCAGCACCACGTGCCGTACCTCCTTGGAGACGTCACCCCGCAGATCCAGCAAGGTGGTGATGTGCTCATCGCTGGGCAGAAAGCAAGAGGTGAGTCCGGGCACAGCCAGCCCACGGCACCATCTGCAAACCTCCCATGATCCAGAGAAGCTGAGCTGAGGCCAGGGGAGAGCTGGTACTTTGCACCAGCCAAACTTCAAAATTTGCTTGAAAATAACCGCACAAACCTTGTGAATTTGGTTTTGACATTTCATGGGTTTCTGCTGATTCTCACATTTCCGATTTGGTGTTTTGTGATTTCTCACACTTTTTGTGGCCACCAAATACAGATGGGTGAATGCCACAGTGGAACTGCTTTTTCCTTTACATCTTTGCCCTTGGGACTTTGCAAGAACCCCTCAAATTTGGAGCATGGGAAAAGGAAGCCTCAGGGAGGAGGGAGAAAAAAGCCCAGGTCTCTGCCTGCTCTGCAGCGTAACCTCACGGGGTCCAGCCCAAGCCTGGCTCCCCTGGGCAAACTCACGCCTACCCCATCTCATGGGAGAGCAGAGCTGGGCTTCTTACCTGACGTCGGGGTACTTGGTGATGAAGCCCAGCACCTCCAGGCTGAGTAGTGCCGTGTCTTTGAGGCAGATCAGCTCCCGCAGCGCAAACACAGCCTCCAGGCTCTGCTGGCTCTGGTCCAGACCCTGGGAGGGAGAGCGGCCACGTGCAAGACCAGGGAGAGGCCACCATGGTGCCTAGTGAGAGGCAGCCCAGTCCTCAGTGCCCATGTGGGGACCTGGCCCCTTGCAGCTGGTGTCTCCCCACTCAGCGTGTCCCACCAATCGGGGCCAGGTCACCCTAAGGCGAGACGAGGCTGTGCAGCCTCACCAACCCACGCTGGGCAGGGTGGATGGTCCCCCGAGTCCCTAATCCAGCCAGTTCCTCCCACCTTGGCCTCACAACTGCCCAAGTGCAACAGCCCCGTCTTGTTCACAGGCTGATGGACCCACCCCATCTGCCGTGAGCTGGAGGCTGATGGAGGGGAGCTATGAGCTCCTTACACCGACCTTGCTGTGTGATGCTCCCCCTCCCGTGGCCCAGCCCTGGCTTCCTGCAGCACCCGGGCACCTCTCACCAGGCCACAGAAGAGCTCCTGGAGCTGCGTGGCATCCTGCAGCAGGCGGTCGCAGAGCTGGCCCCGCTCCTCCTCACTCTTGCACACCATCTTCTTCTGCATGAGTGCCCGCAGGTACTGGCTGACCACCAGGAGCTCGCTCTCCATCAGCAGGAGCTGGGCAGGGGAGAGCTGTTAGCGCTGGCCATCACCTGGGTGTTGGACCCCAATTGCCCAGGGAAAGGCAGAGGGGAAAGCGGCAGGGTGCAACACCAAGCTGTGAGGACAGCCTGCTGGGAAGCCCCCTGGCTGGAGGGACAGAGGAAGTAGCAGAATCTGGGGGAAAACCCTGAACATTTCTGTGTGACGGTGCGCTCTGGACTGCTCCGGAGGATACGGGCTCTCTGGCAAGCCCAGCAGTGACTGCATCCCCGCTGCCCTCCCAGCTCCCTGCATCCCACCATGGCACCCAACTGCCCAACCTCCTTGCCCTACAGACAAGCAGCCGTTCGAAGGACAGCCTGCAGCAACCCGTACCGTGAAGATGGGTTTCCTGACGCGGGAGAAGTCCTTTGCATACTTGTCAATCACTTCGCACATGCTGCTGATGAGCTGGGACCCAGAGAGCCACTTGCGGGAAGGCAGCTGCAGGCAGAGGGGCTGAAAGAAGCAGAGGAGCAGCGTACAGTGCCCTGCATCACATCGCTCTCGCAGCAGCTGCCAGGTACAGGGCGGCATGACATCCCACAGCCGCTGCCCACCTGCTGCCTGGCAGCATGGCTGCTTTGCCTTGCAAAACCCCCAAGCCCCTGCTGCCAGCCAAAAGTCAACATAAAAATGTAAGAGTGGTCTAGATTAGCAAATGATGGAAATACACTGGGGCTGCCCCTCCCTGACAGCCAGAGATCCACATTTTGGGGCTTTATCTGGGTTGTGATGCCCCACTGCAGGCAGCACCTGGACAGCAAGCTGCTCCTCACACACCCGCTTTTGGCCTGTCCTGCTGAGATTTTATTTTTAATTTCCACTCCTCTCCACTTCCCTTGTGTGGACATAACACGTTTTTTTGACGATGGCTTTGACCTCCTACTCCTCCCCTGCTGTCCTTGCCTGTCTTCCTGCCTGCAGGCAAGATGTCTCTGCTGGGGCCATGGCAGTATCCACGCTGCCTGCAAGCATTTCACCCTTGAGCTGCTCCTTTGTTTTCATGGCATTCAAGCCCTAAATAGCAATGCCATTAATTATTCCAGATTTTTGGTCCAGACTCCAGGAAAGCTAAATTTGACCATGCTGGCAGGAAACGACTTGGGCAGTCGCACACGGGCTTGTATCCTCTGCACGGACATTGCCTCTCTCCTGTTTGGTTTTCCGCAGTGAAACAGCCATAAAAAGGAGCACGAGGCAGCCCAGGAGGGCTGTGGCTCCCAGTCTCTGTCAGTTAGTGGTTAGGGAGCCACAAGCCATCTGCCCCAGCGATACAGGGTGGTGCTGGCTGGTGAGATGTCTGCAGGATGATAGCAGGCCACGGGGTACGTGACGGGGATCCTGGGCAGGAATAAGCCCATGCCTGGGGGTGTAGCAGTAGGGCTGTTCTTGCTGAGCCGGGTTTGTTGCAGCCCTGCCAGCCTCAGGGGCTGTGGACAAATGTACCTGCAGGTCCAGGAGCAGCTCCTCCAGCAGCAGTTGGCAGGCTTTCTTCTGCATCCTGTCTAGAGCAGCCCGGAGGGACGTGGGGACTTCTCTGCGGGCAGTGTCAGGGTGCAGGGAGGAGACAGAGGAGCTAGGAGAAGAAAGGAGGGGACAGGTAGTCTGGGAAGCTCGGTGGGGACACTGGTCCCACCTGGGGATGGGAAATGGGTAGTGGGGTTGCTACAAGACCTACAAGGTGCTGCTGCACATTACCTGAGAGCCAGATTGTTGTTGAGCGTGGCCAGCAGGTAGGAGACATAGTACTTGGGTATGGTACGGTCCTTCTGGTGCTCCTTTCCACATTGCACTAGGGCTTCCCGCAGACTGCAACACAGCGAGTCAACCATGATGGGTGGGCAGAGCCCTGGACATCTTGCCACAATGACCTGGAGGTGGGATGCTCTTGAGGGCACTTGGACCTCCCACCACCCTCCCAGCTCACTTGGGTCTTTCCAGCTCCTGCCACCAGGTTGGAGAGTGGCAGGTTGTTGGGTAGGGTGGGACAGTGGGACCCATTTTGGACCCCTTGGGAGAGCAGGCCTTGGCACTACTGGAGAGGTGCTTGGGGCAGCAAGCCCTGGGAGCTGATGACCCCATGGGTGAGACAGTAGCCCCATGGGTAAACAGCCTTCTGGGACCTGGATGAGTGCTGGGCACCCCATGACAGAGATCTCCACCATCAGCCTATGGTGCTTGGCCATGGGACCCATGGTCTTTGAGGATGGGCAGGGGTGCAAGGGGCTCCACTGACCGGCCCAGAAATGCCTCAAGCTCCTCCAAGGCCATGTTGTAGACCTTCTGCTGCAGAGAGTCTGTGATCAAGGAGGCCACCTGGATATTCTCATTCAGCATCTGCACAGGGAGAAGAGAGTGGAAGTGAGTCAGTGGGAGACTGCATGCCACGACTCCCTTTTTGGGGGCCCTCAGCATGGCCGTGCCCATGGTGCTGGAGACCCACCTGCATGACAATGACGGGCAGGGCTGACTGGAAGAAGCCTTGATGGTCCGTCTCAGGTTCCTCTTGCCTGAACCATTCCTTGAACTCCACCTCCAGGGTCCTCTGCATCCACTCGAGCACGCTAGCCTGTGGGGTGGACACCCACCACGGTCAGCCCAAGAAGTCAGGTACCAACTCCCTTGAGACCCAACACATAGCACAGCAGCGAGTCCTGGACCTCATCCCACAGGCTCATGGTCTCCTGCTGCTGTCAGAGCAGATGCTGGCAAAGTGGTGGTCATTGGGTCCCCATACCCACGTGCTGTCCCGCTCACTCACCTTGACTTTCACCACGTATTTCCTCTCTGTCTGATCCACAAGCTCAGGGGACATCAAGGGGCCCAGAGCAGAAACGTCCACTTCTGGGAGAAGGTCAGGGTGACCCATCATCTCTGGGCTGGAGGGCAGAGGTGGGACAAGGCTGGGAAGACCTGTGCTTTCCAGCAGTTCCTACCTCTCCCTCTGCCCTCCCAGTCATCCCCAGGCAGCCAGAGCCACTCTCCCAACCTGCCTGCATGCTGGTGGACAACCCAGCTGGGTGCTGCGGGTGGTGCTGACCTGTGATACACACGAAGCGCCCACTCAAGGAGGAGGAAGAGTGCCTGTTTGTCCAGGTCCTCTCGGAGGATGTCCTGGAGATGGCTGGTGAGGGCCTGGTGGTAGGTGGCCACACAGACGCTGAGGATATTGTAGTGAGCTGGGACGCACTGGACCATCAGGTCCTTCACCACACACAGCTCAGATACGATGCCCTTCTGCAGCGCTGCCAGGTGCCTGGCCAGCCCTGGCCCCTCAGCGTCCACGCGAGCAGCACAAAAGTGGGCTCCTGTGATGGTCTGCTGGAGGACGTGGTAAAACTTCTGCCTCCAGCCCTTTGGGCGGCCAGGGGGCAGGAAGGTGGCCTCCAGGAGCAGAGTATCATCTATTTTCTCCTCCCGCTCGATGATCCTTACAGCGGTGACGAAGAGAACTGGGTCCTTGCGCACTAGCCGCAGGCTGCTGCCCACAATGTCCCACAGCTGCTTGGCCAGGCTCTCGTTGAGCTCCTGCAGGCCACCAAAGTAGGACAGGACAGTTGCCTGGGCACTGGAGAGCCCGCGGAGGTGCAGCTGGCAGAGGATGTTGTCCCGGAGGTGCTCCATCATCATGAGCTCCGCATGGGCCTCCAAGAGGTGCTGCTCATGGAGCAGCTGCAGGGTATGGGAAAAAACCTCATGGACTGTGAGAGAGGGAGGAGAGATGCCAGGATTGAGTGCAGGGGGCGAAGGGGGTTGGCACCGGGGTCACAGGCACAGGTTAGCAGGGGAGGGTCTGAGACGTGGGGATCTGGGAACACCATGCTCGATCAGGCCCTGGGGAGGCAGTGGCATCTCCATCCACAGAGACTTTCCAAATCCAACTGGCAAAGCCGGAGCGACCTGCTCTAGCTTTGCTCCAGCCCTGTGCAGAGCCTGGGGTTGGACTGGAGTTCTCCCCAGTGCCTTCCAGCCCAAATCCATGAGGACGGGGCCAGTGTCTTACCCGAGAAGAGCTGGGGCAGCACCTGGACCACCGAGGCCAGCTGCACGTGCTCCGCCATCAGTGCCCGCATCTGCTGGAGGCCCTGGAAGCGGTCTGCACTGTCGAGCAGGGCCCACCGCGCAGCCCCCAGGTCCTGGCACACGCTCTGCACCTCCTGGGCCGCCGACCGCAGCTGCTCCAGCCCCGCACTTACCCCTTCCAGGTAGGACTGGACAGTTGACTGGGGAGCAGAAGAGGATGGAGGGGCAGTGGAGAAGCTCTCAAAGGCTGGAGGATGCACGCACCGTTTGCCCCACCCTTGCCAGGTCTCTCTTGCATGCACTCTCCCAGCCCCATAAGGTAACATCTGCCTCTGCCATCATGCCATCATATCTCCCAGACCTTCCGTGATGACCCCATCCCATCAGACCCAAGCACACTCAACTTCAAGAAACCCGCTCCAGCAGCAGGAATGGCTCATTTCACCCTCACTCTGGGTAAACTGAGTCATGGTGACTATTTATGGGGTGGGGGGCAATGGCTGCTGTGCAGGAGGTAGGAGAAGGGCATCACTTTGGGGTGACCAAGGCAGCAGGGTGAGCAGTAACCAGATGCCTCCTTTCAGTTTTAAAAGATGACTGTGCTTCTGCAAAATATTTGCAGGCCAGAGGGCCCCTGTGTGCCCCCCAATGCATATTAATGGCATGAAACACCTCAGTGACCGTATGAACCCTCCTCCAAAATGGATTTCCATCTTTTCCAGCCCACAGCAGCACTGGCACATCTCCATGCCCATTTAACTCCCAGCTCCTGGTGCCAAGAAGCACTTTTACCCAGCATCAGCAGAAGCAAGTTGTCCTCTCTGAGGCCACATCACTTAAAACAAGTTGCCTCCTGGACAATTCACCCGCATTCAGCTAGGAGAAACCCTTGGTGTTTTGTTTTGAAGGATGGATGGGAGACCCATTTTAACACTTCAGACACTACCCAGGGGGAGGGTGGGGTGGTGGTGGTAGGGTTTAATCAGATCTTTTCCCCCAAACAATTGCATTTCTCCCGCCAAGCGCCAGCCAAAGGACAAGATTTTTCCAGAAGTGGGAAAAAAAGATGATTCAATGCAGAAGAGGGGACCCTGGCTGAGATCCCTGCCTGAGGAGGCTGCAGGCATCCATGGGGTGGGCTGTGGCAAATACCCACCTTCAGCCGGGACTGGATGGAGCTGTTCCTCTGCGTCTCTCGGCTCCGGTACTGCCCGAGCCCCTCCAGTTTTTCGGGGCAGTAAAACACCCCTGAAGCCCATTTCAGTGCAGCTCCTCTTGCCAACTTCTCGGCCTTCTCTGCTTCCGGCCACTCCTCGTCTGGGGACAAAGCCAGGGGTTAATGAGCACAATGAAGCCTCTCCTGGCAGGGCAGGAAGGGCCCCTGAGGCCAGAGGCAGGAAGCTGCCCGTCAGCGGACGTCCAAGCACACCAGATGTGGTAAGCCAGGAAGCCGGACAGTGTGGCAGCAAGCGGATCCTTCCGTGAGTGCCCCCCCAGATGCCAGCAGCACGGACTGGGGTAGTCGCAGCAGCTGTGGCGAAGGCTGCCCCGAGGATCTGTCCCCCAGGTCGAGCGCACATCCCTGTCGCTCCCCCCAAACACAATGCTGGGTTGTCTCGGGGGGGTCTTATGCCACCCAGGAAGCCCTCGGCAGGGCTGAGGCTTTGACAGTGAGTCAGCAGGAGGGATGGAGAGATGGCAGTTCTCGCATGAAGGACAGCCAGGCTGAGGCTCCCGGTCTCTCAAAGGCACCCACACAGCTGTGAGTGGCCACGGCATCCCCCCTCGGCACAGGGTGCGAAGCCTTCTGGCCAGAGTGGAGGGCTGAGAACCAGCACAGTTATCACATGCCAGCCCCCATCCCCAGCGCATGTTTCATTGTTTCCCCCTGCTCCATCCCCAGCAACTTCCCAGCCTGGGGCTTGCCGCAGCCCCCCAGGGATGTCACCCAGTCCCAAACCGGGCTCCTGCTCTGCTGGGGAGCCTGCCTGCACGGGCACCCTCAGGGACTGGGGGGCTTTGGAGGAGGCCAGCAGCTTTGGGGACAAGCTGTGCGGCGAGCAGTGCTGCCCCCGGTGCAGATCAGGAAGCAGAGCTGGGCTTCCACCCCCCACCAAGAGCACAAGGCGCCAGTCCCGGCACAGGGAAAAGGTCCAGGGGTGGTAAAGCAGAGGGTGGTGAGCTCCCAAAACACGCTAAGAGCAGTAGCATCCCTCCCTGCCCAGCACCGCCAGCTCCCCAGGGGGGTGGCTGAATCGTCCCCGTTACCTCTGGGGCTCGCGGCACGCTCGTCCTCCGCAGACATGCCCATGGTCTCGAGGCTGCGCAAGCTGCGGGGGCCAGGGCAGGGCTGCGCGGAGGAAACCGGCAGCCGCTTCCTCAGCTGCAGCAGCCGGGTTCCTCAGGGCTTCATTGTGTTCCCGCAGCCACGCTCAGGACGTCAGGAACGGGGGGCGGAGGGGAGGGGGGGACACAGGGGAAGGTATCGCAGCTGCCGCAGGCCTCGGGAGCGGACACCAGGCCCTGTGTGCCCTTCCCGGCACCCCCCGGGCACACAGCCCCTCTCCGTGCCCCCCAGCACTGCCCCACTCGCAGCCGGCCTGGTGCGGGGAGGACAGACGGGTGCCCGGGGTGCCCCCGACGGACGCCGGCCCAGGGCCAGCGCTTTCGCCGCAGCCATAGCGGGAGCCCAGCCGGGGACGGAGCAGCCGGCAAAGGGTCTGCCTGCGACAAGGCGAGAGCGTGGGGAAGCGGGGACGGACCTGGAGACGTCCGCCCGCCACAAACCGCCCTCACCGGGCGCAGGTCGGGGGATTCGCCCCCACACTGGGTGTCTCGGAGAAGACCAGGGTGACGGGCAGCGGCAAGGCGCCGGTTTCACCCGGGCGCTGCGAGGGCCGCGGTCAGGTACAGGGTGCGCGTTTGGCCTTGGTACCACGGGATGGCTCGGGGCTGGACGCACATCCCGCTTTCACCCTGGGCGCCCCCGGGCCCGGCAGCCATCGCCGGCCGTGAAACCGCAGGCAGCCGCGGCCTGAGGGGGTGCCCGCGGCGGGAGGCGCCGACCCCCGGCCGGGGGAAGGGAAGACCCAGCCCCGCCGCCCGGCAGCCCCGATCCCGGCGGGTCCCCACAGGGAGAGGCCGTTGGGCTCCGCCACCGCCCGCCCCGGAAGCTCCCGTCGTGCCCCGCGGCCCGGAAGCGGAAGCGCGGCTGGACCGGAGCCGGCGGCCGCGGCGGGCAGATGGCGGAGTGCGGGCCGCAGCCCCCCGGGGGTGGGAGCGGGGCTGCGGGGGCGCCGAGCCGGCATGAGAAGAGCCTGGGTCTGCTGACCACCAAGTTCGTGTCGCTGCTGCAGGAGGCCAAGGACGGCGTGCTCGACCTCAAGCTGGTGCGGGTCTGCCGGCGGGGCGGTGAGGGCCCCCGGGGGTGGGCGCTGCGGGAGCTCCCGCCGCCGGCCGGGGCCCTTCTGCGGGGGGGGGGGGGCGAGCTCGGGCCTCCGGGGGCCGAAGCAGGTTTTGAGGGGGGAGTCGGGACACGGCAGCGCCCGGTACAGCGGGCGCAGGACAGGCAGGGTTCCGGGGGTCCCCGGGGTGCGGAGGGGCCAGCTCCCGCCGCCCCAACGTTCCCTCCCGCTGCTGCCTTCCCAGCAGTTCTCCCCACCCTCTCGGCCCGTCCCAGCGGCTCCGCTTTCCCCAGCAAAGAGGAGGCAGTGGAGCTTGCCTGACATTGCAGGCGTCGTGTGCTTCAGTGGGAACCCCGTCTGTCCGTCCCGTTCTCTGCTGCGTTCTTGTCCCACACCAAGGTGCTGCTTGATCACTGGCACCATAACGATCCGGCCCTGTAAAGCCTCTGAGACCTATAGAAACGGAGAGGCTGTTCCTCCCTACTGCGCTTTACAGCAGCAAGAGGAGTGTGGTCAGATTCATCTCTGCCAAAGGTTGTCCCCGATGCCTTTAGGCTCTGGAGAAGTGCCCTGTGAAAGAGCCTTCTTTCTGCATTTTGAAGAGCTTCACCTAGAGGAAGTAACTTTGTCTTTGTGGCGTGTACGGTACTTAAACCCAGGCCTTTTCTATAGGTGAAGTTCCTTTGCTCTGGTTTCTACAGCATACTGGTGGGTATGTGTGTGAGTGCGCTCTGACCCTTCGCAGGCAGCAGTCAAGTGCCAGAAAGCCCTGAAGATGCAAGAGCTGGAGGAGTCTCCTGTCTGTAGGCTTCCAGCCTCTCCTCTGCCAAATTGTCATCTCTTTGGATTTGGGCAATATTTTCCTGCTTAAAATGTCTGTTAAGTGGATTCGTGTTTGTTAGCGTGGTTTGAATGGTTGTGCGGTGTAGGGTCTCTGAAGTCCCAGTCCGTTACTGGTAGGTGAGAGGGAATGTCATTCCTCTGCTGACCTGCTCTGTCTGCGGTGCCGCTGACGTTGTTGGTCCTGGCTCTGCCAGTGCTGCACCCGTTAAACTCTTGCTGGTGGTAGGTTGCCACGCGGTAGTGGAAACAGGTGTATTGGTGCAGTGTGGTATGTCCTGAAACCTGGGGGGAGGAGAGTCGTGTGAGCAAGGCAGGGAGGTCCCAGGGCTGCTCAGGAGCTCCTCCCTTACAGCCATGCTCCCTCTCCTCCCAGCGTCGTGCCTTTCAAACAGAGGAATCTGCCTCTTGAAAAGGTGTTGATTCTCTACCAAGCGGCATCAGATCAGATTTAGAAAAGACCTTTTGAATGTTGACTTCGCTAAACTGGTGTCAGTCGCACAGATGGCTCTCTGCATTCCTCTTCCCATCCCCATTTTTTTACCCTGAAGGAATACTAGGCTGCCAGACTAGCGTATTCTTGTACTGCTTTGCTGCTGAGGAATGGTGATTTTTGGATCCACCGTGAGCAAGGTGGCTGGAATTTGGTTTGTGCTTAGTGAGGAGGTTGCTGGGTAAGAAAAGGAACGAAGGGGCAGTGGCTTCTTCTCATGGTCATAAGGACATTGAGAACACGGCTTTGTAATTTGAGGCGCTGGGACGAGAGAGGTATGAGATGGCGAGCAGAGTGCTTGGCCAGGAATTAATCTGACAGGCAGGAAGGAGTGAAACATGACTGAGAGTTTGGAGTTAAGTGTCTAACCTTTTTGCAGGCTGCGGATACCTTGGCTGTGCGACAGAAGCGACGGATCTACGATATCACGAATGTCCTGGAAGGCATCGGGTTGATTGAGAAGAAATCCAAGAACAGTATCCAGTGGAAGTGAGTGACAGAGCAGCTCTAAATCGTTCACAGGTCCCTTCTAGTCCCAGGTCCTGTCAGATGCGTGCCTTTTTCCTCTTCAGGCAAGCAGGGCTTCATGAGGCTGTTGTCTAAGTGACGCTGTGGTTAAAATGCCCTGCTCAGAGCAAGGTTCCTTGGTGGTCTGTGCATGCTTGTACTTCCCCCAGCTGGGCTATGCTGACAGTAGTAATGAGGAAAGCTGAAGTACGTATGGCGTGTCTCTTTTACAGCGGAGCTGTTATTTTGGTACAGACTAAGTATTTGCAACGCCTTGGGCTAGAAAAGATGCCTGTCATGGCACTGGAGATGAGGGAGAGCCCTTCCAGTCTGTGGGATGTAGGCAGATGTACCGAACGTTGCTGTGCTGGAAGGTGGGGATCTAGAGTGGGTACAGATGAGGCTTTCCAGGTGATCTGGCCTTGATGCATGACAGAGGTGGCAGTAAGGGAGGTGGCAACCTCTCTGAGAGGTTGGGGCTGGTCTGGGTGCCTCCAGAGGCTGATGCATGTCACTTCTTTCCACTTTGCGCAGAGGAGTGGGTCCTGGCTGCAACACACGTGAAATAGCTCACAAACTTATTGAGCTGAAGGCAGACATAGAGGACCTAGAGCAGCGGGAACAGGAGCTGGAGCAGCAGAAGATGTGGGTTCAGCAGAGCATCAAAAACGTTACAGAAGACGTGCAGAACAGTCGATATCCTTTGTGTGAACTGATTACTCTGTCTCCGTGTTCGCTTGCTGGCCTGGAAAGCAGAGACCTAAGGGCCCTGCTCAGGGCAGAGGGGTGGTGGTAACCTGTTGTTGCTGGAGGATCTGCACTGTGATGGTCAAGAGGCAGTGCCTGCCTTCGAAATTAAGGTAACTCTGTCCAGCCTGGGAACCAGCTTTCTCTGCGGTGCATGGCTTCTTGTCTGCCTTTTTGAAGTAAAAAACACTGTAATGTTTACCATGATGAGAAAAGTACTTCTCTCTGAGCCACAGGTGCCGCTTTCTTGAGTGCAGAGCTGCTCCTGTGGCTTGCCTATCGTAGGATGTCAGCTCTGACAAGCTTGCAGACCTTGCCTGCAGACCACTTCAGAGCATGGCATGGAGAGCCTTCTGGGAATGGCATTTCTTGTGCTCAGGAAGGAAACGCCAGGTGCCCTTTGAGTTCTCTGTCTGTGCAGGAAGCTGCAGCCTTTCTCCTTAACCTCGGAAACATTAGCGTATGTGACACATGAAGATATCTGCAAGTGCTTCACAGGTGAGGAAATGGTGCTCCATTGTAAAGATGTAACGCTGCAGTCCTATCAGTCTGTCCCAGCTGCTCTTCTTTCTCCAGGAATGAGGAGGCAGCGCACCATGGGCTGCCCAACATCATCAAGTTAAATGTAGTACAAGCTCTGATGCCATCCTGGGTTTGTGTACCACTAAGTTGTTGCTTTCTTGTCAACATCGGAGGGGGCAGGCCGTTTCTTTTCCTTGTGTTTAAAGGAACATAGCTGCTATTCCTAAGGAAGTCTTTTTGCTGGGTGTCACTATGTGGATGTATGTGTTATGTTAGAAGCTTTTGAGGACTTGGGTAGGCAATGTTCTAATAATAGGAAGCAAATTTTATTGCATGGCAGAAATCCGGGTGTAAGCAGGAAAACAATATTAAAAGTGATCCCTCAGCTGCATCATGCCCTCTACCAACAAGAATGCAAGGAGGAGGTAGCGAAGAGCAGGACAGAAGGGAATACGCTGCTTGCTGTGACCTCACTCCCTTGTGTACTGCCTTCCTAGAGCTGTGAGGTGCCATGTGTTCTGCCTCTGTGGGGCAAAAGTGAAGAAAACCCACAGGAGTCTCTGTTTCTTTTCTATTGCCAATTTTAATGATAGCTGTAGGACGAAAAAAAAAAATCCCCAGTGGCCAGCGTGCAGTACGGCACCCTGCAGTACATAAACTGTTCTCAGCTGTAGCGGTGTGGAGTCGCAGCTCCTTTCTGCTTCGGTGGACACCTGACCTCTCCTGACTCCGCGCAACCTGCATCTGCTGGCTTGCAGCAGGGGTTGAAGCTACTTATCCTGACCTCCCCCAGCCATGCCGAATCTCACCCTTGTCTGACTCTCTCCTCTCTTCCCAGCACTCTTCTCACCCTATACTTCATCAGCTCTTGTTTTTCATCTTTGCCTTTGTGTGCTTTCCGTGTTCACCAGACTTTATACTGCTTGAGTTCCTGCTGGTAACTTATGCATCACCACCCCCTTTGCGTTACTGTTTTTTCTGATTTAAGCTAGCACTTTTTGGGGGCAGGGATTGTGTTTTCAGTTTGACAGTGCTTGGGGCCAGATAACTCATAACAGTCTGGAAGAGTTTGGTGGAGACCAGCAGACAGCTTATTGCCTGGTTGATTGAGTGTTTTGCATTTTATTGCACCTGTTTTTTGTAAACGAGTTTGCATCTGAAGTCAGACCTCACCAAAATGCACAGAGAAGATTAGATCTTACTGAGGGCAGATCTGAATTCCTCACAGAACAGAGGCTTGATCCATGTTTTTCCATTGTCTGTTCAATGTGTGCCCAGTTTTGCTGTATGAATATGCTTTACGTCATTTTTTTTTTTCCTCCCTGAAGTGTCTGAGCCTTGCAGAGGTTCTTTGTTGGACCTCTTGGGTGCTTGAACTGTGGTGCAGGCTGAATTTCAGCTCCTGTTTTGTTTTGTTTTTCTGATTGACTGCTATTGAATTTGCTTTCTCAAAGTGAGTTAGGGCTTGAAGATTTCCATGCTTGGACTGTTGTCAAATATGGATTGATTATTTGGATTAATTTAAAAAAACATGAGAATGTGTTAGCTTTTAGTGACTGGGGAACATAATTTTCCCATCTGTTATGGTGATGCATTTTGCACTTGCAGAATCAAAAAGGAAGTGGAAGCACACTGTACACTGTTTTGTAGAAGTATTTGGGATGTAACTCCTATCAAGGGAGTTAGAAACACAGCACCTGTATTCTTGAAGCTAACAGGTCTTAAAGCTTGATTATGCATTTCTAATGTTTTTTAACAATATTTTTCTTCAACACATATTTGTTAAAGGAAGCCCCATCTTTTTGACAAATCCTGTGGTATTTTTAATCTCTGTACGTTTTGCTGATCTGACCTTTATTTGCCTGCCTGAAATTAAAGGATGTGCTCTTCTGCTGTCCACTCTCTCCCATCACTCTGGGGATCTTCTGTGTTAATTATCAAGTGAAGCTTAACACAGAATACTGGTGAAGTGTGAATACTAACCACACCAAAGCTTAAACATTCAAAGTGAAAGCTGCTAACTGCTCAGTCAGAAAATGTCTAATGTTCTACAGCACTGGTATTTCTCTGTTCACGTTTCTCTAAACCCAGATATGGAATGGAAGCTGCTCGCCTGTGACTGTTGTGTTATTAGGGGCACAGGTCTTAAGGAGCTGCAGCACTTGAAAACGAAAGATGCTGTCAGCCTGGCTCCCAGCCCTGTGTGTGCTGGGCTCTGTGCAGGGTCCAGTACAACTAACTCCGGGCGGCTCTCTTGCCAGTAGAGACTGGAGAATGTTGGTTTCGGGTATTGGTACTCCAGCATGAGGCTGCTGTGCTGCTGGCAGCCTGGCTCCTGAGCCTAGTTGGACACCATCTCTCCACTGGCAGTGCAGCTCTTTGAGTTGTGTGCTCTTTTGTTTATAATTCACATCTAAAAGCCTGTGACAACAGGATGAAGGATCCTTCCCTTAGGATTCAGATGTTCTTAAGAGTGAATTTAAGCCAGCCCTTCTGAGAGAAAGAAAGGTTAGTCCTGCTAAGGATGCTGCTAAAAAAACTGTAGGGTTGCTGTGGGAGAAACTTCACAGGTTCTGTGTGCCCTGGGCAGTTGGCACACTGGGAGCTGTATGATATGCTTAGCAACTGAGGTGGTTGTAAATGGCAATCCTCCACGGAAGGGAGCACAGGAGACAGGGAACTTTGAGGAGGGGCTCTTTGTCAGTGCTTAATTATCATCAGAATAGTTTGTGCCAGCTGAGTGCTGACCAGTCTGTTTTCACAGGAGACACCCTCCTTGCGATTCGAGCCCCATCAGGCACGCGTTTGGAGGTTCCCATCCCTGAGGTGAGTGATAAATGCATGGGCAGAGAGTAGGAGTGTCTGCGCACGTGCGTGTGTGTGTGTGTGTTGAGGTGGGGGTTGTTGCTGGATTGACCAAGCTGGGAGCTGGCAGTCAGGGGTTTGATAGAGTTGGAGCGACTGGCAACCCAAGGAAGGCTCTGGATATTAAATAATTGCCAGGAAACTCTGTTGTTTGGAAGTACATAAGCAATTGCACTAGGGGAGAAGATAGTCCTGGGAGTCAGGGGAATTGTGTGTGGAACCGTGCTGAACTGTCTGGACAGCATGTCTTGCCTCTGGGAAATTCCTGTTCTGTTTGAAAAGGGCATTTAATGTATGGTTGCGTTTTGCTTTTGACTTTTCTCAGGGCCTAAATGGGCAGAAGAAATATCAGATCCATCTGAAGAGCACAAGTGGTCCCATCGATGTTCTCTTAGTAAACAAAGATGCTTGGAGCTCTCCTCCTGTCGTACTACCTGTCCCTCCCCCTGAAGACCTCATTCAGTGCCAGGCAGTTGCACCCTCAAAACCGCAGATCGCACCACTCACCCACTTCCAGGAGGCATCCGTTCCCAGCAGCACCCAGCCCTCTACGCCGACACCTACCAGCACTCAGGACCATAGCCCTCCTGTGCAGAAAGCTGCAAGCACAGGTGAGAGGGAGGTTGCAGGAGGCAGAAACGGGATAGTGGCTGACAAAGGAGAGTACTTTCCTTGGCCTGGCTGGGGCTGGCACTGCTGGTTGTGCAGCATTGTCAGCTCCTGGCAAAGGGGCACCTCTGCCTTTGCTGCAGGGAGCCTTTACTTTTGTCTTGATTAGTGGGACTGGCTGTGTTAATGGAAATAAGACACTTGGCTTGAGGGGGTGGTGCCAGCCCGTAGGAGCAGTGGTGGGGGAAAGACTGATCACGCAGATACATTGATTAGTGGAAGTTTGTAAAAGGGCCTTTTTGAGTTTCAAGTTCAACTTTCAGTTTGAAAAAAGACTGTTAAAAATACTAGATTAGGTTGGTTGTGGCTTTGTCCAGCCAAATTTTGAAAGCCTCCAGCAGCGGAGATCCCCAGCTTCCTTGGTGAGCTCTTCCAGGACTGCAGCACCCTCTCAGTGAATTCCTTTTTCCTCATGTCTGGATCCTTTGATGTGCATCTCGTGCCTGTTACATCGTTCGGCACCACTGAGAAGTTCTTAATTTTTGTAACTGCCTTTCCGGTAGCTGCAAGCTGCTGTTAGATTGCCCTTAGACTTCTCTTTGCTTGACTGAACAAGCCCAGCTCCCTCCATCCCTCCTTGTAGGCCATGTGCCCTAGACCCCTCGCCAACTTGGTAGCCCTCAGCTGGATCTTCTCCACATCTTTCTTGAACTGGAGGATGGCCAAAGCTAGACATAGTATTCCAAGTGCAGCCTCAGCCCCAAGCAGGAGGATAGTAATTTCCCTTAGTGAGCTGGCCACGCTTCTTCTGGTGTAGATAACTACCTGGCTTGTATTAATTGCTGTGAGAGCATGGTCTTAGCTTATGTGCAGCCTGGCACCAACAAGACTGCTCTCCAGCAGAGCTGCAGCAGGACCTGGGAGTTTTTACTGGGTGAAAGCAAGAAGCCTTCTTCCTATGCAGCTGTCTGTGCTTGGCCAGCATGGCCAGTGAGGGTTGAGTCTGTGCTGCAGCTGCTTGCTTTGGGGCTGGAGGGAGATGACATTCCTGTGTGCGTCTGTGGCTCTTTCCAGAATGCAGCGTCTCAGCGGCAGAGTCCAAGAGCAGCGGCGACTTTGACCCCCTCAGCAATGCGCCTCCATCGGCCAGCCAGCCGGCCGGGTTAGATACCCAGCCGCTGCAGTCCTCTGCCTCGCTGGACAGCAGCTCCGTCCTACCCAGCCCCTCTACCTCCTTCGAGCCGATCAAGCCCGATCCCACAGGAAGTGAGTATGCGCCCTCGTTTTCACGTGTTGCTCCAAAAGCATGCTGCTTGGAGCGAGGGAAAGGCTTCTGGCCCTGGAGGAAGGAGCTGAACTCTGTTCTGCCTTTGCTGTCAGCCAGGCTCTGCAAGGGATGAGTAGGCATTTGCCTGTGAGGGTGCTGGGGAACTTGGTGAGTGTGACTGTGTTGTGTCTAGTGTCCTGACACTTTCTGTGACACCAGTACTAGAAAATCTGCAAGAGGCACTTGCATGACACACGTCTCTGCTGTTATAGGTAGGATTATTCCCTTTCAGTCCCTTCTGTAGTGCTAGGTCCAATTTTTGAGACTGCATGAAGCTATAGAATTTCCAGCCATCACTCAGAACACCTTCGTAACTCGTGGGGAGTTTTCCTTTATTAGGAGACCTCTTGTCTCTGTTTTCCTCCTCTACTCCGGAATACTTCATCTATCTTTAGTGATCTTGTGGTCTTAATGATCTCGCAGTGTATGTTTGGGGAGCTCCTTGATGTGCTTGGTGAGGTGAAATGGGCTTTAAAAAAGGAACATTTGAGCTTTATGCCAGGAAATGGCAGGTTGGCCCAAGGAGGGAAGAGCATCTTCTGGGTAAGACGCGCTGCTTTCATGTTTTGAAGCCTACCTTCGCTGCAGAAACTCTGTAGGATAGAGAGTTACGGTTAGAAGAGGAAATCTTGCCCAAATATAGCTCACGCAGTGCTTTTTTCACGCTTCTGCTGCTAGCATGTCTGAGAGAAGAGTGAACTGCCTGTCTTCATCTTGGAGTAGTCTTAATTGTGGAATTAGGCCTTTGGCGTGTGTACAGCTTACCATAGCCCAGTGGGCCTGTGCTGACTGTCTAAAGGCATGCCCTCATCCTACACAAGATAAATTGAGGTGCTGACGCCGTGTGAGGCTTACATTTACAGGCAATTACTGTAGAGCTGCTGACTGTGATAACACGTTCATGTCCCGGGGCTCCTACAGATCTATTTTAAAGTAGTCGAGCTTAAGTATTTTATTGCTTATCATTTCAGCAGAACTATGTGACGTGGGGTGTGGAAGCAGAATTTCTGGATGGCATAGAATGATTTGGGTGTGTAAGGAGTACAGTAGGACAGTAGGTGATTATGCTGTAAAGCATTTCAGACTCTTCATGTAATGATGCAAACCATTTGGTTTGTTGTATTTGCAGTACTGGAACTTCCCAAAGAGCTGTCAGAGATGTTTGATCCAACGAGAGGTATGTTCACTCCCTGACCACGGCTTTGTTCTGTGCCCATCTACCCACAGAAGTGGGACAGTTTGTTTTATTCTCTCCCTTTTGGATTATTTGGGGGATGTGGTTTTGTAAGGTGCTTGTGGTCGTTGGTGGCTGCTGGCTCTCTACTTGTAGTTAGGCACTCTTAAAACTACTGGTTTCTGTACGTATTTTTCTGTCTTCATGTTGCCAGCAACCTCTGTTAAGAGTTTGCCCTTCAGTGTGTAGATGAGGGCTTTTCCTTCCCCATGCCAGTGCTAATCTGTGCTCTGGCTTCCCATGCTCCTTCTCCAGCTTGTCTGCACACAAGAAAAATCCCTGTTAGTCTTGTTTCAGCTGTAGCCTGCCCGAGGCTAATCCAAGCAAATAATCTAGGGAGATAGTCTTCTGTCTTCAAAATATCCCTCTGTGGTTTTGGTGGTGCTAGTAATTTTGGAGCAGTAGGGGAGGGGATGCTGTTACTTGGGTTACAAGTTCTGCCTCTGCCCAAGGAATGCCTGGGTGTTGTTGCCTAATGGTGGGACAGACTCTGGGCTAAGGGCAGGAGAGGTGAAGGAATGTGGTCTAACATAAGCCTAAACTGGGGAACTCTTTATCTGCCCATTTATTTCCCTTCAGTGCTGGCAGAATAATTTCTAGCCCCGCAGCTAGGCAGAGCTGAGTACACACAAGCACTTTTGTGGTGGTGACAGGATATGTACAACAACAGTCCCTAGTTCCGTGCTCTGGCAGGCGCTTTGTGAAAGCGCTGTCTTTGTGTAAAAACCCCACGGTCCCAAATGCACGTGCGCAACCGTCTGCTCTGTGTGCTAGGAGCCCTGGGCTCCACCGTCGGCCTGGAGAACACCTTTCCTCCTTGCTCAGCACCCGCTGCTGTAGACAGTGGATAAAGTCTTGGTAATGACTGAATGCATCTGAAGAGTAAATTTGACTTTGCAATGTGAAACAAACTGAAACAAACAGCCCATGTAGAAGATCTAGCTTAACCCAAATTAACTCTACTATGGGACTAAGTGGACACTATTAAAAAGGAGATGTTTGCTGTCTACGGTAATGTATGTTGCTTTGTGGAGTGTTCTTCCCAATTTGGAGGGGGAAGGTAGAGATCCGGGAGCGAAGGACAAAACAGTCAACAGCTACAGAGGCAAAGCTCGGGACTGGAAAAAAGCAACACTACAGAGCTTGGAGAAAAATGGGCCTTGCAGTGTGCTCCGTGCGGCCCCTCTCATCTCTGTGTGATCCCAGTAATGTTGCCCTGGCATCGGCTGCTGCTTTAAGGCTATGCAGTTTAAGCTGCAAGAGCCCAGAGTTCTTCCTTAGTGTTTTGTATTGGAATTACTTTTTCTGTATGGTTTTCTCTCTCTTTTAAATGAGTGCTTAATAACTGCTTGTTTTAAACTCATATCCTGGAAAAATCCTGAATTTCAACATGCACATATGCACACCCTGCTATGTTACCAGCCCTGATCTAAGACTGCAGGTTCTGCATTTAATTACTATTTATTGAAGCTGGTATTAGTCCTGTCTAGTCACTTGATGTTGAAATTTGCTCATCTCATGGCACTGAATTAGACAGGTAGGTTCCTGTCCTCTAGGAAATAGTCTGCTGTGGATACATGTCTTGAAAAAGCCTATTTCAAGTGCGGGTAGTATCTCATCAACCAGTTAGACTGAGTTAGATATTCATGATCTTAACTTGGTAAAGTGAGAGGTATTCAGAAAGTTGTTTTCAAATGCTCAGCTTCTTAAAGAAAAGAGATGTACTTGCGCATGCTTTGCCTGGGTGCTTGTCTGTCTACCCTTCAAGTGCCTCATGAACCTACTAGCCAAGAGTAGCAATGCTGGAGGAAGGAATGACATTTCAGAGATAATTAATTTTTTTACAGTTTTGTGGGGGCAGTAGAGGGGAGAGCAGAGTTAATGGCCCATTCAGGAAGGATATGCAGAGTTCAGATGTTCATTCTCTTCGACAGCGGGTAGCCACCAAATCTGCCAGGGCATGTGGCTGCGATAGCCACAGCACAGCCATGGGGCAAGGGGACAAAATTAGGGGGACAAAGGACACAAATCTGGAGGAAACTGGAAGTTCATTAGTTCTACTGCTCCTGGAACAGCTCATTTGGCTTTTAATTTTCATCCCGTTAGCAAAGTTGGTGGGTAATTGAGGACTGTGACTATGGCAGGCTTTACCAGCTCAATTTCTGGTGCGTGTTGAAGAGTTTCCTTTGGAGGAGTTTGGGGCACCAGCTAGCGTGCCAGCGCAGGGGTAAGGCACAGCGCGTCACATGGAGACTGGCATATGGTTGAGCTAAAGCAGGCAGAAACCTCCTGCAGAATTTTTTGATGTTGCTTGAAATGTCTGACACCGATTTCCCTTTGCCCATGGCAGAAGGCCAAGGCCTCCTTTCGCCACTGCCTGCTGCACACGCTGCGCCTTAGCCAGAGAAGGGATAACAAGGGTGAGAGCCAGAAGAGGCTGGGAAGGGTGGGATACTGCACAGGAGCAGACCAGGAAAGCAGAGTGTGTTGCTTAACCATGCTTGTCTCTTCCCCAGAATGTATGAACTCTGAGCTGCTGGAAGAGCTGATGTCATCGGAAGGTGAGTCTTTGAGTCTCCCCCTCATGGTGTCGCCTTTCCAGGGGAGGAAGACCGTCTTGTGTGACTTTACCCAGCCGACAGTCTTGTGACTGCAGGCTCGCCCTCATTTTTTCTGGGCTCTGGACACAGACTCCGTTCTCACTGTCCTGCCAGTCCCTGAGAGAGGTGCGAGGACCAGGAGAGCCTGTCTCTTCCATATCGCAAAGCTGATTTGAAGCAAGCTCCAAGACTCTTGCTGTGAGGTGGCCTCCTCATGGCTCCGCAGCTCAGCGCCCATTGGCAGCTCTTGGCTAGGTGTGGGAGTGCCGAGTTTTGTAACCAACTGTAGGATTCTCTTTCCCCAGTGTTTGCTCCCTTGCTCCGCCTCTCCCCTCCACCTGGAGATCATGACTACATCTATAACCTTGATGAGAGCGAAGGCGTCTGTGACCTCTTTGATGTGCCTGTCCTCAACCTCTGACTTCTCAGCGCGGCTGTGAGCCTTGCAAACACAGACCGTTTTGTAACTCTTTGGAAAGTGTCTATTTTTGGATTCCTTTTGTGCTAGAGCTCAATGAGTGAGCGATTCAGAGATGCTCTCATATGGACTCAGAACCAAGAGATGTGGACTTGCAGGCCGGGAGCCTCCCCGTAACTTCTTCCTCTTCCTCTGTTGCACGTGCAACTCGTGTCGCCACATCTCTCTCTCCACTGGATCCTGGGCCTCACTTCAAAGGGTCTGTGTTTTGAGTGTTCCCAGTTCACCCGTAGAGTTTGCCCATGTGCCTCTCCGAGCTTCCTCAAATCTGCATGCCTTGGTTTTTCCTGCACTCCTAGAGGCACTTTGCACCTCCTAGGTACCAGCTGCTACAAGGAGCCCTAATATCGTGGTCAGTTCACAAGCCCGGAGGTAGTTAGCTAGATTTTTCAATGTGAGCAGTTCAGACTGGGGTGGTTATATTTCTGAATGACAACAAGGGGAAAAAAAAAAAAAATATGGCACCAAAGTGTCCATTTCTTCCAGTGACTCCACACCAAGCTACTATGTTTTACAAGAAAAAGCACTTTTTTTAGCCAGCTGTGCCTCCTAGTGGGACTCAGGAATTGAGCATTCCTAGTAGGACCCAGGAGCTGAGTCTTTCCCTGCTTGTGCATCAGCAAGAGTGCTGGTTCTGCATTCACCAGTCTGCTGATGGGTGAGCCCGGGGGTTCCAGCTCCTTGTACAGCAGCTGTGCTGTTTTTACAGGGCTAAAGCATAGGTGCCAGTATGTTTTTATTTTTGTTTTAATTTTTATCTGTTTTTGCCTGAGTGAAGAGATGTTTGAAAGGATAAGACTGCTCCAGCTGGTGCCTGTAAGGTACTCCAGGTACGTCAGAGCCTGCTCATATTTGCAAATAGCTGTCTTCTCCAACCATTGCACTTGAGCCTTCAACTGTCTAAAAGGCGACCAAGCAGGAACAACTCAGTAGTACTTCACCGTGACAAGTTATGTAGGTGTTGTCAAAATAGTGCTTTTTTTCCCCCCTTTTTCTCTCTTAGAATCTGCTCAGGATCAGGCTTTCTGTATATTTGAATTTGCTCCTCTAGTGTCCATACCCACACTCCCAATTCCTGATCCTGTGGGCAGGTCGCTACCTAGTGTGATGCTTTCTCCGCATCATTTCTCCGCAAGATTTTCGTCATTGCTTTGTAATGGAAGGTCTGCTGTTGGGTTCGTTATGATGATCAGGTGGTACCGGTCTTGGACCCTGGTGCATTTTAGTTGAAGTAAAACATCCTGATGGATTTGTGTTGTATTTTGCAAGACCCAGCTTTGGTTTTTGGTCAGATCCTGTATTTGAGTGTCTTCAGTTTTGCACATCTTCCTGCCGATGTGGTGGTAGCAGCTGTCCTGCCTTTCCTGCTCCACAAACTGCTGAAGAGAGAGCCAGGCCCGGAGCATGGCTGGCCATAGCAGAGAGGTAGCTTGCAGCCATCCACATAACCAGCTGATGTTTAACTTCTCCGCTTACCTGCTCACCACCTGTGAACCACACAACCAGCTGGAGCACCAGCAATAAGGGATGTGAAGTCTTCAATTCTTGGAGCCCGCAGAGGTGAGAAGAGTATATGCTTGGGACCTGCGTCCCTGAGGTGGCTCCTTGGGCCATCCTATTCTGTATGGGACTCCTCCAGAAGAGCTGTTCCTCTCTGCAGCCCTGAAGCACCCACATCCTCTTGGGAAAAGCGTGAAGAATTCAGGAGGAACAACGGGATGCCCTAGTTTGGGCAGCTGCTGCTGGCGAGACAGCCGTGGCATGGGACCCCGCCGGGGGGTGAGCTTCTAGCCCGCATGCAGCCAGTCCCTGAACCTTCCCCCCGTCGCATGGAAGCTGACCGGCACCCTCGGTCCTGCGCGTGCGTTAGCTAGCCTCCGTGGCTTTGGTGTAGCTCGAGCTCTCCGTGTACTGCCTGGCCCTCGCCCTCCTTCCAAGTGTTTGTGTTTGACACCAGTTAGACAACCTTTGGAAAAGGATACCTAGAGAAAAATTTACAGTCGCAAATGAACTTTTGATTCATATATAAAGATTATTTTTATACTTTTTTTGCAAGGAAAGGAAATTGCCTGTAATATTTGTACAGTGTTCTCTGACGTGAATAAACAAAAAACTTTCCAGAGTTTCCCCCCCTGCCTCGGCCTGTGCCTCACCTCTGCTGGGCCCGGAGGGACGGGGCGCCCCGAAGAGCGGGGTGCCGGCCGTGCCCCTCACCCACGGGCGGGGCCCGGCCCTTTCCCGGCGGGAGGCCCCGTCCTTGCCGCGGAGGTGGGTCCTGCCGAACCCGCGTCAGCTCAGGTGAGGGGGCCGGGCCGGGCCGGGCCGGGCCTGCTCGGGGCTGGATCTGGCACCGCCATCGAGACCGGTGGCGGCAGCAGGGCCTCGGGGCCGGCGTCAGGGGCCCTCCGGGAGGCGGCGGCGACCCGGAACTGCGGGGCGGCGGGGCGGGGAGCCGTGCCGAGCCGTGACGGTGCCGCCGCGGGAGCCATGCCGCCGCCCAAGGACGTGGTGAAGATCGCCATCCAGATGGTGGGAGCCATCCCGCAGCTCATCGAGCTCCAGCAGGTACTGCCCGGCACCCCCCCGCCCCCCCGGGACCCCTGACCCCAGCTCATGGCCGCCCTCTCCCTTGCAGACCAAGCCCCTTGCCTCGGTGCTCAAGGACGTCTGCGATGCGTGAGTACTGCACCCGCCACCCGCCGCCGGGTTGTGACAGCCTGTGACTGGGCTGCCGCTGGCCCGGTGGCGACCGGCACTAGCCGTACGGCGCTGTGACCGGCTGCCCGTCGCCGCAGGTGGAGCCTGCCCAACGCGGAGCGCTATGCCCTGCAGTATGCAGACGGGCGGCAGACCTACATCACCGAGTCGGTGAGACATCCCCCGACCTCTCCCCGGCCCTGCCGGCACAGTGCTTGCAAGCTCACCGGTTCCTTTCTTCTTACAGAACCGCGGGGAGATTAAGAACGGGAGCATTTTACGACTGACCACCTCCCCGGTACATCCCTCTGTCCCCCCGTCTCCTTCTCCGCCACGTGCTCTGGTGGGATGTCCCCCTGCGATGGGGCGATGCGGTGCTCCAAGCCCTCTGCTGCTGCCTCGCTCAGCCACTTCTGGCTCGTGACGGCTCCTCTCGGTGCCTCAGATCCATCAGACCTGTCTCAACCTTCATTCTCCCTTGGCAGAGCTTGGGGGAGTTTGAAGAGACGCTAGTCTTCTTGAGATGCTTTGGACGCATGGGCCAACTCATCAAGCGTTCCTAGCATCGTGCCAGCTTGACCTCCTTCCTCAGCTCCTGCTGGTCTCTGCTCTGATGGCTCTTTCTCTCAGTCCAGCTCCTCACTGGGGCTGCTCTAAGCTGAGCCTCCTTCCAAAACTTGTGCTTAAGCTTTTCCAGCCTTCTCCAAGCTTCTCACTGTCTTTCGATGAGCCCCTTTGGCTTGATTCTTTCCTTCCTGGTAGGACCAAGAAGCAGAGAGGTTGTACAGCGGGATCCAGAGCAACAACTCAGATGTGAAGACTGACTCGCTGAAGAAGCTTGCAAGCCTCTCCCAAGATGTTACCTTTGCTCAGGAGTTTATCAACAGGAATGGCTTGAAACAAATCTTCTATATTGTGGAAGAAGGGAATGAGTGAGTATCAGGAGAGGACTTTCCTTGCAGTTCTTGACTTTTCTTCACCCTTGCTAATGCTGTATGAGCTCCAAGCCAGGTGTTGGAGTGGACTTGGTTCATGTTCCTGGCTTGTTGATCCCTGTGCTGCAGCACAAAGGGCAGCGCTGGCAGCAGGGTGCTTGGCTCTGCAGGCTCCTTACCTGCAGGTATGTGGCTATGTCCCCACACGCTGGCAGCTGGGGGAAGGTCCCCAGGGGTCTGTGGACCTGACTCCTTGTGCATGTGCCCAGACTTTAACCTCCCATCCCTTCACTGGCTGGGTCATGTGCAGTCCCATGGATTTTGCTGCCAGGAGACCTCCTGTGATGATCGTAGCCTCTGCTGCTGCTCATTCCTGCCACCCCAAATAATCCCTCTGCCATGAGGTTTTAGCTGCAAGAGGTCTGCAGGCAGCTCAGGAAAACCCTGGTTGCCAAACTAGTGCCTGCCTGACTCTTTCAGGATGTGATGGTGCATCTCCTCTGAGCTCCTATCTCACAGAGGATGCGGAGCCCAAAACCAGGCAGCCCAGTGGGTGTTTCTTGGAAGTAGGGGGAGGGATTTGGGGTGGCTTGGCTTTCCCAAGGGCTGGTCTGCAGTGATCTTTGTACTGTGCAGCTTTCCAGAAACTGTTGAACTTCCCCTGCCTTGACTTCCTGGGATGACTAAGCAAGAGTCCGATTTCTTACCCAACAGTCTCTCTTTCCTTTCTTCTGCTCACTGCTGTCTGCCTTTCTAGTTATTTTTAACATACCCACCAACATGCAGCTGTACTCCTGCCTTATGGTGGTGACTGCTGAGTATCTGGACCCACTTTACTGCGTTTGCTCATCTGTTCCTCCAGTACAGGGGAGATGCTAGCTCATGCCCTGAAGGCCTTCATGGAGCTGATGGAGCATGATTTTGTTTCCTGGGAGACTCTTAGTGCAGCCTTCATCAAGAAGGTAAGCACCTGCTGCAGGTTCCCCAGCCTGTGCCCTTGGGATTCCTTGTTGTCCTCATCACCCAGGCTCAGCCTGCTGTCAACGGATGGTTTTGTGTCTCGTAGATAGTGAGTTACGTCAATATGAACGCAGTGGATGCATCTGTCCAGCAGCTCTCTTTGTCTATCTTGGAGAACATGGTACCTGCCAGTCGCCTCCTCTTTGAGCTAGTCAAAAAAGAAGTGACATTGGATCGTCTTCTCACCCACCTGCAGGTGTAAGTGGAGAGGCCAGAGCACCGTTCGCCCCCATCCCAAAGCTGGTGGAGATGAAGCGGTGGAGGGATTTTTCCGAGTGTTGCTGATTATCCCTGGCACAATGTTGTATTGTACCTTCCTAAACAATTTGCGGGTGGGCAGCCTGTCCTGTCCCCACTGCTGGGGGAGGGATGGACTGTCCTGGAAACCATCCTATTTCCAGGTCAGATTCCTTCATTCATGACCCGTTTCATTCAGGTATTTTGGTTCTTGAGCTGACGTGCCGTTTTTGTGGTGTTGGCTCTTCCTTCCCTTTCCCTGGTGTATTTAGGAGTGTATTCCCTGCAACTTGGGGTGCTGTACTGAAGAAACAGAGTTTGTTAAAGCCCTCAGCTAAGGCGGGTTTTGCACTCCCACATCTGCCTCATACCTTTGCATCTCTCCAGTTTGGAGGTTTTTCTTTCTAGAAAATGGAGAGGCTTGTGCCCAGGGCTCCTGCCAGGCAGGAATCTGCTGTTCACCCTGGGTTTTCCTGCAGCTCCAAAATGCTGCACCCACGGGTGTGTGCAGAGCAATATCTGACCCATCCGTGGGTGCTCTGCAGTCACAGCTGTGGGGACCATCTCACCCCCGGTCCCGCTGTCACCAGCTGCCCACTCATGGCTCTCGCCTCTCTGGGTCCCCCAGCTCCACGCAGTGGGGTCCAGCAGTGAAGGGGGGAGAGGACTCTGCTTTGGGGAAGGCAAGACCATCCTCAGAGCTGGTGACTCTCCACATCCTCATCATCCTCCTTCTACAGGACAAACGCCCAGCTGCAGCTGAAGGCGATGGCCCTGCTCATTGCACTGCTGCTGGCTGCAACTGACGCTGAGCGGCGGGTAAGGGGCTGCTCTCTGCTCACGGAGTAGTTTTAGGGGGATGCAAGATCACAAATGACAGGAGAAGTATCGCAGCTGGTGGTGGCACGGTGACCGTGATGGCCTAGACCCAGCGCGTGGCACCTCTGGGCCATCACGGCTGGGCCCTCCTGTGATGGGGGCTTGGGCAGCTGGGTCCTCCACTGTAGTGTTTGTGTTCTTTGGGATGGCGGGGCTGCAAGAGGTGCCTGGAGATGTTTCCCGTCAGTGTCCTCACTCTGCCTGTTCTTGACTGACACAACCTGTCCTGGCAGCCTGGTGGGGCAGGATCTGTTTGAGCCCCATTGGGGTGGGCTAGTCCTGGCTGCCAGGGCAGTGGAAGCTGGGGGCAGGTCTCCTGCTCACCAGTGTCACTTCTGAGACTGCCGGTTCTTTTCTGTCCCCAGCCTGCTGGTGGCCCAAAGCCAGGCATAGTGGGGAAGCGGATCTGCAGAGGGAACACCGGCTTTTTTTGGGAAATGGTGGTGTGCTGAGCTGGGGAACATCTCACAGCCTCTTCCCTTTCTAGGACATCATGGACTACCTGAGGGAGAAGAACATCAGGCAGTTTATCCACAAGGTGAGGAGCTGGGGTCATGCAAGAGTCTGCTCTGTGCTTCATCCTCTGTCCTTCCTCCCCAGCCCCTGCCCCCTCAGGCCCTGCCTTCGGTGACCGTGCCTGGCTGGGTTGCCTGCATGCCACACACCCCTTCCTTGGTGCCTCCTGTGGGTGTTGCCATGCTGGCAACGTGCCCAGGGTTGCACCCCCAGCTGCCTGCGGTTCGGCACACCCAGCTCTCGCCCAACCCCAAGGGGAGCTGCCTGCTTCCTAAGGCCCCTTCAAACAGCAGGACCTGCTGGGCTGTGGCTGTTTTGCCCTGGACTTGGAGGAACGAGGAGCAGCAGCCTGGGGGAACCTGCTCACTCGTTGTCTCCTGTAGAACATCATCCACAGCTCTGAGCCACTGGGGGACGAGATGGCCCATTACCTGTACGTGCTGCAGTCCATCAGCCTCAACCTGTGCGAGCGCCGCATGAGGACCTCCATGGATCCCTACTCACAGGTCTGGGAGCACTCTCCTTGTGAGAATGGCCCTGCTCTCTTCCACCTGATATGAAGGTTCACCTTTGGGTGAACCCAGCACATTTGATTTCATTGTTGGTTTGTCCTGGGAGAACCTGCTTGCATGGGGCTCACTGGCATCCCCTTCTCTCCGCTCTCCCTCCAGGAACAGCGGGAGCTCCTCCAGTCTCTGCGCCAAACTGCCTTTGAGTCGGAGAGCGAGGCACCTGCCAGCAACTTCAGCACTGAGCGCCGGCGATCCCTGTGTGCCAAGGAGTTCCGCAAGCTGGGCTTCATGGTGTGTCCCTCCCCAGCCCCACGCTGGCTCTGCCACCCGGCATTGGTGGCACCTTCTGATGGCTCCCCTAAGGCTGGTGTCCCTGTTGATCCTGATGGGCCACCAGGCAGTACTTCTTGTCCCTTGGCACCGCTAAACAGCGAGTGCTGCAGAGCTGCCGGGACTCAAAAGGCAAACCCCATGGCTGCATCAGGAGGACTCTGCTGCTCAGAGAAGAAAGCAGCAGTTGCTAAATTGCATCCTTTTGTGTCCTCCTAGAACAACAGCAACCCAGCTGAGGACCTCCGCCGTGCCCCGCCGGGACTCCTTGCCCTTGATAACATGGTGTATTTCTCCAGGCACACCCCCAACGCCTACAGCAGGGTGCGTGCTCTCTCCCAGAGAACTCCCTGGCAGAGAGGTGGTGGTGGATCTCCACCTTCTTTTCCTTTCCCTGTAACCTGTCCTTGGCCAAACCCAGGCGAGGACTTGCCTTTTGGGCAAGTGTCCTACTGTTGCCCTGTCTCAGATGGAGCCAAGTCCTCCCTGTGGGCAGGAGCAGCCATTTGAGGCCGGTGGCACTGAAGGATCCCCATAATTTTTAGTGTTTTGCCCACAGCTTGGCTTCCAGGCCTTGTTCATGTCTGAGCAAATCAGGGCGATTTGGGCAAAACCAGCCAGTGGCTGCAGAGCATTAGCCACTCTGACCTGCTGTGCCTGTGGTCAGCTCCTGCACTGCTGCAGGGGAAGAAGGAGCCTGGGTCTGGTTTTTGGGGAGAGCGAATTACTTCTGTTAGGGATGGCTCAACTGGGAGGGCAACAGCTCACCCTCCGAGTCCATGGCCCATTTAACACAAGGCAACGACCCTCTCCTCCAGTTTGTCCTCGAGAACAGCAGCCGGGAAGACAAACATGAATGCCCCTTCGCTCGAAGCAGCATCCAGCTCACCCTGATCCTCTGCGAGATCCTGCATGTTGGAGAGCCATGTACGTGTGTGCCCTGGCTTGCCCTTCTCCCTGCCCTGCTGCCTGCCGGCTGGCAGGAGCAGAGACAAGCTGCCAGGGCAGGGGGCTGCGAACGTGGGGCCACCAGGCTCTGGTGTGACCGACAGCAGGGGAAGGGGAGGTAGGGATGGGAAATGTCCAGGTTCTCCTGGATACTGAAATTCTCTGGAAAAATGGGCAGCTGGCATCATCTCTGTCCTTCTCGCTGCAGGCTCGGAGACGGCTCAGGCCTTTTACCCTATGTTCTTCGGGCAGGATCATTTCTTTGAAGAGCTCTTCTGCATCTGCATCCAGCTGGTGAACAAGACCTGGAAGGAGATGCGCGCTACCCAGGAGGACTTTGACAAGGTGTGAGGAGATGCTGGGGCCCCAGAAGGGAGCTGGGGCCATGGGCTGTGCACAAACTCAGGGGCTCTGGGGAGCGTCACCATGGGGGGTGACGTCCTGGGCCCTGCAGGTGCTGCAGGTGGTGCGGGAGCAGATCACCAGGACCCTGTCCCTCAAGCCCACCTCCCTGGAGCTATTCAAGACCAGAGTGAACGCGTTGAACTACAGCGAGATCCTGAAGCTGCGGCAGACGGAGCGGCTGCATCAGGAGGAGACGCTGGCTGTGCCTGTGCTGTGAGTGGGCTGCAGGCAGGGAGCCGGAGCTGCAATGGGGAGCCGTGGGGAGGGATGCCGTGGGGCTCGGGGAGGTCAGCAAGCATCTGCTGAAGTGGCCATGCTCCTCTTCTGCTGGCTGTTGCCCCAGGGAGTTGCGCAAGAGGCTGAAGCCGGAGCTCCTGGAGCTGGTCCGACAGCAGCGCCTGCTGCACCTCTGTGAGGGCACCCTCTTCCGCAAGATCAGCAGCCGCCGCAGGCAGGGTGAGTGCCAGCCCTCTGCTCCTGGGTGGGGGTCCCGGGAGCGGGGCAGAGGCTTGTCCCCACGTACCCTGCCATCGAGGAAGTCGCAGTTAATCTGCGGGGAGTAGCATGCCTGGCTCCCTGGATGGCTGGCGTGGGCTAACCCACGGGGTGGGACCAAGGTGGGGTGTGCTGGTGAGGGGGCAGCTCCATCCACCCGGAGAAGGGGACCTCAGTGCGGGGAGGCTGAGCATTTCCTGATGACCCTTTTGCTGCAGACAAGCTCTGGTACTGCCGCCTGTCACCCAACCACAAGGTCCTGCACTATGGGGACGTGGAGGAGGGGGTGCACTCTCCCCCCATCGAGAGCCTGCCAGAGAAAAGTAGGTGATGGGGAGAAAGAGAGGGTGGGAAGGAGGGAGGGGAGCCCTCTGCCCACCCCAGCTTTGACGGGCTGGGGATGCCTTAAGGTGGGAATTGCCCGTGCCTGGCTGCCATGCACCTGGCCCAGTGCCTGCTGGTTGTGGATGGCTCTGAGCCTCCACTCCCAGGCTCTCAGCCCTGACGCTCGGGCTCTGCTGGGCTCTGAGCGCCAAGGACCTGGGGGAGAGGAGAGTGGGTGCTCACAGCTCCTCCACTTGCCCCAGTTCCTGTGGCGGACATGAAGATGCTGCTTGTGGGGAAGGAGTGTCCGCACACGAAGGAGAAGAGCTCCGGCAAGCAGAACAAGGTCAGCGCCTCCCACCCTGCCTTGCACAGGGGGCCCAGCATGCTCCCCTCCCCAGCTGCTGATGGTTTTTGGTGGTGGGTAGATGGTGGCAGGTCAGGTGGTTTCATGGATGGTGGCAGGTTTTTGACGTGGCTTGAGACTGGAGACCTCTTGGGTCTTCTGGGGTACAGAGGAGGAGGCTGGGAGGCAGCTTCTGCTCTGAACCCTGCCGGGGCTGGAGAGAGTCCAGCTGAGAAGCCAGCTACCCCCTGTGCTGTCCCCACAGGATGTCCTGGAGCTGGCGTTCTCCATCGTGTACGACATGGAGGAATACTGCCTCAACTTTATTGCCCCCACCCGCTATGAGGTGAGCTCCAAGGGCCTGCTGGGGAGGCCCACTGCAGCCAGATGTCCTTGCCAGGGGACAGCAGGTGGGGAAGGGAGTCGCGCATGCCCCCCCCCAGCCCACCCTCCTGGGCTTCCCTGGGGTGGGAGCCACAGCGCAGGGAGAGGTGGGCTCTCCGGCTGCCCAGGGCTGGTGCCAGAGACGCCCGTGCTCTGCTTCTCCAGTTCTGCCTCTGGACGGATGGGCTGAACGTGCTCCTGGGCAAGGAGATGACGAGCGAGCGAACGCAGACGGACCTCGATGTCCTGCTGTCCATGGAGCTCAAGCTGCGGCTCCTGGACCTGGAGAACATCAGCATCCCCGACACCCCCCCTCCCATCCCAAAGCCCCCCAGCAACTTAAACTTCTGCTATGACTTCCACCACACAGAGCAGTGAGGTCCTCCCTGTGCCCCTCCCCCTGCTACACCCCCCAGAATCAAACCCCTTCCTTCAGGCTCTGTCCTCCACCTCCTGCCCAAAGGGATGAGCCCAGGTGCTGCCTGCACCTTGCCCATTCCCGGGCAAACTGCCCACCCTTCCCTGCCTGTGTCCTGCCCTCCTGCGAGAGCGTGGGGCTGAGCCACTGAGTGTAAGGCTCCTGTTCAAGGGGGGGTGACCCAACTGCTTTGCCCCCCTGCCATGGGCAGGTGAGACAAAATACTTTCCAGACAGCTGAACCTCTCTGTGGTGGCGCTGACCCCCACACACCCCAGACAGGCTTTGGGCAGAGAGGGCAAGGATGCGGGCAGGAATAAAGGTACAGGCAGCCCTGGGACAGCTGGAGGGGGGGCAGCACTACAAAGGTACGAATCTGCACTGCCTGGCTCTCCCCATCAGCATAGGGGATGCTTTCTGGCCAAGAAAGCGGTTAGAAAAAGGATAAACCACCCTTTCTGCTCAGTGTGGTGAGCAGACGGCATCTCCAGAGCACGGTGTGCCTGCCCCGTCAGGCCCATGCTGCACTGAAACATTTTTCTGCTGATTCTTGTGCACTCCCACTCCTGGAAGGGGGGTGTTTAGGCTACAAGCCCCTTCTCCTAGCACCATTTCAGTTAGGCAGGGGCTTGCTACCGCCGTGCCTCATGTGAGGAGGAGACCCCGGTCTGCCCTTGCTACCCGGCGCTTGTGCCAGTCCTGGTGCCTTCCCCCACCCCAGGTGGGTACTTGCACACTTCAGCTGTGCTGCTGCACTACTGCACCACAAGCTACCTCCTCCCAGCCCCCACAGCTCCCACCCTGGTGCCCCGCACCTCCTTGTGCCTCTACAGCTTCTCCATCGGGTGTAGCCTGTGACTGCAGCCACAGGTCGCCGGGGATCTGACCCTGCCTCTGTCTCCTGCATACTGGGACAATAAACACTTGTGGAGAACCTGAGGATGTGTCCTTTCCAAAGGTTTGGGGAAGGGGCCAAAGTAGACAAGGCTGGGACTGTGCTGCAGCACTGTGGAAGCTGTGGCACAGAGCGTGAAGAAGCCTGAGGGTGGCTGTAAGGCAGGTTTTGTTCCTACTGCTGAGTGGAGGAGCATGCGAGGGGTCAAGTCACCTCCGAGGAAGGTGGCCATGGAGCTGTTTCCAGCCTAGGAAGACTCAGGAGCACTGCAGGTGGTCCTGGTAACAAGCTGGACAGGCTCAGCACCTGCAAGTGAGTCAGTGCCTCTTGGGCTTGAAGCTTGGAGAGCAGCATCCTGGATATAAAGGAGCTGTTGCAAGGAAAGACAGGGCTGGTGAAGGCAGTCGCTGTGAGGCTGCCGCCCTGCAGGGCCAGGCTGTGCAGCCCCAGCTCTTGTCCCACGCACCCAACCACCTCCCAGGAGCCAGCGGAGCTACTGAGGGAGTTGAAAGCAATGTGGCTCGCTCAGCTTCAGGTCAGACTCCCAATGGCTGTGCAGGTCCCTGACATCTTCTCCTAAGAGCCAAGGGAAGGCAACAGGCACAAGCGGGCCAAGGGACCGTACAGGGGAGAAGGAGGGGGGCTGAGATGGGAAGCGCAGGCACCAGCACTCCGAGCCCCTGGGCTACACAGTGGGGCCGGGGGAAAGGCCTCAGGGGCTAGGAACCGCAGAAACCCCCCGGGGACAGGGGAGGCCTGCGGGGACCGAGGGGAACCCCAGGCCCGGTCCCTCCCCTCCCCGGCCTGAGGTAGGCCCGGGCCGCCAGGTACCAGGCGCGGCCCCGCCACTTCCGGGGGGGGTCACTTCCGGCGGGGCCCGGAAGGCGATCGCGGAGCGGCGCGGCCATGGCGGTGAGTGGCGGGGCCGGGGGTGCGGGCGCCCGGGGGCCCGGGGCGGGCGCGGCCGCTGATCGCCTCTCTTGGCTCCGCAGCCCAAGGGGAAGGCGGGCACCAAGGGCAAGAAGCAGATCTTCGAGGAGAACCGGGAGACGCTGCGCTTCTACCTCCGCATCATCCTGGGGGCCTCCGTGAGTGCGGCCGGGGAGGGCCCCGGCGGGGCGCGGGGCTGGGCCGGTGGGGAGGGCCGGGCCGGGCCGGGCCGGGCAGACAGCCGTGCCGTGCTCTCTCCGCAGGCCGTCTACGCCGTGGTGAACCTGGTGATCTTCTACTCCGCCGCCTCCGCCTGGACGTGGGTGAGCGCCCGGTCCTTTCCCAGTTGTCGCGACAGGCAAGGCCAGCAGACCCCTGCCGCTCTGTCCGGTGGCTTGTGCGGCTGACGGCTGTTTCCTTGTTGCAGCTAGCATTCGTCTTCAGCTTGGTGGTCTACGGTACCAGCTACCGGTCCATGAACTCCATGGCAAAGCCATCTTTCACAGATGATGGCAGCCTCGCCGACGGGGGAATTGACCTGAATATGGAGCAGGGGATGGCAGAGTGAGTGTCCACACCCGCACGAGTCCAGGTGAGCAGGACCTGCTGCCTGAGCGTGCACGCAGAGCCAGGAGAGCCCCTGAAGGAGAAGGCCAGACCTCAGCTCCCACCTCAGTTTGCCCACTGGCGCAGGCATGAGGGGAGCTGGAAGCCTGTAGCCATTTTTTCCAAGAAAGTACCTAAACTGATCTCGCTATCTGAATGCTCAGCCCTGCGTGCACTAGTCACGAGCTGCTACGTGGGTGTGTCAGCCTGGAATGGTCACTGTCCTTAGGGCTGAGGTGCACAGGTAGGGGATCCCAAACGGTTTGGCCAGAGCAGCTTTCAGCCGTCTTTCAGTGAAGAGACAGCGCTGACACTGTGCGCGCTTCTGCAACACACAGAGATTTATATTTTCTTTTTAAACCGGCACTGCAGGTATTGCTTAAAGGGCACGCACTGCCAGTTACCCCATCTCGGCTGCAAACTGGCCTTGTCTTGAACTGTTCTACATGCTAAAAAACCTCCCTGCTGCCTTAGCCAGTTCCTCTCACTCCTCAGCCTTTTCTGCCCCCTGTGCTTGTGCATTCCCTCTGTCTGTCTGCAGACAGTGCCAGGCGTTTGCCTGTCCAGTGTTCTTGGTGGTGCTGTAAATCTCTTTTCCTCGGTCAAGGAACACACAACAGTAATTCCTGCAAAGTGCTGTTAAATAAAATAAGGGGACAACAGTACTGAAACAGCAGAAATATCTTCTAGATTTATATGTTTTCCAACAGCGAGCCTTAAACTAGTTACAGAAAACTGCTGGGCAGTCGTGGACATGCCAGGCTTTGTTCGCTGTCCTCCCTGCCCTCAGCCTCTGCCTGTTGGTCCAGCTTTTGCTGGGGATCTTCACCGTGCGCTCAGTTAGGTACCCGGGGTGCTTGGCCCCTTCCCTCCCACGTCCTTGTCCTACAGTTTAAGGTTTGCCTCTGTCTTTCACTTGCTGCCAGGCTTCTGAAGAAACACAGTGGGGCCTTGTTTCTGGCAGAGCCCTCTGCATCACATCAAGTGTTCTCGTGCTGAAGGGCCGTGAGCGGGTTTATATATTTTTCTTAACAGAAGTTTTATTTCTGCAGCCAGCAGATGCCCGGGGATGTTACCAGCAGGCAGACCCACTTGTGTGGCACAGAACCTGCTGTCTCTGCACAGGATGAGCTCTCATCTTGTGTGTTTGCTAGTGGGGTTGTACGTTTTTGATGTGCAGCCAGAATGACTCGGGTGTCTGGTGTAAGAGACTCAGCCAAGGGATGAGGTGGCCAGGACGAGAGGGGGTTATTTCTAGTGTGATTAATGAGCTGAGTGCTTTACACCCTCTTCATCTTATAGTGACTCCTTTTTCCTGCTGGTCAGCCAAACGTTTTTGTCTTGTTTCACACTGTTTTGGCGCTCCAGAGTAGAAGCATAAAATATTTTGGATGTGTTTTTTGTGAAACACAACACGGGACAGTCAAGTAAGGAAGATAAAGAAGTTTGATGCCATCTGGGGTATCCTCCTAGCTGTGAGACATGCTCTTGGGAGATGTGTAAGGCACCGAAGCAGAGTGGGTGCCCTGATAACTGCCCCATGCATGGGTGCGATGGTGCTGTCAGGGGAAATGACTGAGAGGTGTTGGTACAGGGGTCCCGTTACCTGCTGCGAAAAGGTGATGAGTGCAGTTGCAGCACTGCTGCAGCCCTGGTTGCAGATGTGGTACTTCCCTTGGTACTGGGGCTCGCAGGTTTTTCTGCCTGAGCAATACACCCTTGGGGTGAGTTTTATGAGACATTAAAATTAATTGATGCTTGTCTGAGGCACGGGCCGTGCAAAACACGGCACAGCTCAGCAGCAGAGCTGTAAAAGCAAAACGTGCACAGCTGAAGTTCCTGTCCTTACCCTGTGCCTTTGTACCTGAGGCTGTGCAGAGCCCTCAGCCGTGAGGGTGCAAGTCTCGTTAGTTTAAACCTGTTGGTATGTGAACACAAAGTGCTCCTCCCACTGACTCTGTCCGTTTGTCAGGTGAAGCGCTCTAAACTACCGCTTTGGGGATCGGGGAACCACTCTAGGCTAGCAGTTCCTTTCAGAAAGCAGTGGGTGTTTTCCTGCCTCTCAGCTGAGTGTGCCACAGCTGATGAATGAGTCCTCTTTCGGAGCTGCTTCTGGAAGGCTGTGGATTTGATGGCATTTCCCTTGTGCTGTCTGTACTGGAATCATGCTGTGTGTTGCTTTGGGGTTGAGGAAGGCTGATTGTGCTGGTCCCTGGGAGAGCTGGGAAAGCTGGGTTCGGTGGGAGCTCTGCCACCACCGCTCTGGGGCCTCCGGTGATGCGTGAGATTTCTGAACCTCAGTGTCTCATCATAGAGCTGTTGGATGGATTCCACAGTGTTTTGAGTTGATAATGGTGTCCAAACCAAAAGCAGTTGTTTCTGGCCACTTTGTTTTGCGCTGTGCTGCAAACCCAGAATGAGACAAGCTGTTTCATTACCATTACCTCTGCCTTTGTTTTCTCAACTCCATTCTTGGATACGACCCACGCATTTCTTACTCCAGCAGATAATGATTTAATGGGAGTGAAGAAGCTGGTGTTTTTCTAACCCATTGTGGCACTCCCCGTGGCTTGTGTTAAAAAAACAATATCTTTTTACCTCTCCTGGGTGTCAGGTCCCCCCAAGGGTGGTGGTTGAGGTGTGGGCCGCTTGTCCCTGTCCATAGCTGCTCTCAGCTCTGCCTCAGGCTGCCGTGGAAGAGCCCACAGTTGCATAAGCAGGAGGGGAGGGGGAGCCGGAGCCATCTGTTGCTGTAGCTCGGCTTGCGGGTGATGGTGTGCTTGTCCTTGTGGCACCCCAGCCCTTTGGTGACCCTGAGCATGTCTGTCAGCCTGTGCAATGGCACAGGGAAGATCTGTGCTTCCCCTACTGCAGCCAGCTGTGAGCAGCTGTACTTTATGTGTGATCTGTGTCAAATCAGCGGGTGCTGGCTGCTGTTCCGGGCTGCGGGGGTGGTGGTTTTGCTGCTGATTTCCACCCCCCTGCATTTCTCAGCTTTCTCAATCTCCCTTTTCAGAGGGAGCCTAGCTCTTTAACTCATCAGATTTTTTTTTTTTTGTTTACTGCTCTGATTCTTCTAGATTACCTTGTGTGGCAAAGCATAGCTGCAGGGACAGTCCTTCTGTCAGAGCAGGCAGGGTCACTCCCTGGAGGTGGTGCAAACGGGCTGTGTTGGCAGAGGAGCTGGTGTGTTCAGCAGGGGCTGGAACAGGAGGTTAATGTTTTGCTTTTCTTCCCTCAGGCACCTCAAGGATGTGATCCTGCTGACAGCTATGGTCCAAGTGTTGAGCTGCTTCTCGCTCTACGTCTGGTACTTCTGGCTCTTGGTAAGCCCCTGCGGTTTTCCTTGTTGCTCTACATTGTCCCTGTCTTTCCCTGTCTTCAGGACTGAGCACATCATTTATCCATTTCATTTCAGTGTCCTGTTTCATGCCCAAACTATTCTGATAAATTTTTTTAATCTCCCTGTTAAATCTTGTTAAAAGTTAGGCCGTACAAGGGAAAGAAGGCCTGATCCCTCTGGGTCAACCCCACAAAAACTAGGCTGGCCTTGGTCTTTCTCTCTCATCCTGGGAAAGGGCAACAAGAAACATGAGGCAGATCAAAGCCATCTTTGTGCGCAGAGCCTTTTTGTGACTGTGGCAAACAGACTGTGCTTCTTCTTGTTTCGTTTTCTCAGTCATTCACCAGCACGGACTGAGGCTGGGAACTGCTGGACACTGTGCTGCTTGGTAGATCAAACGCTGTAGGCTTTGATTTCCCCTTAACACACCAGACTCTTTCTACTCCTGAAACATTTGTCATGTGCCTCCAGCTAAAACTGCTTTTGCAAAAGGATAAAAAATCTCCAGTTAGTTAAAAAATCCCACAGTTGTTTTGAGTATATCTCACAAAGGTATAAAAGGCAATCTTGGGAGCATAGAAAGTTACCTCATTTCAGTCCTTACGCCCAAGTTCCTTTCTAGTTGGCCTGGCAGAGGGCAGCCTAGACCCTGACTATCCCCTGGGGACCATCTGGATCACTTTTTTTTTTTTAATTCAGAGAAATGTGGGTGTTTTTTCTGAAGGAGGGAGAGGCAGAATGTCTGAGCAGTTGGATCTTTCTGGGTAATTCAGACCTGATGCTGTGATTTCCATATATGAAGCCTAAGTGCTGTATATGTATGCAAGTTCCTAAACCATATGAAATCAGGCCATTTATTTTGGACGCTTGCCACTGCTTTTGATTTCTGTGCATCCTGTGATGCCCCCGAGGCAGCCTGTAGAGATATTGCAGCTCCTCTGGCTTCCTCAATAGGACCAGCCGTCCTGACTGTCACGCCACCCCTGCCAGAGCTGTCCCCAAAGTGACCAAGTTTGTGCCACATGTGTTTTGCAGGCTCCTGGACGTGCTCTCTACCTCCTGTGGGTGAACATCCTGGGGCCCTGGTTTACAGCTGACTCTTCGCCCGCCGGTCAGGAACCAAATGAGAAGAAGCAACGCCGACAAGAACGCCGCCAGATGAAGCGCTTCTAGCCCTGGCTGGGGAGATAGATTA
This sequence comes from Nipponia nippon, assembly GCF_047370975.1. NCBI lineage: Eukaryota > Metazoa > Chordata > Aves > Pelecaniformes > Threskiornithidae > Nipponia > Nipponia nippon. The sequence goes on from NW_028262391.1 coordinate 31,590,587, forward strand.
ATGCTGTCTCTCATCTCCATGCTGTTATTTCATCAGGGATGCAACCGAAACCAATCCAAAACCATCGCAGTAGCTATGTTGCCCTCTGTCATTGCTGCCATTCCGCTAGAAAGGCCGCAAGAGACTTCCCTTGGTTGGTTCTTAGCACCAGTTGAGGCCTTGCTCCTTGGGATGACAAGGGGGGTGATGCTGGGATGTGTGTAAATACTTTTTTAAAGCAGCGCTGTATTGCGTTCGAGGTTGGGGATTGCAAGGTTGGCGGAAATAGTACATTAAAGAGCAGAGTCAAATTGACTGTCCTGGCAGTGTGTTCATGCAGGGGTGCTCGCAGAGGGGAGCTGTTAAAAATGCCAGCGTATTCTTGGAGACCTGGACCAGAGGGAAGCAAAATTGCCCAAGACAAGTGGTCTCATCCCTTCCCAAGCTTGTGCTATGCTGCCCTGCCTGTCGGAGCATCTGCGCCCTGCAGAGAGCAGGAGTGTGGAGCAGCTGGGGGTGCTGTGAATGGGGCTTGCAGCCAAACTTGGAGCTCTTGGGTTTGAGCCTGGGCTCGCTGGAGCCACAAACTGGCCTGTGCTGCCTTCGCAGTTCAGTGGGATGAAAGGCTACAGCTAAAAGAAGCCAAAACTAAATCTGTGGGGTTTTTTTTTTCTTTCTTTTAAAGCAACTCTCCTGGGGTGGCACAGCCGGGGTGCTATGGCTGCTGCAGAGACCATGTGTTAAGAGACCAGGAACAGCTCAGGGCAGCTTCTGCTTTTGCCTACTTTGATTTATTAATGTTGTCCCTGCCCGGTATGTTGTTCTACACACTCCGGTGACCCCTTCCTGCTCCTGACGCACCAGCTTGGAGCCATGCAGCTTTGCCTGTGCGAGTGTTCACAGCAGTGCCAGCCTGGCTTTTGATGCTATCCACAACCTTTTGCCCACACATTATTTCCATTACATCATCTTTATTACACACTTTTTCCTTACATCAAGCCTGATCCCCACCTTGAGTCCTCCTGTGCCTCAGAGCCAGGCTGTAGTTGGGGTGCAGAGCAATGGTTAACTGTGGGCAAGTATCTATGAGGGAGGGGAGAGCAGAGGTTGGTATTTGGGGGATTAAAGTCCTTCCTGCTTCTGGTGGGGGGCATGAGGGAATGGGCAGGGAGTGGGAAACGCATACATGGGGCAGCCCTTATTCCCTGCCAGGGCTGCCAGGCACAGGCCAGAGCCCCCAGCCCCACTGGCTGGCCCCGAGCAGGTGCCCCCACGCTGCTGGCAGCGCCCCCGGTACCCTAAGGGCATCCCCCCCCCATTGCAGCTACCCCAGCACAGCCTCCTGCACCTATGGGGGACCAGTGCATCTCCCCAGCTCTGCCCTCCCTCCCTCTGAACCCTCTTCTCTGGCTCCCCAAAGCCACGCGGAGGGAGCCACGCAGCCGTCCCCAAAACGCACAGTGGACAGTGTGGGGGGGGAACACATCAACACTAACCACACCGGCCCTCTCAGCTACGCTACCCTACACAGCAGTACATGCAGAGCGGCCACCCGGGCGCAGGGGAGGAGGCCCAGGCTCTGCCCTCTCCTCCAGGCTCCAGCCCCAATAAATATCGAATAAACAGCACCAGTTACACCCTTGGGGCCCCAATTTGGGGGGACGCCCCTCAGTCGGGCAGCAGCTGCTCCAGCTCCTCCTCATTCAGGCCATTGGTGGTGACGATGTGGTCCAGCTGCTTCATGTACCGTTCCAGGTCCTGCATGAAATGGGGGATGCGGGCCTTCTCCAGGACCCCAAATTTCTTCAGCCGATTCACATCTTCATAGGAGACCTAATGGGAAGCAGGGAGATGGGGTCAGCACCCGCCTCCCCAATCCAAGGAGGGGGTCTGGCTCCTGGGCAACCCATTTGAGTCACCCACCCCCTGCCCAAACACCCCTTCTTGCCTGCGGGGAGGCGACGGCAGAGCTGCTCAGGGAGGCATTTGCAAGGATTTGCGGTTTTGGTCATTTTTCTGTTGCTGCAGGGAGAGGGGACAGCAGGACCAGTGTGGCCAAGACAGAGGGCCAGGAGCATGGCCAGCAGAGCTTAACCTGCTGGGTTAACCCTCTCCCTAAGGGTCTCCCACAGAGGAGGACGGATTGTCCCATCCTTCCTTGCATCCGTGCCTTCCCCTGCTCCACTGAAACCTATACACATAGGGAAAGGCAAAGAGCTGAAGGGCTTCCAGCCAAGGGCTTGTTTTCAGGAAAACATGGGACCGTGGGAGCCCATGTGAGCTTTGGGATGGGATGGGGCTCTGGGATCAGTTGCTCCTCCCCAGCCGTTACCTTTCCAAGTGCAGCCAGCAGCGGGAAGTCGATGGTCTGCCGATGGCGCAGGATGCGGAGAATCCCATCCAGGTAGACCTGGTCCTTACTGAAACAGCCTGGAAGAGCAGGAGGGGCTGGGGAGCGGGAGCCTGGATCCCCACCGCCCTCCACTCACCCGAATGTCTGCTGACCACAATAATTAGAGTGATGGTGCTGGACTGGTGTGACATGAGTGTGCCAGGGCTCAGGCATTGCTGGTGCTGCGGCCGGGACTGCTGCATCCCAAAGGATGAGCGCCCCAAGCGCTGGGGAGCAGTGCTGGGAACCGCAGAGGCGGCCAGGTGCAGCAAAAGTCCTGGGCTGGGAGGGGGGGGCATGACAAACGTCTCACTGGGATGCTTTCACCCTTCTTCCTGATGGATTTATTTTCTTTTTAAATGGTAAACCACTGCAAGAATCTAAATACATCCCCCAAAATGCTAATTTTTTTCCTCTCCTTTGGCTGCTGCCTCTCCAGGAGCTTGTACGAGTCGCTCCCATCAGACTGCAACCACCTTATGGGTCTCCCTGCAGAGGGTGCCCATCCATCCCCACCTGACCCTGAGCAGCCAAAGAGCTGATGTGCCAAGGCTGCATGTAAAAGATCACTGCCTTAAAGACAAGGCTAAATCTGTAGCAGAGCAGTGCCAGGAATGGGTAGGGAAGCTGGGGCTGGTGGGCAGAGCCACTATTTCAAAGGCTGCTGTGGCAATGGCATCAGTGATGCTCAGCCCACCCAGCAGCAAAACATACCTGCCTCTGTTTTTCTTAAAAAAAAAACCAAAAAAACAAAAAACCCTTCCAAAACCCAAGGGCTTTTCACCTCCCGAGCAGTACCTGGCTGCGAGGTATCAGTCTGGCCCCGCTTCGCCCGCACGCAGTACTCCCACCGGATGCCGGCATCCTGGACGTACTGCTCCAGGTCCTGGAAGAGGGCGGAGAAGGAGAGGCGGCTGGCCCGCTCGATGGTGTAGTAGAGCAGGGCTGCCCGCCACAGGAAGGGCTGCTTGCGGAAGAGGACGCTGTGCAGGCTGGCCAAGCCTTCCTCCGTGGGGTTGGCGGGCTTCAGGCTGTACTGCTTGCGGCCCTCAGAGCTGTGCCAGGGCTGGCGGGTGTTGTTCACCCCCCGGATGTAGTGGGTGCCTGGGGAGGGGGGATGGGAGCGAGCACCGTTGGCCGCAGCCTCCAAAAAGCTTGACCCCCAGTCCCCCAAGTCACTGGGGTTGGGGCTGAGACCCAGCACCCACAGGTACCAGCTCTAGTCTTGGTGCCATGGGACATCTGCTTGCTCTGGTGCCCGGGGCGGGGGAGGCAGGCACAGGAGTGCATGGGTGGGTGCCCGACACTACCTGGCCCGCACGTGGAGAGGGACCCAGGTGGCCTCAGCCCCTTCCGAAACCTGCCCAGGAGCACCCCCCTGCCCAGGATGCCCTTGCAGGACCTGGTGGGTATCACCTTGCCCTGTGGTTCCTGCAGCCCCCAGGCTGTTACCCCAGTGACAATCAGAGGATGCTCACAGCATCCCCCCGCTCTGCCCCACTGTCACCCTGCTGACCTATCTCGTGGCGCAGCATCCCCTCCAGCCAGTGCTGCCGGGCTCCGGCCAGGTTGATGGCCAACGTTGGCCGGCTGTCCTCCACCATCATCACTGCCTGGGACAGGAGGTCATCGGTGAGCTGCACCACCACCTGCAGAAGAAGGAGGCAACTGGCATCAGCACTGCCCTGGGAGGAGATACTCAGCTGGGTCTTGGCTCTAAGCAGAGGCTGAGGTGGTGGTGGATGGTCAGAAAAAGCCACCGACACCACGGGTGGCACTGCCAGGCACTGCTGCACTATCACTGACTTGTGCTGCAGCTCCCCAAAGAAACCACAGACAGCACGAGGAGGCAGGGAGGGCACTGCTGGTGCTGAGGGGATGCTGAGAGGAAACGGATGAACCCACGGGGGGGATGAAGTAACTTCTTTAACTGTTTCACAGCCAGCAAACCTGAGTAGGCACCATGGTGGGCACAGGTAGCTCCTGGGCAGCCTGGCTCCAGCATCCCTCTGCCTCCAGCATCCCCCTCCTCTCCCCCAGCTTGTTCCCATGGGTCCCCCACAATTTTATGGCCACGCATGATGGGCATCCTCCAGAGACCTGCCTAGTCCCGTTCCTGCACCCCCACTAGCATAGGTCAGTGCAGTAAATTCGGTCATCACATTGACCCCACTCTAAACCAACAGTGCCTGCTTCATTATGGGTCCAACCTCTAGACCCCCCCAATAAACAGCCCACAAGGGAACCAAGGCTCTGGCTCCATTTTCATGGACTCTCCTGCACATTCTCCTTTTTGAGGGTCCAAGATAAGAGCAGTGAGGACAGATCCACACCAGCCCACCCTTGCAGCAGGAACCGCATGTGCCGGCCATGATTCTCAGCAGGGACGGGCAACGCATGCGCAGGACTGGAGAACATCTTTATACGGAAAAAAACATCTGTTTTTCGGAAACCTGGCTATCGCAAGTGCTAGAGCCAAGACAGCTGCTCTATGTTAACATGAGTTAATGTGCCAGCCAAGCAGCATTTTCTAACCATCCAACTTCAGATCTGCAGCGAGTCGAAGCCGCAGCATTGCTGGAGGAGACATGCGGCTCTGCTGCAGCCCTGGGAGCTCTTGCATGTGAGGTGCAGCAGCAGCAATGCTCAGGACCTTTGGGCACATACCAATTTAATCTCAAAATCCTTCCGTCACATCCATATTAACTGTAAAAAACATCTATTATTTTACAGCTGACACTTTTCAGGATGAAAAGGTGCACAAACACACACTATGCAGCAATTCTGCTCTCTTATTTAAAAAAAGGAGAGGAGACTGAACAAGTTTGCTTTAACCCAGATTTATTATTCTGCAAAGCTGCTCGTGAAAGCCAAAAGTGCAACGTAACAGAGCAGAGTCTACCACTGGGCAAACGAACAGCAGAAAATACTTACAGTGCAATTGCTTACCTGGATTAGCATACCCCAGTGTGAAAGAAAACCCTTCCAACTCCAAGAAAAGACTTGCAGTTCACTTCTGACTTGCGTGTATCTCCTCGAGCTTTATTTCTGCTCCAGTAAGCAAGTCAAAATAAATAAGGGTCCAGCCATGGTCCTTAGTGACCTGGGACAAACCGAGGCAGGGAACTGATCCAGACTAAAACTTGTTTTATGCTCTAGGTTAGTTTCCAGCAAGATCATCACCCCTGGCCACATGAGCTCCCATGGGGGGCTCTTGGTGGGGAGAAGACTTTTGGCAGCAGCGCCAGCTTCTGCTAACAGCCCCGTCTGGAGCTATGACAGGCAGGGAAGGTTACTGCTTCAGTGCAAGCAGAAATAAGGACGTACAAATGAGCCTGGTTTTGGTAGGATTTTAACCAATTCCCATCTCTTAGGTCAGCTCCACATGATGGGAATACAGCCCAGACATCCGACGTAGTAATCCCAAGCGCGACTAGCAGAGGTTGAAATCCTGGGACGTGGGAGGGGAAGGGGCGAGCCAGGGAACAGAGTTTAAACCAGAAGAAAGATAAGGAATACATTTCATCATCGCAGCTCTTTTCCTGCTCCCTTGAAGATGCTGCAGCACAGAACTGATGCCTGGACCCTGTGACAGTCCCTGGTCCCCAGGTCTTTGCTGCCCGACCTGCGGCTCTTACAGGGAGCATTGGATATGATGCCCTGTGTCAGCCGGAGCTCTGCTACCAGGATGCAGGATGCTTGGCTGGCTGGGAGTGCTCCACAAGGCCAGGTCCACATCTTGCTGTCTTGTCACACTTCATTGCCCCTATACGAAAAAAACAAAACCCAAGGAGGTTGGAATTTAGGAAACTAGTGGCAGAAAAACTAACTTCTGCCCTAGGACAAATTGTTCTCATCCTGAAACCTGCTTTCCCCCAGCCTATTAAAAAAAAAAAATACCCTCCCAGAGCTCCTCGTCTCTGCTTTTCTCCATTTTCCAGTTGCTCATCCTTGGCGACGTTATGCTGGATTCCTCCAGGCGCCATCCCCAGGTGACACGGATTCAGCAGCTCCCGGTCCCCCGTACCAGCGGGACCTGCTGCAGTGGGATCAGCCCAGCTGGTGGGTTTTGGGAGGCTGGTGGTCGCTTGGCATCCCCCAAATTCTTCAAGTTTCCCTCGTGCAATTTCAAAAGCCGTCTCTGAAAACGACACTCTGAGCACTCACGCAAGTGAAATATTGTATAAACCCAGGAGTTTAACTATATTGAGTGTTACATGGGTAAATGCTCCATGCAGCTCATCTCTGCCATTCTGGTGACCTCCAGCTCTCCCTTCCCATCTGCACTGGCACCTTATTCCCACCCCTGAAGAAAACTCTTCTATTATAACCCAAATATCTGTCCATCACCTGTCCATGCCTTTCTCCTCTGCTGTACTGGGAATGCTGTGTCCCACATCCTACACTGCATTTTCCCTGCTATTACCCAAGCTTGCACCCGAGCATCCTACCAGGGCTGAGCTCCCCTAAAGCTGAGACACACCCCACTTTAATAAGCACTAAGCAACATTTGCAATGGAGTGCTCTGGCTTTAAAAGAGTTGATTTTTATATTAATTTGGGGGAGCTTTATGCTACAGGACAAGTCAGTGGTCACCAGGCTTGGCATTTCTGTGCTGAGATGGCTAAAGCCACAGCATCAATGATCTGCTCACACAATGCGATGTGAGCACCAAATGAGTCCAGCCAAATTGTGCTGGGCAAGTGCTGTGCCTCAGTCTTCACTATCATGCCTGAACAGCAGGCAGACTGAACAGTCCAAAACCAATTTTTTTCCTTTTTCTTTTCCTATCTGGTATTGCTATGCACAGGATAAGCAAAGAGAAACAGAACAAACAGCTGGAAAATAAGAGCCGGCCGAGGATGCTATGCTCAGAAGCCTTGAGAATGTGATGCTCAGCACTGAAACCAGGTCTTGCACGAGCCCTTTTTAGGCAAGGCAGCAAGATCTGAAATGCAAGATGAAGCATTCCCTGGGATACAGCGTTTGGAGAAAGATCCAAGAGAACAGAAAAATTCAGTTTGCAACAAGCTGAGACACTGCTGGAGGCTGAGCACAGAGGGAAGGGTGCAGCTGAAGTCACCAGTCTGTGTTTCCAGGAACGAAGGACAACTCCAAGTAAGAACACCCCAGAGCCTTTAAAGGAAGCATTCAAGTCAGAGGGAGCACTGTTGATTTTTTTTTTTCCCTTTCTGATGGTGAAGAAAAGGTAAAGGCAACACAGAAACAGCAACACTCAGTTATATGGAGTGGAAACTATCTTTCCCTGTACAAGTGCTCAATGGCACCAAGTGAAGCAATTAGGAAGCAGATTCAGGACAAAGAAGCATCAGCAAATGGTGTAACCCGCTGCACGATATTTGCAAGGGTTCACGATCAGGTAGGCAAATTAACAGCAGGGGTTTTGCAGGCAGAAACACCCCCCGACTTGGGAAGACACAGGGCTGCTGCAGCCTGGAGAGAAATTCCCCATCCCTGTCCTAAGGATGGAAAGACCTGGGACAGAGCTGGGCAGGGGAAGGAGGGACAGAAATGGACTGATCCAGGGGTCAGGAAATGGGATTAGACACCGCTCGGAGAGGCTGAGAGCACCTGCAGCCATGGGTACAGCTGCAGGTTGGAGTCTCCCTGCAAGAGCTGATGATACAGATGCACCCAGGGGCCACCACGATGAGAAGACGACAGGCAAAACCCCATGATGTCACTCTTCAGATGTCAGTCTGACAACTTTTTAGAGGCACTGGCTTCGGTTATTATATTTTTTCCCCTTATTTGCCAATGCAGTGATATAGCGTTGGTTTTTTCTTATTAAACAGTGGTGCCAAGTACCGCCCCACGCTGAGCCAGCCAGCCGGGAGCGATGGGAAGGGACCTTCAGCATCACTGGAGACCACAGCTTCACACACTCCTGTTACGCTGCCTGCAGCCCTTCTCTGGCTGCAGCAGCCCGTCTGCCCACTGAGCAGCACCACTTGCCTTATTTCAGGACCATCCAGCTTTGCAAATGCTGCTACAACAGGGGCTGTGATTTCGGCCAAAGTCCTGTTCCTGGAGCAGCAACGCCAGCTTTCCAGGTTTGTGACCTCTCTCGCTCTGAGCAGGATCCGCAGCACATCCTCATGGTCCATGAAGCTCCTGCTCAGCTTTTGTGGATACAATGATGGACAAAAAGCTTGCCCCCAGGAACCAAGGGAAGACTGCTGATGGCTCCTGCAGCTCCGGGGGTACAGGCTCCTGCTGCTCCCTGGCTCCCTGCTCATCTGCTCAGGACCTCGCATGCCAAGAAAGCGCCGGCACTGAGCAGCTCCAGGGTGGAGAGGCACCATCGATGGGATCCCAGGAGATGCCAGCTAGTGCTATTTAGGCTAACGACATTTCACAACCCCAGGGATTGCCATGCAGCACTTACCAATGGGGCCAGGGGTTTCTTTGCTGCAAGCTGGGAGCTTGCCAAAATCTGTATGGAGATCTCTGAGCTCCGGCAGTGTCACCTCAGTCCTGAGCCAGAAGAAAAGCAGAAGAGCTTCAGGATTAGCAGCTCACACCCCAACAAAGAAGCTTTTGAAGACGCAAAGTTAATTATAGCGCAAATACTTACCCACAAGCACGCTGCCTGTGGTGCCGGAAAGCGGGATCCTGCCTTCGCCGATCGACGCCGGGGACAAAGGGCAGTTGCCTGCAGTGACTGCCACCAGCCTGGCCACGCTGCCTGCCAGGACGGCCTGCAGGCAGCACAGGCAGCTGACGCATCAGCGGATCAGTCTCTCAGCTAACACAACCCCCCACGCTAGAGGTTTTTTTTGTTTTGTTTTGGTTTGTTTTTTAAGAAAGCCATCATGATGAATACATAACAGGGAAGGAAATGGCACGGCAGAACAGATGGGATACAGCAGGGGAAAGTCAGGAATTACAGATACAGGCCCGGGAAGGGAGATACACGTCTGAAACCACCCAGTCCCCTGACAGGGTGTTATATTATCAGCGACGCAGAAGTTTCACCAAGTTTTTGTCCTGTACGGGGAGCAAGCTTAGCCAACATCGCTGTATTGAGAGCAGATGAAACCCTTCCCTCTTCCCTGTCCCAGAGAAATTCAGGAAAATTTCTAATGGGTAGCAATGCACAAACCAATACTTTAAAAATTTTCAAAGCACTTAGCAAAAGTTTCAGATAGAGCCACATATCTCGCACGCCGATGTGCAAACATAATTACGGAACCCTATGTTCCCTTGAGCAAAGGGAAAATTACATAGGACTGAAAGCAAGCCAGTTGTACACCAATATGTAAGAAAAAAGATGACTTTTTGCCCAGCCAGAGCTCAATTTGGGTTTAGATTAACAGAGAAGAGCAAAATAGCTGAATTTAATCAATTAATAAATTCAAGAGATAGACCACAACTAGCAAGTCATAAGTGTAGGTCTGCAAGTAAGACTGACCAGCTGCTAGGCTGGGTATTGGGACTGGTTCTGGGTACTAAAAGGCAGCTGAATTATAGGAAGAGATTTCATAGAATCATAGAATCGTTTAGGTTGGAAAAGACCCTTAAGATCATCGAGTCCAACCGTAAACCCATCACTACCAAGTCCACCACTAAACCATGTCCTCAAGCACCACGTCTACCCGTCTTTTAAATACCTCCAGGGATGGAGACTCAACCACTTCCCTGGGCAGCCTGTTCCAGTGCCTGACTACCCTTTCAGTGAAGAAGTTTTTCCTAATATCCAACCTAAACTTCCCCTGGCGCAGCTTGAGGCCATTTCCTCTCATCCTATCACTCGTTACTAGGGAGAAGAGACCAACCCCCACCTCGTTACCACCTCCTTTCAGGGAGTTGTAGAGAGCGAGAAAGTCTCCTCTCAGCCTCCTCTTCTCCAGACTAAACAACCCCAGCTCCCTCAGCTGCTCCTCATAAGACTTGTGCTCCAGACCCTTCACCAGCTTCATTGCCCTTCTCTGGACACGCTCCAGCACCTCAATGTCCTTCTTGGAGTGAGGAGCCCAAAACTGAACACAGTACTCAAGGTGTGGCCTCATCAGTGCCGAGTACAAGGGCACTATCACCTCCCTGGTCCTGCTGGCCACACTATTCCTGATACAAGCCAGGATGACATTGGCCCTCTCAGCCACCTGAGCACACTGCTGGCTCATGTTCAGGCAGCTGTCAATCAACACCCCCAGGTCCTTTTCCGCCAGGCAGCTCTCCAGCCACTCCTCCCCCAGCCTGTAGCGTTGCATGGGGTTGTTGTGACCCAAGTGCAGGACCCGGCACTGAGCCTTGTTGAATCTCATACAGTTGGCCCCGGCCCAACGATCCAGCCTGTCCAGGTCCCTCTGTAGGGCCTTCCTACCCTCCAGCAGATCAACACTCCCACCCAACTTGGTGTCATCTGCAAACTTACTGAGGGTGCACTTGATCCCCTCATCCAGATCATCAATGAAGATGTTGAACAGGACCGGCCCCAGTACTGAGCCCTGGGGAACACCACTCGTGACTGGCCGCCAACTGGACTTGACTCCATTCACCACCACTCTCTGGGCTTGGCCGTCCAGCCAGTTTTTAACCCAGCGCAGAGTGCACCCATCCAAGCCGTGAGCAGCCAGCTCCTCCAGGAGAACGCCGAGATCCTTTTTGCAGAGATCCTTTCTGTCCTAAGCAAAGGCTTAGGAGGGCCAAGGTGCCAAATCCACATCACAGGGACACCCCTGGGAGGGATAATGGCAAACCAAGGGGGCTGGAGGAGGAACATCCCCTGGCCAGGTGGGATCTTGGGGAACCACTCACTCCTGCTTTTGCAGGCATGAAATGCACTGGGTACCGCTGAGCAAGTTGATGCTTCAGGGAAATGCTCATGAATAACCCTGTTTGGAGATGGAAGTGAAAGGGCAGAGCTAGGAAAAACAGTCTGGCCGAGAGGCAGTGGTGAGGAAGTCCCCATGCCAGCCAGCACTGCACGGCCTTCTGCGCTGCAGCCAACAGCCAAAGGCAGCCCTGCGAGCCAAAAAAACAAAACCAGGTCCAGAAATCCTTATCACCACTTGAACCCAGGACGGCAGAAGCATTTTGCCCACACCTTGCTAGCAGGAAGGGGTAAAAAAGCCCCTTAATCAAAGCTGTAGGACATCCCATGCTGGATGCTGCTAGGGGAACAGAGAAATCAGATTAAGAGTTGCTGAACTTCCCCCCCTCCTCCATCCCGCATGGCTATCGTCATATCATAACCACATATTCCCCAGCCTTAAAACCTGAGCTTGGAGTTTCAAAGCGTTGTAACCCAGCACATGCCGCTGGACAGCAGGAAATCTCTCCCCCTGGATTTACTTTTGGACACGCGAGTGAAGGCAGCTGTCAGAGATGTCTGCCATACCACTGCTAATGGCAGTAACTGATGCCTCATGCACGCAGCAAAATGCTCCCTGCGTGGCCACAGGGAGCATTCTTGCTCAAGCATAAAAGGGAGATATACACTGAAAAAATCAAGGAAAATTGGTGGGGAACCAGCACCCTCATCCTAACGCTGGGGTACAGAGAACGCAGCCAAGCCAGAGATGAAAGGACTCCACAGCTCAGAGTAGAAAAGTTTCTTCTTTGTACCCAAAATATTTCTTAATTGGAGCCCTTTTTATCAGAAAATAAACATTTTGCAGCTGTATTTTACAAGCGATAAAGCAGGGATGCGGATTACCTCTCCCACACAGCCTTCCTTCTGCATGTACTTTCGGATCACGGACCAGATCTGGCACTTGCTCAACAGCCTCCCGCCTGTTGCGACTTCAAAGCTCTCATAGGTCCCGTACTTCTCCAGGACGGCACGAATGATCCTGATTGCCTGTTGCACGCAGAAATGAAACATCAGTGCAAACACCCTCCCTGCTTATAAACACATCTTAAAATCCCACATGCAATAAAACCCAGTGGAGATAATCCCTGATAAATGCCTGTAAAGTGAGACATGGTTTTGCAATATCCAAAACAAGGAGACTGAGCCAGCTGGAGGTGGCCACCAGGACAGACGGACACTTAATGCAATCAGCATGACCCATGGTGTATTCTTTCTGCTTTCTGTCATCCTTGCAAGCATCTATTATGGGACTGGGCAAAGCAGAAGTGAAACGGCATCATTGCAGCACGCTGCCTCTGGAGGTTAAAGCCGTGATTATTTTAATCTTTTCTGCTTTCGGTTCTCCTTTCAAATTCTAGTGCTTGCACAAAGAGATCTAGTTTATCAGCTTGCTTTTTACTCCAGGAGTTTCTTATTGCAGCGCTGGACTGCAAGCCTGGCAGGAAAGCTGGGCATCACCAGCATTGCCCTTTGCAGCAATGCTACTTCCTCCTCTTCGGCCAGGGTCCCAGCACAACCAGCCTGCTGCACACCAACAGCCTTCTAATAAAAGCAGCACGTGCTATTTTACTAGCATTAACATTTATGGAGCATCTATAAAATACAAGCATTTATCAGCACGTTTCCTTCCCCAAAAGTGAGTTTGCATTGTAGACATTTTCAAGCAATAACTTTCTCCAGTCTATTAATAACGCCAAACCAGATGACGACGACTTTGCACCAATTCTGGAGTTTCTCCAGCAGTTTTATTGCATCTGTAAACCTGGCTGAGCTGCTGCTGAGCTTCCCAGGCCAGGACCAAGTGCTGCTCCTGAATGGTGCAGGTTTTACCTCCTCCTGCTGAGTAAACCCCCTTTGCTCTTGTACAGTCTCTGGGCAGTGGCTGGGCCCTACAGAGCAGGTCCCATCCCCTCCTTTGTCCCTAAGGTCACCAGGATCAGGAGATGGGTGCTCGCCACCAGTAACCAGCACTCAAACGACCCAACACGGTAAGAGGGGCTTTGTGGTCTGCGTCTGGTGAGCAGCCTCCTCTGCCCCAGCAGAAGGTCCTGATTTTCCTTCCCTGGACAGTCTTCTCTGCACAGCTGCTTTTTATTCTCGAGTCACTTATTGTGTCTTTCCAGAAGAAGTTGTGCAGGTTTTTTTGTGTTGTTGGTTTTGGGTGGGGTTTTTTTGTTGTTTTTGTTTGTTTGTTTGGGGGTTTTTTTGTTTTGTTTGCTGAACAATCAGGATTGTTTTTGCAGTGCTGCAAGGTACCTCCTGCTGACTGCAGCAGAAAAAGGACCATTTCTTCCTCCCACCTCTGCTCAGCCACTTGCTCTCTCTCCTCCCAGGGGACCTAAAGCACTGAGCCAAAGAGAAACCCAGCACAGCTGGTGCCCAGGAGTAAGAAAGACCAGAGGGCACGCTTCCCGCCGACCTCCAGCACGCACCCCAGAGAGCAAAATTCCTAAGATATCAAGTTTAGTTTTCTGAGATGCTGCTGAACATCCCTGGGCAGCCCAAAATCATGCACCCACCATATGCAGCAGAGTAACAAATCCTCCAGCCCCAGCTCCGTGCTGGTGCTGCCAGCATTCGCACGACAAACCAGGAACACGATCTCCGGGGTGATGAGCCTCCACGGGGCTAGAAGAATACTTCTGGTTTATTTAAATTTTCTATTAAAAAAAAATGAAATAACCTCCCCAAGCACGTGCAGAGCAGCTGGTGGAGCAGCAAGCTGGAAGCAGGGAACTGGTGTTGGTTTTTCTGCTCTTGTCCAAGGATGCTGGCTTAGCGAAATGTCTCATTTATTTAAGCTCCATGATTAATGCAGGTTTTTAAAATAAAAGCAGTTTATAGCTAATACTTAGCTGTCAAGGAAAAAGTCTCCCAAAATAAAAGAGACTGGAAGGAGGTTACTGCAGGATACGAGCAAAGTACAGTGACACGAATACTGTCCCATCGCACTGTCACGAGAGAACTCGGAGAAACATTGGTAGAAACACTCAACACTTAATATCACTTGCAAAGGGTTTTAAGATCCAGGATAAGACCATTCACACTGGTTACAAACAATTTCATTCATTCGTTCAAGGTAATGCACAGAGAAAAATAATCTCAGTTATTCATCTTTTACTATATCGTAAGTCAACTGTACCAAAAGAGAAAGCAAGGGGGGAAATAGCACTGAACAACTCGTTTTACCGCATTACTCGGAGAACAAAATACACTTAAATGCAGGAAGAAAACATTGAAAAGCCAGCGAGGTCTTTACAGCAGTCAGACCGTCTCCGCCGCAACAGCATCGCTGGCACCAGTTTATCTGGGGCAGAGGTACAGCAGGCACTGGAGATGACTAACTGCTTAGAAAGCTGTTTACAGAAAGAGCCTGGATCATCTGGATAATAATTCAGGAATAATATAGGAAGTAACGCAAGAATAAGTGAACATGAAAAAAAAAAAAAAAAAAGGGTGAAGAAGTTGTTATTTGAAACACCAGATGTAAGCTCCCAACTAGGAGGTGCAAAGAAATGCCTCTGGCATGCAAGTCTCAATTTATTGTAAGCATTTTTTAATTGGCTTCCTCGGATGCAGCTAAGAGGGGTCTGTGTGGCCGAAAGGATGCTCTTGCCAGAGGCAGGATGCCCAGCCCAAGGAGCAAGCTGGTTTTGGGGCACGGCCGGGCTCCAAGCACAAAGCAAAGGGACGGAGCCTGCAGCTCCATTCCTGCCTCGCTCTGCCTGCATCCAGGCAAGGCTCATTTGCGGGCAGAGCATCAAGAAAGCACGCTCCTCCTGCCAGTTTCCTCCCCACCAAGCGGCTGGGTGCTGTTTGCTCACTGCCATCCGTCCACACATCGTTATCGTCTGCGGCAGAGAGTGAGCCGGGAACATTTCAGTAGCGTATGAGCAATGGAAGCACTTAAGGAAAATAATACAGACTCCTTAAGAGGAGTCTACACCAACTCTTATCATTATTGACCACGTCTGCTGATAAGTTAAGGATGCTGCCACACCGGACAACCTTTAGGCCTTCCAGAAAACAAGCTGGACTTAACCACCAGGTCATTTAGGCTAAGGACTGCTTCCCACACAGTCACCCACGCACTCCAGCTCCTTCTCTGCCATTTCTACAGCAACAAGTGCAAAAAAATACCAGCAAGGTGTCCCTGGAGGAGCACCAGCTCCCCACCACCACTGTGCACCCATACGCAAGAGCCAGCCTGAGGCCAGCAGCATCAGCCAGCACCGACATGACCAGCACCCATGTCAACCATGGAGGACGTCCTATTCCTGCAGGTAACTAAAGAAGAGTTTAAGAAAAACCAGGGTGAGCGCGCTGAAGGCAGGATACAAAAGACGCCGAGCAGAACAAGACCAGGCAGCAGCCTGGCAGCAGAAGCCGGGAGGAAAGCCAGCCGGGGGGTTTGACGGGCAGCGCGGACCAGCTCCCGGCGGGCCCGACCACGGAGCGGTCACGCCGTGCTGCATGCCGGCGGCACCGAGCCGGCGGCACCGCCCTACACGAGGCCACCCACGCCCTCGCACCCGCCGCGTTACCGCCCTCGCGGGGCGGGAGGAAGGCAGGGAGCGGGCGATCCCCCGGTTCCTCCTCCTCCCCCGAGGCCGAGCACCCCTCCCCGCACCCGGGGGACGCCCAGTCCCCACCCGAGGCAGCAGTACCGGCAGGGGAATCAGGGCAGCTGCCCGTACCGATACTCGCCCCCTCCCCCAGCCGGCGCCGGCAGGCGGACGCACCCCGGCGCGGGCAGCGCGTGACCCGCCGGCCCCGCCTCACCTGAGCGACGAAACGATCGGAGGCGGCTCCGTATTTATCCAGCACGGCGGCGGGCACCGGCTCGGCGTACTCGAACTGCGGGTCGTAGGCGAAGCTGGCGCGGAAGAACCGTTCCCGTTCCGCCTCCACGTTGCGGGGCCGCAGCGCTACGAGCAGGCAGGGGCTCCGCCGCCCGCCGCCCTCCTCCGCCCCCCGCCCCCGCGCGATGTGGGGCAGGGAGGCGGCGGCGCGCAGCCCCCCACGCCCACCCGCGCTGTCGTTCCGCCGCATCCCGGCGCCGGTTTCTGACAGACGCCGGGTTCCCCGCGGGCAACGGGGCCCCGGTGCTGGTGGGGACGGGCAGGAGCAGAGCGGCGGGCCATGGCGGTCGGGCAGGCGCGGGGGGCCCAGCCCTCCGCCCGCCGCCGCCCCCGGCTGCAGCACCATGGCCTCCAGGGCGGTGGCGGCGGCACGTGGGCTGCGCCGGGCCGACCCCCGCGCTGCCGCCCCGAGCACGCGCCGCGCCCCACCAATCGGCGCCGCGGCCGGGCGCGTCAGAGCCAATGGGAGCGGAGCGCTGAGGGGAGCGCCCCGCCTCTCCCCGCTGCGTCCCGCCCCGCGCCGAGCCTGCGCCGCCCGCGGCGCGGAGCCGAGCGGAGGCAGGGGTACGCTGGCGGGGCCCGGGCGCTGCGCTCCCTCACGGGGGGCTCCGGGCGCGTCCCCAGCCCCACCTGTGTCACCAACCCCATTTGCACTGCCGGCCCCGGCTGCATCGCCAACCCCGGCTGTGTCCCTAGTCCCAGTTGCATCGCCAACCCCATTCGTGCTGCCAGCCCCGGTTGCATCGCCAGCCCTGGCTGATCACATCACCAGCCCTGGTTGCGTCACCAGCCCCAGTCACATTGTCACCCCAGTCATGTCACCAAGCCCAGTTGCATTGCCAACCCTGGTTGCATTACCAAGCATGTGGCTTTTCCCAAAATCCCGGCTCCTGGGGTGCTGTCAGGCAGTGAGTGCCTCCGTTTTTGGTTACGGCTGGTTTTACTAACCCACTGTGCAACGACAAGGCAGGCTCAGCGCTCAGAAGCAAAGTGTGTTTATTATTTTGTAAATCTGATGATTTTGAGTCAGTCTTGCCTGGGGAGCCTAGCTCGCTGCCTGCATGCTGATGGCCGGCAGAGGTGCTCTTGCAAGCCGTACCTGCCGTGCCACCCCTGTGGCACCCCCGCGACTGCCCTGGCAAGTCAGAGCCTGCACACATTACACGAGTTGCTCTGTCCCAAGTAAGCAGAGGCTACGGCACCATGGGCTGCACAGTGTCTAAAGTGCCTAAACATGGCTTGCTAGCGACGAGGGCTTGTGCGTACACCGTAATTCACAAGTGTGATGTTAATGAGCTGGCAGCGCGGTTAATTATCCACCTGCTAGTGGGAAGTGACAAGCCTCTGAAGTATAATTAATCGCCGTTCCCAAAAGAAAAACCAATCAGTGTGGAAGTGGGTGCCAGCCCATCCACCTGAGCTGTTGGTCTTGCTCCTTTTCCTTCCAAACTCAGCTCCAAGTCCTTTGCTCCCCTGCATGGCAGCTTGTGGTGGCTACCAGCACGGAGGGAAGCTGGCCCTCATTCCTTTCAGTTCTTTTTCGGCTCCTTAAGGACCTTTTGTCCAGGTAGGATCTTCCCCCCCTTCCCTGCCTCTGGGCTGGATCTCACCTGCCCTGGTTCCCCCTGCTCCTGTGGGCTCCCCAGCAGGATTTCGTTGATGGAACTGAGCGTCAGGTTGCTGAAGACCATGTTAAGGTGGTCGACGCCTCGCAGCTCCTGGACGTGCACCTTCTGCTTTTGCTGGTTGCGCCATCGCTTGCACAACTCCAAACTGCGTGTGTTGACGGTGTCATCCCCGTCACCGTAAATCATGTCCACAGGGTCCTCGTAAGGGAAACGCTCGTCATATATGTATGTCTCCACGGTGGGGTAGCCTGTGCCATAGAGGCAATACGTATCTACCCCAGGAGGGGGTAAGCCCTTCAGCAAGTCCTTCATGTCCTCCCACATGTACCAGCCATCCTCCAAGTTGACGTCGGTGAAGAAGCGTTGGTAGTCCCGGTAGGTGTAATTGTAAGAGGGCGTGGAGATGAAAACGTGGGTCTCGGGCCAGGCCAGGCTCGTTGGGAACATCCAGGGGCTGGTGGTGGTCATGCGCTGCTCTTCACGCAGCTTGATGTTGGACATGAGTGGGATACCCTGATTGTCACCTGCAGGACACACAGGGGCTCATGAGAAACAGCATCAAAACGTACCCTTGCAAATGGTGCCCCTTGGGCGGCTGTGCTGGGATCCGCCCATCCAGCAGTGAATGACAGCTGTCTCTGGGGTATGGTTCCACCTCAGATCTTCCCCTGCTTACCCCTGCCCTGCCCGCGGCCGTTCGTTCTCTCCTCACCCCTCTGGCTGCAGATATCCAGAGCAACTTTCCAAACTCTTCTTGCTGGCATAACATCTCTAGCTGCTAGGAGAGGCTGAGTGTAGACAAACCTGGACACGTGATGGCCCTGACCAACCCAGTCCTGGACTTCCCTTGCAACCCTGGCACCTCCACGCCTGCCTGCAGGGACAGGAGGGAGCTGAGCCCAATGAGGCTGCTGACAACGGGTGGCCAACCCACATGCATCCTGCAAGCCTTGGCATTTTTGGTGTGTCTGGAGCCCTAAGACCATGCAATGATCTCAGATTACCTTAAAAATATCTCTGGCCCTTGTGACAACAGAGAAAAACAGGAGGAGGTGACTTAAGGGTGATGCAATGTTAAAATCTTCAAGCACATGATTTTAATTCCATGCATTTTTGGAGGCTCAGCTTGTGACTTGTAGATATTCTGGGCTGTCAGCATTAGGCAAGTGATTGTGGCTTTCTAGGCTGAAAAGAGACTTAAGAGGAACTGGGTAAAGGGAGATTAAAGCCTGAAGACAGCAAAGCTTATGGGGGATGGGCTTTGAGATGCAGGGAGATCCAAGCAAGTGGTGCAGGGGAGTGTGAGTATCCCTTGGGTGGCCTCCACGTCCTCTGCTGCAGAAGGGCTGTATGGTTTGGAGTGAAGGCGCAGATGTCTGGAGAGGCAGTGAGAAGGGAGTGAGCATGCCCCAAACTGCTTTCCTGGCCCCAAGATTTTTGGCTGAGCCCTTTTCTTGCCCAGGATGGGTGTTTTGACTTTCAAGGAGCACCCCTAGCTCAGGAGTCGACCCTGGGCATGGTGCAGGGTGTGCTGCAGGCTTTCTGGAGGGAGCTGGTGTGGAGGAAGGGGGGTGGCCAGACTGCAAGTGGACCCTTCTGACAGCAGTTTTCCATACACACAAACCCACCAGCCCCAATCATGGAAACCAGAGCAAGCTCCAAGGCATGCCCTGGGCCACTCTTCTGCTGTTGGGGCTGTGGCAGGAACTTCCGTGGTGCTTTCTGCACTGCGGGATGCAGTGGCATCAGCACCAGAGCACGAGTGCTGCCTCCAGAGACCCCTCAGCCATCTGTCCCCCACCTCTTCCACCACCGTGTCCTTTCCCTCCCCACCACCACTGTTCCATTTCTGCAGGAGGAAAAGAAAGCAGAGAGGTGGCTGCACACAAGGAGTCACCCACCAGACGCCAGGACACGCAGGGGCTTGACGGACCCTCCCCAGGGGGCACCCAGGGAGATGAAACCCCCAATGTACTGATCTTTCCAGGCTTGCGTCTGCTGTAGCAAGAAGTACAGGATGTTCAGGTTGCCCATGCTGTGCGCGATGAGGAAGACGCGTCGCTGGTACTCATCGTGCATCTCCTCGATCAGTGCCTTCAGGTTCTGGAAGTATTCGGGCTGCTCCTCTGTGGACAAGAGGGGCACCAGCTCATGGCCACAGGGCTCCAGGGCTGACCCGAGGAGCCCCGACCAGAGAGAAGTGCAGAGGCCACAAGTGCCACCATGCCTTCACACAACAGCACCGTGAAAGGCCAAATGCCCACCACCACGGGCAGCCATCCTTGTCCAGGGGTTCCTCCACACTAGCCGGCTCACCCAGCCCGTGAGAGCCATCCTGCTTCCCTCCCTGCACAGGTGGCCTGGCCACGAACCCTGTACTTACGGGGTCCAACCCTCCAGTCGTAGGGGGCTGCCCGAACCGTCTGGTCCCTCACATAGCCATTGTTCACCAGGTTCTGCACCAGGGTGTGCAGGTAACCTACAGGCACAGAGAACGAGTGGAAATTAGGTCTGCTGTCTTCTCCTGTCAATCTTTTTCCACCCTGGTTCTGGTCATGGCCACAATGTCCTCTGGTAAGCCCTGTAGATTGGTGGCTCAGCCAGAGGTAGTGGCTCTATGTGTCCCATGTGTGCTGGGGTCAAGGATGGGGTGGTCCCTGCCGGCACTTGGAGGGAGTGTGTCCCCGAGGCCAATGTCTCTCACTCCCAGGTGACCTGGGCTCTCTGCAGAACCAGTCCCTCCTGGAGACACGGAGACCCCTCTCCATTTGCAGGGAGTGCAAGGAATCCCTGGACACCCCACATCTCTCCTCCTCTCACCTGCCAGCTTGCTCTGATCCAGGTATTCCACAGAATAGGTCTTGCCGAAGCCAGGCACGCGGATGTGCACCCCTGGGGCATTGGACATTTTTCGAGAGGTTCGGTTGTACACCACTCTGGGGGGACAGGACAGAAAGTAGCAGAAGAACCATGTCCCCTAGGGATGGGGTGGAGACCACTGGGTGGCAGCTTGGACCTGCGTGGCTATTTCCAAGCCTTGTGTGGATGGGGAGGTGGACTGGTGCCAAGCCAGCATCCATGCCAGTCTTCTGGCATCTCAGGGCAGGAGGCTCTGATGGAGTGGGCTGTCGTGGCCCCCTCACCCTGTGGCCCCGGGCAGGGTGGCAGCATCTCCAGTGGGTGCTGAGGACGGTCTGGCTGGCACAAGCACATGGCAGGGACATGGGCAAGGGAAGGGTACTCGGAGTGGGAGCCAGCCAGCTGTGTTCCCAAACAGTCCCGTGGTGCTCCTGTGGTTTTCCATGTGTGCTAGGTTGTGGCCGGGGGGGAGGAGAGAGGAGGGAGATCCCTGGTAGGTCATTTCCCCGGGGAGCTCCCGGGGTGGTAGTGAGCGGTACCTGGTGTTATCGATCCAGCAGTCAACTCCCACTGGCAGGAAGGTGTTGAGGTTGAGCCAGATGGTGAAATAGTCCTCCGTTTTGCGGTAGCACATCCAGTTCACGACGTCTGGCTTGTCCAACTTTGCTTCCAGCTGGTTCCCGAGACACCCGGGCACTGGTGGCACCACAGAAGGAGAGCAGAGCCAGCTACAGACCCTGTCCCACTGACCCTGTGGGGCTGCCCAGCCTGGTGCTTCGCCTGGCCCCCCAAGCAGGGCTCCCCTGGGGCTGCCCGGCTAGGGACACCTGGACACCCGCTGGAGCAGCATCCCTGGAGAACAGCCTGCTCCGCGCACGAGTAAGGGCACTCAGAGCCAAGATGCGGGGTGAGCATGGAAGTGGCACTAAAAACACATCCTTGGGGACCCCCTGAGCTGCCTTTCCCATGGGGTGATCCTCAGAGCTTCCACCCTCAGCCCAAACCTGCCAATCCCTACCAGCATGAAGCATCCCGGATTATTCCCCACTGCCTGGCTGGGTTTCCATCCTCCTCTCCTTGCTGTTGCCTGGGGGAAGGAGCCAGTGCTGCTCAGGGCTGCCCAGCCCTACCGCATCCCCTGGCAGATCAGGGATGCACAGAGTCCCCAGGGAGGTGAAAGTCATCCCGGTGCTGGCACCCGAGGCCCACACACTGTTTTCCTGAACTTTAAACCCTCCACACAGACTGACAAAGTTCTCTGAAATGGTTCGGTGCTGAGCAGAACCGTATCCTGCAGGAATTCAGTGCAAAGAGCGCATATGGTAAACACAGTGTGGTTTTAAGCAGGTTCACAGTCTGACACGTGCAACCTGGGCTCCCTCAATGGAGGGTGACCATCACCAGGGCACCTGGTCTGCCTCTGGGATTCTTGGCAGGGATGGGACACCCATCCTGGTGCCACCCTGGTATGTGTGCCTGTGCCATGGGCACACGCCATGGAGAGTGTTCCCAGCTGGCATGCAGGAGCTGAGTGCCAGCTCCTGGTGCCAGCGCTGACCCCAAGGGTGAGGACAAGAGATAAAGGGACTGCAGGGGACAGTGGCTGTGAGCCTGGCCGGATGGGACCACTGGGTGATGAATCCCACAGCCCCAGTGGGTCCTGGACTGGCCCACGATACATGGCTGGGGACAGCGTGGACCTTCAATGCTGCTGCAGGCACTGTCTGCTATGTGTCCCATGTAAGGTGCTTCCCCCAAGGACGCCATGAGCTGCTTTGTGGCCTAAAGTCCCTATAGATGCTTGCCCTGCTCTGGTCTGGGACCTGGACCCGGGCTGTGCTGTGGCGGTGGGACCCACAAGCATGGCGGGGTGGGAGCCACACTGCCTGGCGTTGGGGAGGAAGGATGCAGATGAGGAGCATCTTTGACATGAGAAGGATGTCCCCCGTTTTCCTTGCTCCCCACCAGCCTCAGGCATCCCTACACCCCAGGGTCCATGCGTGCAGTGTTTTGGGGAGCCTGTCCCTGTCACAGGGTGCGAGGGCAGCCTGGCCTGGAGATGCTGTAGCCCCATCCCTCCCACCACAGCACCAGCTCCTGCAGCGTGGCAGAGGCATGGCTGCAGCCTCCAAAAGCCTCATCCCATGCAAGAGGTGAAGGGGATGTAGTGGTTGCCTCCCTCAACCTGCTTCACAGCTCCCTCACCTCTGTGGCATCTCCTCAGGGATACAGGGAGGGTCTAATCCTGCCTTCAAAGCACCTGGCTGGGGACCAGACCATCCAGTAGACCCTGGCATAGGAAAGACAAGGCAGGGAGCGAGCAGAGAGGACCTCCCCAGCCAGTAAGAAAAGCAGGACCACGAGCTGCTCTGATGGCTCCCGAAGGTGCACAGCCAGCACCCCTGCCCCCGGCATGCAGCCCTGAGCTCTGCCTCCCCTTCCAGAGGACATTAGGTAATTATTAAGGGAGTTCCTGTGGGGGCAGAGGGGTTATCGGCGGTCCCAAGGGCACTGGGGGTTTTCAGGACGCCTGGCCCAGGGGGATGGGCTACGCACGGATGCTGAGCAGCACATGGGGCAACCGGACCAGGCTGGGCACGGGACAGGGGCTGAGGCTGGTACCAGGGGCACAGGGAGATGCTCCAACCATCACAAGCCATCCTGAGAAGAGGTGCCTGGTGACAGCCACCCAGGTCTCCTGGCCACCAGCATGGCCAAACAGAACCTGGCCCAGGGCACCGAGGCTCCAGACACCATTCCCTGCTCTCTGATGCCTCTGGGAAGGGAGTCTGCAGGGTCAGCCCTCAGCATTGCAGCAGGGATGTTCTGCTTTTTCTCTTCTCTTTTTAAAGGGGAAACTTGGCTTGATTCAAGGAAAAGGAGAAAAAAACCCAGTCCTGCTCAGCAGAGGTTTCATCGCAAAACCAAAACTTGAGTCCCCAGTGATGGCACAGGGGCAAAGGAAGGCAGAGCCATGCAGGATGCAGGTACCAGCTGGTGGCTGCTGCTCCCACCTCCACCTCCCCGGTGTGATGCCCCAGCCTCTCCTTTCACCTCCCTCAGCACCTCTGCCAAAGGCTCGCTTTCCTCTACGCCATTCCCCAGGTAGGGTGGATGTTGGATGGGATACAAGATGGACACCCTTCTGCAGCTGCAGAGGATGACTTAACCATCACCAGGGAGGGGCAGAAGACACAGGATGGGGTGGGTTTTGGGGGAGCAAGGGGTGGTGGATGCTGGCCCACTGCACCGGCAGCAGCAGCTCTGGGAAGCGGCAGATGAGGATGTGCTGCAGCCCCTGTCCCTCTGCCAGCAGAGCTCCCCCTGAACCGAGCAAGCCCTAAAACACCCTCTGGGCCAGCTGTGAGATTTTAGAGCCCCATTTGCTTTCTGGGGTGCCCAGCTTGCACTCCCAGCTCCAAGCAGCTGTGGCTGGGCATGGCCAGCCCTGCATCCCCAACCCAGCGGATGGGAGGGGACCTGGGAGCCGTGTGTCACCCCCCCCTCGGTGGCTCCAGCTCCAGATTGCAAAGGGCCACTGCAGCCAAGAGCTGCCAAGGTGCTGACAGCGTGGCACCCCAACCTCACCGCTGGCTCCAGGGGGGTTGCACGGCACTGGGGTGCCCACCCATACCCCTCATGGTGCCCATGCTGGTGTGACCTTACCGAGTACCACAGGCGGTGTGCTGTTGGTCGGGGGAGCTTCTGGGGTGGTAGTGGGTGGAAAGAGGACGTTGAAGAGCCAGAACTGGGACGTGGGCTGCAGGAGCAGCGACAGCGTCAGCAACGCAACCCTGGTGCCGCTGCTCCCCATGGCAAGCTCAGCCGGGATCCTCTGGACGTTTCCAAGCAAAACAGCCTTTTATATTTTTTACGCAGGTCCAGCCAAGAGGCACCAGGGCTGCAGGGGAGGGGAGAGTTGCAAGGGGCTGGCCGTGTTGGGAGGAGGGACGGGGAGGGCCGAAGGACCGGCCTTGCGGACATGCCATGGCCTGCCAAGGCAGCCCAGCGTTGCCCAGGCGCTCTCTGCACCCCAAGAGCCCTTCTTGGGGGTGCCAGCAGAGCTGGCACATAATTTTAGCACCTTCCCGGTGCCTCAGCGTCCCTCCACTGTGTGCTGGGCTTGCGACTGCCATGCACTTCCCCCTGGACCATGCTCCCGGGGTAACCCCACGGGGCTGCCCAGGGCTGCCAGCTCCCTGCCTGCTCCCTGCCTGGGTGAACACAGCACCTCTCTGCTCCTCTTGCCCTTGGCCGGGGGGGGCTGGTGCTGCCAACATGGCCAGGCAGACCCCAAACCTCTGGGAGACATCAGGGCTGGTACATCAGGGCTATGCAGCATCCCTCGACAGGCACTCGGCCTGGGACCCTGCAGCTCCTGGCCACTGTGGACTCTGGGTCCCCATGGTTGCCCCCTCGGTGCCAGTCCCAGCTGGGGGGAGCCCCCACAGCCCCCAGCCTGCATGGGCAGGGCTCAAGGTGCCCCTGCCTGCACCAGGTACCAGGGATCTTTGGGTACTGTGAGGCACCCAGGGGATGGCAGGGTGACCTGGGCCAGCAGCGCCTGGAGGGGCACAGGGCAGAAGGGGTCAGAGTGCAGGGGGGCCCCTTCCCCAGGAGGGGGGAGCTGGTCCCTGATGGCGTCCCCCTCTGGCCATCCAGCCCCTACCCACTGCTCTTCCCCACTGGGGCACTAATAGGGAGCTGCTGGCAGGTCCCCAGGGACCCTGGGGCACAGTTCAGCCCCAGGGGGAGGAAGAAGAGGGTGACATCTCAGCTTCAGGAGGGCTTTTTCAGTTGTTTTTGCAATGCACAGCCACAGTGCCTGCTCTGAAGGCATGTCTGTGCTGTGTTTCAAGAAGGAGGGGGTTACAAATCTACATGAGGATGCAGAAATGGGCTCCATGTGCCCACGCAACCCTCACCTACTCCCTTGGGAGACTCCATCCCCCTGACACAGCCAGTCTCCTGGTGCACCCATGCATTGCTCTGCCCAAGGAAAGCTTTACTAGCCCGGCAGGCAAGTGCTGAACAAACTGACTGTGGAGATGAGGAGGTCGGATTCAGGGTGCAGGGGCTTCCCATCCCATCTCAGGGGTCAGCGTCACCCTTGGGCTGAGCTCAGTTGCACCAGATGAGCACAAGGGGCTCAGGGGAAAAAGGATCTGGGGATGCATCTCCATCATGCTCTCCTTGGCGGACAGAAAGCCGGGGACACCCTGGGAGCATGAACAGGAGCAATAAGAAATCTCTGCTCACCCCAAGCCCTGCCCTGTCCTCTGCCTTTGTCAGGCTTTCTGCCCTGAAGCCCCTTGCTGGGCAGCCCCTCGCTTGGGGGGTGTCCACTTACCCCAGGGCTTATTATGGCATAATTTAACTTTTCTCCTTAAAATTGCTGCTCTTGACTTTCAGCCTGGTATGTTGTGTCCAGCGGTGCTGCCTGTGTGGGGTCAGGGCTGTGGGCAAGAGGAGATGTTCTCCCTGCTCCGGTCTGCCTCAAGGGCCACGTGCTGGGCTGTGTGCCTGGGGAGAGGTTGCAGGATGGGAGAAATTAGGGCCTTTCTTATTTTTGAAATGTGTTAGCAGAAAGTCAGCAGGATGGCATGGCTGTGTGTCCAGCTGGACCTTCCACCCCTGGACCCAATGCTGCAGCCAAGGGGAAGAGCTGCTCCTTATTGGAGAGGCCAGAGGAAAGCATTTGAGAAGAGGTGAATGGCGCTGAGACATGGTGGTGGAGCAGAAACCAACTGCTCATGGACTTGCTCCAGCTTTCCCAGTGTGCTTCAGCCTTCCCAGTGTGCTCCAGTTGGGCAATGGACCAGTGCGCAGCAGTGCTGAGCAGAGGGATGCTGCAGGGGGAGTCCAAGATCATCCAGAGTGTGGCCTTTTGATCCTCTGGGTACAAATCCTTCCTACCCAACATCTTCTCTGGAGTTGAGCTCTGGGGCAGAAAGCTGCTGCCTCCCATCTCCTCTCGCTCTGTGAGGAAAGGAGAAACACATGCAGCCTTTCCAGGGAGGCTTTACTTCCACCTTGGCCAGGATGGGAATAAAGAGGTATAGCAGAGTGGGTTGGTTTCAGAAAAGTCATACTACTGAAGGGAAGATGTCTTCTTCCTCCCAGAGAAGAGTGAGTTGCATTGGGTCTGCCTGGGGCTGGAGGGCACTGGTAGGTGGCCTGGGCTGGCAGGGTGGGTTCCCTGTCGCGCAGAACTGGGAGGAAGGGCAGGAGCAAAGGAAGGGCGGCCTCTGGGAGCCCCTCAGAGCTTGTGGCCCCCTCCTCAGGCACGGCGTCTCTGCAAACCAACCTCCTTGCAGCCGCCTCCCTTGCATCTGCAGCCCGGCCTTCCCGAGCACCAGGCTGTTGGCAAAAGCGTTGCTGTGACTCGGATTCGAACCGAGGTTGCTGCGGCCACAACGCAGAGTACTGACCACTATACGATCACAGCCGCCGAGCGGGGGGCCCCACGCTGCCGCTCCTCTCCTCCGGCCGGATCCCCCCTGCCTCCCTCGGGGAGCGGTGCGGGGGCAGCGGAGGTTTTACAGCCGCCTCTACGGCACCCTGCTCGCCCTCCTGCGGGCGCATCCCTACAGCACTGGCGCTTTCCGAGGGCACATCCCTGCGTCAGGATCAGTCCCCTGGTGGGATGCCGGTCCAGCCCATGCCCAGAAGCTGGGTGCTGAGCCCAGTGTGTGCAGGCAGCGTGGCTGAGTGGGCTGAGGAGCTGGTGCTGGGCGCTGGTCTCTGGAAAAGCAAGTTCAAAGCCCACTGCTGCTGGGTTATTATTTTCCCAGGCTGCTGGGATTGGCACCCACAGCCCTGTCCGGGCTCTCCTTCTCCTCTGCCTCGTCACTCTGGCTTTTGCCTGCCCCGAGAGGATAAACCTGGTGTTTATGCCTGCCAGGGCAGGGTAGAGGTCCTGGTGGTGCTCCTCCTCATGGGAGGTCGCCCTCCACTGTGGTGGCCTTGTTGGGGCACTGCGGGGCTGGAAGAGGTCAAAGCAAGTCCCCATGTTGTCCCTTCAGTGATGCAGTGAAATGGGGTCCTCACTGCCTGTCTTGAACATCCCCCAAAACCCGAAATGTGAGCCTGGATAGCTCAGTTGGGAGAGCATCAGACTTTTAATCTGAGGGTCCAGGGTTCAAGCCCCTGTTCAGGCGAAGGCTTTATCCTTTAGGAGCCCCTGGGCAGAAACAGAACCTCTTCCTGCTGGGACGAGTCCCTCCTGGAACAGCTGAGATGGGGATGAAGCTGGGGACTGGTGTTCAGGTGCCCAAACCGACCACCTTCAATTCAAGCAGCTTCCTCAGAGGCTGGGTTCCTGCTGGCACCTCCTTTTTCTGTGTGATGACCTCCACAAAGATGATGAAGGGACTGGGGCATCTCTCCTAGGAGGGAAGCCAGGCTCTTCTCAGTCATGCCCGGTGCCAGGACCAGAGGCAATGGGCACAAACTGGAATACAGGAGGCTCCATCTGAACATCAGGAGACACTTTTTCACTGTGAGGGTGACTGAGCACTGGCACAGGTTGCCCAGGGAGGCTGTGGAGTCTCCATCCGTGGAGGTATTCAGAAGCTGTCTGGACATGGTCCTGGGCAGCCAGCTCTGGGTGGTCCTGCTTGAGCAGGGGATTGGACTGGATGACAGAAGTCCCTTCCATCTTCAGCCATCCTGTGATTCTGTTGCCTGTCATCCCAAACCCACTCCAACCAAAGCAGAGCCCTGCATCGTCTTAAGGGAAGATGGTTCATGTGAGAGTAGAGGCTGCAGCGACCCGTGGGGCCACCACGCTGCTTCATCTAAGCCCTGAATTGCACTGTGTACATGTATATACACTTCATGTTATTTTGGCAAAATAGAAACTCTTGTAGCAGAAAGTTGAGTAATGGATGAAAAAGGAGGGGTGAAGAAATTGTGTATTTCTTTGTGTTTCTGCTTTTCAGCTGGGTAAAAGTGGGACAGGTACTGCTGCTGCTAAAGGACAACTTCTCTAGATGTTTGTCTTCTCTTCCTTCTGTATTATCTTTAGAAGGGAAAATGCTTTTTGAGCTTTCTCTGCATAAAGAAATATGTGTTTTTAGTAAAAGAGTAAATGAAGATCAGAGATATGTGAAGTTGTGCAAGTAGTGTCCTATAAACTGCAAATCCTAAAGGTAAATGTGTAATGAATTTTGCTCTCCATTTCTTGCTATGGATAAGGTATGAAAGAAAAAGAATTCATTTTATGCAATTAAAAAGCCTCCCTTTCCCCTTCCCAGACACCTGAGTCAATCTGTCTGGGCACTGGCAGCCCTCTGCTACTTTCAGTTACCCCTGCAGTGGTGAATAAATTGAGACCTGCTGCTCAGGTAGCGTCTTCTCCACCAGCTGAGCCCCAAGTGCAACCTATGCGATACTTTTGTGCAGGTAGTTGTAATTTCATTTTTGAAAGCTGCTGTCCAGAGTAAGTTCTGCACAGCTGTCAGGAGAGGGCACCAAGACCAAGCAAACAGGGTGTCTCCATGGTCTGAAAGCTCCTGAAGAGTAAAGGCAACAGTTTAAAACGCTTCCTCAAGCTGAAGCACCTCTTGGTGCACCCCAGAGATCTCCACCTGCCTCTTGGTGCCCATAAGACCTCTGGTTCTCAGACCTGCAGTGTGTCAGGGTCATCCCTCAGCACTGGATGGGTTTTGCCTCTGCCATGGAAGCATCCCTGGAGGTGCTGCAGCCAAAATCCCATTCCCCAGGAGCTGGGAGTGCCAGCAGTGGGTTTTCATCATCTTGATCTTCTTTCTTCTTCAGGTGGCCGCTGTGGCAGAGCCTTCCTACCCTGGAGGGCAGGAGGGAGCTCTTGGCTCTCTGGAGCTGAGCCTGGGGCAGCAAGCTGCTGCCTCCCGCCTCCTTTGGCTCTGCAGGGTGGCTACAGCATCTTCTGGTCCCCTTTTTGCAGAACTGGTGAGGGGAAGGTGGAGAGCTGCGTGATTTCCTCTAAATTTTCAAGCTTTGCCTGGAAAATGGAGAAGCTGGAATGCTTTCCCAGAGCATGGGGAAGCTGTCACTGCAGCCCCACTGGAGACACTACAGTGCAGTGACTACAGGTCAGGAAATCATTGTAGGCACGAGTCCAGTCACTCTTCGGAGCAGAGAGCATGTCAGAGCTTGTGGCTCCCTCCTAGGGCACAGCATCTTTGCAAACTAACCTCCTTGCAGATGCCTCCCTTGCATCTGCAAACTGGCTTTTTCGTGCACCAGGTGATTTGCAAAACCATTGCTGTGACTCGGATTCGAACCGAGGTTGCTGCGGCCACAACGCAGAGTACTGACCACTATACGATCACAGCAGAAGTCGTCCTGCCACACGCTGGGACCACGGGGAGGAGGGCGCCTGCACTGTCCCCTCTCCTGGCACAGGGCACCCTGCATGGCCTGGCGAACACTGTTTTAATAAAATTAAAAAGACGGCTACAGATGGACTTGGATGCTGCTGCTCAGAGCCTCAGCAGTCTGGAATGAGGCCCTAAATTGTGCAAAACGCTGGTAACGCCGGGATGGCACTTGGGGACTGAGGTGGCTGCAAAAGACAGCGCTGTTGAGGGGATATCGTGCCATGGGGGCATCATGCAGTGGGGGCATCATGCTATAATACAGCAAATTTAGTGTTATAGTAGTTTCAGCTAAGTCTAAGTTACACAAGAGGTACATAATTAAGTAACTTTATAGCATCATAAGTACGTGATACAACAAGTTTGTGGCAATTCAGTTTAAAATACAACAAATGGCACGAGGATCTCCATGGGGAGCTGAGTGATACTGTGGGAAGGCCCTGGATAGGGAGGTCCAGGTAACCCAGGATGTCCCCAGGGCCTCTCATCCAACATCCAACATCCCCAGGGCCCCACTGCCACCTCCCTGCCCAGCCATGGTCCCTGCAGGGAAATCCTTCCCTGACAGCATCACTCAGGCACAGGAAAGCCCAGGGCAGGCAGCATGGTTGGGCTGAGCCTCTTGGCTGGGCTCAGCCTTGCAGGGTTCCTTGGTTTGGAGTCTTGTCCTCCAACCTTGTGTCTCCAGGGTTTGTGTTGACACTGAAGCCTGCCTTTCAGCCCTTGGTTTTCTCCCAAAACCACCCCTCCAACTGCTTCTGTGACACTTTTAATCCTCCCCCCATCTCACTTTTGCCCTCTGGTGGCCCAGTTGATGGAGTGTGTTGGTCAGTGCTGCCTACCTTGTCCTCTAGGCTTTTTGCTTCTGCCTGGTTTGGAGAGGAAAACAAATTTTCTGCCCTTTTAGCCTCTTTATGGCTGGGTCTGCACCACAGAGATGTGAACAGGTGGTACAAGGTGGCCTGGGGTAGAAATTGGCCAAGAGAGATGTATCCAATGCCAGTCTGATCCCTTCTTCCTTTGCTCCCCATCAGGGCTTTCTCCTTCCTTGGGCACGCCAAAATGGCCTCACATCTAGTGAGCATGGGGAGGGCCAGGAGTTTGCTCTCCCAGAGCCATCCTGCTCCTGCCTTTCTCTCCCCTGCTGATACTCACAGACCCTCAAAACACCCTAGGTGCCCAAACAGAGATGTCAAAATAGTCCTATGTGCCCTGTGTCAGGCCCATCCTCTGCCAAGGTGGGGGGCATGGTTGAGGGTCCCATGTTCTTCATCCCTATGTTAAAACACAACCTTTGTATTCATTAGTGATGAAAGAAACACCCCTACACTACTCCCAATTTTACACCTTCGAGAAGGTGCTTTAGTGACTCCAGAGCTGCTTTTGCTGTTTCTGGCCCTGGCACAGGTTGGGCTCAGTGCTGGTGGAGAGGGAAGGACACGGTGGGGGTGAGAGCTCCCTGCTCCCTGTCCTGGGCAGCCCGCGGCCCCCTGGGTACCATCCCACCACCTTCCTCCTCCCCATCCCTCCACATGCCACGGGATGTGCAGTGGGTGAGCCCTGGTGACCTCAAGCCCTGCATGGACCCCAGGGCACCCATGTGCCTATCGGGTCCCTCACGACACTCCGTCAGCCCCTTGCTGAGTCCCAGAGCCCCTGTGGGCATCTCTGCTCAGCCTGGAGCCCCTAGAGTCACATGTGCCCCATGGAAATGTACATGGCACTGAGAGCCCATCCTGGCTCCGCACGCCGGCTTAGAAGAAGGAGTGCAGCCACCCACAAGAGAGGTGGAGACAGGATTTAATAGGAATATGGAAGAGACAGAGATGAGGGGGTCTCCCATCGCTGGGAGGGCTCAGGACCATGTTTACAGACTTCGTTGTCATATTCACATGTTCTTTGTTCTGCCAGAAGTCCAGATACCTTTCCCTTGGATCCCTGAGAGTCATCTGCTTCCCAATGCTGCGGCATTATGGAGGAACAGGTTGGTTTTATTGTGCAGGGAGGAAGTGCAGAAATGCTATGTGCTTAGTTCAAGCTGAATATTATGGGATCTGCTTCTCCTGGCATTTCTATACTTTCCATGATGGGACACAGACCCTGGCATCCAAGGCAATGACAAAGTCCCATGTGCAGGCAGTCTGCCTGGGGATGGGTCGGGCAATGGATGAGACTTTGGACCAAACAGGCATCAACCCATAGGGCAAGGCATCTCAGTGTCTAGTTAGAAAACACTGGAGGAATCCTTTTCTCTTTCCCACAACTTCTTTCTTCTTTTTCTCTTTCCCACAACTTTCTGCTCCCACCTAGAAATCCTACTGGCGTGCCCAACATCTGGCCCTTGGATGGCAGGGTGCCTCATCCCAGGTGCCAAACTCCCAAGCCTGCTGCACTGCCATGAGGGGTGCCAGTGAGAGACCCCTTTCACCTGAGTCCTCCTGGCTGTGGAGGAAAGGACATTGCAAGGGATGGGGAGCCACCATCCATAGCTGGAGAGATTTACCAGAGTAACTGATTCTCTTCGTAATTCCTCTGCTGATTCAGCTCTACTCTCCTGCTCCACTCTTCCCGACGCATGTAGTAAGTCTCCAAGAGTTGCAAGGTGTAGTTTGCTCGCACAGAAAGCTGGCTGCAACAGCAAGGGAAAAGTCTCTCTCACCTTCTGGCTGACACCCTCCTGCCTCCCCCCTGCCTTCAACTTGGAGGCAGGTTGGGGCTGCCTGGCATTAGGGTCTAAGCCAGGTCATGGGAAAGGGGAGGATGCCATACCTAGCCCCAGAGCTCAGGAGTTGGAGTCCTTCACACCTCGGACAGCTGCTGCTGCTGACATTTCCTGGGCTGAGATTGGTGAACACGTTCAGTTTGCATAGCCCCTGTGGACTCTCCAGCTTCCTCTTCACTGTGGCTCTGTGCAGGAAGGGAGCAGTCCTCTTCTCTTTCCCAACCAGTGGCAATGGTGAGCGCGGCCAAATTTCTGTCAATGTTTCCTGAGACCACCTAGCCTGCGTTGAAACCCCTATGAGACAAACTGCCCCAGGCAGGGACCTGCAGCCGTAGCAGAGGAACCAGGAGAGTCATTCCAGCATGGCCGCCTGGGTAGGGGGGGACATTAGTTCCCCACTGGCCCCACACTCTCATGCTGACATCACCCATGATGAGGTAAATGAGGGGAGGGAATGGCCGTTTTTCAGAGCAGGAACCATGAGATTAAGTCCTCCAGCAGGTCAGAGCACATCACCAAACCATGAAGATGGCTTGGTTGGAGGAATTGGAGGCCCCGAGGGCACCAAGAGCGCTCAATGACCCTGTCCAGCATCCCCTGGGACCTCCACCCGCATCCCGTTTCAGCCCCTGCCGGAACTGATCCAGACCCTGACCTGCGGACTGGTTTCCTGGGGCGACGGGGAGGTCCTCTTTTTGTTTCTGAAAAGAGGAAGTGTGGTTTGAGGTCTGACACTGAGAGTTTGCTTGTGCTTGCTGTCCTTCTCCACCACCAAGAAGCTCTCCTGAATTCTTGGCAGAAAGCTGAAAATACCCAAGAGGGTGAACTGATATGAGTATAGGATGAGGCTGTTCTCCACCTTGTGCTCACGAGTAGCTCAGTGCCAGCCTCTGCAGCAGACAGCAGTTCTGCTGGAGATTTAGGTGTATTTGGCTACTTGGTTTCATGTCAACAGTGGAGGAAGAAAACCTTGAGTTGTAGCACTCGCATGAGTTGTAACACCCACATGTGGTCCCCATCTTGAGGGAACAAAGAGAACAACAATGACTTTTGCAATAACCAGAGCCTGGAGGGACCATGAACCTCGTCCTCCAAACTGCACTGTGGTGGCCACACAGTAAAGGCTGTGTTTTGGGGGGACCCAGTGCAGGAGAAGGACGAAGTGTTTGAGGGAGAAAAGCAATGCTGGCAATTAGCTCTCTCTGGCACTCCTCCTCTGCCAGACAACCCCCCCTGAACACCAGATTTGGAATCAAATGAGAGTCTTCCAGCTGACTAAATCCAAGGTAGAAAACAGTGAACACTGCTCTGTCTTGCTGGGGGAGGATGTTAAGAATTTCATTTTTCTTTGAAAAGCGGCATCATTTAGACTGAAATGAGAGGAGGTTCATAGACATGAAAAAGGAAGGAGAAAAATTTCCTCAGATCCTGGAGTAATTCTGCACATAAACATCAGTCACCATGACAAATCTGAACAATCCTTCAGAGACAATACCAACACTGCGTACGAAGGGAACAACTCATTCAAGAAATCCAAGAGCATGGGGTCACCCTCATCTGTTTCTCCATGAGGCTCACCTGCCAGGTGACCTTCTTCCTTTGCCTTTGCGCCCCTTTTCTTTCTTCAGGCCAGATAGTGTGGATGGAGACCGAGACCGCCTTCTTCGAGAAAGGAGATGTCCTGTAGGAGGACTCTCTGGAACTATACAATGGGAAGACTCTTCGGAAAGCATCTTTGTGCCTATTTAACAAGAGTGACAGGCATATCTGCTCCAGCATCTGATAAAACAATCCAATTCCCTTGACGTCATCATCTCGAAGAGGTCTTGCTTTCTAGGAGGTCTTTGGCACAGCTTACCAGCCTTTTAACTGTCATCTCTGGGCCATTTTTCTCCCCACATTCAAGTGCACAGGATCTGTGGGAGAGGCAGACCCCTCTACCCTTGGCAGCTTCAAGGCAGAGTTTCCTAAAATGAAGGAGCAGCTTGCAATATATACCAGGGAACACAGCCCTGGGGGAAAGTATCCCTCAGCAGTACCAGCTGTGTTTGTCAGTGTTGGGCTGCCATGAGGTCTTTGTCCGTAGCGGGTGACTTGAGCTTTGCTGTGTACAGCGAGGCACAAGAGATGCAGTTTTCCCTCCCAGGGCACCACATTTTGTCCTTGTCTTCAGCCACCTACTGCTGAGGACTAAAGGAACACCCCCACACAAGCACCTATGTCCACCACCCCCTGCCATGCTCTCACAAGTCAGATGTGACATTACCATCAGTCTCAATTTGCTTATCATCTTCTTCTTCCTCCTTCTCTTCCTCCTCCTCCTCCCTGTCTTCTGCGGCCTTCAGAGGTCCTATAGAGGGACATTCCATGGCTTCTTTCTCAGGGGGAAGTGTAAAATCAAATCTGGAAATGAGAGGACACCAGATTGAAGAAAGGGCCACCACATTGCCCTTGCATTTTCCATTAACAGTACAGTCACAGAGAGACTTGAGAAGGTCTTTCACGGCCGCTGCTTTCCAAAGCACAATGTGCAACATCCTTGAGAGCTCTGTTAGAAAACGGAGCGACACAAGACCTCCATGGCCTGGGAGCACATGAGAGGTTCCATCAGTCTTCTCCAGGGCTTCCCAGTCCTAACTCTGAAAAAGTTGACTCCCTCACTGGAGACCATCTCTCATCTCCTCTTCCTGTTCATGGACATGGAGAACAGACTACTCTCTACCCAAATGCCCATGGTTGGTTTGAATTCTAACCCTGCCCTGCAGCTCTCTTGTAGACCCTGTCAGGCTCATGTCAGGGCATCTGTAATGCATAACCACCATCCACATGGCCATTAAGGCCACTACTGAGCAGCCCCAGCTCAGGTCAGAGCTCTGAGGAACCCCACTCAAGCATAGGAGGGGAAATCACTCCTTCTGTCCCCCAGGGACTCGGGAAGCAGGCATTTAGGGGCACTTGGCGTCCTCAATTCTCACCAAAGGCATGGCTATGTCACAAATATAGGACTTGTATGAATCTGGTACCCACTCAGGGACACTTTTCCTGTACAATCCATGTGGATCTTTCAATTTTGAAATTGCACCCAGAAGAAAGAGATGAATCAGGGGAAACCTTATGGAAAATGTTGCCTGACTTCCTCAACCAATGAGAAGCAAACGCACTGTGGCAACACAAAGACACCTCCAGGATCCACGCAAAACTCAGGACTCTCTTGGCCTGATATTACCAGATGTCTCCTCCCTGGGGTCTGAAACAGAGACAGAGATATGTGAGAGCATTCCAGGAACATTTTTACCTTGTTTATAAAGTCTTTCTTCTGCTCAAAGAAGACACAGGCAGTCAGATATCCTATAACAAAGTTTTGTTTGGCTAATATGAGCCCCTCAGCTTTTCAGGCAGAAACTGCACAGCTCAGAATTGACAAGAAGCAATAACACTGCCATGTGTTGCCCCATGCAAGCTGCCATCTCTCAGGTTCACAACAGGAATATGGGGAACTGAAGCTGCTGCTCCTGCTGCCCCAGCATCCCAAACATGGTCCAAGAAGTTGATTCAGAAGTATCCTGGAGAGGAAAACACTCACCAGTGACTTGTCAGCGCATGGGAATGCTGCCTTGTGCCTTGCCCACCCCCAGCCTACAAAGACCAAGATGGGACACTGAGGAAGCTTTGGAGAGAAAGCACATACTCCAGGCATTTTTTTCTGTTTTTTTCCTCTGCTCTGCTCAAGAAGCTATTGGGAAAAGTAACAGCAGGCCAACATCCCTCCCCTAGATATAATTGGAGGGGTTTCCAACAAGGAGAAACCCTTAAAAAGGTACCAGGGTATGGTCCTCCCATTCTGGCAGTGTTGATGAGAAGTCCCAGAAAGTGCTTAACACTTTCTTCTACTTTATCTGGACTTTCATTTTTATAGCAGGTGCCAGAGAAGCTGGTTTGTGCCACATTTGTCAACAGCAGTGTCCTGCCAGGTGACTGTTTCTGCTTTCAGAGTGGGGAACTGATGGCACTCAATGGCACAGTGTTGTCTGGACAAGGCGAGCTCTCAGGGTTTCACGAGGGGAGGAACAGGATGCAAGACCCACCCTATCCTGTGCCAAATGCCGTCTAATGCATTCAGACACGCTATCCCAAATCAGAAGGATCTCTGGAAAGCAAGTGAAAGATATGTCATGCTCCAAGTCAGTAAGCTCACAACCCTTCAGCACACTCTAACCCAAGGAGATGATGAATGAGATTAAATGTGTTGCCACCCCAATTAAGAACATGTAAGGTGCTCCACATGACAGGAGATGTAGAAAATGGGAACAGAGGTCCACACCAGCAAGAGGATGGTGTGGTGACCACAGAGGGCTCAGAGCCTAAGGGGATCCCCAGGTATCTCCCCTGCAGGGACCACTGTGAGCCCTCTGCTCATCAACTCTGCACGGCCACTGTGGCTGGGAGCTCTGGGAGGGCAATCCCCTCTGCAAGGCAAGCAGCAACCCTTGGTGCCAGGGGCATCAACCTAGGAAGTGGGCAGCAAGGCAGGCGCAGAGGAAGGTCCTCAGGCAGAGGATCCAGGACCTCCTGGCTGCCAAAGTGATCCTGAGACAGGAAGGGATGATCAGACAGGGCTCTTGTTGCACCCTGCCCAGTCCTTCCCAAAAGGCCCCCATGTTTCCACAGCTATGTTCATAGCTAATATTGTTTACGACATTCAGAAAATAACTCCTGCAAGCCTCACCACCAGGGGTGAGATTCTTCAGTGTGGGAAACACATCTGGCCACAGGTTTTCCATCTTCGTCCCCTGCTCCCTCTGGGTTAATTCCTGTAGCAGGAGGGTGGGAAGGAAGTATCTCCTCCACAGTCTCCACCTCCTTCTTTGACTTCACCAAAGGGCCTCCAGCTCCGTCCTGAAGCAGAATGTCCCACTGTGACCCCCCCCAGACCATGTCACAGAGGGACTGCAAGGCCTCCCCTGACCTCCGTTAGCCTCCCCCAGATCTTGCCAGGTTTTGCCCTACAAGAGGGAGGGGAGGTGTGGTAGGTGTTGTGGGGTGCTATCCCCACCTCACTGCCCACTCCCCAAGGAGAATGGGGGTGGTCCCCAGACAGGGGCTCACCTTGTGCACTCCAGGTGTGCTGGCCAGCTCGTTGGTCCCAACTGGAGAGGCTGTGCCACCACTGCTGGTGTGGGGCTGCGCACACTGTGGAGTTACAGTTCCTGGGATATGGACCAGGCTCGGAGACCAACACACACAGCAGCATCCCCAGTCCTGGGACAATGGCAGGGCTCGGGGACCCCTTTATGGGTTTTCCCTTTATGTGAGAGAGCAGCAGGAGTGCATGGAGCTCTGCTTGGGAATGGGTGATGAGCTAACTGGGAGCTTATGGGTCAGGATTAAGGCGAAGACTGGAATGGGTGTCAGTCTGTAGGCTGCCTGATCAGGAAGAACAAGTGCATGAGGCCTTCTACAGACAGAAGTAGCCTCAAGTTTGCAGGTCTTGGTCTTCCTGGGGAATTTTAACCACCCTGATATCTGCTGGAGGGACAACGCAACAAGGCATAAGCAACCCGGGAGGTTCCCAGAGACCATCGGTGACAGCTTCCTGATATACGTGATAGAGGAGCCAACGAGGAGCAGTGCTCTGCTGGACCTTGTACTTACAAACCAGGAAGGGCTCATTGGGAGGATGCGTCAGAAGGTTGTGCTGCCATTCAGAGGGAGAGTTGTGGGATGAGCCTCTCTGTACCCAGGGACAAAGCCCTGCAAGGATGACAACCAGGGCCTCAGTCAGAGGAGTTCAGACATTCAGACCAACCTAGCTCAATTATACGCAGAAGTAACTCTGAGAAGTTCTCTCAAAGCATTAGTGAAGGCTCTCACAATGATAGCTAAAAGGAGACCAAAAGGAAGGCTTAAATAGTTCTACTTATTGTTTACAGACACAAATTTATTAAGACACAGGCACAACTCGGTGCAGCAGC
Source organism: Nipponia nippon (assembly GCF_047370975.1). Lineage (NCBI taxonomy): Eukaryota > Metazoa > Chordata > Aves > Pelecaniformes > Threskiornithidae > Nipponia > Nipponia nippon. The sequence goes on from NW_028262391.1 coordinate 31,629,202, forward strand.
AAAGGGCCCCACTGCCAGGATCCTGGGCTGGCATCTCACCAGGGCACAACCTTCCCTTCCCAGTCCAGGAAGGTCCCAGTCTCCTTCTCAGTGAGGGAGGAGAGCACCTTCAGCATCCCTTGCACACTCTCATCCACCGTCACAGGGGGCTGCGGGCAGAGGGAGAAACACAGTCGTGTGCCCAAGGCCTGGCTAAGGTCTGCCCTGGAGCAGATCATTGCTCAGGGCTTGGGGCTCTCTGGCATGAGTGAGGAGAGGTCAGCACAGGGCAAGAAGTGTTCCCCATCTCTCATCTCCTTCCCTCATGTGCCTCTAGCTCAGAGCATCTGCCAAAGAGCTGTCTCAGAGCCCAGCACGTCTGGGACTGTTGAATCCACAGGAAGCTCTGCATTCCAAACTAAAGAGGTTCTTCCAGACCTTGGCCAAAAGCTCTCTTACCTTTTGTGATCCTGCACTCCCCATGTCAGTTTGCACCCAGCCAGGGTGGAGAGCAACGCACAGGACACCATGTTGCCGGTACCCCAGGGACTGGCACTTGGTCAGCATGTTCAGAGCAGCCTGTGGGGAGACAGGGCAGGGATGGCGGTGGGAGGGGAAGGGTGGCTGCAAGGGGACATGTACAGACCCAACAGCAGGGACAGGGAAGGGCAGGTGGAGTCAGCTCGCCGCGGCACATGGTGCTGCTGCACTATCCCCATGCAGATGCCCAGCCCAGCCGAGGGCCCATCCCAGCATATCCCTCTGAGGTGGGACCTGGGGCCAGGCACAGGAATGTGCCGTCAGAGGGACCCAGTGACTGATGGGATCTCCATCACAGTGCAGAGAGGTGCAGGGACTGAGGGGGAGGTTGGAAGGCATGTGAGATTGTTCGGAGAGGAAAATATCTGGGCTCACGCCCAGCGCAGTGTGGCAGTACCTTGCTGCAGCGGTAGGAGACAACGTGTCCGTAATTCCATAAATAGACTTCCTCAATGGAGCCTGCAGAGCTGGACATGTTGATAATGGCTGCCTTGCTGCAGCTCAGCGCTGAGCCCAGGCTCCCCTGGGCAGCCTTCTTCAGCAAGGGCAGGAATGCCTGTGAGGAGGAGAGGGGAGGGAGGGGAGAGGGAGAGGAGAGGGAGAGGAGAGGGAGAGGAGAGGGAGAGGAGAGGGAGAGGAGAGGGAGAGGAGAGGAGAGGAGAGGAGAGGAGAGGAGACGAGAGGAGAGGAGAGGAGAGGAGAGGAGAGGAGAGGAGAGGAGAGGAGAGGAGAGGAGAGGAGAGGAGAGGAGAGGAGAGGAGAGGAGAGGAGAGGAGTGGCGCACACATAGGTGGCACAGGGCAGAGGACCAGCTCGTCCACAGTGGGCAACGTTGGCACCAGCACTGGAGCATCCTCCCTCCTCTTCCCACTGCCCCAGCCCACCAGGCTCCAGCTCCTGAGCTCCAGCCCGCAGCTCCATGAGCTTCTCATTCAGCGAGAGTCCATCGGGCACCGGAGTGGAGGCAGGACCCTCTCCCACTGGCCCTTCACGCCCCTCAGGATGGTCCAGATCAGGGATTCAGGGCCACAGGAAGGGATGCTCCCTGGAGCTCTGCTGCAGTGCTGGGGGTGAGGGTCTCACCTGGCTCAGCAGCAGGGGCCCAACTGTGTTGGTGGTGTAAACCTGCATCATGTTCTCCAGCGTCTCGTTATCAAGTGAGTTCATCTTTGCAATTCCAGCATTGTTGATGAGGAGGTTCAGCCCCGAGCCCCCCAGCTGCTCCCCAACTCTGGCTGCAGCTGCCTTGATGCTGGCAGGGTCGGTGACTTCTGCAGAGCCGGCATGGGGGAGGTCAGTGCCCATGTCCCCATGGTTGCTTGGAGCCCCCGGTGTCCCCCCAGGGATGGCAGCACCCGGTGTCACCAAAGGCAATGGCCCATTGGCACAGCTCCCTCCTGGCACTGGGCTCCCAGGGTGTGCACAGTGCCTGGGCACACGCCAGGGGAACTGGGGTGAGGGACCCCCACTTTGGGGCACCTACCAAGCGGGATGATGACCAGGTTGGGGTGCCTGGAGGCCAAATTCTGTAACTCCTGCAAGAGAGGAAACTGTGTGGGCATGGAGAGACTGGACCAGCTGTGCAGAGGCTCAGCCTTTCCCAGGCAAAGCCCGTGTCACTCCAGCTCCATCCCTGCACCACCTCATGCCCAGCACCCTGCTCTGGCTGTCTTGCTCTTATCAGATGGGGCTCTGTGCCTCCCACACATGTCGTGTGCCACTGTCCCCTCTGCACATCCCATGCACAGCTGATCCCACAGCTATCCCAACTCGGCTGCCTTGCCCTACAGCACCTGGGGTGCCCGGCTGCAGCTCGAGCTCTTTGCAAACCCCCTCCCTGCTCCAACCTGCTGCCCTGCCACCGAGTGCTCCCGTCCCCCAGCACAACCCCCTGTGTCCCAGCCCAGCCTCACCTGCGCTCGCTGTCCCTTGGGGTCCCGACAAGCTGCAAAGACCCACTCAGGTGGGTTTGGCATCCCCAGGAACTGCCGGACAAGCCCCAGGCCAATTCCCCGGTTGGCCCCAGTCACCAGAACGGAGCGGACGCAAAGCCCTGCCATGTCACTTCTCCTCCCTCTGCTCCAGCTTGCATTGTTTGCTCAGCTCCCTAATGCTTCTTTATAGCATGTTCCACATCCACCCCACCCGCTCAGGGCTTGCACAAACCCTTGGCTCCAGGTACAACCTCTGCAGCTCTTTGAACTTTCTGGGACACAGTTCCTGGCTGGGAGCCAGCCCTCATTACCAATGGGCAAAAATCACTTGGCTTTTTCAGGCAAACTCAGTTGACCTTGGGAAACCTGGCCCCATAATCCAGGCACTATGGGCCAGCCTGGCCAGGAGAAGCTGTCGTGGATGAGGAGGGAGGGAGCAGCACGTGGCAGGGATGCGGGATGCCCCACGGCTCACGTGGGCTTTACAGCTTCACAAGCATGCTGTGGGCGAGACGGGCTTTCCATCTTGGACCAGGTCGTGCCTCAGATGGCCACGAGCAGATGTTCTCTGCTTTGCTCCTGCCTCTTCCAAGCCAATGCCCATTCACTGATTGCCCCATGAAAGACCCGTGGAGTGGAGCAAACCCAGCGTGGCCTACTGGCAGAAGGAAGTGGACCTGCCTGGCCTGCACATCACCACGCTGCTGTTCATGCACTCCATCCCTTTGGGTGCTGCCTCACTATGCACTAAGCTGAGCAGCTGCTCCACTACTTCTGACATGCCGGGGCCATCACTGCTCTCAAGACCTCCACTGTCTGCCTTCCCACTTTGCAAATTAACTTGTTATTGTGCCTTCATTTTGTGTCTCTTCTCATGCTTGTTTGGGGAAGGATAAAAGTTTAGGGTTTTGCCCAAAAGCTTGAGTGACCTTACCCAGCCACAGCTTGCTGTGTAGTCTCATCTGAAAGCCAAGGCCTGAAGCCCCTCATCAGCAACAGAAGTGGCAGTTCACATGGCATGCTGCCATCTGTGAATTCACTACATGCAGCGTCACCTCAGCTGGGTGGGTTCTCATTCTCTCAAATGAGGCAGCCTGATGGGGGCAAGACCAGGACTGCGGGTCTCCTCTGCCCACCCAGAGGAGCAGGGAGGCAGCTGAGCCCAGCCCCAGCATCTCCCACGCTTCGCTCCTCCCCAGCTGGAGCTCCTGCCTGCCCCGGGCTGGCCATGCCGGCTCGCTCCTTCCATAGGGAAGGGAAAGGCTGGAGCCTGTCCTGTCCTTGGGGCATCCTCCTCATCCCTGCCCTTCTGCTGGGGGTGTCTGTCCAGCTGCTCATCCACAGTCTGTGGCAGAGACCTCCAGGGCGGTCCTCAGGCTCGGGACTTGTCACGTATTAACAGAGCGCCGGTGTCTTTACGTCAGGAATTTCTGCCGCTCCTGGAGAAGGCAGCGAAGGGTGCAGGGAAGGAGGGGCTGAGCTGCAGCAGGGCCGCGGTCATAAACGTCTCCACCAAACTGGGCTCCATCGGGCTGTGCCTCGGGGTCCCAGAGGCCCCCATGTACCCATACCGTGCCAGCAAGGTGAGGTGGCAGGGGAGGTGCTGGGGATGCTCTGCTGTGCATCGTGCCCGTGGAGGGGAGCCCGTGGGGGCACCCATCTGCCCCAGGCCACCCACCCCCTTCCTGGTTCTCCCAAGCATAAGCACGGAGACCAAGAGCAGCAGCAGCCGGGACTGAGCCTTTCAGGCGGGTTGTGGTGATGCTTTACCCCAGGGCAAAGTCACTTTTCCCACCTTCACAGCCACTTTCTGGCTGGGAAATGTGTCCCCTCCTGCCCACCCGTGCCCTGAGTCATGCTGGCACGACGGTGCCTCTTCCAGGCTGCCCAGAACATGGTGACGAGGTGCATGGCTGCGGAGCTCCAAGACACAGGCATCTTGTGTGTGACCATCCATCCTGGCTGGGTGGAGACCAACATGGGGATGGAGAAGGTACTGGGCTGTGCAGGGGAGGGTCAGCAGGGCCAGGTCCCCCCACTGTACCCCCAGATGTACTCCCTCTCAGGGAAGGCAGGAGCATTTGGTGCTGGAGCCCCAAGATCAGCTCTGAAGTCTGCACCTTTGTGCGCATGGGGGTGGAGGCTCTGGAGCCGCTCAGGGGCAGGGAGGAGGACCACAGGCAATGGCAGCCCTGCCAACACTGGATCTAGGAAGGCATGGAAAAGAACATCACAGCAGCCTGGGGACATGTCACCGTGGGGCCAAGCCTCCTCAGCCCCAGGCTGTCACCATGGAGAGTGCGATCATCCAGACGGGGAGTGCGATCATCCAGACGAGCGTCATATCCCCACACATTCACAGCCCCAACGGCCAGAGGCCCATCAGCCCAGGGCCAGGCTGGGAGCCCTTCCCCTTTTGTCTAAGAAATTCTTGCTGCATATCAACAGTACAAATCTCTGGGTCTTCCAGCTGTCTGTCTCAGACTGATCTTTCATGGAGGACCCTGACAATTCTCCCCACCTCAGCACACCTCCCAGATCGCAGGACAGGCTTTCAGGCTCTGTTAGGTCATTTCAATAGCCTTTTCTATATTTTCACTTTCTAATGACCACAGACCACAACTCTACTTGCCGATATATGCCATTTGCACAAGACCTCTGCTCCTCCAAACAAACTTCGATGGTTTTCTTCTTCTAGATGGAGGATGAGGCCATCACCCACAGTCTGTTAGAAACCTCTGCAGTGCCTCAGTACCAGACAGCATGAGGAACAAAAAATTAACCTTTTAAATCTCCTATTTTTGCTGTGTCATCACATTTTTGTAGCCTTCCACTGTTTTGGAGTCGTAACTTTATAACGTTGACCTTGCTCTGGGGCCTTATGCTGCATTGTTGATCATTAGAGTTTAAACAAGCACTGCTTCTCCAGGGGTCAGAGTCCAACCTGGTGTGAAGAGGCAGAGGGGAAAACAACAAGCCTTGCCTGGCTCAATACCCAGCCTCTTCACAAGTGCTGCTGCTGTCCCCAAGCCTCTGGAAGGGACCTCAGACCAGCTCCTGAGAAGGGATTCAGATGGTTCGTTTGCTCTGAAATGTTTTTCCATGGTCTAAACCTTAAGATGAGCATTAAGGTCCTTCTGTATACTCCTCTCTCATAACACCTCAGTCGTATTTCACATATGGATGCTTTCGATCTCACCAAGCTAGGAAGAGTCAGAGCCAATTTTCCAAGACACAGTCCCATCTCCTCCACTATCAGTTGCTGAAAGCTGAGGTGTGTTCACACTCACCTAGATGTTTGCACAAAGGGCAATGACAGTGTTGCTTAGAGTAGTATTGAGAAATACGCTTTTCTTTGCTAGCCAGAGGAATGGGTGTGTGGCACAATTACCTTTAGTACATTTAATCTACTGTGTAAGTAAGAATAAACTACTATTTATCAAGCCTATTTGCTCCACGATGAATTCAGGGCTGTTTCCGGCCATGTAGTCACATATTATTCACTTTCTGAAGAATCAATAGATAGACAGTGATGAATGAACAGCTAATCAAGGGGTGGGGTGAGACCTACCCAGCCCTGTAACTGAAGCTGGGCAAGTCATGTCCACTCTCCCTGACTCATTTTCTTTTTGGCTGACGAGGACTAGTGACACCCCATTGTGAAGGGATCCTGCAGGGACTGAGGGTGAGAGCCTGAGCTTAAATGCAGCTCCCAAGCAAAGCGAGGATGTCCCAAGGAAAGCTTCTCATGGCCCTTTTTCATAGCTTTGCTGTTTTCCCAACAGACTGATCCAGGTTACACCTGCTTTATATCAGAGCTGGCCTTGAGCCCAGGAACCCAAACCACCGGCAGCAGGGAAAGCAGATGCAAAGCACTCAGGACCCTGGCATAGCAAATGGTGTCTGAACATGAGAAGAAACCAAGGCTGAGGCAGGTTTCCAAGCCTCCCGGTGCAGAGGACAGCTATGGGAACTGCTGGGTTTCTTAAGATCCTCTGGATGACTACGGGGAACCATATGCCACTTGTGGCTACCTCAGGCAGGGAGTAAAGACATTCCTCCTTTCCCAAGCTTACGGTGGGTTCTCTGGTCCAGACTCCAGAGAATCCCACCAAAGCCCCTGAGCCAGGGTTTTCCTCTAAGCAAAGCATTTCTGAAGACCTCAAACCATCTAATTGGAAATAGCAGGCACAGAAGCTTAGATGGAAGCTCGGCTGGATGATTAGTGCTGACGGGAGTCGAACACAATGCCGAGAGGCACAAAGCGGAGAAAACACCTTCACTCCCTGCATTCATACACCAGACCCAGGGACAAGTGGGCAGAGCAGGATGGGGGGATTCTCTACTTGTGGGAGAAAGCACAGAGGAGCTCGCTTTCCTTCAATGCTGCTGTACTTGGGCAGGGTGCAGGGACACAGCCACCACCTGCCCAGAACAGCCATCCACATCGCAGCTGAGCTGGTGGTGGAAGCCTGCTCAAGCCCCACTGCACTGCTGACCAGGCAGTGGGATGAGAGGGGAAAGGCAAACAACCAAATCTTTTGCTTCCCCTCCCAACCTGACAGTTCAAAAAATGTTGACCAATGTACTTTTCACAGTCTGAGTATAGACGGAGCACAAACAACTTGGACTGAGTTTCAGAGCCCGTGAGCTTGATTCAGTTGCCCACAGACAGACGCTGGCTCAATGACCATGGAATTCTTGTAAGGTACTGGACTGTACTGGTCCCATTTTAGGACTGTCAGGAAAAGTACATGGAGAAAGCACAGAGACGGAGGCTTCCCTGCTAAGTCTCTGTCTATTAGCATCTCTCTAACACTAAGAGATGTGCAACAAGCTCTGGCTAGGTCACTGCAGACTGGTTTCACAGGAGCTGACTTCTCGTCGCAAGAAATGAGAAACAAAAGCAAAGGTGGTTTGAGTGCTGTTGACCCTACGCCTAGGATTGCAGAGGCCACACAGCCGTGTTCCCTGCAGGACTGTCCCCACAGAGCCTGAGAAGTCTCCTGGACACAACGGCCATCCAGTCTAACACCCAGGGTTGAGTGGTATTGAGGACAACAGGAGAGCCCACTGCAACTGCAGAGCCTTGAACCCCTGCAGAGACCTCAGCAAAGGGGATTTTTTCCAAGTAAATCTTTCCCAGAAGAGGATTTAAAATGCTCAGGCTCTCCACGCAACCTCACTGGGGCCACAGCCTTTGGACCCAGTGTTAGCTAGGGGCCTCAAACTGGGTTCAGAAGCATTTTTCTGGGGATATTCCTCTCATGAGAGCAGTCAAGAGGCCTCAGCTACCTGGGTGCAGCAGTGCTGGCAGCACTGACAGTTGACCATGGGGACAGAGCCACATTGCCAGGGCTGATGGGGGCACCGCAGATCCCCACTGGTCTCTTTTCTGCCACCCTCTGGGGGCATTTGGCTGGGTTATCCTTCCTTTTTCAGCATGATGCCCTGAAGAGGGACCTCAGAACCACCAAGCAGGACAAATTTGCTTTCCCACTATTATATTTGCTAACAGGGATGCCTGAGAATGGGGTCTGCTATGTGGCACGGAGATATGCCCCATCTCAGAAATACTAGGGCACAGGCTAAATGACCAGCTTGCGGGTGGCTTGGTTTGACATCTACATGTTGGAGTGAGAGAAGGAGGCAGGGCTAAAAAGAGCGCTTTATCACCTGATGGGTGGACACAGTCCTGGGAAGAAAACAACTTCGCAGCCCATCTTCTTTGCTAAAGCCAAAATATATGACCCTCCTCCTAGAACTGCATTACCGCACCAGCTGCTCTGTGATGAGAGCCCAGCCTCACAACTGGTAGGACCTGGATGTTTGACTGACATCCTAAGAAACACACCAATATAAGACACAGAAAAAATTCTTAAGCCTGCAGTGGGACTCGTTCCTCTGTAGGGAACATCTCAGCTTCATGTCCCATTTCTAAGGGATGCAGCAGGACAGGACGTTAGTTGTGAGGGTCAGGTGGACCACCCCAAGGGCTGCTGCATGGAGAGGTGGCTCTCACAGTGGGCAGGGAGGAGTTTTTGGAGACACCAAGGCTGTGTCCAGAAGACACCAGTGCCCACCAAGGTTAGGTGTGGGCTGAGGGCAGCGTGGCAGCAAACAGGTGCAACATGCTCGTATTTATACACTCAAGTGCTCCAAAATTCGGTAATATCAGAATCAGGCTTTACCAGGCAGCAGGAATTTACCAAGGCTTGTTGTAGAGAAACCAAAGCACTCAGGTAAGCTTTTTTTTTTTGGTTGCATTTCTCTCTATTACCTTCTGGAAGCCTCACAACATTTACCTAACAAGGTTTTAAAAAAAAAATTGATAATCCCCTGTTTTGTACATGGGGAACTGAAACATAAAAGTGGGTCAAGCAATGGCCGTATGGGGAAGTTTGGGAAGTATCCAATTACAGATACTTAGAGCTTGTCTTTGTTTACAGTTCACATTTATATTCGGAACAGGCTCCTACTGACTTCAGCTGTGGCTGCACATTAACTGTTTCTACACAGCAGATCACAGGGGATCCCCATTTTCAGGGCTCTGTGAAGCAATCACCTAGGAAGTGCTGGCTAATGTAATTTGCCTGCAGTGTGCAGGATCCGTGTGGAATAGGTGGCCAAAACCCCATACCTCAGTGTGGTTCACCATGACCATTTGTTTGTACCCCTCTGTCCCCATTTGCTACGTATCTGCCAATCTTTGCAACAGATGGAGTGGTGCTTCTGGTGACAAATCACCTAATTGATGGCCTGAGCACAGAATGAGGCAGGAAAAGGAGAATGGGGCCTTTAATTCAAATATATGCTATAAGGCAGGTTTCCGCTTACAGTTTATTGGCATAATCAAAGATTTATTCCCAGTAAATTCCAATTTCTGTATTGCTGTTCAAAACTGAAAGTTTCTCAAAGCATGTTTATATCCTAAGGCAAACTGGGGAGCAGAGGCATAGCCGTGTAGTTGAGCTGTGGTAAAGCAGGATTAAGTTAGCACAAATCATCTGATGCTATCACCAGGTTGATACGATATCATAATTTATTTTCTGATTTATTTATCAGTATCAGAAATGTTTTGTCTAGTGTTTGTCAAACAAGGATGAAAATAAGCAACAGAAATAATGATGCTTATATAAATCAGAGTTGCTCAGTCGTTACTTCACTGTTGAGCTCCTGGCTGTGCACTCACCATAACGGGATTTTAATGTTCTTTGTGCATCTGGTTTTCCACATAATTATTGAAAATAAAACATCAACACCCACCTCCAGACTGGCAGTAGAGCTGATACATGCAGGTCCCCTCCAGACACAGTCCTCCAGCTGATCCTGATGGTCTCTTTTCTGTTTTCCCTTTCCCCTCGTGCCCCATTTTCCCACCCCTAGCTGCCACCAAACCTTTTCCTTGCTTTATTGCTTTCCATGCCCTTGGTCCAGCTGTTGAACCAGGTACCTGACACCCATCAACAAAAACAACAAGAAAAATCCCCCAAAACACCTCCATTACCAAACTGCAGCCTACTTACCCAATTTATCGCATCTGATCATCATGGAGAGAGCCAAATCAGGTGCATTTCTGGGCAGGTGATAAAGAGCATCTCTGAGGGATTTGGTACCTCCCTGATAAATTAGGTCAATGCTGGGATTAGGGGTTGTCGTGTCGTGTCGTGTCGTGTCGTGTCGTGTCGTGTCGTGTCGTGTCGTGTCGTGTCGTGTCGTGTCGTGTGTGTCCGTGTCGTCCCCGTCCCCCCGTCCCCCCCCAATCTAGGGGAAAAAAATCGCATTGCTATGCCAAAGGTGCTGAAGACACCACCGAAGAAGTGCTGTAAGCCTTCTCCCCTGCACCCCAGCCTTGGGAAGAGATGGGGGTCCCCTCCAGCCCCCACTAAGCATCGCTCCGGGAGCCGGCGCTCCTTCCCGCAGGGACGCCGGGGCAGGCGGGGACGCCGGGAGGGGGCTGCGGTTGGTGTGTTTGTACTGAATATTAGATGGGAAGGAAAAAATACACCCCCACACCCTCGCGGTGGTGGGGCAAGCCCGCTGCCGGCCAGCCCGGGGCCGGGGAGGTGGCGCCCGGCCGGACCCGCCCCGCGGGGCCCGGGGAGGGCGGCGATGGCGGCGCTGCGGGCTCGCACGGTGCTGCTGACCGGCTCCAACCGCGGTATCGGGCTGGAGCTGGTGAAGCAGCTGCTGGGGGCACCGCGACCGCCAGCCTGGATCTTTGCGACGTGCCGGGACCCCGACGGACCGCGGGCCCAGGTCAGTGCGGGGCGGGGGGGCGTCGGCAGCACCCTTGGGTGCAGGCAGATAGCATTGGTGACCTGCTCGGGTAGCTTCACCGATGTCAAAAAGGCACTGCGGTCGCAGGGGACCTTGTGTTTGCGCCATGCCCTGCCCAGCGTGAAAGTCTTCTGAAGGTCCGCTGTGCAGTGGGTGAAAAATAAGCCGTGCCACCCTTAAAACCACGCTGCTGGGCTATTTGAGGCTGTGTTGGCTGCGCCCCAGCCAGCCTGCCTGTGCCAAGCCTTTGCCAATGCGCCGCAGGCACGCTGCCGGCTCACAGAGTTGCATCTGAGCAGGGTCGGACTCGGTGGTTGTGGCTGGTTGAGCTGTTGTGAATTGCAGCAATGCTGCTCTGGCCAGTTCTGCGACATGTTACTGGTCTCTGCAAAATCCGGGGGTTCATTAACTGGTGGAGCCTGAAAGCTGCTGGAGGATCCTCCTTCCCCTGCTTTCCACTTCACTAAAATGGGAGAGACTTACATGTGTTGCTTCAGCAGGAAATCACAGGAGCAAAGCATCACCGTGCTTCCAGCTTTCCTTAGGCCCAGCTTTGGTTCTCCTGTGCTTACTGTGACCCACTGAACTACCAGCAGGGAGATGTTTACTCTCTGATAGATCCTGGCTCCAGCTGATTTGTTCGCTGCATCTTCTCGCAGCTTGGCTGTGTGCAGGGATCATGTCTTAGGAAGTCCTTGAGATGCTCTTTGTGTGCTCACTGCCGGAGTTACTCTGGCTCAGGAGTATTCACAGTGCAGTGAGAATCTACACTGCTGCCAGCCCTGGGGTGCCCAGCTCCTGCTGGTGCTGGTGCCGAAGCTGGCTGAGACAAAGCTAGCTCAGGTCTCTTATTTTTGCCTCGTTCTTCCCCCCACAACTTGCTGGGCTCAGGCAATGATGAGATCAGAGGATTCATCAGGCGTCAGCAGGGCTGGACCGGAGCCAGTTTCCCCCAGGTGATCCATGTACATCGCTCTCAACCATGGGATTGCTTCTCTAAGCCTTGTCCAGCTGTGGTAGGGTGAGGGCAGCATCTTCACGGTGTTGCTGCTGAAGTCCATGACCGCAGGAGACTGTGGACAGAGTGATTCTCCATCAGGCTGGTGCCACCGCAGGAGCCGCATGGCTCCTCCTGCACCTTTGTGTCTGGACCAGGTGTTGGGGCGGGTGAGGCTGGACTTAGCTGGGATGGTGTGAGGCTGTAGAGGCTAGCAGCTGGGCAAAACAGGGGAGGAGAAATGTCTGTTGGCCATCACAAACCATTTAGATGGATTTTCCATCATTTCCTGTGCCCAGGGGGAATGTGGGAACATGGGGCCTGGTGGGGAAACCCAGAGGTAACTGAAGGTGAACGACAGCCAGCGCCAGCAGCTTTCCCGCTCCACGCTGGTAGGACGAGTCCCAGGGGAAGTGTCCCTTCACAAGAAGCCACCAATTTATGTTTCCCCTGTAGCATTCTCTGTGGGCTTGTTTGTAAGAGGTTTTTAGTTCTAAAAGTAATAGTCCCTTTTGGCTTCTGAATCCTCAGTGTTTGGTGAAAATAATTAATAAAAATGTGCAAAGTGCTTATTTCACTTGAGTGGGTATGATGTAGTGTCCAGAGCAGAGTGGATCCTGGGACTGGGCTATTTGGATCCAGATATGACTTCCCCAAATATCAAGTCTGATGTTGGCACTCACAGCCCTTCCTCCTCTATCTCACTTCCAGCAGCTTCTGGGAGGCAATTCTGGTCATATCCCTGGCCAGGTTGCATCATTTCCCAGGTGAGCTGGTCCTTAATAGTTTGCTCTCATCCTTTGCTGTGGCTCTGGCTGGGTTGTGCACGTAGACCCTTTGGGAGAGTGCCCATAGTATCTTGCAGTTGTGACTGTGTCGCGCTCTGAGCACATGCGCATTGCTTTGTGGAGCCTAGAAGAAGCCCGAAAACCTAGGCAGGTCCCCAGTCCAGCCATTCACAAGCGCTGATTAACATCTGGAAGATGTTTCCCTCAGGGTGGACCATCACTGGTGCCCCAGGATGATGCTTGGCATCGCCTCTGCCTCATGCTTATTGTTTCCATGTCTCTCTTTGTAGGAGCTGAGAGACCTGGCATCCAAACACCCAAACCTGGTTCTTGTGAAGCTGGGTAGGTGCGCTCTGCCTCTGAGCTGGTAAATTTGTGGCTGCTGGCCACTCTTGCCCCTTTTCTCCTTCCCTGCCTTCAGGCTCTACATGGGGATCCAGTTCTTCAGAACTGCTTCGAGTCCTGCTGCCAAAAGCCCAGCTTCTCCAGACCTATCTCAGCCCCAGTACCCTGTTCCCTGGAGCCTCCTTGCCCTCTGGCCACAGGACCAGGAGGTTCTTGAGACCCATCCTGAGTGGCCTCCAGCTCCCCAAGGCCATGTCCTTGCTTTGCCATGCAGCTGAGCTGCCTTGATCCCAAGTCCTAGGTGAGACCAGGAGGGCTCCAGGAGGAAGGCAGCTCCTGTAGAAATCATAGAATCGTTCGGCCCAGAGCCTGGGCAGGAGCTGTAGGACCTTGCAGAGCCATCCCGCAGCAGGTCCCAGCACAGCCCCCATGGGGATCGTCCCGTCCCCCCATCCCAAGACTGCCCTGGGTTCTCCAGAGCTTGCTCAGGAATGGACTTCGTCCCCTAACAGGAGGCCGTGGCTGCTGGTGCCTGACACAGCATGAGAGTCACAGCAGCGCTTTGCCACCACAGGGCTGTCCCCAGCGTGGCTTTGTCTGGTGGACTGTCCCAGGGCAGGGTCCTTCAGCTGCTGGTAGTGGGCACCCTGTGCAGGGTGGAGGAGGCAGTTTTGGGATGAGTTGGGGCTTGTGGGTGCTGGGGTGCTCTGAGCTGGTTGCACAGCACCATCTGGTGCCCACAGATGGAAGGCCACGCAGGTCGAGATGCATAGCTGCTCCTCAGCATCTTAACCTCCCTCTTCTCCCAGGCCCCCCGGGTGGTCCCCATGGCTCTCAAACCCTGTTCTTTTCCACTGCAGATGTTGCGAATCCCTCAGCTATTACTGATGTGGCAAAGATTGTGGAGGGGAAGTTGAATGGCATGGGCTTGAACCTGCTAATAAACAACGCTGGCATCTACACCCCGACGGCGTCACTGGAGACAGTAGATGCTGAAGACATGATAAAGACATACAAGACCAATGCAGTGGGGCCAATGCTGATGGCCCAGGTATGGATGAAGCTCTGGGGATGGAGCTCACCATGGAAGGGGAATTTAGCCCAGCTTGAGGGTAGCCTGAGCTGCCTGTGGTCACGGTGGAGATCTCAGAGTGCATTGCCAGGTTTTCTGGGGCTGTGGGAGGGAGGGGGCAGTGCTAGGGCTGTGCTCCCAGCCCAAGCCCTCTGTAGCCCCCCTGTGCTGTGCTGGGCTAACTGGGAGCAGGCAGGGCCACTGCAGCAAAGCACCTGGGCTGTCTTGGCTTCCCGCTTTTCTTCCTCATCCTCCCCACTGTAGGCAGGCTGGGTTGCAGTTGTCGTAAGTGAAGCTGGCTCAAGGCACAGGCATCCCACAAGATTGCTCTTCTCCCCAGGCATTCCTGCCCCTGTTGAAGAAGGCTGCCCGGGAGAGCACAGAAAAGGGACTGAGTTGCAGCAAGGCAGCCATCATCAACATCTCCACTGTCATGGGGTCCATTGAGAAAACTCCCGAGTCCTTCTTCAAGCCTGTCATCTCCTACCGCTGCAGCAAGGTACGGAGACTGGGGACCTGCCCATGCTCATGAGCTTGGTGGGAGTAAGAGCTGCCCCTTGCCAAGCGTGCTCTCAGGGCAGCACCTGAGATCGCGAGATGGAGGGACTTATCCATGCTGATCACTGCCCAGGCTCCCTGGACACCTCCATGCCCAGCTGCTGCCCACCTAGGGGGCACAGGCACTATCTCTTGAAGACCTGGCATTGCTTTTTCTCTCTTGCCATGAGGCAGCGATGGGAGGGGAGTCTGGTGCGTGGAGCTTTCTACTGCCCATGGCTGATGCTTCCTTCCTCCCCCAGGCTGCCCTCAACATGCTTACCAAGTGCCAGGCTCTGACCTATGGGGAAGATGGGATCCTCTGCGTGGCACTTCACCCCGGCTGGGTGAAAACCGACATGGGCAGCCAGGAGGTGGGTTTTGGCTGAGCAGGTCAAGGCGGGGGCCCCATGGGTGGAGACCCATGCCTGCAAACTTGCAGCAGCACGGGAGGTGCCTCGGGTGTCCGGGATGGCTCTCGGGAGAAGGGATCCATGTGAAAATGATGAGTTGCCTCTCAGGCTGCAAGTTGCCTGCAACTGTGCTGGGCCACTGCAGAACATGTGGGTGCATCCTGGGATATAGCATCAGCACATATCCATGGTGAGCAGCAGGAGGCCTGTTCAGGGGGAAAAAGGCTTTGGGCAGCCTGGAGATGTGCAGAGAACCTGAATCCAACAGAGCAGGGAGGAGAGGAGCAGCACCATCTCATCCTGTGCTCCCTTCCTTGAAGAGCTGCAGGTCCATGAGGTCTCCACTCATCCTGCAGGATCCCTGTTTTGGGATGGGGGTGATCCCTGCAACCCTGGAGTTTTGAGAAGGCAGCACACAGCATCCCTCTTGCAGCAGGGATCTTTACGTGTCCTATTGGTTTAAGCCTGTAGTTGGCTTTCCATCCAAGCCATCAGTGAGCGTGCAGATACCCAACCATCCTCCCATGTAATGGACCCATCCCACCTCCCGTGGCTCTCTACTTGATATGGGTGGAAGGAGCCTTGCTGCCAACACGCATGAGCGGAGCAGGTGCCAGTGGATGGCTGGAAATGATGATGGGGTCTCAGTCCTGCTCCTCGCTTGTGCCTGTTGCAGGCTGACCTGACGGTGGACACAAGCGTCCGGGGGCTGCTGTCTGTACTGCCGATCCTCTCTAAGAAACACAGTGGGACCCTGCTCAACTGGGAAGGTAAAGCTATTCCTTGGTGACCACTCTCTGTCCCTGCGAGGGACCCCGTAGTGCCAGGGGACTCTCTGAGTGTCCTGGAGCACCAGGATGCTCAACCCTCTGTGGTTTGCAAGGGACCTACTTGGGACTTCACCACCAGGCGTGCAGAGCAGCCTGTGATCCCTGCCTTCATGTTGTTAATAAATAAAGTCAATTAGTACTTGTGCCTTCTCCCAGCTGCAGTGCCCCCATCAAGATTGTCTCTGCCCTGGCCTGGAGCTGGCCTTTGCAAAAACAAATAACCTGGCATTATAGCAGTCTGCCTGCCTTGCCTTTGGCTGCTTTGAGCCAAAGGAAGGTCCCTGGGGGCATGCAACCAGCCCAAAGCCCTGCTGTCCTCCCTGGCTGCTGAATGTGCCCAGGTCTGTCTGGTCTCTGCCATGCTTCCACCCAAAGCATGGTGTCTTTGCTGCAGACTTCTTGGGGGGACTTTGTGCTGGACACGGTGTCCTTGGGAGCAGCCTCGAGGCTGGAATGGGAGGACCAGTAGCACCATAGTCCAGTTCTGCAGATCCAGGCCAGCCCTTCCCAGTAGAGCCCCAAGTGGGCTTGGTACCCCTGGGTGGGGGAAACCCAGTCCCATAGGAAAGCACAGCATGGGAATGGCACTTCTGCAGGATGAAGAGGCTGAGAACCTCTGGGCTTCTGCATGGGTCAGACAGCCCTGGGCTGCATGAATTTGCCCAGGAGGTGGTAACACCCACAAAGAAAAGGACTTTGGGGTGGTGCTCGGTTTCCCAGGAGTGTTCTGCCATTTCTGGAAAGAGCTGCTCCTTGCGGGAATATGGGAAAAAGGAGCTGAGGCTCGTTCAAAACTATGCCTAGGCTCCTTCAAAACCTTGCCTAGTCTCAGGTGGGCAGAGCAACCTGGCTTTCAGGAGAGGTAAACCCACTGCTCCTTTCCTCAGAGGCCACCACCTCCTCTTTCTCATCTGGAGGATCAGCACCTCTGTCCCTCTGTGTCTGACCTCTTCTGGAGTGGTACCTCTCCCCTGGGGCAGGGGCTTGCCTGGCAGCACCAGCTTTGCTGGGAATCTTGAGGCCATGCGCTGCTCTGCACAGGAGCGCCCTCATTTCCCAACCAGGAGCACAAATGCTGCAGTCCCCCCACCACCAGGCAGACAGAGCATTGGGGCAGTCTGCTGGGCTGGGGCCACGTCTCTGCCCTGCTGAGGTGAGCTGTGCCCCAACAAGCTCCAGCAAGCCCTGGCACCCGCAGCCTGGTGAGTCACAGGCACCAGTGAGTTTTCCTTCTTCACCAGCTCCAGTTCCTCCCAAGCCAGTGGCATTTTGGTAGCTGAGACTTTTGAAAGGCCGGGAAAGGGGACAGCAGGGAGCATCTGCAACCTGGGTGCCAGCCTGGGCTTGGGAATGGGGTGCCCATGGCTGGAGGTAGCAGCGCTGCCAGAGCTTGTGAGCTTGGACCCCTAGATCCTTGTACCCCCTTCTTGGGGGTCCCAAGCAACCCAGGTGCTCAGCCACGGATAGAAGAAGAGGCAAGATGTCCTTATGAAGTTCAGGGTTGCTGGGAGCATCCCCACATGAAGAGGGGCTCCCTTACTCTGCAGGCACTTTCCATAATGGATGGGCAGGTCCTTTCTGGAGCAATTCCAGGAGCTGGGACACCTGGGTCCAACCTGGATCCCACTTCTCTCCTGGAGCTGGGGCTCTGCTGCCCCATCCCTGGCACGGGGCTAATGCCAAGCCCCACCTGGCTGTGCTAAAGGAAGCCAAGCCCCCGGGCTGTTTGGAGCTCATTGTCTTCCTCATGCCCAGACTGACATGCACTTTTCCAAGCCCGTGCTGTGCTTTCCAAGGCCCTCGGGAGACGGTGCTGCCAGCACCACTGTGGGGAGCCATACCCATGCAAGGCACCCACTGCTGCATGGGTGCTCCCTGGCAGGGAGACACTGGCCTCAGCTTTCTCCTCCTGCGCTCAGCATCTGCCCAAACAAACCAAGCTGCGCTGGGGATGGGGAGCAACGCTGCTGCCCCAGCTGAGGGCTGCTTCATCCTCGGGGAAGCTCTGAACCATCTGGGCTCTTCCCAGCCACCTGATTTCCCATGCAAATGCTCACACGTCTTTGCTCTTTTCTTTCCCATCATATCTGTGGCTGGAGGAGTCAGTGCCCACCTGGGCATTTGTCAGCACTGTGATGGCAGCGGGAGGAGCGAAATCCCTTGTGAAGAATGGCTGAGGGACAGGAAGGGTGAGGTGAAGGGTCTGATCCTGCAGCTGTAGGTCTGTGCTCAGCCCAGCGCTGGCTCAGAAACGTGGAGAAGCCTCCATCAAGCACTCTTCCTGCCCCTTGGCAGAGGTTCTCCTGCCCCAGTTGCTCCGCACAAGCCAGCTGGAGCCTGGCCAGTCACTGTGGGCTGGCTCCATGCCCATCTGTCTCCATGTTTCTCCCTTCTGCCCCATGCCACATGCTGGATCTTGGGAGATGAGCTATGCCAGAGGTCCCATCGCTGGCAGGCAGCTTATAGCCCCCCCATCATCGTTGCCAGCCCCATGAGATGGATGCAGCTGCTCCCCTGGGAATACGGGGAGAAACAGGACTGCTGAAAGCTGGGACAAGCTCCATCAGCTTGGCTGATGGTCTACAGTGCTGGTGACAGAGGGTGGCTGCCCACCTGCTGTGGCAGCACAGTTTTGGCTGAGCTTGGGAGGCTGACAAATCCGTGAGCATCTCTTTCTGCCCCCCTGGGAACTGGGGCAGTGTGGGCAGGTCACCCAGGACGTGGGTAGCCCTGTGTGCCAAAAGTGGTGAGAGGAGGAATGGGAAGCTCTGCAGGTAAAGTCTACCCTGGAAGAAGTGCACTACTAGAAGCCCAGCTGCTAAGGATGAGAACAAACCTTGAGGGGCTGCTGGGCATTGAAGCACCATGAGCACCAGCCTGTAGGAAGCCTAGTGCAGCGGTCTTCCCTTCGGGTGCCAGGACAGCAGGCTAATTGCCATGGAGAGCCAAGTGGCAGCAGGTCAGTCAATCCCATTTTTCAAGCCAACAGGAGACTGGGGCAGTACGACCCAGCTTGGACCTCTGCAACTGGGAATCACCCTTGGTGAGGTCTTTGCCATCACAAGTGAGGCCAGCTGCTCCCCAGGAGCCCATCCTTCCACCCTCCAAGACAAGGGTCATCCCAGGGAGCACTTGCTGGATCTGCGCTGCCAGGAACTGTGCCAGCCACAGTAACTTGGTGGCCAGAGATGCCCAAGCACCTTAAGGTGCTTCAGGACACGTGTTCCTCAAGAAGCCTCAGTGAGGGGCCAGACGGGCAGGTCTCCCTGCTCAAATGCTTGCCAAATGGTGTCGGCTTTTCCTTTGCACAAGTTCCGGGTGTTTGTGCTCATGCAGCTGATTATCTCCCTGTTTCCTCTCCTGCCTGATGTTTCCTGCCTCGCTCGCTCCCTTTTCCTGGCTTTGCCCTTTGTGTCAGGCTTATCTCCCGGCTCTGGGCAGCATCAAACCTCAGCGTCCCCCCTGCCCACTGTGATGGTAATGATGTGCAGCCCTGAGCACCATGCCCTGTGTCCTTTGCACCGTGCCCCAGGAGGCACTTGAAACACCAGCTCCACCTGGCCATCTAGCAGCTCCTTGGGAGCATGGGCGAGCTGGGACAGAGAAAGGATGATTTAGGATCCATGTACTTTTAGCAGCCGATCCATCTCTATTCTGAAGCTGGGGGACAGGTGCCAACTGGACCAGTGTATTGCCTGTCCTGTAACATGCATGTCACTGCCACAGGGGGCTGCTGGGTCTGGCAGTAGGGAAATCTGGAGAACCCCTCGGGAACCCTTCACACAGGGGCTGCACAAGGGCACGGGAACCTGGCTGGGGACTTCCAGGGCCCATGGATGGGGAGGTTGTCACCCAGAGCATCTCAGGCTGCCTCTGCCAGCCCCTGTGGGGCTGTAGTAGCATCTGGGGGCAAACACATCTCTGCTCTGGGGAGCCCAGGCTTCAGGGACCAACCTCAGTGCACATCTCGGTGGTGGGAAAGGCCCATATTTTCCAGGGTCTTCCACCAGCCACCCTCTTTCAGACCAACAGCCACTGCCAAAGACTTGTTGCACCAGGAGCTGCGGTCAGACATGTCCATGGGTCAGGACAGGAGTGGGGAGGACATGGGGTGTCCTGGCAGGACTTGCCAGGATCAGGGCAAGACCCATTTTGAGAGGCAACCTCCCATGCCCAGGTGGGGCAAACAGCAGAAGGCAGAGCCCCTGTGAAAGGCAAAGCTCACTCCAGAAGGAGATGGGCAAAAGAGGAAACTGGGAACGGAAAAGGGCTGCTCCTGTGACACAGATGCAACTGTGGAGGTGGAGCAGCAGGCAGGAGGCAGGTCACAAACAGCCAGCACACGAGGAAGCGCTGGGACACCAGCGGAAGAGCAGTCAATGTGGCCAGGGCAGCTGGTTGCAGCAGCTCCAGGTGCAGCAGATCTTCGCTGGCGGGGGAAGGACCGGGAACAGAGGCAACAAGAACTGCAGAGACCTCAGCCAGGACCTGGAGATCCCCTCGGCAGGAGTCTTCTTCCAGCCAAAACAGCTCTTTGTTCTGCCAAGGTGCGGGCACCGTCCATGGCACGGGGGGATGGGGCAGCCACCAATGGTGGGGTAGACTGAGGCAGGGAAGGCTGGATTGTCTGGGGACCTGCAGCTCTCTGGGGGGTGCAATGCTGGGAGGGTGCTGGGGCCCAGGGCTGCCATCAAAGTACTGGGACCCAGCCTGGGTGCATGAGAAACGCGGCTCAGGAGGAAGCACATCCCGGTCCCTGCAGCACAAGGGCTGCCAAGGAAGCCAAGTGGGGCCAGCAGATAACGTGCTGAGGCTTCCTCCAGCACGCTGCAGCTGCTGGGCCAGGGTTGCTTGGTGGCTATCTGGCCCTGCAGCGCCCCGTGCATCCCTTCTCCCTCTGCTGTATTATTGTTGAGTGGGAGGAAGCAGCTCAGCAAGTCCCACCTCAAGCTTTTAACCTGCTGCTGCCTGGCCTGCTGCTCTCTGCTCCAGTCAGCCTGAGCTGGGAAGGCTCCATGGCTGCCCTGGGAGGATGGTTTGGTATGGGGACTTGCTGCAGGTTTTACCTCCCTGGGGACCAGCAGTACCCCCCCACAGGTCTCCCCTGAGCCGCGTTGTCTCCCACAGCTACCCTTGAAAAGGGTGAACGCTGTCATTGTCATCTCAGTGTGGAGAGAAGGTCCTGAAGGCTTTAGGTGCCGATGATGATTCCCTCCTTGCTCTCTCTTCCCCCTTTTAGCTGGTCGGATCCTGCCTGGTGCTTCCTCTGGAAGTGACCCTGGTCTGCTGGAGGGGGGGCACCATGGAGGCAGCAACTTTACCAGCTTTGCACAGATTTAACGCAAAAACCTAATAACTGGTTTGGAGGAAATCCATCTTGAGGAAGAAAATTGCAGTACTTTACTGGCTTCGTTTGAAGTTTGGGTTTAACTGAACCCCAGGATCTCCGGAGGTGCTACCTGCCGCTCCCTGGGCAAGGGGAAATCAGACAGACATCTCAGCAACCTTCTCCAGATCACCACCTTCTCCTGCAACTGAACTCTGCCAAATTGTCCCTCCGCTTCTCTTCTGCCAGGCAGGGGACCTCAGTGTCCTGTCAGCACAGGCTGGGGCCGTGTCCTCCCCAGTGCCAGCCACCACGGGACGCCTTGCCCAAGCATTGGTGTCCATGCAGGAGCAGAGGTAGGTCACCCAGCCGCTGAGCCTGCCAGGGTGATGCAGAGATGCTCCATGCTCTCCTGCAAATACATCACATATGTTGACATGCCCGTTGCACGCCCCAGTGTCCCATGTGCACCCCCAGCATAAACCAGCAGGTCGTCTGGGCCATCCTCCTCCATGCCCTGGGGACCTGGCACAGCCACACATGTGGATCATCCAAAAAACCCAATGCCACCCATCTGGGAGCTGTGCAAGCCATGCTGTCACCTGAACTCAGCACAGGAATGTGCACGCGTGGGTTACAGCGAGGTGCTTGCCCTCCCTCCCACAGCTGGGCTTATGCCCATGCCTTTTGCCCCCAGCAGTGCCCACGAAAGGGGTAACACTGCCAGAGCAGGTCCTCGGCTGCAGGACCCAGTCCTGCTTTGAAGGGTCCTGCCGGGGGGCTTGGTGCAGGTCAGCCTCTCCCTGCCTGTCCCTCGGCACCGGCTGGGCCTGAATTTCCAGCTGTCGCAGAACAAGTTCCCAGGAGGTTGCACCCGGTGCTGGCACTATGCCGAGCTGCTGGCGTGCCTGTCTGGTGTCGTGAGTGTGCACAGGGGGCTGCGGGGCTGGCGGATGGGGTTAAGCTGCCCAGGGATGCCATGGGCTGGGGGAGCCTTCCTGCTGCTCGCCTGCAGGACAGGGCTCGCTAGAGGGGTTGTCCCCTTGCTCCCCAGCACGTCATCACCCAAATGCATCTGTGCAAACCCTGTGAGTGGCACGGGGACTTCAGGGATGTCCCGGGAGACCAGCAGGTACCATCCCATCCTCTCCAGCCACAGGGTTTGCGTCCCAGCCTTTGCTGGGGATGCAGAGCAGTATGGCCTGGATGCCCACTCAGGTCCCAGCCCTGCTCCCATTGAGCATCCTTCCCCCATTGTTGGCTTCAGGGAGAGGGCTGAGCCCCCGTGATGGCAAGAACAAGATCCAAGCTCATTTCAATGAGCTCCCTCCCTGGTGTCCCTCTCCTCGGGGCCAGGGAAGTGATGCTGGGGAGGAACTTGGCTCCTCTTGTTTGTTATTACAGGATAAAGTTACCCTTTAAAGCAGAGCCAGTGCTGTCAGGGCTGCATACCATCTGGGAACATCGCTCCTTCCCAACAGCTCCAACTTACTTCTTGTTATTGTGCTCACGTGGAGCCAGCCCGCTCCCAGCCCTGGGCACAGTGAGGGGGACGCAGATGGGGGGATCTGAAAAGGAGCCTCGAGGCTCTTTTCCCACCCTGAGAAAGCTGGAAGCAAAGGAGAAAGGTCTCTCTCCGGAGAGGGAGAGCTGTCCTGACTCTGGGATATGTGGGGAAGAAGGAGCAGAAAGCAAGGGCTGGGAGCAATAGAAGGGTAGGGGGAGCTGGATGTGGGTGGGGAATGCTCTGGGTGTCCCCCTGGAGAAGGGCCAGGGATGCTGCCCTCACTGCAGCTCAGCTGGGGACCCTCTTGAGGGGACAGGCTGCTGGTTCCCACGGGGGGAACTGCGCACAGGCAGGGCGGTGGCACGTCCCTGGCACCCACCTTGCCACCCCCCCAAGTCCAGTGCCAGCTCGGTAGGCAGCATTAGCTCCTGGGCCAGCACAGCAAGTGGGCTGGCTCCCCCTTTGAGCTCCAGCCTCTATCCCCAGTGGTCCCAAATCCAGGGAACCTTCTTCTTCTGTAAGCTGGCACCCCAGGAGACACCCCAGCACCTCAAGACTTTGCAGACATGGGGGTTCCTCAGCAGCACCTTGGCCATCCCACCCACGAGACCTTCTGGAAGGGGCTGAGGCTTGCTTAGGGCTTGACCCTGCCGCGCTGATCCATGACGTGTCTGTGGGGTGGAGGGGAAGGAAGCCGGCCCAGTGGAGCCGAGCCAGGGAGAGCTTCCTGGCAGCGAGCTCCAGCCTCCAGCGCCTTCCGTGCAGATGGCTCCGAGCAGGATGGAAAGCAGAGGGCTGTGCGAGCCTTTTCCAGCCATTCCCCAGCCTTGTGCCGGTGGGAAGGCAAATGCCAGCTGGTGACGCAGCGCCAGGGCCCTGACACTGCTGCCTCAGCGGGGTGTCAGAGGGAAGCCTGACTCATCCCCGGCAGGAGAATATGAGACTTGCACATGTAAACAGAGCTGGCCCCAGTGCACCAGGGCATGTGACAGATACGGGAGAGACCAGCTGGAGCCATGGCCTGGGGCTGGTGGCATCGACACGTGTGCTAGAGGCATGTGAAAGGGGACCTAGCCTGTGGACAGCCAGAATTGGTCCGCTTCCGCCCCATCCTAAGGCTCAGGGGAGCATCATTTGGGTGGGGAGGATGGGGCAGGATCTGTGCTACCAGCGTGTCCCCCCTCTGCTACCCCTGCCCCACTGGTGGCTTTTAGCAACTAGTTTTACCCTCGGTCTACCTGTTTGGCTGCCACAGCTTTCCTCCAGGGACACCGTTCCCAGCAGGGACCAATTTGGACCAGCATCACAGAACAGGCAGAATAGATGCAGGATGAGGGCAAAGCTCCTGAGATGCCATCTCCTGGTGCCAGCTTCAGGACCAGAGCGCAGCTTGTGGTGTCAGGAGGTCTCCCTGCATCTTCTCTTCTGCAGGGATGGACCCAGCATGGGAGTGCCAGGCTTGGGTGCACGGAGGGTTGCTGGGTGCTTGTCCCCCTCCAGGACCCAGGATCACTTGGAAACCTCCCAGTTGTCCGACGCGCTCTCCAGCACGTGATTTCCCCTTGGGTTTATATGTGCCTTGCTGTGGGATCTGGGCTGGGAGAGCTGCAGGCCAGCGGGGACAGCAGATGATTACAGCCACTTCCTATCCTTGCTTACCCGCAGCCGGTTTCATTTCCTTAATCCCATACCAGCATTTTCTTTGTTGTTTTCTTTGGAGGGGAGGGATCATTTGCTGAAGGCTGGTGCTTGCTGCAGGGAGTACTTTCATGTGCTTGGGAGACCAACGTGGGTGCCCACTGGCTGACCCCGCACAGAGACGCTCTGTGCTTTTGGGTGCAGTGGGTGCTGCTCACGAGGGGACAGGGACCCCACCTCCATTGTGCCCGGGACAACCGTGGAGCAGATCAGGGTACACGTGGGGTCCTCTGTGCTGCTTGGGGAGGACCACATTTGCATGCATTTGCAAACAGCCCTGCCAAAGCACCCTGTTCTCCAAATTGCCTTTTCCTCTTGCATCTCCTACGGCACTGGCGTGCCTGGCCTGGGCCAGCTTTGGGGCAAGGTATTCATGCAGCAGCCGACTCAATGGGCTGAGCTTTACCCTCCACGATGCCAAATCCTCAGGCTGCTGATGCCGCACTGTGGTTCGGTCATGCCAGCCTCCCTGCCAGCAGCCGTGTGTGCTGAGCTAGGCTGGTTGCTGGGCTTGTCCATGACCTCAGCTTTCCTGCTTGGTGTTGAATGGTCCCTGAGGGGCTGCAGGAATCTTATGAATCATGAATACCTTTGGAGTGATTCCTCCAGGGTGTGCATGAAATGGTTCCTACCGTGCTGAGGCAGGGACAGCTGCCTGGTTGCAGGAGGTGATGTGGTCTCAGGGGATGGTCAGCCTCCTAAGCTGAGCTGAGGCTGAGCTTGGAGATGCTGCCTGCCACCTTCCTGCGATGGTGAAGGGAATTAAGAGAGGGGTCAGCTGGCTGGTGGCCAGGGAGTCTGGACTAGCCCATGGTGTCCTTCTGGAGCTCCTTGCCCTCCTTGGACCATGCTGGGGCTGAATCTGATGCAGTTGCAATCTGGATGTGCTGGCTTTGCTACAAAGCCCAGGCTTGGGTGCTTGTTTGCCAGCCAGAGAGTCTGGGTGAGCTGACCCAGTGCCAGTGAACACCAAGCAGGTTTGTGGCTGCTCCAGGGATGTCCTCATCTCCCTTCTCCCAACCCCACGGGCAGGCAAAGTGCTGGGACAGGTGGCTCTGCCCCATGGAGAGGGATGGGCTGTGTCAGGGCTGCGCCCCAGACTGCTGCTGCTGAGCACTGGCCCCGAGCGCGCCAGGGAATGGTTTCCAGCAGAGCTCAGAGGACCTGCTGGCACAGACTTTCCTGCTGCCGGCCAGTTCCCGAGCGCAGCTGAGGCTCCGGTGAGTCAGCTGGAGCGGCGGCTCCCATTGCTCACGCTGCATCAGCACCACCCTGGCTCCCTTAGCTTTTTCCCAGGTTGTGCTCCCCAAAAACACACACCTGAAGGGATGAGGAGCCCAGCGCCAGGATGCAGGGACGCTCAGCTCCAAGCCTGTGGCAGGGATGGCGGCAGGCTCTGCCGAGCTCAGGCACCTCAGCTGCTCTTGGGGTTGGTGGCCGAGCTCCGAGTGTGCTCAGCACGTGTGGCTGTCCTGGTGCAAGGCTGGAAGCTCCGGCCTGCGCTTAGCGCCTTGCTCCAACGCTGAGCAGGAATGCTGAGCACGCAGCAGCTCCAGGGCGGCCGTGGAGGGAGGCAGGCCTGGAGCCAAGAGCTGGCCTCCTGCCCTCTGGAGAGAGGGGAGAGGAAGACATGGCTCCAGGCCCAGCCTGCAGTGAGAAGAGCAATTTGGGCAGAGACCCGCGGCGTAGGGGTCTGCTGATGGCTTAGACCTTTCTCTGCATCACGGCAGGCAGATGCAGGCAGCTGGCACAGCCGGTTGCTGAAGCAGCCAGGGAGAGGGGAATGTGCTTAGGGTGGTCCTGGGTCACCAGGCTCCAGCAAGGTGTGCTCCTGTGCTGGGAGGCGCTGGGTAATGCCAGCCAGTGCTCAGACAGGGTGCCCTTGCGCTCAGGGACACAAGCCTGCACCAGCACCCAACTGCCCAGCGTGGGCATGGACTGCTGGGAAGCCTCCTCCCATGGAGGAGTATCCTATCCATGCTGGGAAGGTTAACCCCTGCCTGCTGGTGGGCATCCTCCCTCCTAAAACCCGGAGGGGGGGGGTTGGGGAGCAGGCAGGCAGCGGGGTGCTGCGGGGACTCGGGTGCTGAGCCTGCCCTTGCTTTTGTTTGCAAAGCTGGTCTGCACCAAGCAAGCTCCCGGTGACCTAAAATAGCCCATGTGGTGTGCCAGCCCAAGCCTTGGCAGAGGGAGTGTTTAGCTCAACGTACCCAGTCTGGCAGGGCAGGCAGGCGTGTGGCTGAGGGGAGGAGTGCTGCAGGCAGCCCTGGTGGCCCCAGCCTCAGCGCAGTCCCCTCTCCTGATGTCTGCAGAGTGATACAGCTGCTCCCCATCCTGGCAGAGGCCAGGAATGGTATTTTACCTTGCAATGGTGATGCATAGGTAAGTGAAATGTGGTGGTGAGGGTCATTCCACCTCCAGGTACCCTAAATCTTTACCGAGAGGGTGGTCAAACCATGGAACAGGCTTCCTGGAGAGGTGGTTGATGCCCCAAGCCTGTCAGTGTTTAAGAGACACGTGGACAATATTCTTAATATCATGCCTTAACTTTTGTCAGCCCTGAAGTGATGAAGCGGTTGGACTAGGTGATTGTTGTAGGTCCCTTGCAACTGAAAATACTCTATTCTATTCTATTCTATTCTATTCTATTCTATTCTATTCTATTCTATTCTATTCTATTCTAAATGCTCAGTATCCAAAGACCCATCTTGCTGCAGGGGATTGCGTAGGACCAGCTTGGTGGTCTTCAATTGGGGTGGGCAAGGCAAGCTGTGGTGGGCACTAGGCAGCCCACCGAGCCAAGCTGGGGGCATGAGGAGGATCGGATGCACCCACGCAGAGCTGCCATGGGTGGGTACTGCCACGTGTCTGCTTTGCCACACTGTGCCGGTTGCGGGTGCAGACCGAGTCCCCATGGCCACCTTGCTGGTGCAGCAGCAGGTCTGGAAGGTTGGCAGAGAGCCTCCAGAATTGGTATCACTGGAAGGACTTGGAGAGGGTGACACAAGCGAATCTGTGCACCAAGAGCTTCCTTTGAGTGCTGCACGGGGTCAGCTTGCTCCCGTATTTTTTCAGGGGGAGCCCTGGCAGGGATGTTGGCAGAGTGTCTGCATGGGGCAAATCCTGAGACCTCAGCAGAGTACCTCTACTTGGACTTTGAATGTCCACACAACCTGCTGAGTTACATTAGCAGAGGTTTCCTGCCTTCCCCCAGCTAACCTCACTCCCTTGACCATGCGACAAGACCTGGCTGCCCTTGGAGAGCTTTTGGGGGTGGGCAAGGTGATGACACTATCCACAGGGTGTGGGTGGGATCCAGCCCCCTACTTGATCCATGCGGGATGCTGGATCAAGCGATGACAGCATGGCACAGTGGTGCTGACCACGCCAGGCATGTGGTGGGCCACCCTGGTGAGACAGGGACCGCATGGCATTGGGACCTGAGTTGATCAAGCAGCTGCATTGATGGATCCAGACATCGTTTCTGCCTGTCCATGTTGGCCCTTTGGTTTGGCATTTCCCTGGTAGCCACAGGACCTGCTGTCCTCTCTCCCATCTTTGCAGAGCTGCTTCTTCCACATAACCAGGCCAGGGATGGGCTGGGAGCTGGGGCGCCCCGGTTCTCACCAGGTGTCCTTGGCAGCAGTGCTCTGCTCCTTGGTGCAGCCCAGGAGAGTGACAGCAGTGCAATGATTTCCTCATCTCTGATATTGCCCTACTCCGCTGAGCTCTGAGACGTGGCGTTGGTCTAATTAGTGCTTTTGCATCACGGGGCTGGCTGGAGCACTGCATTGTCTCGTCCTTGCATGGAGGATGTCTCACCGGGGCTGCAAAGGCATCAGTCCCATTTAAAACTGGGTCGATTCAATATGATCTAGGACAGGCAGGAGAAAGATGGGCTTGGGAGAAAGGAGAGGAGCAGAGTGCATCCCCCTAGCAGGCATGGTGCTGGGAAAGTGTGGCTTCCTCCCTCCCCTCCACCTCCAGGGATGCTCAGAGGTGTCAGGGTTTAGGACCTTGACTGGCAGGGCAGGGTCTGATCCAGAGCAGCTGTGATGCTCCATGAGGAAGCCAGCACCATGTAACCGCAGCATCCGTCAGGGTGGCAGCCTGCATTTGCACCAGGGCTGCCCGTCCCTTAGCTGGGGATGCTGGGAGCGCCCCTCTGCTCCTTCCCTGTGGAGGCTGGAGGCTGGTGGGGATGGGGAATGCGGGCCAGGGCCTATGCTTTGCTTTCTCAGGGTGGACTTGCCACTTGGCAGAGGTCTGAGAATGGCTCCTGCTTTGCACAGTTGGGGTCAGGAGGTGAGGGTGAAGGCAGCATGGAGCACTGGGTACCACGGAGCTGGGAGCAAGGATGCTTGGGCGCTGGTTCTGCCTCTGCCACTGACCGACTGCACAGCCTTGGTCATGTCACTTCACTGCCCAGCGATGCCGTCCCTGCTATCAGTGGGCTGTGCTATGTGCTTGGGGTCTTTCAGGGAGAGCTGAAGCCTGGGAGGCTGTAGTGGCCCTCCTGGTGGGGACGGCTCCAGCCATTGCTTTCCTGGCAGGGAGAGGCTGCGGGTGCCGTGTGCCCGCAGGAGGGCAAGCAGCCCGGGTCCGATCAAGCTGGGATGATCCCATCTCCCTGGGGGAAAGGGGAGTGCTGGCTGCCTGCACAGGCAGGGCTGGGAACGGGGTGCAGGCATCCCGCTCCAGCTCTCCGTAGGGTTGGCGGACCCCCGGGAGATGCCGATGCACCGGTGGGCTGGGTCGGTGGGGACAGGACCCCTGCACGGTGGTGGTGGTGGTGGTGGCGATGGCAGTGGCGGCAATGGTGGTGGCGGCAGCTGTCTCCTCAGGGAGGGAGGCGCTCCCAGCCATGCAGCCGCCATTGGCGCTGGCTGTGCCGTGGTTTCCTGCCGAAATCACATGGCTCCCGCGTTTCCATGGAGAGAGCCGGGGTGGGCGCTGCCAAGAGCCTGCACAAACTCCCTGCTTGCTCCCCGTCCATGGGAGTGGAACAAAGGGGATGCACCGAGCCAGGCCCGCTCTCGCCCTGCACGTCGTCCCCTGCCTCTCCTGGGACATGTGAGTGCCACTAGCACCTCCATACCCTGGGCAACGCTGCCTGCCCCAGGGGAGATGCCGGTCACGGGGGGGCGGATAAAGGGGGAGTGGGGTTGGTGGCTTTAGCAGGGCTACACCCTGGGGGGGGCCACGTCGCCGCATGCCACCGCCTGACAGCGACCTCGTCTGTCACCCGCAGCCCGGCCCCAGGGTGGGCACCCGAAGGGGCGCAGGACGGGTGCTCAGTCATGGCGGGGAGGGTGGGGACGCGGCCGAGGGACTCCCTCCTCTCCTCCGCCCTATCGCCCTGCGTTTCAGAAGGCTGCTCCGCACCCTGTAGCGGGGCTGGGACCATGGCTGGAGATGCCTGGAGAACCACCCAACTGCGGGATATCAGGGCAAGCACCCCAGCACCCCCCTCAAAGCCACCCGGTCCCTCCGCAGCCCCTGTCTGGGGTGTGTGGGCTCCTCCTGCCACTGCTTTGCTCCCGGGTTTGGGATGGCGCCGCTTGTTTTACGCCACAGAGGAGCCAGTGGCCTCAGCCGTGTCCTGCCCCGTCTCCCTTGGGACAGCTGGGCAGGGGTACGGGAGGCAAAGGGGAAGCTGCCTGTGTCCATATAGGGCCCTCCCCATGCATCCACAGGACGCCAGAGCCATTGGGTCCCGGAGGAGAGGCTGCACCCATCTCCCCCCCCCATCACCCCCCTTGCACCCAAGCAGGACCCCGGGGGGAGCTCCCGAGGGACCTGGGTGCACCATGTCAGCTGGGTGCTGCCTCCTCCTCCTGGGTGACGGAGGGAGGAATGCTCGGAGGAATTAATGAGACAGATCTCGCTTTGTTGCTGGCCCGATCCTCCTATCTCCCAGCCCTCCCCAGCCTGCCAAGAAGTGCTTGGGAAGGCCTCGCACCATTAACTCTTTCCCTGCCGCACCTGCGGCCGTCCCAGGGCTTGCAAACAGCCTCAGCAGGTTTTACCCTTGCCAGATTCCCAGAGGAGACTGCTGAGGCCACCAGGAAGTCCTGGCCTTCCTATAAGCCCCATGTTGGCTGAGGACCTGTCTCCTGGCGGGTGGCTGAAGAGCAACCTTGCTATGTCCCCTGGGCAGGGCTGGGGCGTGAGGCTATGACGCCATGCAAAATCAGGCAGCACAGGGTTTGCTGCTGGCGGCGTTGCCTGCTCTCAGCTGGTGGAGGTCCCCGATGCATTGCCATGTCCCCCCGGGTGGAGAGGAGCTGCGGTGGGAGCTGGCGCGGTGGTGGTGGCCGAGCCCCCGTGGAGGACACAACATGATGGGGTTGAGCATGGGAATGTGGGCAGCGATGGGCAGGGCAGGGATGGGGGATGCTGGGATGGGCAGCTGATGAGGTGGGTGTTGGGGTGCAACTGGGGGATAACTGTTGATCTGCAGTGGGGACGGTGGTGGGGCATGGGAGCATCTCTTTCCAAACCCTGCCTCAGGCTCCCACCCAGCGCTCCTGCTTTGCCCAGGAATTTGCAGCCTGGGTTGCTGTGGGGTGCCCAGGGTGGGCATCATCCGGTGCCTCCTGCTACCCTGAGAGGAGCTGGGCAGAGGCGTGGGGACATCCCCCAGGGATGCCATTGTGCAGGGCTCCAGCCTGCGCCGGTGGCCGAGGCTCACTGGGTGCCTCAGAGCTCCTGCCATGACTCTGACTTAAAGGGTGGGACCTGGGAGACCTGTCATGGGCAGGGAGCTGGCATTTGGGGTCCCTAGGGGACGGCAAAGGCAGACCAAGCCCTGGCTTTGCGTGGGTTGAGGCCATTGCCAGACTGGGACGAGCTCCCCGCCTCGTGATTTGGGGTTATTTATAGGGCTGCCATTTATATCGCTTCTATTTCTGCTGCTGTGTGGGGATGATGCGAGGAAGCGAGGGGGGAGGGCTTGAGTCTGCCGCGGCCCTGGTGCCTGGATGCGGGATGCCCAGCCCCTTCGGCAAGGGATGCTGCCGGTGGTGTTGATGCCAGCCTGGCTGTGGGTAGAGCTTGGCTTGGCACAAAGGCTGGTCCTTCTCCAGCCCTTGGAGCATCAACCCTTCAGAAAAAACTCTGCGTATAATCTGTGGCATTGGGTTGCCAGGATTTTTTGGAGCTGGCTTTGTTGGTTTCTGCAAAAAATAAAGTCAGACAGGTCGGCTGTGGTGGGGGTGGCCACCTGCAGCTCTGGGACCGGGCTTTCCCAGACCAGGACTGGCTCTTGCCTGGCCACAAGTCACTTGGTCACTCACCGTGGTTCTCCTTCAAGCCATGATGGTGGGTCTTCTTGCCAGAAGGGTCACCTCCTGCCCCATCCTAGGACTTCCCCATGACCAGGAGATCTTTGGCCCCTCACCAGGCTGGTGCCTACGTGCTGGCACTCATCTCCCCAGCCTCAGAGGCTGGCGTGTGCCCTTTCGTGCCACATTTCCAGCTGCAGTGACATTCCCAGCCACACAAGGGTGTCCGTGTCCAGGGAGCACTTGTCCGGGAACAGCCTGAAATAGCTTCTTCATCACCTTGGCCTTTGGTGCTAGTGCCACCAGAGGAGCGTGCTTCTGGGGCAGGTAGCTTCTCCAGGGGCTGGGTGATGCTGGGTGGGCACAGCCTCGGAGCTGTTGGTCCTGGGGCCAGCAGGGAGCAGCTGGGGAACCTTCCCAGGACTCAGCACTGGCAGGACACAGGGTCTCTGGGATGCCAGTCCTGTATCCTACTGAGGGCAGGGAAATGGGAATGTCCTCCTGGGGTGTCTGGAGTTTTCTTCTGCCTGCACATGGACTGGCTGTGGCTGTACATGCGTTTCTGAGCATGGCTGCCCATGGAGGGGTTTGTTTGCTTGTTCAGCTGTTGTGGTTGAGGTGGGGATGCTGGGGACAGCTCCCCAGGCCTGACAAGGGGAGGACGTGACAGGGACACCCCCAAAAAGGGTGCGGTTGGGATGTTATGCCCATGTCCCTGCTGCATAGGAAGGGTGGAGGCAGCCTCCCTGGCTGTTCGCGCTGAGCAAGGGTGGTGAGCGTCCAGGGAAGTCCCCTGAGCTGGGGGAGGTGACCAGCAGCTCCCCTTCCCTGCACCCACTCCCTGTCCCTGGCCAGGCCAGGGACAGAGATTCATTTAACTCAATTACCACCCAGGCCCTGGCAGTGTTGGCTCAGCTCGTGCCCTTCCTCTGCCCTCCCTTGGCAAGGTGTCCCTGAGCTGGCAAGCCCTGCTAAGTGCCGTGCAGGGTACCATGAGGTGCTCAGAGGAGATGTCTGATGCCACATGCCCGTGTCCTCCTCTGGCATCCTCTGCCACCTTTCGAATGCACGACCCCACCTCCTGTCTGCTCCCGGCGGTCTCCCCATGTGTGATGCCCAGGACAGTGCTGTGCCACGCAGCTTGCCTGCACTGCCCGCATATCGGCTGCCCCACAGCCCTTTACGGGGCTGCAAGCATGGCTACAAAGAGGCAGAGTCCCCGCAATTGGCACAGCCTGGCTGTCACCCCTCTGGTAGGGAAGTCTGGATGTCCCTTCACTTTGCATGGCACGGGGGAATGCCTCTCCCGCGGCTCCCAGCAGCTTTAGCCTGGCTTTCTTGTTAACTGTTAATGAGAACAAACGAGCTGGCATGGGCCATCGCTGCAGGCGCGTTGCCTGGCCGTGTGCCGGGCACTGGCTCTGCATGGCTGCCAGCACAGCGGAGGCTTTGCAGAAGGCTGGTTGGTCCTGGGGCACTGCCGGGAGCGATGCTTTCCCCCAGGGAGAAGCAGCAAGGGGGGAAAAGCCAGGCAGTGGCCCCCTGCCCACGGCAGCTGCTGGGTCGGGACTCTGCCCGTCGGTGGGTAGAGCCGGGGGGATGCATCCCGACCAGGTGAGGTAGGAGAGCTGATCTTCATACAAGTTCTTGAAGGCCAGGGTGGAGATGGGTCCCTCCACCCCATGCTTTGCAGCATGCTGGGCTGCTGGCTCCTCTCCATGCCCATGACACTGGCACGGAGGCTGCAGGCGGGTGGGTGACCAGATGCCTCCATTTGCCGGTGCTGGGATGGTTTTTTCTCGGATGCTGCTTGGGGCCAGCCCAGTCTCACCAGTTCTTCCCCCAGCTGCTCTCCCAATGGTGCTGGTGCCAGGCACCCACCCTGTCACGCACCCAGGCACCCAACTGAGCACCAGGACAAGAGGGTGTCCTAGGACACAGTGCTCTTTGGTGGCACTATTGCAAGTCCCAGCCCTCCCAGCCTGGCCATGGCTGGCTCCAGAACCATGTGCATGGGTGCCCATGGCAGGGGAGTCATGCCACCCTACAAGGGAGCCCCAGATGTTTCTTCTCCCCTGTGGTGTGCTGGCAGGTGTCCTGCACAGGGACCAGCGAGGAGGGGACTAGCTCTGGGCTGGGGAAGCAGCCCCGCAACTGGATCACCCTCTAGGGAGGGGCTTAACTGTGTCTGGGAGCACCCCATCTTTGCAGGCACCCCCCAAGACTCTGCCCCAATGCTTTTCCTCCCGAACCTGGCCTGACCTCACTCTAAAAGCAGCAGCAAACAGGAAAGGAGCCTGGGAGGGAGGTGTCTTTTCCTGCCTTGGTGACGTGGTGCCAGCAGCCAGTCCCAGCCTGGATGGGGCTGGCTGCTCCGGCCTCCTCTGTCAGAGCTGGAGCGGGGTGCCAGGCCTGGGTATGCCAGGACCAGGACCCATGCAGGGACCTACAGCGCTGGAGGGGGGTCACATCTGTGCCACAGAGTCCCCTGGTTGTTTAGGGCATCCCTGTGCTGTCTGCCAGGGAGTTGTGGGGCCAGAAGGTGCCACTGGCTGCTGGGGTTGGCATGGAGGGCAGGTGGGTCTTCTTCACTGCCCCGTGGGAGCTGGACCCCCTTGGTTCCCGTGTGGGAATGGCACCCAGCATCTTTGGAGAGCCCTGTGAGGAAGCCCTGGCTGAAGCCAGCACCTCCAAGGCTTTGGAGACCCAGACAACACAAACTGGGGGCATCTGAGCAAGGAAACCGTTATCCAAGTGGCTGCTGGGTGCTGCGGGGTGCCCACGGGCATACCACAGGGATGCGTGCCATGGGAAGCCCGCAGCAAAGCCACAGCGGTTTTATATATATATATATGTATAAAAAAGCAATGCAGAAGCAAGCAGCAGGGCTGTCGGGACTGCTCCCCGCAGTGGCGTGAGCTTCGTCTGCCTGCTCTGCCCACAGCTTTGTGCCTGCCTGCAGCAGAGCCAGCAGGAATGGGGGTGAGGGGCTGTGCCTGGAGTATCCCCAGCCCGAGCAGGGACCGGCAGCAGCTTGGGGCCAGCGGTGCATTCGGCAGGGCCGTGTTAGCTCCCTGGCTCATGGCCTATCCTGGGTGCCAGAGGGAAGGGGGTCTCCAAGGGTAGCAGTCTTGGGGGGGGCTGGCTGGCAGGGTCCAGTGTGGCATGCATGGCTGGCGGGGGATGCTGCAGTGCCCAGCACAGGCTGCAGCCCTCCTCTTCCCCCTGCTTTAAAGCAACCTGGAGAGAGGCCGCGGGGGAGTTTGCACTGCGGTGACCTGCAGTGTGGTCCCCTCCCCTGCACCCGTGCTTCAGTTTCCCCAGGGGGGCAGTGGGGAGGGAAGGATGAGGACCGAGCCGTGCTGTGCTCCTGGAGCAGCCAGTGCTGGGGGGGTCCCTTCCCTCCAAGGGGGACAGGGATCCTCCCGTGTCCTCCTGTCCTCCGTCCTCTCGTCCCCAGCCCTTGAGTCACGGCCGGGACTGCGGCGCTGGGCAGTGATGTCAGCCCTCGGGCAGGGGAAGCGTGGGAGGAGACTGCTGCCCGGGGGGAGCCCTCTTGGCCACGGCCCCCGCACACGGGCGGACGGGCGGACGGACGGACGGCATGAGAGTGCAACAGCCTCCCGGGACGCTGACCCCAGCCCGAGGGGGACATGCTGTTGTAGCCTGCCATGAACAGCAAACCAAAAGGTACCGAGCGCTGGCAGCACCGGGGCTCGCTGGCAAATACCATTAATTTGGGGACCCCCAGCTGTTTGAGGCTCTTGGGGTGATGTGGCTGGGCTCACGGGGGATTTTTTGGGTGGGTGACTTCCCCAGGGAGGAGAGCTCTTCTTCCTCAGGGACGGGTATCCACCACATGCAAGGGACACAGTTGTCACTGCAGCATGCAGCGACGGGGTGTCGGGACAGGGTGTCCGTGGCAGGATAGGACCCACTAGCTGCCCAGCCTTGCCGTTGCCCATGCTGAGACCCAGGCTCAGGCAGGAGAGTGGCCACAGCCGCCTGCCGCTCCCGGGCAATGTGCCCCCAATGTCATGGCAGCACGGCTTTCCTCGGCAATTTTGTTTTCTCCCCCTTGTGCCCCCCACATCTTGTCTGCGGCTCTGCTAATGAGGACAAACAGAGCCTGGCTCCGCGTTGAGCATCACTGGCACTGTGACCCCAGGGGACGTGGGCGGAACGGGGGGTCCTGGGGCTGCTCTCATGCATAGGCACCATGTTGCGCGGGTCGGATTTTGGGGGGAAACTACTGGTACCCAACATCCTGCAGATGACCAGGTGGGGGTGAAGGTGGCATGTGGGACCTTCACAAGGTTCTGCCAACCCAGCAGGATCATGCCAGAGCCCTGTCTTCTGCTCAGTACCTCTGAAAGGGGTCACAGCCCATTCAGGGGCAGGATCTGGTGCCCCTGGCCAGGCTGCAGTCCCATCTAGCAGGTCATGGAGGTGATCCCGTAGGCATCCAAAGCCATGGGGATCCTGTCTGGGTGCTCAGTCTGTGCCTTTGGTGGTGGGGGACCCACTTCACTGGGACTATGGTGGTCCTGGGCTGGTTCTCAGGAGCCATCCTAGAAAACAGGTTGAGCTTGAGCTCAGCCAGGCACCGGGGAAGCCCCCGGCCCCAGCAGTAGCCACCTCCCTGGGTCCCAGTTTGGGGCTTGCATCCCCCTCTGGCTGTGAACTGGGAGGCCTTGGGATGGGTGGTGGGGTGGGAGGCTGCGAGACCCTCCCCAGGGAGCTGGCTGTGAGTGTCTGCCTGCACCGTGCCCTGCCCTTCCTTGGGGATACTCCACGGGGTAAATAAGCACTTCCTCCAATTCTTCCCATTCGCAGCTCCTTCCCTTTCCTGCTGCCCTCCCACTTGGCCCAAGGAGCCAGCCGGCATCCCGCGGCCGCAAGGGCGGATACCGCCGCTGTTCCCCCACCACTGCGGGGCCGAGAGCACCCAGCACCCATCCAGCTCTCTGCCTGCAGCACCCAGACCACCATCCCCTGCTCCAGCAGGGGCTGTGACCTTATAGCCAGGAGTTTCTCTCTTAAGTGTGTCACGGGGAGCTGGGATGCCGTTCACTGATTCATCTGACTTCCAAAAAACCCCAATCCCCCTCCTCACCCAGCGTGGGGGGCAGGCAGGGAGGATCCTGCCTGCCTGGAGGAGAGGCGAGCATGGAGGAGGTCAGGGATGAGGCAGCTCCCAGGCTCCCCGTGACTAAGGCAGCATGGCGTCAGTCCCCGGATGCTCCCATCCTGTGTGCCGGGGAGGTATGAGGGGCAGTGGGAGGGAAGAGCTGCTCCAGCCCACGCCAGTAGCTGGCCAAGGGCCGCCCCAGGGCCGGAAGGGGCCGGGGGGGCCTGGGGTACGCGGCTGGGTTAGGGCAGCAGGGACGCAGCTGTGCAAACAAGGATGCAGCGGCTGGGACGGAGGGAGCCGTGCCAAGGGGCTGAGTTCGCAGGCTCCCGAGGTCGTCCCCGTTGTGTGCCCAAGGTTCACCCAAGGGTGCCGGGGCGTGGGGGGAACGTGCCACTGGTGTGGCCTGGCAGGACCCACCGCTTGCCACAGACACCGCAGGCAGGATGGACCGGCCTGTGGCCACTGTGCCATGCTCTCACTGGGGGACACTGGTACCCTGCTGTGCCTGGGAAGGTGGCCGCGGTGCCATCAGCACGACGACCGCAGCCCAGCCCTGCCAGCCTTTCCTGGAGAAGCGCCTCCGGTGGCTGTGGGTGCCGCTCCCTGGGGTCAGGGGTGCTGGAGGGTGCTGGGTTGGCCAACCCATGCATTGCTGGCCTCCAGTAAGTGACATTACTGGAGATGGTGGTCAGAGCACCCCCAGCTCCCAGGGCTGCAGAGCTTGGGATTCGGGGGGAGCCAGTTTGGGGCGTCTCCGACAGGGGCAGTGTTGATAAACCCGCCGGAGCGACCTGAGGCTGGTGTCTGAGTGTCGGAAACAGAAACCAGCTGGGACCAACCCAGCCGGTCGGACTGCCCCCTCCGCTGCTCAGACCAGCATTCTTGGGATCCCAATCATCTCCAGAGCACCAGGCGTTGGGAGAGGAGCCGGTGGCCAGGCTGGAGAGCCCCAGGGTGGGCTCCAGCACCCACCGCTGCGCCGCCCACCCAGCTGCTCACACCTGGCTGCTCTGCCCTCTCGGCTGCTGCCCTCAGGCAGTGCTGGCTGGGGACAGACGGACGGACAGACTCCCGGGATTGCGTTTCCTACGCCAGGAGAGCTGCAAGCGGTCTGCAGCACAGGCACGGCAAGGTGAAAAGCTTGGTCGGGAGGCAGCTTCGTTAGCGCTGAAGCCCTAATTAAGGGCGAGGGGCTGGTAGGAAGTGGACCTTTGGGGCAGGACCTTTGGGGCAGGACCTCTGCGGCTTCTTCTCAGGAGAGGGAGGGATGTGCTTGGGGCTCAGCGCATGGCAGGGACACGAGTGTGCTGGTGCTCTGCCCAGTGCCAGCCTCCCAGTAAGCCTGGCATGGGTCTCACCACCCTGGGTGAGATGCAGCAGCCGGCTGCCCCTTCCAATCGTGCTCCGGGCTCTGCTCCCCACTGAGGCTGGCCATGCTGCCACGGTACCAGGTACCTCTTATCTCGGTAATGTCAGGAATGCACCACGCCAGGGTTTTTTCCTCCACCATGAGCCAAGCATGCCAGGAGTGGAGACCCCACACCCTGCCTGCCCTGCCTCATGCAGACAGTGCTGTCCTCTGGCACCTGGCTGGCTGCCTGCATGTGCCCAGCTCGAGCATCCTTGGGGCTCCCGGGGCATTGCTCCTGCAGAGTGGGGGCACGGTGTCCCCCTCCTCAAAGGGGGCTTGGGGTCCTGGCACAGGAGCTGGGCTGCAGGGTGCCAGGCCTAGGGACACAGGGCGCTGCAGCAGACAGGCTGGCGCTGGAAGGACCTGGCAGTGCCCAGGGCCGGGCACTGGGCTGGCTGGCAGCAAGTGCTGGGGCTGCACCGTCCCTTGCTGCTGACTCAGGTCTGCACCCGTCCTGCCAGCGATGTGGCCTCGTGGTGCGGTGCATCACAGGGGGTGTTTGGAGGAGAGCCGGGTCCCTGGGCTGGAGTGCAGGGATGTGGTCCTGCCAGCGGCCAGTGCTCATGGTAGTGCTCCCTGTGCCAGTGCAGGAGCCTCCGGTGCCTTGGAGCATCACCCAGCACAGTGCTGGAGCCTCTGAGGTGCCTGGGCAAGTGGATGAGGATCACTTGGACTCTCCTGAGGAGTTGTGCAGGGGCATTGGTCCCCTGCAGCACCCCCAGCATTCTTGTCCCTGTGCGACGCCCCCAGCATCCTTGTCCCCTGTGATGCCCCCAGCATCCTTGTCCCCTGCAACCTCCCCTGCATCCTTCTCCCCCTCTGACAGCCTCAGCATCCTTCTCCCTAGTATGGGCTCCTGCCAGGGTGACCCTCCTTAGAGCCCTGCTGTGCCCCCAGATGGGAATATGGTCTGGAGAAGGATGCTTATCCCGTAGGAGCTGTGACCTGCCCCATGCATGGAGGGGTGATGGGTGCTTTCCCTATAGATGAGCCACTGTAACGCCCAGCTGGGGCAGCAAGCGCCAGTGCCATAGGCCTTGCTCACTCAGTGGGGAGCAGATTAAAGAGCCCTGCAGAGGGTAATCTGCCCAGGCCCTGCAGGTCAGTGGGGCTGCCAGGGATTACAGCTCCTCCTAATGAGCTTAATTGGGACAGTGTTGTCCTGGAAACTGGAGGGACTAGCACCAAGATAACAGCAAGGTGGCGGGACCCACAGAGTGGCTCTGTGCTCCTGGGCTGGGACCTGAGTGCCAAGGAGGATCCAGATGGACCTGCTGCATCCTGGCTCCACTGTGATAGAGGTTATCGGCAGTGGCTGACTTTGACTCCGAATGGCCCTGGCTCATCCCAGGCGCTGCGGAAGCCTGGCGCCAGCCTGGCGTGTGGGGAGGTGACAGCATGGCTGCAGGGTGGTGGGAAGAACAGCACTGGGGGGATGCTTGCCGGTGGCCAAGCAGGTGTGTGCCGTGTGGGGCCGGCTCAAGCTGGGCTCCCGAGCTGTGTTGTGCCACGGGAAGGAGTGGGGATGGCGGTGGGAATCCTGGCATCACCTGCATCCCCGTGC
Organism: Nipponia nippon; assembly: GCF_047370975.1. Classification (NCBI taxonomy): domain Eukaryota; kingdom Metazoa; phylum Chordata; class Aves; order Pelecaniformes; family Threskiornithidae; genus Nipponia; species Nipponia nippon. The sequence goes on from NW_028262391.1 coordinate 31,668,843, forward strand.
TGTTCGTGATGCTGCTGGGGATGGGGGCTCGCTGCCGGCCATGCTGGGGGCAGGAGGAAAGGCAGAGTAAGCCCCTTAAGGCGTGGGGAGGTGGCTCTGGCCCCATCTGCCAGTCAGGGAAGCTGTGCATCCCTAGGACCCTGCCTGGCCTTCCCTGGCAGGGTGTGTGACTGCCAGGCACCGTGTGGGCTCATCCCCAGCAGCTCCTGGCTCCTCAGCCCGCAGCCCGGCTCTGGGGGCTGGCAGGGACAGAGGAGCCGAGTTGGCGTCAGCCGTGGCTGGGATGAAGTGGAGCATCCAGGAGCCTCTGCCCTGCTCCTGCAGCTGCCCTGCAGGCTAGGCTCCTCCATATGCCCAGCTGGCACTGCTGGGGGTGGCAGGGCCAGGAGGAGCCCTGGACTCCCCTGCCCTTGACTTGTGCTTTGGGCTGCCCTCCCCAAGCCCTGGCCAGGGCTGCAGTGATGCTCCCAGTGACATGGGGTGGCAGCTGGGTCTGGGCCCTGAGGCTCAGAAATCTGCTCTGTCCTGGCTGGCATCAACTGCACTGGCCGCCGCGGGGACGGACAGGTACAGGCAGTGGTTTTGGGGCTCCTGGCGCCATCTCTGGCGCTGCCAGGAGCAGAGGGCAGGGCTGTGGCGGCCGTGGGGCTGGACATGTGCTGTCTGCGTGGAATTTCCAGGGTCCAGCAGGGAATGGCTTGGCCTTTCCTTCCCCAATGCAGAGCTCCTGGCAAAGCCGGGGACTTTCCAAAGTGCTTTGTTGCCCATGGGTTTCCCTCCTGGTTGCTGGAGCGAGCGGAAGCGTGTGCGGAGACAGCAAAGGGCTGGGCACTCGGGTCCAGCCCCGCGCCCTTCCTGCCCCTGCAGTGGGGTGGCACGGGTGACAGCGGGACATGGGACAAGCCGGGTTTAGGAGGAGGTGGCCGAGCTGGGGCACAGCAGAGGGTTTGCTATGGTCATGTCTGGCAAGGGCCATGGTAGGCATTGGACATCAGCCCATTCCTGTGGCTCCCATGGGGCCAAGCTGGGACACATCTGTCTGTCTGTCCCTGCTGAATGTTCACAGTGTCCGGAGCTCTTCTTCACCCAGGGCAGGGCACTGGCACCATCGCTGGGGGCAGCATGGGACCTGCATCCCCGGTGCCATCAGGAGTGTCCCTGGCCTGAGAAGGAGGGAAGGCTCCCAGCCTGTGGGTACCGTAGCCACCCTGGTCTGCGGGTGCCATTCCCGTCCTGGTCTCAGTGGCAGCCCTGCCTGCATGTGTTTCCCCACCCTGCTGCTGGTGACCCCGGTCTCTCATGCCCCACAGGGAGGCCCTCCAGGTCACACTCAACGATGTCACTGTCTGTGCGCCCGCAGCGCCGAGTCCTCGTCACCAAGATCAATAGGAGCCAGTCCTTTGCTGGAGTGAACTCAACACCCGACCGGCCCTTCAGGTAGGAGATGGGTGCTTGTGCTGCCTGCCACGAGGATGGGGATGGGGATGGGGATGGGGACGGGGACAGGCTTGGGAATGGTGGCAGGACCTGCTGCACATCCCAAGGTGCCTTCCCTACCTGCTGCCTGGCACCTCCTGCAGGGACCTTTGTGGTACCCAGGGGATGTTGCACAGGGGGCTGCAGGGAGCATCGAGGCCAGATGGGAGACAGAGCCCATTGCCCCAACCCTCCACTGTGCCGTGTCCCAGGCTGGGTGAGGACCCTTCAGCCCTGTGGCTGCTGCCACCAGAGCAGGGAGGGGGCAGGTGTAGCTCACGCTTGTTCTTCAGCCAGCTCTTAAGAGCTTCCCTGTGACCATCTCATGTTTAATGGATACAGTGAAGGAGCTGGGGTGGCTGTGAAGCACTGTGTCTCGATAGCCTTGACATCCTGCGGCGGCCAGTTTTGGGGTTTCAGTGCTGGTGTGAATCAGGTTTTCCTCTGGGTCATTTCAAACCTGTTGCTGAAAGGTTTTATTGGCTGCCCATCAGCTGCATTGCGAGGATCAGCCGTTCCCTACTCATCCTTTCTGGCCGCTGGTGATGTTATGGTCCCATCATACCCTTCCTCCTCCTCTCTGCTGAACCTCACGTTGGTGAGAACCACCCCACGCACTGCTCATCCCCGCCACCCTCCTCTGCACCATCCCTAGCTCCTGGCTTACCCTCTCATAGGTGGTTCTCGGGACATGGGCATGCCACAGGTTTGGGATGCAGGACTACAGCATTTTAATGCTTTTAATCCCTTTTGCTAGTACCCAGCCAGGCTCCTTACCTCCCAGTGCACCCACTGGAGCCGGAGGAGAGACATCTCTCAGCCAAATGGCTGGGGAAAGCAGTGCCAAGCTGCCTTGCCAGGCTATGGGCACCTTCACTGGGTGGGCAGAAGCGCAGGTAGAGCCTCCCCATGCCTGGGAGCAGACCTCCAGCCCTGCTCAGCTCTTGTCCCCAGGTCCTATTCAGCCTCTGGGCTAAAAGTGACACTTTCCAGGCCACGGGCACATCGCTGGACCTGGGGGTGCCAGAGGGGACAGGGAAGAGGGAGGACTTTTGGATGTCCGCAGCCAAGTGGATGGTGGGGAGATGCTGATGGGAGATGCCTTCAGGGGCCCTGGAAGATGGGAATGAGAAGGGATGGTGGAAATCAAGTGCTTACCCATCACTCTGGCTTGGGAGGAGGCCAAGACATTCATTTCCCTCCACCAATGATTCGGGGAAGTCTTTTGGCCACTCCTGCAAAGAGCGGCACAGGATGGGAGGTCCAGCCCGGAGCTGGGAACTGAGGAGCCCAGGGTGTCTCCTGGGCACCGGTGGCACGATGATGCGTTGGAAGGAGGAAGGGAAGAGCCGGTCTGAGCGGGGCGTTGCTCACTGGCCTGGGGAGCGACTTTTGCACAAAGCAGGAAGGGTGGTGTTTGGGTCCCGGGCTCTGGATCGGCATCCCTTCAGGTCAGACGGGGGAGGTCCCCGAGGCGCCGGTGGGGCAGGTGGAAGCAACAGGCGGGTTTGGTGACATCTGGAGAAGTGTAGCATCAGCGAGGATGTCCCTGCCCCATGTCCCTGCACTGTGTGATGGGGTGACAGGGCTGCTTGTCCCTTTGTGGGTTTCTCCTTGTCCTTCCTGTGGATTTGGGGCAGCCAAATGCATTGGGGGGGGGGCTGCAGGCATGTGGTGCAGGCAGCGCTGCCCAGCCTCACAGCCCCATCTCACCCAGCCCCGCTGGCCAGTTAGACTGGCTGCCAGGGAGTCCTGGGAGAGGCAGGCAGGTCTGGGTGGACCAGGTCTCCATCCTGGAGCCCCTTCTTGTCTCGAGACAGGGTGCCCAGCAGATTCGGGTACCCAGGCAGACCCCAGTGCTGTGTGCTGACCCTGGCTGCCCTGGGTTTGCCTGCCTTTCTCCCCAGGAACCTCTCGCCCTTCACCCCCACCGTCTCCCGCAAGACTGGCTCCAGGGTCAGTAGGATGTTCTCAATGTCCCACAAATCCCCACCACCCAAGGTGCCTCAGCCCAACCGCCTGGACGAGGTGTACGAAGCTCTCAAGAAGGGCCTGACGTAAGTGCTGGGGCTCCCCGTGGCTGGGTGGTTGGAGGCAGGGAGCACTCAAGGGGCACAGGGACAGCTTGCCATGGGTTAGGGTTGGCAGCTCTCTGCTCTCACCAGGCAGGGACATGCCAGGTCTCCTGGGTGCAGTGCCTGGGGGTCCCAGAGCTGTGTGGGGTCCTGCATCCCACCACGTCCCACGCAGAGGCACAAGTGGGGTCACTATCCTGGGTGCTGGAGTGGGGATGTGGGGATGTGGGGATGTGGGGCCAGGTGTGCTGGGTTGGTGTGGTCTGTGGGTGGCAGGAGCCCTGGACACGGTGTCCCATCCTGATCCCTGTGGTGTGGTTGCCCCCAGAGCCTACCTGGAGGTGCACCAGCTGGAACTGGAGAAGCTCAGCACCCAGATCCGCGAGTCCAAGAGGAATTCACGCCTGGTGAGTGTTGCTTGGGAAGAGCCTTACAGGGAGCCATGCTTTGGGCAGATGGCCAGGGTTGCGGGCATGGCTGGGGCAGCTCGTGGTCCATCTGTGTCCTGGGGCAGAGCCTGCTTCTGTGGGGATGTCAGGGGCCAGCCCAGGCTCTGGTGTTGGGCTGCACGGGGTTCCTGTCCTACTGTCATGCACTCTCCAGCCCTGACTGGGTGCTGCATGTCCCCGCCGACGTGTTATGGGTGGTGGGTGCGATGTGCTGGGTCTCCTTGGGTGGGCAGAGCTAGCTTTGTGCTGCGTCTTATCCCTTTCCTCTCTCCTCCAGGGCTTTCTCTACGATCTGGATAAGGTAAGCGGGATCAGTGCCCTGTCCCCCTTGTCTCTCCCTTCCTAGTGCCTGGGATGTGCTACTGCCAGCCCCTCTCTGCTTGCACTGCCCTGCTGCCTGTCCCCTGTCCCCTGCGCAGCAGAGTCCCTGTGGCAGGGGATCGGGGCCCTGTGGGCAGGGTGGGTCTGGGCAGGGGTTGAGGCAGAGACAGGCAGGTGCTTGTAACCCACTTCTTGCAAACAAAAGTTGGTGGTGGTGAGTGCTGAGCCTGGGTTAGCTCTGAGGCTGGGAGAAGAGCACCCTGGAGCCTGGCTTGTCTCCTGGAGGACCCTCTGGAGCAGAGGAGACTGGAGGACACTGCTCCACTCACCACCGGCTGCCACCCTGCACCTCCCAGGCAGGGCTGGTGACCAGAACCTGTCCCAGCTGCAGCATGGGCACGCAGCAGGATGCATCCTGACCTGCAGCTCCTCTGCAGAGGGGTTGGGCTGTTGCTCACGCTGTGTCCTCTGCTTTTCCAGCAAGTGAAGTCAATTGAGCGCTTCCTGCGTCGCCTGGAGTTTCATGCTAGCAAGGTGAGAGCTGGGGACTAGGGTCACCTTGGGGCAACCTCAGTGCAGTGCTGGAATGGCCATGCTGTCCCCTGCCCTGCCCCTCACCGCAGCTCGGGCCTGTCCTTGCAGATAGATGAGCTCTACGAGGCTTATTGCATCCAGAGGCGGCTCCGCGATGGAGCCCACAACATGGTCAAAGCTTACAGCACGGGCTCGCCAGGCAGCCGGGAGGCACGCGAGAGCCTGGCCGAGGCCAGCAAAGGCTACAAGGAGTACACAGAGGTGAGGCAGCCGGCTGAGGTGGGCTGACAGGGTGCTGGGTCCCATGGGTGGCTGCTGATGGGTGCTGCCCATCCATCTGTCCTCAGAACATGTGTCTGCTGGAGAATGAGCTGGAGAGCCAGCTGGGCGAGTTCCACGTCCGGATGAAAGGTAACGCGTCCCGCTCCATCCCTGGCCCGCTGCCTGCCTGCCTGCTGCCTGCTGATGCCCCTCTGCCTTCTCTTGCAGGACTGGCAGGCTTTGCCCGGCTCTGTGCTGGTGACCAATATGAGGTTGGTGGGACCATATGGGTTGGGATCTGCTCTTCTCCTGCCCTGTGGTCCTTGGGGTGCCTGGGGGGTGTAGGTGGGCACTGGCATGGAGGGCATGCTGCAGGGCAGTGGTGGGTGGCATGGGTCCCTGGTCATGCCTGGGGATGCACAGAGAGCACCCACCACCGCAGCGCTGTATCTACGCCACACCCATGTCCCTGCATCCCCAGATCTTCATGAAGTACGGACGGCAGCGGTGGAAGCTGCGGGGGCGCATCGAGGTGAACAGCAAGCAGGTGTGGGACAGCGAGGAAATGGTTTTCTTGCCCCTCGTCACCGAGTTCCTCTCCATCAAGGTACAGTGCAGAAGGGGGCAAGGATGGTGTAGGCCAGCTACCACCCTGCATCCTGGCAGGTCTTCCCTCATGGACCTCACCTAAACCTCACCCTCACTGGGGTGGAAGGAGGCCATCTGGTGGTGGTGGCATCCTGGCACACAGCATGAATGCAAACAGCATGAATAAGATGAAGCCATGGGCTTCCCTCATCGTCTCCTCCTTCTCCTTCTCCAGGTGACGGAGCTAAAGAGCCTGGCCAACCATGTTGTGGTGGGCAATGTGTCCTGCGAGACCAAGGACCTCTTTGCAGCTCTGCCCCAGGTAGTGGCTGTGGATATCAATGACTTGGGCACCCTCAAACTCAGCCTGGAGGTGACCTGGAAGTGAGTATCTCAGCAGGCATTGCTGGTAGCACACGGCAGGGCCTGCCCCGGGCTCTCTCCTATCCCAAATCTGGGCTGCAATTATGGAAAATCAGAGCTGACTGGATGGGGTCCTGGTGTCCTGCTTGCTGCAGAGCAGGGCTGAGATCCCGCCAGACTGGCACACACCCCTCACCTCCCTGCTCTCCTCTCCAGCCCCTTCGACAAGGACGACCAGCCCTCGGCAGCTAGCACCGTCAACAAGGCCTCCACAGTGAACAAGAGGTTCTCCACCTACAACCAGAGCCCACCTGACACGCCATCCCTGCGGGAACAGGCTTTCTATGTAAGTGTGGCCCCAGGCAGGGCTGCTCAGGAGAGGTGGCCAGTGGAGGGGTCTGTGCAGGGATGTGCCCAGGCTATGTCCCAGAGGGTGGCACAGCTCGGGCACAGGGGTGGGCAGCTCCTCTCCAGCCATCCAGCCACAGCTCCCCGGTACCGGCGCCTGCCTCTCCCACACTCACAGCTCCTCTTCTCTCTGCCCAAGAGCCCGGGGCGGGCAGCAGACAAGCATGGTTGGTCCTTGCTGGACATCTTTCGGGAGACACTCTTCGAGAAGCTGTCTCAGAGCTGCTCCTGCAGCGATGTCTCCTCGGCCGAGCTTGGGAGATGGCCGCAGCAGGGCCGCGTAAGTGTGAGGGCTGGAGCCGGCCAGTAGCTTAGCCCAGCGGCGTGGCCATCCCACAGTAGCCGTAGCCGCTCCTTGTCTCCTACTCACTAGCCCTTGCTGATGCCCAGAGGCCTGATCCTGCCAGGCTGGGGTCTGGCTGGCCCTGGGGAGACAGTCCCTGAGCTGGGGCAGCCTGGGCTGCACGGGTTGGCCCCGCTCCTCCGTCCACACACCCTCATGCGAGAGCCGGGCACTAGTGAGTAGAAGGCTTGTCCATGTCCCTGCACTGGTGGTGTTGATGTGCTGTGCCATAGCATTGGCGTGGTGCTGGTGTGGTGCTGGCGTGGTGCTGGTGTGATGGCACTGGTGTGACGGTGCTGGTGTGGCACTGGCGTGATGCTGTCATGGCTCTGATGTGACGCTAACATGGCATTGGTGTGGCACTAGTTCTGTGGTGGTGAACCACTGGCATAACGTTGGTGTGATGGCCAGTGCTGCCCCCCATGAGCTGGTGCTGGAGCTGTTGCCATCCTTGCAGCTATGGTGGGTGGTGACCTCAGCTCCACGTGTTGCACCCCATCGTCGCCATACTGGAGCTGCCTGCTGTGCCTGGGAGCTGCTGGCACCCCGGAGCTCCTGGGCATGCATGGCTGGCCTGGGGAGCTGGACTCCCCGCTGGCATGGCATGGGGTGCAGGACCCCAGCTGTGGTCTGCCAGGTCCTTGCTGCCCGCCCTGCTGTGCAGGCAGAGCCAGGGCAGTGCAGCAGCCTGCGCCAGGGGTTGCAGTGTCCTCGGTGCCCTCCGGCTCGGCCAGATCCTGTCCCTTGTTGAAGGAAAGGCAGCTGGAGGAGCAGGGTCAGCAGGAGGGTCTCGTCTGACACCATTTTCCCCCCTCCCCAGAACATGCTGCGGCGCCAGGAGGAGCTGGAGAACGGCACGGCCTGGTCTATCTCCTCCGAGTCCTCAGATGACTCCTCCAGCCCCCAGCTGTCCAGCAGTGCCCGCCATGCCGCACACAAGCCCATCGTGCAGCCCGAGGTGCAGGCCTCCGCCCCTGCCATCGAGATCTCCTTCTCCCAGCAGCCGGAGGAGGCTGAGGCTGGGCCCGGGGCCAGTGGCATTGGCGTCCCCGCCGCCAGGAGCCAGCCAGAGGAGCCAGGCAGCTGTAAGAAGGAGGCAGTGGCCAACGGGCACGTGCCCTACTCCCGGACTCTGAGCCACATCAGCGAGGCCAGCGTGGATGCCATGATGGAGGCCAAGGCTGCGGAGAGCCCCTGGGAACCTGCGCCCAGCCCGGAGGACATGGGGACGGGCGAGCGGGACATGGATCCCCTCCCCAGCGCCTCGGTGGCAGCTGCCGTGGCAGGCCAGGACAGGGGTGCTGAGGCCAAGCCCCATGCCGCTGTGGCGTGGGCCACCACCTGTGAGGCAGAGGCTGATGAGGCCGAGCCGGTGCAGAGCCAGGCACCGGCATGGGGCGGCTGCAGCACCGGGGTCCCCATGGCACTGGCACAAGCCTCTGTGCAGGAGAGGCCTGTCCTGGCCCTGCCGCTGCCTGCCAGCATCCCCGAGGTGCCACGGGGGAAGATGGTGGATTCGGGTCTGGAGGAGGCCATAGGCCTCCTGGGCTCGGCCCTAGACGACTATCGGGGGCAGTTCCCAGAGCTGCAGCCCCTCGAACGGGAGCTCAAGCACCTGGAGGAGATACTGCTGGTGAGGGGCTCCCAGCAATGCCTGGGGGCGAGCGGGATGGGGCAGTCCCTGCTGGCAGTGCCTAGGGTCAATGGGGACAGGGCTATCCCTGCTGGCAGTGCCCAGGGACAATGGGGATGGGGCCATCCCTGATGGCAGTGCCCAGGGATGATGGGGATGGGGCCATCCCAGCTGGTAGCGCCCAGGGATGATGGGGATGGGGCCATCCCGGCTGGCAGTGCCTGCGGATAATGGGGACGGGGCCATCTCCAATGGCAGTGCCCGGGGATGATGGAGATGGGGCCATCCCTGATGGCAGTGCCCAGGGACGTAGGTGGCAGGGCTGTCTTGGCTGGTGAGCCAGGATCCAACCCTGCCATGCCTTCCTCTGCAGCAGAAGCAGGGCATCTTCCTCAGCCGGGCCTCCAGCATCAGCCTGACAGTGGAGCATGCGCTGGAGAGCTTCAGCTTCCTCAACACCTCTGACATGGAGGACTCAGAGGGCTCTGAGGAGGAGCCTCTCCAAGATGAGAGGTGCACAGCGGGACTCATGGGATGGGGCACGGGGTAGGACACGGCGCTGGGGCTGTTGGGATGGGGGATGCCCAGCTCTGCCAGGGCGCCCAAACACATTTAGACTGGCCCATCACAGCTCAGGGCAGGTCCAGGTTGAGAAGCAGCAGGATCTGGTCCTTCTGGTGGCACAATGCTACCCTGCATCCCTCCATGGGAACTGGGCTGGGAGGCAGCCCCTGTTCCCTGTACCTCTGGGATCTACTCCTTCACCCAGCCCTGACACCGTGATACAGGTCCTACAGAAACTCTGCCCAGCATTGCTCCTGTGGGTGGCGAAGGGCCGGGTCCAGGTTTCCTGCACTGACCCACTGCCTCGGTCTCTCCCTGGCTTGCAGGAGGGCTGGCAGACCCCGGCGCGGCAGCAGGGCCCCCAGCGCCGGCGAGACGGGGGCAGATGACACTGTCATGTGCAGCGGCTCTGAGGCCAGCACCGACCCCATGAGCACCGGCAACGAGTTCCTGGATAAGGCCCTGGTGCTTCACCTCAACAACTGCAACCGCTTGCTGCTGGTAAGGACAGGGGCCGGGGCATGGTGGCAGGAGACATCCTGGGGAGGGAAGCCCTGGGGTGGGCTGTGGGTTCCTCTTCAAGTGGTGTCTTGCTGCAACATGGAGGCTGTGGTGTCGGTGGTAAGCTCTGTCCCTGAGGTCCTTGGTTTGGCCGTGCTTTGCAGAAGCTGGGCACCTTCGGTCCCCTGCGGTGCCGGGAGATGTATGCCCTGGACAGGCTGCTCCGGGAGGCGCAGGTGCTGGAGATTGTGTGCCAGCTGACAGAGGAGCGAGCAGGAGCAGCTGGCTCTGCTGCCGAAGGTAAAGACAGACATGTGGCCAAGGGGACCATCCATGCCACCCCGGGGGCTGCACAGGGTCCGGTCTCCCCTCATGGGCACGGCTGGGCAGCGAGAGGCCGTGCCAGCCGTAGGGCAGGAGTCACTTGCCCGCTGCCGTGGCCCAGGGAGGCTTGACAGCACCTGTCCCCGCAGTGGTGCAGTTCTCAACACGGAAGGAGGGCGTGCTGCCCCTTTGGGACTGCTGCGTGGAGGTGCCCAATGTCTACACCTGCCCCGTGGAGCGGTTCCTGCAGGTGCTCAGCGCCCAGTATGCGGCACCCATCAGCGAGCGGCACCCTGGCCTGGCTGACGCTGGTGAGCAGGGGCCCAGGAATCTTCGGGGAGAGAGTTGCCAGCCCTGCTCAGTGACCATGAGTGGGGGCCTATGGGTGCCAGGAGCCCTGCACACCCTGACCCTGGCCCTTTCCTGCAGTGTGTGTGAAACTGGTGGAGGATGTGCTGAATCGGCGGCTGCCACGGCGGCCCGGCAGCGCCCAGGGCGAGCAGGTCACCATCTTCCAGTACTGGAGCCACTTTGAGTCACTTGGCACCCTGGTGCTCGACACCTACATGATGGAGCTGGCAGAGGAAGGTAGGTGCCCTCCCTAGACCCTGGCATGGGGTGCCAGAGCATCACCATAGGGGATCACCCTGCAGCACTGCCATGACCACCTGGGGCATCACCCAGAGACTCAGCCATCCTTGGGATGGGCAAGTAGGTCTGATCCAGTGCACAGCCCACTCCCACGCTGCCTTCCTGAGCACCCTGGGTTCTTGCTGTAGATCCCCAGCATCTTGGCTTGGGTGCCCCAGCAGCTCCATGCGTTGGCACTCTGTGTGGGGCCACCTCTGCCCAGCACGGGTGCAGGGTGCCCGGGGATGGGTTCCTTGCGGCGGTAGAGGTGCGTGGGCAGTGCCACTGGGGTCCCCATGCCTCGGCTCAGCTGCTGGTTACCCGCAGCACTGCTGGCGCAGAACCTCAACTCGGACGACCAGGACGTGGTGCTGCGTGCCCTGAAGCGTGTGCCAGAGGGCCACCTGAAGAAGGAGGGACTGAAGGCACTGAGCCTTCTCCTCGTGGAGGGCAACAGCAAGGTGGTGAGCGCTGTGTCGGCCCAGCTCCGCAGCCTGGCAGAAAACCCTCGCTTCCGCCAACGGGTACGTGCTGGGCATGCCGGGAATGAGGTGCGCTGCAGACCCCAGGGTGTTGTCCCCCAGCTCTGCCGTGGGCGGTGGCACTGACCTCCCCCCCCATCTCCCCCAGGCCCTCGTGTGCTACCTGGAGCAGCTGGAGGATGAGGAGGTGCAGACACGTGTGGCAGGGTGCGCGGCACTGGGCTGCCTGAAGGTGAGAGGGACACGGGGAGGAGGCAGCAGAGCTGCATCTTCTGGAGGAAGGGGAATTGCATGTGGCTGGCAAGTCAGGACACACCTGCACAGCCTCGTGCTCCCAAGAGAGAGGAGCTGGGGGTGCCCCAAATGTGCTGGAGAAGCAGGCAGGGGCAGGGCAGGAAGGGAAATGGGGAGGGAAGGGACAGGACGAGGGACTTTCCTGCACTATGGGGCTGCAGCGCCCTGTGCTGCCTTCCCCTCTGGGCTGTGTCCCTGCTGCCAGCCCTGCCAGCCACACTCAGCCCCTTGTCCATTTCCCTGCAGGCCAAGGAGAGCATCGAGCAGCTGGTTTACCTGTGCCAAACCGACAAGGAGCCTGTGCGGGAGGCAGCCAAGCAGAGCCTGATGCTGTGCGGTGAGTGTCCTGCGGCTCCTCTCTGCTCCCTCCCCACCCACAGCATCCTGAGCAGCATCTCCTCGTGCCAGCAGTGCCCGCAGGAGAAAGGGGTCCTGGGCTGGTCCCTGCCTACCCCACGCACTCTGGCTCATCGTGCCCCAAGCTCTGCCAGGCAAGAGCAAGCTGGCAGCGGGCAGTGAGGGCCAGGCATCCTGTAGCCACAGAGCACTAAGCCTGATTGTTATTTATTATTTGCTAGATGGCACTGAGAGAACCATCTGAGTGGGTTTCTAGGCCTCCAGATCGCGGCAGCTGCTGCACAGGTTGGGACACGTGAGCCGTCCTTGTCCTCCCCCCGTCCCTGTTCCTGCCGCTTTGCTCACGAATGTCTCCGTCTTAGAGCCTGTCAGCCATGTCACGTTTTGGAGTCTGTGTGTCTTGGTTGTTCATAGAGCCCATCCCCGTGTCACCCCGGCACACGTAGATGCCTTGTGTCCCACATCCCAGCAGACTGTCCATGTCACGACCTCTTGCTGGGGATGGCTGCCGTGGGCAGATTTGCTTGCAGGGGTGCCGGGTGAAGATCTCAGAGCCAGCTTGTAGCATGGATGTGTGCATCCCTGTGTGTACCTGGGGGGTCCTGGGGAAGCCCTCAGGATACCCGTGCCAGTGCATGAAGATGTGCACAGCTGTTTGAGATGCTGGAGCTGGCGCAGCCCCAAGCCCTGGCCCCTTTGCCCCAAGCTAGGCTCTCCACAAGCCAGCACTCTGCAGCCTAAATGTGGGTGATCCTGCCCCACGTGGGCACAGGTACGGCAGGCAGCTGAAGAACAGGATTTGCAACATCTGAATCAGGAGCTCTGGGGGCTTTTTGAGCCAAATCCTGGCTGGGACCTGCCCAAGAGTGTGCTAAGGAGGACAAGAGAGGTCTCCACTCTGTGGCCATAGCACACCGGCTCAGCTCTGCCAGGTGTTAGCCATGTTTCCCCAGAAAGGGCGGGGAAGGTGGCTGGGGATGGGCAGGGGACAGAGCTTCTGCAGTTCAGTTCACTGACCACGGCGTGTACTTGCAGGGGAAGATGGTAAATCAGCTCACCGGCGGCTGGAGGAGACTCTGGACAGCCTCCCAAGGATCTTTGCACCAGCCAGCATGGCCAGTACAGCTTTCTGAGATGCCACGCAAACCCACCCACCATCCCTTGAGGGCAAAGGCACCGCTGGGCCGCCTGGGCTTGCACGGACTGTGGCAGGCCACGACCCGGCAGCTCCCGCTCTCGGCAGCACACCGCAGTATTACCCCCGCCAGCAGCTCACCGCGGCCGCACACTGCCTTACGGAGCACCGCTTCCCCTACCCCCGGCCACCAGCCCGGTGGGGTGCCACGTACGCACTCCTGGGCAGGGGGGGCTCGCTGCACATCCCACCCTCTGATTGCTATTTAAAATACATGGAGAGCCCACCCTTCCTGCCCTCCTCGTCGGCTACAGCTGCTGGGACTGGAGCGGCAGGGAGACGTTCCGGATTTCTCTGCCTCCTCTCGCCTTCGTCTTGTTCGAGGGCACGTGCCCTGTCCCGGAAGGACCTGCACTTTGGAAACCACGCCGTTTCTTTCCAGGAGTTGCCTGGGCCATGGGGACTGCTGCCCTTTGCCACCTGGAGTCCCAGGACTTAAATAAAATGAAATATGAGATATTAATATATTCTGCTGGCGTTTCTTCTTTCCAGCTCCACGTGCTCCTGTCCCTCCCCAGCAGTGGCTGTAGGGAGTGTAGTGAGATGTGGCCCCAGCCCAGAGCCTTTCCTGGTCTGTTGGGAAGCGCCGTGGAGGGCAGGGGCAGGAGGAGCAACAGAGGGACGGACAGATGGACAGACAGAAGCTGCCACCTTTTTTTTTTGTTTGTTTTATTTTATTTTTTATTTACAGATTTTTGCAGAAAAACAAAAGCAAAAAATTCTTTTCTATAATGTCTCTATAAATCTATATATAATGTAATTACAGAGAATGACTAATTTTGATTTTAAACCAGAAATAAAAACAAACCTTTAATGAGTGATGGTGTTGCTGTCCGGGTGTTTCTTTAGCCCCGTTGCCCAGGGGCAGGGTAAAGTGGGGGTCAGCGTAGCAGGCTGGAGGGTGGCGGGGGGTCTCATGGGGCGTAACTGTGATTTCTGGCATCGCCTGGGTGCAGCCCTGCCCCACACCTCAGCCACCAGCGAGCTCCAGCCTGGGGCTGCTGGGTGCCTTTCGTGGCCAGATGTGCAGGGGACCGGTACCTGTCACCTAGCACAGGGCACAGAAGTCTTGGCCCTCCTGGCTTTGCATAACCAGAGCAGAGAGGATTGCCCTGGCCACGCATGGCGCTGCCTGGTCCCACAGCGTGCCTCGCTCTCCTGCCTTCCAGGGATGCTGTCGCTGCAGGGATTTAAATGCCATTTCCAATGTTGTCTTTATAAATGTGCGGAGGAGTGCTTCTGGACTGAGCGACAAAGCTGGGCTCAGCTGGGTGCTTCTCAGGTGCTCGGAAAGCTGAGGATCAACACTGCTCCCATAGTGGCCTTTGGTTTCAGATCTCTCCTTTTCAGTAGCAGGAGTTTCCACCTTCCTGAGCTTTGCAAGAGTTGCTGAGATGTTGCCAAACTTTGGCTGCTGGGCATGGGAAGCATTGCCCAAGGTGGCACGAGGTGGCCACACTAAGGCTACACAATGTGGGTGCCCGGGGACCCACTGAAACCAGGGCTGCCCTGGGAACAGCGACAGCGTTCCACGCTGTTGCTATTCCCCAGGGCAGCCCTGGTTTCTACTGTCTTGTGTATCTGTGGTGGGAACACACCATGGCGCCCAAGCAGGTGTCCAGAGAGCTGGGGACGGAGCTCGCCCAGCTGAACTGGTTTTTCAAACCCATCCCCATAAAGATTTGGCACCTCTTGGTGCGGGTCTCATCACTGAACCACGACGGATCAAAGACTCACAGAACAGTTGAGGTAGGAAGGGACATTTGGAAATGCTCATCCATTCCCTGCTGCTCAAAACAGGGTCAGCTAGAGTTCAGGACAACATCTGCTTGGGTTTTGAATATCTCCAAAGATGGAGATGCCTGAACCTCTCTGGCCAACCTGTGGCAGTGCTTGACCATCCTCACAGAAAAAGCTTTTCTGATGTTTAACTTGAATCCCTGTAGTTCAGTTTCAGTTTGGTGCTTGGTCTTTCACTGAGCACCACTGAGGAGCATCTGCCTCTGTCTTCTTTACCTCCCACCAGGTATTAATAGACATGGATAGGACCCCTCCCCCCAGCCTTCATTTTTCCAAGATAAACAGTCCCAGCTCTCTCAGTTTCTTCTTATATGACAGCTGCTCCAACCCCTTAATCATCTTAGTGGCCCCTTTGGTCCTGGGAAGGGACCAAAGCAGCAAAGGCAGGGATCCCCATGGCACTGCCCCGTGGCGCTGCTAGCCACCCGCGCCGGAGCAGGCAGCAACTGCAATGGCACTGCCAGCGCTGGCGGAGCTGGGGATTTATGGCCCCCAGGCCGAGCAGGGTCCGTCCATCAGCGCTTCCCAGGGTTTCTAAGCAACTCCCAGCACATTACAGCCTCCATGTCATTTTTCCTCACTGGAGCAGAGCTTTTGGGCTGGGTCGGGTAGAATGCCACACATGGCCGGACACAGCCAGCATACAGCTGCATGCTAACGCTGCATAGCATGTCGCAGTGCATGGGGCATCCCAGATGAGACACCACCTTAGCGTAACCGCTTTGGGATGCAGATGGGATTGTGGGGAGGGGGCAACCAGGGGACACTTTGCTGCATCATGGCTAGCTTAGCCTTCCTCCACCTGCTTTGCGGGCTGGACAAGCCCCACAGGGGAAGCAGTGTTTCTGCCAAAGCACTGCATCACACTGTCAGCTGTAGGCAGCAAGAGACGTGGGATGTGAGTCCCAGCTGGCACGTACAAACATGGACAAGAGCACCCGAGAGGTGGAAAGTGGCCCAGCCATCTTATACGTTTAGTTTGGTTTCTTTTTCCCCCTGAATAACTGCTGGAAATAAGAACAGCCCAGTGCTCCAGTGGCCAGAGCCATGAATTCAATTCACTCACCTACGTGGGTGTCCTTGCCCTGCCGAAACCTAGCCCCATCCCTGCAGCACGATACCACCTTCCAAGATAAGCTACACCTTGGCTGTAGAGAGATCGGAGCAGGAAAGCAGCCTTCTGTCAGGGCAGGCAGGGAGCTGCAGGTCAGGACAAAATGACTCTGCTCCTGGAACTGCAGGGAATAATCTCATTATTTATGTGGTTTTAAGAACAACTGGGGAAAAAAACCCTACCAGATTAATTTAGGAATCAATCGCCCAGCCTCTTGCTCTGAATGGGTCTATGCCAGCATCGCCAAAGACCTCTGCCCCACGGACACTGCCAGGTCACCTGGAATTGCAGGATTGTCATTTTAGCTGGAATAACCTTAAAAAAAAATCTTGTTTTTTGGACAGCACTGACTGAAAACATTCACTGCAGTTTGCATCCTGCTTCATTTTTTTTATCTGAGGGCTGGGGCGGAGTAGGACAACCATCACAGGAGCCAGCTGTTTGAAAGGAGGCAGGGGACTCAACTTTTCCCTCCGGGACTTAATGTGTCCTCCAGCCCTTGCGCAGGAACTGCACTGCTTCATGGGGTGAACTCCCTGGGAGCCACTCTCACAGCACACAGGGACAGACACAGCACCACAGAGCGTGCTTTGCGGCAGCGTGTTTGCTATTTCAAAGGAGACAGTGTGCCAGCACCACGTTTGTCAGCCAAATCTGTGTCAGCGCTTAAAACATCGCCCTCTCGTATGGACGTGCTTGTGCTCAGCAGCACCAACGACTGTTGCAGCTACTTGCTTTTCTTGTAGGAGCTGCAGCCCGTGGGAGGGTGTCTGTGTCACGGTTACATTACCCATGTGCTCCGGCTTTGGAAAGACGTTCCTTTTCCCCATTTACTGCTGTTTTCCTTTTAATTAAAGGGGTGCATATGGATTCTGGAGCATTTTGCAGTATCGTTTTTTACCTGCTGGTCTCAGGGTAGTGTCCTGAGGAGCCCCTGCAGATCATCAGCACAAAATAACTGATCAGCCAACGTACCCCCCTCTTGGATGGCATCAGGGCTGGTGCAGCTGCCCAGGTTTTGACACCAAGGGCACCCACCAGCCAGAATGACCCCCAGCAGATGCTGCCACTTTGGAGTGTCACAAGCTCTGATCAGCCCTCGCGTAAGAAATGACTTAAATCTTGACGCCAAGTCATTTTTAGGGGGTTGTAGTTTGGGAATCTCCGGTTTGAGCAGCCTCAAAGTTGGACCTCTCACCTTATCCCAGGCTTGTATGAAATCATGTTTCCAAGGCATTCACTAGGGCACTTAGAAATGATTCGAACAGCTAAGCAGTCTGTGTTGAACCACAGCAAAGCAACAACCTCCTCATGATCATTGACGTGTTCCTTGCAGGGCTGTCAGGCACATATGTACAGGCTTGTTCTCCAAGGACAACTCCTAGGGTGACAGCTGGGGCCTCATTTCATACAGAGACCAAAGTGTGCTCCAGGCAGTCTCCAAAACTTAATTTAATGCTGGCTCTCAAACTCGACTACTATCTTCCTTGGAGCTGAGTGAGGAGAGGGGTGGTGACTCCTGAGGGCTTGTACAGCGTGAGGGTGATGGAAGCATGGAGTTAGGAATAGCAGGGAATGAGGCGGGTGAGCTCACCCCGTGCCTCGGCAAGGTGGTCAGGAGCTCCTCGGCTTCAGTTCTTCCCATTCTGCTCATGGGCAAGGCGTCTCTGGAAAAGGCCTTGCTCGGGCAACTTTTCTAGAAGCAGCATCTGCCTCTGGGTGTCTAATTTGGACAAGCTTGGAGGCTGATTTTCAGGAGCACCCACAACTAGGACTGAAGCTGGGGGCTCGAATCCTCTGCAAATCAGCTCAAAAGCTCCTCCAAGTGAGAAGCCCAAGATCAATAGGTCAGAGTCCCAGCACACGCCGATAGATGGTCTGGGACACTTCTGGCAGGAGAAGTCCAGGAATAGCTGTTTGCCAGAACAACTTCTGTCTCCTAAGCAGCAACATTCCTACTACAAAAGACAAGAACCATTTGCCATAGCATGGCTACAAGCAAAAGGCAGAGGGATCATTAGCACCCGTTTACTCCCAGCCCTGAGTGAGTAAAGGAGCATAAGAAGTAATTTTACTTATAGCCCGTGCTCCTCTCCATTTTGATTCGTGCCTGAACTAAGTTTTGAGCTTGAAGCAGGATTCATGGCTACACACTACGCCATTCTCCCAAAAATTACAGCATGAGAATTGATGGGTTGACAGCTTAGAATAAATGTACATGATTTAAAAAAAAAAATCACACTACAGAATCTCATTTCCCCAGAAATGTTCTTAGCAGATTCTTCATGCCGTACTGACTTAATTTCCTTTTACACTAACCCATCTAGTGGACAAAGGGAAGGCAATGGATGTGGGGTTTTTTGGATTTTAGCAAAGCTTTTGATAGTCCAACAGGAGTTGGACTGAAAGATCCTCGTGGGTTCCTTCCAACTCAGGATATTCTGTTTCTATGATTCAAATTTCTCATGCAATGAAGACCCCAGAGGTTGTGGGCTACCCCCTGCCACCTCTCATAATCAATGGTCACTTTTTC